>NC_135232.1:645743954-647188954 GCF_051348905.1 Ranitomeya variabilis | reverse complement strand
GATCCTCACTGGTGGCTTCAGATGGTAGAGTTTCCTTTGGATGGCATAGAAGGTTTTGCAGGCCTTGTCTTTCAGGGTCTCTATGGCTTGTTTGAAGCTCCCTGACCGGTGAATCTCTAGGCCCAGGTAGGTATATTTGTCCATTCCTGTGAGGGCGCAGTTGTTGAGGACAAATGATGGGTGCTGGTCTGATTTTCTCTTTCTCCTCTGGAACACCATGGTGTTGGTTTTCTTTAGGTTGACCGGTAGAGCCCAGGTGGAGCTGAATTTCTCTAGGATTTTCAGGTTGTCCTGGAGGCCTTTCTCGGTTGGTGACAGCAGCAGCAGGTCATCTGCATACAGCAGGAATTTCACCTGCGTGTCGTGGAGGGTGAGACCTGGTGCTGAGGAGGATTCCAGGACGGTAGCCAGCTCGTTGATGTAAATGTTGAAGAGTGTTGGACTTAGGCTGCAGCCTTGTCTGACCCCGCGGTTCTGCTGGAAATAAGCTGTTCTTCTGCCGTTCACACTCACGCTGCAGCGGTTCTCGGTGTAGGAGCTTTTGATGACATCATAGGTCTTTCCTCCTATTCCGCTCTCCAGCAGTTTCAGGAATAAGCCCGGGTGCCACACTGAATCAAAGGCCTTTTTAAAGTCCACAAAGCAGGCGTATATCTTCCCATTCTTTGTATTGTAGACGTGTCTCTGAATGAGGCTGTGCAGAGTGTAGATGTGGTCAGTGGTTCGGTGGTTCGGCATGAACCCTGCTTGGCTCTTGCTGAGGACGTTGTGCTCGGTGAGGATCCTCTTGTTCAGGATACTGTTGAACAGTTTTCCCAGGTTGCTGCTGACACATATGCCTCTGTAGTTGGCTGGGTCATACCTGTCCCCACTCTTGTGGATGGGTGTGATGAGGCCTTGGTTCCAGGTACGAGGGAAGTAGCCAGCACTCAGCACAATATTGAAGAGTTTAACCATTGCAGCCTGTATTTCTGGTGGGCTGTACTTCAGCATTTCTGGTAGGATTCCGTCCAGGCCACTGGCTTTTCTACATCTTATGGAGGAGAGTCTCTCGGCTACTTCCTGTAGTGTTATAGGTGTATCCACCGGGTTTTGGAAGTTTTTGATTTTTTCCTCCATTGCTTTTAGTTTCGCCATTATGTTTTCCTGTTCTTGGCTTAGCTCTTCCTTTGGAATGTCTTTATAGAGGTCTCTGAAGTATTGGAGCCAGAGGTTGCCATTTTGGATATGGGTGTTGTTTTTCTTGTCTTTGGTGCCCATGTGGTTCCATAGTTCCCAGAAGGAGTTGTCTTGGAGGGCGTCTCGGAGTTGGTTAAGCTTGGTAGAGATGTAACTCTTCTTCTTCCTCCTGAGGAGGGTTTTGTACTGCCTTTGTATGGAGTCATAGGCTTCCCTCAGACCCAGGTGGTTGGGGTCTCTGTGTTTCTTGTTGGAGGCTGTTCTCAGGGTCTTCCATACAGCTTTACATTCTTTGTCAAACCAGCCATTGACCTGTGTTTCTTTTGGTCTCTTGTAGTCGACTTTTTTAAGGTCGGACAGTCTGGCCATTGCGTAGAATATATTGTTGAGGTCCTTTGCGGCTTGGCTCACTCCCTCTGGGTTTGGCTTGTACTTGAGGTTGTAGAAGTGGTGCAGCATCCGCTGTATTTCAGGTCTGCTGGAAGCTTCTTTATACTTTAGTGCCGACATTTTGGACCATTTATAGGATGGAGGCCGGGTGAAGAGGCCGCTCTGCTGTGGCTTCTGAGTGGATGGTTTCTCTGTAGATTTCATGTACAGAAGAAGTTGGCTGTGGTCTGACAGGTGCGTTTGTGGGGTGACTATGAGGGCGCTGACATCTGCCAGGTTCAGATCTGTAATGGCGTAGTCTACTACACTCCTCCCTACATGGGAGTTTAGTGTATACCTTCCTAAGGAGTCACCCTTGCTTCGTCCATTAAGGATATGAAGTCCTAGACTTCTACATACGTTCAGGAGCTTTCTGCCACTTTTGTTGACTGTAGTGTCATAGCTGTTTCTCTCAGTGTGTACAGGGTCTTGGTCGTCATTCTCTGCTCCAAGTATGTAGATGTTTCCATCCGTGGTCAGGAAGTCTCTCTCTCTCCCTGTTCTTGCATTGAGGTCTCCAAAGATGAGAACTTTGCCCAGGGCCTGATAATGGGCGGCTTCTCTTTGTAAGATCTCTAACAGTGTGTGTGTATATACACAGGACAGGAGGAGTGGTACTGTGCAGTGTGTGTATATATACAGGACAAGAGACGTGGTACTGTGCAGTGTGTGTGTGTGTGTGTATATATATATATATATATATACAGGACAGGGGGAGTGGTACTGAGCAGTGTGTGTATATATACAGGACAGGAGGAGTGGTACTGTGCAGTGTGTGTGTGTGTATATATACAGGACAGGAGGAGTGGTACTGTGCAGTGTGTGTATATATACAGGACAAGAGGAGTGGTACTGTGCAGTGTGTGTGTATGTATATATATATATATATATATACAGGACAGGAGGAGTGGTACTGAGCAGTGTGTGTATATATATACAGGACAGTAGGAGTGGTACTGTACAGTGTGTGTGTGTGTATATATATATATATATATACAGGACAGGGGGAGTGGTACTGTACAGTGTGTGTGTGTGTATATATATATATATATATATATACAGGACAGGGGGAATGGTACTGTGCTGTGTGTGTGTGTGTGTATATATACAGGACAGGAGGAGTGGTACTGTCCAGTGTGTGTGTGTGTGTGTATATATATATACAGGACAGGAGGAGTGATACCGTGCAGTGTGTGTGTGTATGTATATATATATATACAGGACAGGAGGTGTGGTACTGAGCAGTGTGTGTGTGTATATATCTATAATATAACGCTGGGAGCGTCACTCTGTCCGAAGCCTCTATAGACTGCGCAAGCGCCGGCGCAGTCTGGACCGCACAGAGCGACGCTCCCAGGAGATCGCGGTATGCGTAAGCGCTGAACGCACACCGCGATCTCCACCGGACAAGCAGGGACGAGCCAGGAGGCGGAGGGTGAGTATACTTACCTGACCCGTTCCACCGACGCGCTTCCGGGCCGTGACTGTCCCCCTGCTCCCGGAATCGGCGCCTGCGCAGTCCGCGCTTTCCGGCGCCATTTTCTTGAAGACACATTGCAGTGTCTTCAAGAAAATGGCGCCGGAAAGCGCGGACTGCGCAGGCGCCAACTCCGGGAGCAGGACCAAGAAAATGGCCGCACCCAGCACAGCCGCCGCGCCCAGCACAGCCACGCACAGCCGCCCACAGCAACGCACAGCCGCCGCACCCAGCACAGCCGACCATAGCCGCCCACAGCCACGCACAGGCGCCCACAGCCACGCACAGCCGCCGCACCCAGCACAGCTGCCCACAGCCACGCACAGCCACCCATAGCCACGCACAGCCGCCGCACCCAGCACAGCCGACCACAGCCACGCACAGCCGCCGCACCCAGCACAGCCGCCCATAGCCACGCACAGCCGCCGCACCCAGCACAGCCGACCACAGCCGCCGCACCCAGCACAGCCGCCCACAGCCACGCACAGCCGCCCACAGCCACGCACAGCCGCACCCAGCACAGCCACGCACAGCCGCCGCACCCAGCACAGCCGCCCACAGCCACGTACAGCCACCCATAGCCACGCACAGCCGCCGCACCCAGCACAACCGACCACAGCCGCCGCACCCAGCACAGCCGCCCACAGCCACGCACAGCCCACAGCCACGCACAGCCGCCGCACCCAGCACAGCCGCCGCACCCAGCACAGCCGCCCACAGCCACGCACAGCCCACAGCCACGCACAGCCGCCGCACCCGGCACAGCCGCCGCACCCAGCACAGCCGCCCACAGCCACGCACAGCCACCCATAGCCACGCACAGCCGCCGCACCCAGCACAGCCGACCACAGCCGCCGCACCCAGCACAGCCGCCCACAGCCACGCACAGCCGCCGCACCCAGCACAGCCGCCGCACCCAGCACATCCGCCGCACCCAGCACAGCCATGCACAGCCGCCACAGCCACGCACAGCCGCCTACAGCCACGCACAGCCGCCTACAGCCACGCACAGCCTCCCACAGCCACGCACAGCCGCCCACAGCCACGGACAGCCGCCGCACCCAGCACAGCCGCCGCACCCAGCACAGCCGCCCACAGCCACGCACAGCCGCCCACAGCCACGCACAGCCGCCGCACCCAGCACAGCCGCCCACAGCCACGCACAGCCGCACCCAGCACAGCCACGCACAGCCGCCGCACCCAGCACAGCCGCACACAGCCACGTACAGCCACCCATAGCCACGCACAGCCGCCGCACCCAGCACAACCGACCACAGCCGCCGCACCCAGCACAGCCGCCCACAGCCACGCACAGCCGCCGCACCCAGCACAGCCGCCCACAGCCACGTACAGCCACCCATAGCCACGCACAGCCGCCACACCCAGCACAGCCGACCACAGCCGCCGCACCCAGCACAGCCGCCCACAGCCACGCACAGCCCACAGCCACGCACAGCCGCCGCACCCAGCACAGCCGCCGCACCCAGCACAGCCGCCCATAGCCACGCACAGCCACCCATAGCCACGCACAGCCGCCGCACCCAGCACAGCCGCCGCACCCAGCACAGCCGCCGCACCCAGCACAGCCGCCCACAGCCACGCACAGCCCACAGCCACGCACAGCCGCCGCACCCAGCACAGCCGCCGCACCCAGCACAGCCGCCGCACCCAGCACAGCCATGCACAGCCACGCACAGCCGCCTACAGCCACGCACAGCCGCCTACAGCCACGCACAGCCTCCCACAGCCACGCACAGCCGCCCACAGCCACGGACAGCCGCCGCACCCAGCACAGCCGCCGCACCCAGCACAGCCACGCACAGCCGCCCACAGCCACGCACAGCCGCCGCACCCAGCACAGCCACGCACAGCCGCCCACAGCCGCCGCACCCAGCACAGCCGCCCACAGCCACCCACAGCCGCCGCACCCAGCACAGCCGCCGCACCCAGCACAGCCGCCGCACCCAGCACAGCCACGCACAGCCGCCACAGCCATGCACAGCCTCCGCACCCAGCACAGCCACGTACAGCCGCCTACAGCCACGGACAGCCGCCGCACCCAGCACAGCCACCGCACCCAGCACAGCCGCCGCACCCAGCACAGCCGCCCACAGCCACGCACAGCCGCTGCACCCAGCACAGCCTCCCACAGCCACGCACAGCCGCCTACAGCCACGCACAGCCGCTGCACCCAGCACAGCCACCGCACCCAGCACAGCCGACCACAGCCGCCGCACCCAGCACAGCCACGCACAGCCCACAGCCACGCACAGCCGCCGCACCCAGCACAGCCGCCGCACCCAGCACAGCCGCCGCACCCAGCACATCCGCCGCACCCAGCACAGCCATGCACAGCCGCCACAGCCATGCACAGCCGCCTACAGCCACGCACAGCCTCCCACAACCACGCACAGCCACGGACAGCCGCCGCACCCAGCACAGCCGCCGCACCCAGCACAGCCGCCCACAGCCACGCACAGCCGCCCACAGCCACGCACAGCCGCCGCACCCAGCACAGCCACGCACAGCCGCCGCACCCAGCACAGCCGCCCACAGCCACGCACAACCGCTGCACCCAGCACAGCCGCCGCACCCAGCACAGCCGCCGCACCCAGCACAGCCGCCGCACCCAGCACAGCCACGCACAGCCGCCACAGCCATGCACAGCCTCCGCACCCAGCACAGCCACGCACAGCCGCCTACAGCCACGGACAGCCGCCGCACCCAGCACAGCCACCGCACCCAGCACAGCCGCCGCACCCAGCACAGCCGCCCACAGCCACGCACAGCCGCCGCACCCAGCACAGCCTCCCACAGCCACGCACAGCCGCCTACAGCCACGCACAGCCGCTGCACCCAGCACAGCCGCTGCACCCAGCACAGCCACCGCACCCAGCACAGCCGTCCACAGCTGCCGCACCCAGCACAGCCGCCCGCACCCAGCACAGCCACGTCACATACAGCCGCCCGCACTCAGCACAGCCACATACAGCCGCCCGCACTCAGCACAGCCGCCCGCACTGATGGGGGCGCAGGATGGAGCAGCACGTGATAGGATGGGGGCGCAGGATGGGAGCACATGACAGGATGGGGATGAGGATGGAGCAGCACATGACACGGTGGAGCAGCACATGACAGGATGGGGGCGCAGGATGGAGCAGCACATGACACGGTGGAGCAGCACATGACAGGATGGGGATGCAGGATGGAGCAGCACATGACACGGTGGAGCAGCACATGACAGGATGGGGGCGCAGGATGGAGCAGCACATGACACGGTGGAGCAGCACATGACAGGATGGGGGCGCAGGATGGAGCAGCATATGACAGGATAGGAGCAGCACATACCAGGATGGAGACCATATTCCAATATAAATGCTCGCCACCCGGGCGTAGAACGGGTTCAATAGCTAGTATATATATATATATATATATATACATACAGGACAGGGGGAGTGGTACTGTGCTGTGTGTGTGTGTGTATATATACAGGACAGGAGGAGTGGTACTGTCCAGTGTGTGTGTGTGTGTGTGTATATATATACAGGACAGGAGGAGTGATACCGTGCAGTGTGTGTGTGTGTATGTATATATATATATATATATATATACAGGACAGGAGGAGTGGTACTGAGCAGTGTGTGTGTATATATACAGGACAGGAGGAGTGGTACTGTGCAGTGTGTGTGTATATATATACAGGACAGGAGGAGTGGTACTGTGCAGTGTGTGTATATATACAGGACAAGAGGAGTGGTACTGTGCAGTGTGTGTGTATGTATATATATATATACAGGACAGGAGGAGTGGTACTGAGCAGTGTGTGTGTATATATACAGGACAGGAGGAGTGGTACTGTGCAGTTTGTGTGTGTATATATACAGGACAGGAGGAGTGGTACTGTGCAGTGTGTGTGTATATATATACAGGACAGGAGGAGTGGTACTGTGCAGTGTGTGTGTGTGTATGTGTATATATATATATATATATATATATATATATATATATATATATATATATACAGGACAGGAGGAGTGGTACTGAGCAGTGTGTGTGTGTATATATACAGGACAGGAGGAGTGGTACTGTGCAGTGTGTGTGTGTATATATATATATACAGGACAGGAGGAGTGGTACTGTGCAGTGTGTGTGTGTATATATATATATATATATATATATATACAGGACAGGAGGAGTGGTACTGTGCAGTGTGTGTATATATACAGGACAGGAGGAGTGGTACTGTGCAGTATATACAGAATAAGGCCACACTGACATGTTCAGCATTTGGTCAGTATTTCACATCAGTCTTTATAAGTCTACGTTCACATTTGCGGTCTGCGCCGCAGCGTCGGGCGCCGCAGCGTCGCAGCATGCGTCATGGGGGCGCATGGACATGCGTTGCACTTGCGTTTTGCGACGCATGCGTCACTGCGGCGCACGCGTCCGGGCGCAGAGGATGCAGCAAGTTGCATTTTTGCTGCGTCCAAAATCAACCAAAAAAAGGACGCATGCGTCGCAAAACGCAGCGTTGTGCATGCGTTTTGCTGCGTTTTTGTTTGCGTTGTGTGTTGCGTCGCCGACGCTGCGGCGCACAACGCAAATGTGAACGTAGCCTAAGCCAAAACCAGGAATGGGTGACAAATACAGATGTGGTGACGTGTTTCTATTATACTTTTCCTCTGATTGTCCAACTCCTGGTTTTGGCTTACAAATACTGATGTAAAATACTTACCGTGTGAACGTGGGCTTAATACAGGTACGCAGAATTCTGGTGGAATCACACTAGCATATGGCATCGGATGTGATATGCTAATAATACTCGGCTCTTGCTCTGCTGCGAGTGTGAGCCGAGTGTCAGTGCTCCAATGCTCGCGCAGCACAGGTGTGGAGGAGACGGAAAAACTAATTTCTCCATCTCCTCAATGGTCTGAATCGCCATGTAGCGTACTGCAACAACTGCTGAGAGAAAAACCGACTGCATACAGATAGCAAGTAAGAGGATAATCGTACCGCTATATACAGCTCTGGAAAAAATTAATATACAGGTCCTTCTCAAAAAATTAGCATATAGTGTTAAATTTCATTATTTACCATAATGTAATGATTACAATTAAACTTTCATATATTATAGATTCATTATCCACCAACTGAAATTTGTCAGGTCTTTTATTGTTTTAATACTGATGATTTTGGCATACAACTCCTGATAACCCAAAAAACCTGTCTCAATAAATTAGCATATCAAGAAAAGGTTCTCTAAACGACCTATTACCCTAATCTTCTGAATCAACTAATTAACTCTAAACACATGCAAAAGATACCTGAGGCTTTTAAAAACTCCCTGCCTGGTTCATTACTCAAAACCCCCATCATGGGTAAGACTAGCGACCTGACAGATGTCAAGAAGGCCATCATTGACACCCTCAAGCAAGAGGGTAAGACCCAGAAAGAAATTTCTCAACAAATAGGCTGTTCCCAGAGTGCTGTATCAAGGCACCCCAATGGTAAGTCTGTTGGAAGGAAACAATGTGGCAGAAAACGCTGTACAACGAGAAGAGGTGACCGGACCCTGAGGAAGATTGTGGAGAAGGACCGATTCCAGACCTTGGGGAACCTGAGGAAGCAGTGGACTGAGTCTGGTGTGGAAACATCCAGAGCCACCGTGCACAGGCGTGTGCAGGAAATGGGCTACAGGTGCCGCATTCCCCAGGTAAAGCCACTTTTGAACCATAAACAGCGGCAGAAGCGCCTGACCTGGGCTACAGAGAAGCAGCACTGGACTGTTGCTAAGTGGTCCCAAGTACAAGGTGCCAGAGTCTGGAGGAAGACTGGGGAGAAGGAAATGCCAAAATGCCTGAAGTCCAGTGTCAAGTACCCACAGTCAGTGATGGTGTGGGGTGCCATGTCAGCTGCTGGTGTTGGTCCACTGTGTTTCATCAAGGGCAGGGTCAATGCAGCTAGCTATCAGGAGATTTTGGAGCACTTCATGCTTCCATCGGCTGAAATGCTTTATGGAGATGAAGATTTCATTTTTCAGCACGACC
The DNA here is from genome assembly GCF_051348905.1 of Ranitomeya variabilis. NCBI lineage: Eukaryota > Metazoa > Chordata > Amphibia > Anura > Dendrobatidae > Ranitomeya > Ranitomeya variabilis. The sequence goes on along the minus strand of NC_135232.1, from coordinate 647,179,822 downwards.
TGGCACCTGCTCACAGTGCCAAAACCACTGGTAAATGGTTTACTGACCATGGTATTACTGTGCTCAATTGGCCTGCCAACTCTCCTGACCTGAACCCCATAGAGAATCTGTGGGATATTGTGAAGAGAAAGTTGAGAGACGCAAGACCCAACACTCTGGATGAGCTTAAGGCCGCTATTGAAGCATCCTGGGCCTCCATAACATCTCAGCAGTGTCACAGGCTGATTGCCTCCATGCCACGCCGCATTGAAGCAGTCATTTCTGCCAAAGGATTCCCGACCAAGTATTGAGTGCATAACTGAACATTATTATTTGATGGTTTTTTTGTTTGTTATTAAAAAACACTTTTATTTGATTGGCCGGGTGAAATATGCTAATTTATTGAGACAGGTTTTTTGGGTTATCAGGAGTTGTATGCCAAAATCATCAGTATTAAAACAATAAAAGACCTGACAAATTTCAGTTGGTGGATAATGAATCTATAATATATGAAAGTTTAATTGTAATCATTACATTATGGTAAATAATGAAATTTAACACTATATGCTAATTTTTTGAGAAGGACCTGTATATTTTATATTTTTTATATATATTTTTACACACATTACTTATTGCACAAAAAAAGTTTTTGATGTGTTTTGTGTATTCATTTTTTGCACTGAATATTTATATATATATTCTAATTTTGCACATAAAAATATTTTTTGCATAATTTTGCACTATATATTAAAATTGTTTATTATTTTGTGCAAGGGTGAAATAGTGCTGGTATATGTCATAGATGTGTGGTGATTAAATATATATTTTGGTTGGTGTCCTATTATACCATTATATTGTGCTCATTTTTATCAGCTATATTTTGTTTATATTATATTTTTTTATGTTATTATACTTTCAATAAAAATAATTTTAACATGTTGTCTTTAGTTGCAATTTTTATTTGGGATGATTTATGCATCTATTGGTGCATGACATAACAATTTTACATACAAGTGGTTACGTATCGGTTTAACTACATTCAGAGATGTCAGATTCATCATAGTTGTCATACTCCCCTACTGCTGCTAGCACCTTGTTAGGCCGCTTGGGACACTTGGGACAGTTGATTAGAAAGTGGTCAGACTGGCCACAGTAGAAACATAGACTTTCTCGAAGGCGATGCTCCCAGCGCTCATTACTCTCGCGCCTCTGAACAGAATCAATTTGCATGGGCACCTCCTCTACCTCTCGAGATGTTTTACTGTATATACTCGAGTATAAGCCGACCCCCCTAATTTTGCCACAAAAAACTGGGAAAACTTAATGACTCAGGTATAAGCCTAGGGTGGGAAATGCAGCAGCTACCAGTAAATGTCAAATGTAAAAATAGATACCAATAAAAGTAAAATTAATTGAGACATCAGTAGGTTAAGTGTTTTTGAATATCAATATTAAATCAGGAGCCCCATATAATGCTCCATACAGTTCATGATGGCCCCATAAGATGCTCCATATTAAAATATGCCCCATATAATCCTGCATAAAGGTTAATAATGGCCCCATAAAATGCTCCATAGACACATTTGCCCAATATAATGCTGCACAAATGTTGATTATGGCCCCATAAGATGCTCCATACAGACACTTGCCCCATATAGTGCTGCAAAACCTTGATTAGGGTCCCATACAGACACTTGCCCCATATAGTGCTGTACAAACGTTATGGCCCCATACAGACACTTGCCCCATATAGTGCTTCACAAACGTTATGGCCCCATACAGACACTTGCCCCATATAGTGCTGCACAAACATTTTGGCCCCATAGATGCTCCATACAGACACTTGCCCCATATAGTGCTGCACAAACGTTATGGCCCCATAGATGCTAGTACTGCACAAACGTTATGGCCCCATAGATGCTCCATACAGACACTTGCCCCATTTGCTGTTTCTGCGATAAAAAAAAATCACATACTCAGATCTCCATCGCTCAGGCACCTGGCGCTTTCAATATTCACCTGACTTTGTTCTGGGTGCCGCTCCATCTTCAGCATCTTCTGCACTGACGCTCAGGCAGAGGGCGCACACTAATCACTTCACCGCGCCCTCTGACCTGAGCGTCACTGCAGAAAACGCTGAAGATGGAGCGGCGCCCGGAACGAGGAGCAGGTGAATATCGTGCACCGCAGCGCTCCCTTCCCCGTTATACTCACCTGCTCCTGCCGCGGTCCCTGCTTCCCCGACGCCGCAGCTTCCTCCTGTCACCGTTACCGCTCATTACAGTAATGAATATGCGGCTCCATCCCTATGGGAGGTGGAGCCGCATATTCATTACTGTAATGAGTGGCACCATGTGACCGCTCACTACAGGAACAAGCTGGGGCGCCGGGGAACCAGGGACCTGCAGGGACTGCGCCAGGAGCAGGTGAGTATAATTACACAGCCCCCGCTCCCCCTCCCCTGCCGACCCCTGGGTATGACTCGAGTATAAGCCGAGAGGGGGACTTTCAGCCCAAAAAAGTGAGCTGAAAATCTCGGCTTATACTTGAGTATATACTGAGACTCTATACAGCTGTATCACCTACTGTGTATACAGTAGTCTATACATTATACAGGTAATACTGCTGTCATGAAACGGACGGGGCTTAGCTTACGCTCCCATTTCGCCAGGCCACGACGACGTGGTGTGTGTGTCCCAGGTGGTAATGGAATGTGGATCCACTGGACCACAGAGGGGGCCTACCCGGACTAGGGAAAGGTAGATACCGTGGTCTGTGGAAGCTGAGCATTTGGGCAAGATGGTGACATGCAGGACTAGATGACACCACACAACTTCGGGTATGAAGAAACAAAGTTTACTACATAAAGTCATGATACAGAACACAAGACATAACAGTGCTAGGCTCCCAATTCTGCACATCAAGCCAGGGTGAACATCACAGGACAGCAGATGTCAGACAATGGCAAGAGGTCATCACGGGTTGATGCAGTCCAGGGTCATCTGGCACGGGCATATCAGGAGAACCTCTCTCTCAGGCCTCAGGCGTAGCACAGGGCACCCGAGCCACTGACTCACTGATGCGTGCACCTGTAAAGCCGCCGTTTCCGAAGATTTAATGGGTCGGCGGCAGGAAAAACAGGTGGCCAGGCCTCATCATGATAGGTGTGCGTTGTGCCCCTGCTTCTAGGGGGGGAAGTTGCCCCCCCCGCCCCACGGTGGGTACGCCCATGGTATCACCTATATATAACATATATACACATCACCAGCTGTATTGCCTATATAATGTACACTGCTCAAAAAAATAAAGGGAACACTAAATTCCCACATCCTAGATATCACTGAATGAAATATTTGTTGCAAATCTTTATTCATTACATAGTGGAATGTGTTGAATACAATAAAACATAAAAATGATCAATATAAATCAAAATGAATATCCCATGGAGGTCTGGATTTGGAATGATACTCAAAATCAAAGTGGAAAATCAAATTACAGGCTGATCCAACTTCAGTGGAAATGCCTCAAGACAAGGAAATGATGTTCTGTTGTGTGTGCATGGCCTCCACCTGCCTGTATGACCTCCCTACAATGCCTAGGCATGCTCCTGATGAGGCGGCGGATGGTCTCCTGAGGGATCTCCTCCCAGACCTGGACTAAAGCATTCGCTCACTCCTGGACAGTCTGTGGTTCAGCGTGATGTTGGTGGATGGTGCGAGACATGATGTTCCAGATGTGTTCAATTGGATTCAGGTCTGGGAAACGGGCAGGCCAGTCCATAACTTCAATGCCGTCATCTTGCAGGAACTGCTGACACACTCCAGCCACATGAGGTCTGGCATTTTCCTGCATTAGGACGAACCCAGGGCCAACCGCACCAGCATATGGTCTCACAAGGAGTCTGAGGATCTCATCTCGGTACCTAATGGCAGTCAGGCTACCTCTGTCGAGCACATGGAGGGCTGTGCGGCCCTCCAAAGAAATGCCACCGCACACCATTACTGACCCACTGCCAAACCGGTCATGCTGAAGGATGTTGCATGCAGCAGATCGCTCTCCACGGCGTCTCCAGACTCTGTCTTGTCTGTCACATGTGTTCAGTGTGAACCTGCTTTCATCTGTGAAGAGCACAGGGTGCCAGTGGCAAATTTGCCAATCCTGGTGTTCTGTGGCAAATGCCAAGCCTCCTGCACGGTGTTGGGCTGTGAGCACAACCCCCATCTATGGACATCGGGAACTCAGACCATCCTCATGCAGTTGGTTTCTAACCGTTTGTGCAGACACATGCACATTTGTGGCCTGCTGCAGGTCATTTTGCAGGGCTCTGGCAGTGCTCCTCCTGTTCCTCCTTGCACAAAGGCAGAGGTAGTAGTCCTGCTGCTGGGCTGTTGCCCTCCTACGTCCCCCTCCACATCTCCTGGTGTACTGGCCTGTCTCTGGGTAGCGCCTCCAGCCTCTGTACACTACGCTGACAGACACATCAAACCTTCTTGCCACAGCTCGCATTGATGTGCCATCCTGGATGAACTGCACTACCTGAGCCACTTGTGTGGGTTGTAGAGTCCATCTCATGCTACCACGAGTGTGAAAGCACAACCAACATTCAAAAGTGACCAAAACATCAGCCAGAAAGCATTGGTACTGAGATGTGGTCTGTGGTCCCCACCTGCAGAACCAGTCCTTTATTGAGTGTGTCTTATAATTGCCAATAATTGTTGTCTATTCCATTTGCACAACATCATGTGAAATTGATTGTCAATCAGTGTTGCTTCCTAAGGCTACTTTCACACTAGCGTTTTTCGGCGGACATCTCAATGCGTCGTTTAGGAGAAAAAAAACATCCTGCAAAGTTGTCTGCAGGATGCATTTTTTCACCATAGACTTACATTACCGATGCATTGCGACGTATCGCCACACGTCGCAACCGTCGTGCGATGGTTGCGTCGTGTTTTGGCGCACCGCCACCACAAAAAAAGTTACATGTAACATTTTTTGTGCGTCTAGTCCATTTTCGACCGCGCATGCGCGGCCGAAACTCCGCCCCCTCCTCCCCACACTTTACAATGGGGCAGCGGAAGCGTCGTAAGACTGCTTCCGCTGCCCCCGTTGTGCTTTTCTTTCACAGCATGCATCAGTACGTTGGCCCGACGCACTGCGATGGGCCCGTACCGACGCTAATGTGAAAGCAGCCTAAGTGGACAGTTTTATTTAACAGAAGTTTTATTTACTTGGAGTTATATTCAATACGTCTTTTAACTGACCTGAGATATAAGAGAATAGCCTCCCCATACAGGTGACAATCCAGCATCTGTCGGTTGTGCACTATAGCTAACAACTTGCTGTAAGCCACGATCAGTGTTTGCACCATCCAAATCTGTTTAACCCCTTAGATGCTGCTGTCAATAGTGACTACATCATTATAAATGGTTAACAGAGTGTGGGGGCTTCCTCTTTATCGCAATTGGTGCCCTCAGATCATGATTGTGTGGTCCTGATGTTTGCCATGGCACTTCACGGCCAAATAGCGTCTCAGAGTCTGACGGCTGTTGTAACCTGTTCAGAAGTTAGCTGCATTTAGGTGGTAAAAATATACATTTTAATTTCAGTCATGCCACTTTGCATTAATTCCTGAAAAGCACCTGAAGGGTTAATAAAATACCTGACAGTAGTTTTCAATATAAGTCCAAAAATGAGTTAAACCGCACCCTATATCCCTATGGCTTTCATAAGCCTAAAGGCGCAAGTCACTGCCAGGGGGTCAACCCAGCTTCAAAATCCAGTCCATAGTAAAAAAGAGGACAGCGCCAAACCGGTCAGTGATGAAAAAACTTACAGCTTTAATCTGCCAACTGCGGCGACGTTTCAGTACAATGACCTTTATCAAGCACAGTGTGACATATGTTCCAACCACCCTTATATACCCCTAGCACAACCCCCCATTAGGTAAAGCACCAATAGGAGTATAGCACCACAGTAGAAAAATACATGAATATAAGCAAATACATACAAACATACAAAAAATGCTTTACAAATACAAGAATAATGACGGTATACCATCTAACAGAGACATACTAGCCCTGATCGCTAAAAATCCAAAGAACCAGCCCACTAGAGTGCAAAAAAGATCCCCCACACAAGGAAATAAACAAACGACATCCCTCCAATAGATCTGCAGCATTCCCCGTAACCAGGTAACAAACCACCCCCCAAGATGATGTCATAACGGCCGTAGTCCAATCCAATACTCCATCACAAATCATGTGGTCATGGAGGTAGGGAAGATTGCTGCGCAGGTCCAGTCCATTCCTGGGAACGATCTCCACTGCGCATGACACAAACGGTGTCCAGGATACAGAGAACAACGACCGCAGTCCAATCAAATTCACGATTGTCCATCATGTGATCGTAGAGGTAAGATGGTTTATTGCGCAAGTCCAGTCCGTTCCCAACATGCATCTCCACTGCGCATGTCACGGACAGCGTCCGTGAAAGTCCAAATATATAGCGATATTGCGCAGACGCACCATACTCAAACAGCACTCTCTTGATCAGACATATGGAGACAACAATCCGTGTGTCTCAGGCTGGTTTCACACTTGCGTTTTTATCTGCATGCGTTTTAAAAAAAAACGCATGTGTGAAAAACGCATGTAAACGCGGTAAAACGCATGCGTTTTTTAGACGCATGCGTTTTTATAGAAAAACACAAGAAAACACAAGAAAAAACAAGAAAACCCTAACCCTAACCCTACCCCTAACCCTAACCCTAAACGTGACTGAAATACGTGGCACTGAAATACGTGCAACTGAAATACGTGGTACTTAAATACGTGGCACTTAAATACGTGGCACGTGGCACTTAAATACGTGGCATGTGGCACTTAAATACGTGGCACGTGGCACTTAAATACGTGGCACGTGGCACTTAAATACGTGGCACGTGGCACTTAAATATGTGGTACTTAAATACGTGGCACTTAAATACGTGGCATGTGGCACTTAAATACGTGGCACGTGGCACTTAAATACGTGGCACGTGGCACTTAAATACGTGGCACGTGGCATACGTGGCACTGAAATACGTGATACGTGGCACTTAAATACGTGGCAATATGACTGTCAGAAAATGTTCATTAAACGGTTAGGGGTGAGGTTAGGGGTAGAGTTAGGGTTAGGGTTTGGATCCCTTTATCACCTTGATGGTGGTGGGTGGCTTTCAGTGTGTTTTCTGTTTTTTTTCTATAAAAACGCATGCGTTTTTAGCGCAAACAAACGCATGTGCTTAAAAACGCATGCGTTTACATAGACAGCAATGCATTTTTTTGCCGCGAAAAAACGCATGCGTTTTTTCGCGGCAAAAAAACGCGCAAGAAAATACTGCAGGTAGCATTTTTGAAAATGAACGCATGCAGACAAAAAACGCATGCGTTTGAAAACGCGACCAAACGCATGTGCAAAAAAACGCATGCGTTTTCAATGTTAAATATAGGAAAAAAACGCATGCGTTTTTTGTGCAAAAAACGCTGCAGACAAAAACGCAAGTGTGAAACCTCACATCACTTTCTTGTGCTGGCAATTGTGGATCTGCTACAGCTCATCCATAATATACGGTACTCCAGCAGTCTAAAAGTCTATTGGATTCAAAGCTAAAACTTATAAAGAAATTAACAATAAGACATCCGTATATTACTGAGCTTTAAAATCACCGTGGTATTATCACCCAAATCAAATTTGATACAGACACTTTATTACAATATATCAGCATAGGGTCCATAGGCATAATCACCCCTACTAGAATCTAATTCAGAGTGTCAGCATCATATACATTAAGGTATCTCAGACCCAATTACCTCTCTCGATATAACACATGTAGAGAACTAAAAAGGTACATCATACATGACCGCACCAATAAATACAAATAACCCTCCTGGGGAAAGGATGATCATAAGGTAACAGAAAATAGCAAACCTATAGATAGCAACACTTAATATTGGGGGAATCATCAATCATCTGTATTTCAACATACTAAAATGGCTGGTCTAATGGGGCAAACCATCATTAATATAAATACACTAATCATGTACAACACTAATGAAAAATAAAAAAAGAGAAATAAGACATGGTTAAAAACAATATACCAGAAGAATACTGTAAGGAATATATATAGGACATTAGAGACAACAATTTTGCTGGTACTCCAAGTTCAACCCCTTAGGGTATAGGGTATCAAGCTCAAAAATCCATCTTAATTCCCTCTTTTTCAAAAGGGCAATACGATCTCCACCACGTCGCATCACTGGTACGTCATCAATCACCCTATATCTTAATTGATTGACCGAATGTCCCTTTTCGTGAAAATGTCTCGGTACAGGCAAATGCAGCAATTTAGTCCTAATCGTGCTTTTGTGCTTGCTGATTCTTGCTTTGACCTCCATTGTGGTCTCCCCCACATAGAAGAGACCACAAGGACAGGTCAAGACATACACCACAAAACTGCTCTTACATGTATACCGTCTCCTAATATCGTATCTTTTACCGGTATAGGGATGACAAAAAGAGGCTCCCTTGAGCATATTACTGCAACAAGCGCACCCCAAGCACGGAAAATTGCCAAGGCTAGGCTGGCTCAGTGTCGTTTGCATATCTCTCTTTGAGCTTCCAATATCGGATAAAACCAATTCATCTCTCAAGTTCTTATTTCTCCTATATGAGAATAGTGGAGGTGTTTGAAACTCAACAACATTAGAGTGACCCTTATTCAGCAGGGACCAATATTTGCGTATAATGCCCAAAACCCTTAAACTCATGCTATTATACGTACTCACAAATGGAATTCTTTTATTTGTCACCACCTTGTCCTTCGGGACCAAAAGATCTTCACGTCTGGTAACTAAGGCCCGCTGCTTATATTTTTCAAGGTCAACCTTAGGATAACCCCTTGATAGAAATTTACGACACATTTCTTCCAACCTGTCATCAACAGAGGTTTCACAGAAAACAATCCTCCTTACTCTCAACAGTTGACTCCAAGGCAAGGGCTCAACCATCTTGCGTGGATGTTCACTGGAGAAGTAAAGAAGATTGTTTCTGTCCGTTTCCTTGACATACAAATCGGTATGCAAACAACCAGAGTTCAAGCTCATCCCTATCCCCATCCCATACCAGGAAATCCAAGTCGGCTAAAGTAGCTGTCAGCGGCGCCGCGGACCGGCTGAAAAACCCCAACGGCCCGGTCCTGGTCCGCGGCGCCGCTGACAGCTACTTTAGCCGACTTGGATTTAGCCACAACGGTCAGCACACAGGACATCCACGTCACGCAGGGCGGGTGGATTCCACAGCCGCAGCTCCTCCCATTCCGTGACGTCACCGTGTGGGCTGAAGTCGCGCAGTCTGTAGACGTAGCGCGTACGGCGACGTCCCGGGGCTGTGTCAGTACTGAGAGCACAGAGACGCGCAGCTAGCCAGGCGGAGGGTCCAGCACCGGAGTCACCATGGGTGAGTCTCATATCTGGCCTGTGCGGGAACAGCGGGCTGGGCCCCTCTGAATGAAGGGAAGAGGCCCCGCAGCCAGGAAGAGGGGAGGACAGGGACGGCCTGCTGCTGACAGGCGGGCGGCCGGGACCGGTATTACCGGCGGCTGTGCAGGGTCCATGTGTGGGGAGCTGGGGTACACAGCAGGCGGGGAGCATAGGATGCTGGACTCTCCCACAGTGGCCTGAGCGGGGGCCACATCTGTGCTGTGTGTGTGGACTGGACCATTGTGGCCTCCTCTATCACTGGAGCAGTGGGCACAGTGCACAGCAGGATGGAAAAGTCACTTCAGAAGAAGCCAGGCCGTCATTATTGGGACAAGTGACACGTCGCTGTGTGACGGCGCGGTCGAGTGACCATAGAGACATGTTGCTGTGTGACGGCGCGGGTGAGTGACCATAGGGACATGTCGCTGTGCGACGGCGCGGGCGAGTGACCATAGGGACATGTCGCTGTGCGACGGCGCGGGCGAGTGACCACATTCTCATTATAAATGTCATAATTATATGATAAGTATGCACTAACCCCACCCCATATGACCAAAGCCCCGTCCCTGCCCCACCCCCACCGGGCCATGGAAAACTGGTCTTGCTTAAAGCCGGTCCCTGGTGCAAAAAAGGTTGGGAACCTCTGCCCTAAGGGGTTGAACTTGGAGTACCAGCAAAATTGTTGTCTCTAATGTCCTATATATATTCCTTACAGTATTCTTCTGGTATATTGTTTTTAACCATGTCTTATTTCTCTTTTTTTATTTTTCATTAGTGTTGTACATGATTAGTGTATTTATATTAATGATGGTTTGCCCCATTAGACCAGCCATTTTAGTATGTTGAAATACAGATGATTGATGATTCCCCCAATATTAAGTGTTGCTATCTATGGGTTTGCTATTTTCTGTTACCTTATGATCATCCTTTCCCCAGGAGGGTTATTTGTATTTATTGGTGCGGTCATGTATGATGTACCTTTTTAGTTCTCTACATGTGTTATATCGAGAGAGGTAATTGGGTCTGAGATACCTTAATGTATATGATGCTGACACTCTGAATTAGATTCTAGTAGGGGTGATTATGCCTATGGACCCTATGCTGATATATTGTAATAAAGTGTCTGTATCAAATTTGATTTGGGTGATAATACCACGGTGATTTTAAAGCTCAGTAATATACGGATGTCTTATTGTTAATTTCTTTATAAGTTTTAGCTTTGAATCCAATAGACTTTTAGACTGCTGGAGTACCGTATATTATGGATGAGCTGTAGCAGATCCACAATTGCCAGCACAAGAAAGTGATGTGAGACACACGGATTGTTGTCTCCATATGTCTGATCAAGAGAGTGCTGTTTGAGTATGGTGCGTCTGCGCAATATCGCTATATATTTGGACTTTCACGGATGCTGTCCGTGACATGCGCAGTGGAGATGCATGTTGGGAACGGACTGGACTTGCGCAATAAACCATCTTACCTCTACGATCACATGATGGACAATCGTGAATTTGATTGGACTGCGGTCGTTGTTCTCTGTATCCTGGACACCGTTTGTGTCATGCGCAGTGGAGATCGTTCCCAGGAATGGACTGGACCTGCGCAGCAATCTTCCCTACCTCCATGACCACATGATTTGTGATGGAGTATTGGATTGGACTACGGCCGTTATGACATCATCTTGGGGGGTGGTTTGTTACCTGGTTACGGGGAATGCTGCAGATCTATTGGAGGGATGTCGTTTGTTTATTTCCTTGTGTGGGGGATCTTTTTTGCACTCTAGTGGGCTGGTTCTTTGGATTTTTAGCGATCAGGGCTAGTATGTCTCTGTTAGATGGTATACCGTCATTATTCTTGTATTTGTAAAGCATTTTTTGTATGTTTGTATGTATTTGCTTATATTCATGTATTTTTCTACTGTGGTGCTATACTCCTATTGGTGCTTTACCTAATGGGGGGTGGTGCTAGGGGTATATAAGGGTGGTTGGAACATATGTCACACTGTGCTTGATAAAGGTCATTGTACTGAAACGTCGCCGCAGTTGGCAGATTAAAGCTGTAAGTTTTTTCATCACTGACCGGTTTGGCGCTGTCCTCTTTTTTTACTATGGACAGTAGTTTTCAATATGTCAGGGGGTGCTGTTTTTAAAATGGTATAACTTATGAGGATTTCCCAATATATAGGACCCCTAAAGGCGCTTCAAACATGGATAGGTCCCTAAAAAAATTTTTTTGTAAATTTCCTTGAAAAAATGAAAAATTACTGTTCAGTTTTTAAACTTTCTAAAATGCTAATAAAGTAAAATAACATTTTACAAATGGTGCTGATGTAAAGCAGACATGAGGGAAATGTTATTTATTTCTGTTTTGCTGGGGTATGACTACCGTATCTGGATTAAAGGGATAATCATTAAAATTTTGAAAATTCGATTTTTCTTAAATTTCTGATATTTTTGATAAATAAACACAAAACATATCGACCTAAATTTACCATTATCATAAAGTATAATGTGTCACGAAAAAATAATCTCAAAATCACTGGGATTTATTCAAGTGTTCCAGAGTTATTACCACATAAAGTGACACTCGTCAGATTTCAAAAATTTGGCTCCATCACTAAGGGGTTAAGCGTTCCCTTTATTTTTTTGAGCAGTGTATATAAACTGCTGTATATACATTATATAGGTGATACTGTGATTATATACAGCAGTAGCTGTCAGTATCACTTAGGCTACTTTCACACATCAGGTTTTTGCCGTCAGGCACAATCCGGCAAGTTTTGAAAAAAACAAATCCATTTTTTTCTCATAGAGTTGCATTAGCACCGGATTGCACCTTATGGCCACACGTTTCATCCGTTTTTGGCCGGATCCGTCAAAAAAGCGGTTTCCGGCGGACGGAGAAAACGTACAGAGGAACGTTTTTCCTGTCCGGCAAAAAAACGCCCAACGACAGTTCCAGCGATAAACGGATGAAACTGACATGTGAAACGATGAATTCGGCCTCCGAATCCGGTTTTCCTTGCATTCTCCATACAATTATGCACAATTTCCGTTCTGGGGTCTCTCTCTCTAAATCGAAATCGAACTGCCCTCAGAAGTCATCCGAGTGCAATCTGAAGGTTTCCATGGACTCATTGACTTGTGCGGCTGAGTGTGATCTGAATATCTGATCAAAGTTGGGCACTCTGCAATATTTTCCTCAGACCAACTTTGTCCGAGGAAAAAGTCTGACATGTGCGCTGCCCCATAGACTTACATTGGTCCAATGTCAGATCGCACTTGGACCGAAAATACGTCCGTCTGCACCTGCCCTTAGAGAAATAAAACACAACTGCCATTGACACTGCTCACAAGCAGAGAGAAAAAAATCTAAAAAACACTGCCAAGGGAACAAATGCATCCCTGTGTACACCAAACACAGGCTGCGCCGAGGAGCGCACAAACTACATGGTTATCAGACGTGTATATATTTGAAACATACCTCATTAAAAACACAAATAACAGTGATATGTGAGAAAAAGAAGAAAAGCTTATTAATGAAGGTGATAATATCCCAAATAGGTCATCCATAATAACACTGGGGAGATGTCAGAGGGTGGCTATCCCTTGTAATAATCTAGTGGCCGCCTTTGAACTGCCTCTAACTTCTGAATATCCTTTTTAAAATTTGGAGCATGTTTGGCATGAGGAGGAATTTCCTATCTACCCTGTTGATCTGAATTTTGGGTGAGATATTTCCAATTATATTTCCTCAGTAGCAAACAGTTTGAAATTTTCCTAATTATCTTATATGCGTTACATGTGACCACTGTAATTTTTTAGGTATATGTATAAAAAAATTTTTGCAGGTCTATAGTGTGTTTACACATACACTGTCCCCCACTGTGGCATCATATTCATTTAAATCTATATTCTTGAGAGACTGAGGTGTTCTCCTTTTTATACTACTATAGTATTTTTTTACATATGTGAAGTAAAAGTTATGTTTATTACTCTCACTTTGCTATTCCATGCCACATAAAATGTGGAGCATGTGACAGTCACTGACAAAGTGCTGGAGGGGAGATATATTTCACTGAGGCTATTAGCTTCAGTGATTTGAAACCTAGACGTTTGCTCAAGCACACTGTGTTTAGAGGGCTTAAAGGGAACCTGTCACCACGTTTTTGGAAGATGGGATAAAAATAGCGTTAAATAGGGGCAGAGGTGGGCGTTACATTAGTGTGTGTGTTATGCGTTTATTACCCACCTAAGTTGCCGAAATAACTTTGCAAAGTCTCCGTTTTCGCCTGTCAATCAGGCTGGTCAGGTCACATGGGCGTGGTGTCTTCCCCCAGATTTGGCGTAGTTTTCCGTTGGTGGCGTAGTGGTGTGCGCATGCCCAAAGTCCGGAATCCTCTGCCAGGGGATTTAAAATAGCGCGGTGTTCGTTATTGCATTGGTGATCGGTGGGCGCGGCCATCTTCCTTTGGCCGCGCGTGCGCAGAAGCGGCGCTCTGCTGGCCGCGGCTTCAGGAAAATGGCCGCGGGATGCCGCGCGTGCGCAGATGGATATCGCGGCGGCCATTTTCCTGAAGCCGCGGCCAGCAGAGCGCCGCTTCTGCGCACGCGCGGCCAAAGGAAGATGGCCGCGCCCACCGATCACCAATGCAATAACGAACACCGAGGCTATTTTAAATCCCCTGGAAGAGGATTCCGGACTTTGGGCATGCGCACACCACTACGCCACCAACGGAAAACTACGCCAAATCTGGGGGAAGACAACGCCCATGCGACCTGACCAGCCTGATTGACAGGCGAAAACGGAGACTTTGCAAAGTTATTTCGGCAACTTAGGTGGGTAATAAACGCATAACACACACACTAATGTAACGCCCACCTCTGCCCCTATTTAACGCTATTTTTATCCCATCTTCCAAAAACGTGGTGACAGGTTCCCTTTAAACATCCATTTTAAGGGCTGGGTTTTTGTGAACAACCATACCTGGGTGGGAGGTTGTCCAACTTATCTCCACCCCATGGTGGATTTAAATAGTCCACCTTCTGAGCCACTCAGTGTTCGGTAGGCCTGTAGAGTGGAACTCCAGTGCTTTGTGTCATCCTGACACAGAAGTTGAACGAGTGTATGTTGATTTTCCTGAATGGGCGAATCCCCAAAACAACAGGGACTGTGCTTTATATTATATTTTGTTTTTCCTTAAGGTACCGTTACACTAAACGACTTACCAACGATCAGGACCAGCGATATGACCTGGCCGTGATCGTTGGTAAGTCATTGTGTGGTCGCTGGGGAGCTGTCACACAGACAGCTCTCTCCAGCGACCAACGATCAGGGGAACGACTTCGGCATCGTTGAAACTGTCTTCAACGATGCCGAAGTCCCCGGGTAACCAGGGTAAACATTGGGTTACTAAGCACAGGGCCGCGCTTAGTAACCCGATATTTACCCTGGTTACCATTGTAAAAGTTAGGCTAGGTTCACATTGCGTTAGGGCAATCCGTTTAGCGCTAGCGCTAGCGGATTGCGCTAACGCAATGTTTTTTTCGGGGCCGCGTTTAGGGGTCGCGTTAATGTCCCCGCTCTCGCAGATCCCCGATCTGTGAGAGCGGGGAACGGACCTCGGGCGCGCCGCGGACGCTGCTTGCAGCGTCCGCGGCGCGTCACAAAAGAACGGCACATCGCTAGCGCGAGCCGAAAAAGGCACGCGCTAGGGATGCGCTACAGGCGAAATTTACATTGCTGTCAATGGGTGCGCTAACGGACCCGTTGCACGGCGTTAATTGCGACATTTTCGCCGTGCAACGCTGTCCGTTAGCGTGCACACATTAACGCAATGTGAACCTAGCCTTAAAAAAAAAACCAGTACATACTCACATTCCGATGCCTGTCACGTCCCCCGGCGTCAGCTTCCCGCACTGACTGTGTCAGCGCCGGCCGTAAAGCAGAGCACAGCGGTGACGTAACCGCTGTGCTTTGCTTTACGGCCGGCGCTGACAGTCAGTGCGGGAAGATGACTGCGGGGGACGTGACAGACATCGGAATGTGAGTATGTACTGTTTTTTTTTTTTACTTTTACAATGGTAACCAGGGTAAATATCGGGTTACTAAGCGCGGCCCTGCACTTAGTAACCCGATATTTACCCTGGTTACAAGTGAACACATCGCCGGATCGGCGTCACACACGCCGATCCAGCGATGACAGCGGGTGATCAGCGTCCAAAAAAAGGTCCTGATCATTCCCTACGACCAACGATCTCCCAGCAGGGGCCTGATCGTTGGTCGCTGTCACACATAACGAGATCGTTAAGCGGGATCGTTGCTACGTCACCAAAAGCGAGACGTTGCAACGATATCGTTAACAAAATCGTTATGTGTGAAGGTACCTTTAGGCCAGAAAGGCCTTGTTTATTTTTGCTAACTGTGCATTGTTCCTTTGTCTACCTCCGTGTGCAACCGAGTGAGCCTATCTACCACAGTTGGTGGTAGAAGTAGAGATAACTTATCCAGGAAGCGTGTGACAGCGGTAGACAAACAGAATGAAGGCGGCCATAAACAAGGAAGCGATGTTAGACAACATGGAGGACCTGATTAAGCACCTTGTGAAAGCCCAGCTGGAGACAAGTCAGCTGCTTATGAGTCGCCCGCAAGGGCCGTGGGGTACTCGGAACCGGGTCCGATGTTCACATGGGGATGTCACAGTGGCTGCGACCCGGTCCGTGGCCCTGGACGCCCATGTAAAAGGGAAAGGTCTGTAAAGGAAATAAAGTTTATGTTCATGACGCCACCTGTGGTAGGCTACATTCACATTTGCGTTGTGCGCCGCAGCGTCGGCGACGCAACGCACAACGCAAATGTAAACGCATGCACAACGCAGCGTTTTGTGACGCATGCGTCCTTTTTTTGCTTGATTTTGGACGCACAAAAAATGCAACTTGCTGCGTCCTGTGCGCCCTGACGCGTGCGCCGCAGCGACGCATGCGTCACAAAATGCAAATGCAACGCATGTCCATGCGCCCCCATGTTAAATATAGGGGTGCATGACACATGCGGCGACGCAGCGACGCCCGACGCTGCGTCGCACAACGCTAATGTGAACGTAGCCGTATCACAGGTATCACTATGGCCTGATGTACTTGAGTCCAAGACTGGTGAAAATCTCCAAGAACAGTGTGAATCTTCTTTTCCTCTGTTTCCATGGGTGGAGATGTTCCTGGGTCTGTTTCTCTGTTCCTCTATTTATCAGTGCACATCTTGAGATGGTCTCTGGATACTGCCGTCGAAGTTTCTCCTTCGTCTTTGCTGATAAGGCAGACTTTCGTGTTGTCAAAGTTTGAAGGTAGGATTGTGTAAGGTTCCGCTTCCCTCTCGTCATCAAGTTTGTGCAATCTCCTTTTACATTTGAGCACTTGTTCACCTGGTGACAAGGGAATTGCAGGGGCATGTTGGTTATAGTCTCTTTCTTGCTTTTGTCTCGCTTGTGATAGACTTTTCTCTACGCATTCTTGCACTTGGCGGTACCTTTGTTTTCTCTCGGTTTCCCAATCTGGTGCGGTATTTTCTGGGGTTAAGACTCCCATATCTAGATCAATAGGTAGTTGACTGGGCCTTCCTCTCATCAAGTACGCAGGAGTACAGTTGGTGGAATTTACTGGGACATGGTTGTACAAGTCTACCAAATCTGGTAACTTTGCTGGCCATGAGTTCCTTTCTTCTAAAGGCAATGTCTTCAGTAGATCAATCACCACTTGATTCATTTTCTCGCACATTCCATTTGTTTGCGGGTGATATGGAGTTGTTCTGATCTTTTTACATCCGTACAGGTTGCAGAATTCTCGAAATACCTCTCTTCAAAGGCTGGTCCTTGATCAGTAAGGACTTTTTCAGGATAACCATGAGGTCTACAGAAGTGCTGTTGGAAAGCTCTGGCTGCGGTTCTTACTGTCAGATCCTTGACTACTAGGAATCTGGAGTCGTGATCCACGATAGTCAAAGCGTAGCCATAGCCTGACCGGCTTGGGGTTAGCTTCACATGGTCTAAGGCCACCAGATCAAGTGGCTTTTTGGTGACTATGGGCTGTAGGGGAGCCCTTTAGCTGTCACAGTCTATTCTGCGCAGGTTATGCAGCGCCCCAGAGTCCTGGTCGTTGCAGTACTGTGGCTCCGCCACTATGGGGAGCTATGGTGCGTCCGATGGCACTGAAGGAGTTCATCTGATCAGGTATCACAGACACCAATACATTTCACAGCCGGGCCTCCGGGGGGAGCTAAGGGTGCTATTCATTAGGCCACTCCCCACCATAGTGGGTAAACTGGGGGTCAGGCAGGAAGTTAGATGAGAAAGCTGACTGGGTTGGAACCAGGCAACACCTTGTGGCAGAGGGTGTTGTAGGGGAAGATACAGTAGGGTCTCTGTCAGGGGTGGGATCCTGACAGAGGCTTGGCAACGAGAACGAACGTAACGGGACCGTGCCTGTTCCGGGTAGCGGCGGTGCCCAAGAAAGGATTAGAAGAGAGCTAGATTGTGCTGAGTGAGAAACGGGATCACGCAAAGGAGAAATACCAGTAGGAGTCGTGCTGTAAGACCGAAGCAACATCCTACTGAGGCGCACTACCGGTGGCCGGAACGCCGAGGGAGTAGAATAACATTCAGCTTCAAGCAATACTCCAAACAGCGGCAGGGCAGTCAGTCTCAGGCGGGCTGTCTAACTCAAATCACCTATGAAGTCTTGGGAGGCAATTGTGGGAGAGGGGCGTCTCTAGGGTCCCGGAAGAACTCCAGGCCTACCCGTCAAACGGGTGCCGTTCCTACCCGAACCTCAGGGAGGGACGGAGGATTAGCAGAACATCATCTAGTCGAGTTGTGAGGGAACATCAGAAACAGACACAACAGTTGTGGGGTACTTTCCGTAAGCACAGCAGGGAAGGACTACAACACATAGCGCTAGGGGGAAGGCACAGATTTCCTCCTGTGAAGAGAACTCTGGAAGTGTCATTGGACCGGCCGGACTTGCGCAGCCTGGTGAGCCGTATTCTGGATTGAGGACCCAGAGATCTTCAGTAAAGAGGTAAAGAGACTGCAACCTGGTGTCCTCATTATTTACCGCGACCTGCACCCCACAACTGCACCGTTACAACACCACTTATTGCACCGGACGTCCCCCCACTGACAGACAGGGCCACGGACCGGGTCTAGCCACCGTGACAACCCCAGAACTGAGACTCAGAGGCCCGGCTCCGGGTACCCCTCGGCCCTGCGGCGGTGTGGGGGTGCTCCAGTTACATGGGCCACACTCACGGCACCACTTTTCGATGGCTTTCCTCATGCCAAACCAGTAGAACCTTCCATGTAACAGGATCTCCAACTTCTTCCATCCAAAGTGTCCTGCTCCATCGTGGTACGCTTCTAGAACCATGGGCGCATCTCGTCTTGGGACCACTATCTGCCAGACTAGTTCGTGCGTGCGTGGATCGATGTTTCTTCTGCACAATTTACCATCGTAGATGAATAGCTTGCCTTTTTCCTTCCAGAGTTGTTGCGTTTCTTGCGGATCATCTGGGCTAGGGTGCGAGTCTGCCTGTGTCAGCAGTACTTTCACCAGATGAATTGCGGGGTTGCTATCCTGCGTTTCTGCCCATCCATGGTGGGGCAACGGATTCAGCGTGATTTCGTGTTTGTTTTTCCGCCGCTTCCTCACATAATGAGAGTTTTGAGTTGCTCCAGAGCGATGGAATGCTGGCAGTTCCACCTCTTCAAGTTCCTCTGGATCCTCTCCCACATCTGGTAGGTTGGGCATTCTGGATAACGCATCCGCGTTAGCATTCTTGTGCCCTGCACCGTATTTGATAGTGAAGTCGTAATTGGACAACCAAGCCATCCATCGCTGCTCCAAAGTACCGAGTTTTGCAGTCTCTAAGTGGGTTGTTATCTGTGTAGACTGTAAATTTTGCAGAGGCCAAGTAGTGCTTGAATCTTTCTGTCACTGCCCAGATGATGCCCAGCTTGAAGGAACTGTAGTTCTCGGGGTTCCTTTCTGTGGGGCGCAACTTCCTGCTGGCGTATGCAATCACCCTCCCCTTGCCTCTTTGTACCTGGGACAGTACGGCTCCCAATCCTAAGTTACTGGCATCCGTGTACAGTATAAACGGTTGGTCGTATTCTGGGTAGGCTAATACTTCTTCTCCCGTGAGAGCCGACTTCAACTGAGTGAAGGATTCTTCCAGTCGGTCGTTCCAATCAAACGAGGTATTTTTACCTTTGATTTTCTTAGATTGGCCCACTAACAGGTCTTGCAGTGGTTCGGCTATTTTAATGAAATCTTTCACAAATCTTCTGTAATAGCCTACCAACCCGAGGAACTGTCGGACTTCATGGAGGTTACTGGGTTTTGGCCAGTTCTTGATGACTGTGACCTTGTCTGGGTCTGGGGCCACTCCCCCAGAGCTCACCACATGGCCCAGGTACTGCACTTTGGGCTTTAACAGATGGCATTTGGATGGTTTTACCTTTAAGCAAAAGTTGGACAGAGCTTCGAACACCTCGGCTAGGTGCTTCAGATGGTCTTCATATGTCTTGGAGAAGAAGATGACATCTTCCAGGTACAACAAGATGGTTTTGAAGTTCTTGTGCCGAGACAGCACTCCATGATCCTCTGAAACGTTCCCGGGGCGTTGCACAGGCCGAACGGCATGTAATTGAATTCACAGAGACCCATCGGTGTGATGAAGGCTGTCTTTTCCTTATCCGCCTCTGCCACAGGAACCTGCCAGTACTGAAAATATGAAAAATCAGATTTTGGCTATGAATTTTTTAATTTATTTCACTGCAGTATATAGCCAGAACCTGGTACCACAATACAATTTGTTATTGTAAACTGCAGTATATACAAATTTGTGGAAAGAACGGACATGATGAGGGTTTAAAATCTAGATAGCATGTCAATTTCCGAATGTTAGCATGTAGATGAGATTCCGTAAGGTTGAATTTTGCTTCATCCCTTTGTGCATGTACCTTAACATGTGGACTGGTCACAGACCTTTTCGGTATGTTTACAGAAAGAAAAATGCAGCAGACATTCTGCTGCATATTCACTTGTGGAAAATTTACTACACTTCACAGTGCCAGTATTGTGCATGAAATTTCTTAAAATCTCATACTCATGCTGTGAAAAATATCCGCAGCGTAAATGGATAAGAGCTGTGGGTTTCAGTTCTGCAGCATGTCAATTTATTTTGTTGATTTCAGTGCGCATTTCACTCTTTGCATAATTTCCCAGGGTAGCATTGCAAGGCTTAAAAGTCTCCTCACATTGACATGCCAGGGTTGGTATGTCACTCTCCACAAGGTTAAATGTTACCCCTTGGATCCCGGTCAGATGCCTCTTGCCCAGCCAAACCAGATATCATATGTTGCACTGATGAGGGGCAGCACATCGTAACACCATGTCTGCATATTGAGAGTCTGGTTTGGCTTTCATCCTAAGTCATGTGACAAGGCTCGTTAAAGGGTCGATATTGACTTTCATGATTGCTATTTCAAATAGGTGGCACTAGAGTTCTAGTCCTCTTCCTCTTTGAAGAGGCGATTTGCATATTTAGTTTCCCAGAGCAGCATTGCAAGGCTTTCCTCACATTGGCATGCCAGGCTTGGTATGTGACGCTTCACAAGGAAAAACATTAACCCTTGGATCCCAATGCAAAGGATGAAATATGTGCCTCCCTCTATCTTCTTATCCACAGGGGTAAATATTTCTGCTGATATCACTGTAGGATCTTGGCTGCAGGAGGCCTGCAATTAAAGTGAACCTGACAACAGGATTTTGCTCTGTAAACTACAGTGTTAGGTTGGCGCTGTTATACTGATTAGAATTATACTTGGGTTGATGAAATCTGTCTTGTGGTTGTTGTTTAATCTGTATTTTCAGTTTTCAGTTTG
The DNA here is from genome assembly GCF_051348905.1 of Ranitomeya variabilis. Taxonomy (NCBI): domain Eukaryota; kingdom Metazoa; phylum Chordata; class Amphibia; order Anura; family Dendrobatidae; genus Ranitomeya; species Ranitomeya variabilis. The sequence goes on along the minus strand of NC_135232.1, from coordinate 647,158,390 downwards.
AGATTCTCTTGCTTCGGGAGCGGGCTGTGGATGGGGCTGTGGGCGGCCTGTGGGACGGGGCTTTGTGTGGTGCTCTGCTTACATATTCATCCTTATGGGCTTATGACAGGTCACTGATCCTTCAATATACACATTGGAACCTTAGTTGTGTATGAGGGCTGTAAGCATTCTGTTGTTGGGAACCTTTGGAATGCAGTTGAAAAGTAAAACTTAGACTTCGTTTGCCCTTCTTTATGACGGTGCATTTCTGGACACATTAGTCTACCACAATATTGTAAAAGTGTGAAAAAGGGGCAAACTTCACCAGAACCCAGGTCAGAATCTAAAGATTCAACTCGTGAGAAGTTGGCTTTGCAACCATTTACTTGCCACAAGTGTAGTTTCTACAATGAGCAGATTCTGAAATGACCTACAGTATTTGTATTATTGGGGATATGTCCTCTGTATGCAATGTTTAAGATGCAGGGGGTTTACAATGAAGGTGGGACCTCAAAGCCATTTCTCCTAATAAGCCCAAGGAACTTCAGTCCAACATTGGATGGGATGGAGTTGAAGGTTGAAGTTGCCAAAAAAGAAAGCTGGTTAGGAAGAGATTAATTCTATGGATTGGAGTGGTCCCTGTGGTCATACCCCAGCAATCTGTCTGATACATTCTGTGTATTTATTTCTCTAAAGGTTATTATTAATACAAGTTCTTTATGCCTAGTAATCAAAACGTAGCCTTTGATGACAATATTACTGTTGTTACTACATGGAGGAGTATCGTTCCGGACTGGAAGGAAAACATGTTGATATGTTTTGAGTGTCCTCTTACGTTAGGTTTACTGTTGCCTCATCGCAGTCCAGGAAGTTCAGCTTAACTTCAGTCTTGCAGTATTCCATGGCTGCCAGGAAATGTCCCATTGTTAACAGAAAAAAAATGTTTCCTATTGCGGTAGTATTGTGTGAAACTCCCACAAGATGTTCATTATAGAAGAAATACATTTACTTCTGTTTTTTTCCCCTTGTTTTTAATGTCATAGACAACATTTCTTTCTAGTTGGCAAAGATTTCCGAGTTGCCCACACTCTAAAAATAAAAGAACTTACACCACGGCATTACCTAAAGGTGACTTTTCACTAGATTTTATCATTTAAACTGAGTACCTCCTTCAATTGCCGCTGCTTCACTGATTCTGGAACAGTTTTTCTTTTTCTTTTGTGCCCCTCCATTCCAAAGTTGTGCCCCCCTGGTAATAAAGAGGCAAATTTTCCCTTCAACCAATTTAGCGTATATATGGACCTCTATACAGGCCACTATGCAATCGACTGGGCTGTGCAGCTCCGCAACTGGTCACATCTGGCCTCCACCGGCACAAAGAACAGCTATTCGGTGAGGTACTGGGTGCTGCACCCCCACCGATCTGATATTGATGACCTAATCTAAGGATAGCCCATCAATGTAAAAATACTGGACAACCCCTTTAAAATTTGTCACTGAAATTGCAACTTCATCCTCATGGCTTTAAGGAGAAGGGACCTTCTGAGATCCATACTATATCATTGGCGTATATATACTGACAAACTACATTCATCTAGTTGTATTAGACTTTTAATCGATACATGCCTTTTCCTATTCGTATTTACCAATGATCTAATAATGTGTCCAAGGGACTGCGAAATTCCTTTCTCCTTTTATCTAACTAGATCCCGTCTTAAACTGAAGTTTCAAAAATATCAGTCAACCATTTATTCTTCCTTCTCTATTTGCAAGGACAGATGCAAATTATATGTGAATTGCATACCTCTCAACTGGCCCGTATCCGTAAGGACAATACCAAATTTGAAAGAGCTGTCCTGCAAGGTTGGGGATATATCCCAAATTCCACTGGATCGGTGTCCTTAGAACACAGATACAGTTGAATTTAATGGTGGTGCAAGGAAGGAGTGCGTCAAAACAACGTATGTTGGTAACATGTAGTCCGGTCATGGTGGGTGGTATTTGTTCCTTGTATGTGGTATTTTTCGGTTGCTATGTGGTGGTAATATGTGGTCCGGTCATGGTGTGGCACTATTTGTTCCTTGTATGTGGTACTATTGGTCTCCATGTGGTGGTAATATGTTGTCTGGTCATGGTGTGGCGTTATTTATTTCCTGCATGTGGTATTATTCAGTCACTGTGGTGTAATATGTTGTCTGGTCATGGTGTGGCGGTATTTGTTCCTTGTATGTGGTAGTATTGGTCACTATGTGGTGGTAATATGTGGTCTCGTCATGGTGTGGTGGTATTTGTCCCTTGTATGTGGTATTATTGGTCATTTTAAAAATTGAAAAATAAATAAAAATATACCTAAAATTATATTGGATATTTGAACAAATGTTTAATAAGTTACAGTAGAGTAGAGCCCGGCCAGAAGAGTCTACCTTGTTGTTGTGGCGGATTTAAAAATCTTTTGGGCAAAACAAAATCTGCTGGCTATATATGTGATTTGGTGATGGGAACTGTTAATGTGTGATGGAGAGGACATGGTGCAGATGTGGAGTTTTTACAAGAGAGGGTGTTGGGACTGTGGAAGGTTCGAGAGGTGGAGTTGGGGCTAGGGTGGAGCCTGGGTGGAGTTTCAAGGGGGCCCAGAAAATTTTGCCAGTATGGGGCCCCAAAATTCCTAGTGGTAGCCGTGACTATAGCCAGGAACAAAGTGCTGAACAGAGCCTGATGTTGTACAATATTTCACTGGGTAAGCTTTTGCTGGATTCGTATTTTGAAGTTGTGCTACCCAGCAGTCCTCGCTGGCTCTTCATAAAGGAATCATAATAGTAATTCACCACACTTTGAATTTTGTAGCTGGGAAAAGCTGATAAACAGTAACTTAAATGTATTCACATTGCTCTGGGGTATTGGAAATGCTTCAGAGTAAGACTATAACTCTCTGCTTCCTCATGTATGTGGAAATGTGCCTAATGAATTCCAGCATACCTGAATATAAGACGTGGACCAAGTACAAACTGCTGACTCAATTAGGTTTTGCCCTTGTTATTGTTTCGATCATTCTGCAGTGAAAATAGTGCTCAAGTAAAAGCCTGCCATCAAGTGATCGAGAACAGGAACATCACTGTGTTATAAGAGAGAAGACCATAGAATACGTCTATTCACATGAACCAGAATAGTCTCGTCTGGTTTGCATTAATACTTGATAAGAATGTTCAGTGAGTAAGTGTTGGGAAGTGTCGTCCTGCCTAGGGCACTGCACGGTGACCACAATTATTCTGGGCATATGCATCACTGTAATATGGTAGTGGGATGATAACCAAGGAAGAATAATGATTTAGGAACACAATGGGTCCGAATCCCTAAGACTGGCATCGTCCATGCTAGTCTTAATGAAGTCTTAAAACAACTACTTCATTAAAGGGCTTGACCAATCTTAGGCTATCAGTTGATAGGGTACAGCAGTGGCATTTCTGCCAGTGAATTTACTTAGCTTCATACAGTCACCGCACCTTCAGCTCTGCTGCATGTGAAATGCAAATACAAAAACTGAAGAATCCAAACCTTAACTCAAAATTTAAATGGGAATAGTGGACATGGGACCCTCCCAATATCCAGAGTGGAGGGAGAGATTCGCCCTACTACATCCTGCAGATCTCTCCAAAAATAAAAGCCCATGTCAGGTTTTCCTAAATCTGACTTGGTCAAATGGCATGACCAAGTCCACATTCTCTTTTATTTTGCATTGTAACCACAGCTGTGGCTCTAATTACAATGATCTCCAGTTCGTTTAAAATTGTTATATGTACATCCTGGGGGACACATAACGACCTTGTATATGATTCCCCTCACTGCCTCATAGTAGTCACTCTATGTGACTGCAGACTTGTGATTCCTCACAGCATGCACAGTGTGAGCTGACAGGATTCTCCGGTGCTGGCACAAGGAGTGGCAGGCGCATGACTGCAAGAATGAGACTTGCATACATGCGGTCACATCAGTAGCGTATCTACCAGGGGGAGCAGAGGGGGCCATCGTCCCGGGCCCGTTGCTCAGAGGGGGCCCACCCAGAGCTACGCCACTGTAGCTGTATCGGTGCGTGCAGTGCGCCGATGCAGTTACATTCTGCGGCAGAGCAAGGAGAATCGATCTCCCTGCTCCGCTGCTATGGGGCCCCTGAGCAGGCGGGGGGGGGGGGCCCGGTGCCAGCAGTGGGCCCCCCGCCCGTCATCTCAAGGTCAGCTCTATCGGTTTTTAGCCGATACAGCTGACCGCATTGATGAGGGAAGGAGCGCTATGCTCCTTCTCCCATCATCCCCCTGTCAGCGTCTGACGTCACCAATGCCGACACTGACAGCGGGCGCCGGGTAGTGACGTCATCGCGCCCGCTTTCAGTGTCAGGTCAGTGTCAGGAGATGAGTGGGAGCTCAGAGTGTCCTGGGAACAAGGAGGAAGAGAAGTGAGTATTTGTTTTTTATGGGGTGCTGCCTTATACTACAGGGTCTGCTTATGGGGGTGCTGCCTTATACTACAGGGTCTGCCTATGGGGGTGCTGCCTTATACTACAGGGTGTGCCTATGGGGGTGCTGCCTTATACTACAGGGTCTGCCTATGGGGGCTGCCTTATACTACAGGGTCTGCCTATGGGGTGCTGCCTTGTGCTATAGAGTCTACCTATGGGTGCTGCCTTGTGCTATAGAGTCTGTCTATGGGGTGCATTATGTAGCGCGCCCACTGCCGCAGGGCCGAGGGGTACCCGGTACCGGGCCTCTGAGTCTCTGCTCTGGGGTTGTCACGGTGGCTAGACCCGGTCCGTGACCCTGCTGAGGGGCGCACAATGATAGATGTGGATGATGGGGGTAGTGTAGTGCCGGTCGCAGTCAATAACGAGGACACCAGGTTGCAGTCTCTTTACCTCTTTACTGAAGGTCTCAAAGTCCTCAATCCGGAATACGGTTAACCAGGCTGCGCAAGTCCGGCCGGTCCGATGGCACCTCCAGAGTTCCCTTTGCAGGTGGAAATCTGTGCCTTCCTGCTAGCGCTATGTGTTGTGGTCCTCCCCTGCTGAGCTTACGGGATAGTCCCCACAACTGTTGTGTCTGTTTCTCGTGTTCCCTCACAACTCGATTAGATGATCTTCTGCTAATCTTCCGTCCCTCCCAGGTGTTATGGTTGGGACGCACCCGTATGACGGGTAGGCTCGGAGCTCTTCTGGGACCCTAGAGTCGCCCCTCTCCAAAGGTTGCCCCCTATGTCTGCGTAGGTGATTTAGGTGAGACAGCCCGCCTGTGACTGACTGTCCTGCCTGTTGTGAACTGTATTTCTTGGCTCCCTCTTGTGATCACTAGCGGTATGACACTTTGATTGTCTTTCTCCAGGTTGGCACCCACCTGGTTTGTTAGGCCTTGGGTGTTCCTATTTAGATTTCCTGGAAGCTCAGTCTAGTGCCTGGAATCGATGTAATCAGTCTATGTCTGTTTTCTCCTGACTCCTGGTCCTCTGATTTTTGCAAGAAAAGCTACGTCCGCTTTCTTATTTTGGTTTATTGCATTTGTTCTTATTTTGTTCCAGCTTGTACAAAATATGATTCCTGTTTTTGCTGGAAGCTCTAAGGGGGCTGATATTCTCCCCCCACACCGTTAGTCGGTGCGGGGGTTCTTGGATATTCAGCGTGGATATTTTTGTAGGGTTTTTGCTGACCGCATAAGTCCGCTTCCTATTTTCTGCTATTAATTAGTGGGCCTCTCTTTGCTAAATCTAGTTCATACTTACGTTTGTCTTTTCTTCTTACCTCACCGTTATTATTTGTTGGGGGCTTGTATATTAACTTTGGGGTCCTTTCTCTTGAGGCAAGTGAAGTCTTATTTTCTCTGAAAGGGTTAGTTAGTTCTCCGGCTGGTGCGAGACATCTAGAACCAACGTAGGCACGTTCCCCGGCTGCTTCTAGTTGTTTGTGCTAGGATCAGGTATGCGGTCAGCCAAGTTACCACCTCCCTATGAGCTGGTTTTTGTGGTTGCGGACTTAGCTACAACTCCTGAGATCCTCTACCACTAGGATCATAACAGTATTCCAGGCCTAAAAGTGAATATTTAATGCATTGCAGAAGCGGGATTAAAAGAAAAGAAGTTCTGAGTTTTTTTTGTTTTTTTTTCTTCCCCTTTTTCCCCTGAGTGGCTTGAAGCTCTGCTGCAGACATGAATGTTCAGACCTTGATTACTAGTGTGGATCAGCTTGCTGCACGTGTGCAGGGCATTCAGGATTTTGTTACAAGTAGTCCTATGTCAGAGCCTAAGATACCTATTCCTGAGCTGTTCTCTGGAGATCGATTTAAATTTAGGAATTTTAGGAATAATTGTAAATTGTTTCTTTCTTTGAGACCTCGTTCGTCTGGAGACTCAGCTCAGCAAGTAAAAATTGTTATCTCCTTCTTGCGTGGCGACCCTCAGGATTGGGCCTTCTCATTGGCGCCAGGAGATCCGGCATTGACAAATATTGATGCGTTTTTTCTGGCGCTCGGATTGCTTTATGAGGAGCCCAATCTTGAAATTCAGGCAGAAAAAGCGTTGCTGGCTATTTCTCAGGGCCAGGATGAAGCTGAGGTATATTGCCAAAAATTTCGGAAATGGTCCGTGCTTACTCAATGGAATGAGTGTGCTCTGGCCGCAAATTTCAGAAATGGCCTTTCTGAAGCAATTCAGAATGTGATGGTGGGCTTTCCCATTCCTACAAGTCTGAATGATTCTATGGCTCTTGCTATTCAGATTGATCGGCGTTTGCGGGAGCGCAAATCTGCTAATCCTCTGGCGGTGTTGTCTGAAGGGACACCTGACTCAATGCAATGTGATAGAATTCAGACTAGAACCAAATGACAAAATCATAGACGTCAGAATGGGTTGTGTTTTTACTGTGGTGATTCTACACATGTTATCTCAGTATGCTCTAAACGCCTAGCAAAGGTTGTTAGTCCTGTCGCCATTGGTAATTTGCAACCTAAGTTTATTTTGTCTGTGACTTTAATTTGCTCATTGTCTTCCTACCCTGTTATGGCATTTGTGGATTCAGGTGCTGCCCTGAGCCTTATGGACTTGTCGTTTGCCAAGCGCTGTGGTTTTGTTCTGGAGCCTTTAGAAAGTCCTATTCCTCTTAGAGGAATTGATGCTACGCCATTGGCGGAGAATAAACCACAGTATTGGACACAAGTGACCATGTGCATGACTCCTGAACATCGGGAGGTGATTCGTTTTCTTGTTCTGCATAAAATGCATGATTTGGTCGTTTTAGGTCTGCCATGGTTACAGACCCATAATCCAGTTTTGGATTGGAAGGCAATGTCTGTGTCAAGTTGGGGTTGTCAGGGAATTCATTGTGATTCCCCGTCGGTGTCTATTGCTTCTTCTACTCCTTCTGAGATTCCGGAGTATTTGTTGGACTATCAAGATGTGTTCAGTGAGTCCAGGTCCAGTGCCCTTTCTCCTCATAGGGACTGTGACTGCGCAATAGATTTGATTCCTGGTAGTAAATTTCCTAAGGGACGATTATTTAATCTATCTGTACCTGAGCATGCCGCAATGCGTTCTTATATAAAGGAGTCTTTGGAGAAGGGACATATTCGTCCATCCTCTTCCCCTCTTGGTGCGGGTTTCTTTTTTGTAGCCAAGAAAGACGGGTCTTTGAGACGTTGTATAGACTTTCGGCTTCTGAATAAAATCACGGTCAAATTTCAGTATCCTTTGCCACTATTGTCGGACTTGTTTGCCCGGATTAAGGGTGCCAAGTGGTTCACCAAGATAGATCTTCGGGGTGGGTACAACCTTGTGCGCATTAAGCAGGGAGATGAATGGAAAACTGCGTTTAATACGCCCGAAGGTCATTTTGAGTACTTGGTGATGCCTTTTGGGCTCTCTAATGCTCCTTCAGTGTTTCAGTCCTTTATGCATGACATCTTCCGGAAGTATCTGGATAAATTTATGATTGTTTATCTGGATGATATTCTGTTTTTTTCTGATGATTGGGATTCTCATGTAAAACAGGTCAGGATGGTGTTTCAGGTTTTGCGTGATAATGCTTTGTTTGTGAAGGGCTCGAAGTGTCTCTTTGGAGTGCAGAAGGTTTCCTTTCTGGGTTTCATTTTCTCCCCTTCTACAGTAGAGATGGACTCAGTCAAGGTCCGAGCTATTCATGATTGGACTCAACCCACGTCTGTTAAGAGTCTACAGAAGTTCTTGGGTTTTGCTAATTTCTACCGTTGTTTTATTGCTAATTTCTCTAGCGTTGTTAAACCTTTGATGGATATGACCAAGAAAGGTTCTGATGTTGCTAATTGGGCTCCGGCAGCCGTTGAAGCTTTCCGGGAGCTGAAGCGCCGGTTTACTTCGGCGCCTGTTTTATGCCAGCCTGATGTCTCACTTCCCTTTCAGGTTGAAGTGGACGCTTCTGAGATCGGTGCAGGGGCTGTTTTGTCGCAGAGAGGCTCTGGTTGCTCTGTGATGAGACCTTGTGCTTTTTTTTCTAGGAAATTTTCGCCTGCGGAGCAGAACTATGATGTTGGTAATCGGGAGTTGTTGGCCATGAAGTGGGCATTTGAGGAGTGGCGTCATTGGCTCGAGGGAGCTAAGCATCGTGTGGTGGTCTTGACTGATCACAAAAATTTGATGTATCTCGAGTCTGCTAAGCGCCTGAATCCTAGACAGGCTCGTTGGTCGTTGTTTTTCTCCCGTTTTGACTTTGTGGTCTCATACCTGCCTGGTTCGAAGAATGTGAAGGCTGATGCTCGTTCTAGGAGTTTTGTGCCTGACTCGCCGGGAGTCTCAGAGCCAGCTGGTATTCTTAAAGAGGGAGTAATCTTGTCGGCCATTTCTCCTGATTTGCGACGTGTGTTGCAGAGATTTCAGGCTGGTAGACCTGATCCTTGCCCACCTGATAGACTGTTTGTTCCTGATAAATGGACCAGCAGAGTTATCTCCGAGGTTCATTCCTCAGTGTTGGCAGGGCATCCTTGGATTTTTGGTACCAGAGATTTGGTAGCTAGGTCCTTTTGGTGGCCTTCCTTGTCGCGGGATGTGCGTTCGTTTGTGCAGTCCTGTGGGATTTGTGCTCGGGCAAAGCCTTGCTGTTCTCGTGCCAGCGGGTTGCTTTTGCCCTTGCCCGTCCCGAAGAGGCCCTGGACACACATTTCCATGGATTTCATTTCAGATCTTCCGGTGTCTCAAGGAATGTCTGTCATCTGGGTGGTATGGGATCGCTTTTCCAAGATGGTCCATTTGGTGCCCTTGTCTAAGTTGCCTTCCTCTTCCGATCTGGTTCCTTTGTTCTTTCAGAATGTGGTTCGTTTGCATGGCATTCCTGAGAATATCATGTCTGACAGAGGATCCCAGTTTGTGTCCAGATTCTGGCGATCTTTTTGTGCTAAGATGGGCATTGATTTGTCGTTTTCATCTGCCTTTCATCCTCAGACTAATGGCCAAACGGAGCGAACTAATCAGACACTGGAGGCTTATTTGAGATGTTTTGTTTCTGCAGATCAGGATGATTGGGTGACCTTCTTGCCATTGGCTGAGTTTGCCCTCAATAATCGGGCTAGTTCCGCTACTTTGGTTTCGCCATTTTTCTGCAACTCTGGTTTTCATCCTCGTTTTTCCTCGGGGCATGTTGAATCTTCTGACTGTCCTGGGGTGGATTCCGTGGTGGATAGGTTGCAGCGGATTTGGAATCATGTGGTGGACAACTTGAAGTTTTCACAGGAGAAGGCTCAGCGTTTTGCCAACCGCCGCCGCGGTGTGGGTCCCCGACTTTGTGTTGGGGATTTGGTTTGGTTGTCTTCTCGGTATGTCCCTCTGAAGGTTTCCTCTCCTAAGTTTAAGCCTCGCTTTATTGGTCCTTATAAAATTTTGGAAGTCCTTAATCCGGTATCTTTTCGTTTGGATCTTCCGGTGTCGTTTGCCATTCACAATGTGTTCCATAGGTCTTTGTTGCGGCGGTACGTTGTGCCTGTGGTTCCTGCTGTTGACCCTCCTGCTCCGGTCTTGGTTGAGGGCGAGTTGGAGTACGTGGTGGAGAAGATCTTGGATTCTCGTCTCTCTAGACGGAGGCTTCAGTATCTGGTCAAATGGAAGGGCTATGGTCAGGAGGATAATTCCTGGGTGGTCGCCTCTGATGTTCATGCGGCCGATTTGGTTCGTGCCTTTCACGCTGCTCATCCTGATCGCCCTGGTGGTCGTGGTGAGGGTTCGGTGACCCCTCCTTAAAGGGGGGGTACTGTTGTGAACTGTATTTCTTGGCTCCCTCTTGTGATCACTAGCGGTATGACACTTTGATTGTCTTTCTCCAGGTTGGTACCCACCTGGTTCGTTAGGCCTTGGGTGTTCCTATTTAGATTTCCTGGAAGCTCAGTCTAGTGCCTGGAATCGATGTAATCAGTCTATGTCTGTTTTCTCCTGACTCCTGGTCCTCTGATTTTTGCAAGAAAAGCTAAGTCCGCTTTCTTATTTTGGTTTATTGCATTTGTTCTTATTTTGTTCCAGCTTGTACAAAATATGATTCCTGTTTTTGCTGGAAGCTCTAAGGGGGCTGATATTCTCCCCCCACACCGTTAGTCGGTGCGGGGGTTCTTGGATATTCAGCGTGGATATTTTTGTAGGGTTTTTGCTGACCGCATAAGTCCGCTTCCTATTTTCTGCTATTAATTAGTGGGCCTCTCTTTGCTAAATCTAGTTCATACGGGGGTTCTTGGATATTCAGCGTGGATATTTTTGTAGGGTTTTTGCTGACCGCATAAGTCCGCTTCCTATTTTCTGCTATTAATTAGTGGGCCTCTCTTTGCTAAATCTAGTTCATACTTACGTTTGTCTTTTCTTCTTACCTCACCGTTATTATTTGTTGGGGGCTTGTATATTAACTTTGGGGTCCTTTCTCTTGAGGCAAGTGAGGTCTTATTTTCTCTGAAAGGGTTAGTTAGTTCTCCGGCTGGTACGAGACGTCTAGAACCAACGTAGGCACATTCCCCGGCTGCTTCTAGTTGTTTGTGCTAGGATCAGGTATGCGGTCAGCCAAGTTACCACCTCCCTATGAGCTGGTTTTTGTGGTTGCGGACTTAGCTACAACTCCTGAGATCCTCTACCACTAGGATCATAACACCTGCCGTTGGTTTGAAGGTTTTCTTAGAGCTCTGTACCTCCTCGGCGTTCCGGACGCCGGTTGTTTACGCCTCAGTAGGATGTTGCCTCGATCTTACAGCACGACTCCTACCGGTATTCTCCTTCTTGCTTTGATCTCGTTTCTCACCCAGCACAATAAATCTCGCTTCTTGTCCTTTCTTAGGGCACCGCCGCTATGAAGTGCAGGCGCGGTCCCGTAGCTTTCTCTCTGTTTGCCAGGCCTCTGTCAGGATCCCACCCCTGACAGGGACCCTACGGAATCTTCCCCTGCAACACCCTCTGCCACAAGGTGTTCCCTGGTTCCAACCCAGTCAGCGTTCTCTCTAACTTCCTGCCTAACCCCCAGTTTTACCACACTGTGAGGAGTGGCCTAATGAATAGTACCCTTAGCTCCCCCTGGAGGCCAGACTGTGAAATGTATTGGTGTATGTGATACCTGGTCAGATGAACTCCTTCAGTGCCATCAGACGTACCATAGCCCCCCTTAGCGGCGGAGCCACAGTACTGCAACGACCAGGACTCTGGGGCGCTGCATTCCCCCCCGGTTAAATCCAGTACTCCTGGACTGGGGAGAAAACAACAATACATGTCAGCAAAAAGACATACAATTTTGAAAATGCAAGTACAAGTCAACTTTTTAACAGAGCTTCCCTTTATGGGAGGTGAGGACACTTGAACGTTACAAACATGGTTAAATACTTTTTAAATAACTTTACTATAAATAACTTTTCTTACCCAACCGGGTATTCTACTGAGTGCAAATTCTGAACAATAGTTTAACATTGCCTTTAAGGATGTACTCGCTAAATCCACTAAAGACCTTCTTATATCACATATAAGGCTAATTAACTTTTATGCATTCTCCTACTTTACGTCTGCAGGACCGCCTGTCCTAACTGCTCCAGACCTACTGCCTCTCCTTTCTGTTACAGGACCGCTCCTTTCCGCCCGAGCCTACTGTCCTTCCACCACTATACACAGTATAGAACATATCATTTTTCTTTCAGTTTAAGATCATTGAGCCATCCCTATATGGCTCCTAAGAGGACTCACCACTAACCCCTACGGGTTCACTTCCTGTCCTCATTCTCTAACACATAATTAAACATTTCTTACAATCAACTAATTAGGTACATTTAACTTTCACATATCAACATCATCAATACTTTCTTTTTCAAGACATTATTGCCATTCAACCATCTTAAGGCAACACTGTTCATAAGTGCAGGATGTGAACATCCCCTTTAAGAGGGGAGCAAGTCTCTATGAGGTAGTGCAACTTCTCAAGCCGCAAGTCCGTATGCAGCAAGGACTCCAGTGCAGGTTCCAAGAACCGTATCTTTGCAAAGAGTCCGTCTTTATGTAAAACCAGTAGAGAGCACCTTTAAGAAGGTGCAAAGTATATACAAGGAGTTTGTATCATGCATTGTTCATGATTCAGCAGTTCTTTGATAACTTGTGCAAAACGTAGAAAACAAACAAAGACAATAGGGATCCCGGGTCAACAAAGGGATCCCTTTAAGAGTTAACCCTGGACGGGTTTTAGCAGCAAAATAGCAAAGAAAAACAATGAACTATTTACAGTCATTAAAGCATTTTTGCTTACTCAGTCTTGTAGTGTAGGGGGTGATCTTCTTCCAGGCCTCACCCGGCCAACGGGTCGCCTTGGTGTAGCAAGGGCCGGTCCTGGCTCCAGCAGCGACAGGACCCCTCTGCGGGATACCCTCCTTGCTTGTGGGCGAGCGCGACCCAGAGGCACGCGGTGGACCCGGACCTCCTGAGGTTCCGCGGGGACAGGCTCCGGCACCTTCCCTGCAGAAGGCTCGTCCTCCGGCGTTCCGGCAGCAGCCTGGAGGGCGACGCACCGCTGGACGCCTCGAGCTATCCAGCCAGTCTCGCCAGCTTCCCTCCTCCACCGGGTGTAGGTCACGGCATCGCCAGGCTCCAGGTCGGGATCGTACCTTCCCCCGCAGGGCTCCACTTCTTCCCGATCCACACGGACCTGCAGTGGCTCCCCGATCTCCTGGATAACTCCCCTTCCTTTCCGGGAGTTAAAGGATATTATTACACCCCAGTGTGACGGTGGAACTTCCTCAACGCTCCTCAGATCGACCTGGGCTGCCGGTTGGGGCGTGTTCCGCCACGCTGTCATCAGACGCTGCAGGTGCTCCGCCTCCGGCAGGATCCTCAGGCCCTGTGCCTGCAGCTCACACTCCGCCGCGGTCGGGATGAAAGAAGCGGGGGACACCGGAGACAGGCGGACCTCCGTAGGTTGGCCTAGCCGAGCGATCACACGGGCATCGGCTTCCAGGCGGCAGGCTATCTGCCGGGCCTCGGCTGCAGCCACACACTCCTCGGACATCGGCCATGGGGGTCGGCCTATCGGTAGCTCCGCCAGGGTCAATTCCCGCAACGATGGCGTGTCTGGGGCTGTGTCGGGTTGTGCAGCCTCTCGCTGAGTCAGGTCATTCCCACGCGGTGCTCCCGGCGTCGCCATCTTCGCTTCTTCTCTGGTGTCCTCTTCCCGCGGTCTCTTTCGTGAGCGGCCCCGTCTCCATGGTCTCCATCCTCCAAAGAGAATGAGGAGGCGGACCTCGGCTGCTGACGGACACGTCCTCAGGACACAGAAATACTTAGACTGGGCGGCCATTGTCGTTCGCGCTCTCCAGCTTGTCTACGCCCACTCCACGCCCCTCTTCTTCTCCTGCGCTCTCCTCAGCGCTGTAATGGCGGCTGGTTTTGGCGGCAAGTGGCGCAGCACAGTCTTTGCAATAAAGTACAGTCCAAGCACAGTAAATCACAGTTCCAAGGCACACATGACCTGATTCTTCAGGCTTAAGTAGATCCTGTTCGTGACGCCAAGTTGTAGCGCCCCCCCTGCCGCAGGGCCAAGGGGTACCCGGTACCGGGCCTCTGAGTCTCTGCTCTGGGGTTGTCACGGTGGCTAGACCCGGTCCGTGACCCTGCTGAGGGGCGCACAATGATAGATGTGGATGATGGGGGTAGTGTAGTGCCGATCGCAGTCAATAACGAGGACACCAGGTTGCAGTCTCTTTACCTCTTTACTGAAGCTCTCTGGGTCCTCAGTCCAGAATACGGTTCACCAGGCTGCGCAAGTCCGGCTGGTCCGATGGCACCTCCAGAGTTCCCTTTGCAGGTGGAAATCTGTGCCTTCCTGCTAGCGCTATGTGTTGTGGTCCTCCCCTGCTGAGCTTACGGGATAGTCCCCACAACTGTTGTGTCTGTTTCTCGTGTTCCCTCACAACTCGATTAGATGATCTTCTGCTAATCTTCTGTCCCTCCCAGGTGTTATGGTTGGGACGCACCCGTATGACGGGTAGGCTCGGAGCTCTTCCGGGACCCTAGAGTCGCCCCTCTCCAAAGGTTGCCCCCTATGTCTGCGTAGGTGATTTAGGTGAGACAGCCCGCCTGTGACTGATTGTCCTGCCGTTGGTTTGAAGTATGGCTTAGAGCTCTGTACCTCCTCGGCGTTCCGGCCGCCGGTTGTTTACGCCTCAGTAGGATGTTGCCTCGATCTTACAGCACGACTCCTACCGGTATTCTCCTTCTTGCTTTGATCTCGTTTCTCACTCAGCACAATAAATCTCGCTTCTTGTCCTTTCTTAGGGCACCGCCGCTATTAAGTGCAGGCGCGGTCCTGTAGCTTTCTCTCTGTTTGCCAGGCCTCTGTCAGGATCCCACCCCTGACAGGGACCCTACCGAATCTTCCCCTGCAACACCCTCTGCCACAAGGTGTTGCCTGGTTCCAACCCAGTCAGCGTTCTCTCTAACTTCCTGCCTAACCCCCAGTTTTACCACACTGTGAGGAGTGGCCTAATGAATAGTACCCTTAGCTCCCCCTGGAGGCCAGACTGTGAAATGTATTGGTGTATGTGATACCTGGTCAGATGATCTCCTTCAGTGCCATCAGACGTACCATAGCCCCCCTTAGCGGCGGAGCCACAGTACTGCAACGACCAGGACTCTGGGGCGCTGCACATTATACTATATGGAGGCCTATGGGGAGTGCATTATACTATATTTAGGACGATTTGGTGCATTATACTATATGGAGGCTATCTGGGGGCCATCATACAGTGTGGAGATTACAGTGAGGGGGCCATCATACAGTGTTGGAGCCATCAAACAGTTTAGAGGCTACTAAGGGGTCAGTATATTGTGTGGGTGGTACTATACAGTGAGGGGGCATTATACCGTGTATAAGAGAGCATCATACTGTGTATAGGGGAGCTGTAGAGGGGGCAGACTCGGGACATTAAATGTAAAGTGGGCACTTATTGTTACAGGGGAAGTCAGGTTACTGTGACTATCAAAGGGGCACACAGGGCATTATTACTTTCTAGGGAGCAAAATGTGGGCACTGTTTTCTAGGGCACTTGCACCCGGCATTACTATATTATAGAGGGGTGCTTTAGAATTAAGAAGGCACATAGTAACACACAGCAGGTGCAGTAATAGGGACACATACAGCAACAGCGGCTCAGTATTGGGGTATGAGCAGGATGAGACATTTGTGCAGGTTGGGGATAGATGGTGATGGGGCTGGAATATGAGAAGTGAAATGTGTTTTTAGCTATATTCTCTGCAGACGAGTCCTGGCTGGAAGAAGTCGTCATGTCGGTCTGGGCCAGATGGAAAAGACGTGAAAAGTGAACGGATTCCATCAGAAAGAACGTCAGCGGTAAGTCACAATCTGTAACTGCTGTGATCTATGTTCTGTACGGCTGGTATCTACTACTGAACATATGGTGGTAATATCTATGTTGGTCTTTATAGATTATTTTCAGTAACAACGCGGTCATCTGCTGAGGTTCTCCTCCACTATTAGGGGGCGTCATCGAGTTGTAATAAAGGTTACCTGGTTAGGGCCCACTCAGACGTTTCGCCCCCCTGAACCAAAGAACCAAAACCCTAGCTACGCCTCTGGGTCACATACTGACTATACATGTGCAGCCTTGCTCAATCCAAGTGCAGAAAGTTTCCAGAAGTATTCACATGGCATGCTTGAGGTCACATAACCGCA
Source organism: Ranitomeya variabilis (assembly GCF_051348905.1). Classification (NCBI taxonomy): domain Eukaryota; kingdom Metazoa; phylum Chordata; class Amphibia; order Anura; family Dendrobatidae; genus Ranitomeya; species Ranitomeya variabilis. The sequence goes on along the minus strand of NC_135232.1, from coordinate 647,142,225 downwards.
TATTCCAGCAACCTCGACTTGTAGCCTATGGCCGGTTAACCCCTTTAAGAGGTGTAAGAAATGCAGACACTTTTAATGAATTTGATGTAGTCACACCCCATCTCGCCCTGCACCTCCCCATAACTTCCTCTTTTCTGCAGATATGCTTCAATTTGACATGAAAAGTTGACACCAAAAGCTGCAAAATATTTGCACCACTCCGTGTTGACCAAAATTTTTTTGACTTTTCAAAGCAATTTACTATAGTTTTCTGCTGTAAAACACTCTAATGAATGGGCCTCAAAGTATTTCCTCCATGGATCAACCATGTGGGTATCTGTAGTTGGGATGTACCTGGGCCCTGATGCCGGAAGGAGCCACATAAAAAGATACCAGTTTTATAAGTGTTAGCCAATGAGACAAACAAAAACACAGGTTAAATACAAAATTAACCCCTGTGCCCGTCAGGAGATGTTAAAACCATAACGGTCCCGTACAAGCAAATACATAAACCTATAAAAAATATGCACGAGTCAGACCTCAAAGTACAGAAAATACCAAACTTTATTTAAGAACAAAAAAATAACAAAAGACAACAATGATGGTGATGTATACCAGTGTAAAAGACACCATAGACCTGAGGCACGTATTAATACCAATATCCTTATTGCCACACATATAAGTATCCCATGAACTACCAAATCATTACGCCCAGTGGTGTCTTTTACACTGGTATACATCACCATGATTGTTGTCTTTTGTTATTTTTTTGTTCTTAAATAAAGTTTGGTATTTTCTGTACTTTGAGGTCTGACTCGTGCACAGTGTTATAAGTGGCACATGGCCGGTGGGAGATCAATTACCAATTTTTCATTGAAAGGATTATCACGATTTTTAATATGACACGCGGTACTATATATCTTAAACTCCTGATCTTGGTCCAGACTCTGGGACACACATCTAATAGGAGAATGGAGATCGCTTGAACCTCATTTGCTGGTTCACAGCAGATGATTTTCCAGTAGAAGTAAATGAAGAGGTCTACACTAAAGTCCATAGGAATTATCTCTTGTCACATAGGTCCTCAGAGCTAGGAGCCACACACACTATCAGGAATCCTGTTAAAATATGCCATAAATGTTGAACCTGGAACAGTTTTTCTTTTTCTTCTGTGTGCCTCTGTTCCAAAGTTATACCCTCCGATAGTAATGGTACAAATTTCCCCTTCAATCAACTGGGCGTATACCAAAGAACTTCTCTGTGGGCATTTTTTTATTTTTATTCTAATGCTGGCCAATCAAAATGCAGACACACCCACAGAGAGGTTTCGGGATATATGCCCAGTTGTTGAAGGGAAAATTTGCATTACTATTACCATGGGGCATAACTTTGGAACAGAGGGGCACAGAAGAAAAATAAAAACCGTATAAGAATCAGTGGAGCAGTGGCAATTGAAGGAGGGACTCGGTTTATATAAAAAAATTCCAATGAAAGATCACCTTTAAGAACCACATTGTTAATTATACAGAGATTTTAATAGCAGGGGTGGAGCTGATGTGGATGGAAGATTGATTTATGTGTGATATTTCATGTCTTGCATATTATACTTCAGATTTTTCTAATTCCCATCATTCTTTTTTGCAGGTGCATTTCCAGAGAACAGAATGTTGGCTTTTATCCAGACCTGCTCAGACCTTCTTGGAGTAAGCGCACTATTGATTTTTAGCTAAATTAAACTAGTACTTTTTATGGGGACTTCAAGCATTTATACTGGTGATCGTTCATTTGAGCTATGTACAGTATAATTGGGTAATCAGCAGCAGCACAAAGATTTTGCAGGTTACAATGATGGTAATTTTTCCCATTACTGGATTTTCCTACATGGGCTGCAGGATGACCCTTGCATGGGAATGACATGGAGAATAAAGGGATTAATTAAAGGCATTTCTTTCTGCTTTTTGCTAGCCATAATTGCTAACATTGGCCAGATAAACTCCAGTGGTTTTCAGTTTTCCTTTCGCCAAACCTACAACATTGCCTTTAAAGGGATCATGTCATTACATGTTTACATATGAATGTAGTAGATTGGCTGTGTAGGCGCTTGTCCCTATATAAAAACTGTAGGAATCTGATGTACCAGTCATGAGAAATCTTGCATAGAAGCCATATGTAAATCAGGGTGGAAATGCAGTGGGGGAGGTGTCAGCGCCCTTGGACTTCATCTTTCAAATGCATTGACAGTCCCCCAGCGCTTGTCCTGAATGATTTGCATATGGCTTCTATGCTAGATTTCTTATGACTGGCCTAACAGGTCCCTAAAAATATATATTTTTTATTGGGGGATAATTGGTATACAGCCATAGCACTTCTAAAGACATGCTGATGTTTTCTTTTTAACTATATTGCTGTCACTGACCCCAGCAAGCTTCAGCAGCACGCGTCTCTATCCTTCTGACCTGGTACTTTGTACTTGTCTCCAGACCGCTTTCCTTGCGTTCCTTGAATTTCGGAATTTTCTTGGATGTATCTTGTTTACTGCACTCCTCCTTTTGGTTCTGGGCTTCCACTTCTTCCTGATATTTGTCTGTAAGAGGGACTTACAGAGTTGCTTCTAAATAATGGTCAAAGAACATAATAGTTTACAAAGTGGCACTGAAAAGGATTGTCCACTCTAAGATTGTTTTCACGAATGTGTTGCAAATTGTATTTATAAGTAGTTTGCTAATATATTGTTATCAGCACTGACATCTTGCTTTGTAAAACATCAGCCCTCTTTTTAGCATGATGCTCTGTAGAGACTACAAGTGTCACAGGGTTACCGCAACAATGCGGAGCCAGAAGAACGCATCGTCTGGTCGCTCCTTCTACACTGAGAAGAAGCACTTTTCCAGTGTATTAAACTTGTTTATTTCTTCCAGGATAACAGGGGTTAATGGGCCATATTGGAAAACTCCTACATTCAGCTGTGCTCGGTTAGCCGCTCTTTTTCCCTATAAAATCTGGGCTCGATTACCAAGTCATCGTCTGTGTTAGCAATTTGCGGCATGATCTTGGAGTGGGAGAAGTTGGTTTTGTGAAGGAGAGCTGGAAGAATTTATTAGACTGTTGTCTGATTTGTACGCTTGGAAAACCGTTAGCCTTCCCTGCTTTACTTTCTTCCCCCTCCCTACACACCCTGGTGAATAACTGTTATATTTGAGTGTATATTTTGTGTTTGTGGAGTTTTCAGTTTACCCTTGTCTTCGTCACTCTGTCTGTCAGTTTGTTGTACTGCGGTACACAGTAGCGCCTCTCTTCCCCGAGTGGGGGAGGGGGACAGACGTAGGGCTGTTCTAGAAGATGAGGCAAGGGTGAAGGCCATGGCATCTTTGCCATCTTAAGTATCCCGGGGAACAGGGCGAGCTAGGGCTCCCCCTAGTGTTAGGGCCAGGAAAGGTGCCCCCTTGTCCCAGGTCACTTGAATCGTGACAACAAGGCCATTGCCACCAATGGAGGGAAGTGTGACCCGACATGTCCAGCAGCTTTGCAGTGCATGTGTGTTGTCGAGATCCCGCCTCTGCACAGGGGAATCTCGAACCATCTCCGCTGCGGTCTCCCATTCTTCTCCAGCCACAGTGGAGTCTGCTCAGCGGAGACGTCGGTCCCAGTGTCTAGCTCAGGTTGATACTGGACGACTGGTTACTGCTGCCTTTCCAGCTTCTGCCATTGTAGCCAGTACTGGGCAGCGGCGAGCAGAAGTGTTTGGGACTAAGTCCTGCTCTTCCCTTTCTGAGCATGCCCAGGGCAAGATCTCTCGTTGGAGATCAAGGGTCACATGCTTAGATACTGCAGCGAATCCCATTGGTCCTTTAGGAAGGTCCTGAAGGTGTTCTTCTTCTGTGGCTGACTCCCATTGGTCCTTCTTGGAAGGTCCTGTTCTTGCTATAAAAGGTTCGCATGGCCGCACAGCCATGCGCTAGTGTACATTTGGAATAATGTGTGTGTTGATGAGTGCAAGTCTTTCTTTAAAATCCCCTCCCTTGTGTATGACTGTTCGCAAAAGGTGGATGCTTGCTGTCTAGCACCCGACTAAGCTGTCAACATAAAGACACACGATACAGCGTCTATTGCTGTAACCGCCAGTACGGCGCCGTGTGCTTATAGAGCGCTTTCATATCCCAAGTCTGGGTGATTAGTGGCATCCGCCAAAGCGGCACAGCACGCACTCTTGTGCTTTAAGTTATATTTTCAGTTACGCTGACACCCCAGTTGCGGTGTCGAGCCCAAGTGGTCTGAACGTACTCTAATCCTGTGTCTTGGGATAGAGTCCTGAGACTCCTTGCTTGCGCTCTTGGTGCGGTACCGCGGCCCTGTGACGCAACAGGGTTTGCTTCCTTCACACAGGGTGAAGTTAACCCGTGTGTATCCACATTGTACCGCCATATAGTCCGTCATTACTCAGCAGCAGGTTCCATCTCTGCACGGTGGACCCCGGGCTGCGAACACACCTTATACCATCTCTCTTATAATTTGGTGCGTTCCGCTAGCCCTAACATTGTGTTAGCTTCCATGTCCAGATTGACTTGCCTCTCCATCAAGGTTTTAAAGAGACAGGATCCCCATAAAAAAATCCAAAAATACGTTAAACCGCACCCTATATCCATATGGCTCTGCAGTGTGATTTCTAGAAGTGTGTTCTAAAAGTGTGGATTACATTAGAATTAAAACCTGAAAGATGTATACAGACTGTGCCCTGCTACCTGCCACCATCGCACTCTAACAAGCATCTCTATTCTTCCAACAGGTATGTTCATCCAGCTCTCCTACATGAAGTGCACATAATACATCACCCAGCTTTGCACACAGACTTCCCTCTGCTCTTTGCTTTCATATGGTATGTTCATCCAGCTCTCCTACATGAAGTGCACATAATACATCACCCAGCTTTGCACACAGACTTCCCTCTGCTCTTTGCTTTCATATGGTATGTTCATCCAGCTCTCCTACATGAAGTGCACATAATACATCACCCAGCTTTGCACACAGACTTCCCTCTGCTCTTTGCTTTCATATGGTATGTTCATCCAGCTCTCCTACATGAAGTGCACATAATACATCACCCAGCTTTGCACACAGACTTCCCTCTGCTCTTTGCTTTCATATGGTATGTTCATCCAGCTCTCCTACATGAAGTGCACATAATACATCACCCAGCTTTGCACACAGACTTCCCTCTGCTCTTTGCTTTCATATGGTATGTTCATCCAGCTCTCCTACATGAAGTGCACATAATACATCACCCAGCTTTGCACACAGACTTCCCTCTGCTCTTTGCTTTCATATGGTATGTTCATCCAGCTCTCCTACATGAAGTGCACATAATACATCACCCAGCTTTGCACACAGACTTCCCTCTGCTCTTTGCTTTCATATGGTATGTTCATCCAGCTCTCCTACATGAAGTGCACATAATACATCACCCAGCTTTGCACACAGACTTCCCTCTGCTCTTTGCTTTCATATGGTATGTTCATCCAGCTCTCCTACATGAAGTGCACATAATACATCACCCAGCTTTGCACACAGACTTCCCTCTGCTCTTTGCTTTCATATGGTATGTTCATCCAGCTCTCCTACATGAAGTGCACATAATACATCACCCAGCTTTGCACACAGACTTCCCTCTGCTCTTTGCTTTCATATGGTATGTTCATCCAGCTCTCCTACATGAAGTGCACATAATACATCACCCAGCTTTGCACACAGACTTCCCTCTGCTCTTTGCTTTCATATGGTATGTTCATCCAGCTCTCCTACATGAAGTGCACATAATACATCACCCAGCTTTGCACACAGACTTCCCTCTGCTCTTTGCTTTCATATGGTATGCCTTTCAGCTAACCCCCGCTTGCCCTGTGTTATTTATGACATTGTTTACTTAGGCCTGATTGTATGCATCTGGTCCACCCTTAATTCTCTGACCAAGATGAGCAGAGACCACTCCTCTCTGCTCCACACCTGAACGCACTTAGTTTTCCATATATTGCATAGCACAAGTCTGCTAGACTTCAGTCTGCAGTGTGATTTCTAGAAGTGTGTTCTAAAAGTGTGGATTACATTAGAATTAAAACCTGAATGGAACCTGAAGGTAACTGGCCAGTCACTGCAAACAATGTTTCTGTTTGTTGTCACTTTTACCCCTATAATCTTTCACTTTCTGCTACCTCCCCCAATCCCCACACCAAGAAAGGAACTGTTCATCTCCTCTTCAATCCTCCCCATCCATCTCACTTCCTCCTCAGAACTGTTCCTTAACATACAATCCTCTGTCTCAAAACACAGGCAGCCCCCTCATGCCCTCTCCTGCTCCCACCTGCTAACACTATCCCTGCTCCTTCTCACTGCTGGTGATATCTCTCCAAATCCTGGTCCTCCTCACCACATTCCCACAGTCATTTCTACCTCCCATCCATGCTCCATCACAAACTTCCGTAACCTCTCTAACCTTATACCCATTCGCCCAGCCCCCGCTTCCCCAGTCCCACTAACAGGAGCTCTGTGGAACGCTCGCTCTGTCTGTAACAAGCTTTCCTACATCCATGATCTCTTTGTTACTACCAAACTTTCCTTCCTCGCCATCACCGAAACCTGGCTCACCCCTTCTGACACAGCCTCTCCTGCTGCACTCTCTTACGGTGGCTTCCACCTTTCTCACACACCCCGCCCCAGCAGCAAGCATGGCGGAGGAGTTGGTTTTCTCCTGTCAGATAACTGCTCCTTCACCCCAATCCCACTGCCACCCTCTGTTACCCTCCCTTCCTTTGAGGTGCACTCTGTGCGCATCTACTCCCCCTCCAACCTCCAACTGGCTGTCATTTACCGCCCCCCAGGGCCAGCCACCATCTTCTTTGACCACTTCACCACCTGGCTACTTCATTTCCTTTCTGCAGACATCCCCACTATCATCATGGGCGATTTTAACATCTCCATTGACACTTCCCTCTCAGCTGCCACTAAACTTCTATCTCTCTCTTCCTCCTTCGGCCTCACTCAATGGTCTTCTGCAGCCACTCACAAAGATGGTCACACACTGGACCTCATCTTCACCCGCCTCTGCTCCCTATCTAACCTCTCTAACTCACCTCTTCCTCTCTCTGACCACAACCTTCTCACATTCTCATCTCTCTCCACTCCATGTCTAGAGTCCCCACCCCACAAACTTTCACACCCTCGCAGAAATCTTAAACATCTTGACCTACATTCATTCTCTGAATCCCTCCTACCTCTCACTGACATAAGTTCCATACACAATGCGGATGACGCTGCCGCTCTATATAACACCACAATAGCTGTAGCTTTGGAATCTGCTGCCCCACTTACACATACCAAAGCTCGCAAAATCAACACACAGCCCTGGCACACCAGCCTGACCAAGGAACTGAGGCGAGCTTCCAGGGCTGCTGAGCGCAGATGGAAAAGATCCCACTCCAACGACCACTTAATCGCATTCAAACAGTCCCTCACTACTTTCAAGACCGCACTCGCCACAGCTAAACAAACCTACTTCTCATCTCTCATATCCTCCCTGTCTCACAACCCTAAACAGTTATTCAACACCTTCAATTCTCTCCTCCGTCCCCCAGCACCTCCTCTCTCCCCACTTATCTCTGCTGAAGACTTTGCCTCATTCTTCAAGCAGAAGATTGATAACATCAGAGACAGTTTTGGTCAACAAGCCCCAGAGCCCTTCCTCCCAACTTCCCTTCCCTCCACCTCCAAAACCAACTACTCCACCATTACAGAAGATCAACTCGCCACTCTACTCTCAAGATCGCATCTCACCACCTGTGCACTTGACCCGCTCCCATCCCACCTCATCCCAAACCTCACCACAATCTTCATCCCAACCCTAACCCATCTCTTCAACCTATCACTAACAACTGGTGTTTTCCCCTCAAGCTTTAAACATGCCTCCATCACACCTATCCTCAAAAAGCCCTCTCTTGACCCATCCTCTGTATCTAGCTATCGCCCTATATCACTTCTCCCCTATGCCTCAAAACTACTGGAACAACACGTCTACCTTGAACTGTCCTCCCATCTCTCTTCTTGCTCCCTCTTTGACCGCTTACAATCTGGCTTCCGGTCACACCATTCCACTGAAACTGCCCTAACTAAGGTCACCAATGACCTCTTAACCGCCAAGAGCAAGCGACACTACTCTGTCCTCCTCCTCCTCGACCTGTCGGCTGCCTTTGACACAGTGGACCATTCCCTATTATTACAGACCCTCTCATCCCTTGGCATCACAGACTTGGCCCTATCTTGGATCTCATCATACCTAACAGACCGGACATTCAGCGTCTCCCACTCACACACCACCTCCTCACCTCGCCCCCTATCTGTCGGAGTCCCACAAGGTTCAGTCCTTGGGCCCCTGCTCTTCTCCATTTACACCTTTGGCCTGGGACAGCTCATAGAATCTCATGGCTTTCAGTATCACCTCTATGCTGATGACACACAGATCTACATCTCTGGACCAGATATCACCTCCCTACTAACCAGAATCCCTCAATGTCTGTCCACTATTTCATCCTTCTTCTCCGCTAGATTTCTGAAACTTAACATGGACAAAACAGAATTCATCATCTTTCCCCCATCTCACGTGACCCCCCCAACGAACCTATCCATTACAGTAAATGGCTGCCCACTCTCCCCAGTCCCACAAGCTCGCTGCCTCGGGGTAATCCTTGACGCTGATCTCTCCTTCAAACCACATATCCAAGCCCTTTCCACTTCCTGCCGACTTCAACTCAAAAATATTGCACGAATCCGTTCATTCCTCAACCAAGAATCTGCAAAAACCCTAGTCCATGCCCTCATCATCTCTCGCCTTGACTACTGCAACCTTCTGCTCTGTGGCCTCCCCTCAAACACTCTCGCACCCCTCCAATCTATTCTAAACTCTGCTGCCCGACTAATCCACCTGTCCCCCCGCTATTCTCCGGCCTCTCCCCTCTGTCAATCCCTTCACTGGCTCCCCATTGCCCAGAGACTCCAGTACAAAACCCTAACCATGACGTACAAAGCCATCCACAACCTGTCTCCTCCTTACATCTGCGACCTCATCTCCCGGTACTTTCCTACACGCAACCTCCGATCATCACAAGATCTCCTTCTCTACTCCCCTCTTATCTCCTCTTCCCACAATCGCATACAAGATTTCTCTCGCGTATCACCCCTACTCTGGAACCCTCTACCACAACACATCAGACTCTCGCCCACCATCGAAACCTTCAAAAAGAATCTGAAGACCCACCTCTTCCGACAAGCCTACAACCTACAGTAACCACCGATCGACCAAACCGCTGCATGACCAGCTCTACCCTCACCTACTGTATTCTCACCCATCCCTTGTAGATTGTGAGCCTTCGCGGGCAGGGTCCTCTCTCCTACTGTACCAGTTATGACTTGTATTGTTCAAGATTATTGTACTTGTTATTATGTATACCCCTCCTCACTTGTAAAGCGCCATGGAATAAATGGCGCTATAACAATAAATAATAATAATAATAATAATAATAATAAGCCTAATGGCGCAAGTCACTGCCAGGGGGTCAACCCAGCCTCAAAGTCCGATCCATATCAAAAAAGAGGACAGCACCACAACGGTCAGTGATGAATAACTTACAGATTTAATCTGCCAACTGCGGCCCCCATAAAGTGGATCCCCATAAAGTCTGTCCAAATGTCTGTACTTGACAATGGGGTGGCCCTTTAGCCAATATACACATTAGATTGCTGTCAGTCAAACAATCAGTGTTGAAACCCAACCGGACAGAATCTTCTCTCCCCTGATATCATTTGTCAGAGGAAAGTTGGAAAGCCCTATACACATTGGATGGTGTGCCGACCCCTGACGTTTATCTAATGTGTGTGAGGGCCTTTATAAAGCACAACATTGGCACAGATCTTGTCAGGCTCACCAGGTGAGATGGATTCTCTAATCCTTTGGTCCAGGTGGTCAAACAAATCACTTGAGTTGATGCAGCAAGCAGGAATGCGAGTGGGCAGCGAGGACTTGGAACACACAGGAATCTCAGGAACAGCAGAACGGATGAAGTGGAATCCAGCGGGGACGAATGTAATAGGACTAGAGTCTCAATCCCAAGACTCAGGTGTGTCTAAATGGGCCTTAAGTAGGTCTAGGGAGATGATGTAATTGAGCCACTCTGCGCTACCTGCAAAACTAAATAGGTTTAGAGAGATGATGTCATTGATCCATTCTGGGCAAGCTCCAAAACCCAACGTGCAGCACAGCAAACGGCAGTAGACCCAGAGGAAGGAAGCAGAGCTCGGCATACCTGGGATAAGTATTTAACAGATCTCCTGATAGTAAATTATTGTTAACTTCCGAGCTGAAATCCCAAATTATCAGCATTAGTAGATAATAAACTGAAACAACTTTACACACAAAAAGCACTATTAGTAGAGTTCAGCAAAGAGATTTGCAGAACGCTGGTCCAGTAGTCATGTAGGTAGTCTGAGGTGGCCAAACCAAAGCTGTATGAACCTCATACTACCTGTTGACATTTTCAATGCTTCTTTTGGTTAGTCAGCCTTCATGCTGTCAGTACGCTGCAGTACAATGCCCGTTATGTGTTGGGCTCATTAATCAGAAGAGCTGCTGAGTATGTTGGCAGGAAGTAGTAGGAGGTTCACAGACTACCAATATGACTGCTGGTGTTTTTTTGTACTCAGCTGTAATTTTTAGTCTTTTGTTAGAACACAGGACCGACCAAGAGCTGATCAGCAATTCCCAGGAGCCAGGGGCTTAACGATAGCGGTCGCAAAGAGTGAGACCGCAACAGGACCTGTGCTGACGCCAGCAGCTATTTCAGCTGGATGTGCATCAGAGGGTGCACATTCAGCTGAAATGTGTCATGTCGGACGCTATTCACACTAGGGCGTCTGACAGACAGCGGTAATTCCACATTTGTCCACTATACGCTCAGTGGCGCCGGCTAGATTTTATCCAGGTTGTCCGGGGTTAATCTAGCTGATAATCTGCTTTATTTAGAGTTAGCCAAGCGTCTGTCCCCCAGGCAGGCTCGCTGGGCATTGTTTTTCACGCGATTCAACTTTTTTGCCACATACCGTCCGGGGTCTAAGAACACTAAGGCAGATGCTTTATCCAGGTGTTTTCCGGGGGGAGAACCTCGGGAAGATCCGGTACCCATCTGTTGTGAATTCTGCTTTTGGGTTCCCTCCGGTGGTAGTAGGTGGTAATGCAGTTGTCCCTGGGTTGCAGTCCTGGTCAGGTGTGTCTGCTGATTGCAGTTCTGACTGGGGTATTTAGGTGTGCAGGATTCATTAGTCCTTGCCAGTTGTCAATTGTTGTTGGGAGGTGTGGACCTCTGCCTGGTTCCTCCTGTCTTTCTGCCAAATCAGCAAAGATAAGTGTCTGGTTTTTTTTTCCTGTGGCACACATGCTGTGTGCTTCACAATTCAGTGCTATTCTTTGTGTTTTCTTGTCCAGCTTAGATTGTGTCAGTATTTTCTCAGTCTTGCTGGATTCTCTGGAGTGGAAGATATACATTCCATGTCTTTAGTTAGATTGTGGAACTTTTTGTATTATCTGTTGTGGATATTTTTGGAAGGGTTTTAATACTGACCGCCTAGTAATCTGTCCTATCCTTTCCTATTTAGCTAGAGTGGCCTCTTTTGCTAAATCCTGTTTTCTACCTGCGTGTGTCTATTCTTCTCCTACTCACAGTCATTATTCGTGGGGGGCTGCCTATCCTTTGGGGGTCTGCTCTGAGGCAAGATAGCATTCCTATTTCCATCTATAGGGGTATTTAGTCCTCCGGCTGTGTCGAGGTGTCTAGGGTTTGTTAGGCACACCCCACGACTACTTCTAGTTGCTGTGTTAGTTCAGGATTTGCGGTCAGTACAGGTTCCACCGACTCAAGAGAAAGTTTTCATGCGGCTCCAAGGTCACCGGATCATAACACCCATCCTTCAAAAGGGTGTAGTAGTCTCGGCTCTCACGATAGAGGTTGAGGCTGAGATTGCCGAGGCTCAGGAAGAAGTACCACCAGAGCTTCCCATTAACAAATCATTTGTACCGCTCCATCTTCGCCTAAAGGTGTTGGGTGAGCATCATGATACTGTTCTGCCTGGCCATCCAGGGGTTAGGGGTACCTTGGAGTTGGTGTCGCGTTGGTTTTGGTGGCCCAAAATCCGACAGGACGTGGTCTCGTACGTATCAGCATGTACCACGTGCGCTAGGGCTAAGACGCCTCGCACCCGTCCTGCTGGCTCATTACATCCTCTAGGGGTACCCAGTAGGCCATGGATGGAGATCTCCATGGATTTTATTACAGACCTACCCTCCTCAGCTGGGAACACGGTCATCTTGGTGGTTGTTGATCGGTTCTCAAAGATGTCGCACTTTGTGTCCTTGCCTTCGTTGCCTAACGCGAAGACTCTGGCTCAGGTTTTTGTGCAGGAGGTGCTCAGACTTCACGGGGTCCCGTCTGACATAGTGTCTGATAGGGGTACTCAGTTTGTGGCAAAGTTTTGGAAAGCATTTTGCTCACGGCTGGGGATCAAGTTGTCGCATTCTTCGGCGTTTCATCCTCAGTCAAATGGTCAAACCGAGCGTATGAACCAGAATTTGGAGCAGTACTTATGCTGCGTTGTTTCTAACAACCAGGAGGAGTGGTCGACGTTCCTTCCTTTGGCTGAGTTTGCCATTAATAATCACCGCCAGGAATCGTCTGGGGAGTCTGGGGAGGGTTAAGGACTTCCAAAATCTTATAAGGACCGATAAACCGAGGCTTGAACTTAGGAGAGGAGACCTTCATAGGAACAAAGCGAGAAGACAACCACACCAAGTCCCCAACGCAAAGTCGGGGACCCACACAGCGACGGCGGTTGGCAAAGCGCTGAGCCTTCTCTTGTGACAGCTTCAAATTGTCCACAACATGATTCCAAATCTGATGCAACCTATCCACCACAACATCCACTCCAGGACAGTCAGAAGGCTCCACCTGACCCGAGGAAAAACGAGGATGAAACCCCGAATTACAAAAAAAAGGAGAAACCAAAGTAGCAGAACTAGCCCGATTATTAAGGGCAAACTCGGCCAATGGCAAAAAAGTCACCCAGTCGTCCTGATCAGCAGAAACAAAACATCTCAAATAGGTTTCCAAGGTCTGATTAGTTCGTTCGGTTTGGCCATTCGTCTGAGGATGGAAGGCCGACGAAAAAGACAAATCAATGCCCATCTTAGCGCAAAAGGTCCGCCAAAATCTAGACACAAACTGGGATCCTCTGTCGGAAACAATATTTTCAGGGATCCCATGCAAACGAACCACATTTTGAAAAAACAGCGGAACCAACTCGGAGGAGGAAGGCAACTTAGGCAAGGGCACCAAATGGACCATCTTAGAAAAACGATCACACACCACCCAGATGACAGACATTCTCTGAGAGACAGGGAGATCTGAAATAAAATCCATGGAAATGTGCGTCCAAGGCCTCTTCGGGACAGGCAAAGGTAACAGCAAACCACTGGCACGAGAACAGCAAGGCTTAGCCCGAGCACAAATTCCACAAGACTGCACAAAGGAACGCACATCCCGCGACAAGGAAGGCCACCAAAAGGACCTGGCCACCAAATCTCTGGTACCAAATATTCCAGGATGGCCCGCCAACACCGAAGAATGAACCTCGGAAATAACTCTGCTGGTCCATCTATCCAGGACAAACAGTCTCTCCGGTGGACAACGGTCAGGTCTATCCGCCTGAAACTCCTGCAGCACTCGTCGCAAATCTGGGGAGATGGCAGACAAAATCACCCCTTCTCTGAGAATACCAGCCGGCTCTGAATCTCCAGGAGAGTCAGGCACAAAACTCCTAGAAAGAGCATCAGCTTTTACATTCTTCGAACCAGGCAGGTACGAGACCACGAAATCAAAACGAGAGAAAAACAACGACCAACGAGCCTGTCTAGGATTCAGCCGCTTGGCCGACTCGAGATAAATCAGATTCTTGTGATCAGTCAAGACCACCACACGATGCTTAGCTCCCTCGAGCCAATGTCGCCACTCCTCAAATGCCCACTTCATAGCCAACAACTCCCGATTACCGACATCATAATTCCGCTCGGCAGGCGAAAACTTTCTTGAAAAGAAAGCACATGGCTTCATCACAGAGCCATCGGCGCTTCTCTGCGACAAAACAGCCCCCGCTCCAATCTCGGAAGCATCAACCTCGACCTGGAAAGGAAGAGAGACATCTGGCTGACATAAGACCGGAGCCGAAGAAAACCGGCACTTCATCTCCCGAAAGGCCTCCACAGCCGCAGGAGACCAGTTAGTAACATCAGAACCTTTCTTGGTCAAATCCGTCAAAGGCTTAACAACACCAGAAAAATTAGCGATGAAGCGACGGTAAAAATTAGCAAAACCCAAGAACTTCTGAAGACTCTTAACAGATGTAGGCTGCGTCCAGTCATGAATAGCCTGAACCTTGACTGGGTCCATCTCAATAGTAGAAGGAGAAAAAATGAAACCCAAAAAAGAAACCTTCTGGACTCCAAAAAGACATTTTGAGCCCTTCACAAATAAAGCATTGGCACGCAGGACCTGAAACACCATCCTGACCTGCTTAACATGGGACTCCCAATCATCAGAAAAAAACAGAATATCATCCAGATACACAATCATAAATTTATCCAGATATTCGCGGAAGATGTCGTGCATAAAAGACTGAAAGACAGAAGGAGCGTTAGAAAGTCCAAAAGGCATCACCAAGTACTCAAAATGGCCTTCGGGCGTATTAAATGCAGTTTTCCATTCATCACCCTGCTTAATACGCACAAGGTTATACGCACCACGAAGATCTATCTTGGTGAACCAACTAGACCCCTTAATGCGAGCAAACAGATCAGATAACAATGGCAAAGGATACTGAAATTTGACCGTGATTTTATTTAGAAGGCGATAATCAATATAAGGTCTCAGAGAACCATCATTCTTAGCCACAAAAAAGAACCCCGCACCAAGAGGGGAGGAGGAGGGGCGAATAAGTCCTTTCTCCAAAGACTCCTTTATATAAATCCGCATGGCAGCATGCTCCGGCACTGACAAATTGAAAAGTCGTCCCTTAGGAAACTTACTACCAGGAATCAAATTTATAGCACAATCACAATCCCTATGAGGAGGTAGAGAACTGAGTTTGGGCTCATCAAATACATCCTGGTAGTCTGACAAAAACGCAGGGACTTCAGAAGGAGTGGATGAAGCAATTGACACCACAGGAGCGTCGCCATGAATTCCCTGACAACCCCAACTTGACACAGACATTGCTTTCCAATCCAGGACTGGATTATGAGTCTGCAACCATGGCAGACCCAACACGACAACATCATGCAAATTATGCAGCACAAGAAAGCGAATCACCTCCTGATGAACAGGAGTCATGCACATGGTCACTTGTGTCCAGTACTGAGGTTTATTCGTAGCCAATGGCATAGCATCAATTCCCCTTAGTGGAATAGGGAATTTTAAAGGCTCCAAAACAAAACCACAGCGCCTGGCAAATGACAAGTCCATCAGACTCAGGGTAGCACCTGAATCTACAAAAGCCATAACCGGGTAAGATGACAAGGAACAAATCAGGGTAACAGACAAAATGAACTTAGGCTGTAAAGTACCAATGGTGACAGATTTATCAACCTTTTTTTTGCGCTTAGAGCATGCTGAGATAACATGAGCTGAGTCACCACAGTAAAAGCACAACCCATTTTGCCGTCTATAATTTTGCCGTTCACTTCTGGTCAGAATTCTATCACATTGCATAGACTCAGGTGTCTGTTCAGAAGACACCGCCAAATAGTGCGCAGGTTTGCGCTCCCCAAAAACCCAATCAATCTGAATGGCCAGAGTCATTGACTCATTCAGACCTGCAGGCGTAGGGAACCCCACCATGACATTCTTAATGGCCTCAGAAAGACCTTTTCCGAAATTTCTGGCAGTACACCTCTGCTTCATCTTGCCCCTGAGAGAGGGCCAACAACGCTTTTTCAGCCTGGTTCTCAAGATTAGGTTCCTCATAGAGCAATCCAAGGGCCAGAAAAAACGCATCAACACTGAGCAATGCCGGATCCCCTGGCGCCAATGCGAAGACCCAATCTTGAGGGTCACCACGCAAGAAAGAAATTATAATTTTAACTTGCTGAACGGAATCACCAGAGGAACGAGGTTTCAAAGAAAGAAACAATTTACAATTGTTCTTAAAATTCAGGAACCTAGATCTATCTCCAGAAAACAACTCCGGAATAGGTATTCTAGGCTCTGACATAGGACTGTGAACAACAAAATCCTGAATACTTTGTACCCTTTGTACCCGCGCATGGACTGGCAGCGTCGGCTGGGCAAACATGTTAGATTAACCCCGATGATATCCCCTGAGGAGTTATAAACGAAACGCGTCGGGACAGTGGGGGAGAACATCCACCGTCATCAGCATAATAGAATACAATGCGGGTGAGATTGTTCCTTATTATTTCTGCATAAACCAGTCACGACTAATGGATTCTTTTAGTGGGCCTAATAAGAATGTGGTACAGTCCTGGATGGACTGAATACTGACATAATTCTGGCAAAGTTTGAATCCATAGTTGTATCCTAGATCTGCAGTATATAAATATAAATGTTTTTTTCTGCGATATTGGGATTATAAAACCTCTTAGTGGTGCCATATACTTAAGGTCCCTATTTTTGTGCTGATAATTATACTCTATGCCTATGTTATAAGGTATTAGAGATCAGAGAGGTTTCTGCGCTATTGTACCCTATTCCTGAATAATTTATAAGGGTTATAGTGATATAGTGTTCTGAGAAGGATTTTCAGCGCTATCTTTTGTTCACAGTTATTTGTGTGTCTGTTTGTAATATGCACCTTGCACTTTTTTATGTGAGCTTTTGGCTTTTAAATTTATAAGTAAAAGTTATATTTTATCCTATATAAGTGCTTGATACTTTGTACCCTTGCAGCAAGATGATCTACACTGGAGGCCAAACTCTGAATATCCATATCAGCAGCTGAGTTCAGAGCCACACCAAGATTAAGAGGAGGAGAGAAGCTAGACACACAGCAGCTAGACACACGGCAAAAAAAAAAAAAAATTCTCAAGGCTTCTTTTCTCCTGCTTCTGCCATGCAATTAACACTTTACCGGCCGGCTGTACTGTTATGATCCTAGTGGCAAGGATCGCAAGTAGGACTAGCTAAGTAACTAAACCGACTACAAACTCTGGGGAAGTGGTAACTGAATTGACCGCAACCTGATCCTATCCGCAAACAACTATAGGCAGCCGTGGAACGTTACCTGAAAATCCTAGACGTCTCTTCACGGCCTGAGAAACTGACTATTCCTAGAGGGAACGAAAGTCCTCACTTGCCTCAGTGAAATGACCCCAAAGATATAGAATAGCACCCCACAAACATTAACGGTGAGTTAAAGGGAAAGCACAAACGCAGAGATGAAATTAGATTTAGCAAATGAGGCCCGCTAACACTAGAAAGCAGAAAATAGAAAGGGAACTGTGCGGTCAATTAAAAACCCTATTCAAAATATCCACGCAGAGATAGCTCGAGCCCCCGCACCAACTAACGGTGCGGGGGAAGCAACTCTGTACCCCATAGCAAACCAGCAGAAGAAATCACATATTAGCAAGCTGGACTAAACTCATCATACACAGAAATCATATTGCAGACTGATGAGCAAAAAATAATTAAACAGAACTTAGCTTCTCCTGAAGAGACTGAAACCGAAGATAATCAGGAGTAATCAGGATAGCACTGAGTACATTGACAGCCGGCAACAAGTGGAAGTGAAACAGAGCTAAATAGGAAACTCCCACGTGAATAACGAGGCAGCTGATCAGCCACAGACCCGCAGGATAACAAACAAAGCCACCAGGGGGAGCCTGTTATGATCCCAGTGGTAGAGGATCTCTGATATTCCGGCAAGATAGCAAAAACATAAATACTGCTCTAGGGAGGTGGAAACTGGGCTAACCGCATACCTGATCCTAACACACACAACTAGAAGCAGCCGGTGAACGTGCCTATGTTGGTTCTAGACGTCTCGAGCCAGCCGGAGAACTGACTACCCCTAGAGGGAAAATAAGACCTCACTTGCCTCCAGAGAAATTGAACCCCAAAGATAAAGAAAGCCCCCAACAAATAATAACGGTGAGGCAAGAGGAAAACACAAACGTAGAGATGAACTAGATTCAGCAAAGTGAGGCCCACTAGTCTAGATAGGCAGAAAATAGATAGTGGACTATGCGGTCAGCAGAAAACCCTACAAAAACATCCACGCTGAACAGTCAAGAACCCCCACACCGACTGACGGTGCGGAGGGAGAATATCAGCCCCCTAGAGCTTTGTCATGATCTCTGCAGGCAGAGATCATAGCAAGCCTATAGAGGGACAAGCTCTCGGAAGATGGAACTATACTGACCATGAACTAAGCCTGCCGCGCAACTAGAAATAGCCAGGTAGCATTTCCTATTTATCGCTAGATGCCCAGCTCTGGCCTAAGACCTAAATAGCTAGCAGAGGGAAATATAAGACCTGGCTCACCTCTAGAGAAATATTCCCAAGAAGACAGTAGCCCCCCACATATAATGACGGTGAGTTCAGATGAAACTACAAACGCAGCAGGAAAATAGTCTTAGCAAATTTGAGGTCCGCTTACTAGATAGCAGAAGACAGATAGTATACTTTCATGGTCAGCAGAAAAACACTAACAAAACACCATCCAGAGATTACCTTAAACTCTGGCATTAACTCATAACGCCAGAGTAGCAATCCCTGATCAACGAGAGCTTTCCAGACACAGTAACAAAACTTCAGCTGTGAACTGGAACAAATAGGCAAAACAAAACATGGACAAAAGTCCAACTTAACTAGTAGTTGTCTAGAAGCAGGAACAAGCACTGAGAGGCATCAGATAACATTGTTGACCGGCAAGAAACCACCAGAGAAATGAGCTTAAATAGCGACACCCACTACTGATGGAACCAGGTGAAACAGGAAAGAGGATGACAAGTCCAATTCCACAAGCGGCCACCGGGGGAGCCCAGAATCCAAATTCACAACAGTACCCCCCCCTCAAGGAGGGGGCACCGAACCCTCACCAGATCCACCAGGGCGACCAGGATGAGCCCTATGGAAGGCACGAACAAGATCAGAAGCATGAACATCAGATGCATTGACCCAAGAATTATCCTCCTGGCCGTAACCCTTCCAGTTGACCAGATACTGGAGTTTCCGTCTGGAAACACGAGAGTCCAAAATTTTCTCAACAACGTACTCCAACTCACCCTCAACCAACACCGGAGCAGGAGGCTCAACTGAAGGTACAACAGGTACCTCATACCTGCGCAATAACGACCGATGAAAAACGTTATGAATGGAAAAGGACGCAGGGAGGTCCAAACGGAAAGAAACAGGATTAAGAATCTCCAATATTCTATAAGGGCCGATGAACCGAGGTTTAAACTTAGGAGAAGAGACCCTCATAGGGACAAAACGAGAAGACAACCACACTAAATCTCCAACACAAAGCCGAGAACCAACACGACGATGACGGTTGGCAAAACGCTGAGTCTTCTCCTGGGACAACTTCAAATTGTCCATAACCTGCCCCCAGATGTGATGCAATCTCTCCACCACCGCATCCACTCCAGGACAATCCGAGGATTCCACCTGACCGGAGGAAAATCGAGGGTGAAACCCCGAATTACAGAAAAACGGGGACACCAAGGTGGAAGAACTGGCCCGATTATTGAGGGCGAACTCTGCCAATGGCAAAAAAGCAACCCAATCATCCTGGTCAGCAGAGACAAAACACCTCAGATATGTCTCAAGGGTCTGATTAGTCCGCTCGGTCTGGCCATTAGTCTGAGGGTGAAAAGCAGATGAAAAAGACAAATCTATGCCCATCCTAGCACAGAATGCCCGCCAAAATCTAGACACAAATTGGGTACCTCTGTCAGAAACAATATTCTCAGGAATACCGTGCAATCGGACAACATTCTGAAAAAACAGAGGAACCAACTCAGAAGAAGAAGGCAACTTGGGCAGAGGAACCAAATGGACCATTTTAGAGAAACGGTCACAGACCACCCAGATGACAGACATCTTCTGGGAAACAGGCAGATCTGAAATAAAATCCATCGAGATGTGTGTCCAAGGCCTCTTAGGAATAGGCAAGGGCAACAGCAGTCCGCTAGCCCGAGAACTACAAGACTTGGCCCGAGCACAAACGTCACATGACTGCACAAAGACTCGCACATCTCGTGACAGAGAAGGCCACCAGAAGGATCTTGCCACCAAATCCCTGGTACCAAAAATTCCGGGATGACCTGCCAACGCAGAAGAATGTACCTCAGAGATGACTCTGCTGGTCCAATCATCCGGAACAAACAGTCTATCAGGCGGACAACGATCCGGTCCATCCGCCTGAAACTCTTGCAAGGACCGCCGCAGATCAGGAGAAACAGCCGACAAAATTACTCCCTCCCTAAGGATACCTGTGGGTTCAGAATTACCAGGAGAGTCCGGGTCAAAACTCCTAGAAAGGGCATCTGCCTTAACATTCTTAGAACCCGGTAGGTATGACACCACAAAATTAAAGCGAGAAAAAAATAAAGACCAGCGCGCCTGTCTAGGATTCAGGCGTCTGGCAGTCTCAAGATAAATCAAATTTTTGTGGTCAGTCAATACCACCACCTGATGCCTAGCCCCCTCGAGCCAATGGCGCCACTCCTCAAACGCCCACTTCATGGCCAAAAGCTCCCGATTCCCAACATCATAATTCCGCTCTGCGGGCGAAAATTTGCGAGAAAAGAAGGCACAAGGCCTAATGACGGAGCAGTCGGAACCTTTCTGCGACAACACTGCCCCAGCTCCGATCTCCGAAGCGTCAACCTCAACCTGAAAAGGCAGATTCACATCAGGCTGACGCAACACAGGGGCAGAGGCAAAACGGCGCTTAAGCTCCTGAAAGGCCTCTACAGCATGAGGGGACCAATTAGCAACATCAGCGCCTTGTCTGGTCAAATCAGTCAGTGGTTTAACGACATCCGAAAAACCAGCAATAAATCGGCGGTAAAAGTTGGCAAAGCCCAAAAATCTCTGAAGACCCTTAAGAGAGGAGGGCTGAGTCCAGTCACAAATAGCTTGCACCTTGACGGGATCCATCTCAATGGAAGAGGGAGAAAAAATATACCCCAAAAAGGAAATTTTCTGGACCCCAAAAACGCACTTAGACCCCTTCACACATAAAGAATTAGACCGCAGAACCTGAAAAACTCTCCTGACCTGCTGGACATGAGAGTCCCAGTCATCAGAAAAAATCAGAATATCATCCAGATATATTATCATAAATTTATCCAGAAAATCGCGGAAAATATCATGCATAAAAGACTGAAAAACTGAAGGGGCATTAGAAAGACCAAAAGGCATGACCAAATACTCAAAGTGGCCCTCGGGCGTATTAAATGCGGTCTTCCACTCATCCCCCTGCCTGATCCGCACCAAATTATACGCCCCACGAAGATCAATTTTAGAGAACCACTTAGCACCCTCTATACGAGCAAACAAATCCGTAAGCAATGGCAATGGGTATTGATACTTAACAGTGATCTTATTCAGAAGCCGATAATCAATACATGGTCTCAAAGAGCCGTCTTTTTTTGAGACAAAGAAAAACCCAGCTCCCAAGGGAGAAGAAGATGGACGAATATGTCCCTTTTCCAAAGACTCCTTTATATATTCCCGCATAGCAGCATGTTCCGGCACAGACAAATTAAACAAACGACCCTTTGGATATTTACAACCCGGTATCAAATCTATGGCACAATCGCACTCACGGTGCGGAGGTAACGACCCAAGCTTGGGTTCGTCAAAGACGTCTTGATAATCAGAGAGGAACTCAGGGACTTCAGAGGGAATGGACGACGAAATAGAAACCAAAGGTACGTCCCCATGAATACCCTTACATCCCCAGC
Organism: Ranitomeya variabilis; assembly: GCF_051348905.1. Taxonomy (NCBI): domain Eukaryota; kingdom Metazoa; phylum Chordata; class Amphibia; order Anura; family Dendrobatidae; genus Ranitomeya; species Ranitomeya variabilis. Next base: position 647,120,171 of record NC_135232.1, on the reverse strand, counting down.
TCAACACAGACATTGCTCTCCAGTCCAAGACTGGGTTGTGAGACTGCAACCATGGCAATCCCAGTACCAAATCGTCATGTAAATTATACAGCACCAGGAAACGAATAATCTCCTGGTGATCCGGAATTATAAGCATGGTTACTTGTGTCCAGTATTGTGGTTTATTATTAGCCAATGGGGTGGAGTCAATCCCCTTCAGAGGAATAAGAGTCTCCAAAGGCTCTAAATTAAAACCACAACGATTGGCAAAGGACCAATCCATAAGACTCAGAGCGGCGCCAGAGTCAACATAGGCGTCCGTGGCAATGGATGACAAAGAGCAAATCAGGGTTACAGACAAAATAAACTTAGACTGAATGGTGCCAATGGAAACAGACTTATCAAGCTTCTTTGTACGCCTAGAGCATGCTGATATAACATGAGTAGAATCCCCACAATAGAAACACAATCCATTCTTCCGTCTAAAATTCTGTCGCTCGCTCCTGGACAGAATTCTATCACACTGCATACTTTCTGGCGTCTTTTCCATAGACACCGCCAGATGGTGCACCGGTTTGCGCTCCCGCAGACGCCTATCAATCTGAATAGCCATTGTCATGGACTCATTCAGACCTGCAGGCAAAGGGAACCCCACCATAACATCCTTAACGGCATCAGAGAGACCTTCTCTGAAAGTTGCCGCCAAAGCGCACTCATTCCACTGAGTAAGCACAGACCATTTACGGAATTTTTGGCAGAAAACTTCAGCTTCGTCTTGCCCCTGAGATAGTGCCATCAAAGTTTTTTCTGCCTGAAGTTCCAAATGAGGTTCCTCATAAAGCAAGCCCAAGGCCAGAAAAAACGCATCCACATCGCGTAACGCAGGATCCCCTGCTGGCAATGAGAAGGCCCAATCTTGAGGGTCACCCCTGAGCAAGGAAATCACAATCCTAACCTGCTGAGCAGGGTCTCCAGCTGAACGAGACTTCAGGGACAAATAAAGCTTACAATTATTTCGGAAATTCTGGAAGCTAGCTCTATTCCCTGTGAAGAACTCCGGCAAAGGAATTCTCGGCTCAGATACCGGAGCATGTACCACAAAATCTTGTAAATTTTGTACTTTCGTGATGAGATTATTCAAACCCGCAGTTACACTCTGGAGATCCATTATTGTCAGGTGCACACAGAGCATACAGAGATTAGGAGGAGAGAGAGAAAAAAGACTGCAGCAAGGCAGACTGGAGGAAAAAAAAAAAAAAAAAAATTCCAGCAGACTTCTTATAACTCTCCTTTCTCAACCTGGGTCTTTAACACTTTAACTGGCCGGTCAAACTGTCATGATCTCTGCAGGCAGAGATCATAGCAAGCCTATAGAGGGACAAGCTCTCGGAAGATGGAACTATACTGACCATGAACTAAGCCTGCCGCGCAACTAGAAATAGCCAGGTAGCATTTCCTATTTATCGCTAGATGCCCAGCTCTGGCCTAAGACCTAAATAGCTAGCAGAGGGAAATATAAGACCTGGCTCACCTCTAGAGAAATATTCCCAAGAAGACAGTAGCCCCCCACATATAATGACGGTGAGTTCAGATGAAACAACAAACGCAGCAGGAAAATAGTCTTAGCAAATTTGAGGTCCGCTTACTAGATAGCAGAAGACAGATAGTATACTTTCATGGTCAGCAGAAAAACACTAACAAAACACCATCCAGAGATTACCTTAAACTCTGGCATTAACTCATAACGCCAGAGTAGCAATCCCTGATCAACGAGAGCTTTCCAGACACAGTAACAAAACTTCAGCTGTGAACTGGAACAAATAGGCAAAACAAAACATGGACAAAAGTCCAACTTAACTAGTAGTTGTCTAGAAGCAGGAACAAGCACTGAGAGGCATCAGATAACATTGTTGACCGGCAAGAAACCACCAGAGAAATGAGCTTAAATAGCGACACCCACTACTGATGGAACCAGGTGAAACAGGAAAGAGGATGACAAGTCCAATTCCACAAGCGGCCACCGGGGGAGCCCAGAATCCAAATTCACAACAGAGCTTCCAGCGAGCCAGAAAATCCAATATTAAGCAAGCTGGACAAAAACACAGAAAAATGCAAACGATCCAAATTATTCAAAACGGACTTAGCTTTTCTTGCATGAGACAGACTGAAAGGAATCCGGAGGAGACCATATAGGTCTGGATACAACGATGCCAGGCAAGAGACTGAGTCCAGAGGAGACTTAAATAGGGAACACCCGCTGCTTAACGACACAGCTGGAGCTCAGGCCTGCAACAAGACATGCCTAACACAATACCGTTAGTGACCACCAGAGGGAGCCCAGAAACACAGTTCACAACAGGAGCCCAAAACAAAAGTCACACAATACCACCTGTGACCACAAGAGGGAGCCTGAAAACAGAGTTCACAACAGCCGCCATCATTAACCCGGTAGCCTACTGATTGGAGCTTCCTACGGTATATAAAATATACAACGTGTTTCACAGATCTCTTTTAAAGAAGGTGGTGGGTTCCGTGGACGCGGCGCCGATGCCACCTCCAGTCTTGGTGGATGGCAATTTGGAGTTTGAAGTCTCCAAGGTGGTTGACTCTCATATAGTGTGCCGCACATTACAGTACCTGGTACACTGGCGTGGTTATGGGCCGGAGGAGAGGTCTTGGGTACCAGCTTCGGACATACATGCAGACCGGCTGGTCAGTATGTTTCACCGCCGCCATCCGGACAAGCCGGGTCCTATAAGTCGTGAGGGCCCTGGGGTCCCTCTTAGAAGGCGGGGTACTGTCATGTCGGACGCTATTCACACTAGGGCATCCGACAGACAGTGGTAATTCCACATTCGTCCACTATACGCTCAGTGGCGCCGGCTAGATTTTATCCAGGTTGTCCGGGGTTAATCTAGCTGGTAATCTGGTTGGAGGCTGGGTCACGCCCATGGCCTTTAAATAGTTCTGCTGGACTTTGGGCGTTGCCGATTATAGCTTGTGTCTTTTGCCTGGTGATCTCGGTCTGGAGTGGTGGTCTAGGAGAAGAAATATCGTATCTGGTGGTGTATTATCCTTTGTCATATTTCTCCTTCCTATATTTGTGTTTGTTTTGTCCTGTGCACATTATAGTGTTTTCCTGTGTGTCTGCGGCGTGGTGCGTTTTTTAGTTTTCCCTGTCTGTGCTTTCTGTGGAGGTTGGTGTGTGGTCTAATCACTGGGTGGCGGGTGGAGGTTTCAGCATAGGGCTGAAACAGGAGTCAGGATCAGGCCTGGCGGCCCAGACAAGCACACCATCAGTGTAAATTCTGAGAGAGGGACAGACAGGGTTTTCCCTAGTCTGAGGGATATCGCATGGGCCCGGGTAATCAGCTGTAGTCTACCCAGTACCCCTGTGACAAAATGTATTGCGACGGAGAGATCTGCTGCATCCCTGCACTGAAAAACATGAGACTGGCCAATCAGTGGCCTGCAGCTGACGTAGGCATTCAAGTCATTGGATGTGGAGCGCCCCCACACCGCCGCAGGGCCGAGGGGATACCCGGAGCCGGGCCTCTGGTTCTCAGTCTCGGGGTTGTCACGGTGGCTAGACCCGGTCCGTGGCCCTGTCCGACAGTGGGGGACGTCCGGTGTGATAGGTGGTAGTAATGATAGCGGTGGAGCGGTGCAGTTGTGGGGTGTAAGTCGCGGTAAATAACGAGGACACCAGGTTGCAGTCTCTTTACCTCTTTACTGGAGATCTCTGAGTCCTCAGTCCAGAACACGGTTCACCAGGCTACGCAAGTCCGGCCGGTCCAATGGCACCTCCAGAGTTCTCCTCTCAGGTGGAAATCTGTGCCTTCCTTCTAGCGCTATGTGTTGTAGTCCTTCCCTGCTGTGCTTACGGAAAGTAACCCCACAACGGTTGTGTCTGTTTCTTAAGTTCCCTCACAACTCGATTTGATGTTCCTCTGCAATCCACCCCTTCCCTGTATTCAGGTTGGAATGGCACCCGTTTGTCAGGTAGGCCTGGAGTTCTTCCGGGACCCTAGAGTCGCCCCTCTCCCGCAATTGCCCCCCAAGACTTCATAGGTGATATGTGGTAGACAGCCCGCCTGAGACCGACTGTCCTGCCGCTGTTTGGAGTATGGCTTGAAGCTGTATTCTAATCCACTCCCTCGGCGTTCCGGCCACCGGTATTGCGCCTCAGCAGGGTGCTGCCTCTTTCAACACAACCCCTGCTGGTATTCTCCTTCTGCTTGATCTCGTTTCTCACTCAGCACAATCTGTCTCGCTTCTAGTCCTTTCCTTGAGTCCCGCCGCTTCCAGGAGCCTGCGCGGACCCGTTACGTTCTTTCAATGCCAAGCCTCTGCCAGGATCCCACCCCTGGCAGAGACCCTACAGTCTCTCCCTTCACAACACCCCCTGCCACAGGGTGTTGCTCCGTTCAATCCCGTCAGCGTTCTCTTCTAACTTCCTGCCTGACCCCCAGTTTACCCACTATGGTGGGGAGTGGCCTAATGAATAGCACCCTTAGCTCCCCCCGGAGGCCCAGCTGTGAAACATATTGGTGTCTGTGATACCTGATTGGAGGAACTCCTTCGGTGCCATCGAACGTACCATGGCTCCCCTTAGCGGCGAAGCCACAGTACTGCAACGACCAGAACTCTGGGGCGCTGCACTTGCACCTGGCAGTGATATTATGTGCTGCCCAATACTTGCACAATGAAGTTGCTGACTTTGGAAGAGAACGCCATGTGTCGTGGAAATGGGGAAATTTGAGTAGAATCATTTATTTTTTTTATATTCTTTGGAAATAATGTAGCAGAACAGAACAGGGACAATATTACTGGCAGAAGCCCAGGATGGGGAACATTACACCAGGATGGGAGATATATACTGTATTACTGTGAGGGGCCCAGGATGAGGGCATTATATCAGGATGGGGACATATATAACTGAAAAGGGGCCATAATGGGGGACATTATATCAGAAAGGGTCCCAGGATGGTGGACTTTATATCAGAAAGGGAGACATTATACCAGGAAGGAGCCCAAGATGGAGACATTATATCAGGATGGGGAGACATTATTAATGGACCCAGCATGGGGTTCAATTTGCCCAAAGGGCCAGCACGTGGGACATTATTGCAGGAAGGGTCCAGGATGGAGAGCATTACTACAGGATGGGTGTACAGTATTAAAAGAAAGGGCACAGGATGGGGGACATTATTACAGATTGAGGGACATTTTTACAAGAGAGGGCCTACACGTGTGTCTCCACAGGATCAGGAACCCTACAAGGGCCCATACATCTGATGAATATGTAGGTGGGGGCCCAGGTCTAAATTTTGCACTGAGGCCCATTGGACTCTACTGCCGGGAGCATCCACTAAGCAGTGTACAGAGCCGTGCTCTTGTGCTCCATACACTATCTAGATTCTGCCAGAGCTGCTACCAGCTGATCGGTTGTAGTAGTAGTAGGGGTCTGACTCCACCCTACTGATAAGTCATCAATAGCATAGTTGTGGAAGACCCCTTTAAATGGATATTGCAGTTTCAACAAATAAAGGTTACTCATTGCATAATAGCAGGTTATACAATTTTATTATTCATCTCCAGTATTAACTCCTTGATTTCTCAGCTTTCTGTCATTGAATGGAATTGTATACAGTGGATAGCCTTTCTTTGCTGACACTGTAATACCTTTTTCCAGGTAAAAATTAGTTGACACTACATTAGAGATGAGCAGATGTCTTTGCGCATCCCTGATCCCCTGTTTAGTGCAGCGCTCTCTGGCTGTAGACAGGAGATTTGTGAATTTTCTGACCTTCCAGGATCCTGAGCTCCTCTTATGACTTACTGTGCTGACACATCATCAGCTGTGCGCTCCATGGCGCACAGCTGACGTCACACCAAGTCGGCAAATTAAATGCTGCATCTAGGAACCTGGAAGGGCAGGAATTTCCTGCAGCTCCTGACCAAGACTAGAAAGCACTGAACTGGATCATGGATGGGGGTTGCACAAAGCTTCTGCTCTTCTCTACTGAAAACTATTATTTCCACTATATTCACTGTAGAAAAAAGTAATCTTGGAACATCATGACATAGGTCTGTGACTTTTAGTAGCATGATAAAAACTCATGATGTACAGTACAGACCTAAAGTTTGGACACACCTTCTCATTTAAATATTTTTTTGTGTTTTCATGACTATGAAAATTGTACATTCACATTGAAGGCATCAAAACTATGAATTAACACATGTGGAATGATATACTTAACAGAAAAGTGTGAAACAACTGAAATTATGTCTTATATTCTAGGTTCTTCAAAGTAGCCATCTTTTGCTTTGATGACTGCTTTGCACATTCCTGGCATTCTCTTGATGAGCTTCAAGAGGTAGTCACCGGTAATGATCTTCCAACAATCTTGAAGGAGTTCCCAGAGATGCTTAGCACTTGTTGGCCCTTTTGCCTTCACTCTGCGGTTGCTCACCCCAAACCACCTCGATTGGGTTCAGGTCTGGTGACTGGAGGCCAGGTCATCTGGCGTAGCACCCCATCACTCTCCTTCTTGGTCAAATAGCCCTTACACAGCCAGGAGGTGTGTTTGGGGTCATTGTCCTGTTGAAAAATAAATGATGGTCCAACTAAACGCAAACCGGATGGAATAGCATGCTGCTGCAAGATGCTGTGGTAGCCATGCTGGTTCAGTATGCCTTCAACTTTGAATAAATCCCCAACAGTGTCACCAGCAAAGCACCCTCACACCTCCTCCTCCATGCTTCACGGTGGGAACCAGGCATGTAGAGTCCATCCGTTCACCTTTTCTGCGTCGCACAAAGACACGGTGGTTGGAACCCAAGATCTAAAATTTGGACTCATCAGACCAAAGCACAGATATCCACTGGTCTAATGTCCATTCCTTGTATTCTTTAGTCTCTTCTGCTTGTTGCCTGTCCTTAGCAGTGGTTTCCTAGCAGCTATTTTACCATAAAGGCCTGCTGCACAAAGTCTCCTCTTAACAGTTGTTGTAGAGATGTGTCTGCTGCTAGAACTCTGTGTGGTGATTTCTGAGCCTGGTGACTCGGATAAACTTATCCTCAGAAGCAGAGGTGACTCTTGCTCTTCCTTTCCTGGGGCGGTCCTCATGTGGGCCAGTTTCCTTGTAGCGCTTGATGGTTTTTGTCACTGCACTTGGGGACACTTTCAAAGATTTTCAATTTTTCAGACTGACTGACCCTCATTTCTTAAAGTACTGATGATGGCCACTCATTTTTCTTTACTTAGCTGCTTTTTTCTTGCCATAATACAAATTCTAACAGTCTATTCAGTAGGACCATCAGCTGTTTATCCACCAGACTTCTGCACAACACAACTGATGGTCCCAACACCATTTATAAGGCAAGAAATCCCACTTATTTAACCTGACAGGGCACACCTGTGAAGTGAAAACCATTCCCGGTGACTACCTCTTGAAGCTCATCAAGAGAATGCCAGGAATGTGCAAAGCAGTCATCAAAGCAAAAGGTGGCTACTTTGAGGAACCTAGAATATAAGACATATTTTCAGTTGTTTCACAATTTTTTGTTAAGAATATTATTCGACATTTGTTAATTCATAGTTTTGATGCCTTCAGTGTGAGTGTACAATTTTCATAGTCATGAAAATACAGAAAAATCTTTAAATGAGAAGGTGTGTCCTAACTTTTGGTCTGTACTGTATATCTCAGTTGTACATTTTTTTAAATGGGTTATCCACTATTTGGACACTCCTTCCCAATCTCTATGTTTCCCTCTTCTAAAATAATAACACCTATATACACCTCTGGTGCTAGCGCCATTTTAGTAGTGTCAGCACGGTGTCTACTGGTGGATTGTCTGACATGGTTATGTCTTCCAATCCCTGCTGTCAATCATCACTGGCTTCACTCTCCCCACCTTAGATGAGTCACATATATCCAGAGGAAGTGAGAGAGCAGCACCTCTACTGAGCAGTGGACAGCCCCTTTAATTACAATTTTACAATTGCAACACTTGCAAATACTTGTATAGTAAAGCAAGCACAAGCTGTAAAAAAGCTTGTATGGTGTATTGCTCAATGCATTCAAAATAAAAAGCGAAGTAACATTCAAAAAAGTCTTCAAAAATTCAAAGTTTTGTGCATATTGCTCTGTCTATAATGGAAGCCAAACTGATCTGCCATATCCCCTGATTGACCTCATTGACCTATAACGCACACTGCTTCACAATTTTTCCCACCAAAGAACTCCATAATCAAAGCCAGAGGCCATAAAGGGAATCCGTCACCAGATACAACCCCTGGCAAAAATTATGGAATCACCGGCCTTGGAGGATGTTCATTAAGTTGTTGTCCTGTAGTGTCCATGACAAGGTTCCAACCTGCAAAGCTGATCTGGTAACAGCAATCAGAGAAAGTTGGAGCCAGAGTGATTTAGACAGGGCCGGACTGGCCATCGGGCACTTCTGGCAAATGCCAGAAGGGCCGGTGCCAGTCGTGGGCCGCTCGATCCGCCTCCCCCCGCCGCCGCCGACTCACCCCCTGCCGCCGCCTCACCCCCCTGCCGCCGCATTCAACTATACCGGTACAGTTGAATGCAATGATGCAGGAGAGAGCGTCTACAGACGCTCCCTCTCCCATCATTCCCCGCTCTGCCTCTGACACTGCGGGTGCGCGATGACGTCATATCATCGCGCACCTGCTGTGTCCCGGGCAGACTGCAGCTGCTGAGACAGGAGCAGGAAGCAACGCGGGCAAGAGGAAAGGTGAGGAGAGTGTTTTTTTTTTGTTTTTTTTTACTGGACTGTGGGGCCATTCTCGGGGGGGAGGGAGGAGGAGAAGAGATGCGGGCTGTGCTGGATATACCACTGTGCGGGCTGTGCTGTATATACCACTGTGCGGGCTATGCTCTATATACCACTGTGGGGGCTGTGCTGTATATACCACTGTGCGGGCTGTGCTGTATATACTACTGTGCGGGCTGTGCTGTATATACCACTGTGCGGGCTGTGCTGTATATACCACTGTGCGGGCTGTGCTGTATATACCACTGTGCGGGCTGTGCTGGATATACCACTGTGCGGGCTGTGCTGTATATACTAGTGTGCGGGCTGTGCTGTATATACTACTGTGTGGGCTGTGCTGTATATACTACTGTGTGGGCTGTGCTGTATACTGCTGTGTGGGCTGTGCTGTATATACTACTGTGTGGGCTGTGCTGTATATACTACTGTGTGGGCTGTGCTGTATATACTACTGTGTGGGCTGTGCTGTATATACCACTGTGCGGGCTGTGCTGTATATACTACTGTGCGGGCTGTGCTGTATATACTACTGAGCGGGCTGTGCTGTATATACTACTGTGCGGGCTGTGCTGTATATACTACTGTGTGAGCTGTGCTGTATATACTACTGTGTGGGCTGTGCTGTATATACTACTGTGTGGGCTGTGCTGTATACTGCTGTGTGGGCTGTGTTATCTACTATGCGGGCTGTGCTATATACTATGCGGGCTTTGCTATATACTATGGGGAGTATATTATCTTCTATGGGGAGGCCATGTTATGTACTATGTGGCTGTGGTATATACTATTGTGGGGGTATATTATATTCTATGGGGGAGGTTGGGTTATATACTATGGGGGAGGTTGTGTTATATACTATGGGGGGCTGCATTATATTCTATGGGGGGCTACATTATATATTATGGGGAGGTGGGCTGTATTATATTCTATAGGGTTACATTATACTCTGTGGGGTGGCTGCATTATACTCTGTGGGGTGGCTGCATTATACTCTGTGGTTGCCGCATTATATTCTGTAGGGTGGTGGCTACATTATACTATATGTGGGCTGAATTATACTGTATTGAGGACTATGGGGAATACGTTATACTATATGAAGAACTATGGGGTGCATTATACTATGGGAAGTGAATTGTACTACATGGATGACTATGGCCGTGCATTATACTATATGGAGCACTATGAGGAGTGTATTATGCTATATGGAGGACTATGAGGAGTGTATTATACTATGTGAAGGACTGAGCAGTGTATTTTAATATATGGAGGACTATAGGGAGTGTATTATACTATATGGAGGACTGTGGAGCACATTATAATATATGGAGGACTATGGGGTGTATTTTACTAAACAAGTAAAATGCTGCATATTCAGATTGTTTTTGCCGGAACAAAAATCATTGTTCTCAGCAGCACATTGCCACTGTAAACTGTAGATGTGCTGCTGATAACATGATACTGTATGGGGATCGGTTAGTGCTGTTAGTGATCGTTCTGTCCCATCATTCTTTCCCAGACGGTGCAAAGAGGCCGGGAAACAAGTGTTGAACAACTTCAGTATTGTCGATCAAACTCATTTAGCGGCCTGAACTCAGCGCTTGTAAATACAACCAAAATGCTTTTGTGTGATGTGCAATATGTTAGTGCAGCGCCCCCACTGCCGCAGGGCCGAGGGGTACCCGGTACCAGGCCTCTGAGTCTCTGCTCTGGGGTTGTCACGGTGGCTAGACCCGGTCCGTGACCCTGCTGAGGGGCGCCCAATGAAAGGTGTGGATGGTGGTGGTAGTGCGGTGCAGTGCTGGTCACAGTAAATAACGAGGACACCAGGTTGCAGTCTCTTTACCTCTTTACTGAAGGCTTCAGGATCCTCAGTCCGGAATACGGTTAACCGGGCTGCGCAAGTCCGGCCGGTCCGATGGCACCTCCAGAGTTCCCTTTACAGGTGGAAATCTGTGCCTACCTTCTAGCGCTTGTGTGTTGTGGTCCTCCCCTGCTGTGCTTACAGGATAGTCCCCACAACTGTTGTGTCTGTTTCTCATGTTCCCTCACAACTCGATTCTGATGTTCTTCTTCGTCCCCCAGATGATATGGCTAGGACGCACCCTTATGACGGGTAGGCTCGGAGCTCTTCCTGGACCCTAGTGTCGCCCTTCTCCTATTGTTGCCCCCTGTGTCTTCATAGGTGATTTGTGTGAGACAGCCCGCCTATAGCTGACTGTCCTGCCGTAGGTTTGAAGTATTGCTTGGAGCCTAATACTTCCTCGGCGTTCCGGCCACCGGCTACGCGCCTCAGTAGGATGTTGCCTCGTCTTACAGCACGACTCCTACTGGTATTTCTCCTTGTTGCGTTGATTTCGTTTCTCACTCAGCACAATAAACCTCGCTTCTTGTCCTTTCTTAGGGAACCGCCGCGATCAGGTGCAGGCGCGGTCCCGTAACATTCTCTCAGTTCGCTAGGTCTCTGCCAGGATCCCACCCCTGACAGGGACCTCCCTGAGTCTCTCCCCGCAACACCCTCTGCCACAGGATGTTGCCTGTTCGATTCCCAGTCAGCTTCTCTCTAACTTCCTGCCTAACCCCCAGTTTTACCAGATTGTGAGGAGTGGCCTAATACATAGTACCCTTAGCTTCCCCTGGAGGCCAGACTGTGAAGTGTATTGGTGTCTGTGATACCTGGTCAGGTGAACCCCTTCAGTGCCATCAGACATACCATAGCCCCCCTTAGCGGCGGAGCATCAGTACTGCAACGACCAGGATTCTGGGGCGCTGCACCCCCCCCCCAGTTAAATCCAGTACTCCTGGACTGGGAAGAAAACAACAATACATGTCAGCAAAAAGACATACAATTTTGAAATGCAATAACAATAAGTAAGTTTGAACAGAGCTTCCCTTTATGGGAGGTGAGGACACTTGAACGTTACAAACATGGTTAAATATTTTAAATAACATACTATAAATAACTTTTCTTATCCAACCGGGTATTCTACTAAGTGCAAATTTTTGAACAATAATTTAACATTGCCTTTAAGGATGTACACGCTAAATCCACTAAAGACCTTCTTATAAAACACTATAAGGCTAATCAACTTTTCCTTTATTTTCCACCTTTACATCTGCAGGACCGCCTGTCTATCTGCCCCAGGCCTACTGCCTCTCGTTCTGTTGCAGGACCGCCCCTTTCCGCCCGGGCCTACTGCCTTTCTGCTACTATACACAGTATAGAACTTATCTTCCATTTCTCAGTTCAGGATCACCGAGCCATCTCTGTATGGCTCCTAGGAGGACTCACCAATTAACCCCATCTGGGTTCACTTCCTGTCCTCATTCTTCTAGCAACATCATTAAACATTTCTCACAATTAACTAGCTCACTACATATAACTTTCTATACATAAGCATTATTAGTACTTTCTTTTAAAGCATCATCATTCTTTAAGTGCTATCGATGAACGTTCCCTTTAAGAAGGAACCAAGTCTCTATGAGGTAGTGCAACTTCTCAAGCTGCAAGTCCGTGTGCAGCAAGGACTCCAGTACTGCTTCCAGGAACAGTTTCTTCGCAAAGAGTCCTTTCTTTTATAAAACCAGTAGAGGGCACCTGTTGTGAATTTGCTTTTTGCTCCCTCTAGTGGTTACTAGTTTTTTGACTCTGGTTTTTCTGTCATTCCTTTTATCCGCACCTGGGTCGTTAGTTAGGGGTGTTGCTATATAAGCTCCCTGGACCTTCAGTTCAATGCCTGGCAACGTAGTTATCAGAGCTAGTCTGCTGTGCTCTTGTCTACTGATCCTGGTTCCAGTTATATCAGTTAAGTCTGCCTTTTGCTTTTTGCTATTTGTTTTGGTTTTGTATTTTTGTCCCGCTTGTTCCAAATCTATATCCTGACCTTTGCTGGAAGCTCTAGGGGGCTGGTGTTCTCCCCCCGGACCGTTAGACGGTTCGGGGGTTCTTGAATTTCCAGTGTGGATTTTGATAGGGTTTTTGTTGACCATATAAGTTACCTTTCTTTATTCTGCTATCAGTAAGCGGGCCTCTCTGTGCTAAACCTGGTTCATTTCTGTGTTTGTCATTTCCTCTTACCTCACCGTCATTATTTGTGGGGGGCTTCTATCCAGCTTTGGGGTCCCCTTCTCTGGAGGCAAGAAAGGTCTTTGTTTTCCTCTACTAGGGGTAGCTAGATTCTCCGGCTGGCGCGTGTCATCTAGAATCAACGTAGGAATGATTCCCGGCTACTTCTAGTGTTGGCGTTAGGAGTAGATATATGGTCAACCCAGTTACCACTGCCCTATGAGCTGGATTTTTGTATTCTGCAGACTTCCACGTTCCTCTGAGACCCTCGCCATTGGGGTCATAACAGTTTGCCAGGCCAGTATTAAATGTTTAATGCATTGCAGAAGAGGGATTATAAGAAAGAAGATTCTGAGTTTTTTTTTTCTCCTTCCCCTTTACCTCAGAGTGGCTATGCTTGCTGCAGACATGAATGTCCAGACCTTGATTACAAGTGTGGACCAGCTGGCTACTCGTGTGCAGGGCATACAAGACTATGTTATCAGAAATCCTAGGTCAGAACCTAAAATACCGATTCCTGAACTGTTTTCCGGAGACAGGTTTAAGTTTAGGAATTTCGTGAATAATTGTAAATTGTTTTTGTCCCTGAGACCCTGTTCATCAGGAGATTCTGCTCAGCAAGTAAAAATTGTTATTTCGTTCTTACGGGGCGACCCTCAGGATTGGGCTTTTTCGCTGGCGCCAGGAGATCCGGCATTGGCTGATCTTGATGCGTTTTTTCTGGCGCTCGGTTTACTTTATGAGGAACCCAATCTTGAGATTCAGGCAGAAAAGGCCTTGCTGTCTATGTCTCAGGGGCAGGACGAGGCTGAAGTGTATTGCCAAAAATTTCGGAAATGGTCCGTGCTGACACATTGGAACGAGTGTGCACTGGCCGCTAATTTTAGAAATGGCCTTTCTGAAGCCATTAAGAATGTTATGGTGGGTTTTCCCATTCCCACAGGTCTGAATGATACTATGGCACTGGCTATTCAAATTGACCGGCGGTTGCTGGAGCGCAAAACCGCAAATTCCCTCATGGTGTTGTCTGAACAGACACCTAATTCGGTGCAATGTGATAGAAAAACCGCAAATTCCCTCATGGTGTTGTCTGAACAGACACCTGATTTAATGCAATGTGATAGAATCCTGACTAGAAATGAGCGGAAAATTCATAGACGCCGGAATGGCTTGTGCTACTACTGTGGTGATTCTACACATGTTATCTCAGCATGCTCTAAACGTATAGCTAAGGTTGTTAGTCCTGTCACCGTTGGTAATTTGCAACCTAAATTTATTCTGTCTGTAACTTTGATTTGCTCACTGTCATCTTATCCTGTCATGGCGTTTGTAGATTCAGGTGCTGCCCTGAGTCTCATGGATCTCTCATTTGCTAAGCGCTGTGGATTTACTCTTGAACCATTAGAAAATCCTATTCCTCTTAGGGGTATTGATGCTACACCATTGGCAGCAAATAAACCGCAGTATTGGACTCAGGTTACCATGTGCATGACTCCTGAACACCGCGAGGTGATACGTTTCCTGGTTTTACATAAAATGCATGATTTGGTCGTTTTAGGGCTGCCATGGTTACAGACCCATAATCCAGTCCTGGACTGGAAGGCTATGTCAGTCTCAAGTTGGGGCTGTCGTGGTATTCATGAGGATTCCCTGCCTGTGTCTATTGCTTCTTCTACGCCTTCGGAAGTTCCGGAGTATTTGTCTGATTATCAGGATGTCTTCAGTGAGTCTGAGTCCAGTGCACTGCCTCCTCATAGGGACTGTGACTGTGCTATAGATTTGATCCCGGGCAGTAAATTTCCTAAGGGAAGACTGTTTAATCTGTCGGTACCTGAACATACCGCTATGCGTTCATATATCAAGGAGTCTCTGGAAAAAGGACATATTCGTCCGTCTTCTTCCCCTCTTGGTGCGGGATTCTTTTTTGTGGCAAAAAAGGACGGATCTTTGAGACCTTGTATTGATTATCGGCTTTTAAATAAGATCACTGTCAAATTTCAGTATCCTTTACCGCTGTTGTCTGACTTGTTTGCCCGGATTAAGGGTGCCAAGTGGTTCACCAAGATAGACCTTCGTGGTGCGTACAACCTTGTGCGCATTAAGCAAGGTGATGAATGGAAAACCGCATTCAATACGCCCGAAGGTCATTTTGAGTACTTGGTGATGCCTTTTGGGCTCTCCAATGCGCCTTCAGTTTTTCAGTCCTTTATGCATGACATTTTCCGGAAGTATCTGGATAAATTTTTGATTGTTTATCTGGATGATATTTTGGTTTTTTCTGATAATTGGGATTCGCATGTGGAGCAGGTCAGGTTGGTCTTTAAAATTTTGCGTGAAAATTCTTTGTTTGTCAAGGGCTCAAAGTGTCTCTTTGGTGTACAGAAGGTTCCCTTTTTGGGGTTCATTTTTTCCCCTTCTGCTGTGGAGATGGACCCAGTCAAGGTCCGAGCTATTCTTGATTGGACTCAGCCCTCGTCAGTTAAGAGTCTTCAGAAGTTCTTGGGCTTCGCTAACTTCTACCGTCGTTTTATCGCTAATTTTTCTAGCATTGTGAAACCTTTGACGGATATGACCAAGAAGGGCTCCGATGTAGCTAACTGGGCTCCTGCTGCCGTGGAGGCTTTCCAGGAGTTGAAACGCCGGTTTACTTCGGCGCCTGTTTTGTGCCAGCCTGACGTCTCACTTCCCTTTCAGGTTGAGGTGGATGCTTCGGAGATTGGGGCAGGGGCCGTTTTGTCGCAGAGAGGCCCTGGTTGCTCTGTTATGAAGCCTTGTGCCTTTTTCTCTAGGAAATTTTCGCCTGCCGAGCGAAATTATGATGTGGGCAATCGGGAGTTGTTGGCCATGAAATGGGCATTTGAGGAGTGGCGTCATTGGCTCGAGGGTGCTAAGCATCGTGTGGTGGTCTTGACTGATCACAAAAATCTGATGTATCTCGAGTCTGCTAAACGCCTTAATCCGAGACAGGCCCGCTGGTCATTGTTTTTCTCCCGCTTTGATTTTGTTGTCTCGTATTTACCAGGTTCAAAGAATGTGAAGGCCGATGCTCTTTCTAGGAGCTTTGTGCCTGATGCTCCTGGAGTCGCTGATCCTGTTGGTATTCTTAAAGATGGAGTTATCTTGTCAGCTATTTCTCCGGATCTGCGACGTGTGTTGCAGAGATTTCAGGCTGATAGGCCTGAGTCTTGTCCACCTGACAGACTGTTTGTCCCGGATAAGTGGACCAGCAGAGTCATTTCCGAGGTTCATTCCTCGGTGTTGGCAGGTCACCCGGGAATTTTTGGCACCAGAGATCTGGTGGCCAGGTCCTTTTGGTGGCCTTCCTTGTCAAGGGATGTGCGGTCATTTGTGCAGTCCTGTGGGACTTGTGCTCGAGCTAAGCCTTGCTGTTCTCGTGCCAGCGGTTTGCTCTTGCCCTTGCCTGTCCCGAAGAGACCTTGGACACATATCTCCATGGATTTCATTTCTGATCTTCCGCTATCTCAGGGCATGTCCGTTATCTGGGTGATATGTGATCGCTTCTCCAAGATGGTCCATTTGGTTCCTTTGCCTAAGCTGCCTTCCTCTTCCGATCTGGTTCCTGTGTTTTTCCAGAACGTGGTTCGTTTGCACGGCATCCCTGAGAATATTGTGTCAGACAGAGGATCCCAGTTCGTTTCCAGGTTCTGGCGATCCTTTTGTAGTAGGATGGGCATTGATTTGTCGTTTTCGTCTGCTTTCCATCCTCAGACTAATGGACAGACGGAGCGAACCAATCAGACTTTGGAGGCTTATTTGAGGTGTTTTGTCTCTGCTGATCAGGACGATTGGGTGACATTCTTGCCGTTGGCTGAGTTTGCCCTTAATAATCGGGCTAGTTCCGCCACCTTGGTTTCGCCTTTTTTCTGCAACTCTGGTTTCCATCCTCGCTTTTCTTCGGGTCATGTGGAGCCTTCTGACTGTCCTGGGGTGGATTCTGTGGTGGATAGGTTGCAGCAGATCTGGAATCATGTGGTGGACAACTTGAAGTTGTCACAGGAGAAGGCTCAGCGCTTTGCCAACCGCCGCCGCGGTGTGGGTCCCCGACTACGCGTTGGGGATTTGGTGTGGCTTTCTTCCCGCTTTGTTCCTATGAAGGTCTCCTCTCCCAAATTTAAACCTCGTTTTATTGGGCCTTACAAGATATTGGAAATCCTTAATCCTGTATCTTTTCGTCTGGATCTTCCTGTGTCGTTTGCTATTCACAATGTATTTCATAGGTCCTTGTTGCGGCGGTACATTGTGCCTGTAGTTCCTTCTGCTGAGCCTCCTGCTCCGGTGTTGGTTGAGGGCGAGTTGGAGTACGTGGTGGAGAAGATCTTGGATTCTCGCCTCTCCAGGCGGAGGCTTCAGTACCTGGTCAAGTGGAAGGGCTATGGTCAGGAGGATAATTCCTGGGTGGTCGCCTCTGATGTTCATGCGGCCGATTTAGTTCGTGCCTTTCATGCCGCTCATCCTGATCGCCCTGGTGGTCGTGGTGAGGGTTCGGTGACCCCTCACTAAGGGGGGGGTACTGTTGTGAATTTGCTTTTTGCTCCCTCTAGTGGTTACTAGTTTTTTGACTCTGGTTTTTCTGTCATTCCTTTTATCCGCACCTGGGTCGTTAGTTAGGGGTGTTGCTATATAAGCTCCCTGGACCTTCAGTTCAATGCCTGGCAACGTAGTTATCAGAGCTAGTCTGCTGTGCTCTTGTCTACTGATCCTGGTTCCAGTTATATCAGTTAAGTCTGCCTTTTGCTTTTTGCTATTTGTTTTGGTTTTGTATTTTTGTCCAGCTTGTTCCAAATCTATATCCTGACCTTTGCTGGAAGCTCTAGGGGGCTGGTGTTCTCCCCCCGGACCGTTAGACGGTTCGGGGGTTCTTGAATTTCCAGTGTGGATTTTGATAGGGTTTTTGTTGACCATATAAGTTACCTTTCTTTATTCTGCTATCAGTAAGCGGGCCTCTCTGTGCTAAACCTGGTTCATTTCTGTGTTTGTCATTTCCTCTTACCTCACCGTCATTATTTGTGGGGGGCTTCTATCCAGCTTTGGGGTCCCCTTCTCTGGAGGCAAGAAAGGTCTTTGTTTTCCTCTACTAGGGGTAGCTAGATTCTCCGGCTGGCGCGTGTCATCTAGAATCAACGTAGGAATGATTCCCGGCTACTTCTAGTGTTGGCGTTAGGAGTAGATATATGGTCAACCCAGTTACCACTGCCCTATGAGCTGGATTTTTGTATTCTGCAGACTTCCACGTTCCTCTGAGACCCTCGCCATTGGGGTCATAACAGGCACCTTTAAGAAAGTGCAAACTATTTACAAGGCGTTTGTAATCATGCAGTGTTCATGATCCAGAAGTTCTTTCAACAATGATAAAACAGGAAACGAAAACAAAAAGCAGAAGAAGGGATCCCGGGTAAACAAAGGGATCCCTTTAAGAGTTACCCTGATCGGGTCATAGCAGCAAGAGGACAAACAGTTAACTATTTACATGTGATGAAGCATTCTTGCTTACTCAGCTTCTGTCTGCCCCCACCGAGGTTTTACCTGGCAGGTGGCCCTCTGCGGCTGATTTAGTGTCAGTGTCAATGGTTGGTCTCTCGGGTGCAGTCATATCACCCCGTGTCTGGATTCGAAGGCTAACCCTTGCTGCAAGCTCGGTAGCCGCAACAAGGCGTACAGTGGCAATAGTAACAAGATCTGTCAAGTCTGGTTCAATCATGGTCGAGGCAACAGGTGACACCCCCTCAGGCCCACATCGTTGGACGTTCCGAGCGCACCATCCTTGTGCACTCCGGTGGCGGGTGTAGGTCACCTGGTCCCCCCTTTGCAATAGTGGGTCACCATATCGGTTACGGAAAGGAGTCTTCACATCATGACTAGTAACGAAGACGTCAGTCGGTAGTCCCGGTTCCTGTATGGAGCCCCAACCCCGCTTTGGGTGAAAGGCCAACATAGTTCCCCACTTTACCACGTCTTTCCTGCCGTGCGCAGGCTTTGGGTGTCGTACTGTTAGCGGATCAGTCTGTTCGGTCTCCTTTCGGTTTTTCCAATGTAGGATCAGACATTGTTTATATTGTTCCCAGGTGAGCACAGCAAGGGTGAGGCCTTCCTCCTGAATTCCATCTGGCCCGGTCCAGGGGGTGTCCCACTGGAGGATCACCCCTTCTGGGTTCACATCTATGGGTTCCCCCATCGTGGTCGGTAGTGGAGGTACCAGCTTCCCCATCATGTCGGGGGTGAGCACCACCAGCCCCGCCGAGAGGAAACGGTCATGGTTGGGGTGAGGAGCGGTCGCGGGAGCGGGATCGGTCAGGGGAGCAGGATCGGTCAGGGGAGCAGGTGCGTCTTCCATACCTGCGCCTGATATGATTCCACCGATGTCGATCCGTTCCGCTGACAAGGACACTGGAATTGGCCGCAGCCCGGACTGCGGTTCCTCCAAGGTGGCCTCTTGATGTGGTTCCGCCCTCCATGGCTCCGTGGTCGGGATAGGTAGGCTCGGCTCCTCCGCCAGCGGCTCCAAGGAGTTTAGATCCTTCAGCTGCGGTGGACGCGAGTCCGCCTCTGGTGGGTGAAGGCAAGCCGGGATCACTTCGCCGTCGCTCGGGCACTTGCTGCTCATCGTCGCTGTCCGGCATTCGGCGGCAACGCATGCACCTGGCTCCGCCATTTCTCCAAGGTCGAGCTCCCTCTTCACCTCGTTCCCGCCGTTGCAAATCAGGGGGCGGTTCTCCTCCGCTGCTGGGCAGGTCGTCATCTCGCAGCAGAAGTCGGAGGGGGCGGTCGCTACTTCTGGCGCCGCTTTGGTAGTCTCCTCCCATGGCACGCCCTTCTTCTTCCTCTGCACTCCCTGTGGCGCTGCAATGGCGACGGGTTTTGGCGGGAACTTTTGGCGGCAAGTGGCAATACACAGTCCTTGCAATAAGTCACAGTCCAAGCACAACAAATCACAGTTCCAAGGCACACATGACCTGATTCTTCAGGCTTAAGTAGATCCTGTTCGTGACGCCAAGATTGCAGCGCCCCCACTGCCGCAGGGCCGTGGGGTACCCGGTACCGGGCCTCTGAGTCTCTGCTCTGGGGTTGTCACGGTGGCTAGACCCGGTCCGTGACCCTGCTGAGGGGCGCCCAATGAAAGGTGTGGATGGTGGTGGTAGTGCGGTGCAGTGCTGGTCACAGTAAATAACGAGGACACCAGGTTGCAGTCTCTTTACCTCTTTACTGAAGGCTTCAGGATCCTCAGTCCGGAATACGGTTAACCGGGCTGCGCAAGTCCGGCCGGTCCGATGGCACCTCCAGAGTTCCCTTTGCAGGTGGAAATCTGTGCCTACCTTCTAGCGCTTGTGTGTTGTGGTCCTCCCCTGCTGTGCTTACGGGATAGTCCCCACAACTGTTGTGTCTGTTTCTCGTGTTCCCTCACAACTCGATTCTGATGTTCTTCTTCGTCCCCCAGATGATATGGCTAGGATGCACCCGTATGACAGGTAGGCTCGGAGCTCTTCCTGGACCCTAGTGTCGCCCTTCTCCTATTGTTGCCCCCTGAGTCTTCATAGGTGATTTGTGTGAGACAGCCCGCCTATAGCTGACTGTCCTGCCGTAGGTTTGAAGTATTGCTTGGAGCCTAATACTTCCTCGGCGTTCCGGCCACCGGCTACGCGCCTCAGTAGGATGTTGCCTCGTCTTACAGCACGACTCCTACTGGTATTTCTCCTTGTTGCGTTGATCTCGTTTCTCACTCAGCACAATAAACCTCGCTTCTTGTCCTTTCTTAGGGAACCGCCGCGATCAGGTGCAGGCGCGGTCCCGTAACATTCTCTCAGTTCGCTAGGTCTCTGCCAGGATCCCACCCCTGACAGGGACCCCCCTGAGTCTCTCCCCGCAACACCCTCTGCCACAGGATGTTGCCTGTTCGATTCCCAGTCAGCTTCTCTCTAACTTCCTGCCTAACCCCCAGTTTTACCAGATTGTGAAGAGTGGCCTAATACATAGTACCCTTAGCTCCCCCTGGAGGCCAGACTGTGAAGTGTATTGGTGTCTGTGATACCTGGTCAGGTGAACCCCTTCAGTGCCATCAGACGTACCATAGCTGTTATGATCCTTAGTGGCTGAGGATCATGAATAGACCAGCAAGTGAATAAACTAAGGACAAGCTCTAGGGAGATGGTAACTGGACTGATCGCAAATCTGAACCTATCCAAAACAACTAGAGGTAGCCGGTGAACGTGCCTAAAAAATTCCTAGACGTCTCGAGCCAGCCTGAGGAACTAGCTACCCCTAAAGAGAAAGAAAGACCTCGCTTGCCTCCAGAGAAATAATTCCCAAAGATATAGAAGCCCCCAACAAATATTAACGGTGAAGTAAGAAGAAGGCACATACGTAGGGATGAAATCAGATTCAGCAAAAGAGGCCCACTAGTACTAGAAAGCAGAAAAAAGAGCAGGGGTCTATGCGATCAATAAAAAACCCTTACAAAATATCCATCCTGAGATTTCAAGAACCCACCCACCAACTAATGGTGTGTGGGGAGAAACTCAGTCCACTAGAGCATCCAGCAAGCGAGGGAATCACATTTTAGCAAGCTGGACAAGAAAACATGATAAACACTGCTGATCAAAAAATGAGCAAACAAAACTTAGCTTGTCCTGGATGGACTGGGAGCAAGGTAGTCAGAAGGAATCTGAGTAGCACTGATTACATCGACAGCCGGCAACAAGTGGAAGTAAAACAGAGCTATATAGGAACCTCCCAGAGGATAACGAACCAGCTGATAGCCAGAGACCAGCAGGATAACAAACAAAGCCACCAGGGGGAGCCCAAAGCAAAAGTCACACCATACCACCAGTGACCACAAGAGGGAGCCCGAAAACAGAGTTCACAACAGTACCCCCCCCTTAAGGAGGGGTCACCGAACTTTCATGAAAACCCCCAGGGCGATCAGGATGAGCCACATGGAAGGCACGAACCAAATCGGCTGCATGAACATCAGAGGCGACAACCCAAGAATTATCCTCCTGACCATAGCCCTTCCACTTGACCAAATACTGGAGCCTCCGTCTAGAAACACGAGAATCCAAGATCTTCTCCACCACGTATTCCAATTCTCCCTCAACCAGCACCGGGGCAGGAGGCTCAACCGGAGGAACCACAGGTACCACATACCTCCGCAACAACGAGCGATGGAACACATTATGAATAGCAAATGATGCCGGGAGGTCCAGACGGAATGACACAGGGCCAAGGACTTCCAGAATCTTATAAGGACCGATAAACCGAGGCTTGAACTTAAGAGAGGAGACCTTCATAGGAACGAAGCGAGAAGACAACCACACCAAGTCCCCAACGCGAAGTCGGGGACCCACACAGCGACGGTGGTTGGCAAAGAGCTGAGCCTTCTCTTGTGACAACTTCAAATTGTCCACCACATGATTCCAAATCTGATGCAACCTATCCACCACAACATCCACTCCAGGACAGTCAGAAGGCTCCACCTGACCCGAGGAAAAACGAGGATGAAACCCCGAATTACAAAAAAAAGGAGAAACCAAAGTAGCAGAACTAGCCCGATTATTAAGGGCAAACTCGGCCAACGGTAAAAAAGTAACCCAGTCGTCCTGGTCAGCAGAAACAAAACATCTTAAATAAGTCTCCAAGGTCTGATTAGTTCGCTCGGTTTGGCCATTCGTCTGAGGATGGAAGGCCGACGAAAAAGACAATTCAATGCCCAACTTAGCACAAAAGGTCCGCCAAAATCTAGACACAAACTGGGATCCTCTGTCAGAAACAATGTTCTCAGGAATCCCGTGCAAACGAACCACATTTTGAAAAAACAGCGGAACCAACTCGGAGGAGGAAGGCAACTTAGGCAAGGGCACCAAATGGACCATCTTAGAAAAATGATCACACACCACCCAAATGACAGACATTCTCTGAGAGACAGGGAGATCTGAAATAAAATCCATGGAAATGTGCGTCCAAGGCCTCTTCGGGACAGGCAAAGGTAACAGCAAACCACTGGCACGAGAACAGCAAGGCTTAGCCCGAGCACAAATTCCACAAGACTGCACAAAGGAACGCACATCCCGCGACAAGGAAGGCCACCAAAAGGACCTGGCCACCAAATCTCTGGTACCAAATATTCCAGGATGGCCCGCCAACACCGAAGAATGAACCTCGGAGATGACTCTGTTGGTCCATCTATCCGGGACAAACAGTCTCTCCGGTGGACAGCGGTCAGGTCTATCCGCCTGAAACTCTTGCAGCACACGTCGCAAATCTGGGGAGATGGCAGACAAAATCACCCCTTCTCTAAGGATACCAGCCGGCTCTGAATCTCCAGGAGAGTCAGGCACAAAACTCCTAGAAAGAGCATCAGCCTTCACATTCTTCGAACCCGGCAGGTACGAGACCATGAAATCAAAACGAGAGAAAAACAACGACCAACGAGCCTGTCTGGGATTCAGCCGCTTGGCCGACTCGAGATAAATCAAATTCTTGTGGTCAGTCAAGACCACCACACGATGTTTAGCTCCCTCGAGCCAATGTCGCCACTCCTCAAATGCCCACTTCATAGCCAACAGCTCCCGATTACCGACATCATAATTCCGCTCGGCAGGCAAAAACTTTCTTGAAAAGAAAGCACATGGCTTCATCACAGAGCCATCGGGGCTTGTCTGCGACAAAACAGCCCCCGCTCCAATCTCGGAAGCATCAACCTCCACCTGGAAGGGAAGTGAGACATCTGGCTGACATAAGACCGGAGCCGAAGAAAACCGATGCTTCAGCTCCCGAAAGGCCTCCACAGCCGCAGAAGACCAATTAGTCACATCAGAACCCTTCTTGGTCAAATCCGTCGAAGGCTTAACAACGCCAGAAAAATTAGCTATGAAGCGACGGTGAAAATTAGCAAAACCCAAGAACTTCTGAAGACTCTTAACAGATGTAGGCTGCGTCCAGTCATGAATAGCCTGAACCTTGACTGGGTCCATCTCAATAGTAGGAGAAAAAATGAAACCCAAAAAAGAAATCTTCTGGACTCCAAAAATACATTTTGAGCCCTTCACAAATAAAGCATTGTCACGTAGGACCTGAAAGACCATCCTGACCTGCTTAACATGAGACTCCCAATCATCCGAAAAAAACAGAATATCATCCAGAAACACAATCATAAACTTATCCAGATATTCACGGAAGATGTCATGCATAAAGGACTGAAAGACTGAAGGAGCATTAGAAAGTCCAAAAGGCATCACCAAGTACTCAAAATGGCCTTCAGGCGTATTAAATGCAGTTTTCCATTCATCACCCTGTTTTATACGCACAAGGTTGTACGCACCACGAAGATCTATCTTGGTGAACCAACTAGACCCCCTAATGCGAGCAAACAAATCAGTTAACAATGGCAAAGGATACTGAAATTTGACCGTGATTTTATTCAAAAGGCGATAATCAATACAGGGTCTCAGGGAACCATCCTTTTTAGCCACAAAAAAGAATCCTGCACCAAGAGGGGATGAGGACGGGCGAATATGTCCCTTCTCTAAAGACTCCTTAATATAACTCCGCATGGCAGCATGCTCCGGCAGAGATAAATTGAAAAGTCATCCCTTAGGAAACTTACTACCAGGAATCAAATTTATAGCACAATCACAGTCCCTATGAGGAGGTAGAGAATTGAGTTTGGGCTCCTCAAATACATCCTGGTAGTCTGACAAAAACATAGGGACTTCAGAAGGAGTGGACGAAGCAATTGACACCACAGGAGCGTCACCATGAATTCCCTGACAACCCCAACTTGACACCGACATAGCTTTCCAATCCAGGACTGGATTATGAGTCTGCAACCATGGTAGACCCAGTGTAGAGACCGCAGGTAAAGAAGGATGCAGGGACAAATGGGAGCCAGAAAGCAAACAGCGTTTTTAGCTTTTCTTTTAACTTCCAACCCAAAAATATAACAACAGTTTTCCACACAGGGAACTTGAGTACAAGTATACAATATCACAGTAAATCCTAACTACTATATAGGAGGCCTGAACTATACCCAAAGAACGCGGCCGCGCCTCACTAGTACCTCTCCTACTAAGGTAAAGTCAACAACGTACACTTATCAGTGCTGTCTCAGCGATGTAGTCCCGGTGGTGAGGCTCCGTCAGCGACGTAGTCCTAGTGGTGAGGGAAGGCGGCGTCCTCCGACGTCGAACCCAGGTGTAGATTCGAGTCCAGAATGTCTTTTGCGGTGCTGCGTTACCTCCCGCAGGCGGGCGTTGATCCGGGGTAACCGTTTCCACGTCCAGAGAGGAGTCTTTTTGAGGAGAATTAGCAGAATTATCAGTATCAGTCACAGCTAAGAAAAACCCAGGAGGATCCGGAGCACTCTGTGGCAAGATGCTCCCGGGGAGCGCGGTAATACTGTCCCTGAGCTGATCAGCACTACCCCTCTGCCTGGGGGGGTCGCTGACGACGAATGCGCCTCTTTTTGGGGGCTCTGGTAATTGCCCGCAGTGTCTGTTGCACGTTTTCCCCCTGCTTCCAGCAAGTCTCACTGCGGCCTGCACACACACGACAACTGCGCTGCAGTTTCCTCTCCTCAGAGTTTTCCCGCGCTTCTCTGTCCCTGCTTTCGCGCGTTTTGCTTTTTATCCTCTCCTCTCCCTGCGTCACTCTGCCTCCTGTCACATGAGCCTGGCTTCCCATGCGCCCCTCAAATCTGTCCCCCGAAACCCCGACTCCCGGCAACAATGGTTCCACCCGTCTGCACAGCTCACCAGGTCCCTGTCCCCTACATTCCCCCACCCTGTATGCTCGCCAGTCCCCGGGCGAGGCCTTCGCACTGACAGGTCGCCCATCTGACGGGTTGTTCCACACTTGGGTCTGTCTAGTGTGTAAGTCAGGACTGTAGCGAGTTGGGGGTCTACCGGCAGTAGAACGTTCAGAACGTCGTGGCTCGGGTCCTTGTGTAGGGGGTGTTGGGGGAATGTCGTCAGCGGAAGGGTGACTGGTCAGGGGTAGTGTAGTAGTCGAGATAGGGGGAGTATTTTGACGCCGTTCTTCTTCTTCATCATCTTCTTCATCCCACCAATGGTTGTTGGGGGACTCAGTTGTAGGTGGCTCTTCCCTGATTGCGGATTCCGGGGTGTCCGAGTCAACAGAGCGACACAACCGGAGCATGTTGCGATGAAGAATGCGAGTACCTGTACTTCCGGGGGCCTCAGACTGCACTTCATATACAGGTCCATGCGGGTCTATACGGCGAAGCACCCGATAGGGTGTTTTTTCCCAACGATGGTCTAACTTGTTTTGCGGTCTTTGCTCTCGAACGAGTACTCGATCACCTGGCCGGAACTCTGGGGGTTTTGCTGTAGGGGTGCTCCGATGCTCCACTTCCCGAATTCGAGTGTGTACCAGTCGGTGTAAAGTCTGCAGCCGATGCTGATGATCACGCACCCACGAAGCCATCCCTGTTCGGGGGCCTTCTTCCTCCGAAGACAGTTCCAGATCTGTCATGCCTTTTCCTGGGCGCCCAAAGACCACTTCATACGGGGTGCGTCCTGTGACTTGATGAACTCTATTGTTGTAAACCCACACTAGGTCAGACACATACTCCGGCCAGCGGGCCTTCTGATCTTGTTCTAGCGCACGCAGCATTTGAAGCAAAGTCCGGTTAAACCGCTCACAAGCCCCATTTCCCTGGGGGTGATACGGTGTGGTGCGTGACTTATCAATGCCGTAGAGGCGATGCAGCTCTTCCATGACTTTGCCCAAGAAACAGGCTCCTTGATCCGAATGTATTCGTCTCGGACAGCCGTAAACTTGAATAAAGTTCTTACAGATAGCGCTCGCCGCCGACTCAGC
The DNA here is from genome assembly GCF_051348905.1 of Ranitomeya variabilis. Classification (NCBI taxonomy): domain Eukaryota; kingdom Metazoa; phylum Chordata; class Amphibia; order Anura; family Dendrobatidae; genus Ranitomeya; species Ranitomeya variabilis. The sequence goes on along the minus strand of NC_135232.1, from coordinate 647,093,473 downwards.
TGTCTGATCACGGGTAGGGGTGACTACTGCGAATTTTGAAAAATGATCTACCATAACGAGGCAGTGTTCGTAGCCTTGATGCGCTGCTCCAATGGTAATGTAGTCTATCATTAATACTTCAAAAGGGGCAGACGTCGTGATGCTCTGCACAGGCGCCCTTTCCTCCGGTGACTTGGTTAGCTCACATTGTCGACATTGTCTACAGGCAGTTTGTACTTCCGCAAGCAGCCGAGGATGATAGAACCGAGTTCGCAGCCACTTAAACGTCCTCTTCACTCCGAAGTGTGCCCCGGACTCATGAGCTTCTTTAGCAACTGCGGCCACCACGGGCCCTGGAAAGACCATCTGCCAGGTCGGCTCGGAATCTGCCTGAGCCATGGTTAAGTGGCATAAGAGCCCGTCCTGAAGAGTTAGGCGCTCCCACTGCCGCAGAAGAAGGTTCAGGTCTGATGGGAGAGTTTGTCCAGGGGTTCTCACGGGCAAGAGACCATTCGTTATCCACTGTCGCAATGGAGCTAGTTCCTGGTCTTCCTGTTGCAGCCGTATCCATTCGTCCCGACTCTGAACCAACAGTCCTGTAGCCGTTCCGTTCCCGGTCTGTTCCCGGCTCACAGCCGTCCGAGCAGCGCCCCCGATGGCGTAGGGGATTTCTTCTCCCTCCAGCTCCTCATCTCGGTTAGTTCTTGGGGGGTTCTTCCGCAGACGAGATAACGCGTCAGCATGAACATTCTCCACTCCTCGCTTGTGGAGGATACGGTATCTGTACTTGGCCATCCGGGCTACCCAGCGCTGTTCCAGGGCACCCAATTTCGCATTTTCCAGATGTGCCAATGGGTTGTTATCCGTGCGTATCAGCACCTCGGAACCGGCCAGGTACTCAGCGAACCGCTCCGTCATAGCCCACACCACGGCCAGCAGCTCCACCTTGAAAGAACTATAATTGTCCGGGTTCAACTCAGAGTCATGAAGAGACCGACTCGCATAGGCGATCACTCTCTCCCGCCCATCCTGAACCTGAGACAACACAGCCCCCAATCCCTGAGAGCTGCCGTCGGTGTGTAGGATGAACGGTTGCGAAAAGTCCGCATAAGCCAACACCGGCGGCTCCATGAGAGCTGTCTTCAAGTCCCGGAACGCTGCTTCTTGTGGCTCCTGCCATTGTATCTTCTTTCCCCGTTCCTTGGGGGAGCTTCCTTTCAGCAGGACTTGTAGATTGTGAGAACGGCGAGCAAAGTTCTTCACGAAGCGCCGGTAGTACCCAGCGAGGCCCAAGAACGCCCGTACATCCTTGGCGGTCTCCGGTGTGGGCCACTCCTGGATTGTGGCAATCTTCTCCTGCGATGGCCGGACTCCTTCGGCGGACACCACATGCCCCAGGTACTCGATCTGTTCCCGGAACAAGTGACACTTCTGGGGCTTCACCTTAAGCCCGTATTTCAGCAACCGGTCTAGTACCTGCTCCAGTCGGCACAGATGTTCCTCGAATGTTGGAGTGTTGTGGTTCTCAATGGCAAGAGAACATAGCCCAGCATACATAGGAACTAGCTCTTGGAAGGATGGAAACTTAAACTGACCATGAACTAAACCTGCCGCACAACTAACAGTAGCCGGGTAGCGTAGCCTGCGTTTTATCCCTAGACGCCCAGCGCCGGCCGGAGGACTAACTAATCCTGGCAGAGGAAAATATAGTCCTGGCTCACCTCTAGAGAAATTTCCCCGAAAGGCAGACAGAGGCCCCCACATATATTGGCGGTGATTTAAGATGAAAATGACAAACGTAGTATGAAAATAGGTTTAGCAAAATCGAGGTCCGCTTACTAGATAGCAGGAAGACAGAAAGGGTACTTTCATGGTCAGCTGAAAACCCTATCAATACACCATCCTGAAATTACTTTAAGACTCTAGTATTAACTCATAACATCAGAGTGGCAATTTCAGATCACAAGAGCTTTCCAGACACAGAAACGAAACTGCAGCTGTGAACTGGAACAAAATGCAAAAAACAAACAAGGACAAAAGTCCGACTTAGCTGGAAGTTGTCTGGTAGCAGGAACATGCACAGAAAGGCTTCTGATTACAATGTTGACCGGCATGGAAGTGACAGAGGAGCAAGGTTAAATAGCGACTCCCACATCCTGATGGGAACAGGTGAACAGAGGGGATGATGCACACAAGTTCAATTCCACCAGTGGCCACCGGGGGAGCCCAAAATCCAATTTCACAACAGTACCCCCCCCTCAAGGAGGGGGCACCGAACCCTCACCAGAACCACCAGGGCGATCAGGATGAGCCCTATGAAAGGCACGGACCAGATCGGAGGCATGAACATCAGAGGCAGTCACCCAAGAATTATCCTCCTGACCGTATCCCTTCCATTTGACCAGATACTGGAGTTTCCGTCTGGAAACACGGGAGTCCAAGATTTTTTCCACAACGTACTCCAACTCGCCCTCAACCAACACCGGAGCAGGAGGCTCAACGGAAGGCACAACCGGTACCTCATACCTGCGCAACAATGACCGATGAAAAACATTATGAATAGAAAAAGATGCAGGGAGGTCCAAACGGAAGGACACAGGGTTAAGAATCTCCAATATCTTGTACGGGCCGATGAACCGAGGCTTAAACTTAGGAGAAGAAACCCTCATAGGGACAAAACGAGAAGACAACCACACCAAGTCCCCGACACAAAGCCGAGGACCAACCCGACGCCGGCGGTTGGCAAAAAGCTGAGTCTTCTCCTGGGACAACTTCAAATTGTCCACCACCTGCCCCCAAATCTGATGCAACCTCTCCACCACAGCATCCACTCCAGGACAATCCGAAGATTCCACCTGACCGGAGGAAAATCGAGGATGAAACCCCGAATTACAGAAAAAAGGAGACACCAAGGTGGCAGAGCTGGCCCGATTATTGAGGGCAAACTCCGCTAAAGGCAAAAAAGCAACCCAATCATCCTGATCTGCAGACACAAAACACCTCAAATATGTCTCCAAAGTCTGATTCGTCCGCTCGGTCTGGCCATTAGTCTGAGGATGGAAAGCAGACGAGAAAGACAAATCTATGCCCATCCTAGCACAGAATGCCCGCCAAAATCTAGACACGAATTGGGTTCCTCTGTCAGAAACGATATTCTCCGGAATACCATGCAAACGAACCACATTTTGAAAAAACAGAGGAACCAACTCGGAAGAAGAAGGCAACTTAGGCAGGGGAACCAAATGGACCATCTTAGAGAAACGGTCACACACCACCCAGATGACAGACATCTTCTGAGAAACAGGAAGATCCGAAATAAAATCCATCGAGATGTGCGTCCAAGGCCTCTTCGGGATAGGCAAGGGCAACAACAATCCACTAGCCCGAGAACAACAAGGCTTGGCCCGAGCACAAACGTCACAAGACTGCACAAAGCCTCGTACATCTCGTGACAGGGAAGGCCACCAGAAGAACCTTGCCACCAAATCCCTGGTACCAAAGATTCCAGGATGACCTGCCAACGCAGAAGAATGAACCTCAGAAATGACTTTACTGGTCCAATCATCAGGAACAAACAGTCTACCAGGTGGGCAACGATCAGGTCTATCCGCCTGAAACTCCTGCAAGGCCCGCCGCAGGTCTGGAGAAACGGCAGACAATATCACTCCATCCTTAAGGATACCTGTAGGTTCAGAATTACCAGGGGAGTCAGGCTCAAAACTCCTAGAAAGGGCATCCGCCTTAACATTCTTAGAACCCGGTAGGTATGACACCACAAAATTAAACCGAGAGAAAAACAACGACCAGCGTGCCTGTCTAGGATTCAGGCGTCTGGCGGACTCAAGATAAATTAAATTTTTGTGGTCGGTCAATACCACCACCTGATGTCTAGCCCCCTCAAGCCAATGACGCCACTCCTCAAAAGCCCACTTCATGGCCAAAAGCTCTCGATTCCCAATATCATAATTCCGCTCGGCGGGCGAAAATTTACGAGAAAAAAAAGCACAAGGTTTCATCACGGAGCAGTCGGAACTTCTTTGCGACAAAACCGCCCCAGCTCCGATTTCAGAAGCGTCGACCTCAACCTGAAAAGGAAGAGCAACATCAGGCTGACGCAACACAGGGGCGGAAGAAAAGCGGCGCTTAAGCTCCCGAAAGGCCTCCACAGCAGCAGGGGACCAATCAGCAACATCAGCACCCTTCTTAGTCAAATCAGTCAATGGTTTAACAACATCAGAAAAACCAGCAATAAATCGACGATAAAAGTTAGCAAAGCCCAAAAATTTCTGAAGACTCTTAAGAGAAGAGGGTTGCGTCCAATCACAAATAGCCCGAACCTTGACAGGATCCATCTCGATGGAAGAGGGGGAAAAAATGTATCCCAAGAAGGAAATCTTTTGAACCCCAAAAACGCACTTAGAACCCTTCACACACAAGGAATTAGACCGCAAAACCTGAAAAACCCTCCTGACCTGCTGGACATGAGAGTCCCAGTCATCCGAAAAAATCAGAATATCATCCAGATACACGATCATAAATTTATCCAAATAATCACGGAAAATGTCATGCATAAAGGACTGAAAGACTGAAGGGGCATTTGAAAGGCCAAAAGGCATCACCAAATACTCAAAGTGGCCCTCGGGCGTATTAAATGCGGTTTTCCACTCATCCCCCTGCTTAATTCGCACCAAATTATACGCCCCACGGAGATCTATCTTAGAGAACCACTTGGCCCCCTTTATGCGAACAAACAAATCAGTCAGCAGTGGCAACGGATATTGATATTTAACCGTGATTTTATTCAAAAGCCGATAATCAATACACGGCCTCAAAGAGCCATCTTTCTTAGACACAAAGAAAAAACCGGCTCCTAAGGGAGATGACGAAGGACGAATATGTCCCTTTTCCAAGGACTCCTTTATATATTCTCGCATAGCAGCATGTTCAGGCACAGACAGATTAAATAAACGACCCTTAGGGTATTTACTACCCGGAATCAAATCTATGGCACAATCGCACTCCCGGTGCGGAGGTAATGAACCAAGCTTAGGTTCTTCAAAAACGTCACGATAGTCAGACAAGAATTCAGGAATCTCAGAGGGAATAGATGATAAAATGGAAACCACAGGTACGTCCCCATGCGTCCCCTTACATCCCCAGCTTAACACAGACATAGCGTTCCAGTCGAGGACTGGGTTATGAGATTGCAGCCATGGCAATCCAAGCACCAACACATCATGTAGATTATACAGCACAAGAAAGCGAATAATCTCCTGATGATCCGGATTAATTCGCATAGTTACTTGTGTCCAGTATTGTGGTTTATTACTAGCCAATGGGGTGGAGTCAATCCCCTTCAGAGGTATAGGAGTTTCAAGAGGCTCTAAATCATACCCACAGCATTTGGCAAAGGACCAATCCATAAGACTCAAAGCGGCGCCAGAGTCGACATAGGCATCCGCGGTAATAGATGATAAAGAACAAATCAGGGTCACAGATAGAATAAACTTAGACTGAAAAGTGCCAATTGAAACTGACTTATCAAGCTTCTTAGTACGCTTAGAGCATGCTGATATAACATGAGTTGAATCACCACAATAAAAGCACAACCCATTTTTTCGTCTAAAATTCTGCCGTTCGCTTCTGGACAGAATTCTATCACATTGCATATTCTCTGGCGTCTTCTCAGTAGACACCGCCAAATGGTGCACAGGTTTGCGCTCCCGCAGATGTCTATCGATCTGGATAGCCATTGTCATGGACTCATTCAGACCCGCAGGCACAGGGAACCCCACCATAACATCCTTAACGGCATCAGAGAGACCCTCTCTGAAATTCGCCGCCAGGGCGCACTCATTCCACTGAGTAAGCACAGACCATTTACGGAATTTTTGGCAGTATATTTCAACTTCATCTTGCCCCTGAGATAGGGACATCAAGGCTTTTTCCACCTGAAGCTCTAAATGAGGTTCCTCATAAAGCAACCCCAAGGCCAGAAAAAACGCATGCACATTGAGCAACGCAGGATCCCCTGGAGCCAATGCAAAAGCCCAATCTTGAGGGTCGCCCCGGAGCAAGGAAATCACAATCCTGACCTGCTGAGCAGGATCTCCAGCAGAGCGAGATTTCAGGGACAAAAACAACTTGCAATTATTTTTGAAATTTTGAAAGCAAGATCTATTCCCCGAGAAAAATCCAGGCAAAGGAATTCTAGGTTCAGATATAGGAACATGAACAACAAAATCTTGTAAATTTTGAACTTTCGTGGTGAGATTATTCAAACCTGCAGCTAAACTCTGAATATCCATTTTAAACAGGTGAACACAGAGCCATTCCAGGATTAGAAGGAGAGAGAGAGAGGAAGGCTGCAATATAGGCAGACTTGCAAGTGATTCAATTGAAAGCACACTCAGAACTGAAGGAAAAAAAAAAAAAAAAAATTTTCAGCAGACTTCTTTTTTTCTCTCCTTTCTCTGCCAATTAATTTAACCCTTTGTGGGCCGGTCAAACTGTTGTGGTTCTCAATGGCAAGAGAACATAGCCCAGCATACATAGGAACTAGCTCTTGGAAGGATGGAAACTTAAACTGACCATGAACTAAACCTGCCGCACAACTAACAGTAGCCGGGTAGCGTAGCCTGCGTTTTATCCCTAGACGCCCAGCGCCGGCCGGAGGACTAACTAATCCTGGCAGAGGAAAATATAGTCCTGGCTCACCTCTAGAGAAATTTCCCCGAAAGGCAGACAGAGGCCCCCACATATATTGGCGGTGATTTAAGATGAAAATGACAAACGTAGTATGAAAATAGGTTTAGCAAAATCGAGGTCCACTTACTAGATAGCAGGAAGACAGAAAGGGTACTTTCATGGTCAGCTGAAAACCCTATCAATACACCATCCTGAAATTACTTTAAGACTCTAGTATTAACTCATAACATCAGAGTGGCAATTTCAGATCACAAGAGCTTTCCAGACACAGAAACGAAACTGCAGCTGTGAACTGGAACAAAATGCAAAAAACAAACAAGGACAAAAGTCCGACTTAGCTGGAAGTTGTCTGGTAGCAGGAACATGCACAGAAAGGCTTCTGATTACAATGTTGACCGGCATGGAAGTGACAGAGGAGCAAGGTTAAATAGCGACTCCCACATCCTGATGGGAACAGGTGAACAGAGGGGATGATGCACACAAGTTCAATTCCACCAGTGGCCACCGGGGGAGCCCAAAATCCAATTTCACAACATTGGAGCATAGATGATGATGTCATCCAGATAAATGAGAGTGGCCTCGAAGTTCAAATCCCCCAGACACCGCTCCATTAATCGTTGGAAGGTGCCTGGAGCGTTGGCCAGCCCAAACGGCATTCGATTGAACTCGAATAGTCCCATGGGAAGAATAAACGCTGTCTTAGGACGATCTGCTTCTGTCATCGGGACCTGCCAGTATCCGCTGGCTAGGTCTAAGGTGGAAAAATATTTGGCCCGACCCAGCACGGAGAGAGACTCCTCGATACGGGGAAGTGGATAAGAGTCTCGGACGGTGCATGCATTTAGCTTACGATAGTCCACACAGAACCGGAGCGTGCCGTCCTTTTTCCGCACCAGCACGATCGGGGCAGCCCACGGGCTCTGACTCTCGCGGATCACTCCCTTTTGTAGCATCTGGCCTAACAACGTCTTTACTTCCTGGTACATCTGCGGGGGAATCTGTCTGTACCGCTCCCTGATGGGCACTGTATCTCCGGTCGGAATTCCATGTTCGATGGCCGTGGTACAGCCAAAATCATCTTCATGTTGTGCGAACACTTTAGCATAATGTCCAAGGAGTCGCTGCACTTGTGAGATCTGTGATGGATCCAGGCCCGACAATTCCGTCCGCATGTGCTCCAGAATAGTTTGACCCTTTCGAAACGCTATTGGCTCAGGATCCTGCGTAGACCGGACACTGACCATCCAGGGATCAGGGGAATCCACCGTTAACTGCAAAGTATCTGGAGGGGGCATCACTTCTAAAGGTCGTAACACTTTGGCCATCTCACTTCGGACCCGTAGCACGACATCGTGTTCGTCCACATTCACACATCGCACTGGTACGGCCCCATTTTTAACAGTAGCCAGGGATCGGGCCACCAGCAGTCCTGTGGGCAAAGGAGATGTAAAGGTGGGCTCAATCTGTACTTGTACTCCTTCTAGAGGGATGCGAGCTCGTATGGGCAGGGATATAACAGTCTGTCCTGGGGGGAACGTCACCTTTGCTGTCGGGGAAGTAATTACTCTCCCTAGTATGTCTCCCTCCTGACAGGTCTCTTGTACTCGGACTTCCCTCACTAACTGTCTGAACACGGAGCCCTGAGGTGTACTGGTCCCCCACTGATTGAGTGTCTCTTGCGTAGTCTCCCCTAACAGAAAACTGCCAAAATCTTTCAATACGTTCATCCCCAAGGTCACAGTATGTTGTGGGCCGGGATCTCCCCGTGTTAACACAACCCCCTGGCGGCCCAGGTCTTTCCCACATAAAGATATTTGCATCCAGGTGACCCCTTCCACTGGGATGGGCAGCTGATTGGCGGCCTGTAACCGAATTACGGGACCCCATTGGGGTCTGACTGTCAAAGGAAAGTGTTTTCTAAAATAAGCCTCGGGCATAGTCGTGACTTGGGACCCGGTGTCCACCAGACAACGGACAGCCCGCCCTTCAAACTCTGCCCAAACTAGGGGGCAGCTGGCAACCAAATTTCCAGGACTTTCACCACCCATCCGCGGGGACTCTGGCTCCGAGCGTCGTCCCCTTAGCTCGGAGCCCTCTAGTTTAACGCCTGACGGGACGAGGCCCTCCCTCTCCGGGGGCACTCCTGTGCGAAATGTCCTGCCTCCCCGCAACCATAGCAAGCACCGGGGACCGGATAATATCCTGGACGAGCGCCACGAGCTGGACTCCCAGACCCTTGCCCCCGGGGTAGCTCCCTTGGGCTTCGCGCATTTTTTTTAACTTCAGCCAGTTCGTCCCTGATTTGTTTGAGCTCCTGCCGCATCTCCTGAACCCACGACGGCTCACCCCCTCCTGGTGCAGCGGTCTGGATAACCCGAGTCTCTCCTGTCAGGACCGTCACCCCCCTCTCTTGCTCCCGGGTGCGGGCCTCATTGCCTATGTCGGAGAAAGTCAGGCGCGGGTCGACCCGCACTCGTTCACGTAGAGCCTGTTTGGTCAACTCATCTCGCAGTCCCGTCACCAGTTGGTCGCGCAGGGTCACGTCAACATGTCCCATCCCCATACCATCTTTCCGCACGATTGCAATGTTTAGCTCTTGCAGAGCATTCATGTACTGAGTGACAGTCTCGCCTTCTTTTTGTCGCCGTCCAAACAACCGGGCCCGCAGCTCTCCCACGTCGGTGGGATCCCCGTGCGTCCCCTCTAACACATTTAACACCCCGGTAAAAGTATTCCGCTCGGTGGGGGGTCTCAACATCACTGAATCTCGGGCCTCTCCGTCTAAGGCCATAATGGCCACCTCTGCTTCCAGGGCCGGGGTCATAGGATGCATCCTCAGCAGCCCCCGCATCCTTTCAGTCCAACTCCACAACAACATGTTGCTCCCATTAAACTTGGGCAGGTTATTCAACATGGCCCCCAATGAGAGAGACGCTCTCGGGCCAGCCCCATCCTCCGTATCTTCTGGCTCCCTCTTTGGATCCTGCATCCTGCCGACTACGCCAAATGTAGAGACCGCAGGTAAAGAAGGATGCAGGGACAAATGGGAGCCAGAAAGCAAACAGCGTTTTTAGCTTTTCTTTTAACTTCCAACCCAAAAATATAACAACAGTTTTCCACACAGGGAACTTGAGTACAAGTATACAATATCACAGTAAATCCTAACTACTATATAGGAGGCCTGAACTATACCCAAAGAACGCGGCCGCGCCTCACTAGTACCTCTCCTACTAAGGTAAAGTCAACAACGTACACTTATCAGTGCTGTCTCAGCGATGTAGTCCCGGTGGTGAGGCTCCGTCAGCGACGTAGTCCTAGTGGTGAGGGAAGGCGGCGTCCTCCGACGTCGAACCCAGGTGTAGATTCGAGTCCAGAATGTCTTTTGCGGTGCTGCGTTACCTCCCGCAGGCGGGCGTTGATCCGGGGTAACCGTTTCCACGTCCAGAGAAGAGTCTTTTTGAGGAGAATTAGCAGAATTATCAGTATCAGTCACAGCTAAGAAAAACCCAGGAGGATCCGGAGCACTCTGTGGCAAGATGCTCCCGGGGAGCGCGGTAATACTGTCCCTGAGCTGATCAGCACTACCCCTCTGCCTGGGGGGTCGCTGACGACGAATGCGCCTCTTTTTGGGGGCTCTGGTAATTGCCCGCAGTGTCTGTTGCACGTTTTCCCCCTGCTTCCAGCAAGTCTCACTGCGGCCTGCACACACACGACAACTGCGCTGCAGTTTCCTCTCCTCAGAGTTTTCCCGCGCTTCTCTGTCCCTGCTTTCACGCGTTTTGCTTTTTATCCTCTCCTCTCCCTGCGTCACTCTGCCTCCTGTCACATGAGCCTGGCTTCCCATGCGCCCCTCAAATCTGTCCCCCGGAACCCCGACTCCCGGCAACAATGGTTCCACCCGTCTGCACAGCTCACCAGGTCCCTGTCCCCTACACCAGCACGACGACATCATGCAAATTATGCAGTACAAGAAAGCGAATCACCTCCTGATGAACAGGAGTCATGCACATGGTCACTTGTGTCCAGTACTGAGGTCTATTCGTAGCCAATGGTGTAGAATCAATTCCCCTTAGTGGAATAGGGAATTTTAAAGGCTCCAAATCAAAACCACAGCGCCTGGCAAATGACCAATCCATCAGACTCAGGGCGGCACCTGAATCTACAAAAGCATTAACCGGGTAAGATGACAGGGAACAAATCAGGGTAACAGACAAAATGAACTTAGGCTGTAAAGTACCAATGGTGACAGATTTATCAACCTTTTTTTGCGCTTAGAGCATGCTGAGATAACATGAGCTGAGTCACCACAGTAAAAGCACAACCCATTTTGCCGTCTATAATTTTGCCGTTCACTTCTGGTCAGAATTCTGTCACATTGCATAGATTCAGGTGTCTGTTCAGAAGACACCGCCAAATGGTGCACAGGTTTGCGCTCCCGCAAACGCCGATCAATCCGAATGGCCAGAGTCATTGACTCATTCAGACCTGCAGGCGTAGGGAACCCCACCATGACATTCTTAATGGCTTCAGAAAGACCTTCTCTGAAATTTGCAGCCAGGGCACACTCATTCCACTGAGTAAGCACCGACCATTTCCGAAATTTCTGGCAGTACACCTCTGCTTCATCTTGCCCCTGCGAGAGGGCCAATAACGTTTTTTCAGCCTGGTTCTCAAGATTAGGTTCCTCATAGAGCAATCCAAGGGCTAGAAAAAACACATCTACACTAAGCAATGCAGGATCCCCTGGCGCCAAAGCGAAGGCCCAATCTTGGGGGTCACCACGCAAAAAGGAAATGATAATCTTAACTTGCTGAACGGCATCACCAGAGGAACGAGGTTTCAAAGAAAGAAACAACTTACAATTGTTCCTAAAATTCAGGAACCTAGATCTATCTCCAGAAAACAACTCCGGAATAGGTATTCTAGGCTCTGACATAGGACTGTGAACAACAAAATCCTGAATACTTTGAACCCTAGCAGCAAGATGATCCAGACTGGAAGCCAAGCTCTGGACATCCATGTCAGCAGCTGAACTCAGAGCCACACCAAGATTAAGAGGAGGAGAGAAGCTAGCCACAGCAGCTAGATACACGGCAACAAAAAAAAAAAAAAAAATTCTCAAGGCTTTTCTCCTGCTTCTGCCATGCAATTAACACTTTACTGGTGGGCTGTACTGTTATGATCCTTAGTGGCTGAGGATCATGAATAGACCAGCAAGTGATTAAACTAAGGACAAGCTCTAGGGAGATGGTAACTGGACTGATCGCAAATCTGAACCTATCCAAAACAACTAGAGGTAGCCGGTGAACGTGCCTAAAAAATTTCTAGACGTCTCGAGCCAGCCTGAGGAACTAGCTACCCCTAAAGAGAAAGAAAGACCTTGCTTGCCTCCAGAGAAATAATCCCCAAAGATATAGAAGCCCCCAACAAATATTAACGGTGAAGTAAGAAGAAGGCACATACGTAGGGATGAAATCAGATTCAGCAAAAGAGGCCCACTAGTACTAGAAAGCAGAAAAAAGAGCAGGGGTCTATGCGATCAATAAAAAACCCTTACAAAATATCCATCCTGAGATTTCAAGAACCCACGCACCAACTAATGGTGTGTGGGGAGAAACTCAGTCCACTAGAGCATCCAGCAAGCGAGGGAATCACATTTTAGCAAGCTGGACAAGAAAACATGATAAACACTGCTGATCAAAAAATGAGCAAACAAAACTTAGCTTGTCCTGGATGGACTGGGAGCAAGGTAGTCAGAAGGAATCTGAGTAGCACTGATTACATCGACAGCCGGCAACAAGTGGAAGTAAATTAGAGCTATATAGGAACCTCCCAGAGGATAACGAACCAGCTGATAGCTAGAGACCAGCAGGATAACAAACAAAGCCACCAGGGGGAGCCCAAAGCAAAAGTCACACCATACCACCAGTGACCACAAGAGGGAGCCTGAAAACAGAGTTCACAACACATAGCCCCCCTTAGCGGCGGAGCATCAGTACTGCAACGACCAGGACTCTGGGGCGCTGCATTAGCATTTGGGGCCCCATTTTAAACTTTGCCTAGGCGTAGGGCCCCACGTTGCCTAAAACCGGCCCTGCCTACAAGTGTACAAACATATTATAAAGTCACCATGTGACAAGTGGGCCTGTGTAACTTCAAATGCCAGGGCTGAATTTTAGTCCCAGTCCGGCCCTGGATGAAGAGTACTGTTTGACACTCATTAAGTCTATGCCTCAGAGACTGCAAGCTGTTATAAAAGCCAGAGGTGGTGCAACAAAATACTAGTGATGTTTTGGAGTGTTTTTTTGTTTGTTTGTTTGTTTGTTTTTCATGATTCCATAATTTTTTCCTCACAATTGAGTGATTCCATAATTTTTCCCCTATGCTTGGTTAAAAAAAGTAATAATTACTGACAACCACATTTTTTGTTCTTGATTTCTTTTAGTGTTTCTTAAAGCCAGAAAGTTGCCATTTGAAATGACTTTAGTTTTGTGCCATGTCTGTGATCTGCTTTTTTTCTACAAAATTAAACAACTGAATGAACATCCTCCAAGGCCAGTGATACCATAATTTTTGCCAGGGGTTGTATTTGTAACCTAATCTGAGAACAGCATAATGTACAGATAGAGCCTGATTCCAGTGATGTGTCACTTACTGGGCTGCTTGCTGCATCTTTGATAAAATCAGGATTATCACATGAAGACCTGATGCCATGTAGTCCTCCAAATTAATGATCCCTATATAACCCCACCCACACCACTGATTCTACCTATGCACAGTGTACACAGAAAGCTGCCAACCAATGATGTGGGCGGGATGATATAGAGCTCAGCATTCAGAGAACTGCTAGATCTGCAGCAGATAAAACTGGACTTATGCCTAGAAACAGCAGAGAATTCAAGAAATAAAATGCAAGATTTAGGCCGGGTTCACATTTGCATATGTGTGCGCAGGGTATACCTGCGTACCGATCCGTATGCGCAGGGGTGGATTAAGGGTAGCCAGGGCCCCGGGCTGTTCAGACACTGTGGCCCCCCCCCGGTCATGTGACGGGGGTCATGTGACGGGGGTCATGTGACGGGGGTCTTGTGACGGGGGTCTTGTGACAGGGGTCATGTTATACCCGAACCAGATTATTCCAGAAAAATGGCCGGGCCCTACTCTACTGTAACCTATTAAATATTTGTTAAAATCTGCAATACAATTTAGGTATATTTTGACCAATAATATCACATACAAGGAACAAATACCACCGCGCCATGACCAGACCACAAATTACAACCACAGTGATCGAATAATATCACATACAAGGAACAAATACCACCGCACCATGTCAAGACCACATATTACCACCACTTGGTGACCAAATAGCACATACAAGGGACAAATACCACAACACCATTTCCAGACCACATATTACCACCACATAGTGACTAAATACTACAATACTGATCAGTAATTAAAAAAACAAACAAACACAATACTATCACCATAAGTGCCAGTATTCACAGGAGATCTGTACTTACTATGCAGTGTCTGTGTAGAGGTAATACAGAGATCACTGGTGGTATTATACACAGGAGCTCTGCATATAGTATACAGTGTATAGTGTCAGTGTGCAGGTAACACACTGACTCACCAGTGACGTCTCTAGGTGAAGTCCTTCATCTTTCATCCAGCACAGACCGCCATCACTTCTTCCAGCCAGGGCTTGTTTCTGCAGGAAATAACACAGTTATCTCGAGCTCCGCTTGCAGAACACATTACTTAATTTTTCCCAATTTCTACAAATTTACACCACATGAAGAAAAAAAGGCGATATAGTGTCACTCTGCACAGTAACAGGACCGCCCCCCCATTTAAAACAGTATACTCAAAAAATAAAATAAATACATCACTGCAGTAATAATATCTCTTAATTAGCCCCTATGGTAATAATATTCCCCATCCTGGCCCCGTGTATCTCATTCCTGGCTCCTGCAATATGATCTCGCATCCTACCCTCAGTCAGGAGTATCCATTCTTTCTACCCCATATGATTTCCCCATCCTGCCCCATGATCCAATCCTGCCCCATGTCTTTCATTCTGCCCCGTGTCTCCAATCATGCCCCGTATCTACATTCATCCCATGCCTCTAGTCCCGCCCCCAGTGTGTCCAGCAATCTGCCCCAGTATGTCCAGCATATTGCCCCAGTGTGTCCAGCATTGCCCCCAGTGTGTCCAGCAATCTGCCCCAGTGTATCCAGCATATTACCCCCAGACCCCAGTGTGTCCAGCATATTACAACCAGTGTGTCCAGCAATCTGCCCCAGTGTCTCCAGCATTTTCCCAGTGTCTCCAGCATTGCCCCAGTGTCTCCAGCATTGCCCCCAGTGTCTCCAGCATTGCTCCCAGTGTCTCCAGCATTGCCCACAGTGTCTCCAGCATTGCCCCCAGTGTCTCCAGCATTGCCCCCAGTGTCTCCAGCATTGCCCCCACTGTCTCCAGCATTGCCCCCACTGTCTCCAGCATTGCCCCCACTGTCTCCAGCATTGCCCCCACTGTCTCCAGCATTGCCCCAGCCCCAGTGTCTCCAGCATTGCCCCCAGTGTCTCCAGCATTGTCCCCAGTGTCTCCAGCATTGCCCCCAGTGTGTCCAGCATTGCCCCCAGTGTGTGCAGCATTGCCCCAGCCCCAGTGTCTCCAGCATTGCCCCCAGTGTGTCCAGCATTGCCCCCAGTGTGTCCAGCATTGCCCCCAGTGTGTCCAGCATTGCCCCAGCCCCAGTGTCTCCAGCATTGCCCCCAGTGTGTCCAGCATTGCCCCAGCCCCAGTGTGTCCAGCATTGCCCCCAGTGTGTCCAGCATTGCCCCAGCCCCAGTAGCTCCAGCATTGCCCCCAGTGTGTCCAGCATTGCCCCAGTGTCTCCAGCATTGCCGCCAGTGTCTCCAGCATTGCCCCCAGTGTGTCCAGCATTGCCCCAGCCCCAGTAGCCACCTCCAGCATTGCCCCCAGTGTCTCCAGCATTGCCCCAGTGTCTCAGCATTGCCCAGGCCCAGCCCCAGTGTCTCCAGCATTGCCCCCAGTGTCTCACTCTACGTTACTTAGGTTATCAAAAAAAACAAACAAAAAACCGAGTTCTCCTCACCTGTCCGCGCTCCAGGCGGCGAGCTCCCTTCAGCAGCGCACACTCGCCGGCGTCTGACAGACGCCGGCGACGTGTGCACTGCGCGTGCGCCTGTGGCCGACTTCAGCTGCCAGCCTCCAATTGGCTGGCGGCTGTTGTTGTTGTTAACTATTTACGTGCGGCCCCGCGCCCGCACGTCAATAGGAAACCGCCGCAGGCAGCGCCGGTAGGGGCCCGGTGAGCAGATGAGACGGGGCCCAATGCGGGCCCCCTCTCTCTGCCCACTGGCCGGGTCTGGGCACAGAATGATCATATTACATACGCCAGTAGTAGTAGTCAGTCAGGGGGCCTGATGGCGGCGGCCGGTGGGCAATCTGTGCGGTAGTAGCCCAGGGCCCCCCACACCACTGGGCCCTGGGCTACCGCCCAGATTGACCCTCTGATAATCCGCCCCTGCGTATGCGTCTTGGGTACCTATCTTTAACATGGTGTACGCAGGAACATGTGTTAGCATCAGTTCGCCTGTGGATGCGTAATCATGCGTTGTTTCACGATGTGCGGCGAATGCAACATGTTGCATTTTTTGATGCGTCAGTTTAGCGCAAACATACGCATCCGGATGAGTGCCTCAAAACAACGCATTACTGTCTATGGGAGCACATTGATACGCAAGGACATGCGTACGCATGCATTCAATATGCATGCGTACTTCACACTAATCATGTCCAGGAAATGATTTCACTACCTACAAAATCACTGCTATATAAAAGGGGGTCTGGAGACAGGATGTCCGTTACTCTCAAGACTCTGGATGCGAGCACAAGACACTGGATGTAAGTATAGAAACTTTTAAAATGTCTGTCTGTCTCTCACTGCATTCTGTACTCTGTACTTATGTTTTGTTTTCTGTTCCTACTAGACTGTGTGGTTTTACTGTACTGGACTCCTTGCCTGGATTGCTCCTTCCTGTCCGGTATTACCTGTCGAGGATTGCTCCTGTGACCCTGTGTAAGTATGTGTAATAATTATAGGGGATAACTCAGGAGACTGTCATGGTTCCCAATGGCAAGGGAACGTAAGAAACATATAAATAACGAACGAGCTCTCGGGTGATGGAAACTCGAGTTGACCGTGAGCTAAATCTACCACACAACTAACAGTAGCCAGGGAGCATACCTACGGCTTCCTAAATGCCACGCGCCAGCCGGAGGACTAACTACGCCTGGTAGAGGAAGAAAGAGGCTTACCTCTAGGGAAATACCCCAAAAGATGATAGCAGCCCCCCACATGTAATAACGGTGAATTAAGAGGAAAAGACATACACAGTATGAAAGTAGATTTAGCAAAGAGAGCTCCACTTACTAGATAGCAGAAGGATACAAAAGAGGACTTCACGGTCAACTGAAAACCCTTTCAAAAACCATCCTGAAATTACTTTAAGACTCCTGTGTCAACTCATGACACAGGAGTGGCAATTTCAGCCCGCAAGAGCTTCCAGCTACAGAGAATTACAAAAACTGCAAACTGGACAAAAGGTACAAAACAAAAGGACAAAGTCCACTTAGCTGATCAGCAGACTAGTAGCAGGAACATGCAACCGAAGGCTCTGGTTACAATGATGACCGGCAAGGAAATGACTGGAGAGCAAGGCTAAATAGGAAACTCCCAAACACTGATGGAAGCAGGTGAACAGAAGCAGCAAAGTGCAAACAAGTCACCAGTACCACCAGCAACCACCAGGGGAGCTGTTGTGAAATTGGATTCTGGGCTCCCCCGGTGGCCACTTGTGGAATTGTACTTGTGTGCATCATCCCCTCTGTTCACCTGCTCCTATCAGGATGTGGGAGTCGCTATATAACCTTGCTCCTCTGTCAGTTTCATGCCGGTCAACAATGTAATCAGAAGCCTTTCTGTGCATGTTCCTGCTACTAGACAACTCCCAGCTAAGTTGGACTTTTGTCCTTGTGTGTTTTTGCATTTTGTTCCTGTTCACAGCTGCTGTTTCGTTACTGTGTCTGGAAAGCTCTTGTGAGCGGAAATTGCCACTCTGGTGTTATGAGTTAATGCTAGAGTCTTAAAGTAATTTCTGGATGGTGTTTTGATAGGGTTTTCTGCTGACCATGAAAGTGCCCTTTCTGTCTTCTTGCTATCTAGTAAGCGGACCTCGATTTTTGCTAAACCTATTTTCATACTACGTTTGTCATTTCATCTAAAATCACCGCCAATATATGTGGGGGCCTCTGTCTGCCTTTTGGGAAAATTTCTCTAGAGGTGAGCCAGGACTGTCTTTTCCTCTGCTAGGATTAGGTAGTTCTCCGGCTGGCGCTGGGCATCTAGGGATAAAAAAAAACGTAGGCATGCTACCCGGCCACTTCTAGTTGTGCGGCAGGTTTAGTTCATGGTCAGTATAGTTTCCATCTTCCAAGAGCTAGTTCTCATATATGCTGGGCTATGTTCTCTCGCCATTGAGAATCATGACAGTTTGACCGGCCAAAAAAAAAGGGTTAAATTACTGGCTGAGAAAGGAGAGAAAAAAGAAGTCTGCTACAATTTTTTTTTTTTTTTTTTTCCTCTAGTTCTGAGTGTGCTCTTAATTGAATCACTTGCTAGTCTGCCTATACTACAGCCTTCCTCTCTTTCTCTCCTTCTAATCCTTGAATGGCTCTGTGTTCACCTGTTTCAAATGGATCTTCAGAGTGTAGCTACAGGTTTGAATAATCTCGCCACAAAGGTACAAAATTTGCAAGATTTTATTGTTCATGCACCTATGTCTGAGCCTAGAATTCCTTTGCCTGAATTCTTCTCGGGGAATAGATCTCACTTTCAAAATTTTAAAAATAATTGCAAATTGTTTTTGTCCCTGAAGTCTCGCTCTGCCGGAGACCCTGCACAGCAGGTCAGGATTGTAATTTCCTTGCTCCGGGGCGACCCTCAAGACTGGGCTTTTGCATTGGCACCGGGGGATCCTGCGTTGCTCAATGTGGATGCGTTTTTTCTGGCCTTGGGGTTGCTTTATGAGGAACCTCATTTAGAGCTTCAGGCGGAAAAGGCCTTGATGTCCTTGTCTCAGGGGCAAGATGAAGCTGAAATATACTGCCAAAAATTCCGCAAATGGTCTGTGCTTACTCAGTGGAATGAGTGCGCCCTGGCGGCGATTTTCAGAGAAGGTCTCTCTGATGCCATTAAGGATGTTATGGTGGGGTTCCCTGTGCCTGCGAGTCTGAATGAGTCCATGACGATGGCTATTCAGATCGATAGGCGTCTGCGGGAGCGCAAACCTGTGCACCATTTGGCGGTGTCTACTGAGAAAACGCCAGAAAATATGCAATGTGATAGAATTCTGTCCAGAAGCGAGCGGCAGAATTTTAGACGAAAAAATGGGTTGTGCTTCTATTGTGGTGATTCAACTCATGTTATATCAGCATGCTTTAAGCGTACTAAGAAGCCTGACAAGTCTGTTTCAATTAGCACTTTACAGTCTAAGTTTATTCTATCTGTGACCCTGATTTGTTCTTTGTCATCTATTACCGCGGACGCCTATGTCGACTCTGGCGCTGCTTTGAGTCTTATGGATTGGTCCTTTGCCAAACGCTGTGGGTATGATTTGGAGCCATTGGAGGCTCCGATACCTCTGAAAGGGATTGACTCCACCCCATTGGCTAGTAATAAACCACAATACTGGACACAAGTGACTATGCGTGTTAATCCGGATCACCAGGAGGTTATTCGCTTTCTGGTGCTGTATAATCTACATGATGTTTTGGTGCTGGGATTGCCATGGCTGCAATCTCATAACCCAGTCCTCGACTGGAGAGCTATGTCTGTGTTAAGCTGGGGATGTAAAGGAACTCATGGGGACGTACCTTTGGTTTCCATTTCATCATCTATTCCCTCTGAGATTCCTGAATTCTTGTCTGACTTTCGTGACGTTTTTGAAGAACCCAAGGTTGGTTCACTACCTCCGCACCGGGAGTGCGATTGTGCCATAGACTTGATCCCGGGTAGTAAATACCCTAAGGGTCGTTTATTTAATCTGTCTGTGCCTGAACACGCGGCTATGGGAGAATATATAAAGGAGTCCTTGGAAAAGGGACATATTCGTCCTTCGTCATCTCCCTTAGGAGCCGGTTTTTTCTTTGTGTCTAAGAAAGACGGCTCTTTGAGGCCGTGTATTGATTATCGACTTTTGAATAAAATCACGGTTAAATATCAATATCCGTTACCACTGCTTACTGATTTGTTTGCTCGTATAAAGGGGGCCAAGTGGTTCTCTAAGATTGATCTCCGTGGGGCGTATAATTTGGTGCGAATCAAGCAGGGGGATGAGTGGAAAACCGCATTTAATACGCCCGAGGGCCATTTTGAGTATTTGGTGATGCCTTTTGGTCTTTCAAATGCCCCTTCAGTCTTCCAGTCCTTTATGCATGACATTTTCCGCGATTATTTGGATAAATTTATGATTGTGTATCTGGATGATATTCTGATTTTTTCGGATGACTGGGACTCTCATGTCCAGCAGGTCAGGAGGGTTTTTCAGGTTTTGCGGTCTAATTCCTTGTGTGTGAAGGGTTCTAAGTGTGTTTTTGGGGTTCAAAAGATTTCCTTCTTGGGATACATTTTTTCCCCCTCTTCCATCGAGATGGATCCTGTCAAGGTTCAGGCTATTGGTGATTGGACGCAACCCTCTTCTCTTAAGAGTCTTCAGAAATTTTTGGGCTTTGCTAACTTTTATCGTCGATTTATTGCTGGTTTTTCTGATGTTGTAAAACCATTGACTGATTTGACTAAGAAGGGTGCTGATGTTGCTGATTGGTCCCCTGATGCTGTGGAGGCCTTTCGGGAGCTCAAGCGCCGCTTTTCTTCCGCCCCAGTGTTGCGTCAGCCTGATGTTGCTCTTCCTTTTCAGGTTGAGGTCGACGCTTCTGAAATCGGAGCTGGGGCGGTGTTGTCGCAGAGAAGTTCCGACTGCTCCGTGATGAGACCTTGTGTTTTTTTTCCCGTAAATTTTCGCCCGCCGAGCGGAATTATGATATTGGGAATCGGGAGCTTTTGGCCATAAAGTGGGCTTTTGAGGAGTGGCGTCACTGGCTTGAGGGGGCCAGACATCAGGTGGTGGTATTGACTGACCACAAAAATTTAATTTACCTTGAGTCTGCCAGGCGCCTGAATCCTAGACAGGCGCGCTGGTCGTTGTTTTTCTCTCGGTTTAATTTTGTGGTGTCTTACCTACCGGGTTCTAAGAATGTTAAGGCGGATGCCCTTTCTAGGAGTTTTGAGCCTGACTCCCCTGGTAATTCTGAGGCCACAGGTATCCTTAAAGATGGAGTGATATTGTCTGCCGTTTCTCCAGACCTGCGGCGGGCCTTGCAGGAGTTTCAGGCGGATAGACCTGATCGTTGCCCATCTGGTAGACTGTTTGTTCCTGATGATTGGACCAGTAGAGTCATCTCTGAGGTTCATTCTTCTGCGTTGGCAGGTCATCCTGGAATCTTTGGTACCAGGGATTTGGTGGCAAGGTCCTTCTGGTGGCCTTCCCTGTCACGAGATGTGCGAGGCTTTGTGCAGTCTTGTGACGTTTGTGCTCGGGCCAAGCCTTGTTGTTCTCGGGCTAGTGGATTGTTGTTACCCTTGCCTATCCCGAAGAGGCCTTGGACCCACATCTCGATGGATTTTATTTCGGATCTGCCTGTTTCTCATAAGATGTCTGTCATCTGGGTGGTGTGTGACCGTTTCTCTAAGATGGTCCATCTGGTTCCCTTGCCTAAGTTGCCTTCTTCTTCCGAGTTGGTTCCTCTGTTTTTTCAAAATGTTGTTCGTTTGCATGGTATTCCGGAGAATATCGTTTCTGACAGAGGGACCCAATTCGTGTCTAGATTTTGGCGGGCATTCTGTGCTAGGATGGGCATAGATTTGTCTTTTTCGTCTGCTTTCCATCCTCAGACTAATGGCCAGACCGAGCGGACTAATCAGACCTTGGAGACATATTTGAGGTGTTTTGTGTCTGCGGATCAGGATGATTGGGTTGCTTTTTTGCCTTTGGCGGAGTTCGCCCTCAATAATCGGGCCAGCTCTGCCACCTTGGTGTCCCCGTTTTTCTGTAATTCGGGGTTTCATCCTCGATTTTCCTCCGGTCAAGTGGAATCTTCGGATTGTCCTGGAGTGGATGCTGTGGTGGAGAGGTTGCATCAGATTTGGGGGCAGGTGGTGGACAATTTGAAGTTGTCCCAGGAGAAGACTCAGCTTTTTGCCAACCGCCGTCGTCGTGTTGGTCCTCGGCTTTGTGTTGGGGACTTGGTGTGGTTGTCTTCTCGTTTTGTCCCTATGAGGGTTTCTTCTCCTAAGTTTAAGCCTCGGTTCATCGGCCCGTACAAGATATTGGAGATTCTTAACCCTGTGTCCTTCCGTTTGGACCTCCCTGCATCCTTTTCGATTCATAATGTTTTTCATCGGTCATTGTTGCGCAGGTATGAGGTACCGGCTGTGCCTTCCGTTGAGCCTCCTGCTCCGGTGTTGGTTGAGGGTGAGTTGGAGTACGTTGTGGAAAAGATCTTGGACTCTCGTGTTTCCAGACGGAAACTCCAGTATCTGGTCAAATGGAAGGGATACGGTCAGGAGGATAATTCTTGGGTCACTGCCTCTGATGTTCATGCCTCCGATCTTGTCCGTGCCTTTCATAGGGCTCATCCTGATCGCCCTGGTGGTTCTGGTGAGGGTTCGGTGCCCCCTCCTTGAGGGGGGGGTACTGTTGTGAAATTGGATTCTGGGCTCCCCCGGTGGCCACTTGTGGAATTGTACTTGTGTGCATCATCCCCTCTGTTCACCTGCTCCTATCAGGATGTGGGAGTCGCTATATAACCTTGCTCCTCTGTCAGTTTCATGCCGGTCAACAATGTAATCAGAAGCCTTTCTGTGCATGTTCCTGCTACTAGACAACTCCCAGCTAAGTTGGACTTTTGTCCTTGTGTGTTTTTGCATTTTGTTCCTGTTCACAGCTGCTGTTTCATTACTGTGTCTGGAAAGCTCTTGTGAGCGGAAATTGCCACTCTGGTGTTATGAGTTAATGCTAGAGTCTTAAAGTAATTTCTGGATGGTGTTTTGATAGGGTTTTCTGCTGACCATGAAAGTGCCCTTTCTGTCTTCTTGCTATCTAGTAAGCGGACCTCGATTTTTGCTAAACCTATTTTCATACTACGTTTGTCATTTCATCTAAAATCACCGCCAATATATGTGGGGGCCTCTGTCTGCCTTTTGGGAAAATTTCTCTAGAGGTGAGCCAGGACTGTCTTTTCCTCTGCTAGGATTAGGTAGTTCTCCGGCTGGCGCTGGGCATCTAGGGATAAAAAAAAACGTAGGCATGCTACCCGGCCACTTCTAGTTGTGCGGCAGGTTTAGTTCATGGTCAGTATAGTTTCCATCTTCCAAGAGCTAGTTCTCATATATGCTGGGCTATGTTCTCTCGCCATTGAGAATCATGACAGGGAGCCCAAAAAGCGGATACACAACAGTACCCTCCCCTTAAGGAGGGGGCACCGAACCCTCACAAGAACCGCCAGGGCGATCTGGATGAGCCCTATGAAAGGCACGAACCAAATCCGAGGCATGAACATCAGAGGCAGTTACCCAAGAATTATCTTCCTGACCATAGCCTTTCCATTTAACCAGATATTGAAGTCTCCGTCTGGAAATACGGGAGTCCAAGATCTTCTCTACGACGTACTCCAATTCACCCTCCACCAGCACAGGAGCAGGAGGTTCAGTAGAAGGAACCACCGGTACCGCATATCTCCGCAACAACGACCGATGGAACACATTATGGATAGCGAAAGATGCCGGGAGGTCCATACGAAAGGAAACAGGGTTAAGAATCTCCAAAATCCTATAAGGACCGATGAACCGAGGCTTAAATTTGGGAGAAGAAACCCTCATAGGGACAAAACGGGAAGACAACCACACCAAGTCCCCAACACGAAGGTGGGGACCAACACGACGACGACGGTTAGCAAACTGCTGAGTCCTCTCCTGGGACAATTCCAAATTATCCACCACTTGTCCCCAAATCCGATGCAACCGATCCACCACCGCATCCACTCCAGGACAATCCGAAGATTCAACCTGACCAGATGAAAACCGCGGATGAAACCCTGAATTGCAAAAGAAAGGAGAAACCAAAGTGGCAGAACTAGCCCGATTATTAAGAGCAAACTCCGCCAACGGCAGAAAGGCAACCCAATCATCCTGATCCGCAGACACAAAACACCTCAAATAAGTCTCCAAAGTTTGATTAGTTCACTCCGTCTGGCCATTGGTCTGAGGATGGAATGCAGACGAAAAGGACAAATCAATGCCCAACCTGGCACAGACTGCCCGCCAAAATCTAGACACGAACTGGGTACCCCTGTCAGAAACGATGTTTTCCGGAACACCATGCAAGCGAACCACATTTTGAAAAAACAGAGGGACCAACTCAGATGAGGAAGGCAACTTAGGCAATGGCACCAAATGAACCATTTTAGAAAAACGGTCACACACCACCCAGATGACAGACATCTTCTGAGAAACAGGGAGATCCGAGATAAAGTCCATAGAGATGTGCGTCCAAGGCCTCTTAGGAATAGGCAAGGGCAACAACAACCCACTAGCCCTAGAACAACAAGGCTTGGCCCGAGCACACACATCGCAAGACTGCACAAAAACACGCACATCTCGAGACAGGGACGGCCACCAGAAGGATCTAGCCACCAAATCTCTGGTGCCAAAAATTCCCGGATGACCTGCCAGAGTAGAAGAATGAACTTCCGAGATGACTCTAGTGGTCCAATCGTCAGGAACAAACAGTCTACCAGACGGACAACGATCAGGTCTCTCCGCCTGAAATTCTTGCAAAGCACGTCGCAGATCTGGAGAGACAGCAGACAAAACCACCCCATCCTTAAGGACACCAGCAGGTTCAGAATTCCCAGGAGAGTCAGGCTCAAAACTCCTAGAAAGAGCATCTGCCTTCACATTCCTAGAACCCGGTAAGTACGAGACCACAAAATTAAACCGGGAAAAGAACAACGACCAACGTGCCTGTCTAGGATTCAGGCGCCTGGCAGACTCCAATTAAATTAAATTCTTGTGATCAGTCAAAACTACCACCTGATGTCTGGCACCCTCAAGCCAATGACGCCACTCCTCAAATGCCCACTTCATGGCCAAAAGCTCCCGATTACCAACATCATAGTTTCGCTCGGCGGCCGAAAATTTTCGCAAAAAGAACGCACAAGGTCTCATCACTGAGCAGTCGGAACTTCTCTGCGACAAAACCGCCCCCGCTCCGATCTCGGAAGCATCGACCTCAACCTGAAAGGGAAGAGAAACATCAGGCTGGCGCAACACAGGGGCAGACAAAAAGCGGTGCTTAAGCTCCCGAAAGGCCTCCACAGCAGCAGGGGACCAATTGGCAACATCAGCACCCTTTTTAGTCAAATCCGTCAGAGGTTTAGCAACGCCAGAAAAACCAGCTATAAATCGACGATAAAAATTAGCAAAGCCCAAGAATTTCTGAAGACTCTTCAGAGAAGTAGGCTGCGTCCAGTCGTAAATAGCCCGAACCTTGACAGGGTCCATCTCAATAGAAGAAGGGGAAAAAATGTACCCCAAAAAGGAAATTTTTTGAACCCCAAAAACACACTTTGAACCCTTTACACACAAAGAATTCTCCCGCAAAACCTGAAAAACCCTCCTGACCTGCTGAACATGAGACTCCCAGTCATCAGAAAAAATCAAAATATCATCCAAGTACACAATCATAAATTTATCCAAATATTCACGGAAAATATCATGCATTAAGGACTGAAAGACAGAAGGTGCATTAGAAAGGCCGAAAGGCATTACCAAATACTCAAAATGGCCCTCAGGCGTATTAAATGCGGTTTTCCACTCATCCCCCTGCTTAATTTGCACCAAATTATACGCCCCATGAAGATCAATCTTAGAGAACCACTTAGCCCCCCTTATGCGAGCAAACAAATCAGTCAGCAAAGGCAACGGATACTGATATTTGACTGTAATTTTATTCAGGAGTCGATAATCAATACAAGGCCTCAGAGAGCCATCCTTTTTAGAGACAAAGAAAAAACCGGCTCCTAAAGGTGATGAAGAAGGACGAATATGTCCCTTTTTCAGGGACTCCTTAATATACTCGCGCATAGCAGCATGTTCAGGTACAGATAGGTTAAACAAACGACCCTTTGGAAATTTACTGCCAGGAATCAGATCTATGGCGCAATCACAATCCCTGTGAGGAGGGAGTGAACCAATTTTAGGCTCTTCAAAAATATCACGATAATCAGACAAAAATGCCGGAATCTCAGATGGAATAGATGACGAAATGGACACCAAAGGAGTGTCCCCATGAGCCCCCCGACATCCCCAGCTTACCACAGACATAGCTTTCCAGTCAAGGACTGGGTTATGAGACTGTAACCATGGTAATCCAAGCACCAAAACATCATGTAAATTGTACAACACAAGGAAGCGAATCACCTCCCGATGGTCTGGAGTCATACGCATAGTCACCTGCGTCCAGAACTGTGGTCTATTACAAGCCAAAGGTGTAGAATCAATACCCTTCAGAGGTATAGGGACTTCCAGAGGCTCTAAATCAAACCCACAGCGCCTGGCAAAGGACCAGTCCATAAGACTCAGAGCGGCGCCAGAGTCCACATAGGCATCCACGGTAATAACTGATAATGAACAAATCAAGGTTACAGACAAAATAAATTTGGACTGTAAAGTGCCAATTGAAATAGACTTGTCAACCTTCCTAGTACGTTTAGAGCATGCCGATATAACATGAGCAGAATCACCACAATAGAAGCATAACCCATTTTTACGCCTATAATTCTGCCGCTCGCTTCTGGACATAATTCTGTCACATTGCATTTTCTCTGGCGTCTCTTCAGAAGATACCGCCAAATGGTGCACGAGTTTGCGCTCCCGCAAACGCCGATCAATCTGAATTGCCATTGTCATGGACTCATTCAGACCTGTAGGCGCAGGGAACCCGACCATAACATCTTTAACGGCATCAGAAAGGCCCTCTCTGAAATTTGCCGCTAAGGCGCACTCATTCCACTGAGTAAGCACAGACCATTTACGAAATTTTTGGCAGTATATCTCAGCTTCATCTTGCCCTTGAGATAGGGCTATCAAAGCTTTTTCAGCTTGAATCTCCAAATTAGGTTCCTCATAAAGCAACCCTAAAGCCAGGAAAAACGCATCCACATTGAGCAACGCAGGATCCCCTGGTACCAATGAAAATGCCCAATTTTGAGGGTCACCTTGCAGCAAAGAAATTACAATCTTAACCTGCTGGACAGGATCTCCTGAGGAGTGAGGTCTGAGAGAAAGGAATAATTTACAATTATATTTGAAATTCAGAAACTGAGATCTATCTCCGGAAAACACCTCTGGTGTAGGGATTTTTGGTTCAGAAATAGGAGTATGCATAACAAAATCTTGTAAATTTTGAACCTTCGTAGCAAGATTATTTAAACCTGCAGCCAAACTCTGAGGATCCATCTTTAAACAGGTGAGCTCAGAGCCATTCAAGGATTATAAGGAGAGAAAGGCAAAGGCAGTAATTAGAGCTGAAATACAACTGATCCAACTATGGAGCAAGCATAGGGGAAACGAAAAAAAAAAAAAATGTACAGACTTCTTTTTTCTCTCCTTTCTTCTGCCAATAAGTTTAACACTGGCCGGTCATACTGTCATGGTTCCCAATGGCAAGGGAACGTAAGAAACATATAAATAACGAACGAGCTCTCGGGTGATGGAAACTCGAGTTGACCGTGAGCTAAATCTACCACACAACTAACAGTAGCCAGGGAGCATACCTACGGCTTCCTAAATGCCACGCGCCAGCCGGAGGACTAACTACGCCTGGTAGAGGAAGAAACAGACCTGGCTTACCTCTAGGGAAATACCCCAAAAGATGATAGCAGCCCCCCACATGTAATAACGGTGAATTAAGAGGAAAAGACATACACAGTATGAAAGTAGATTTAGCAAAGAGAGGTCCACTTACTAGATAGCAGAAGGATACAAAAGAGGACTTCACGGTCAACTGAAAACCCTTTCAAAAACCATCCTGAAATTACTTTAAGACTCCTGTGTCAACTCATGACACAGGAGTGGCAATTTCAGCCCGCAAGAGCTTCCAGCTACAGAGAATTACAAAAACTGCAAACTGGACAAAAGGTACAAAACAAAAGGACAAAGTCCACTTAGCTGATCAGCAGACTAGTAGCAGGAACATGCAACCGAAGGCTCTGGTTACAATGATGACCGGCAAGGAAATGACTGGAGAGCAAGGCTAAATAGGAAACTCCCAAACACTGATGGAAGCAGGTGAACAGAAGCAGCAAAGTGCAAACAAGTCACCAGTACCACCAGCAACCACCAGGGGAGCCCAAAAAGCGGATACACAACAGGAGACTCTTTGCGTGGAACAAGACAACTACAGGACACAGTTTTATAAGTGGTAAAGTCTATATTATCACACTGTGATTCAAACAGGTGCAGAGAGAAACTCAAGTCCACAACACTTGGTGTAAATATTAAACGCAGCTTAAACAGTCTATAGGGAACTTCAGAGGAAAATGCAATCACGCAGAAAGTCTATGAAGCACAATTATTCTTGAGGATACTTGACACGAATAAGTCCTTGTTTTAGTCCAAACATAGATAGATATGCTTATAAGGCAGTTCAAGCAATGTCTTATCTCAACCAGGAAGGCCTGGGTGATAATCTCAGGTTTAAGCACAGCAGCAACAGCTTACATGTCCAGCAAATGCAGATGGGAGTAAGCACGAGCAGCAGATGAAGGAGGATTATTGGAAATTGGTGTATGCAGCAGGAACTCAGAGCAGAGTAGCAGGATCTCCACACAGGTTCACAGGAGCAGGTATATAGCCAGGGAGTCATCAGACTCAGGAGCAGGATGCAAGGCAGAATACTCTATCACAGATTGAAGGCTGGGGTGGAGTTTTATAGCAGGAAGACACAGTGCACATGAGACCAAAGACACCATCTTGGAAAAGGGCAGTAATGCACAAAAGGTAATAAAAATGTTCAGAGTCCTGACAGTATGAGTGTTATTTTATTTGATCTATAGGTTCAAAAACATGAGGAAGGTCAACATGTCATTGACAATGACCTCCTCATTCCACTGGTTCAAGATCGTGTAGCGTTGTGGGACCCCCGTGATCGGAATCATTCCGACTCAGTATTGATTCGACGACTCTGGGAAGAAGTGGCCAGATCGCTGTTGAATAATTGGGACTAATATGTCAAGATAAAGCTACCAATCCAATAGAGAATTAAATATAGCAAGGTAGTACTGTTATTAGTTAAAAAATAACTTTTAATATAAATCTTAAAACAGGCCACAGACCTCAAAAAATTACCAAAAAAAGAAAAACAACAAACCACACACAATATCCGTATACGGCCAGACGCTCCTGCTCAGCGCTGCAATTCATTATAGCATGGTGAAACACACTTAATTTAAAGCATTACACCATCATGATATATACCCTACAAAAAATCTCAATCACTTGCCTTGTGCTCAGCATGCAATTTTTCAAATCTATGCACAGCAAATGATAAAATATATTTTTTTCTCAGTATAAGGTATAAACAGGAAAGGTCTCACCATACTCCAGAACCCTTCCTTTACAGCGTTATTCCATGTGTCCGATGCATTAACTCCGGGGGAGGATTCTCCACAGATCCTGCTTACCGCCCCTTTTCTAAGATGCAAACACACCCCATGGGAAGCCTCCTTCCTTAATCAATCTCCCGACGTGTTTCTTTAGGCTCTGTCATCAGGGGAGAAGCCAAGTGTAGCAAAGACTTCGTGTGTGCTGTTCATCGCACATCACAGTGGAGGACCCGACTCGCCGCACCCGAGTGCCTCGTTTTAAATAGGGCGCCACATGTTAATTTTCACTTACCATGCCGCCTGTCACATCCACCTTCAGGCGCGGTTTCCGGGTATGCAGGGCATCACATGACTGTTACTAGCCACGCCCCAAAATGCTCGCGTGAACCGCATCATGACACGCAAAGCGTCATTTCCGGACAGTCCGGCTATAATGAATTGCAGCGCTGAGCAGGAGCATCTGGCAGTATACGGATATTGGGTGTGGTTTGTTGTTTTTCTTTTTTTGGTAATTTTTTGAGGTCTGTGGCCTGTTTTAAGATTTATATTAAAAGTTATTTTTTAACTAATAACAGTACTACCTTGCTATATTTCATGGATAATTGGGACCATGGAAGGCCACAAGTCAGAAAGGATTTTCGTAAGTATTGCAATGTGGTCTCTGTTTTGCTGTAAACGTTGTTGTCTTTTTTTTTACAATTAATTTTTTTTTCTTCCCCCTTTGCAGTGAAGAAAGTAAAAGTTTGTTGGCGTTCGATGAAGGATCGCTTCAATAAGGATATCAGACAGGAGATTTGGGTTAAAAGTGGTGCTGCTCCAAAGCTCTCAAAATACAAATACAACTATATGCTTTCTTTTCTGAGGCTTGCGTGGAGCGCCCGCCAGGGCCGTGGGGTACGGTTCTTTGGGGGAGATATCACGGCAGCAGTGACCCGGTCCATGACCCTGGGAGTCCAATAAATTTGAAATTAAGGGGGAAATAAAGTTTATAGGGGATTAGTTCGTGACGCCACCCGTGGTGTTTGGCAATAAGGAAAATGGCCGACGCTGCGGTTCAGGTCCACTGGGGCAGTTGGTGACGCAACAGTGGTGTTACAGCTCTCCACGGGTAGGCCCCAGGACAGTTAAAATGTTAATGTCAATGATAGACTGTTGTAGTGCAGGGCAGGTGACGCAGTAATAATTCTGAGGACACAGCAATGTGAAGTTTTCACACTTTTACTCACAGTCTGTTGGTACAATCACCAGCCGGCAGCTGTGTCCTCCGGGTCTGTGGTCCAGCCAGCTCTCAGGTAATTTGGGTGCACTTTTCAGAGACTCCCTTCCTTGTGTACCTTCCCTGGCTGTCTCTCTGCGCTGGCTTCACCCTCCTGCCCTGTGCCTCAAACACAGTGTCCCAAGCCAGCAGGCTCGGGTCATGTCAGGCGACGTCCTCTTGGTCCCCTTGACCCTATGTGGCTGCCTTTTCAGCAAATGTGTGTGGATGTGGATGTGGCTGTGGCACTTACAGATACCACAGCCTCTGGTTTGCTAGCTGAGTCTTGCAGTTCCTCCACTACTCTGGGGGCCGTTCCCCCCACTGCAATGTGGTCCTTTCACCCAACTATGGTCGGCGTGGATTCAGGCTCCACGGGTGGATTCCTCACTTCCCTGGCCCCTAGGACCCCTTCTCTCAGGAGCTTCTTCTTTCACATCTGCTCTCATCCACTCCTCCCCACCAACTCACTAACTGACTCACTATCTCCTCCCTTTAGTTTCCATGACAACTCCTCACAACTGTCACTCTCTCCACCCACATCCTCAACCTAGTTCCCCCTCCAGCCTTAGATGGGGCTCTCCATCAATAGAGTCCACCCAGATCCCCTGGCCTGGAGTGGTGTGGTGTTGGATGCTAGTGTGGGTCTCGGGTAGTGCCCCCTCCTTACCCGAGAGCGGAGTACCACACCTCTGGCTAAGGTGCAGTATCTCTGTGGCGACTGGACCCTCAGGGGCGCCACATGCGGTTGCTCAGCAAACGTGAGTATCTTTTCTGTTGTCTTATATAAACTAAAAAAAAAATTTTAGTAATGTTTTTCTTTTATTTTCCTCACAGAACCTGGAGCAGCACTATAGAACCTGGATCTTCTGTTGGAGTGGCCCCTCATCGACCAGCCAACGAACTGTCCTAATTATCAATCAGTGATGTAGCAACCAGGCAGGCTTCACAGGCTGGGGAACAGGCAGCCGGTCCATCAGGTTTTCCCCTCTCCCAGACCTCTGCCACTGCTTTTGTTGGGACTTCTCGTCAGTTGCAGAGGACCTGGGAGAGGTCAGTCATGCCCGAGTTTATTCACTTATGCTTGGTCTTCCAGGATGGGATGAAAGTGATTGGAGATAGACTGGACAGTGGGTGCACTCAGGTGAACACACTTTTCCGGGATGTCCACAGACGCCTTTACAGCCTGGAAGCTGACCTTCAGAGACCCGTGAGACATTTTTTTTCAGCAATAGAATGGGGTGTGTCGGAAAACCTTACGTCTGAACTCCAGCTGAACATTATGTGCAGGCCTGCCAGGCTGCTTACAGCTAGGCATTACAGCAGCAGTCCCGAAGCTATCAGCCACAGGCTGGATTTTACCAGCATCAACAAGCTCAGCATCACTGGCCTGTTCCCCCAGATCACAGCTAAATTACGCTCCAGAATGCAGCAGCCCTGCAGCAAGCAGCATCCACAACGCTCCAGAGTGCAGCTCCCCTGTAGCCAGCAGTATCCACCATGCTCCAGAGTGCAGCACCCCTGCAGCAAGTAGCATCCACCACGCTGCACAGTCCAGCACCACGCCCGCACACTGCTACCGAGGCCAAAACTCCCACTCATCTAACAAAGAAACAGAGAAAGACTCCCACTAGTGACTCTGGGCCGCCCCATAAACTGAAGACCCGGAGCAAGAAATTTCACCCAAAAATGGTCCTACCACCTCCACCCTCACCTCCCAATGTGTCTCTGTTGTCTAATATGTCACTACCTCCCATTGGTTCTATCCCTTCCAATTTTTCTATCCCTTCCCACAGTTCAATTCCTAATATGTCGTCTACTCCCAATGTGTCCAGTCCCATCCAGGAGCCAAACCTTCAGTTTATTGCCCCTTCCCCTATTACTCCTTCATCATCGAATGTTACCCAATCATCACAGTTCCACACCCCCAAGGTCCACAATATCTCACTGTCATACAGAACATAAACCCAATTGTTGTTTAATGCAAAATAAACAGATGGTTATGGTTGTTGTGAAATAAAATTTTTATTTTGTTTGCACAATCCCTGTGTTTTCTTTGTCTCTTTATGTGAAAAACACACACGTGTGTATTGTATTGTTGAGTCAAATTGTAACGGGTGTTTAACTGGAGGTGTTTTATTAGTAGTAAAGTCAGCAAACATATAACATTTACTTAAAGTGTGTTAAACCATATCGTCTTGCCATGCAAGACGTCCAATATCCGAAAAAAAGTAATCAGCAAACTTATTCCTCATCTGAGCAACTTCCACTGTAGTCCTCAGAGGGTGATCATGGTAATCCTGCAGAGTAGTATCAACAAGTTTGTCAAGTTCTAATTGTAGTCGCTCTTTTGCCAGGATGTAATTGTGCATAACAACACATGCTTTGACAACATCATCACGTGTCTGTTTTTAGATTAATTGGTGTTCCCAAAATGTGCCATTTAGATGCCAGCAAACCAAAGGCACACTCCACAGTTCTTCCCTTGTCAGTCTGTAGTTGAAAATCCTTTTGGTGTGATTTAAGTCCCGACTCGAGTACGGTTTTATGAGGTTGGCACA
The DNA here is from genome assembly GCF_051348905.1 of Ranitomeya variabilis. NCBI lineage: Eukaryota > Metazoa > Chordata > Amphibia > Anura > Dendrobatidae > Ranitomeya > Ranitomeya variabilis. Next base: position 647,060,151 of record NC_135232.1, on the reverse strand, counting down.
CATTTGAAACGCCTCATCCCCAACCACAACAAACGGCATTGGCAGTCCGTCAGTGTTTTGGAAGAGGTTGTGGCAGTGGAAAATTTAAATTATTACCATACAAACGTTGGCCCATGTCACAGTTTTTGAAAGTCTGTTAGTCATTTCCTCGTCCAAATGAGCCAACGTCAATGGCGACAAATGGACACTCAGCATCTGCAATCGCCATGAAAACTATCAAAAAGTATTTTTTGTAATTAAAATACTCGGATCCACTTCCAGCAGGTTTCAGAATCCGAATGTGCTTACTGTCCACAGCCCCCATACAGTTAGGAAAATTACAAATTTCATTGAATTTTGCTGCATTTTTCAGCCAGAGTTCAGTTGTGGGTTGGGGGAAAAATTCTACACGCAGAATGTCACATAAAGCACAGCAGGTGTCTCCAACAATCCCAGAAAGGGTGGACACTCCAATCCAGAATTGAAAATGTAGAGATCTTAAGGTTTCTCCAGTAGCCAGGAATCTGCCAGAAAAATGGAAAAAAAAATCAGTACATGGGTGTTCTAACAATAATACAAACGACGTGTTTATTTTTCAAAATTATGTACCTCAGAGTCACCAACAGACGTTCCTCAGCAGAAATTGCTCGACGTCGTTGTGTGTCCTGCCTGGTGATGGATCCTCGGACACATTGCAGCAATTCAATTCAAGCTCTGTTCCAACATCCTCGTGTATTCGAAAACTTCTCCGGGCTTTTACGTAGCTCAGTTTACAACGAATGGTAGGCTCCACAGCTCTCTCGGACTTCAACGATGGGGTGTTACCAGTAGCGACGACGACATCTTCTCCGTCTTGTTCTTCTTCTTTCTTCTTCAAAAGCCACAGCAAAGGCAAAAGCCAATTTCAATTCCAAATCCAGATTCCGATAGAAGCTCTCCCTGCCAAGATCCATCTTGCAGCTGGATACAGCAGCAAAACATGAAGATTTCATCTGTGTAGGGTCTATATATACAGAATTCCCATGAGACACCCATTGGGTATGGCTTTTATCAAGGAAATTCTCTTGGAACAGAATTTTCCGCATACAAAATTCATTGAAAATTCGAATGCATGCGCAGAAAAAATGCAAAACCGCATACAAAGGTATGCACACTCAGCATTTTTTGGGGATCATGCGTGATGTGGATAAAAAACGCAGCGCAAGCATGCGTTTGAATGCGTTTTTGTATGCGTTTGCGCATGCAGATGATAAGCTGAGCACAGATACGCTAATGTGAACTTAGACTTACTGAAACTTTTCCCACAAAAAATGTATGTACAGCTGATCAGCTCCTCCTGTTCTATACCATCCTGCCTGCAGATCAAATACTATTTTCAACATGATGGGTTTCCTTTAAGAAAAGTTTCTTGATAATGTGTTTTTGTGTTTTGTTTTTTTTTAAACTAGAAATTTAGGCAGAGATTTAATTGCAGTTGGCAGGCATGTTAATTGTGCAGAGAATATAGAATATATCAAATGGTTTATGAATTAGAATATTATAAAGGAGCAAATCAGAATATCTTATACATGAGAGCAAATGCATTGAATATTGATGAAATATATAATTTATGGATCTGGGCAAGACATTGAGGTCATTTTAATGAGCAGATGTCAGTACTATACATCCACAATGCTCATCTCTGCTCATAGTGTTTAGGTGGGTTCATTATTTAGGTGAGCTCATCCTTTTTTTTCCCAATGTAAAAAAAAGTAAAAAAAATGCTTTATGTACAATACATATTCCTGTCTGCGCTGCGCTTTTTTGTGTGCAGAAAATCTGCTGCATTAACAGTTCAAGTAAACAGATGTTATTTCAGGAAATCTCATTGACACTGTGCATTTAAAGCAGTGGGAAACTTTTTTCTGCCAAGGGGCATTTGGATATTTATACCATCTTTCGGGGCTGCACAAAATTATTAACTTGATAACTACCCTGCTATATTTGGTCAAACAACTAATTAACTTGCCCTTAGTGTGATGGCTGACTTTGCTTTCATTTGGTGAGACGTGTGATGTTAGGTGATATTGATGCTACGTAAGGCTTTTCCAGATTTGTGGCGGTCTGGAACGCACTTGACGCTTTGTGATAAGTTTTGTAAAGAACTGATCGCAGCACTAAGTTGTTCTGAACACAGATGTACATTACGCTACATGTGTCCTGACAGTAAGAAATTCGTCACTGCTCACGTTACTTTTATAGAACACAAGCAGTGAAAGGTCTCCTTTGTACATCACATAGGAGACATGGGACTTCTGCATATACATCAAATAGGAGACACAGAGTCTGTTGTATATACATCATGTATTAGATGCAGGGGCAAGAGCACATACATCACATAGCAGACACTGGGGCTGAAGCACATACATCACATAGGAGACACTGAGGCTGCAGGATATACATCATGTACGAGACACTGGCACTGAAGCATATACATAGTAGACACTGGGCTGCAGCATTGACGATGGGGCTAGAGCATGTACACACGTGGTCAAAATTGTTGGTACCCCTCTTTTAATGACTGAAAAATGCACAATGGTCACAAAAATAACTGGAATCTGACAATAGTAATAATATATTAAAAAAATTATGAAAAAAACAAACAAATGAAAGTTAGACATTGCTTTTCAACCATCCTTCCACAGAATAAAAAAAAACAAAACTCATGAAATAGGCCTGGACAGAAATGATGGTACCCTTAACTTAATATTTTGTTGCACAACCTTTTGATTCCTGTAACTGTCAATGCGAATTCTGCACCTCTCGACAGGTATTTTGGCCCACTCCTCAAGAGCAAACTGCTCCAGTTGTCTCGTGTTTGAAGGTTGCCTTTTCCAGACGGCATTTTCAGCTCTTTCCAAAGATTTTCAGTAGGATTTAGGTTAGGGCTCATAGAAGGCCATTTCAGAATAGTCCAATGTTTTCCTTTTAGCCATTCTTGGGTGTTTGTAGCTGTGTGTTTTGGGTCATTATCCTGTTGCAAGACCCATGACCTGCAACTGAAACCAAGCTGTCTGACACTGGGCCGCACATTTCTCTCTAGAATCCCTTGATAGTCTTGAGATTTCATTGTACCCTGCACAGATTCTAGACACCCTGTGCCAGATGCTGCAAAGCAGCCCCAGAACATAGCAGAGCCTTCTCCATGTTTCAAAGTAGGGACAGTGTTCTTTTCATTTTTCAGTCTGTGATCAGAGAGCTTTTATGTCTCATCTGTCCAAAGGACATTCTCCCAGAAGCTGTGTAGCTTGTCAACATGTAGTTTGGCAAATTCCAGTCTGGCTTGTTTATGATTTTTTTTTACCAATGGTGTCCTCCTTGGTCGTCTCCCATGAAGTCCACTTTGGCTCATACAATGACGGATGGTGCAATCTGACACTGATGTTCCTTGAGCGTGAAGTTCACCTTTAATCTGTTTAGAAGTTTTTCTGGGCTTTTTTGCTACCATTCGTATTATCCGTCTCTCTGATTTGTCATCAATTTTCCTCCTGCGGCCACGTCCAGGAGGTTGGCTACAGTCCCATGGCTCTTAAATTTCTGAATAATATGTGCAACTGTAGTCACAGAAACATCAAGCTGCTTGGAGATGGTTTTATAACTTTTACTTTTAACATGTTTGTCTATAATTTTCTTTCTAATCTCCTGAGACAACTCTTTCCTTCGCTTCCTCTGGTATATGTTGAGTGTGATACACACCATGGCCCCAACAACACAGTATCTGTAGCCCTATATACAGGCCCACTCACTGATTCCAAGATTGTAGACACCTGTGATGCTAGTTAGTGGACACACCTTAATTTAACATGTCCCTTTTGTCACATTATTTTCAGGTATACCATCATTTCTGTCCAGGCCTATTTCATGAGTTTTTTTTTTTTTTAATTCTGTGGAAGCATGGTTGAAAAGCAATGTCTGACTATCATTTGTTCATTTTCATAGATTTTTTATTTATAACTAGATGGTGGCCCGATTCCAACGCATCGGGTATTCTAGAATATGTATGTCCACGTAGTATATTGCCCAGCCACGTAGTATATTGCCCAGCCACGTAGTATATTGCCTAGTGACGTAGTATATTGCCCAGTTACATTGTATATTGCCCAGTTACGTAGTATATTGCCTAGTGACGTAGTATATTGCCCAGTGACATAGTATATTGCCCAGTGACGTAGTATACAGCACAGAGCCACGTAGTATATTGCACAGCCCATGTAGTATATTGCCCAGCTATGTAGTATATTGCCCAGCCACTTATGACACAGGTTAAAAAAATAAAAAATAAACATATACTCACCTTCCGCAGGCGCGTTGTAGCTCTGTCGCCTGTGTGGGGTGCAGGCGACAGCTTCCGGTCCCAGGGTGTGATGATGTCGCGGTCACGTGACCGTGTCTCAGTCACGTGACCGTGACGTCACAGCAGGTCTTTGTCGCGCAGGACCTGTGATGACGTTGCGGTCACATGACCGTGACGTCACGGTAGGTCCTTTCCGCGCAGGCGCACAGGACTTGTGATGACGTCGCGGTCACATGACCGTGACGTCATGGCAGGTCCTTCTGCCAGACCATCCTTGCCACCGGAACATGCCGCTTGCATCGTGAGGAGCGGGAAAGGCGGCGTAGGTGAGTATATAATCATTTGTTATTATTTTTATTATTTTTAACATTAGATGTTTTTACTATTGACGCTGCATAGACTGTCAATAGTAAAAAACTTGTGTAAAAAGGTAACCAACAGCACACAGATGAAGGCTGCACGCTCCACAGTCCAAGGATCCAATAGGACCAATACTCACAAAAGAAAAAGAGGGAGCAGCATACATTCCAGGTGAAGAATATTCACAAAAGTCTTTATTCTGCCATCACAAAAATACAACGTTTCGTCCAAAATGGCCTTTGTCAAGTATACACTATATCACATATGGCCACCTTAAATAGTGTGGAGCCTATACGGGCACCAATCACCACTAAGGGGCAGCCTTTATTAAATATATCAAAAAACAACACAATATATGCTTATACCAAATCTAAAGTAAGACACAAATAAAGTAACACTTAATCACATATACATCATATAAATACTATGTTTAAAATACAAAAAAGGAACATGTCGACAACATAACCACATCATTGACCCAATCGTAGCATAGCTATTCCGTTACCATGGTACTGCTACCACCAATCCCTAGCTGTTGATTTTGTAAACAAACCGAATATGTCATGGTAAATTTCTGTTCAGGGTGTATATTATTCAATTCAGACAAGAAATCCAACATAATAACGTACTATTATATATAATAACACCACATATAATAGTATGTTATTAAATATTTTACCACATTTTTTTGCTTCAAATATTTTTTTCCCTATTTTCCACCTCTAAAACCTGGGTGCGCCTTATAGTCCGGTGCATCTTATAGTCCAAAAAATACGGTACATTCTAGAGGTTTTCAACAGGGTTCAGGTCTGGAGATTGGGCTGCCCATGGGGCCAGTCTCACACGTCCAGATAATTCCAGTACCGGAAAAATCGGTACCGGAGTTATCCGTGTCCGTGTGTCTGTGTACACACGTAGAACATCAGTGTGGCACACGTGCGGCAGCCGTGTGCCGCCCATGTGCCGACTGAATACCACACGGACCGTGCAGGAGACAGCGCTACAGTAAGCGCTGTCCCCTGCTTTGGGTGCTGAAGCCAGAATACATTCCTTCTTCCCAGCAGCGTTCGCTGGAGAGAAGGAATGAAAAATCATTGTTGTTTTTTTTGTGGTTAAAATAAAGTTCACGGTAACCTCCCCCCTCCCACCCCCTGTGCGCCCACCACCTCCCATAGGGCTGGAGCCGCATATTCATCACTGTAATGAGCGGTACCACGTGACCGCTCATACCGGACAAGCTGCGACGCTGAGAGGAAGCATCGAGGGAGCTGGGTGAGTATTTTAATGCCAGCGGGCGGGCGCACAGGGGATGGGAGGTGGCAGGTGACAAGGATCTTTATTTTAAACACAAAAATAATAAAAAAAACATTGATTTTTCATTCCTTCTCTCCAGTGAACGCTGCTGGGGAGAAGAAATGAATGTCGGCTTCAGCACCACACGCTGGGGGGACTGCGCTTACTGTAGCGCTGTCTCCTGCACGGCACACGGATGGCACACGGACAGCATCCGTGTGCGGTACGTGTTTACACGGACCCATTGACTTTAATGGGTCCGTGTGATCCGTGCGCTCCCACGAACACTGACATGTCTCCGTGTTTTTCAAACGGACACACGGTCCGTGAAAACACGCTGACATGTGCAGAGACACATTGATTTTAATGTGTCTACGTGAGTCAGTGTCTCCTGTACGTGAGAAAACTGTCACCACACGTACCGGAGACACTGACGTGTGAAACAGGCCTGACAGGGTTTTGATGTGGTGGTCTCTTTAATTTTTTCCAGAGCTGTACATCACAGGAGACAGTGGGGTGGCTGCTGCTTCCATCTATGTGAAAAGATTTAACGCTTCCCACAAAACACATAAAAACGTAGGCATTGGCTAGCATCAGGACGTAATGCTTTAATGCATGTTCCACAACATTCAGTAGTGAACACTGTGTGTGCATGCTCACAGTTCAAGAAGGAATTTAAAAGGCTGGCGGCCAGAAAAACTGACCTGCCAGCCTCAGGAATCTGCCTGTGTCTCGAAGGTTCCCCACCACTGATTTAGAGACTGTGCTGAACTGTGAGGTTTTTTATGCATTTTTTTCGCTGTAGGTGTCCATGTGAAGACTGAAAAAAAATGCACAGAAAAAAATGCAATTGCATTTTTAAGTGCTGAATCTTAGCATTCCTGCACTAACAAACACATTAAAAAAACTGAGTCAAATCTGCAATGAAAATGCATCAAAAACGTGGAAACGCATTTAAAAAATGAAATAAAAATGCAATGTTTAGAGTGGATTGCTATCACGTATTTTGGTGTAAGTGCAGCGCCCCAGAGTCCTGGTCGTTGCAGTAATGTCGCTCTTCCACCAGGGGGAGTGATATTACGTCTGATGGTACTAAAGGAGTTCATCTATCCAGGTATCACAAAACAGACACCACACTTCACACTCCAGTCCACCAGGGGGAGCCTTGTTTCTATCTATTAGGACACTCCTCACACTAGGGTAAAACTGGTGGGCTGGATAGAAAGTTAGAGAGAAGCTGACTGGGCTCGGCCCAGGCAACCCCTGTCAGGCAGACAGGGGGAAAGGAGGAACATCTGAGCTGCAGACAGAGGGCCCTTGTCAGGGGTGGGATCCTGACAGAGGCCTAGCACGAGACAGAAAGATACGGAGCTGCGCCTGCCCCACGTGCGGCAGCATCCTAAGGAAGGACAAGAAAGGAATTGTGTTGCAGGGAGTGAGAAACGAAGTCACAGCACAAGGAGACAACACCAGAAGGAGTTCTGTCCTGTAAGAGGCTGCCTCCTTCTGAGGCGCGTAGCCGGAGGCCGGAACACCGAGGGAGTAATTGACTCTACGCATTACTTCAAAGACCAGCAGAACAGTCAATTCCAAGTTGGCTGCCCGACCTTAAAACCTAAGAAGACACAGTGGCAAATTGTGGGGGTCGGGGCGTCTCTAGGGTCCCTATAAACAAGCCTCAGGCCATCAGTCATACGGGTATGTCCTATCCATACCATCTGGGGGACAGAGAGGAAGAAATAACATCTAGAACATCTACAAAGGTTGTGAGGACTATCCCGTGGTGCTCAGCTGGGAGGTACTACAACACACAGGCGCTAGTAGGAAGGCTACTGATTTCCACCTGGATAAGAGAACTCTGGATTTGCCTTCGGACTCTGCCTGCCCTGTGATCTGTACTCTGGACTGTGGACGCTGAAGTCTTCAGTAAAAGGTACAGAAACTGCAACCTTGTGTCCTAGTTATTCATTGCGCCCTACATCGTCCACCATCACCACCTACACATCTGGGAAGCCCTGGGGACATACTTCACCTGTGGGAAGGTATACCATCTAGCTGCCACTCCATCACCCCAGAAGACCCCTAGCAGCGTCGTTCACCCTGACCGAATACCACAGGTGGCGTCACGAACACTTCCCCTTTTAACACGGACTGTCAGGACTCTGAACATTTTTAAACCTTATGTGCATTACTGCCCTTTTTCAAGATGGCGTCTTTGGTCTCATGTGCACTGTGTCTCCTGCTATAAAACTCCACCCCAGCCTTCAGTCTGTGCTAGAGTATTCTGCCTTGCATCCAGCTCCTGACCTCTGATTACTCCCTGGCTATATACCTGCTCCTGTGAACCTGTGTGGTGATCCTGCTACTCTGCTCTGAGTTCCTGCTGCATACACAAGTTTCCAGTAATCCTCCTTCATCTGCTGTTCGTGTTTACTACCATCTGCATTTGCTGGTCATGTAAGCTGTTGCTGCTTTGCAATAACCTGAGACTATTAACCAGGCCTCCCTGGTTGAGCTAAGATATGATTTGAACTGCCTAATAAGCATATCTATCTGTGCCTGGACTAAGACAAGGATTTATTCCTGTCAAGTATCCTCAAGAATAACTGTGCTTCATAGACTTTCTGCTTCATTGCATTTTCCTCTGAAGTTTCCTATAGACTGCTAAGCTGTGTTTATTATTTGCACCAAGTGTTGTGGACGTGAGTTTTTCTCTGCACCTGTTTGAATCACTGTGTGATAATATAGACTTTACCACTTATAAAACTGTGTCCTGTAGCTGTGTTGTTCCACGCAAAGAGTCTCCTGAGTTATCCCCTATAATTATTACACGGACGTCCCTAGGGCCACGGACCGGGTCAGCCACCGTGACATCCCCATCGAGAACCGAAGGGCCCGGTACTGAGTTCCCCTAGCCCAGGGGGGCGCTCCAAAATCTTGGCGTCACGAACAGGATCTACTTAATCCTGAGAATCGGGTCATGTGCACCTAAGAACTGTGCCAGAACTGTATTGGAACTGTGGTTTGCTGAAAGACAGTGTATTGCCATTTGCCGCCAAAATTCACGCCAAAACCACTGCCATTACCGTGCCACGAGGAGCGCAGGAGAAGTAGAAGGGCGTGGAGTTGTGGGCGTGAACGAACTGAGAAGCGTGAAAAACAATGGCCGCCCAGTCTAAATATTTCTTTATCTTGAAGACGTGTCCGTCAGCAGCTGAGGTCCGCCTCCTGATTCTCCATGGCGGGCAGAGACAACAAAAACGAAACCGCTCCCCAGGGTAGGAAGGAATGGAGTTGGAGATCGCTGGGGACCCCCGGAAAAGAATGGCCTCGCACAGACCCCCATCACCGGAGGATTACTCCAACATGCCACCGTTAGAGAGCGTGGACCCCTGGGAGCTGTCTATGGAAGTCCCGCTGCCCGCACCGTCGCCAGCCTTGGCGCCTGCCCCAGAAGAGTGGAGTGGCGCCAAGAGAGTCACCTCACGCGCAGGTACTCGGTGCTGCGGCTTCCCGGGAGTCTGCATTCCCTTCACACTTGCTCCGTGCACCACGACTGCTGGAGCCCCGGCGTCTCCGCCACCTGACCCCAGGCCACTTGGGCCCTTTCCCTGGGTAGAATACTGGTGGCACCTGATTGCGGAATACCAGCGGGAAGTGGAGCGGGAGGCGTGAGGTGGATTGCTAGATGACTCGCCACCGAAGTGGGGTGTGGTGGTGGTCTACCAACCTCAGAAAAGAAAGGGATTCATACAAGAGATCGGGTCGTCGGTGAGAGTCCATGTTACCCGGGATGAGGTGGAGTCCTGCCTGTGCGGAGACAACGCAGACTCCGTCTTGAACCCCGGGGATGCTGTGACCTATCGCCGCTACCAAAAAGGAAACAGCTGGTGGGCCCGGGATGTGCAGAGATGCACAGCCCTCTTGGCGGTATCCAGGACCCTGGAGGAAGAGCTTACCGCTGAGGCGGCTGCGGCAAACCCCGCTGTAACTTGCATCATTCATCAAGCCACTCAGACTTTTATTGCAGCGCACGACCTGACCGTGCAGGAAAAACAAACTCATGGAGTGTACCAGGCACCGGGAGTGAATCTGGATTCGAGCCATCCTAAGCCACAGATGGCTACATGTCAGGTAAAGCCCTGGTGGAGACCTCCAGAACTGCAATAAACCTCGGAAAACCGAAAAATATATATAGTTATTTTAAAACTGTTCCTGTTTTCTCTGTTTTAAAACCCGTTCAGGGTTAACTCTTAAAGTGATCCCTTTGTTTACCCGGGATCCCTATTGTTCCAAGTTCTGTCATTGTTTTTACACCAAAGAACATTGGAATCATGGACGGTGAATGATTCACAAACTGTTCCTGTATATAGTTTGCACCTTCTTAAAGGTGCTCCCTACTGGTTTTACATAGGAGGCTTTTACAGAGACTGCCTCTTAACTCAAACTGCTGTTAAATTATGCTGTAAAAATAACTGCTTTGCATCACAGACCTGAAGAAAAACCCTTTGGTGCGGCAGAATTCCGGGTCAGGATTACACGTCTTGTAGCCCACCCAAGACCAACGTTTGGGGGTTCGTAATGAATCGCCCCCATGTTAAGGGCAAAGGGGTACTCGGTAGCGGGTCCTTCGGTTCGGGGGATGTCACGGTGGCCTGACCCAGTCCGTGGCCCTTTGAGGGGCGTCCAATTAAAGGAGAAGTTTGTATAGTGTTCGTGACGCCACCTGTGGTACTCGGTCAGGGTGACCAACGCTGCTTAGGGGTCCGCTGGGGTGATGGAATGGCAGCTAGATGGTATACCTTCCCACAGGTGAAGTATGTCCCCAGGGCTTCCCAGGCGTGTAGGTGGTGATGGTGGATGAAATGCTATAAAACAAATTAATTTAACAGTGCTTCCCTTTATGGGAGGTGAGGACACTTGAACGTTACAAACAAGAACATATTTACATTGTGCAACATATAGTTATATAGTTATTAAGGTTGAAGGAAGACTTTAAGTCCATCTAGTTCAACCCATAGCCTAACATGCCCTAACATGCCCTAACATGTTGATCCAGGGGAAGGCAAAAAAAACCCATGTGGTAAGAGTAAGCTTAAGGCAGATTGAAAACAATTATTATCTATCTATAGAACCAATTACCCATACAGGTATTCTACCTACTAAGTGCTATCTTATAACAATAATTTAAAATTTTTCCTTAAGTGCAAAGTCTATTAACCATCTATCCATGGCTCGCTAGAGGACTCACTAACCCCTACGGGTTCACTTTATTGAAATGCAGAACAGGCTTCACCCCCACTACAGGCTAGACCGTATCTTTTTTCCAATTCCCTTCCGTCCTCAATTTTATTCACAGTACATCATTAAACATTTTACTCTCAACATTTTCAAACATTTCTTATCACTAGTTTTCTAACTACATACTATTACTATGTATAAACATTATTACTATCTAACTTCTTAAGGCAACACTATCATGTTCTGACTAAATGCAACAAGTGAACATTCCCTTTAAGAGGGAATCCAAGTCCTTTCTGAGGTAAGGCAAATAATCACATCACTAATTTTCCAAGTTTTGTTTAAAGCGGTATGACGTGATCTGAGGGACCCGTTACGAACCCCCAAACGTTGGTCTTGGGTGGGCTACAAGACGTGTAATCCTGACCCGGAATTCTGCCGCACCAACGGGTTTTTCTTCAGGTCTGTGAAGCAAAGCAGTTATTTTTACAGCATAATTTAACAGCAGTTTCTGTTAAGAGGCAGTCTCTGTAACAGCCTCCTATGTAAAACCAGTAGAGAGCACCTTTAAGAAGGTGCAAACTATTTACAAGAGCAGTTTGTGAATCATTCACCGTCCATGATTCCAATGTTCTTTGGTAAAACAGTGATGAACTTTTGTGCAAAACTGGAACAATAGGGAACCCGGGTAAACAAAGGGATCCCTTTAAGAGTTAACCCTAGACGGGTTTTAAGCAGCAAAGAAGAAATGAACAGTTAACTATTTACAATTTCAGGTTTCCGAGGTTTATTCTGGCGGTCTCCACCAGGGCTTTACCTGACATGTAGCCCTCTGTGGCTTAGGATGGCTCGAATCCAGGTTCACTCCCAGCGCCAGGTACACTCCATTAGTTTGTTTTTCCTGCACGGTCAGGTCGTGCGCCGCAATAAAAGTCTGAGTGGTCCGATGGATGATGCAAGTGACAGAAGGGGCTGCTGCAGCCACGTCAGCGGTAAGTTCTTCCTCCAGGGTCCTGGATACCGCTAAGAGGGCTGTCCACCTCTGTAAGTCCCGGGCCCACCAGCCATTTCCTTTCCGGTGCCTGCGGTACGTCACAGCCTCCCCAGGATTCAAGGCCAGATCCGCGCTGTCTCCGCACAGGCAGGACTTCACCTCATCCCGGGGAACATGGACTTTAACTGGGGATCCGATTTCTTGGATGAAACCTTCCCCCTCTTGCGGTTGGTACCTCACCACAACACCCCACTTTGGTGGAGAGTCGTCCAGCATTTCGCCTCGGGCCTCCCGCTCCACTTCCCGCTGGTACTCTGCAATTAGATGCCTCCGGTATTCTCCCCAGGGAAAGGGCCCAAGGTCATGCCCTCTCGGTGGTCTGGGGTCTGGTGATGGGGACGCCGGGGCTCCAGCAGTCGCGGTGGTGCACAGATCAGGTGCGGAAGGAAGGCGGACTCCCGGAACGCCACGGCACCGAGTACCGGCACATGGGATGACTCTCTCAGCGCCACTCCACTCCTCCAGGGAAGGCACCAGGGCCGGTGACGGCGCAAGCAGCGGAGTCTCCATAGACAGCTCCCAGGAGTCCAGGCTCTCCAGCGGTGGCATATTGGAGTAGTCCTCCGGTGACGAGGGTCTGTGCGGGGCCATTCTTTTTCGAGGGTCCCCTCTGATCTCCAGCTCCATTCTTTCCCCTTCTGGAGAATGGTTTCGTTTTTTTGGTCTCCGCCCGCCATGAAGAATCAGGAGGTGGACCTCGGCTGCTGACAGACTCGTCCTCAAGATACAGAAATATATAGACTGGGCGGCCATTATTTTTCGCGCTTCTCAGTCCGTTCACGCCCACAATTCCACGCCCTTCTTCTCCTGCGCTCCTAGTGGCGTGGCAATGGCGGCGGTTTTGGCGGGAATTTTGGCGGCAAATGGCAATACACAGTCCTTGCAATAAATTACAGTTCCAATATAGTTCTGATACAGTTCTTAGGCCCACATGACCCAATTTTCAGGCTTAAGTAGATCCTGTTCGTGACGCCAAAGTTGAATCGCCCCCACATTAAGGGCAAAGGGGTACTCGGTACCGGGTCCTTCGGTTCGGGGGATGTCACGGTGGCCTGACCCAGTCCGTGGCCCTTTGAGGGGCGTCCAATTAAAGGAGAAGTTTGTATAGTGTTCGTGACGCCACCTGTGGTACTCGGTCAGGGTGACCGACGCTGCTTAGGGGTCCGCTGGGGTGATGGAATGGCAGCTAGATGGTATACCTTCCCACAGGTGAAGTATGTCCCCAGGGCTTCCCAGGCGTGTAGGTGGTGATGGTGGATGATGTTAGGCGCAGTGAATAATGAGGACGCAAAGGGTGCAGTCTCTTTACCTTTACTGAAGGCTTCAGCATCCACAGTCCAGAGCACTGATCACAGGGCAGGCAGAGTCTGGCCGGTCCGAAGGCACATCCAGAGTTCCCTTATCTAGGTGGAAATCAGTAGCCTTCCTACTAGAGCCTGTGTGTTGTAGTACCTCCCTGCTGAGAACCACGGGATAGTCCTCACAACTCTTGTAATTGTTCTTGATGTTATTTCTTCCTCTCTGTCCCCCAGATGGTGTGGATAGGACAACCCGTATGACTGGGATAGCCTGGGGCTTGTTTGTAGGGACCCTAGAGATGCCTCGACCCCCACAATTTGCCACCGTGTCTTCTTAGGCATTAAGGTCGGGCAGCCAACTTGGAATTGATGGTCCTGCCGGTCTCTGAAGTAATGCGTAGAGTCTATTACTCCCTCGGTGTTCCGGCCACCGGCTACAAGCCTTAGAAGGAGGCTGCCGATCTCGGGGCAGAACTCCTCCCAGTATTATCTCCTTGTGCTGTCACTTCATTTCTCACTCTCCACAATGCAATTCCTTTCTTGTCCTTTCTTAGGATGCTGCCGCTCGTGGGGCAGGCGCAGCTCCGTGTCTTTCTGTCTCGTGCTAGACCTCTGTCAGGATCCCACCCCTGACAGGGATCCTCTGTCTGCAGCTCAGATGTTCCTCCTTTTCCCCCTGTCTGCCTGACAGGAACTCTCTGGGTCAAATCCCAAGCAGCGTCTGACTAACTTTCTATCCATCCCACCAGTTTTACCCTAATGTGAGGAGTGCTCTAATAGATAGGAGCAAGGCTCCCCCTGGTGGACTGGAGTGTGAAGTGTAGTGTGTGAACTGTGATACCTGGCAAGGTGAACTCCTTTAGTACCATCAGACGTAATATCACTCCCCCTGGTGGAAGAGCGACATTACTGCAACGACCAGGACTCTGGGGCGCTGCAGTAACGGGTCCCTCACATCACGTCATACCGCTTTAAACAAACTTGGAAATTAATGATGTGATTATTTGCACTACCTCTGAAAAGACTTGGGTTTCCTCTTAAAGGAAATGTTTACTTATTGCACTTAGCTAATGTTGCTAAAAGAAGTTAGATAGCGATAATGTTTTACATAGTGACAGTATGTAGTTAGAAAACTAGTGGTAAGAAATGTTTGATAATGTTGAAAGTAAATGTTTAATGATGACTTTGAATAAAATTGAGGACAAAAGAAATTGGAAGAAGGATACAGTGAGCCCGTAGTGGGGGTGAAGCCTGTTCTGCATTTCAATAAAGTGAACCCGTAGGGGTTAGTGTTATGACCCCAATGGCGAGGGTCTCAGAGGAACGTGGAAGTCTGCAGAATACAAAAATCCAGCTCATAGGGCAGTGGTAACTGGGTTGACCATATATCTACTCCTAACGCCAACACTAGAAGTAGCCGGGGATCATTCCTACGTTGATTCTAGATGACACGCGCCAGCCGGAGAATCTAGCTACCCCTAGTAGAGGAAAACAAAGACCTTTCTTGCCTCCAGAGAAGGGGACCCCAAAGCTGGATAGAAGCCCCCCACAAATAATGACGGTGAGGTAAGAGGAAATGACAAACACAGAAATGAACCAGGTTTAGCACAGAGAGGCCCGCTTACTGATAGCAGAATAAAGAAAGGTAACTTATATGGTCAACAAAAACCCTATCAAAATCCACACTGGAAATTCAAGAACCCCCGAACCGTCTAACGGTCCGAGGGGAGAACACCAGCCCCCTAGAGCTTCCAGCAAAGGTCAGGATATAGATTTGGAACAAGCTGGACAAAAATACAAAACCAAAACAAATAGCAAAAAGCAAAAGGCAGACTTAGCTGATATAACTGGAACCAGGATCAGTAGACAAGAGCACAGCAGACTAGCTCTGATAACTACGTTGCCAGGCATTGAACTGAAGGTCCAGGGAGCTTATATAGCAACACCCCTAACTAACGACCCAGGTGCGGATAAAAGGAATGACAGAAAAACCAGAGTCAAAAAACTAGTAACCACTAGAGGGAGCAAAAAGCAAATTCACAACAGTACCCCCCCCTTAGTGAGGGGTCACCGAACCCTCACCACGACCACCAGGGCGATCAGGATGAGCGGCATGAAAGGCACGAACTAAATCGGCCGCATGAACATCAGAGGCGACCACCCAGGAATTATCCTCCTGACCATAGCCCTTCCACTTGACCAGGTACTGAAGCCTCCGCCTGGAGAGGCGAGAATCCAAGATCTTCTCCACCACGTACTCCAACTCGCCCTCAACCAACACCGGAGCAGGAGGCTCAGCAGAAGGAACTACAGGCACAATGTACCGCCGCAACAAGGACCTATGAAATACATTGTGAATAGCAAACGACACAGGAAGATCCAGACGAAAAGATACAGGATTAAGGATTTCCAATATCTTGTAAGGCCCAATAAAACGAGGTTTAAATTTGGGAGAGGAGACCTTCATAGGAACAAAGCGGGAAGAAAGCCACACCAAATCCCCAACGCGTAGTCGGGGACCCACACCGCGGCGGCGGTTGGCAAAGCGCTGAGCCTTCTCCTGTGACAACTTCAAGTTGTCCACCACATGATTCCAGATCTGCTGCAACCTATCCACCACAGAATCCACCCCAGGACAGTCAGAAGGCTCCACATGACCCGAAGAAAAGCGAGGATGGAAACCAGAGTTGCAGAAAAAAGGCGAAACCAAGGTGGCGGAACTAGCCCGATTATTAAGGGCAAACTCAGCCAACGGCAAGAATGTCACCCAATCGTCCTGATCAGCAGAGACAAAACACCTCAAATAAGCCTCCAAAGTCTGATTGGTTCGCTCCGTCTGTCCATTAGTCTGAGGATGGAAAGCAGACGAAAACGACAAATCAATGCCCATCCTACTACAAAAGGATCGCCAGAACCTGGAAACGAACTGGGATCCTCTGTCTGACACAATATTCTCAGGGATGCCGTGCAAACGAACCACGTTCTGGAAAAACACAGGAACCAGATCGGAAGAGGAAGGCAGCTTAGGCAAAGGAACCAAATGGACCATCTTGGAGAAGCGATCACATATCACCCAGATAACGGACATGCCCTGAGATAGCGGAAGATCAGAAATGAAATCCATGGAGATATGTGTCCAAGGTCTCTTCGGGACAGGCAAGGGCAAGAGCAAACCGCTGGCACGAGAACAGCAAGGCTTAGCTCGAGCACAAGTCCCACAGGACTGCACAAATGACCGCACATCCCTTGACAAGGAAGGCCACCAAAAGGACCTGGCCACCAGATCTCTGGTGCCAAAAATTCCCGGGTGACCTGCCAACACCGAGGAATGAACCTCGGAAATGACTCTGCTGGTCCACTTATCCGGGACAAACAGTCTGTCAGGTGGACAAGACTCAGGCCTATCAGCCTGAAATCTCTGCAACACACGTCGCAGATCCGGAGAAATAGCTGACAAGATAACTCCATCTTTAAGAATACCAACAGGATCAGCGACTCCAGGAGCATCAGGCACAAAGCTCCTAGAAAGAGCATCGGCCTTCACATTCTTTGAACCTGGTAAATACGAGACAACAAAATCAAAGCGGGAGAAAAACAATGACCAGCGGGCCTGTCTCGGATTAAGGCGTTTAGCAGACTCGAGATACATCAGATTTTTGTGATCAGTCAAGACCACCACACGATGCTTAGCACCCTCGAGCCAATGACGCCACTCCTCAAATGCCCATTTCATGGCCAACAACTCCCGATTGCCCACATCATAATTTCGCTCGGCAGGCGAAAATTTCCTAGAGAAAAAGGCACAAGGCTTCATAACAGAGCAACCAGGGCCTCTCTGCGACAAAACGGCCCCTGCCCCAATCTCCGAAGCATCCACCTCAACCTGAAAGGGAAGTGAGACGTCAGGCTGGCACAAAACAGGCGCCGAAGTAAACCGGCGTTTCAACTCCTGGAAAGCCTCCACGGCAGCAGGAGCCCAGTTAGCTACATCGGAGCCCTTCTTGGTCATATCCGTCAAAGGTTTCACAATGCTAGAAAAATTAGCGATAAAACGACGGTAGAAGTTAGCGAAGCCCAAGAACTTCTGAAGACTCTTAACTGACGAGGGCTGAGTCAAATCAAGAATAGCTCGGACCTTGACTGGGTCCATCTCCACAGCAGAAGGGGAAAAAATGAACCCCAAAAAGGGAACCTTCTGTACACCAAAGAGACACTTTGAGCCCTTGACAAACAAAGAATTTTCACGCAAAATTTTAAAGACCAACCTGACCTGCTCCACATGCGAATCCCAATTATCAGAAAAAACCAAAATATCATCCAGATAAACAATCAAAAATTTATCCAGATACTTCCGGAAAATGTCATGCATAAAGGACTGAAAAACTGAAGGCGCATTGGAGAGCCCAAAAGGCATCACCAAGTACTCAAAATGACCTTCGGGCGTATTGAATGCGGTTTTCCATTCATCACCTTGCTTAATGCGCACAAGGTTGTACGCACCACGAAGGTCTATCTTGGTGAACCACTTGGCACCCTTAATCCGGGCAAACAAGTCAGACAACAGCGGTAAAGGATACTGAAATTTGACAGTGATCTTATTTAAAAGCCGATAATCAATACAAGGTCTCAAAGATCCGTCCTTTTTTGCCACAAAAAAGAATCCCGCACCAAGAGGGGAAGAAGACGGACGAATATGTCCTTTTTCCAGAGACTCCTTGATATATGAACGCATAGCGGTATGTTCAGGTACCGACAGATTAAACAGTCTTCCCTTAGGAAATTTACTGCCTGGGATCAAATCTATAGCACAGTCACAGTCCCTATGAGGAGGCAGTGCACTGGACTCAGACTCACTGAAGACATCCTGATAATCAGACAAATACTCCGGAACTTCCGAAGGCGTAGAAGAAGCAATAGACACAGGCAGGGAATCCTCATGAATACCACGACAGCCCCAACTTGAGACTGACATAGCCTTCCAGTCCAGGACTGGATTATGGGTCTGTAACCATGGCAGCCCTAAAACGACCAAATCATGCATTTTATGTAAAACCAGGAAACGTATCACCTCGCGGTGTTCAGGAGTCATGCACATGGTAACCTGAGTCCAATACTGCGGTTTATTTGCTGCCAATGGTGTAGCATCAATACCCCTAAGAGGAATAGGATTTTCTAATGGTTCAAGAGTAAATCCACAGCGCTTAGCAAATGAGAGATCCATGAGACTCAGGGCAGCACCTGAATCTACAAACGCCATGACAGGATAAGATGACAGTGAGCAAATCAAAGTTACAGACAGAATAAATTTAGGTTGCAAATTACCAACGGTGACAGGACTAACAACCTTAGCTATACGTTTAGAGCATGCTGAGATAACATGTGTAGAATCACCACAGTAGTAGCACAAGCCATTCCGGCGTCTATGAATTTTCCGCTCATTTCTAGTCAGGATTCTATCACATTGCATTAAATCAGGTGTCTGTTCAGACAACACCATGAGGGAATTTGCGGTTTTTCTATCACATTGCACCGAATTAGGTGTCTGTTCAGACAACACCATGAGGGAATTTGCGGTTTTGCGCTCCCGCAACCGCCGGTCAATTTGAATAGCCAGTGCCATAGTATCATTCAGACCTGTGGGAATGGGAAAACCCACCATAACATTCTTAATGGCTTCAGAAAGGCCATTTCTAAAATTAGCGGCCAGTGCACACTCGTTCCAATGTGTCAGCACGGACCATTTCCGAAATTTTTGGCAATACACTTCAGCCTCGTCCTGCCCCTGAGACATAGACAGCAAGGCCTTTTCTGCCTGAATCTCAAGATTGGGTTCCTCATAAAGTAAACCGAGCGCCAGAAAAAACGCATCCAGATCAGCCAATGCCGGATCTCCTGGCGCCAGCGAAAAAGCCCAATCCTGAGGGTCGCCCCGTAAGAACGAAATAACAATTTTTACTTGCTGAGCAGAATCTCCTGATGAACAGGGTCTCAGGGACAAAAACAATTTACAATTATTCACGAAATTCCTAAACTTAAACCTGTCTCCGGAAAACAGTTCAGGAATCGGTATTTTAGGTTCTGACCTAGGATTTCTGATAACATAGTCTTGTATGCCCTGCACACGAGTAGCCAGCTGGTCCACACTTGTAATCAAGGTCTGGACATTCATGTCTGCAGCAAGCATAGCCACTCTGAGGTAAAGGGGAAGGAGAAAAAAAAAACTCAGAATCTTCTTTCTTATAATCCCTCTTCTGCAATGCATTAAACATTTAATACTGGCCTGGCAAACTGTTATGACCCCAATGGCGAGGGTCTCAGAGGAACGTGGAAGTCTGCAGAATACAAAAATCCAGCTCATAGGGCAGTGGTAACTGGGTTGACCATATATCTACTCCTAACGCCAACACTAGAAGTAGCCGGGGATCATTCCTACGTTGATTCTAGATGACACGCGCCAGCCGGAGAATCTAGCTACCCCTAGTAGAGGAAAACAAAGACCTTTCTTGCCTCCAGAGAAGGGGACCCCAAAGCTGGATAGAAGCCCCCCACAAATAATGACGGTGAGGTAAGAGGAAATGACAAACACAGAAATGAACCAGGTTTAGCACAGAGAGGCCCGCTTACTGATAGCAGAATAAAGAAAGGTAACTTATATGGTCAACAAAAACCCTATCAAAATCCACACTGGAAATTCAAGAACCCCCGAACCGTCTAACGGTCCGGGGGGAGAACACCAGCCCCCTAGAGCTTCCAGCAAAGGTCAGGATATAGATTTGGAACAAGCTGGACAAAAATACAAAACCAAAACAAATAGCAAAAAGCAAAAGGCAGACTTAGCTGATATAACTGGAACCAGGATCAGTAGACAAGAGCACAGCAGACTAGCTCTGATAACTACGTTGCCAGGCATTGAACTGAAGGTCCAGGGAGCTTATATAGCAACACCCCTAACTAACGACCCAGGTGCGGATAAAAGGAATGACAGAAAAACCAGAGTCAAAAAACTAGTAACCACTAGAGGGAGCAAAAAGCAAATTCACAACAGGTTAGTGAGTCCTCTAGAGAGCCTTCGGAAGTGAGTTAAAAGACTGCACTTAGAGAAGAACAAAAATGTTAATTTATTGTTGGGTAACTGCACTTAGTAGATAGAATACCTGTATGGGTAATTGTGTTTCATAGATAGATAGTAACTGTTTTCAACTTGCCTTAAAAAATTGCATGTACAATGTAAATATGTTCTTGTTTTGCAACGTTCAAGTGTCCTCACCTCCCATAAAGGGAAGCACTGTTAAATTAACTCGTTTTATAGCATTTCAACATTTTGCATGTCTTCCGATAACCTGTAATTGTTGTTTTCTTTTCCCAGCCCCGGAGTACTGGATTTAACGGGGGGGGAGTGCAGCGCCCCAGAGTCCTGGTCGTTGCAGTAATGTTGCTCTTCCACCAGGGGGAGTGATATTACATCTGATGGTACTAAAGGAGTTCATCTTTCCAGGTATCACAAAACAGACACCACACTTCACACTCCAGTCCACCAGGGGGAGCCTTGTTTCTATCTATTAGGACACTCCTCACACTAGGGTAAAACTGGTGGGCTGGATAGAAAGTTAGAGAGAAGCTGACTGGGCTCGGCCCAGGCAACACCTGTCAGGCAGACAGGGGGAAAGGAGGAACATCTGAGCTGCAGACAGAGGGCCCTTGTCAGGGGTGGGATCCTGACAGAGGCCTAGCACGAGACAGAAAGATACGGAGCTGCGCCTGCCCCACGTGCGGCAGCATCCTAAGGAAGGACAAGAAAGGAATTGTGTTGCAGGGAGTGAGAAACGAAGTCACAGCACAAGGAGACAACACCAGAAGGAGTTCTGTCCTGTAAGAGGCTGCCTCCTTCTGAGGCGCGTAGCCGGTGGCCGGAACACCGAGGGAGTAATTGACTCTACGCATTACTTCAAAGACCGGCAGGACAGTCAATTCCAAGTTGGCTGCCCGACCTTAAAACCTAAGAAGACACAGTGGCAAATTGTGGGGGTCGGGGCGTCTCTAGGGTCCCTATAAACAAGCCTCAGGCCATCAGTCATACGGGTATGTCCTATCCATACCATCTGGGGGACAGAGAGGAAGAAATAACATCTAGAACATCTACAAAGGTTGTGAGGACTATCCCGTGGTGCTCAGCTGGGAGGTACTACAACACACAGGCGCTAGTAGGAAGGCTACTGATTTCCACCAGGATAAGAGAACTCTGGATTTGCCTTCGGACTGGCTAGATTCTGCCTGCCCTGTGATCTGTACTCTGGACTGTGGACGCTGAAGTCTTCAGTAAAAGGTAAAGAGACTGCAACCTTGTGTACTCGTTATTCATTGCGCCTTACATCGTCCACCATCACCACCTACACATCTGGGAATCCCTGGGGACATACTTCACCTGTGGGAAGGTATACCATCTAGCTGCCACTCCATCACCCCAGCGGACCCCTAGCAGCGTTGGTCACCCTGACCGAATACCACAGGTGGCGTCACGAACACTTCCCCTTTTAACACGGACGTGCCTAGGGCCACGGACCGGGTCAGCCACCGTGACATCCCCATCGAGAACCGAAGGGCCCGATACTGAGTTCCCCTAGCCCTGGGGGGCGCTCCATAGACACCTACAGAAAAAACACATTGAAAAAATGCACTGTTGGATGTGGGAACGTGGCCTAATATATCTATGAAGTGCATCTATTTTTCTGCTCTGCAACTTGCATTCAACTCTTTTAAGTAGGTGATTCTTTTTCATTAGCATTCTGCCAGCACTATACCTGCTGGAACTTCATTTCTTCACTTGCTAGCATGCACCGGTCATATGGCTTGCCTGTCCTGAAATGAAAGCCCATCTTTTGCTATATCTGTATGCAGAGGCAAGGACCTTCTCTCACTTCTGTAATTCTTCTCAACCTCTCTTCTGCCATGCCACGGGATGACTAGCCAAGGAGGCCAGTCTAAAGAGGCTTATCTCTGTCCCTTGAGTGACAGGTCTCTCCTTATACACACATGTAGAGTGTAGGCGAGCAGAGTGGGGAAAACCGCTATGGAATAGTGTGACACCCCTGGAATCCGGTTGTCACAGTGGTATTGCCTGCCTCTCGGGGATGGTGATGCCATGCCTGGAAGCGAGAAGGAATTACCTTAGCAGGTAGCACTAGCATACAACACTTTCCTGACTCCAGGCCAGAAGGGGGAGCTTTAGACCCAGTTTCAGGGTAGCTTCCCTATAAGTTCTGGTCTGGAGGAGGAGTTACAGTCAGTCTGTGTGAGACAGTGAAGGGAGAGGAAGCAAAAGGAGAGAGAAACTGGGATTGGAGCTGCAATTGAGCTCACTCCCAGGATAGAGCGCAAGAAACTGGACGCCGGGGTCCGAGGTTGTGTGGGAACTGTATGCCCCACAGCAGAAACTGGAGGGCAGGAGATTGCAGGTCTTCAAGCTACAACAGACACCTGAAGGCACAGCAGCAGATCAGAGCCCGGAGTCATCACGAGAGAGGGACACCTGTAAAAAGGCTCGAGCTGCCAGCCATGCAGGTAGTGTTCCACCTGAGGGACAGATAGAGAGAGGGACTTGAATAGAGCATAAAGCATCAAGCTCCCAGAATTCAGCACAGAAAGGAAGGCTTCCAACCCCACCTGGGGATTCCAAACCGCTTCCAGGCGGTTGAGATGAAAGATGAGAAAAAGAGGTTAGATTATACTCACCCAGGGGCGTTCCGGTCTGATGGGCATTGCGGTCCGGCGCCTCCTATCTTCTTACGATGACATCCTCTTCTTGTCTTCACGCTGCGGCTCCGGCGCAGTCGTACTTTGTCTGCCCTGTTGAGGGCAGAGCAAAGTACCGCAGTGCGCAGGCGCTGGGCCTCTCTGACCTTTCCCGGCGCCTGCACACTGCAGTACTTTGCTCTGCCCTCAATAGGGCAGACAAAGTACACCTGCACCGGAGCCGCAGCGTGAATACAAGAAGAGGACGTCATCATAAGAGGATGGAAGGCCCTGGACCGGACCGCGATGCCCACCGCAGCGGGACCGCCACTGGGTGAGTATAGTCTAACCTCTTTTTCTCATCTTTCAGGATACATTTCAGAATGCTGTAGATAATCCCCGGATTCCAGGCGGGCTTAGCTCATCTTCGATTTTGGGGGTGACAGGTTCCCTTTAAGTTGTGGTTTGATAAGCGACTTTTTTGCTTTGCTGATATAGGTGATAGTCACTCTAGGTCCTTGTTATCTTTTGATAAGATACAATCGGGCTTCGATTTACCGTCAAACTCTTTCTATCAGTATTTACAAATTAGGCATTATATGCAGTCTCTTTACTCCTCCTTAACAGTTTCTATACCAACTCACTTTGAAAGACTCTGCATTAGACCCTAAATTCTACTTGCTCAATATCAACCCATTCCAGATTGGAAGTAGGACTCAGCGGATTCTTTTACATCTGACCACAGCTGAGAGATGTTTATTAGCAATGAATTGGAGGCTGGCTTATTCTCCGTCACGCAATGAGTTATATTTCCAGATACAGGACATGCAAAATATGGAGCACCTCACAGCTTTAATAAATAATACGTTTGAAAGTTTTGAAGCAACGTGGAATCTGTGGGATGTATACTGGGCTCAGAAGGCCTAGCAATGGTATTTACCCAGCAAAATGTACCATCTTTCTCAGGGACCTCATCTCCTTCCCTCCCTCATGTTTCACTGTCTTGTCAATCCTATTTGTTTCTGTTATATTTGTTAACCGATTTGCATGGAATGTTTACATGTATTATATCTTGGTGTGATTTCATTCTGTAAATTTCTATTGAAAAATCAATAAATATTCAGTTATAAAAAAAAAAAAAATGAATAACCACCATGCCACGTCAGGTATACTGATCATAAATTTTCTGTAACAACTACTCTTCATACATGAAAAAGGCTGAACATTTTCTGCTAGAAGCCCTTGCTAAGAGGCTGGGACATATATCACCAGTTCTATATAGGTGGAGACTGAGCCATAAATAAATAATTCAATAAATTATAGATTTTTCTGTCACCACTAGGGTGAGCTCTCTACATAAGGTCATATAGAGTTTAATCGGAACAATACAAATAATTTATACAGTGACTTTCTTGTACTAGATACTACATGTAGACAGAATTTGATGAAGTCCCTCCATAACTATGTTAAATAAGTTAAAATCCCCATTTCAAGTTAAAATTGTTTTTGATGCACTTAGTCTATTAGTACATTCATTTTGCTACTAGGATTGGATTACACTTGACATCATGCAGTGGACTGAAAGTTATATAGGGTGGACATGTAAGGGGGGCGACCAGACCGTGGGCACCTGTGTGCCGGGTCCAGAACTGAAAAGGCTGCATCCTCTGTTCCTGGGGAGAAACTTTAGTGAGGCGGACCTTTCCCAGTTGCCTGGGAGAAGCTGGAGTGAGGGAGGACTTCCTCCTGACCGATGGGGGCAGAGAGATAAAAGGGGAAAGCGTGCGCAGCAGAGGAGTTTGGTGCCAACCCAGAGGTGAGCGGCGTGCTCCACTTCCCCACCACAGAGTACCGGCGCTGCGGCAGGGCGCTACCATCTGAAGAGGAAAGAGGGACGCAGTGTGCCCATCAGCAATCTAGAGGGAGGGACCACTGCAGAGAGTGCAGAGCCAGGTGTGTTCAGCAGCAGCCAGGGAGAAAAGTGCTCCATCCTGGGAGCACCAGCCATGCACTGGTCAGCGTCCATTGTCTCCCGCCGCCAGCCGCAGGGACCAGTGAGTGTGGTGGTCCCAGAGCATCCGTATAGCGCAGCCCCGTGCTCAAGCACCCCCACCACCACTGCTGACAGAGACTGTGAGGAGAGACGTGCAAGGTGCCCATTGATCACCACGGAGCAAGGTGCTGAACGTTCCGGCCTAGTGAGTACTGTGTGCTTGCTGCCAGAGAAATCGGGTGCAGCACCCCGCCAGAGAAGCAACGCGCCAGTGGTTGTCGGTGCTTCAGTCTTGGCAGGAGCAGGCAGCGCTCAGCATAGTGAGAAGAGTGCAGCGTGCCCAGTAGCTGACAGAGATCGAGGTGCCGTGTGCTTCATGACCATGAGTACAGCTCACGTGCCGCAAAGAGAGAACTGAGTACTGGATAGACATGTGTAACCCACCTTACCAGCATATACTTTCCCGCTCATGGGAGACCCTGATTTTGCCAGTTTATATTTGCTGAGCCATGTTGGGCTTGTACAGTACTGTGGCCCGCACCAATATCAGCCACTGTAGCATATGGACTAGGCTCAGTGGAAGGTACCGGAGACTGACCGCTGTCGCCAGAAGACAGGGCATTGATGCCCACAGGACCTTCCTGGAAAAGATACCATGCCAGCCGTTGCCGGCGCTATTGAGTTCCCAGCAGGAGTTACAGTTTGAGGAACTTCTGACACAAGTGCTTCACAGGAACTGTCGTTACTAGAACCGTTATTCTTTACCTCCCAATATCTTTGCCATCTATTCTGTTTAATTCACTGTTTTAACCCTTTACCTCCCTGTGTGGAGTATTCCCCTGTTATTAAACCTGTTAACGCTTGCTCTGCCTCCTGTCCGTCACTGCATCCCGCAACCTGCTTTACAGACACGCCAAGTGTATTTAAGCGCCATTAAGTAAATTCAAAGGGTACTTCAAATAACTATTTGTTAAAAGGGGTTTTAAACTACTAATACAACCCTTTCTCAATCGGCATGTTTGCCACCACTAAAATAACAACACTTATACTCAAATCTGGTGTCAGCACAGGCTCTCCTGGGGCTCTCATGATACTGTTATGTCATGCAAGCCCTGCACCCAATGAGCACTGGTTTCACTAGAAGGTGCACTTGACTTTTGCTCTCTGCCCACCTCAAAAGTCTCTTGCACCCTTCTCACCTTCTTGAATTTGCACTTCTTAACTTCACTCTCCCGGCTGTTAGGTCTGGCGGAAAGCACAAAATAATATTAAAGAGGATATAAGGTGCGTTCGCAGCCCGGGGTCCACCGTGCAGAGATGACACCTTCTGCTCAGTAATGACGGACAGTATATGGTGGTATAACATAAACACACGCGGGTTAACTTCACCCGGTATGTAGGAGGTGAACCCTGTTGTGTCATATGGCCGCAATACCGCAGAGTGAACGCTAGTGTTTTGGTCACAGGACCCTGCCCCAAGGACACGGGGGTTGAGTTCCTCTAGATCCACTAGCGTTCAGCGCCGCAACTGCGGTGCCATGGAAAAACTAACAAAAGATTTACCGCATGTGTGTACAGAGCCGCTCAGGCGGACGCCACTAACCATGCTAAGCTTGGGACAGGAAAGTGCACTATTTGCGCACGGCGCCGCTCTGACAGACACTGCTGTAGATGCAGTACTGTCGTGCCTTGTGCTGGATGGCACAATCTGGCGCTAGTTAATTCCAGTCACCCACACTCAGTCAACAACGCTAGGGAAGGGGATCAATTAGGAGCTTTCATCAGATTACATACACGATTTTAGATTTATATTAGTGGAGCGCCCCCACACCGCCGCAGGGCCGAGGGGTACCCGGAGCCGGGCCTCTGGGTCTCAGTCTCGGGGTTGTCACGGTAGCTAGACCCGGTCCGTGGCCCTGTCTGTCAGTGGGGGACGTCCGGTGCAATAAGTGATGTTGTAGCGGTGCGGTTGTGGGGTGCAGGTCGCGGTAAATAACGAGGACACCAGGTTGCAGTCTCTTTACCTCTTTACTGAAGCTCTCTGGGTCCTCAGTCCGGAATACGGCTCACCAGGCTGCGCAAGTCCGGCCGGTCCAATGGCACTTCCAGAGCTCTCCTTGCAGGTGGAAATCGGTGCCTTCCTTCTAGCGCTATGTGTTGCAGTCCTTCCCTGCTGTGCTTACGGAAAGTACCCCACAACTGTTGTGTCTGTTTCTCGTGTTCCCTCACAACAACTTAATTCGCAATGATCTTCCTCGTCCCTCCAGATACTATGGTAGGAACGCACCCGTATGACGGGGAGGCTCGGAGATCTTCCGGGACTCTATCTGCGCCCCTCTCCTGTTGGTACCCCCCTTTGCCTTCCTGGGTGATGCGTGAGACAGTCCGCCTCAAGCTAACTGCCCTGCCGTAGGTCTGAGGTATGGCTTGAAACTCTTTACCTCCTCGGCGTTCCGGCCACCGGTAGTGCGCCTCAGTAAGGTGCTGCCTCTTTCAGCACAACCCTCACTGGTATCTCCTTTCGCTTGATTTCGTTTCTCACTCAGCACAATCTATCTCGCTTCTTAGTCCTTCCTTGGGCACCGCCGCTATGCTGAGCAGGCACGGTCCCTTTACGTTCTTTCCATGCCAAGCCTCTGCCAGGATCCCACCCCTGGCAGAGACCCTACAGTCTCTCCCTTCACAACACCCTCTGCCACCAGGTGTTGCTCCGTTCAATCCCGTCAGCGTTCTCACTAACTTCCTGCCTGACCCCCAGTTTACCCACTATGGTGGGGAGTGGCCTAATGAATAGCACCCTTAGCTCCCCCCGGAGGCCCAGCTGTGAAATGTATTGGTGACTGTGATACCTGCTCAGAGAACTCCTTCCGTGCCATCGAACGCAGCATGGCCCCCCTTAGTGGCTGAACCATGCTACTGCAACGACCAGGACTCTGGGGCGCTGCATTAGCGTATGGCTGAGCGGCCATGCGAACCTTTTATAGCTGCCTCCTTCCGGGACATTCCCTGTGGTTCAATCAGGACAGCTTCAGGACCTGAGCATGTGACATCCTCCTTCCCTGAGAGGTCGTCCCACGGGCATGCTCAGTTGACAAAAAGCAGGACTTAGTCCCTGGAGTGTCTTTTCGCCACTAATTAACGATGGTTATAATAGCTGAACCTGGGACAGCAGCAGTAACCAGGTGTTCAGCATCAGCTTGAGCAAGACGCTGAGACTGATGTCTTTGCCAAGCAGGCTCCTCTATGGCTGGGGAAGAATGGGAGACCACAGAGGACATGGTTCGAGATTCCCCCTGTGCAGCGGCGAGAACTCAATACCTAACATTACCCCCCTACTAAGCCGCCCTCCTTGGGCCTCGCTACGTTGAAAAGCTGTTGTTTGCTGAGGAGCCCAAATATGCTAAAAAGGTTCCCAGGTCTTGTCCTCTGGGCTGTGACCCTTCCAGTCCACCAGATAATATTTTTGCCACATACCACCTTGCACCCAACAATAGCGTTTGTAACACCCCAGGTAACCGGTTGTTACAGTGGCATTGCTTTCCTCACGGGGAGAGTGATGTCATGTTTGGAAGCAAGGAAGGATCCCTTTAACAGATATTCAGCACATACAACACCGTTCTGACTCCATGCCAAAAGGGGGAGCTCTACACCCGACTTCAGGGGAGCTGCTCTCTCTGGTCGGGAGGAGGAGTCAGTTGCTAGGCAGTTGCTAGGCAGTTGGGGAGAGTTAGACAGTTGGTGAGAGGAGTGAGGAAGAAAAGCTGGGGCCGTGCAGACGAGTGATTCTGCAGCTCCTGGGAAGGAAAAAGAGCAGAGCAACTTATAAAGAGACTGAAAGGAGAAAGGAGCAAAGGCGAAGTGAAGTACTGGAGAGAGAAGTTACAACTGAACTTCCTCTATGCTGAGCGTATATACGGGTAGCCGGAAGACCGAGGTTGTGGGGGTAACTCTATGCCCCACAGCAGAAACCGGCGGACAGCTAGATTTCAAGTTGCCTGTCCACCAATAACACCCGAGGACACAGTAACAGATAGAGCCCGGGTCGTGATAGAGATCCTGTAAAAAGACTCGTATTACCTGTCGTACAGGTTAGTGTCTTACCTAAAGGAGGACAGAGAGAACGTGAGGACCTTGTGTGAGGCCTAAGGCAGCAAGGGACTACAACACAGTGCTAGAAGGAAGGCTTCCAACTCCACCACCTGGTTAAGGGGATTCCTGAGACGCTTCCAAGCCGGCCAGACCACACCAGCACTTGTTATCCGGTACCCTGGACTGTGGCTGCCTGAATCATACAGTAAAGAGGTAAAGAGACTGCAACCCTGTGTCCTCCGTTTCTTTCCATACCACCTACCACCTGTCCCTACTACACCAGGAGCCTTGGGGACCCAGCTTCACCTGTGGGAAGCCATACCATCCCTGCTGCCATAACATCACCCCAGTGGACCCCTTTAAGCAGCGTCGGTCACTCCTGACCGAATACCACAGATGGCGTCAAGAACAAACTTTATTTCACAAACCCCTTTAAAGACTTTTCCCTTAATATGGGCGCCCAGGGCCATGGACCGGGTCACCGCCGCCTTGACACATTCCTTTAAGTACCTTTAAGCAGTGTCGGTCACTCCTGACCGAATACCACAGGTGGCGTCAAGAACAAACTTTATTTCACAAACCCCTTTAAAGACTTTTCCCTTAATATGGGCGCCCAGGGCCATGGACCGGGTCACCGCCGCCTTGACACATTCCTTTAAGTACCGGACCGTACCAAGTACCCCACGCCCTGGTGGGTGTTATATTTTGGCGTAGCGAACAGGATAGACCGACCCAGCAAACTGGGTCTTGTGCACCTAAGAGACTGTACTTAAAAGAGAGACTTTATTAAGTTGTGTGCCAGAGACGTTAATGAACTTTTAAAACCTCGCCATAACTGCATCACACGGTGCATTCGGTTTATTTTCAAAATAGCCACCAAAAGTGAGGAGCGCAAGAAAAGAGTGGTGTGCCATCATGGGTGGAGCCTGCAAAAGAGCGCGAAGAGGAAGCGGACGCCATGCAGGAGAGCCGCAAGTGAGGATGCCGGAAGCCCCGGGAGGAGGACCGGGAAGAGCACCGCACCGAGCGCAGGAGGTACCGCTGCAGACTCCTGGCGGGCGTTACATTTCACCTCATAATCGTCTGTAGATGAGCCCGATGTCCCGGTAGATGACCCAGAAAACCGGGACATGTGAACAGGTTTTAGGAGGGACACATGAAAGGTGTCGGTGATACCTAGGCGTGGAGGAAGGGCCAAATGCTAGAACACAGGGTTAACTTGTTCCAGGACCTTGAAGGGACCTATGTAGCTAGGCACAAACTTAGTGGACTCAACTCGCAGCCTGATATTACAGGTGGAGAGCCACACTAAGTCGCTAGGAGCAAAGGTTGGAGTGTGGCGCCGATGTACATCGGCGGAAACCCTCATTCTCTCCTTGGAGGCCCGGATGGCATCCTGTTTGTGGTCCCAAATGTCACATGTCTCCACCACCCAGTCTGCCACCCTAGAGTCGGTAAAAGACACGGGCATGGGCACAGGAACCTGCGGATGCTGGCCGTAGTTAAGGAGGAATGGGGTTTGCACAGTGGAACCGACTACGGCGTTGTTCAGCGCAAACTCCGCCCACGGAAGCAAGAATGTCCAGTCATCCTGCCTGGCTGAAACAAAATGTCGCAGATACGTGACCAGGGTCTGGTAGGCCCTCTCTACCAACCCATTCATCTCGGGATGGTAAGATTCAACTCAATGCTGAGTAGGCAACAAAGCTCTCTCCAGAACCGAGAAGCAAACTGGGGACCCCAGACACTGACAAATGTTACTATTTTACTGAGAGAAAACATGCTGATTGAGAAGAGGTTGTCCAAGTGAAGTGTCCGAGGGCAAGGCCGCCCATGCATATCCATGATCTGGCCCAGCAAAACCTCCACACCCAGATTCCATCTTAACAAACGTATCTTTACTGTTATACATTTTTCTTAACACAGCAGAACACAATAATAGACAGTACAAAGTATGCTTATTCACAGAAATAACGTGTAATAACAAACTATCCCTCACTGTCCCTATCCACACGTTACCAGTTCCTTTGCTCCAAGAGATTATCTTCCCACGTCGCAGGCCTGTCGGTCACAGCAGGGAGATGCTCCAGCCGAAGAGAAAAAGGAATTAAACAAAACTTGGTCTCTCAGGTCCAGACTGTAGACCATGGGGTTCAGCAGGTAGGGGTGGAATATTCGGCCTCTCAACAGAGGACCCGCTTACAGTTCATGGGCTCCAGGATCTGTGAAGATGTCACCGCTGAGTGCTCCGCAGTGTGGGAGCTGGGAACAATCTGGATGTCAGCTTCCAAGAGAGAGGGGTAATCCAGGCAATCTTCTATATCGCATCTACAGGAGGACGCCAGCACACACAGACCTCTCTCTGCACCGACTGTTTTCCCGGGTTCTTTTTCTTCTCCCTCCCCTTCCTGTTCACATGACATAACAGGGGGGAGTTTAGCCAATACAGTTTGTTTCTCTGTAATCACATTCGGCATAGGTATAACTTCTGGCCACACGGGGGCAGTGTCTGTCACAGATTCTATGTCAATGATAACAGAACAGTCACAGCCGGCCAGCTCACTACACGCCCCCCCGCTTAAAGGTTGGCAGTCTGTCATGTTCTCAATGGCAAGAGAACATAGCATCAGCATATATAGGAACTAGCTCTTGGAAGATGGGAACTGAGCTGACCATGAACTAAACCTAACACACAACTAGCAGTGGCCGGGTAGCATGCCTACGTTGATTCTAGATGCCCAGCACCAGCCGGAGGACTAAATAATGCTAGCAGAGGGAAATATTAGTCCTAGCTCACCTCTAGAGAAATACCCCGAAAGGAGACAGAGGCCCCCCACATGTATTGGCGGTGAATCAAGATGAAATAACAAACGTAGTATGAAAATAGGTTTAGCAAATTTGAGGTCCACTTACTACATAGCAGAAGACAGAAAGGGCACTTTCATGGTCAGCTGAAAACCCTATCAAAACACCATCCAGAAATTACTTTAAAACTCTGGCATTAACTCATAACACCAGAGTGGCAATTCCTGTTCACAAGAGCTTTCCAGACACAGTAACGAAACTACAGCTGTGAACTGGAACAAAAATGCAAAAACAAACATGGACGAGAGTCCAACTTATCTAGTAGTTGTCTAGGAGCAGGAACAAGCACAGAGAGGCTTCTGATAACATTGTTGACCGGCAAGCAACTAACAGAGCAGCAAGGTTATATAGCGACTCCCACATCTTGATGGGAACAGGTGAACAGAGAAGATGAAAACACCAGTTCAATTCCACCAGTAGCCACCGGGGGAGCCCAGAATCCAAATTCACAACAGTACCCCCCCCTCAAGGAGGGGGCACCGAACCCTCACCAGAACCACCAGGGCGATCAGGATGGGCCCTATGAAAGGCACGAACCAGATCAGAGGCATGAACATCAGATGCATTCACCCAAGAATTATCCTCCTGGCCGTATCCCTTCCACTTGACCAGATACTGGAGTCTCCGTCTGGAAACACGAGAGTCTAAGATTTTCTCCACAACGTACTCCAACTCACCCTCAACCAACACCGGAGCAGGAGGCTCAACGGAAGGCACAACCGGTACCTCATACCTGCGCAATAATGACCGATGAAAAACGTTATGAATAGAAAAGGATGCAGGGAGGTCCAAACGAAAGGAAACAGGGTTAAGAATCTCCAATATCTTATACGGGCCGATGAACCGAGGCTTAAACTTAGGAGAAGAGACCCTCATAGGGACAAAACGAGAAGACAACCACACCAAATCCCCAACACAAAGCCGAGGACCAACACGACGGTGGCGGTTGGCAAAAAGCTGAGTCTTCTCCTGGGACAACCTCAAATTGTCCACCACCGCATCCACTCCAGGACAATCCGAAGATTCCACCTGACCAGAGGAAAATCGAGGATGAAACCCCGAATTACAGAAAAACGGGGGCACCAAAGTGGCAGAGCTGGCCCGATTATTGAGAGCGAACTCTGCCAATGGCAAAAAAGCAACCCAATCATCCTGGTCAGCAGACACAAAACACCTCAGATATGTCTCCAGAGTCTGATTAGTCCGCTCGGTCTGGCCATTCGTCTGAGGATGGAAAGCGGACGAAAAAGACAAATCTATGCCCATCCTAGCACAGAATGCCCGCCAAAATCTAGACACGAATTGGGTCCCTCTGTCAGAAATTATATTCTCAGGAATACCATGCAAACGAACAACATTTTGAAAAAACAGAGGAACCAACTCGGAAGAAGAAGGCAACTTGGGCAGAGGAACCAAATGGACCATCTTAGAGAAACGGTCACACACCACCCAGATGACAGACATCTTCTGAGAAACAGGCAGATCTGAAATAAAATCCATCGAGATGTGCGTCCAAGGCCTCTTAGGAATAGGCAAGGGCAACAATAATCCACTAGCCCGAGAGCAACAAGGCTTGGCCCGAGCACAAACGTCACAAGACTGCACAAAGCCTCGCACATCTCGTGACAGGGAAGGCCACCAGAAGGACCTTGCCACCAAATCCCTGGTACCAAAAATGCCAGGATGACCTGCCAACGCAGAAGAATGAACCTCAGAGATGACTCTACTGGTCCAATCATCAGGAACAAACAGTTTATCAGGTGGGCAACGATCCGGTCTATCCGCCTGAAACTCCTGCAAGGCCCGCCGCAGGTCTGGAGAAACGGCTGACAATATCACTCCATCCTTAAGGATACCTGTGGGCTCAGAGTTACCAGGCGAGTCAGGCTCAAAACTCCTAGAAAGGGCATCCGCCTTAACATTCTTAGAACCCGGTAGGTATGACACCACAAAATTAAACCGAGAGAAAAATAATGACCAGCGCGCCTGTCTAGGATTCAGGCGCCTGGCGGTCTCAAGATAAATCAAGTTTTTGTGGTCAGTCAATACCACCACCTGATGTCTGGCCCCCTCAAGCCAATGGCGCCACTCCTCAAAAGCCCACTTCATGGCCAAAAGCTCCCGATTCCCAACATCATAATTCCGCTCAGCGGGCGAAAATTTACGGGAAAAGAAGGCACAAGGCCTCATCACGGAGCAGTCAGAACTTTTCTGCGACAACACTGCCCCAGCTCCGATCTCAGAAGCGTCGACCTCAACCTGAAAAGGTAGAGCAACATCAGGCTGACGCAACACAGGGGCAGAGGAAAAACGGCACTTAAGCTCCCGAAAGGCCTCCACAGCGTCAGGGGACCAATCAGCAACATCAGCACCCTTCTTAGTCAAATCGGTCAATGGTTTAGCAATATCCGAAAAACCAGCAATAAATCGACGATAAAAGTTAGCAAAGCCCAAAAATTTCTGAAGACTCTTAAGAGAAGAGGGCTGCGTCCAATCACAAATAGCTTGAACCTTGACAGGATCCATTTCAATGGAAGAGGGAGAAAAAATATATCCCAAAAAGGAAATCCTCTGTACCCCAAAAACACACTTAGAACCCTTCACACACAAAGAATTAGACCGCAAAACCTGGAAAACCCTCCTGACTTGCTGGACATGAGAGTCCCAGTCATCCGAAAAAATCAGAATATCATCCAGATACACAATCATAAATTTATCCAAATAATCGCGAAAAATATCATGCATAAAGGACTGGAAAACTGACGGAGCATTTGAAAGACCAAAAGGCATCACTAAATACTCAAAGTGGCCCTCGGGCGTATTAAATGCGGTTTTCCACTCATCCCCCTGCCTGATTCGCACCAAATTATACGCCCCACGAAGGTCAATCTTAGAGAACCACTTGGCCCCCTTTATGCGAGCAAACAAATCAGTCAGCAACGGCAATGGGTATTGATATTTTACAGTGATTTTATTCAAAAGCCGATAATCGATACATGGTCTCAAAGAGCCGTCTTTTTTTGACACAAAGAAAAAACCGGCTCCTAAGGGAGATGACGATGGACGAATATGTCCCTTTTCCAAGGACTCCTTTATATATTCTCGCATAGCAGCATGTTCAGGCACAGACAGATTAAATAAACGACCCTTTGGGTATTTACTACCCGGGATTAAATCTATGGCACAATCGCACTCTCGGTGCGGAGGTAATGAACCAAGCTTGGATTCTTCAAAGACGTCACGATAGTCAGACAGGAACTCAGGAATTTCAGAGGGAATAGATGATGAAATGGAAACCACAGGTACCTCCCCATGAGCCCCCTTACATCCCCAGCTCAACACAGACATAGCTCTCCAGTCAAGGACTGGAGTAGTAGAGCATTCATATAACTCATCAAACTCAATTTGACAGGTGGACACGCCCCCTATCAAGCTGTATCAAAGTGTGTAACCCCTCCCCCCTGACAGCTGTCCTCCTTGTCTTCTAACAGCAGCTGTGTGGCAGCTCCCCCTCCCTTTTTATATAATTTAATTTGTTAATAGAGTGAATATTATCTCCGTAATTGTTTTATATTAGAGTTTTATATTTATAGGGGTATTATATGTATGCGGGCATGTTACAACATGAATGTTATCCCCGGGGCATGTTACAACATGAATGTTACCCCCGTAATTGATTTATATTAGAGTTTATATTTATAGGTGATTTATAATGTAAGCACTACTATGTGTGCGACCATATTACAACAAGCGCAAGGTATGAATTGTGGTGTTTTATACGTTTATATAAAAAAGCAAAGACGGGGTATTGTAAAAAAGTAAAAGATATTTATTGTAAATAAACACAGCTCAAATACATTTCAACGATTCTTGCAGAGTATAAAAGCAATAGCATTAAATAGCCCGTTGATTAGATGTCTATGTAGCACACTATCATCACTTTCTGAACACTTTTTTTTTTATTTATTTTTTTTTTTTTTCTGACTGGAGCCCCTGCAGCCTGTACACAGTACACTTCTTTCAAAATAAATTTAATTACCCTAACAGCTGCGATCACGGGGCCTGGAAAATGACTGGATCACTCTGCTTGGAAAATGTTTGCATATGATTCAAGCCGTTGTTTGTGGGGCTCCCCGCAGCTGTTTCTCTGGTACCCCCAAATAACAGCGCAAGCAGAGGATGGCTAAAAATAGCTTACTGTGTAAAGTAAGGTGTGCTAGAATTCTCACTAGCCGAGAAAACACAGAATTTTGCTAGCAGCTGTCACCCAAAGCAACTCTGTCACCCAAAGCAACTGTCACCTTGAACGTCCTCTAAGAATTTAAACAAGTAGTTAGATCACCGAAGACAAGTGCAGTTTTGATTAAATTGATAATTGCAATTAGAACGCGGTAAATTTGAAAATGTTGACGAAATAATCGTGACTGAAGACAAGTGCAGTTGGCCACGGCACATTTAGAGTGAAACAGCATATTTTTCAGCTTATAACGCAGTTTCTCATTTTCATGAGTTTTAAGAGGTCGTGTTATGTGTGATACGGGGGCTACATGCTCGTGTGGTTAATAGATAAAATACAGATATGATATGCCAATTCACCAACAGTGACCGGCTTACACATAACTCGACAATAATCAAGGGTAGATATACAATACAAGGCAATAGACTTTATTAAGTATGTATCAGACAGGCGTGATATTTACTAAGGCAGCTGAAATGAATTTGCCTCTGTAATCAGAGCAGTGTATTTTATACACAGTGTTCACATATAGTGAATAGTGCTTCTATATGTATTTGTGCTGAGCGTGCATTCTGCAACCAGAGCAATACTGCTAGCTATCAGTGTGAAACTTTCAGACAAGTACAGTATATTCTGGACATATTATGTATAATTATTAGTTAATTGTTCGCTAAAACGATCATTTCTGACAGAACAATGTCAAATTTTGACAAAGACAATTCAATAATATAAAAATTCTTACAGAATATAAAAAGCAAAAACATTAAATATGTATGTACACATGCATGATTTAGCTTAAAAGACATATTATGTATAATTATTAGTTAATTTTTCACTAAAATGACACAAAATTGTGTTTTATAATACACCATGCTGTTTATTCATTATATGTTGTATTAAATAGAGTCTAACTATCACATTACATGTCTTGCTGTACCAGTATGCATCAGTTTTATTGACATTTTCATAAACCTATAGTGCCAATAATATTTATTTAACCACCAGATAATTAATTAAAATCGCATAAAGCGTGTTAAATAGACATAACACCAAAAGCATAGCGAATCAAAAGCATAGCGAATCAAATTGTATTAAATTGATTACTGGTACGCTTCCAACAAATTGATAATAATATCATACAATACAAGGCAATAGACTTTATTAAGTATGTATCAGACAGGCGTGATATTTACTAAGGCAGCTGAAATGAATTTGCCTCTGTAATCAGAGCAGTGTATTTTATACACAGTGTTCACATATAGTGAATAGTGCTTCTATATGTATTTGTGCTGAGCGTGCACTCTGCAACCAGAGCAATACTGCTAGCTATCAGTGTGAAACTTTCAGACAAGTACAGTATATTCTGGACATATTATGTATAATTATTAGTTAATTGTTCGCTAAAACGATCATTTCTGACAGAACAATGTCAAATTTTGACAAAGACAATTCAATAATATAAAAATTCTTACAGAATATAAAAAGCAAAAACATTAAATATGTATGTACACATGCATGATTTAGCTTAAAAGACATATTATGTATAATTATTAGTTAATTTTTCACTAAAATGACACAAAATTGTGTTTTATAATACACCATGCTGTTTATTCATTATATGTTGTATTAAATAGAGTCTAACTATCACATTACATGTCTTGCTGTACCAGTATGCATCAGTTTTATTGACATTTTCATAAACCTATAGTGCCAATAATATTTATTTAACCACCAGATAATTAATTAAAATCGCATAAAGCGTGTTAAATAGACATAACACCAAAAGCATAGCGAATCAAAAGCATAGCGAATCAAATTGTATTAAATTGATTACTGGTACGCTTCCAACAAATTGATAATAATATCAAAAGTGTACCAACAATATTTATTCTCTTTTATTGACATCGGATATCGTAGTGCCTGTGCCGTCTATTTGCACACAATCATTTTGAAACCTTGGTATTATTCTGTTGTGAGCTTGAAGTCTGGGTACTATAACTGCTAACAGCTGCTAAGATTTTCTGTGCTGCAGATACAAACACTCCGCTTGCTAGCAGCTGTTAAAATGTGTCTGTACTGACCACTAACTAGATGTCAGGTTGTGCGTGTTAAGAGGTGTTTACCAAATATGTGAAACTTCTTACAAAACAATATTTTGTTACAAGTCATTTAACCACTATAAGATGTGCTGCTGACATTTTCATAGGCAGGACCCTCTTTTATTGACAGTTTGATACTATAAACAGTACTGATCTTTGTAAAATAAAGAACGAGAGAACTTTTCAGATAAAAGTAATAACGTTTATTGAACAAAATCAATTACATTTCTAAAAAAGTAATGTGAATAAATTTCGCTGTTCAATTAGATCAAAAGCTACTTCTTGAAATCCGCAATACATCACAAATAAACAAATCAAATCAATTATCACTGAACACTCATTATTACATTCCGATCCAGCGCAGCTCGCTGAGCGTTACCACTGTACTCATAGGCCCAATAATATTTATTTGGACTGCAGATAATTAATTAAAAGCGCATAAAGCGTGTTAAATAGACAGTACACCAAAATCACAGCGAATCAAAATGTATTAAATTGATTACTGATACGCGTCCAACAAGTTGATAATATCAAAAGTGTACCAATAATATTTATTCTCTTTTATTGACATTTTCATAAACCTATAGTGCCAATAATATTTATTTGACCACCAGATAATTAATTAAAATCCCATAAAGCGTGTTAAATAGACAGTACACCAAAAGCACAGCGAATCAAAATGTATTAAATTGATTACTGATACGCTTCCAACAAATTGATAATAATATCAAAAGTGTTCCAACAATATTTATTCTCTTTTATTGACATCGGATATCGTAGTGCCTGTGCCGTCTATTTGCACACAACCATTTGAATCCATGTTTTGCGGACCTTAAACATTTTGTATAACAGATGTGTTTCTCCGGATTTTTCTAGCGCAGCTCGCTGAGCGTTACCACTGCACTCATTTCTCTTTGCTGTTTCTGAATGTACACTATTCTTACCCATAGACAGCTCTCCTTTAAAAAATACGAATATTATTGAATATAATGTTTTACATATGTCACACTATTTTATTTTCCGGGTGTTACTTTAATAATAATAATGATAATAATAATAATAACCATACAGCGCAAAATTGTGCCAATATTGGACTACTATGAAATTTTCCATAAAAATCTTCTTGGTTATCCCAAGACACGTAAGAAACAAATGCAGGACTTTTACAACCGCCACAGACACGTATATTATTCCATCATTCTTTAATTCAACATTATTTTATCACACATTAATTTCACAGATGGCTGTGCCATCTATTTGCACACAACCATTTTGAAACCGTGTTTTGCTGACCTTAAACATTTGTATAACAGCTGTGTTTCTCCTGATTTTTCTAGCGCAGCTCGCTGAGCGTTACCACTGCACTCATTTCTCTTTGCTGCTTCTGAATGTACACTATTCCCAACCATGGACAGTTTTCCTTAAAAAATATGCGTATTATTGAATATAATGTTTTACATATGTTACAGTATTTTATTTTATTAATAGTTACTTTTAACTATTCTTTTAGAGTGTCTAGTAGATTTATATTCTTTGCCTGATATATTTCTACACAAAGCTTCAAACTATTTTGTAATTTATAATGTATCACAGTAGTTTCATATGAAGTTACATCTTAGGCCCCATTCAGACTATTGTAATATCTGTAGCTTAAAATAGAGGCAAATAGCTACTTTCAAATCCGGACATACACCACTGATTTTAATGGGGTCTAAGGGGGTTCTATCAAGGTTTCCACATAATAGTTATGGAAAGAATAATGCTACAGAACTGGCCGCTCCAGTTATAAAACAAAAATGATGAAAATTATCCATGATGTTAATGTGAAAAAGGCTTATGCAGTGGGTTTATGGATCTCTACAATAAACAACATGTGTAGAAATTTGGTTCTAGAACTTGTTGGATTAGTGAATATAATAACGTTTGTCATATTTTATAACATGCAGCTAATGATTCTTGCTTTCAAATTGTATGTAACAAGATTAAAATAAAGAATAATGACCTAGCTGATTTGAGTGATATTGTAAAACCATTTATTGTTTCTACTACTTGGCAATTGTTACATTCAGTTATTTTTATTTATGTATTTATTTATTTTTATTTATTTATTTATTTATTTTTCCATGGAATTTGTTAGCCATTACAATTATTTTTACTCCCAAGATAGGCTATTAGAGCCACCAAGCTACATAAATGTGCA
The DNA here is from genome assembly GCF_051348905.1 of Ranitomeya variabilis. Lineage (NCBI taxonomy): Eukaryota > Metazoa > Chordata > Amphibia > Anura > Dendrobatidae > Ranitomeya > Ranitomeya variabilis. Next base: position 647,019,381 of record NC_135232.1, on the reverse strand, counting down.
GGCTCCTGAATATTACAATTACAAAACATTCAAAGTTTGTTTCTCCACTTTTTGCAGATAATAAATCTTAATTTCTTTATAATCTGACTTTTAGTTATAGTTTGTCGCAGTTCTTTGGCGTTCTATGTATACCGTAAATTTTGCGTCCTTTGAGTGAATAATATAAGACAGATTATTTTTATTCAAAAAACATCTAACTTATGTATACTTTTAAAGCTTTGTTACATTTCTAGCCACTCTACAACATGCTGTGTAACACAAATACATGCGCCCTTGTAGTGATTTAATATAGTGCACCAAACATGATATGGTTTTTGGTTTCTCTGAACTGCCGCATACAAAACATATAAGGTAGTACGGCACAAGACGTGAGCGTGCCCGCAGCTCAATCTTTATAGAAATAATACTTCTGCACTCATGGCCACTTCTCCTCCACCTTTGCCTCCTGAACTCATCACTCACTGTGAAATAATGCAAAAATCCAGCTTTGTGGCACACACACACACAACAAACACACACACAACACATACAACACACACAACAAACATACACAACACATACAGCAAACACACACAACATACAGAACACACACAACACATACAACACAAACAACAAACATACACACACACACACACACAACACATGCAACACACACACACACACACACACACAACAAACACACACAACACATACAACACACACACAACAAACATACACACACACAACATACAGAACACACACAACACATGCAACACACACACACACACACACACATACACAACACATGCAACACACACACACACAACAAACACACACAACACATACAACACACACAACAAACATACACACAACATACAGAACACACACAACACATGCAACACACACACAACAAACACACACAACAAACACACACAACACATACAGCAAACACACACAACATACAGAACACACACAACACATACAACACACACACAACAAACATACACACACACAACATACAGAACAAACACAACACATGCAACACACACACATCAAACACACACAACAAACACACACACAACACATACAACACACACAACAAACATACACAACACATACAGCAAACACACACAACATACAGAACACACACAACACATACAACACAAACAACAAACATACACACACACACACACACAACACATGCAACACACACACACACACACACAACAAACACACACAACACATACAACACACACACAACATACAGAACACACACAACACATGCAACACACACACACACACACACACATCAAACACACACACAACACATACAACACACACAACAAACATACACAACACATACAGCAAACACACACAACATACAGAACACACACACAACACATACAACACAAACAACAAACATACACACACACACACACACAACACATGCAACACACACACACACACACACAACAAACACACACAACACATACAACACACACACAACAAACATACACACACACAACATACAGAACACACACAACACACGCAACACACACACACACACACACACAACACATGCAACACACACACACACAACAAACACACACAACACATACAACACACACAACAAACATACACACACACAGAACACACACAACACATGCAACACACAACAAACACACACAACAAACACACACAACACATACAGCAAACACACACAACATACAGAACACACACAACACATACAACACACACACACACAACAAACATACACACACACAACATACAGAACACACACAACACATGCAACACACACACATCAAACACACACAACAAACACACAAAGCTGGATTTTTGCATTATTTCACAGTGAGTGATGAGTTCAGGAGGCAAAGGTGGAGGAGAAGTGGCCATGAGTGCAGAAGTATTATTTCTATAAAGATTGAGCTGCGGGCACGCTCACGTCTTGTGCCGTACTACCTTATATGTTTTGTATGCGTCAGTTCAGAGAAACCAAAAACCATATCATGTTTGGTGCACTATATTAAATCACTACAAGGGCGCATGTATTTGTGTTACACAGCATGTTGTAGAGTGGCTAGAAATGTAACAAAGCTTTAAAAGTATACATAAGTTAGATGTTTTTTGAATAAAAATAATCTGTCTTATATTATTCACTCAAAGGACGCAAAATTTACGGTATACATAGAACGCCAAAGAACTGCGACAAACTATAACTAAAAGTCAGATTATAAAGAAATTAAGATTTATTATCTGCAAAAAGTGGAGAAACAAACTTTGAATGTTTTGTAATTGTAATATTCAGGAGCCTGCACATTTATGTAGCTTGGTGGCTCTAATAGCCTATCTTGGGAGTAAAAATAATTGTAATGGCTAACAAATTCCATGGAAAAATAAATAAATAAATAAATAAAAATAAATAAATACATAAATAAAAATAACTGAATGTAACAATTGCCAAGTAGTAGAAACAATAAATGGTTTTACAATATCACTCAAATCAGCTAGGTCATTATTCTTTATTTTAATCTTGTTACATACAATTTGAAAGCAAGAATCATTAGCTGCATGTTATAAAATATGACAAACGTTATTATATTCACTAATCCAACAAGTTCTAGAACCAAATTTCTACACATGTTGTTTATTGTAGAGATCCATAAACCCACTGCATAAGCCTTTTTCACATTAACATCATGGATAATTTTCATCATTTTTGTTTTATAACTGGAGCGGCCAGTTCTGTAGCATTATTCTTTCCATAACTATTATGTGGAAACCTTGATAGAACCCCCTTAGACCCCATTAAAATCAGTGGTGTATGTCCGGATTTGAAAGTAGCTATTTGCCTCTATTTTAAGCTACAGATATTACAATAGTCTGAATGGGGCCTAAGATGTAACTTCATATGAAACTACTGTGATACATTATAAATTACAAAATAGTTTGAAGCTTTGTGTAGAAATATATCAGGCAAAGAATATAAATCTACTAGACACTCTAAAAGAATAGTTAAAAGTAACTATTAATAAAATAAAATACTGTAACATATGTAAAACATTATATTCAATAATACGCATATTTTTTAAGGAAAACTGTCCATGGTTGGGAATAGTGTACATTCAGAAGCAGCAAAGAGAAATGAGTGCAGTGGTAACGCTCAGCGAGCTGCGCTAGAAAAATCAGGAGAAACACAGCTGTTATACAAATGTTTAAGGTCAGCAAAACACGGTTTCAAAATGGTTGTGTGCAAATAGATGGCACAGCCATCTGTGAAATTAATGTGTGATAAAATAATGTTGAATTAAAGAATGATGGAATAATATACGTGTCTGTGGCGGTTGTAAAAGTCCTGCATTTGTTTCTTACGTGTCTTGGGATAACCAAGAAGATTTTTATGGAAAATTTCATAGTAGTCCAATATTGGCACAATTTTGCGCTGTATGGTTATTATTATTATTATCATTATTATTATTAAAGTAACACCCGGAAAATAAAATAGTGTGACATATGTAAAACATTATATTCAATAATATTCGTATTTTTTAAAGGAGAGCTGTCTATGGGTAAGAATAGTGTACATTCAGAAACAGCAAAGAGAAATGAGTGCAGTGGTAACGCTCAGCGAGCTGCGCTAGAAAAATCCGGAGAAACACATCTGTTATACAAAATGTTTAAGGTCCGCAAAACATGGATTCAAATGGTTGTGTGCAAATAGACGGCACAGGCACTACGATATCCGATGTCAATAAAAGAGAATAAATATTGTTGGAACACTTTTGATATTATTATCAATTTGTTGGAAGCGTATCAGTAATCAATTTAATACATTTTGATTCGCTGTGCTTTTGGTGTACTGTCTATTTAACACGCTTTATGGGATTTTAATTAATTATCTGGTGGTCAAATAAATATTATTGGCACTATAGGTTTATGAAAATGTCAATAAAAGAGAATAAATATTATTGGTACACTTTTGATATTATCAACTTGTTGGACGCGTATCAGTAATCAATTTAATACATTTTGATTCGCTGTGATTTTGGTGTACTGTCTATTTAACACGCTTTATGCGCTTTTAATTAATTATCTGCAGTCCAAATAAATATTATTGGGCCTATGAGTACAGTGGTAACGCTCAGCGAGCTGCGCTGGATCGGAATGTAATAATGAGTGTTCAGTGATAATTGATTTGATTTGTTTATTTGTGATGTATTGCGGATTTCAAGAAGTAGCTTTTGATCTAATTGAACAGCGAAATTTATTCACATTACTTTTTTAGAAATGTAATTGATTTTGTTCAATAAACGTTATTACTTTTATCTGAAAAGTTCTCTCGTTCTTTATTTTACAAAGATCAGTACTGTTTATAGTATCAAACTGTCAATAAAAGAGGGTCCTGCCTATGAAAATGTCAGCAGCACATCTTATAGTGGTTAAATGACTTGTAACAAAATATTGTTTTGTAAGAAGTTTCACATATTTGGTAAACACCTCTTAACACGCACAACCTGACATCTAGTTAGTGGTCAGTACAGACACATTTTAACAGCTGCTAGCAAGCGGAGTGTTTGTATCTGCAGCACAGAAAATCTTAGCAGCTGTTAGCAGTTATAGTACCCAGACTTCAAGCTCACAACAGAATAATACCAAGGTTTCAAAATGATTGTGTGCAAATAGACGGCACAGGCACTACGATATCCGATGTCAATAAAAGAGAATAAATATTGTTGGTACACTTTTGATATTATTATCAATTTGTTGGAAGCGTACCAGTAATCAATTTAATACAATTTGATTCGCTATGCTTTTGATTCGCTATGCTTTTGGTGTTATGTCTATTTAACACGCTTTATGCGATTTTAATTAATTATCTGGTGGTTAAATAAATATTATTGGCACTATAGGTTTATGAAAATGTCAATAAAACTGATGCATACTGGTACAGCAAGACATGTAATGTGATAGTTAGACTCTATTTAATACAACATATAATGAATAAACAGCATGGTGTATTATAAAACACAATTTTGTGTCATTTTAGTGAAAAATTAACTAATAATTATACATAATATGTCTTTTAAGCTAAATCATGCATGTGTACATACATATTTAATGTTTTTGCTTTTTATATTCTGTAAGAATTTTTATATTATTGAATTGTCTTTGTCAAAATTTGACATTGTTCTGTCAGAAATGATCGTTTTAGCGAACAATTAACTAATAATTATACATAATATGTCCAGAATATACTGTACTTGTCTGAAAGTTTCACACTGATAGCTAGCAGTATTGCTCTGGTTGCAGAGTGCACGCTCAGCACAAATACATATAGAAGCACTATTCACTATATGTGAACACTGTGTATAAAATACACTGCTCTGATTACAGAGGCAAATTCATTTCAGCTGCCTTAGTAAATATCACGCCTGTCTGATACATACTTAATAAAGTCTATTGCCTTGTATTGTATGATATTATTATCAATTTGTTGGAAGCGTACCAGTAATCAATTTAATACAATTTGATTCGCTATGCTTTTGATTCGCTATGCTTTTGGTGTTATGTCTATTTAACACGCTTTATGCGATTTTAATTAATTATCTGGTGGTTAAATAAATATTATTGGCACTATAGGTTTATGAAAATGTCAATAAAACTGATGCATACTGGTACAGCAAGACATGTAATGTGATAGTTAGACTCTATTTAATACAACATATAATGAATAAACAGCATGGTGTATTATAAAACACAATTTTGTGTCATTTTAGTGAAAAATTAACTAATAATTATACATAATATGTCTTTTAAGCTAAATCATGCATGTGTACATACATATTTAATGTTTTTGCTTTTTATATTCTGTAAGAATTTTTATATTATTGAATTGTCTTTGTCAAAATTTGACATTGTTCTGTCAGAAATGATCGTTTTAGCGAACAATTAACTAATAATTATACATAATATGTCCAGAATATACTGTACTTGTCTGAAAGTTTCACACTGATAGCTAGCAGTATTGCTCTGGTTGCAGAATGCACGCTCAGCACAAATACATATAGAAGCACTATTCACTATATGTGAACACTGTGTATAAAATACACTGCTCTGATTACAGAGGCAAATTCATTTCAGCTGCCTTAGTAAATATCACGCCTGTCTGATACATACTTAATAAAGTCTATTGCCTTGTATTGTATATCTACCCTTGATTATTGTCGAGTTATGTGTAAGCCGGTCACTGTTGGTGAATTGGCATATCATATCTGTATTTTATCTATTAACCACACGAGCATGTAGCCCCCGTATCACACATAACACGACCTCTTAAAACTCATGAAAATGAGAAACTGCGTTATAAGCTGAAAAATATGCTGTTTCACTCTAAATGTGCCGTGGCCAACTGCACTTGTCTTCAGTCACGATTATTTCGTCAACATTTTCAAATTTACCGCGTTCTAATTGCAATTATCAATTTAATCAAAACTGCACTTGTCTTCGGTGATCTAACTACTTGTTTAAATTCTTAGAGGACGTTCAAGGTGACAGTTGCTTTGGGTGACAGAGTTGCTTTGGGTGACAGCTGCTAGCAAAATTCTGTGTTTTCTCGGCTAGTGAGAATTCTAGCACACCTTACTTTACACAGTAAGCTATTTTTAGCCATCCTCTGCTTGCGCTGTTATTTGGGGGTACCAGAGAAACAGCTGCGGGGAGCCCCACAAACAACGGCTTGAATCATATGCAAACATTTTCCAAGCAGAGTGATCCAGTCATTTTCCAGGCCCCGTGATCGCAGCTGTTAGGGTAATTAAATTTATTTTGAAAGAAGTGTACTGTGTACAGGCTGCAGGGGCTCCAGTCAGAAAAAAAAAAAAAATAAATAAAAAAAAAAGTGTTCAGAAAGTGATGATAGTGTGCTACATAGACATCTAATCAACGGGCTATTTAATGCTATTGCTTTTATACTCTGCAAGAATCGTTGAAATGTATTTGAGCTGTGTTTATTTACAATAAATATCTTTTACTTTTTTACAATACCCCGTCTTTGCTTTTTTATATAAACGTATAAAACACCACGATTCATACCTTGCGCTTGTTGTAATATGGTCGCACACATAGTAGTGCTTACATTATAAATCACCTATAAATATAAACTCTAATATAAATCAATTACGGGGGTAACATTCATGTTGTAACATGCCCCGGGGATAACATTCATGTTGTAACATGCCCGCATACATATAATACCCCTATAAATATAAAACTCTAATATAAAACAATTACGGAGATAATATTCACTCTATTAACAAATTAAATTATATAAAAAGGGAGGGGGAGCTGCCACACAGCTGCTGTTAGAAGACAAGGAGGACAGCTGTCAGGGGGGAGGGGTTACACACTTTGATACAGCTTGATAGGGGGCGTGTCCACCTGTCAAATTGAGTTTGATGAGTTATATGAATGCTCTACTACTGACTGGGTTGTGAGATTGCAGCCAAGGCAATCCTAGCACCAAATCATCATGTAGATTATACAGCACCAGAAAGCGAATAATCTCCTGGTGATCCGGATTAATACGCATAGTTACTTGTGTCCAGTATTGTGGTTTATTATTAGCCAATGGGGTGGAGTCAATCCCCTTCAGAGGAATAAGAGTCTCCAAAGGCTCTAAATCATACCCACAGCGTTTGGCAAAGGACCAATCCATAAGACTCAAAGCGGCGCCAGAGTCGACATAGGCGTCCGTGGTAATAGATGACAAAGAGCAAATCAGGGTCACAGATAGAATAAACTTAGACGGTAAGGTGCAAATGGAAACAGATTTATCAAGCTTTTTAGTGCGCTTAGAGCATGCTGATATAACATGAGTAGAATCACCACAATAGAAACACAACCCATTTTTCCGTCTAAAATTCTGCCGCTCGCTTCGGGACAGAATTCTATCACACTGCATACTCTCTGGCGACTTCTCAGTGGACACCGCCAGATGGTGCACTGGTTTGCGCTCCCGCAAACGCCTATCGATCTGAATAGCCATTGTCATGGACTCATTCAGACCCGCAGGCACAGGGAACCCCACCATAACATCCTTAATGGCATCAGAGAGACCCTCTCTGAAAGTCGCCGCCAGGGCGCACTCATTCCACTGAGTAAGCACAGACCATTTACGGAATCTTTGACAGTAAATTTCCGCTTCATCTTGCCCCTGAGATAGGGACATCAAAGTTTTTTCTGCCTGAAGCTCCAAATGAGGTTCGTCATAAAGCAACCCCAAGGCCAGAAAAAACACATCCACATTGAGCAACGCAGGATCCCCTGGTGTCAATGAAAAAGCCCAGTCTTGAGGGTCGCCCCGGAGCAAGGAAATCACAATCCTGACCTGCTGTGCAGGATCTCCGGCAGAGCGAAATTTCAGGGACAAAAATAATTTGCAATTATTTCGAAAATTCTGAAACCCAGATCTATTCCCCGAGAAAAATTCCGGCAAAGGAATTCTCGGCTCAGATATAGGTGCATGACAAACAAAGTCTTGCAAATTTTGTACCTTCGTGGCGAGATTATTCAAACCTGCAGTTACACTCTGAAGATCCATTACAAACAGGTGGACACAGAGCCATTCAAAGATTAGAAGGAGAAAAAAAAAAAAAAAAAAAAATTCTCAGCAGACTTCTTATTTCTCTCCTTTCTCAGCCAAGGATTTTAACCCTTTAGTGGGCCGGTCAAACTGTCATGTTCTCAATGGCAAGAGAACATAGCATCAGCATATATAGGAACTAGCTCTTGGAAGATGGGAACTGAGCTGACCATGAACTAAACCTAACACACAACTAGCAGTGGCCGGGTAGCATGCCTACGTTGATTCTAGATGCCCAGCACCAGCCGGAGGACTAAATAATGCTAGCAGAGGGAAATATTAGTCCTAGCTCACCTCTAGAGAAATACCCCGAAAGGAGACAGAGGCCCCCCACATGTATTGGCGGTGAATCAAGATGAAATAACAAACGTAGTATGAAAATAGGTTTAGCAAATTTGAGGTCCACTTACTACATAGCAGAAGACAGAAAGGGCACTTTCATGGTCAGCTGAAAACCCTATCAAAACACCATCCAGAAATTACTTTAAAACTCTGGCATTAACTCATAACACCAGAGTGGCAATTCCTGTTCACAAGAGCTTTCCAGACACAGTAACGAAACTACAGCTGTGAACTGGAACAAAAATGCAAAAACAAACATGGACGAGAGTCCAACTTATCTAGTAGTTGTCTAGGAGCAGGAACAAGCACAGAGAGGCTTCTGATAACATTGTTGACCGGCAAGCAACTAACAGAGCAGCAAGGTTATATAGCGACTCCCACATCTTGATGGGAACAGGTGAACAGAGAAGATGAAAACACCAGTTCAATTCCACCAGTAGCCACCGGGGGAGCCCAGAATCCAAATTCACAACAGCAGTCCCTGTCAACGACTGTCTCCAGGGCGGCGATGGCTGTGGAGGTTGTAGGACCCGGCTGTGAAAAGGGCCACACATATTGGTCTCTGTAGGACTGTCCCGGGGGCACTCCTGCGGTGGTCCTCGCTGTCCGCCTAACGGGTGCTAGTCTCTCCCCGATCAGTCACCCCACTCTCCACCCCAGTCGGTAAGTCAGTCGAGGAGGTAAGGGGTTCAGATGCGTCAGTCAGGCGAGCAGGGGTAGGGATGTCTTCCACCTCTACATCCCCGGTATCGGTGTCTCCCACAGTATTAGTGATATCCGTCTCTCTAGGCATTATAGGAGGGGAGTCAGGCTGAGAACGACAGGGGCGCAACATGTTACGGTGCAGGGTGCGGAGGCTGCCGCTGTCTTCGCCTTGTACTTGGTAGACGGGGCCACCAGGGTACGGGTGTCCAATTATTCGATAGACTTCGGTCTCCCACTTGGGCCGGAGTTTTCCTTGCGGTTTCTTTATACGAACTAGGACTAGTTGACCCACACTCAGTAGGTCTTCTTGTACTGGAAGTGGATCAGCGTGGACCTGGTCCTGGATCTGCTGTTCCACCAGCCGGTAGACAGTTTCCATCCTTTGACGGTGTGCTTGTAGCCAGGAAGGATAGGTACCACAGGTGTCTTCATCAGAGTTAGACAGGTGTAGCTCATGGATGCCTTTGCCTGGGCGGCCAAAAAGGAGGGTGTAAGGCGTGTATCCGGTGACAGAATGGACTTGATTGTTATAGGCCCACAGCAGTTCTGGGAGGAATCGAGGCCAGTCGGGCTTTTTGTCTTCTGCTAAGGTTTGGATCAGTTGTAAGAGGGTCTGGTTGAAACGTTCACACGCGCCATTCCCTTGTGGATGATACGGGGTGGTCCTGGACTTCTTGATTCCATACATCTGCTGAAGTTCTTCAATGACTCGCCCTTCGAAACACGCCCCCTGATCAGAGTGCAGCCGCTCCGGACACCCGTAGACCCGAAGGAGGTGTTGACAGATGGCCTGTGCAGCTGATTCGGCAGTCTGATCTTTGGTAGCAACAGCGACGGCGAATTTCGTGAAGTGGTCCACCAACCCCAGACAGTACTGGTAGCCACTATTCGCCGTTCCGATCAACAGATAGTCCACCATCAACAACTCGAGGGGCCTGGATGTGCTAATAGTCTGGACGGGTGCACGCTGCTCAGTAGACTTGTGGAGTTCACATGTACGACATCTTAGGCAGACGTTTTCAACCAGCTTACGGAGTCCTGGGCAAAAAATGAATTGCTGGGTCCACCGGAGGGTCTTGTCTATGCCGAAGTGGCCGTTCCTTCCGTGGGCTTCAGCCACCATCTCATGGGCTAGCTGCACCGGGACGACAATCTGCAAACATTCTTCCAGCATATGGGATAAAAGGGCCCTGCGATACAAGACTCCATCCTTCACGATCAGCCGATCCCATTGGGCAAGTAGGGCAGAGGCCCTGGTTGATAGTCGGGCTCTTACTTCGGAGGGTGGTTTCTCTTGTGTCTTCACGTACTGTTTCAGTAAGACGTGTTCAAGGTCTCGATCTTGAAGCTTGGCCCATTCTTGTTGGGACAGGGGGGACCCCACTACTGCTTCGATCCCACCTACAGCATACTGGCGGCTATCTTCTATTTGTTTAGCTAGCCGGGCAAAGTCGGGCAGTTCATCTTCCTCCAACTCTTCATCCCGGTCCCCTACCGGCGGGGATGATGTCACTCTGGAAAGGCTGTCAGCATTCTGATTCTCCGTCCCCGCTCTGTATTTAATTTTGTATTGGAATCTAGAGAGCCTTGCCATCCAGCGCTGTTCCATTGCCCCTAGTTTGGCATTTTCTAGGTGGGCAAGAGGATTGTTGTCTGTCACGACCAGCACCTCCGCCCCTGTCAGGTAGCCAGCAAATTTCTCTGTCATAGCCCAGGTCAGGGCCAGGAGTTCCAGGCGGAAAGAGCTGTAGTTGACGGGGTTCTTTTCGGTGTCACGGAGGGATCTACTGGCATAGGCTATTACGCGTTCCTTGTTATCTTGGACTTGGGAGAGGACCGCCCCGAGACCTTGAAGGCTGGCGTCGGTGTATAACTGGAACGGCAAGGTGTAGTCTGCATATGCCAGAATAGGGGGTGATGTCAGAGCAGCTTGAAGCGCCCGGAAGGATTTTTCTTGGTCGGGCCCCCAGCTGATGCGTCGTCCTCTGGGACTTTTCGCGGTCCCTCGGAGGGTCTCATGCAGTGGTTCCGCAAGCCGGGCAAAGTCCTTGACAAATCGGCGGTAATAGCCCGCTAGCCCCAGGAAAGCCTGGACTTCTTTGATGGTAGTTGGCTGTGGCCACTCTTGGACAGCTGCTATCTTCTCTGGAGAGGGTTGGATACCTTCGGCCGAGATCCGGTGTCCCAGGTAATCGATCTCCTGCTGGAATAGATGGCACTTGCTGGGCTTCAACTTCAAGCCGTGTTTCTTCAAGCGCTGGAACACTTTGCCAAGCTTGTGAAGATGATCCTCGAAGGTGGCGGAGTATACCACGATGTCATCAAGGTATATCAGCGTGAATTCGAAGTTGAAATCTCCCAGACAGCATTCCATCAGTCTCTGAAAGGTCCCTGGTGCGTTATTCAAGCCGAATGGCATCCGGTCAAACTCGTACAGGCCCATGGGAAGGATGAAGGCGGTCTTTTCTCTGTCCTTCTCACTCATGGGGACCTGCCAATATCCACTGGCCAAGTCTAGAGACGAAAAATATTTGGCCTTTTTCAGGGCGGTCAGTGACTCTTCGATCCGGGGGAGTGGATAGGAGTCCCGGATCGTGCAAGCGTTCAACCGACGGTAGTCTACGCAAAATCTCAGGGATCCATCTTTCTTTTTGACTATCACCACGGGTGCAGCCCATGGGCTCTGGCTTTGCCGCACCACTCCGGCGTGTAGCATAGATTCTAAGAGGCTTTTCACCTCCTGGTATTGTTGAGGTGGTATTTGTCGGTACCTCTCGCGAATAGGGGCAGCATCGCCCGTGGGAATCTCGTGTTGGATACTGGTGGTGTACCCGAAGTCGGTGTCATGCTTTGCAAAGGAGTCTTGGTGTTCTCGCAGTAGTTTCTCCATTTGAGACACTTCCTGTTTGGTGTACTGGGACGGGTCCAGTTGCACTTTTTCCAGTAGTTTTCGCCCAATGTCTTCATCATCTGCTTGAGCATTTATGGCTGAGACAGTTACCGTCCAGCCATCTTCAGTAGACGGGGTGAATTGTAAGGGTCCCATGGGGTTCACTTCTGTGGGTAGAGCATATACTCTGGCAAGTTGCATGCCAGCCTCAAGAGCTACACCTACGTCTGCGGTGTTGTTTAGCCTGACAGGGACTCTTCCGTTCCTCACGACGGCTAGGGTGTGGGCGACTAGTGGGTTTAGCTTACTCCCACTTGGAGCCCTCGGCTCGATTAACACTTCAACTCCTTCAAGTTGTCGGTTGGTGTTAAGAGGCAGGGAAATGACTGTCTCTTTTTCAGTGGGCAAAGTAATCCGGGTACAGAGGGGCACTTTAATGGCTGCTAGGGGTAGTTGTTCCTTTGCCATCTGTTGAAGTCCAACGGTCCGGATTACGCGTTGGAACGCCAGACGAGTCAGTTTATGTTTGGTAACTTTCTGCCAGTACTTGGGCCCTTTTCTTGTCGATAGCATAAGATCCAGGTCTTTCAAGATATTCATTCCGATTATTACTGGGGTCTCGGAGCCGAAGACTTCCTTGACAATGACGATTCCTCGTTTCCCTAGGTCTTGCCCGCAGGTCTTCGTATCCATCCAGGCGACTCCGGTTACTGGAATGGGTAGGTTATTAGCCGCAATTATCTTAATGGTGGTATCTGGATCACAAGCAGTTCTTGGTTTGAGGTACTTTTCATAAAACTGTTCAGAGATCGTGGTCACTTGCGACCCAGTGTCCATCAATCCTTGCACTGCAACTCCCTCCAGAATAACTTCAAGTGTAGGACTACTCGAGGCGAGAGTACTCCGTTGCTGGCTCTGTTTTTCTACACCCCATTCTCTGTCCCCCACTGGCGGCCATTGTGGTGAGACCTGGCGTGGCGGCTCTGCTCGTGGATGTAGCTGATATTCTGTTCGTCGTGGTAACTGATGGTTTGTTCGTTGAGGACAACGATTCGCCCTATGACGAGGGTCACCACATGACCAACACGGTCCCGCGGGACGGCTAGGTCGCATCCGCTGGTCTCTCTGTCGTTCTAGTGTTAACTGTGACACCTGTTGCTGTAAATCTGCTACCATCTTTTTCAGCTCCTCGGTGTCGCTGTTGGGCTGTTTAATGTCTAATATGGATCTGCACGCAGCGCTTTGAGTCCCCACATCCATGACAGGTCCCCTAGAACGTTCTATGGCTTCCTGCTTGACTTCAGCGAAGGTGAGAGTCGGCGTCATCCGAATCAAGTCCTGTAGCGTACGGTTAAGATACTGGTCTCTCAGCCCTATAACGAATTGGTCTCTCAGTACCAGGTCACGAGGAGCTATAGTAGCCAGTTGTTCCCCTTTTGCACAGACTTGTTCAAGGAGTACCTGAAGGGCATTTGCATATTGGGGAATGTCCTCCCATTCAAGCTGTGTCCGTCTGAAGAACAGGTATCGCAGTGTTCCCTGGTACGTAGTAGGTCCATAGGTCTTTTCCAGCACCTGCACCAAATCCTCCAACGCACGCTGCCCCCTGACCGTCTCCAGTCTGACTGTCGTCCATGCCTCCCCCTCTAGCGTCAGTACCGCCATTTCTGCCAAGGTCTTAGGGTCAATATTATACATTTCTCCCAGTATCCGTACTTGTTCCGCCCACTCTGGTACGGGGTAGTTTCGCCCGCCAAACTTCCTGACCTGGTTTACAATGGACACCGGCGGCAGTTTCTGACTGTACACTGGGCCTGGGTGGGAATCTTGCTGGGCACAGATCCTGCCGACTACGCCAGATGAAGTGTCCGAGGGCAAGGCCGCCCATGCATATCCATGATCTGGCCCAGCAAAACCTCCACACCCAGATTCCATCTTAACAAACGTATCTTTACTGTTATACATTTTTCTTAACACAGCAGAACACAATAATAGACAGTACAAAGTATGCTTATTCACAGAAATAACGTGTAATAACAAACTATCCCTCACTGTCCCTATCCACACGTTACCGGTTCCTTTGCTCCAAGAGGTTATCTTCCCACGTCGCAGGCCTGTCGGTCACAGCAGGGAGACGCTCCAGCCGAAGAGAAAAAGGAATTAAACAAAACTTGGTCTCTCAGGTCCAGACTGTAGACCATGGGGTTCAGCAGGTAGGGGTGGAATATTCGGCCTCTCAACAGAGGACCCGCTTACAGTTCATGGGCTCCAGGATCTGTGAAGATGTCACCGCTGAGTGCTCCGCAGTGTGGGAGCTGGGAACAATCTGGATGTCAGCTTCCAAGAGAGAGGGGTAATCCAGGCAATCTTCTAAATCGCATCTACAGGAGGACGCCAGCACACACAGACCTCTCTCTGCACTGACTGTTTTCCCGGGCTCTTTTTCTTCTCCCTCCCCTTCCTGTTCACATGACATAACAGGGGGGAGTTTAGCCAATACAGTTTGTTTCTCTGTAATCACATTCGGCATAGGTATAACTACTGGCCACACGGGGGCAGTGTCTGTCACAGATTCTATGTCAATGATAACAGAACAGTCACAGCCGGCCAGCTCACTACACAAGTAGTAGACAACCCTTTGAATGGTGTGCATCTGTATGCGACCACATTATTTCACTTCTTTATAATTTTTTCACCAGAAAAGATTCCAGCTTATTTTTTTGGAAATACAAAGTTAAGAACCAAGCATGGATCAGAAGAATCCATAGCATAAGTTCTGGACACTATTGGTGGAGGAAAGCACAGGAAGGAGCAGCCTCCGAAGGTAGAAAGAGCTTGACACAGGACCATGGATGGGTGAATTACAGTTTTTTTTCCCCCTTCTCCTGTGTCAAGATCTTTAGAAAAAAAAACAACAACACGACAAGCTACCCAATTATTACAAGTTGTTGCTGGAGATATAGAGCACTTGATGGCTCTTTGCCACGCTTGTTTTGGTCATATCCTCAGATTAGGGTCTTTTGGAAAAATAGCAATCTATTATTCTCCCCACATTAGATGGTAAAATGAATAATGTTCAAAAAGAAAACTCATCTTGGAAAAAAAACAAGCCCTCGTACGGCTATGTCGATGGAAAAATATAAAAGTTGTGACTCTTGGAAGAAGAGGAGGAAATAACGAAAGATCAAAATGCAAAATTCTTAATTGGATAAAGCAGAACTGTACCTCTTAAATAGTGCCACGATTGTTGGTTTCGTGATAAACAGGAATGTATAAGATAAGGAAATGACAATATTTATTCCTGATATTATCAGTATATAGAGGACGTGGGATTGCCCCATTAAGTGCACAAGGCTGTATAAAAAATTTTACTGACTTTTTAAAAAAAATGAACTAGTGTTATCACTGCGCATCCATTAAATCAGCTGTCCCCAACCTTTGTAAGTGCTTGTGCAGATGACATTTTTATTGGTCCTAGTGCGATCTGACAAAACATTGGTTCGCACTCTGACCAATGTTATTCTATAGGACCGTGCACATTTGCATGTGATATTCGGATCGCGGTCACACATGCAAGTCAATGAGAAAACATCGTCCTGCACTTAGATGACATCTGAGTGCATTCCAATTATTAAGGACTGACACAATGGAGAAGATGGAGAAAAATATTTTCTATCTTCTCCATACCCGAGAAAATCGGATCACACTCTGATTAAACTCTGATCAGAGTGTGATTAGCGTAATTGTCCCTATTCTCTCGGATGGGAGAAAATATGCTGGTGTAACCATGGCCTTACCGTGAGAGCCATATTCAGCGACCCTTCCCCTCACAGTAGTGACCCCAAGAACCTGGTATGAAGACAGCAAAAACTTCCCCACAAAAAGCATATCATGACCTTGTGCACCTTCCCTTATTGGCAGGATACTTACATCCAAGAGGCCCACTTTACCCACATTCAATATTTTCACATCAAGCCCACTCACCTTTCTAATTGCTAGTGTCATGCTATCTCAGCTTACCATCGTGGTCCCTCAAGCCACATGTGGTTCCCGACTCATAGGTTGGGCTGCATAAAATACTCATCGTGACCAATTAAGTAAAAGAAAACTTAGTATATTTCCAAAGGAATAGAAACGTATAATGAAGGACTTGTCTGTAATATCGGCATACCCCCATCAGCCGCTCTTGCTGCGACTGTTATTAGCAGCAGCAGGGGTAGGCTGATGGGAGTAATAGTCCTATCAGCTGCCGCCTGCTGTCTGTTTTATCACTTAAATGTGACTCTCACCATTCTCCCCTGTTTGCGCCGATCACCGGCAGAGCAGGGGAGAATGATGAGAGCCGTGTTCAGCACCCAGTGACGGGGAACAGTGCTTACTGTAACGCTTCTTCCCCGGTGCCGATGCATGTCACACAGATGACATCCATGTGTGTTATGCGTATGCACATATGCGGGATGTTTTGTGGCCCGTGCGGACATTAAAAATTGGACATGTCAGCGTGTTTTGCCTACGGACACGGGGCCCTTGGAAACACACTGACGTGCACAGACCCATTCTGTTGAATAGGCAAATAGCGCTCCGTTCCTCCTGAGTCTCTCCGTATGGCTAAGTAGTACTATACAGCCACATATGGGGTATTGCCACGTTCAGTAGAAATTGTGAGACAAAGTTTGGTGCAATTTTTACCCACTTGTGTGAAAATGTAAAATCTGGGGCTAAAACAAAATTTTGGTGGTAAAAATGTAGTTATTTTGTCTTCACTTCGCAATGGTATAAAATTCAGTGACACACCCATGGTGTCAATATGATCACTCCATCCCTAGATGAATTCATTGAGAGGTGTAATTTGTAAAATGGGGTCACTTATGGGGGGTTCTGGCACCTCATGGGCTCTCCCAGTGGGTTATGGCATCTGCAAACCATAACAGTAAAATCTGGAGCTCCTTGCCTTCTGAGCTTTGCACTGTGCCTGAAAAATATTTCCCGATTACATGTAGGGTATTGGCATACTCAGGAAAAAATGAACCTCAGTTTGTTGTAAAAAAAATTTCCTATTAGCCCTTAGAAAAATTAAAAACCTGGGGCTAAAACAACATTTTTGTGGTATGAATGTGGAGCGCCCCCACACCACCGCAGGGCCGAGGGGTACCCGGAGCCGGGCCTCTGGGTCTCAGTCCTGGGGTTGTCACGGTGGCTAGACCCGGTCCGTGGCCCTGTCTGTCAGTGGGGGACGTCCGGTGCAGTAAGTGATGTTGTAACAGTGCAGTTGTGGGGTGCAGGTCGCGGTAAATAACGAGGACACCAGGTTGCAGTCTCTTTACCTCTTTACTGGAGATCTCTGAGTCCTCAGTCCAGAATACGGTTCACCAAGCTGCGCAAGTCCGGCCGGTCCAATGGCACCTCCAGAGTTCTCTTCACAGGTGGAAATCGGTGCCTTCCTTCTTAGCGCTATGTGTTGTAGTCCTTCCCTGCTGTGCTTACGGAAAGTACCCCACAACTGTTGTGTCTGTTTCTTAAGTTCCCTCACAACTCGATTAAATGATGTTCTTCTAATCGTCCGTCCCTTCCTGATGTTACAGTTAGAACGGCACCCGTTTGTCGGGTAGGCCTGGAGTTCTTCCGGGACCCTAGAGACGCCCCTCTCCCGCAATTGCCTCCCAAGACTTCATAGGTGATATGTGTTAGACAGCCCGCCTTAAACTGACTGTCCTGCCGCTGTTTAGAGTATTGCTTGAAGCTGAATGTTATAATACTCCCTCGGCGTTCCGGCCACCGGTAGTGCGCCTCAGTAGGGTGTTGCTCCGGTCTTACAGCACGACCCCTACTGGAATTCTCCTATCGCTTGATCTCGTTTCTCACTCAGCACAATCTATCTCGCTTCTAGTCCTTTCTTGGGCCCCGCCGCTTCCCGGAGCTGGCGCGGACCCGTTACGTTCTTTCCAATGCCAAGCCTCTGTCAGGATCCCACCCCTGACAGAGACCCTACTGTCTCTTCCTCCACAACACCCTCTGCCACTAGGTGTTGCTTCGTCCAATCCAGTCAGCTTTTTTCATCTAACTTCCTGCCTGATCCCCAGTTTACCCACTATGGTGGGGAGTGGCCTAATGAATAGAACCCTTAGCTCCCCCGGAGGCCCGGCTGTGAAATGTATTGGTGTCTGTGATACCTGATCAGATGAACTCCTTCAGTGCCATCGGACGCACCATGGCTCCCCATAGTGGCGGAGCCACAGTACTGCAACGACCAGGACTCTGGGGCGCTGCACTCCCCCCTGGTTAAACACAGTACTCCGGGACTGGGAAGAAAACAACAATACAAGTTAGCAAAAAGACATACAATTTTGTTGAGTGCAATGACAATAAGTATACTTGAACAGGCTTCCCTTTATGGGAGGTAAGGACACTTGAACGTTACAAACATGGCAAAAAGATCATAGCAACATGCTATAATTAACTTTTCTTACCCAACCGGGTATTCTACTAAGTGCAAACATTATTAACCAATAATTTAACTTTGCCTTTAAGGATATACACTCTTAGTCCGCTAAAGACCTTCCTATAATCACATTACAAGGTATTTTTAACTTTTTCATTCTCCTACTTTGGATCTGCAGGACCGCCTGTCCTATCGGCACCAGACCTACTGCCTCTCCTTTCTGTTACAGGACCGCCCCGTTCAGCCAGGGCCTACTGCCTTTTCAACTACTATACACAGTATAGAACATAACTTTTCTTTCAGTTTGAGAACACCGAGCCGGCTCTACTTGGCTCCTATAAGGACTCACCCACTAACCCTTACGGGTTCACTTTCTGTCCTTAGTAACACATTACTAACTTTCGATGGGGAACGCAGGGTTTACCTTCTATCCCCCCCCCCTTTTCTTATCAACATTATCAACTATCTTCTTTTCACAACATTAAACTTTCTCATTACTTCCTCTTTTTTTTTTTTCAGAGAACATTATCAGCATTCCTTTACAATTAACTAATGGCATACATATAACTTTTACATGTAAATATTATCATCATTTTCTTCCATTGACATTATTGCTACCGATCTTAAAGCAATATCACCATTTACGTGCAACAAATGAACATCCCCTTTAAGAGGGGACCAAATCTCTGTGAGGTAGCACATCTTCTCAAGCTACCAGTCCATACTCATCAAAGGTTCCAGTGCGGTATCTTCGCAAAGAGTCCTTGTTTAAGTAAAACCAGTAGGGAGCGCCTTTAATAAGGTGCAAACTATTTACAAGCAGTTTGTATCATGCACTGTTCATGATTCCAGCAGTTCTTTGTAAACTTGGGTAAACAGGGAGCAAAAGGAAAATAAAAACAAAAATAAAAGCAATAGGGATCCCGGGTAAACGAAGGGATCCCTTTAAGAATAACCCAGGTCGGGTATTAGTAGCAAAAAGCAGGGAAACAAACAGTTAACTATGTACAGTTTCAGGTTTCCGAGGTTTAGTTGAACGGCTTCCAGGGCTGCACCTGGCACTTAACCCTTCCTGGCCTGGGAAAGGTGAGGTCCAGGGTTGCACCCAGTGCTGGACAAACGCCGTTAATCCGTCTTTCATGTACGGTTAGGTCATACACAGCGATGGAGGTCTGCGCAGCTTGAGTAGGGGCATTTGCTGCAGCAGAGGTAGCGGCTGCTGCAAGATCAGTCACTGGAACGGAGTCAGCAGCTGTGGCACTAGCAGTCGCGGGAGTGGTGTCAGTCATCAGGGCAGGGTCGTCCTTCATACCTGCTTCAGATGCGGTCCCTCCGGTGCCGGTCTGCTCTGCCTCCGCGGGGGCCTGGAATGCTGGCTGCAGGGCCTTGCGCTGCGGCGTTGTCATCTCCGTTTGCAGCATCTCGTTTTCCGGCAGGGCCTTGCCTTCTGACTTCGGAGCGCTGGAACTTCTTTCCTGCTCCGGACCAGATGAGGCTGCCGACAGATGTCTGGTGAGGCTCCTGATGATGGCCTTCTTCCACCCGGCCTCAGTGCTCAGCTGCGCCCGCCGGGGTCGGTCGCTGAGCTCGTCCACTCCGGCCTGCAGGAATTCAGCATCAGCGGTGGAGGCCTGGTTGCGGTGCCCCTCTGGGTGGCTGGGGGAGTCCTCTGCTCCGACCCCACGCTCCGGCTCCGGGCGGCTCGCCATGGCGTCCTCCATGTCGCTCACTCCTTTTTCCTGGTCCTTTTCCCGCTCTCTCCTTCGTGGGCGGTTTCGTTTTCTCTGTCTCTGCCCACCATTGAGGATCAGGAGGCGGATCTCGGCTGCTGACGGACACGTCCTCAAGGGGCCGAGATATTTAGACTGGGTGGCCATTGTCTTTCGCGCTCTTCAGCTTGTTCACGCCCACTTCCACGCCCTTCTTCTTCTCCTGCGCTCTCCTTAGCGCTGTAATGGCGGCGGTTTTGGCGGGAACTTCTGGCGGCAAGTGGCCATACACAGTCTTTGCAATAAGTCACAGTCCAAGCACAATAAATCACAGTTCCAAGGCACACATGACCTGATTCTTCAGGCTTAAGTAGATCCTGTTCGTGACGCCAAGTTGGAGCGCCCCCACACCACCGCAGGGCCGAGGGGTACCCGGAGCCGGGCCTCTGGGTCTCAGTCCTGGGGTTGTCACGGTGGCTAGACCCGGTCCGTGGCCCTGTCAGTGGGGGACATCCGGTGCAGTAAGTGATGTTGTAACAGTGCAGTTGTGGGGTGCAGGTCGCGGTAAATAACGAGGACACCAGGTTGCAGTCTCTTTACCTCTTTACTAGAGATCTCTGAGTCCTCAGTCCAGAATACGGTTCACCAAGCTGCGCAAGTCCGGCCGGTCCAATGGCACCTCCAGAGTTCTCTTCACAGGTGGAAATCGGTGCCTTCCTTCTTAGCGCTATGTGTTGTAGTCCTTCCCTGCTGTGCTTACGGAAAGTACCCCACAACTGTTGTGTCTGTTTCTTAAGTTCCCTCACAACTCGATTAAATGATGTTCTTCTAATCGTCCGTCCCTTCCTGATGTTACAGTTAGAACGGCACCCGTTTGTCGGGTAGGCCTGGAGTTCTTCCGGGACCCTAGAGACGCCCCTCTCCCGCAATTGCCTCCCAAGACTTCATAGGTGATATGTGTTAGACAGCCCGCCTTAAACTGACTGTCCTGCCGCTGTTTAGAGTATTGCTTGAAGCTGAATGTTATAATACTCCCTCGGCGTTCCGGCCACCGGTAGTGCGCCTCAGTAGGGTGTTGCTCCGGTCTTACAGCACGACCCCTACTGGAATTCTCCTATCGCTTGATCTCGTTTCTCACTCAGCACAATCTATCTCGCTTCTAGTCCTTTCTTGGGCCCCGCCGCTTCCCGGAGCTGGCGCGGACCCATTACGTTCTTTCCAATGCCAAGCCTCTGTCAGGATCCCACCCCTGACAGAGACCCTACTGTCTCTTCCTCCACAACACCCTCTGCCACTAGGTGTTGCTTCGTCCAATCCAGTCAGCTTTTTTCATCTAACTTCCTGCCTGATCCCCAGTTTACCCACTATGGTGGGGAGTGGCCTAATGAATAGAACCCTTAGCTCCCCCCGGAGGCCCGGCTGTGAAATGTATTGGTGTCTGTGATACCTGATCAGATGAACTCCTTCAGTGCCATCGGACGCACCATGGCTCCCCATAGTGGCGGAGCCACAGTACTGCAACGACCAGGACTCTGGGGTGCTGCACATGTACTGTAACTTATTCTTTCTTCACAGCCCAGTGGTATAAAATTCTATATGAATTCATTGGGGAGTGTAGTTTGTAAAATGAGTTCACATATTTGGGGTTTCTGTTGTTCTGGCACCTCAGGGGCTCTGCCAATGTGACATGGCACCCTGAAACCATTCCAGCAAAATCTGAGCTCCAATATGGCGCTTCTTCCCTTCTGAGCTTTGCACTGTGCCTCAAAAGTAGCATCCCCCTCCATATGGGGTATCGGCGTACTCAGGACAAATTGCACAACAACTTTTGTGGTCCAATTTCTCCTGTTACCCTTGGGAAAATGAAAAATTGGTGGTAAAAAGTTAATTTATGTGGAAAAAATATGATTTTTTTTATTTTTACGGCTCTACATTATAAACTTCTGGGATGCACATGTGGGTTCAAAGTGCTCACTACACATCTAGATAAGTTCCTTGGGGGGTCTAGTTTCCAAAATGGTGTCACTTGTGAGGGTTTCCACTGTTTAGGCACATCAGGGGCTCTCCAAACGCAACATGGCGTCCGATCTCAATTCCAGCCAATTTTGCATTGAAAAGTCAAACGGTGCTCTTTCCCTTCCGAGCTCTGCGGTGCGCCCAAACAGTGGTTTACCTGCACATATGGGGTATCAGCGTACTCAGGACAAATTGCACAACAACATTTGGGGTCCAATTTCTCCTGCTACCCTTGGGAAAATAAAGAAATTGGGATCTGAAGTAAATTGTTTGTGAAAAGAAGTTAAATGTTAATTTTTTTTATACATTCCAAAAATTCCTGTGAAGCACTTAAAGGGTTAATAAACATCTTGAATATGATTTTGAGCACCTTGAGGGGATCAGTTTTTAGAATGGGGTCACTTTTGGGTATTTTCTATCAGATAGACCCCTCAAAGTGACGTCAAATGTCATGTGGTCCCTAAAAAAAATGGTGTTGTAAAAATGAGAAATCGCTGTTTAACTTTTAACCCTTATAACTTCCTAACAAAAAGCATTTTGGTTCCAAAATTGTGCTGATGTAAAGTAGACATGTGGGAAATGTTACTTATTAAGTTTTTTTTGTGACATATCTCTGTGATTTAATGGCATGAAAATTCAAAGTTGGAAAATTGCAAAATGTTTAAAATTTTTCAAACGAAAAGTCACAGGAAGTGAAGCAAAAATAACACATTTAGGGATAAGCTGGATAGGGAGAAGTGTAGGGTATTATATAATAAAGCTAATTACAACAAACGGTGAGGGTGTAAAGATAGATATTTAGAAAGGACATTTTGGGGTCTGGATCACCCCTTTAAATATGCCATTGAGATTAGATTGTTCTTAATAGTTCTTGGTATTAGTTCACTCATAGTTTTTTCTATTGTTCATTCTTACACATCCTGAAAATAGGATCTAGGAGACTCTTCAACTACTAAAAATAATTGTAAGAGCAGGTGACTCGTCACTTTGCACTTTCCCACTGTTTCACATGATCAGTAATTGTCAGGGTGTAGTAAAACCTCTGTTATTGGTCGTCTAAGAAATACAGTCACTCCCCTGTTGTGCCGTAATGCTTTCCAGGCAAACCCAAATCTATATTTATATTTCCACTCAGCATTCATCTGATGGTTATGCTGCCATTCTGACAAGTCTACAATGCGGCTAAACAGGTTATAGTACTTCTGACTCTTTGAAAAAGTAACAATTAACACAAACTCTGGGTTTATCATGTCTTTTAGACCTGGATTACATAAGGTTATAGGTCTTCGCTTTGTATGTATGCTGGGAAACGCTCCCAGTGTACGAGAGCATATCCAAAGGGCTCATTAACCAGATGGAGGCAAAAATGGTGCATCTTCAGAGAGGAAGAGGACATGAACTCTAGTGTCACCTATTAAAAGTATCAATTCTACTGATGAAGAGCAAACACCGTGAAACACGTCTTCAAATTGAGCCTCTGGTTTGGCTTTGATCCTACGTCATGTGTCAAGGCTTGTTAAAGGGTTGATATTGACTTTTAGAATTGTTATTTCCAATATATGGAACGATAATTCAAGTCTTCTTCGTCTCTGAAGATGTAATTTTTATATTTACACACGTGGTCAAAATTGTTGGTACCTCTTGTTTAATGACAGAAAAACCCACAATGGTCACAGAAATAACTTGAATCTGACAAAAGTAATAATAAATAAAAAATCTATGAAAAAGAACAAATGAAAGTCAGACATTGCTTTTCAAGCATGTTTCCATAGAATAAAAAAAAAACAACAACTCATAAAATAGGCCTGGGCAGAAATGATGGTACCCTTAACTTAATATTATACCTTTTGAGGGAATCACTGCAATCAAACGATTCGTGTAACTTCTGCACCTCTCGACAGGTATTTTGGCCCACTTCTCAAGAGCAAACTGTTCCAGTTGTCTCGTGCTTGAAGGTTGCCTTTTCCAGATGGCATGTTTCAGCTCTTTCCAAAGATACTCAATAGGATTTAGGACAGGGCTCATAAAAGGCCGCTTCAGAATAGTCCAATATTTTCCTCTTAGCCATTCTTGGATGTTTTTAGCTGTGTGTTTTGGGTTATTATCCTGTTGCAAGACCCATGACCTGCGACTGAGACCAAGCTTTCTGACACTGGGTGTTACACCCGGTCCGGTCCCTGTTCCTCCGCAGGGTCCCCGTCGGGATTCCCGCTTTGTGCCGGCTCCACGCTGTCCTGGTGTGGTCTCTGCGTCCCCATCCTCCTCTGCTTCCTGGCGCGCGGCCAGCAGGTTCTCGGGCAGAGTGCTTAGGTCGCTCGCGCACTCGTTCCCGGTCTCTTAAAGAAAAGGTACTTTCTGACCAATGGAGTGTTTTGGATCTCTATTTCTAGCGCCTCCACCATAGGGAGGGTGCTGGAGCAACAAGTATCTATTGTTGCTCATTTCCGGTTCCTGCAAGCATGTGCTTCTATCTGTTAAGTTCTCTGCCAGTGCTCCGCTTACATTGTCTGTCTCCACAGATCATCACCTACCCGGCTATCCTGTACGACGTCCGTTCTGTCTACGCCAGTTCTGTCTCGTCCCACCAATCTGCCATCCTCTACTCCGGATGACGCCAGTACCGCCAGTACCTGCTTCTTCCCGAACACCCGGTACCATCTGGTTAGCTCTACGACACCTGTTAACCCGGCTAGTCCGCCTGTCCTGCTGGGGCTGCTGCCATGAGTTCGGGGTCTAACTGGAGGTAGCACCCGTGTCCCTCAGGCATTCCATTCCGACCCTGTTCGAGGCCTTTTACCACGGGTGTCTGGGGCTCTCATAGTCACACCCCCTTCGGAGCCCCCCGGATCATGGTCCAGAGGTTCCACGTTAAACTTTAATAAAAACGAATGTGAACTTCACCACCTGTGCCTCCATTTCCATTTGTTACACTGGGCAGCACATTTCTCTCTAGAATCCATTGATAGTTTTGAGATTTTATTGTACCCTGCACACATTCTAGACACCCTGTGCCAGATGCAGCAAAGCAGCCCCAGAACATAACAGAACCTCCTCCATGTTTCACAGTAGGGACAGTGTTCTTTTCTTGACATGCTTCATTTTTCCGTCTGTGAACATAGAGCTGATGTGCCTTGCCAAAAAGTTCAATTTTTGTCTCATCTGTCCATAGGACATTCTCCCAGAAGCTTTGTGGCTTGTCAACATGAACGCTCCCTGAGGAAGGACTGTACCGAAACGCGCGTCGGGGTGGGCAGGAGCTGGCGTGATCTCCCCTTCATTAGTGGTAGGTTCACATATCTATTCTTGTATTTATGAATGTCCGGGATTTCGTTATATGACATTGTTATACTATGTGAGTCTTAGAGTGATACTGTTGTTTTATGTATTTCTGACTCTGTACAGCATATTCCCGATGCTATTGTAGGACATTGTTATATGTTTATTAATGTGAACTTACTATGTATTTTATATCATGTGCCTTATGGCACTGTTTACTGGTTCCTATTTGGGGTTCATTGCCTCACTCCTAATTTCCATGTGTTTTGTTGTTCGCATTCCCCACTGTGCTGACCAAGTTCTTTGTCGTATATTTATTTAATAAACTTTTTTCTACGATTTCTTTATCATTGGACTATGGCACTACATTTTTTAGTGGTTTAGCTCATTAGCAATAGTGTGTCCCACACTTCTCCATGTATCGGATGATTATAGAACAGGATTGTATATGACATTATGACCATACAATCTCACAGCAGCCCACAGTGTTTGCCTTGTTTTCTAGGCTTGTCAACATGTAGTTTGGCAAATTCCAGTCTGGCTTTTTTATGATTTTTTTTCAACAATGGTGTCCTCCTTGGTCGTCTCCCATGAAGTCCACTTTGGCTCAAACAATGACAGATGGTGCGATCTGACACTGATGTTCCTTGAGCTTGAAGTTCACCTTTAATCTGTTTAGAACAGTAGTGAAGAATAAGCAATATGTAACGCTACGGCCAATAGAGGAAGGCACCTCACTCCCTAAATAAATCCACCATAGTCAGGGATAGTAAATCAGTGGACTACTCCAAGAAGTATAAACAAGAGAGAAAGCAGAGTATAAAACCACCAAAGAATAAAAAATAGAAAATTTTATTACCAATATTAACCCCTTCCCGACCCATGACGCCACGTAGGCGTCATGAAAACCCGTGCCAATCCGACCCATGACGCCTATGTGGCGTCATGGAATGATCGCGTCCCTGCAGATCGGGTGAAGGGGTTAACTCCTATTTTACCCGATCTGCAGGGAGAGGGGGAGTGGTACTTCAGCCCAGGGGGGGTGGCTTCACCCCCCCCGTGGCTACGATCGCTCTGATTGGCTGTTGAAAGTGAAACTGCCAATCAGAGCGATTTGTAATATTTCACCTAAAAAAATGGTGAAATATTACAATCCAGCCATGGCCGATGCTGCAATATCATCGGCCATGGCTGGAAATACTGAAGTACCCCCCCCCCACGCCCACCGATCGCCCCCCCCGTCCTCTGTTATGGGGTCCGGTCCCCTCCGTCCGCCTGCCGGCTCCCCCGTCCTCCTGTCCGCTCCCTCCTTGCCCAGACCCACCCCCCCTGTGCTCCGTTCCCCCCCCCCGTGCTCCGATCCACCCCCCCACCACCCCTTCATACTTACCGATCCTCCCGGTGTCCGTCCGTCTCCTCGCTGGGCGCCGCCATGTTGGAAAATGGCGGGCGCATGCTCAGTGCGCCCGCCGAATCTGCCAGTCGGCAGATTCCTTACAGGTACATTTTGATCGCTGTGGTAGGTTCTATCACAGCGATCAAAATAAAAAAATAATAAATAACCCCCCCCCCTTTATCACCCCCATAGGGACAATAATAAAATAAAGAATTTTTTTTTTTTTTTTTTTTTTCCTCTAGGGTTAGGATTAGAACTAGGGTTAGAACTAGGGGTAGGGTTAGGGGTAGGGTTAGGGTTACGGGTAGGGTAATTAGGGGTAGGGTTATGGCATGTGCACACAGAGCGGATCGGCCGTGGATCCGCAGCGGATCGGCCGCGGATCCGCAGCGGATCGGCAGCGGATCGGACGCGGATCCGCAGCGGATCGGCCGCGGATCCGCAGCGGATCGGCAGCGGATCCGCAGCGGATCGGCAGCGGATCCGCAGCGGATGGGCCGCGGATCGGCAGCGGATCCGCAGCGGATCCGCAGCGGATCGGCCGCGGATCCGCAGCGGATCGGCAGCGGATTGGCAGCGGATCGGCCGCGGATCCGCAGCGGATCGGCAGCGGATTGGCAGCGGATCCGCAGCGGATGGGCCGCGGATCGGCAGCGGATCCGCAGCGGATCCGCAGCGGATCGGCCGCGGATCCGCAGCGGATCGGCAGCGGATCGGCAGCGGATTGGCAGCGGATCGGCCGCGGATCCGCAGCGGATCGGCAGCGGATTGGCAGCGGATCCGCAGCGGATCGGCCGCGGATCCGCAGCGGATCGGCAGCGGATCGGCAGCGGATTGGCAGCGGATCCGCAGCGGATGGGCCGCGGATCGGCAGCGGATCCGCAGCAGATTGGCAGCGGATCCGCAGCAGATTGGCAGCGGATCCGCAGCGGATTGGCAGCGGATCCGCAGCGGATTGGCCGCTGCGAATTCGAAGCAGTTTTCCATCAGGTTTACAGTACCATGTACACCTAAGGAAAACCAAATCCGCTGTGCCCATGGTGCGGAAAATTCCGTGCAGAAACGCTGCGTTGTATTTTCCGCAGCATGTCAATTCTTTGTGCGGATTCCGCAACGTTTTACACCTGTTCCTCAATAGGAATCCGCAGGTGAAATCCGCACAAAAAAACACTGGAAATCTGCTGTAAATCCGCAGGTAAAACGCAGTGCCTTTTACCTGCAGATTTTTCAAAAATCGTGCGGAAAAATCTCACACGAATTCGCAACGTGGGCACATAGCCTTAGGGTTAGGGTTGGAATTAGAGTTAGGGTTGGAATTAGGGCTAGGGTTTGAAATAGGGTTAAGATTAGGCTTGTGGTTAGGGTTACGGATAGGGTTAGGGGTGTGTTGGGGTTACAGTTGTGGTTAGGGTTGGGATTAGGGCTACGGTTGGGATTAGGGTTAGGATTAGGGTTGGAATTAGGGTTACGGGTGTGTTGCGGTTAGGGTTGTGGTTAGGGGTGTGTTGGGGTTAGGTTTGTGATTAGGGTTATGGCTACAGTTGGGATTAGGATTAGGGGTGTGTTGGGGTTAGTGTTGAAGTTAGAATTGAGGGGTTTCCACTGTTTAGGCACATCAGGGGTCTCCAAACGCAACATGGCGCCACCATTGATTCCAGCCAATCTTGCATTCAAAAAGTCAAATGGTGCTCCCTCCCTTCCAAGCCCCGACGTGCGCCCAAACAGTGGTTTACCCCCACATTTGGGGTACCAGCGTACTCAGGACAAACTGGGCAACAACTGTTGGGGTCCAATTTCTCCTGTTACCCTTGCAAAAATAAAAAATTACTTGCTAAAACATAATTTTTGAGGAAAGAACAATTATTTTTTATTTTCACGGCTCTGCGTTATAAACTTCTGTGAAGCACTTGGGGGTTGAAAGTGCTCACCACACATCTAGATAAGTTCCTTCGGGGGTCTAGTTTCCAAAATGGGGTCACTTGTGGGGTGTTTCTACTGTTTAGGCACATCAGGGGCTCTGCAAATGCAATGTGACGCCCGCAGACCATTCCATCAAAGTCTGCATTTCAAATGTCACTACTTCCCTTCCGAGCCCTGACGTGCGCCCAAACAGTGGTTTACCCCCACATATGGGGTATCAGCATACTCACAACAAACTGGGCAACAAATATTGGGGTCCAAATTCTCCTGTTACCCTTGTGAAAATAAAAAATTGCTTGCTAAAACATCTTTTTTGAGGAAAGAAAAATGATTTTTTATTTTCACGGCTCTGCGTTGTAAACTTCTGTGAAGCACTTGGGGGTTGAACGTGCTCACCACACATCTAGATAAGTTCCTTCGGGGGTCTAGTTTCCAAAATGGGGTCACTTGTGGGGTGTTTCTACTGTTTAGGCACATCAGGGGCTCTGCAAATGCAATGTGACGCCCGCAGACCATTCCATCAAAGTCTGCATTTCAAATGTCACTACTTCCCTTCCGAGCCCTGACGTGCGCCCAAACAGTGGTTTACCCCCACATATGGGGTATCAGCATACTCACAACAAACTGGGCAACAAATATTGGGGTCCAAATTCTCCTGTTACCCTTGTGAAAATAAAAAATTGCTTGCTAAAACATCTTTTTTGAGGAAAGAAAAATGATTTTTTATTTTCACGGCTCTGCGTTGTAAACTTCTGTGAAGTACTTGGGGGTTGAACGTGCTCACCACACATCTAGATAAGTTCCTTGGGGCGTCTAGTTTCCAAAATGGGGTCACTTGTGGGGGGTTTCTACTGTTTAGGCATATCAGGGGCTCTGCAAACGTAACATGATGCCCGCAGACCATTCCATCAAAGTCTGCATTCCAAAACGTCACTACTTCCCTTCCGAGCCCCGGCATGTGCCCAAACAGTGGTTTACCCCCACATATGGGGTATCAGCGTACTCAGGAGAAACTGGTCAACAACTTTTGGGGTCCAATTTCTCCTGTTAGTCTTGCAAAAATAAAAAATTCTGGGCTAAAAAAATATTTTTGAGGAAAGGAAACACATTTATTATTTTCACGGCTCTGCGTTATAAACTTCTGTGAAGCATTTGGGGGTTCAAAGTGCTCACCACACATCTAGATAAGTTCCCTTGGGGGTCTAGTTTCCAAAATGGAGTCACTTGTGGGGAGTTCCTACTGTTTAGGCACATCAGGGGCTCTGCAAACGCAACCTGATGCCCGCAGAGCATTCCATCAAAGTCTGCATTTCAAAACGTCACTACTTCCCTTCCGAACCCCGACGTGTGCCAAAACAGTGGTTTACCCCCACATATGGGGTATCAGCGTACTCAGGAGAAACTGGTCAACAACTTTTGGGGTCCAATTTCTCCTGTTACTCTTGCAAAAATAAAAAAATTCTGGGCTAAAAAATATTTTTGAGGAAAGGAAACACATTTTTTATTTTCACGGCTCTGCGTTATAAACTTCTGTGAAGCACTTGGGGGTTCAAAGTGCTCACCACACATCTAGATTAGTTCCTTGGGAGGTCTAGTTTCCAAAATGGGGTCACTTGTGCGGGAGCTCCAATGTTTAGGCACACAGGGGCTCTCCAAACGCGACATGGTGTCCGCTAATGATTGGAGCTAATTTTCCATTCAAAAAGCCAAATGGCGTGCCTTCCCTTCCGAGCCCTGCCGTGCGCCCAAACAGTGGTTTACCCCCACATATGGGGTATCACCGTACTCAGGACAAACTGGACAACAAAATTTGGGGTCCAATTTCTCCTATTACCCTTGGGAAAATAAAAAATTCTGGGCTAAAAATCATTTTTGAGGAAAGAAAAATTATTTTTTTATTTTCACGGCTCTGCGTTATAAACTTCTGTGAAGCACCTGGGGGTTCTAAGTGCTCACTATGCATCTAGATAAGTTCCTTGGGGGGTCTAGTTTCCAAAATGGGGTCACTTGTAGGGGAGCTCCAATGTTTAGGCACACAGGGGCTCTCCAAACGCGACATGGTGTCCGCTAACGATTGGAGCTAATTTTCCATTCAAAAAGTCAAATGGCACGCCTCCCCTTCCGAGCCTTGCCATGCACCCAAACAGTGGTTTACCCCCACATATGAGGTATCGGCATACTCAGGAGAAATTGCCCAACAAATTTTAGGATCCATTTTATCCTGTTGCCCATGTGAAAATGAAAGAATTGAGGCTAAAAGAAATTTTGTGTGAAAAAAAAGTACTTTTTCATTTTTGCGGATCAATTTGTGAAGCACCTGGGGGTTTAAAGTGCTCACTATGCCTCTAGATGAGTTCCTTGGGGGGTCTAGTTTCCAAAATGGGGTCACTTGTGGAGGAGCTCCAATGTTTAGGCACACAGGGGCTTTCCAAACGCGACATGGTGTCCGCTAACGATGGAGATAATTTTTCATTCAAAAAGTCAAATGGCGCTCCTTCCCTTCCGAGCCTTACCATGTGCCCAAACAGTGGTTTACCCCCACATGTGAGGTATTTGTGTACTCAGGAGAAATTGCCCAACAAAATTTAGGATCCATTTTATCCTGTTGCCCATGTGAAAATGAAAAAATTGAGGCTAAAATAATTTTTTTGTGAAAAAAAAGTACTTTTTCATTTTTACGGATCAATTTGTGAAGCACCTGGGGGTTTAAAGTGCTCACTATGCTTCTAGATAAGTTCCTTGGGGGGTCTAGTTTCCAAAATGGGGTCACTTGTGGGGGAGCTCCAATGTTTAGGCACACGGGGGCTCTCCAAACATGACATGGTGTCCGCTAAAGATTGGAGCCAATTTTTCATTCAAAAAGTCAAATGGCGCTCCTTCCCTTCCAAGCCCTGCCGTGCGCCCAAACAGTGGTTTACCCCCACATATGAGGTATCAGCGTACTCAGGACAAATTGGACAACAACGTTCGTGGTCCAGTTTCTCCTTTTACCGCTGGGAAAATAAAAAAATTGTTGCTAAAAGATCATTTTTGTGACTAAAAAGTTAAATGTTCATTTTTTACTTCCATGTTGCTTCTGCTGCTGTGAAACACCTGAAGGGTTAATAAACTTCTTGAATGTGGTTTTGAGCACCTTGAGGGGTGCAGTTTTTAGAATGGTGTCACTTTTGGGTATTTTCAGCCATATAGAACCCTCAAAATGACTTCAAATGTGAGGTGGTCCCTAAAAAAAATGGTTTTGTAAATTTTGTTGTAAAAATGAGAAATCACTGGTCAAATTTTAACCCTTATAACTTCCTAGCAAAAAAAAAAATTGTTTCCAAAATTGTGCTGATGTAAAGTAGACATGTGGGAAACGTTATTTATTAACTATTTTGTGTCACATAACTCTCTGGTTTAACAGAATAAAAATTAAAAATGTGAAAATTGCGAAATTTTCAAATTTTTTGCCAAATTTCCGTTTTTTTCACAAATAAACTCAGAAATTATCGACCTAAATTTACCACTAACATGAAGCCCAATATGTCACGAAAAAACAATCTCAGAATCGCTAGGATCCGTTGAAGCGTTCCTGAGTTATTACCTCATAAAGGGACACTGGTCAGAATTTCAAAAAACGGCAAGGTCATTAAGGCCAAAATAGGCTGGGTCATGAAGGGGTTAATACAGATAAAACGACAATTAATATAATTTTACAGGAAAGAAGGTGATCAAGGAGACATGCTGATACAGCAAAAGAGACTGGGTCACATATTCCCAAGGGTGAGCAGGATCAGAAGTGTTGATCGGTAAAGATACTAATCATAGTATACGTAATGCATAGGGGCTAGTGAATACTCAAAAAAATATCAGTGCATAGTACACATCGAGTTCCCAAAAGATTAATCCTGCTTACCCATCATCAGAGGCAGTGACCATGCGTCTCCCTGCTGCCTCCCTCCCGCGCGTTTCGCGTAACAGCTTTGTTCCTGACATGGGTTTCAGGCCTGACAGGCTGACCACAATACAGGCCCTCGCTTGCATACACTGTATTCAGAATTTAATTCTAAGGGTATGTGCACACGTTGCGGATTCTCTGCGGATCCGCAGCGTTTTTTGAGGTGCAGAAACGCTGCAGATCCGCAATTGATTTACAGTACAATGTAAATCAATGAGAAAAAAAAAATGCCGTGCACACTTTGCGGAAAATCCGTTGCGGAAACGCTGCGGTTTTTAAGAAACAGCATGTCAATTCTTTTTTGTGAATCTGCAGCGTTTTTGTACCCACTCCATTATAGAAAACCGCAGGGGTAAAAAACGCAGCAAATCCGCAAGAAAACCGCAGCAAAAACGCACAAAAAAACGCTGCGGAACCGCACAAAAAACCGCAGGTGCGTTTTTTGCCAGGAGAGACAGAATCCGCACCAGAAGTTCCTAAGCCTAATCCGCAACGTGTGCACATAGCCTTATGCTTTTGGTGTCTGGTAGAATCCAATTTACTGATAATGATCATACAGTTCCCCCAACTCCTTTATTATATTCACCTTATAGCGGCTTCACCCGCTATGACAGTGGCTCCTTTGGGTTCCGGCAGTCAAAATGAACTTTGGACCTTACAAAATGCAGGTTTCACAGCACATGGTGGCATTCTGCCAATTGTCAGCGAGGGCGGCATAATGGTATGGCAGTGGACATGGTTATGGTGGCGGGCGATGCCCAAAATTCAAATTTGCAGGTTTGAAATGGCATTGTAAAGGGATGGGGAATATGTATTCCACTATCTTACTATTTGGCATGAGGGAGGGACCTCCCAAATGTAGGAGTGAGAGCCCTCACAGATGTTAAAAGAAAAGTTAAAGCAAAAACCCACCATGTGAACATATGCTAAAGGGTAGGTATATTTTTTTTTATTTTATTTTGCGTTCTATACAGTATATATAATTATGAAGGAAATAATGTTACTTAGCATTTTTCCCTGTAAAAAATTTTTTTTGTTTGGTTAGTCTTTTCAAAAAGCCGTAAAACCGGCGCAATAATCTGATAACATTGCCAGATACCATATGTGAGCCAGACAGTCATGCAGGCATCTTCTCCATGCTGTTCCCATTTAGTTTTAGCTCTTTCCCATGCATTTCAGCTTTTTTCCCATGCCCTCAGACCTGTTTGTTGGGTTCAGCAGAAAAATATTCGGATTTCCCAATGACTTGCATTGGATTTGTTATTCGGTATGAATGCACGGATATTAGAAATTATTCGTGATGATTTTCCCGAATCCGAATATTTCACTATTCGATTATCACTACAGATCATCAATGTAGTGGAAGTATGCAAGAGGTTTAACCCCGTAATAGTACGTCAGCTGGCAGAACCCCCGCTTTGAGGTGGGCTCCGACAGTGAGCCCACCTCAAAGCCGCGACATGTCAGCTGTTTTGTACAGCTGACATGTGCGCGCAATGAGCTCGAGCGGAATCGCGATCTGCCCGCGCCCATTAACTAGTTAAATGCCGCTGTCAAACGTTAACAGCGGCATTTAACTAGCGCTCCCGGCAGCGCGGCCGGAAGTGCTCACACCGCTGACCCCCGTCACATGATCGGGGGTCATCGGTGCATTGCCATAACAACCTGAGGTCTCCTTGAGACCTCTATGATTGTTGATGGCCGATTGCTTTGAGCGCCACCCTGTGGTCGGCGTTCAAAGCAACCCTGCATTTCTGCTACATAGAGGTGATCTGTGCTTCACCTCTATGTAGCAGAGGCGATCGAGTTGTGCATGCTTCTAGCCTCCTATGGAGGCTATTGAAGCATGCCAAAATTAAAAAAACAAAGTGTTTAAAAATATAAAAAAAAAATATATATATATAAAAGTTCAAATCACCCCCCTTTCGCCCCAATCAAAATAAAACAATAAAAAAAAAATCAAACCTACACATATTTAGTATCGCCGCATTCAGAATCGCCCGATCTATCAATAAAAACAAAGGATTAACCTGATCGCTAAATGATGTAGCGAGAAAAAAAATCAAAACGCCAAAATTACGTTATTCTGGTCGCCGCGACATTGCATTAAAATGCAATAACGGGCGATCAAAAGAACGTATCTGCACCAAAATGGTATCATTAAAAACGCCAGCTCGGCACGCAAAAAATAAGCCCTCACCCGACCCTAGATCACGAAAATTGGAGTTTTAGCGTTTGGTGAACCTAGTAAAAAAGCCAAAAAAAAACCAAGTGTGAGATTGCACTTTTTTTGCAATTTCATCGCAGTTGGAATTTTTTCCCGTTTTCTGTTACACGGCATGGTAAAACCAATGGTATCGTTCAAAAGTACATCTCGTCCCGCAAAAAATAAGCCCTCACATGGCCATATTGACGGAAAAATAAAAAAGTTATGACTCTGGGAAGGAGGGGAGCGAAAAACGAAAACGAAAAAAGCTCCGGGGGTGAAGGGGTTAACAGAGCAAGATGACAAAAACTCCTCCTCTAGTTTAGCCATAAATAGGTTAGCATATTGTGGGGACATTTTGCTTCCCATGGCGCTGCCCCATACACTGTTGATATAAATTGTTCTAATAGGAAAAATAGTTGTGATGGAGCACAAACCTGATAAAGTTCAGTGTAGGTTCTGTGGCTAGATTGTTTTTTTGAAGGAAATATTTCCATGCTGCAATCCCATCCTCATGAGGAATGTTGGAATACAGAGACTCTACATTCATCATGATGGCTAGTATTGTGTCCTCTGGTTGTGGGCTCAGGGCTGACAATTTGCAGAGAATATCCCTGGTGTCCTGGATAAAGCTGGATGTGAGCCTCACCAAGTGTTTCAGAATGTTCTCCACCCAGCCTGAGATATTCTCAGTTAATGTCCCAATACCAGAGATGATAAGCCTCTCATGATTACTGTACCACAATATAATTTATTATTGAACATCATTTTTACCACTGAAATGTTTTTTTTTAGCCCCAAGTTTTTAATTTGTTATTTATGATTACTGAACATTTTATTTTTCACTCTGCTTATGCATTATCCCTGACCTTCACAGCAGGGCCAGGGGCATTATTCTTGTATTGTCATAGCCATCCTCTATATCTTTACACCCTTTATCTTTTATGTACGAATCTGTTCAGTTAGGTCTGTGACCCCGGTTTCCCCGTTTTTTAATAATTGTTTGTGTGTTTGTCTAATTCAATGATAAAGATATATGTATATTATATATTTGTGTCTAGCATACTGTAGAGAATACGCAGCCGAGGGGGTCAGACAGATCCACCCGGTGTTACCTTTTTGTCAACTCTGCTTTTTCTTTTATTGTTACTCTATCTTCATCATGGATTGAGACATCACTTGGTTGCTTATTGCCTTTATTGTATCTGTTCATCAATGAGCTTAAAAGCAAGGTGCCGTGATTTTTATTTTTCTATAAATAATTATTGATTACATAATTAATTATTTTTCATACAAAATTAAATTCACTGTTCTAACAGTTTTTTTTAAAATTTTCTCTGCAGCCACTATTGGCTGCCATTTGCATTTGTTGGTGTGTAATGATACTTACACATCTCAAATATGGCAGCCTCTATACATCAGAGTCTGCAATCTGTGTCGAACCACAACTCCTAAACTGTCGCTGCCTCCTGCTGTGACCTTGTGCCATGTCCCCCTGGAAGACCTGGAGTTAGACGGTCACATTGGGTAATGAATCGCTGGTCTTCTTTAATGAATCGCTGGTGTGATTTGTATACCATATTAAATGGATTTAGTTTCCTCTGGTACTGAAGAGGTTAACGACCCTTTCTACGCTGGTCAGAAACCTGCAGCTCCACTTCACCTGCTTCTGATCTGGTCATTACCTATTCCTATAAAAACTAGTCAGATCTTATTCTTGCCGGTGAATGATTCTTCTTCCTGTGCTGTGTGCTAAAGCTAAGTGGTTGGTGTACAGTAGAGTTGTTGTAGTCGCGTTCTGTGGTTTGCTGTAGTATGTGTGTGTTTATCTCCTGGTCCCTGTTCCCTTTTAGTTTATTCATCCCTGTCCCTATCCTTCCTATTGTTGGTTAGTGCTTTTGTATGATAGAGGTTTTATGTTATCCCTATTTTGTCTTTGTGGCTTGTTTACCTTACATTTCTGTCTATGCCTCATGGGTGGGTGGAGGAGACAAATCAGGGTTAACAGAAGCATAGTAAGGTCAGAGACTTGGACCTCTCTACCTTCAAGGGATAGATAGGGTCCCAGTTCTAGGGACAGTTTGAGGCCCCTCTTCCTTACCGAAGACCGTCACAGCAATTTTCACCAGCCCCACATTTTGTATCTTGGTATGGAATTTGTTGCAGTCCTTGCCAAACAGTTGCAGGGTCTGTTACTTGAACTGTCAGATCTGCAATCCTGGATCTCACAGCAGCAATTGGTCTGGCGGGCAGTCAGGCTGAACAGGAACCTAAGGTCGCCCTCCTGGGTAGGCTTTTTTGGGGATGGAATGAATTTGTTGTGTTCAGTGAAGCCTGCAAGCTTTGTTTCAGGCTTCATCCTTATTCATCTGGGAGTAAGGAGCAACAGGTTGGGATTGTAATTTCTCTCGATCAAGGAGATCCTCAATCTGAGGCCTTTTCACTTTCGTCAGACTCATTGTTTCCCCGGTAGGTTGATGTGTAGTGTATGAGGATCCGGAGCATGTCTCCCTTGCTGAGTCTAAGCTACATAAGCTCAAGCAGGGAAACCACCCGGCAGAGGAATTCTGCTTAAAATCTGTAGATGGGCCTCCGACACTCGGTGGAACAATCTAGGTCTTAGGGGTCAGTTTTGTCAGGGCCTCTTTGAACGATTAAAAGAAGCACTAGCACTTTCGAAACTCCTGAGACATTGGAGGTCGCCATGGCTCTGGCCATATGCATAGATAGATGCCTTAAGAATAGACCTGTTGTGACTTCCCTCCCATGGCACTCCTTAAAACCAAGGTTCTCCCTGTGTGCTCTGAAGAACCGATGCAGTTAGAAGGGGCTTTTCCTTGGTATGAGTCTCTTGCGATTCACCGGAAAATGGTTGTTTTTTTCCTGTGGTCAAAAGAAGCATTTTATTGGGGTCTGACCTTCTTTACCAAAGCACAGAAAGCCCTAAGAAAACTTCTACAACAGGTTGTTTGGAGGATAACAACCTGGGTGTATACAGTATATCTCCTCTGCATGTGTATCTTAGTTTTTCTTCCCTGTGGAAGTGGTTATTGGTCTGAAAACTGAGAAAATCTCTATCCTCTTGGATAGTGGGGTGGTAGCCAATATGGTGGATGGTCGGTTCGCACGGCACCTTGGTCTTCCGGGTAGGACTCTGGTGAAGCTCATCCCCATAATTGCAATTGACTCTGCACCTCCCCATCAGGGAACTTTTATGTAAGTAGTGCATAATGTGAACCTCCATATACTGTAGGGGGTCTTCACAGGGAGCTGCTTTCTTGTTATATCTTGGAAGGTCTCCCTACTCCTATTGTGTTAGGCTTTCCCTCGCTAACTGTGCATAATCCGGTTATCGGCTGGCAGTCCAGATAAATAGTCAAATGGAATGATTTCTGCAAAAAGAATTGCCTAGGTACCATCATTTCTACTGTTTCCACTAAAACCATACCCTCTTTTCTGTTTTTTTTTTGTGGATGTGTTCTCAGAAAATAGGTGCCAGGAACTGCCCCCCCACCATGTGTATGATTACCTGAAAACTTGAGCCCTAAGGGAAAATTACCCAAAACCATATTATACAACCTGTCTGGCCCTGAAATGTAAGCCATGCAGGATTACATCTCTGACAGTCTTGATAAGGGACATATTAGACCCTCCTCTTTGCCCATAGTGGGTTCTTCTTTATTAAATAGAAAGATGGGAGTATTCCTCCCTGTTTAGATTTTTCAGCGTTAAATCAGATTACTATCCGGGACCCTTATCCCCTCCAACTCATTCCCGATTTATTTAGTCAGATTTTTGGGGCAAAATGGTTCTCTAAGCTGGACCTCAGGGGAACCTATAGTCTGATTAGGATCAAGGAGAGGAATGAGTGGAAGATGGCCTTTAACATTCCTGAAGGGCATTATGAAAACTTTGTCACATTGGGGGTAAATTTCTAGTGGTGTATCTTGCCGATATTTTAATATCTTCATCTGATTTCAAGTCACATCAGGTACACGTCAGGCAGGTGTTACAGGTTTTGCGAGATAATAACCTGCAGTATCTGCAGCAGGTTTCTGGATGGACCCCAATGAGGTTTGTTCAATTCTGGAATGGGATCTGCCAGAAAATCTGAAAGTGTTGCAATCGATTGTCAAACCCCTCACTGACATGACAAAGAAAGGTACGGACTTCTCAAGGTCATCTGACTGCGCTCTCCAGGCATTTTCTTCTTTGAAGAAATGCTTTTCCACTGCTCCTGAACTCCTTCAAGTCAATGTTTCCTAACCACCGATTGTTGAGGTTGATGCATCTGAGTCGGGGTCGGGGCTTTGTTGTCTCAAGGGTCCATCCCTTGGTAAGTGGCAACCGTGCGCCCTTTTTTCTAAAAAATAATAACCTTGGCAGTAAGGAACTATGATGCAGGCAATAGAGAACTTGTTACCATGTAGTTGTTTTTTGAGGAGTGGTGTCACTTTTTGAAGGGGGAAGTCCACCCTGTCACTGTCATTATTGATTATAAAAATCTGTGGTACCTTGAATCCGCTGAATGTCTTAATCCTAGACAAGCTAGATGGTTTTTGTTTTTTGCTAGGTTTATTTTATTGTCACTTACCATCCTGGGATTAAGAACATCAAAGGTGATGCGTTGTTTCGAAGTTTCCCTGGGGGTGTTGTTCGGATGACCCTGTCCCTATTTTAAAGGGAACCTGTCACCCCCAAAATCGAAGGTGAGCTAAGCCCACCAGCATCAGGGGCTTATCTACAGCATTCTTGAATGCTGTAGATAAGCCCCCGATGTATCCTAAAAGATGAGAAAAAGAGGTTAGATTATACTCACCCAGGGGCGGTCCCAGTACGATGGGCCATCGCGGTCCGGTCCGGGGCCTCCCATCTTCTTACGATGATGTCCTCTTCATGTCTTCACGCTGCAGCTTCGGCGCAGGCGTACTTTTGTCTGCCCTGTTGAGGGCAGAGCAAAGTACTGCAGTGCGCAGGTGCCGGGAAAGGTCAGAGAGGCACGGCGCCTGCGCACTGCAGTCTGGAGACATAGCTCAGGTGTTTTGTGTCAAATAACCAGGGAGATTGGTCAATTTTTCTACTATTAGCTGAATTTGCCTTAAATAATCGTCGCAGTGAGTCCACTGCTAAGTTAACATTTTTTGATGCATATGGCTTCCATTCTCAGCTCTGTACCTTCACTAAGGAGTAGTCTTCAGGGGTTCCTCTCATCTGTATGGCAATTGGTTCAGAACAACTTAAAGATCATGGGGGAC
Source organism: Ranitomeya variabilis (assembly GCF_051348905.1). Taxonomy (NCBI): domain Eukaryota; kingdom Metazoa; phylum Chordata; class Amphibia; order Anura; family Dendrobatidae; genus Ranitomeya; species Ranitomeya variabilis. The sequence goes on along the minus strand of NC_135232.1, from coordinate 646,978,649 downwards.
ATATACAAATGGTACTTACAACATGGTTGCCGTAATTAACCCTGTGGCCTTTCAACTTCAGTATTCCTCTAACTCTTAAAATCCACAACGTTTTCCACAGGTCATTGCTCAAAAAATATATAGCGCCTGTGGAACCCTCACCCTTTCTGCCGCCACCGATTGTAGTTGAAGGTAATTTGAACTTTCTGGTGGCAACAACTGTGGATTCTCGCATGGCTCACTGCTCTTTACAATACTTGGTGCACTCGAAGGGGTATGGTTGTGAGGAGAGGCTGTGGGTACCGGCGTCTGAGGTTAACACCAGTAAACTTATTCGGTCCTTCCATAGCTCTTATGAAAGATTGGTTTATATCCATAGGAAATGTCAACATGTATAGGGTCAGTGGTGTGGCTCTAATGGCTCTAATGTTACTATGCCATCATCTTGTGAATTGGTAGATTCCATTAACGAATTGATGGGATGATCACTTTCGCCTAACAACAAATGGTGTCTTTATTTAGTTTGAGCTGAACTGAATAAATATTGTATCTTACCTGTATTCTAAGTGATATAGATGTGGCATGTTGGATCCATCCCTATGTACATTGAGTCAAACTTTTATAATCTGATTCTTGCCTTGACCCATTTGTCACAGTATATAGTATGTTACTTTTATTTTTTGAATTCGCTGTCTGTTTCCATTCTAGATGGTTCATTGTTCTATTCAATATTTGTTTGATATGTATGATGTTTTGTTGTACTTTTCGCCTTCAATAAATTAAGTTATACGTATTTATTTAAAAGGAATTCCAAATGAATTCATTATGACGAGTTAACCTGTGCAGCCTTCCTTTGCACTCGGGCATTGGTAACATAAGCCACATTCGCAGCCATATAGATGACTTAGCACCATCTATAGAGCATGTTGATGTTGCATTGTGCAGGGGTATTGTGACATCAAGGCCATTTTTATTCTCCCTGTAGGATGGCTCCAGATATTCTAAATGTTCTTCAGTACAAAAGCAATTACAATGACTGATGCTCATTGAGCTGCTTTGTGTCCAGGAACATTGTTGTTATGATGTCCATCTCTTCCACGATGGATCATTCATTTCATTACTGTTCGGTGCCTGCTGTTCTCCTAACTTCTTCTCATTGGTAGTCATTTCTGGTTCTGTCCATTTTCCAGAAGTGCATCTGCAGGGCCATTTTGGTACCATGAGGGGTGATCAACAATTGAAATGACTTCGTCATTGCCCATCACATTACAGCAAAATTTATGGTAATTTTGATTCCTGTAGATAACCACAGATATCTACATGGAAATGGCTTCTGTGGGATCACCAGCTTCTTGTCCTGCTGTAGGTCTAGGAGTCAGGTCTTCATTTCCCTTTATCTGACTTGCAGGAAGATGATATGATGCAGCACATATGGTTTTAGTTGTCTTTGTGTCACTCTATTCCTAGTTCTTACCCTCTGGATTTTATATGGGCATTTTGAAGGCCTGGATCTTTTCCCTTAGACAGATGATGACACTTTCTCGGGAGATCTTTAACCCCTTTCTGACATTAGACGTACTATCCCGTCGAGGTGGGGTGGGCCTGTATGACGTGAGCGCGGCCGATCGAGGCCGGGTGTCAGCTCACTATCGCAGCTGACATCCGGCACTATGTGCCAGGAGCGGTCATGGACCGCCCCCGGCAATTAACCCCCGGCACACTGCGATCAAACATGATCGCAGTGTTCCGGCTGTATAGGGAAGCATCTGCGTGCCTCCCTGAGACCCCCGGAGCAACGCGATGTGATCGCGTTGCTCCGAGGGTCTCTTACCTCCTCCTCCCTGCAGCAGGCCCGGATCCAAGATGGCCGCGGCATCCGGGTCCTGCAGGGAGGTGGCTTCACAGCGCCTGCTCAGAGCAGGCGCTGGGAAGCCTCTAGGAGCTGTGCACGTCAGATCGCCGATCTGACACAGTGCACAGCAAAGTGTCAGATCGGCGATCTTACACTATAACATGATGCCCCCCCCCCCCCCCTGGGGCAATGTTATAGTGTAAAAAAATAATATTCACATGTGTAGAAAAAAAAAAAAAAAAATCCCCCCAAATTTTTTAAAAAAATATATATATTGTTCCTATAAATACATTTCTTTATCTAAATAATAAAAAAACAATAAAAGTACACATATTTAGCATCGCCGCGTCCGTAACGACCCGTCCTATAAAACTGTCCCACTAGTTAACCCCTTCAGTGAACACCGTAAAAAAAAAAAAAAAAAAACGAGGCAAAAAACAACGCTTTATTAGCATACCGCCAAACAAAAAGTGGAATAACACGCGATAAAAAAGACGGATATAAATAACCATGGTACCGCTGAAAACGTCATCTTGTCCCGCAAAAAACGAGCCACCACACAGCGTCATCAAAGAAAAAAGAAAAAAGTTATAGTCCTCAGAATAAAGCGATGCAAAAATAATTATTTTTTCTACAAAATAGTTTTTATCGTATAAAAGCGGCAAAACATAAAAAAATGATATAAATGAGGTATCGCTGTAATCGTACTGACCCTAAGAATAAAACTGCTTTATCCATTTTACCAAACACGGAACGGTATAAACGCCTCCCCCAAAAGAAATTCATGAATAGCTGGTTTTTGGTCATTCTGCCTCACAAAAATCAGAATAAAAAGCGATCAAAAAAGTCACGTGCCTGAAAATGTCACCAATAAAAACGTCAACTCGTCCTGCAAACAACAAGACCTCACATGACTCTGTGGACCAAAATATGGAAAAATTATAACTTTTAAAATGTGGTAACGCAAAAAAAAATTTTGCAATAAAAAGCGTCTTTCAGTGTGTGATGGCTGCCAATCATAAAAATCCGCTAAAAAAACGCGCTATAAATAGTAAATCAAACCCCCCTTCATCACTCCCTTAGTTAGCGAAAAATTAAAAAATTTAAAAAATGTATTTATTTCCATTTTCCTATTAGGGTTAGGGTTAGGGCTAGGGTTAGGGCAAGGGTTAGGGTTAGGGCTAGGATTAGGGCTAGGGTTAGGGCAAGGGTTAGGGCTAGGATTAGGGCAAGGGTTAGGGTTGGTGCTAGGGTTAAAGCTACAGTTAGGGTTGGGGCTAAAGTTAGGGTTAGGGTAGGGGCTAAAGTTAGGGTTAGGGTTTGGATTACATTTACGGTTGGGAATAGGGTTGGGATTAGGGTTAGGGGTGTGTCAGGGTTAGGGGTGTGGTTAGGGTTACCGTTGGGATTAGGGTTAGGGATGTGTTTGGATTAGGGTTTCAGTTATAATTGGGGGGTTTCCACTGTTTAGGCACATCACGGGCTCTCCAAAAGCGAAATGGTGTCCGATCTCAATTCCAGCCAATTCTGCGTTGAAAAAGTAAAACAGTGCTCCTTCCCTTCCGAGCTCTCCCGTGCGCCCAAATAGGGGTTTACCCCAACATATGGGGTATCAGCGTACTCAGGACACATTGGACAACAACTTTTGGGGTCCAATTTCTCCTTTTACCTATGGGAAAATACAAAACTGGGGGCTAAAAATAATTTTTGTGGAAAAAAAAGATTTTTTATTTTCACGGCTCTGCGTTATAAACTGTAGTGAAACACTTGGGGGTTCAAATTTCTCACAACACATCTAGATAAGTTCCTTGGGGGGTCTAGTTTCTAATATGGGGTCACTTGTGGGGGGTTTCTACTGTTTAGGTACATTAGGGGCTCTGCAAACGCAATGTGACGCCTGCAGATCAATCCATCTAAGCCTGCATTCCAAATGATGCTCCTTCCCTTCCGAGCTCTGCCATGCGCTCAAACGGTGGTTCCCCCCCACATATGGGGTATCAGCGTACTCAGGACAAATTGGACAACAACTTTTGGGGTCCAATTTCAACTGTTACCCTTGGAAAAATACAAAACTGGGGGCTAAAAAATAATTTTTGTGGAAATTGTTTTTTTTTAATTTTCACGGCTCTGCGTTATAAACTGTAGTGAAACACTTGGGGTTTCAAAGCTCTCACAACACATCTAGATGAGTTCCTTAGGGGGTCTACTTTCCAAAATGGTGTCACTTGTGGGGGGTTTCAATGTTTAGGCACATCAGGGGCTCTCCAAATGCAACATGACGTGACATCTCAATTCCTGTCAATTTTGCATTGAAAAGTCAAATGGCGCTCCATCGCTTCCGAGCTCTGCCATGCGCCAAAACAGTGGTTTACCCCCACATATGGGGTATTGGCATACTCAGGACAAATTGTACAACAACTTTTGGGGTCCATTTTACCCTGGGTAAAATAAAACAAATTGGAGCTGAAGTAAATATTGTGTGAAAAAAAGTTAAATGTTCATTTTTATTTAAACATTCCAAAAATTCCTGTGAAACACCTGAAGGGTTAATAAACTTCTTGAATGTGGTTTTGAGCTCCTTGAGGGGTGCAGTTTTTAGAATGGTGTCACACTTGGTTATTTTCTATCATATAGACCCCTCAAAATGACTTCAAATGAGATGTGGTCCCTAAAACAAATGGTGTTGTAAAAATGAGAAATTGCTGGTCAATTTTTAACCCTTATAACTCCCTAACAGAAAAAAATGTTGGTTCCAAAATTGTGCTGATGTAAAGTAGACATGTGGGAAATGTTACTTATTAAGTATTTTGTGTGACATATCTCTGTGATTTAATTGCATAAAAAATTCAAAGTTGGAAAATTGCGAAATTTTCAAAATTTTCGCCAAATATCCGTTTTTTTCACAAATAAACGCAGGTAATATCAAATTAATTTTACCACTATCAAGAAGTACAATATGTCACGAGAAAACAAGGCCGGAGTCACCGGGATCCGTTGAAGCGTTCCAGAGTTATAACCTCATAAAGGGACAGTGGTCAGAATTGTAAAAATTGGCCTGGTCATTAACGTGCAAACCACCCTTGGGGGTAAAGGGGTTAAAGACAAACTCTGAGGAAAAGGAGAAAAGACATTTATCATCAGACATCATTAACACGTGGCATCTCTGTCATCATCTATTTTATATAATAATTTGCATTTTTCAATGTAACAAATCTTTAACAGAAACATTTTTGTTGCTTATAAGACCCTCAGATCATTTACTCACCTGGAAATCAGTATAGTTAGTTAGTTGGTGCATTATGAGGCCGACGAATCCTATCCACTCGGCTATCATGCCGGTCCTAACCATGATCTGCAGAAGATAGAGGATAGAGGCAGTTATTTTCTGGCTGTACTCACCAATGCATCTGACACGGAATGAGATGGTAGGATGACTTGTACACTGAGAGTTTATGGTTTACCTTTACACCGGACACTAGTGAGTTGTGCAAGATGGTGAAACGTGAAATAAACTTACCGTCACACAGAGGCCACTACATCATTGGAAGAAACAACCAAAGGAAAAAGAAGCAGCATAAAGTCCAGATAAATATGTAAACAAGCTTTATTAACAATTTATTACAGGTTTAAAATGAGCAGAGGGAAGTGGTCCCCGTGCTGTACTCAGCACGCACCTACAGAAACAGGGGGTATGTGCCTGTAGTATATATATGCCCACATTATAGCCAAGGCTAGTATAGCAGAAAATTAAAATGACTGTGCATAGGATTCAAAGAAGCCTGCATTGGACACACAGGTCCATAAGATTAGCTGACAAGCATATTTCATATTAAGTATATAATACTATACATACCAGGTAATGTGGAAACAAGTCACGGCATGGATTGGCACTTCACCCCTGTATCCCCCGACGCACGTTTCGGCTATCGCCTTTCCCTTGAGAAAATACAGCATTAACTGTGTTCGAAATGCACACAATCCATCTAACGATGAGGAGGATTTTCTGGCAGATGATATACCGCTTCTCCGATGGCTCAGACTGAATGATCATGAACCTATACTGGATGTAAGCGATGCCAGCTCCTGAAGTAGACAAAGCAAGTTATCAGATATTTCCATGCCACTATGGTAGAAAACCTAATCTTAAGAATGCCCCAATGAGCTGAAGGGGTTTAGAGTTTTAAAGGGGTTATCTGGGGCTTTCATGGCCTATCCTTATATCAAATGGATGGATTATTGCAGGAGCCCCCACATATCTTTCGTTGCTTAGCAGGCACACATCCTTACTTTTGATGGGGGTTGTGTCTGCTATTACAGCCGTGTCTCATATATTTTGCTAGGACTGAGCTGGCGATAGCTGTAGTACCATCAATACCACTGGCAAATGTACAAAACAATGACAGGGCAGCATGGCCGCTTAAATCGGGTAAACAGCGGATTGTCGTAGTCAGAACCCACTGATTTGATATAATGGGTTTTTAATCTTCCAGTCCCAGAAAACCCTTTTACTGTAGGGTATGTGCACACGTTCAGGTTTTTTCGCTTTTTTTTTTCGCATTTTTTTGAGAAAAAAATGCTATAAAAACTCATTAAAACTGCATACATTATGCATCCTATCATTTAGAATGTATTATGCATGTTTTGTGCACATGGTGCATTTCTTTTCCGCAAAAAAAATGCATCGCGGTAAAAAAAAGCAGCATGTTCATTAATTTTGCGGATTTTCCGCGTTTTTCCCTCAATTCTATGCATTTGGAAAAAAAACGCACAAAAAACGCGTCAACAACGCACAAAAAACGCATGAAAAAAAACGCGAAAAAAAACGCATGCGGATTTCTGGCAGAAATGTCCGGTTTTTGTCAGGAAAATTTCTGCTAGAAATCCTGACGTGTGCACATAGCCTTAATGTCACCTCTGAGCAAAGAATTGTGATATCGTTCTATAAGAGGCAGCATGTACTTACCAAGATGGAATTAACCGTGAAAATCACCGTGTAGATCACAGATTCTGGGAATGTGACTCCCGTATCACTGTCAAAGATAAGGAAAATATTGGGAGCAATTAGGACATAAGAGGAAGAATTGTCATGTATAATCATCCTACATTACATATTCTGAACAGACACAAATTGAATGATGATGTATAAACAAAACACAAAAAACTACAAAAGCGCTTTTTTCTCAGTATCTGTGCACTTGTAGAAAATGTCTGTGTTCCTTTACATTATATAGAAAAGTTAATGGTGTCATTCAAAAAGAAGATTCATCTGGCAATAAACAATCCCTCATATGGCTGCAGCGGGAAGGGGTTAATAATGTACTAATTATAATGCAATAAGAACATTCCAGGACATATAATAATATAATTAGAACATTCCATTACTCTAAGACAAAAACAATATAAAACTGTACTACAGAATCAGGAATCTTTCCCAGGACCCTCTAAGGCTACGTTCACATTTGCGTTGTTGGGCGCAGCGTCGTCGAATCAACACACAACGCATGTCAAACGCATACACAACGCAGCATTTTTTGACGCATGCGTTGTCCTATACAATTTAAGATCCAAAACGCCCCCCCAAAAATAAATTTAGTCAAAAGGCGCATGCGTCAAAAAACGCGGCTCAACGCAGGCAACTGCGCCCTATGCGTTTTTCATAGACACTAATGTGTTTTTTTGGCGCATTTACGACGCAGATGCGTTGCATGTGTTTTTCTTCGGAAATGTGACGCATCAAAACTGCAACCTGTAGCGTCGTCCGCGCCCTGTCTGGTGCGCCAAAAGAACGCATGCGTCATACAACGCATGACAACGCACACCGGCGCATGTCCATGCGCCCCCCATGTTAAAGATAGGGGCGCATGACGCATGCGTCGGTAAGCGTCGACGACGCAGCGCCCAACAACGCAAATGTGAACGTAGCCTTACCTGATGTATGGATATTTTCTGTGCCCTGAGATGATAGTCAGGGCTAATAGGACACAGATGCCCAATAGCGTCCATGAGGTCAACAAGATAGGCAGAAATGCCAAACCTCGGATCTCCATGATGCAAAGAAGATTAAGTGGAAGCTTTTTCTTCTCTCTCTCTCTCTCTCACACACGCTCTGTCTCTCTCTCTTTCTCTGTAGACACAGATCAGAAGGCTGAGGTAGTATCAGGCAGAGGTTTCACCCCTTTCTGGCATTAGTCGTACTATTCCATCCATGTGACCTGGGACTCAATTCCCATGGACAAAATAGTATGTCATTACTGATCGGTCGCGCACATGGAGTGCCAACTAAATGGAGCGCACGCTAGGACCGTGGGGTACTCGGGCCAAGTCCGACGGTACTTAAAGGGGTGCTCACGGTAGCATTGACCCGGACCGTGGTCCTGGGCGTCCAACAAAAATGACAAAGGGAAGTGGAAAATTAAGTCTATGGGGGATAATTTGTGATGCCACCTGTGGTGTTCGGGCAGGATGGCCAACGCTGCTTAAAAGGACTGTTGGGGCTGATGGTAATGCAGCAGGGATGGTTCTGCTCCCCACAGGTGGAGCGCGGCCCCTGGGCTACCGGTACAGTTGGTAAGGGATGATAGACGGTGGGGTGCAGGACTGAGAGTGCAGGAAATGATTGGCAGACAAGTATTGCAGTTTCCTTTACCTTTTACTGTTGAATTGCCGGAACAGTCCTGGGCACAGGTAACTATTGTTGAAGGGGTCCGGGCAGCCTGAAAGTAACTTGGGATCCACCTAGCCAGGTGGGTTCGAAGGCCTCCCTTCTGCGCTGTATTTTCTGTCCCTTGCTGCCTGAAGCTCTGCACCAGTTCTTCTCAGTGTATGTTTCTCCTAACCCATATGGGTGACAGCATGAGCCTTTCATGGGCACAGTCTTCTCACTGGCAGCCCCAGGCTCCTAACCTGCTCTGGTGCCTCCGGGTGTTAGATGTTGCTAGAAGACCTGCAATCTCCTGCTCTCCAGCTTTAGTTGCTGGGCCTTTAGTACTGTTGCAACCACGGACTCCGGTGTCTGGTCTCTTTGGCGCTTAATCCTGGGGTGAGCTCCACACCCCAGGCTTTCCTCACTTGCCTCCTTGAGCCTCACTCACTGTCCCTTCACACCAACTGACTAAAGGTACCGTCACACTAAACGATATCGCTAGCGATCCGTGACGTTGCAGCGTCCTGGATAGCGATATCATTGTGTTTGACACGCAGCAGCGATCAGGATCCTGCTGTGATATCGCTGGTCGTTGATTAAAGTTCAGAACTTTATTTGGTCGGCAGATCGCCGTGTATCGTTGTGTTTGACAGCAAAAGCAACGATACCAGCGATGTTTTACAATGGTAACCAGGGTAAATATCGGGTTACTAAGCGCAGGGCCGCGCTTAGTAACCCGATGTTTACCCTGGTTACCAGTGTAAAATGTAAAAAAACAAACACTACATACTCACCTTCTGATGTCTGTCACACGTCCCCCGCCGTCCGCTTCCTGCACTGACTGAGCGCTGGCCGTAAGTGAAAGCACAGCGGTGACGTCACCGCTCTGCTGTTAGGGCCGGCACTCAGTCAGTGCAGGAAGCGGACGCCGGGGGACGCGAAGGTGAGTATGTACTGTTTGTTTTTTTACATTTTACACTGGTAACCAGGGTAAACATCGGGTTACTAAGCGCGGCCCTGCGCTTAGCAACCCGATGTTTACCCTGGTTACCCAGGGACCTCGGCATCGCTGGTCGCTGGAGAGCGGTCTGTGTGACAGCTCTCCAGCGACCAAACAGTGACGCTGCAGCGATCGGCATCGTTGTCTGTATCGCTGCAGCGTCGCTTAGTGTGACGGGGCCTTAACTCTGCCTCCAGACCAGAACTTATAGGAAAGTTCCTCTGAAACCGGGTTTAGAGCTCCCCCTTCTGGTCTGGAGTCAGGAAGGTGTTGCATGTTTGTGTTACCTGCCAAGGGAATCGCTCCTTAGTTCCAGGCATGACATCAACCCCTTTAGAGGAAGGCTATGCCATAGTGGCAACCGGACTCCTGGGTTGCCAAACACACGGGTGGTGTGCAGCCAATTGGGGCCAGGTATCAGCTGATTCTCACAGTTGACACTCGGCACTTTAACCCCCGAAACACTGCGATCAAACATGATTGCAGCGTTCCATAGCCGGCAGAGGGGCTGACAGCCCCTCTTCCTTTGGATCGGAGACCCCGCGTTATGACGCGAGATCCCGATCGCTACCATAGAGATCCGTTGACGTCATGATGATATCTGGGTCTCCAGAGCTGAGAAACTTCCTGTCATGTGTAGTGCATGTCAGGAAGTCTCTCAGTGTAATGATTATAAGGGATAACTCAGGAGACTCTTTGCATGGAGCAAGACAACTACAAGACACAGTTTTATAAGTGGCTATATTATCACACGGTGATTCAAACAGGTGCAGAGAGAAACTCAAGTCCACAACACTTGGTGTAAATATTAAACTCAGCTTAACAGTCTATAGGAAACTTCAGAGGAAAATGCAATCACGTAGAAAGTCTATGAAGCACAATTATTCTTGAGGATACTTGACATGAATAAGTCCTTGGTAGTCCAAACACATATAGATATGCTTATAAGGCAGTTCAAATAATATCTTAGCACAATCAGGGAGGCCTGGGTAAAAGTCTCAGGTTTAAGCAGAGCAGCAACAGCTTACATCTCCAGCAAATGCAGATGGAAACAAACACAAGCAGCCAGATGGAGGATTACTGGAAACCGATGTATGCAGCAGAAACTCAGAGCTGAGTAGCAGGATCTCCACACAGGTTCACAGGAGCAGGTGCAGTTGCAAAGCTAGGGAGTCATCAGGAGCTGGATGCAAGGCAGAATACTCTAGCACAGACTAAAGGCTGGGGTGGAGTTATACAGTGGGGCAAAAAAGTATTTAGTCAGTCAGCAATAGTGCAAGTTCTACCACTTAAAAAGATGAGAGGCGTCTGTAATTTACATCATAGGTAGACCTCAACTATGGGAGACAAACTGAGAAAAAAAAATCCAGAAAATCACATTGTCTGTTTTTTTATCATTTTATTTGCATTTTATGGTGGAAAATAAGTATTTGGTCAGAAACAAAATTTCATCTCAATACTTTGTAATATAGCCTTTGTTGGCAATGACAGAGGTCAAACGTTTTCTGTAAGTCTTCACAAGGTTGCCACACACTGTTGTTGGTATGTTGGCCCATTCCTCCATGCAGATCTCCTCTAGAGCAGTGATGTTTTTGGCTTTTCGCTTGGCAACACGGACTTTCAACTCCCTCCAAAGGTTTTCTATAGGGTTGAGATCTGGAGACTGGCTAGGCCACTCCAGGACCTTGAAATGCTTCTTACGAAGCAACTCCTTCGTTGCCCTGGTGGTGTGCTTTGGATCATTGTCATGTTGAAAGACCCAGCCACGTTTCAACTTCAATGCCCTTGCTGATGGAAGGAGGTTTGCACTCAAAATCTCATGATACAGGGCCCCATTCATTCTTTCATGTACCCGGATCAGTCGTCCTGGCCCCTTTGCAGAGAAACAGCCCCAAAGCATGATGTTTCCACCACCATGCTTTACAGTAGGTATGGTGTTTGATGGATGCAACTCAGTATTCTTTTTCCTCCAAACACGACAAGTTGTGTTTCTACCAAACAGTTCCAGTTTGGTTTCATCAGACCATAGGACATTCTCCCAAAACTCCTCTGGATCATCCAAATGCTCTCTAGCAAAACTTCAGACGGGCCCGGACATGTACTGGCTTAAGCAGTGGGACACGTCTGGCACTGCAGGATCTGAGTCCATGGTGGCGTAGTGTGTTACTTATGGTAGGCCTTGTTACATTGGTCCCAGCTCTCTGCAGTTCATTCACTAGGTCCCCCCGCGTGGTTCTGGGATTTTTGCTCACCGTTCTTGTGATCATTCTGACCCCACGGGGTGGGATTTTGCGTGGAGCCCCAGATCGAGGGAGATTATCAGTGGTCTTGTATGTCTTCCATTTTCTAATTATTGCTCCCACTGTTGATTTCTTCACTCCAAGCTGGTTGGCTATTGCAGATTCAGTCTTCCCAGCCTGGTGCAGGGCTACAATTTTGTTTCTGGTGTCCTTTGACAGCTCTTTGGTCTTCACCATAGTGGAGTTTGGAGTCAGACTGTTTGAGGGTGTGCACAGGTGTCTTTTTATACTGATAACAAGTTTAAACAGGTGCCATTACTACAGGTAATGAGTGGAGGAAAGAGGAGACTCTTAAAGAAGAAGTTACAGGTCTGTGAGAGCCAGAAACCTTGATTGTTTGTTTCTGACCAAATACTTATTTTCCACCATAAAATGCAAATAAAATGATAAAAAAAACAGACAATGTGATTTTCTGGATTTTTTTTTCTCAGTTTGTCTCCTATAGTTGAGGTCTACCTTTGATGTAAATTACAGACGCCTCTCATCTTTTTAAGTGGTGGAACTTGCACTATTGCTGACTGACTAAATACTTTTTTGCCCCACTGTATAGCAGGAAGACACAGTGCACATGAAACCAAAGACACCATCTTGGAAAAGGGCAGTAATGCACAAAAGGTAATCAAAATGTTCAGAGTCCTGACATTACTCCCTCCTTAGAAGCGGCCTCAGGACGATCCTGGACCTGGTTTCTCAAGGAATCTTTGATGAAAACGAGAGATCTTCTGTTGGGCATTGATGTTTTCCACAGGTTCCCAAGAGTCTTCCTCAGGGGGATATCTGTTGTGAACTATATTTCTTGGCTCCCTCTTGTGGTCACTAGCGGTATTACACTTGGATCATCTTTCTCCAGGTTGGTACCCACCTGGTTCGTTAGGCCTTGGGTGTTCCTATTTAGACTTCCTGGAAACTCAGTCTAGTGCCTGGAATCGATGTAGTCAGTCTATGTCTGTTTGCTCCTGACTCCTGGTCTCCTGTTCTTTGCAAGATAAGCTAAGTCCTGCCTTCTTATTTTTGTTTATTCGCTTTGCTTCTATTTTGTTCCAGCTTGTTCATGATGTGATTCCTGATTTTTGCTGGAAGCTCTAGGGGGCTGATATTCTCCCCCCACACCGTTAGTCGGTGCGGGGGTTCTTGGATTTCAGCGTGGATATTTTTGTAGGGTTTTTGCTGACCGTATAAGTCTCCTTCCTATTTTCTGCTATTAATTAGTGGGCCTCTCTTTGCTAAATCTAGTTCATTCTTACGTTTGTCTTTTCTTCTTACCTCACTGTTATTATTTGTTGGGGGCTTGTATTATAACTTTGGGGTCCTTTCTCTTGAGGCAAGTGAGGTCTTATTTTCTCTGAAAGGGTTAGTTCTCCGGCTGGTGCGAGACGTCTAGAATCAACGTAGGTACGTTCCCCGGCTACTTCTAGTTGTTGTGCTAGGATTAGATATACAGTCAGCCAAGTTACCACCTCCCTATGAGCTGGTTTTTGTGTTTGCGAACTTAGCTGGAACTTCTGAGATCCTCTACCACTAGGATCATAACAGTATTCCAGGCCGAAAGTGAATATTTATTGCATTGCAGAAGCGGGATTAAAAGAAAAGAAGTTCTGAGTTTTTTTGGGTTTTTTTCTTCTTCCCCTTTTTCCTCTGAGTGGCTTGAAGCTCTGCTGCAGACATGAATGTTCAGACTCTGATTACTAGTGTGGATCAGCTTGCTGCACGAGTGCAGGACATTCAGGATTTTGTTATTAGTAGTCCTATGTCAGAGCCTAAGATACCTATTCCTGAGCTTTTCTCTGGTGATCGATTTAAATTTGGGAATTTTAGGAATAATTGTAAATTGTTTCTATCTTTGAGACCACGTTCGTCTGGAGACTCAGCTCAGCAAGTTAAAATTGTTATCTCTTTCTTGCGTGGCGACCCTCAGGATTGGGCTTTTTCATTGGCGCCAGGAGATCCGGCATTGGCAAATATTGATGCGTTTTTTCTGGCGCTCGGATTGCTTTATGAGGAGCCCAATCTTGAAATTCAGGCAGAAAAAGCGTTGCTGGGTATCTCTCAGGGCCAAGATGAGGCTGAAGTGTATTGCCAAAAATTTCGGAAATGGTCCGTACTTACTCAATGGAATGAGTGTGCTCTGGCCGCAAATTTCAGAAATGGCCTTTCTGAAGCCATTAAGAATGTGATGGTGGGTTTTCCCATTCCTACAAATTCGAGTGATTCTATGGCTCTGGCCATTCAGATAGATCGGCGTTTGCGGGAGCGTAAATCTGCTAATCCTCTGGCAGTGTTGTCTGAACGGACACCTGACTCAATGCTATGTGATAGAATTCAGACTAGAACTGAACGACAAAATCATAGACGTCTGTTGTGAATTTGGATTCTGGGCTCCCCCGGTGGCTACTGGTGGAATTGAACTTGTGACATCATCTTCCCTGTTCACCTGTTCTGATTAGATCTGGGTGTCGCTATATAACCTGGCTTCTCTGTTAGATGCTTGCCGGTCAACAATGTTATCAGAAGCCTCTCTGTGCTTGTTCCTGCTCCCAGACATCTACTAGATAAGTTGGACATTCGTCCATGTTTTGTTTTTGTATTTTGGTTCCAGTTCACAGCTGCAGTTTCGTTACTGTGTCTGGAAAGCTCTTGTTGATCAGGAATTGCCACTCTGGTATTATGAGTTAATGCCAGAGTCCTAAAGTAATTTCTGGATGTGTTTTGTTAGGGTTTTCTACTGACCATGAAAGTATGCTTTCTGTCTTCTGCTATCTAGAAAGCGGACCTCAAATTTGCTAAAACTATTTTCCTGCTGCGTTTGTTGTTTCATCTCATATCACCGCCAATATATGTGGGGGGCTTCTGTCTCCTTTTTTTGGGCATTTCTCTAGAGGTGAGTCAGGTCTTATATTTCCCTCTGCTAGCATTATTTAGTTCTCCGGCCGGCGCTGGGCATATAGGGATAAAAAGTAGGACATGCTACCTGGCTACTTCTAGATGATGCGGTAGGTTTAGTTCATGGTCAGTATAGTTACATCTTCCAAGAGCTTGTTCCTATAGAGGCTTATGCTAGTTCTCTGGCCATGGAGATCATGACAGTTTGACCGGCCCACTAAAGGGTTAAAATCCTTGGCTGAGAAAGGAGAGAAATAAGAAGTCTGCTGAGAGTTTTTTTTTTTTTTTTTTTTTTTTTTTTTCTGTGCTCTTAATTGGATCACTTGCCAGTCTGTCTATGCTGCAGTCTTTCTTTTTTTTTCTCTCTCCTTATAATCTTTGAATGGCTTTGTGTTCACCTGTTAATAATGGATCTTCAGAGTGTAACTGCAGGTTTGAATAATCTCACCACGAAAGTACAAAATTTGCAAGATTTTATTATTCATGCTCCGGTATCTGAGCCGAGAATTCCTTTGCCGGAATTCTTCTCAGGGAATAGATCTAGCTTTCAGAATTTTAGAAATAATTGTAAGCTATTTTTGTCCCTGAAATCTCGTTCTGCTGGAGACCCTGCACAGCAGGTTGGGATTGTGATTTCCTTGCTCCGCGGCGACCCTCAAGACTGGGCTTTTGCATTGGCACCAGGGGATCCTGCGTTGCGCAATGTGGATGCGTTTTTTTTGGCCTTGGGCTTGCTGTATGAGGAACCTCATTTGGAACTTCAGGCAGAAAAAACTTTGATGTCCCTATCGCAGGGGCAAGATGAAGCTGAAATTTACTGCCAAAGATTCCGTAAATGGTCTGTGCTTACTCAGTGGAATGAGTGTGCCTTGGCGGCTACTTTCAGAGAGGGTCTCTCTGATGCCATTAAGGATGTTATGGTGGGGTTCCCTGTGCCTGCGGGTCTGAATGAGTCCATGACAATGGCCATTCAGATCGATAGGCGTCTGCGGGAGCGCAAACCAGTGCACCATCTGGCGGTGTCCACTGAGAAGACGCCAGAAAGCATGCAGTGTGATAGAATTCTGTCCAGAAGCGAGCGGCAGAATTTTAGACGGAAAAATGGGTTGTGTTTCTATTGTGGGGATTCTACTCATGTTATATCAGCATGCTCTAAACGTACTAAAAAGCTTGATAAATCTGTTTCCATTGGCACTTTACAGTCTAAATTTATTTTGTCTGTGACCCTGATTTGCTCTTTGTCATCTATTACTACTGACGCCTATATCGACTCTGGCGCCGCTTTGAGTCTTATGGATTGGTCCTTTGCCAATCGTTGTGGGTATGATTTAGAGCCTTTGGAAACTCTTATTCCTCTGAAGGGGATTGACTCCACCCCATTGGCTAATAATAAACCACAATACTGGACACAAGTGACTATGTGTATTAATCCGGATCACCAGGAGACTATTCGTTTTCTAGTGCTGTATAATCTACATGAGGATTTGGTGCTGGGATTGCCATGGCTGCAGTCTCACAACCCAGTCCTTGACTGGAGAGCTATGTCTGTGTTGAGCTGGGGATGTAAGGGGACTCATGGGGACGTACCTTTGGTGTCCATTTCATCATCTATCCCCTCTGAAATCCCTGAGTTCCTGTCTGACTATCGTGACGTCTTTGAAGAACCCAAGCTTGGTTCACTACCTCCGCACCGTGAGTGCGATTGTGCTATAGATTTAATTCCGGGTAGTAAATACCCAAAGGGTCGTTTATTTAATCTGTCTGTGCCTGAACATACTGCTATGCGAGAATATATAAAGGAGTCCTTGGAAAAGGGACATATTCGTCCATCGTCATCTCCCTTAGGAGCCGGTTTTTTCTTTGTGTCAAAAAAAGACGGCTCTTTGAGACCATGTATTGATTATCGGCTTTTGAATAAAATCACGGTTAAATATCAATACCCATTGCCGTTGCTGACTGATTTGTTTGCTCGCATAAAGGGGGCCAAGTGGTTCTCTAAGATTGATCTCCGTGGGGCGTATAATTTGGTGCGGATCAGGCAGGGGGATGAGTGGAAAACCGCATTTAATACGCCCGAGGGCCACTTTGAGTATTTGGTGATGCCTTTTGGTCTTTCTAATGCCCCTTCAGTCTTCCAGTCCTTTATGCATGATATTTTCCGCGATTTTTTGGATAAATTTATGATAGTGTATCTGGATGATATTCTGATTTTTTCGGATGACTGGGACTCTCATGTCCGGCAAGTTAAGAGGGTTTTTCAGGTTTTGCGGTCTAATTCTCTGTGTGTCAAGGGTTCTAAGTGCGTTTTTGGGGTTCAGAGAATTTCCTTTTTGGGATATATTTTTTCTCCCTCTTCCATTGAGATGGATCCTGTCAAGGTTCAAGCTATTTGTGATTGGACGCAGCCCTCTTCTCTTAAAAGTCTTCAGAAATTTTTGGGCTTTGCCAACTTTTATCGTCGATTTATTTCTGGTTTTTCGGATGTCGTTAAGCCATTGACCGATTTGACTAGACAGGGTGCTGATGTTGCTAATTGGTCCCCTGATGCTGTGGAGGCCTTTCAGGAGCTTAAGCGCTGTTTTTCTTCTGCCCCTGTGTTGCGTCAGCCTGATGTGACTCTTCCTTTTCAGGTTGAGGTCGACGCTTCTGAGATCGGAGCTGGGGCAGTGTTGTCGCAGAAAAGTTCTGACTGCGCCGTGATGAGGCCTTGTGCCTTCTTTTCCCGTAAATTTTCGCCCGCTGAGCGGAATTATGATGTTGGGAATCGGGAGCTTTTGGCCATGAAGTGGGCGTTTGAGGAGTGGCGCCATTGGCTCGAGGGGGCCAGACATCAGGTGGTGGTATTGACTGACCACAAAAATTTGATTTATCTTGAGACCGCCAGGCGCCTGAATCCTAGACAGGCGCGCTGGTCATTATTTTTTTCTCGGTTTAATTTTGTGGTATCGTACCTACCAGGTTCTAAGAATGTTAAGGCGGATGCCCTTTCTAGGAGTTTTGAGCCTGATTCACCTGGCAACTCTGACCCCACAGGTATTCTTAAGGAGGGAGTTATCTTGTCAGCCGTTTCTCCAGACCTGCGGCGGGCCTTGCAGGAGTTTCAGGCGGATAGACCGGATCGTTGTCCGCCTGATAGGCTGTTTGTTCCTGATGATTGGACCAGTAAAGTCATCTCTGAGGTGCATTCTTCTGCGTTGGCAGGTCATCCTGGAATTTTTGGTACCAGGGATTTGGTGGCAAGATCCTTCTGGTGGCCTTCCCTGTCACGAGATGTGCGAGGCTTTGTGCAGTCTTGTGACGTTTGTGCTCGGGCCAAGCCTTGTTGTTCTCGGGCTAGTGGATTATTGTTGCCCTTGCCTATTCCTAAGAGGCCTTGGACACACATCTCGATGGATTTTATTTCAGATCTGCCTGTTTCTCAGAAGATGTCTGTCATCTGGGTGGTGTGTGACCGTTTTTCTAAGATGGTTCATTTGGTTCCCCTGCCCAAATTGCCTTCTTCTTCCGAGTTGGTGCCCCTGTTTTTTCAAAATGTTGTTCGTTTGCATGGTATTCCTGAGAATATCGTTTCTGACAGAGGAACCCAATTTGTGTCTAGATTTTGGCGGGCATTTTGTGCTAGGATGGGCATAGATTTGTCTTTTTCGTCTGCTTTTCACCCTCAGACTAATGGCCAGACCGAGCGGACTAATCAGACCCTGGAGACATATCTGAGGTGTTTTGTGTCTGCTGACCAGGATGATTGGGTTGCTTTTTTGCCATTGGCGGAGTTCGCCCTCAATAATCGGGCCAGCTCTGCCACCTTGGTTTCCCCGTTTTTCTGTAATTCGGGGTTCCATCCTCGATTTTCCTCCGGTCAGATGGAATCCTCGGATTGTCCTGGAGTGGATGCGGTGGTGGAGAGATTGCATCATATCTGGGGGCAGGTGATGGACAATTTAAAGTTGTCCCAGGAGAAGACTCAGCTTTTTGCCAACCGTCACCGTCGTGTTGGTCCTCGGCTTTGTGTTGGAGATTTGGTGTGGTTGTCTTCTCGTTTTGTCCCTATGAGGGTCTCATCTC
This sequence comes from Ranitomeya variabilis, assembly GCF_051348905.1. Taxonomy (NCBI): domain Eukaryota; kingdom Metazoa; phylum Chordata; class Amphibia; order Anura; family Dendrobatidae; genus Ranitomeya; species Ranitomeya variabilis. The sequence goes on along the minus strand of NC_135232.1, from coordinate 646,959,933 downwards.
CTAAGTTTAAGCCTCGGTTCATCGGTCCGTATAAAATATTGGAGATTCTTAACCCTGTTTCCTTCCGTTTGGACCTCCCTGCATCCTTTTCTATTCATAACGTTTTTCATCGGTCGTTATTGCGCAGGTATGAGGCACCGGTTGTGCCTTCCGTTGAGCCTCCTGCTCCGGTGTTGGTTAAGGGTGAGTTGGAGTACGTTGTGGAGAAAATCCTAGACTCCCGTGTTTCCAGACGGAGACTCCAGTATCTGGTCAAGTGGAAGGGATATGGCCAGGAGGATAATTCTTGGGTCACTGCATCTGATGTTCATGCCTCTGATCTGGTTCGTGCCTTTCATAGGGCCCATCCTGATCGCCCTGGTGGTTCTGGTGAGGGTTCGGTGCCCCCTCCTTGAGGGGGGGGTACTGTTGTGAATTTGGATTCTGGGCTCCCCCGGTGGCTACTGGTGGAATTGAACTTGTGACATCATCTTCCCTGTTCACCTGTTCTGATTAGATCTGGGTGTCGCTATATAACCTGGCTTCTCTGTTAGATGCTTGCCGGTCAACAATGTTATCAGAAGCCTCTCTGTGCTTGTTCCTGCTCCCAGACATCTACTAGATAAGTTGGACATTCGTCCATGTTTTGTTTTTGTATTTTGGTTCCAGTTCACAGCTGCAGTTTCGTTACTGTGTCTGGAAAGCTCTTGTTGATCAGGAATTGCCACTCTGGTATTATGAGTTAATGCCAGAGTCCTAAAGTAATTTCTGGATGTGTTTTGTTAGGGTTTTCTACTGACCATGAAAGTATGCTTTCTGTCTTCTGCTATCTAGAAAGCGGACCTCAAATTTGCTAAAACTATTTTCCTGCTGCGTTTGTTGTTTCATCTCATATCACCGCCAATATATGTGGGGGGCTTCTGTCTCCTTTTTTTGGGCATTTCTCTAGAGGTGAGTCAGGTCTTATATTTCCCTCTGCTAGCATTATTTAGTTCTCCGGCCGGCGCTGGGCATATAGGGATAAAAAGTAGGACATGCTACCTGGCTACTTCTAGATGATGCGGTAGGTTTAGTTCATGGTCAGTATAGTTACATCTTCCAAGAGCTTGTTCCTATAGAGGCTTATGCTAGTTCTCTGGCCATGGAGATCATGACAGACGTCAGAATGGGTTGTGTTTTTACTGTGGTGATTCTACACATGTTATCTCAGCATGCTCTAAACGCCTAACAAAGATGGTTAGTCCTGTCGCCATTGGTAATTTGCATCCTAAGTTTATTTTGTCTGTAACTCTAATTTGCTCATTGTCTTCCTACCCTGCAATGGCATTTGTGGATTCAGGTGCTGCCCTGAGTCTTATGGACTTGTCGTTCGCCAAGCGCTGTGGTTTTGTCCTGGAGCCTTTGAAAAATCCTATTCCTCTAAGAGGAATTGATGCTACGCCATTGGCGGAGAATAAACCGCAGTATTGGACACAAGTGACCATGTGTATGACTCCTGAACATCGGGAGGTGATTCGTTTTCTTGTTCTGCATAAAATGCATGATTTGGTCGTTTTAGGTCTGCCATGGTTACAGACCCATAATCCAGTTTTGGATTAGAAGGCAATGTCTGTGTCAAGTTGGGGTTGTCAGGTGTCATGGATCCCAATGGCTGGGGATCGCACTGGACAAACAAAATAACATAAATAACGGACGAGCTCTAGGGTGATGGAACCTGGGCTGACCGCTGCCCTACTCCTGACAAACACAACTAGAAATAGCCAGGGAGCGTGCCTACGTTGATTCTAGACGCCACGCGCCAGCCTAAGAGCTAACTAGCACTGCAGAGGAAATAAAGACCTAGCTTGCCTCCAGAGGAATGAACCCCAAAAGGTATAGTTGCCCCCCACATGTATTGACGGTGAAATGAGAGGAAGGCACGCACATAGAGATGAAAATAGATTTTAGCAAAATGAGGCCCGCTATAACTAGAAAGCAGAATGATACAAAAGGGGTCTGAGCGGTCAGCAAAAAACCCTAATCAAAAACCATCCTGAGATTACAAGAACCCATGTGCCAACTCATGGCACATGGGGAGAACCTCAGCCCACTAGAGCTACCAGCTAGCATAGAGTCATAATTAGCAAGCTGGACAAAAAACCAAACAACTGAAAAACAAAACTTAGCTTATCCTGAGAGGATCTGGGAGCAGGTAGTCAGGAACCAAACTGAGCACATCTGAGTACATTGATAGCCGGCAAGGGAATGACAGGAAAGCCAGGTTAAATAGGAAACACCCAGCCTCTGATGGACAGGTGGAAACCAGAGACCGCAACTCACCAAAGTCACCCAGTACCAGCCGTAACCACCAGAGGGAGCCCAAAAACAGAATCCACAACAGTACCCCCCCCTTGAGGAGGGGTCACCGAACCCTCACGAGAACCCCCAGGGCGATCAGGATGAGCTCTATGGAAGGCGCGGACCAAATCAGTCGCATGAACATCAGAGGCGACCACCCAGGAATTATCCTCCTGACCATAACCCTTCCACTTAACCAAATACTGGAGTTTACGTCTGGAAACACGAGAATCCAAGATCTTCTCAACAACATACTCCAATTCTCCCTCCACCAGCACCGGAGCAGGAGGCTCAACCGAAGGAACAACGGGCACCTCATACCTCCGCAATAACGACCGATGGAACACATTATGAATAGCAAACGATGCTGGGAGATCCAAACGAAAAGACACAGGGTTAAGAATCTCCAAGATCTTATAAGGACCGATGAACCGAGGCTTGAACTTAGGAGAAGAGACCTTCATAGGGACAAAACGAGAAGACAACCACACCAAGTCCCCAACAAGAAGTCGGGGACCCACGCGGCGACGGCGATTAGCAAACTGCTGAGTCTTCTCCTGAGACAACTTCAAATTGTCCACCACCTGATTCCAAATCTGATGTAGCCTGTCCACCACCACGTCCACTCCAGGACAATCCGAAGGCTCCACCTGACCAGAGGAAAAACGAGGATGAAACCCCGAATTACAAAAGAAAGGAGAGACCAAAGTAGCAGAACTAGCCCGATTATTAAGGGCAAATTCGGCCAGTGGCAAAAAGGCAACCCAGTCATCTTGATCAGCAGAAACAAAACACCTTAAATAAGTTTCCAAGGTCTGATTAGTTCGCTCCGTCTGGCCATTCGTCTGAGGATGGAATGCAGACGAAAAAGACAAATCAATGCCCATCTTAGCACAAAACGTCCGCCAAAATCTAGACACAAACTGGGATCCCCTGTCAGAAACGATATTCTCCGGAATCCCATGCAAACGAACCACGTTCTGAAAAAACAAAGGGACCAACTCAGAGGAGGAAGGCAACTTAGGCAAGGGTACCAAATGAACCATCTTAGAAAAGCGGTCACACACAACCCAGATAAGGGACATTTTCTGTGAGACAGGGAGATCTGAAATAAAATCCATGGAAATGTGCGTCCAAGGCCTCTTCGGGATAGGCAAGGATAACAACAACCCACTGGCCCGAGAACAGCCAGGCTTAGCCCGAGCACACACTTTACAAGACTGCACAAAGGTGCGCACATCCCTTGACAAGGAAGGCCACCAAAAAGACCTGGCCACCAAGTCTCTAGTACCAAATATTCCAGGATGACCAGCCAACACAGAAGAATGGACCTCGGAGATGACTCTACTGGTCCAATCATCCGGAACAAACAGTCTTTCTGGTGGACAACGATCAGGTTTATCCGCCTGAAACTCCTGCAATGCACGTCGCAAGTCTGGGGAGACGGCGGACAATATTACCCCATCCCTAAGGATACCAGTAGGCCCAGAGTCTCCAGGAGAGTCAGGCACAAAACTCCTGGAAAGAGCATCTGCCTTCACATTCTTTGAACCTGGCAGGTATGAAACCACAAAATTGAAACGAGAAAAAAACAACGACCAACGAGCCTGTCTAGGATTCAGACACCTGGCAGACTCAAGGTAAATCAGATTTTTGTGATCAGTCAAGACCACCACACGATGTCTAGCACCCTCAAGCCAATGACGCCACTCCTCAAATGCCCACTTCATGGCCAAAAGCTCCCGATTACCCACATCATAATTGCGCTCGGCGGGCGAGAATTTTCTAGAAAAGAACGCACATGGCTTCATCACCGAGCCATCGGAACTTCTCTGTGACAAAACCGCCCCCGCTCCAATCTCGGAAGCATCAACCTCAACCTGAAAAGGAAGTGAAACATCTGGTTGACATAACACAGGAGCAGAAGAAAACCGGCGCTTAAGTTCCTGAAAGGCCTCCACAGCCGTAGGAGACCAATTAGCAACATCAGCACCCTTTTTAGTCAAATCAGTCAAAGGTTTAACAACACTGGAAAAATTAGTAATGAACCGACGATAAAAATTAGCAAAACCCAAGAACTTCTGAAGACTCTTAACAGATGTAGGTTGTGTCCAGTCACAAATCGCCTGAACCTTGACAGGATCCATCTCAATAGTAGAAGGAGAAAAAATGTACCTCAAAAAAGAAATTTTCTGGACTCCGAAGAGACATTTTGAGCCCTTCACAAACAGAGAATTGGCCCGCAGGACTTGAAACACCTTCCTGACCTGTAGAACATGAGACTCCCAGTCATCAGAAAACACCAAAATATCATCCAAATACACAATCATAAACTTATCCAGATATTCACGGAAAATATTGTGCATAAAGGACTGAAAGACTGAAGGAGCATTAGAAAGTCCAAAAGGCATTACCAAATACTCAAAATGGCCCTCAGGCGTATTAAATGCGGTTTTCCACTCATCACCCTGTTTTATCCGCACAAGATTATACGCACCGCGAAGATCTATCTTAGTGAACCACCTAGCCCCCTTAATGCGAGCAAACAAATCAGTCAATAATGGCAATGGATACTGATATTTGACTGTAATCTTATTCAGAAGGCGATAATCTATACAAGGCCTCAGGGAACCATCTTTTTTTGCCACAAAAAAAAACCTGCTCCCAGAGGGGACGAAGATGGACGAATATGTCCCTTTTCCAAGGACTCCTTAATATAATTCCGCATAGCAGTATGCTCTGGCACTGACAGATTAAATAAACGACCCTTAGGGAACTTACTGCCAGGAATTAATTCTATAGCACAGTCACAATCCCTATGAGGAGGGAGCGAATTGAGCTTAGGCTCCTCAAAAACATCCCGATAGTCAGACAAAAACGCAGGTACCTCAGAAGGAGTAGATGAAGCTATTGAAATCAGAGGTGCATCATCATGAACCCCCTGACATCCCCAGCTTAACACAGACATTGTTTTCCAATCCAGGACAGGATTATGAGTTTGTAACCATGGCAGACCAAGCACTAGTACATCATGTAAATTATACAGTACAAGGAAGCGAATCACCTCCTGATGAACAGGAGTCATGCGCATGGTCACTTGTGTCCAGTACTGCGGTTTATTCATAGCCAATGGTGTAGAGTCAATTCCCTTCAAAGGAATAGGAACTTCCAGAGGCTCCAGACTAAAACCGCAGCGTTTGGCAAATGACCAATCCATAAGACTCAGGGCAGCGCCCGAATCCACATAGGCATCGACGGAAATGGAAGACAGTGAACAAATCAGAGTTACAGACAAAATGAACTTAGACTGCAGAGTACTAATGGCAAAAGATTTATCAACCTTTTTTGTGCGTTTAGAGCATGCTGATATAACATGAGCTGAATCACCACAATAAAAACACAATCCATTTTTCCGCCTATAATTTTGCCGTTCACTTCTGGACTGAATTCTATCACATTGCATAGTCTCAGGTGCCTGTTCAGAAGACACCGCCAACTGGTGCACAGGTTTGCGCTCCCGTAAACGCCGATCAATCTGAATGGCCATAGCCATAGACTCATTCAGACCTGTAGGCGCAGGGAACCCCACCATAATATCCTTAATGGCCTCAGAAAGACCATCTCTGAAGTTTGCAGCCAGGGCGCACTCATTCCACTGAGTAAGCACCGACCATTTCCGAAATTTTTGACAATATACTTCCGCTTCATCATGCCCCTGAGAGAGGGCTAATAAAGCCTTTTCAGCCTGAATCTCCAGGTTAGGTTCCTCATAGAGCAATCCCAGTGCCAGAAAAAACGCATCCACACTGAGCAATGCAGGATCCCCTGGTGCCAATGCAAATGCCCAATTCTGTGGGTCGCCCCGCAGGAAAGATATTACAATCTTAACCTGCTGAGCAGGGTCTCCAGAGGAGCGAGATTTCAAAGAAAGAAACAATTTGCAATTGTTCCTGAAATTCAGGAAGGTAGATCTATCTCCAGAAAAAAACTCTGGAATAGGAATTCTAGGTTCAGACATGGGAGTGTGAACAACAAAATCCTGTATGTTTTGAACTTTTGCAGCAAGATTACTCAGGCTGGAAGCCAAACTCTGGACATCCATGTTAAACAGCTAAGGTCAGAGCCATTCAAGGGTTAAGAGGAGGTAAGAAGCAGCTAGACAGCAATTAAGGGCTAGGCAGCAAAACTCTGAGGGGAAAAAAAAAAAATTTCCCTTAAACACTTCTTTTTCTCCTGCTTCAGCCCAAACAATTAACACTTTGTGGGCCGGCTATACTGTCATGGATCCCAATGGCTGGGGATCGCACTGGACAAACAAAATAACATAAATAACGGACGAGCTCTAGGGTGATGGAACCTGGGCTGACCGCTGCCCTACTCCTGACAAACACAACTAGAAATAGCCAGGGAGCGTGCCTACGTTGATTCTAGACGCCACGCGCCAGCCTAAGAGCTAACTAGCACTGCAGAGGAAATAAATACCTAGCTTGCCTCCAGAGGAATGAACCCCAAAAGGTATAGTTGCCCCCCACATGTATTGACGGTGAAATGAGAGGAAGGCACGCACATAGAGATGAAAATAGATTTTAGCAAAATGAGGCCCGCTATAACTAGAAAGCAGAATGATACAAAAGGGGTCTGAGCGGTCAGCAAAAAACCCTAATCAAAAACCATCCTGAGATTACAAGAACCCATGTGCCAACTCATGGCACATGGGGAGAACCTCAGCCCACTAGAGCTACCAGCTAGCATAGAGTCATAATTAGCAAGCTGGACAAAAAACCAAACAACTGAAAAACAAAACTTAGCTTATCCTGAGAGATCTGGGAGCAGGTAGTCAGGAACCAAACTGAGCACATCTGAGTACATTGATAGCCGGCAAGGGAATGACAGGAAAGCCAGGTTAAATAGGAAACACCCAGCCTCTGATGGACAGGTGGAAACCAGAGACCGCAACCCACCAAAGTCACCCAGTACCAGCCGTAACCACCAGAGGGAGCCCAAAAACAGAATCCACAACAGTCAGGGAATTCATTGCGATTCCCCGTCGGTGTCTATTGCTTCTTCTACTCCTTCTGAAGTTCCGGAGTATTTGTTGGACTATCAGGATGTATTCAGTGAGTCCATGTCCAGTGCCCTTCCTCCTCATAGGGACTGTGACTGCGCTATAGATTTGATTCCTGGTAGTAAATTTCCTAAGGGACGATTATTTAATTTATCTGTACCTGAGCATGCCGCAATGCGTTCTTATATAAAGGAGTCTTTGGAGAAGGGACATATTCGTCCATCCTCTTCCCCTCTTGGTGCGGGATTCTTTTTTGTAGCCAAGAAAGACGGGTCTTTGAGACCTTGTATAGACTATCGGCTTCTGAATAAAATCACGGTCAAATTTCAGTATCCTTTGCCACTATTGTCGGACTTGTTTGCTCGGATTAAGGGTGCCAAGTGGTTCACCAAGATAGATCTTCGTGGTGCGTACAACCTTGTGCGCATTAAGCAGGGAGATGAATGGAAAACTGCGTTTAATACGCCCGAAGGTCATTTTGAGTACTTGGTGATGCCTTTTGGGCTTTCTAATGCTCCTTCAGTGTTTCAGTCTTTTATGCATGACATCTTCCGGAAGTATCTAGATAAATTTATGATTGTTTATCTGGATGATATTCTGTTTTTTTCTGATGATTGGGATTCTCATGTAAAGCAGGTCAGGATGGTGTTTCAGGTTTTGCGTGATAATGCTTTGTTTGTGAAGGGCTCAAAGTGTCTCTTTGGAGTGCAGAAGGTTTCCTTTCTGGGTTTCATTTTCTCCCCTTCTACAGTAGAGATGGACCCAGTCAAGGTCCGAGCTATTCATGATTGGACTCAACCCACGTCTGTTAAGTGTCTTCAGAAGTTCTTGGGTTTTGCTAATTTCTACCGTCGTTTTATTGCTAATTTCTCTAGCGTTGTTAAACCTTTGACGGATATGACCAAGAAAGGTTCTGATGTGGCTAATTGGGCTCCGGCAGCCGTGGAGGCTTTCCGGGAGCTGAAGCGCCGGTTTACTTCGGCGCCTGTTTTGTGCCAGCCTGATGTCTCACTTCCCTTTCAGGTTGAAGTGGACGCTTCTGAGATCGGTGCAGGGGCTGTTTTGTCGCAGAAAGGTTCTGGTTGCTCTGTGATGAGACCTTGTGGTTTTTTTTCTAGGAAATTTTCGCCTGCGGAGCGGAACTATGATGTTGGTAATCGGGAGTTGTTGGCCATGAAGTGGGCATTTGAGGAGTGGCGTCATTGGCTCGAGGGAGCTAAGCATCATGTGGTGGTCTTGACGGATCACAAAAATTTGATGTATCTCGAGTCTGCTAAGCGTCTGAATCCTAGACAGGCTCGTTGGTCGTTGTTTTTCTCCCGTTTTGACTTTGTGGTCTCGTACCTGCCTGGTTCGAAGAATGTGAAGGCCGATGCTCTTTCTAGGAGTTTTGTGCCTGACTCTCCGGGAGTCTCAGAGCCAGCTGGTATTCTTAAAGAGGGAGTAATCTTGTCGGCCATTTCTCCTGATTTGCGTCGTGTGTTGCAGAGATTTCAGGCTGGTAGACCTGACCCTTGCCCACCTGATAGACTGTTTGTTCCTGATAAATGGACCAGCAGAGTTATCTCCGAGGTTCATTCCTCAGTGTTGGCAGGGCATCCTGGGATTTTTGGTACCAGAGATTTGGTGGCTAGGTCCTTTTGGTGGCCTTCCTTGTCGCGGGATGTGCGTTCTTTTGTGCAGTCCTGTGGGATTTGTGCTTGGGCTAAGCCTTGCTGTTCTCGTGCCAGCGGGTTGCTTTTGCCCTTGCCCGTCCCGAAGAGGCCCTGGACACACATTTCCATGGATTTCATTTCAGATCTTCCAGTATCTCAGAAAATGTCTGTCATCTGGGTGGTGTGTGATCGCTTTTCCAAGATGGTCCATTTGGTGCCCTTGCCTAAGTTGCCTTCCTCTTCTGATCTGGTTCCTTTGTTCTTTCAGAATGTGGTTCGCTTGCATGGCATTCCTGAGAATATCGTGTCTGACAGAGGATCCCAGTTTGTGTCCAGATTCTGGCGATCTTTTTGTGCTAAGATGGGCATTGATTTGTCGTTTTCATCTGCCTTTCATCCTCAGACTAATGGCCAAACGGAGCGAACCAATCAGACACTGGAGGCTTATTTGAGATGTTTTGTTTCTGTGGATCAGGATGATTGGGTGACCTTCTTGCCATTGGCTGAGTTTGCCCTCAATAATCAGGCTAGTTCCGCTACTTTGGTTTCGCCATTTTTCTGCAACTCTGGTTTTCATCCTCGTTTTTCCTCGGGTCATGTTGAACCTTCTGACTGTCCTGGGGTGGATTCCGTGGTGGATAGGTTGCAGCGGATTTGGAATCATGTGGTGGACAACTTGAAGTTGTCACAGGAGAAGGCTCAGCGTTTTGCCAACCGCCGCCGCGGTGTGGGTCCCCGACTTCGTGTTGGGGATTTGGTTTGGTTGTCTTCTCGGTATGTCCCTCTGAAGGTTTCCTCTCCTAAGTTTAAGCATCGCTTTATTGGTCCTTATAAAATTTTGGAAGTCCTTAATCCGGTGTCTTTTCGTTTGGATCTTCCGGTGTCATTTGCCATTCACAATGTGTTCCATAGGTCTCTGTTACGGCGGTACGTTGTGCCTGTGGTTCCTGCTGTTGACCCTCCGGCTCCGGTCTTGGTTGAGGGCGAGTTGGAGTACGTGGTGGAGAAGATCTTGGATTCTCGTCTCTCTAGACGAAGGCTTCAGTATCTGGTCAAATGGAAGGGCTATGGTCAGGAGGATAATTCCTGGGTGGTCGCCTCTGATGTTCATGCGGCCGATTTGGTGCGTGCCTTTCACGCTGCTCATCCTGATTGCCCTGGTGGTCTTGGTGAGGGTTCGGTGACCCCTCCTTAAAGGGGGGGTACTGTTGTGAACTATATTTCTTGGCTCCCTCTTGTGGTCACTAGCGGTATTACACTTGGATCATCTTTCTCCAGGTTGGTACCCACCTGGTTCGTTAGGCCTTGGGTGTTCCTATTTAGACTTCCTGGAAACTCAGTCTAGTGCCTGGAATCGATGTAGTCAGTCTATGTCTGTTTGCTCCTGACTCCTGGTCTCCTGTTCTTTGCAAGATGAGCTAAGTCCTGCTTTATTATTTTTGTTTATTCGCTTTGCTTCTATTTTGTTCCAGCTTGTTCATGATGTGATTCCTGATTTTTGCTGGAAGCTCTAGGGGGCTGATATTCTCCCCCCACACCGTTAGTCGGTGCGGGGGTTCTTGGATTTCAGCGTGGATATTTTTGTAGGGTTTTTGCTGACCGTATAAGTCTCCTTCCTATTTTCTGCTATTAATTAGTGGGCCCCTCTTTGCTAAATCTAGTTCATTCTTACGTTTGTCTTTTCTTCTTACCTCACTGTTATTATTTGTTGGGGGATTGTATTATAACTTTGGGGTCCTTTCTCTTGAGGCAAGTGAGGTCTTATTTTCTCTGAAAGGGTTAGTTAGTTCTCCGGCTGGTGCGAGACGTCTAGAATCAATGTATGTACGTTCCCCGGCTACTTCTAGTTGTTGTGCTAGGATTAGATATACGGTCAGCCAAGTTACCACCTCCCTATGAGCTGGTTTTTGTGTTTGCGGACTTAGCTGGAACTTCTGAGATCCTCTACCACTAGGATCATAACAGATATCCCTGCCACCTTATAAGATATTGGAGCCGATTCCTGCGAATCCTGGAATCAATAATTTCCTCCACCACAAATTGTTCTTGCCCATCAATCACCACAGGCTGCAGAGGTGGCACAACACGTCCCTGGAAGGTATTAGGAGATACAGGCTTTAGTAAAGATACATGAAAAACTGGGTGTACCTTCACAGTCCTAGGCAGCTTCAGACGGCAGGCCACAGAGCTCACAATACCGTTGATCTTTAAAGGGCCAATGAATTTCTGTCCAAGTTTTTGTGAAGGAACGTTTAACTTCAGATTCCTAGTTGCTAACCACACGGAATCTCCTACCTTGAACATGGGTGCAGGTTTACGGAATCTATCAGCCGATCTCTTATAACGTTCTTGAGCCATGGTCAGGGATTCCTTCAGAACCTCCAGATTTTGCCTCATCTCAGTCAGCCTTTCCTCAACTGCTGGAACCGGAGAATTAATCGGAGACCTAGGTAAGATACATGGATTATAACCCAGATTGGCAAAGAAAGGAGTGAACTTCCCATGGCAGCCAATATGACTAGTGATAATAATTCCGAATTTAATGTTACCTGCTTAACCCAGCAGGAAGTACGGCGGCGTCTAAAAATCACAAAAATTGACAAATCTCCGGGCCCGGATGGGATACACCCCCGAGTACTGCAGGAATTAAGTACAGTCATTGATAGACCATTATTTTTAATCTTTAAAGAGTCCATAATAACAGGGTCTGTACCACAGGACTGGCGTATAGCAAATGTGGTGCCAATATTCAAAAAGGGGACAAAAACTGAACTCGGAAATTATAGGCCAGTAAGTTTAACCTCTACTGTGGGTAAAATCCTGGAGGGCATTCTAAGGGATGCTATACTGGAGTATCTGAAGAGGAATAACCTCATGACCCAGTATCAGCACGGGTTTACTAGGGACCGATCATGTCAGACTAATTTGATCAGCTTCTATGAAGAGGTAAGTTCTGGTCTGGACCAAGTGAACCCAGTGGATGTAGTGTATATGGACTTTTCAAAAGCTTTTGATACGGTGCCACACAAAAGGTTGATACATAAAATGAGAATAATGGGGATAGGGGAAAATATGTGCAAGTGGGTTGAGAGTTGGCTCAGGGATAGGAAACAAAGGGTGGTTATTAATGGAGCACACTCGGACTGGGTCACGGTTAGTAGTGGGGTACCACAGAGGTCAGTATTGGGCCCTCTTCTTTTTAACATATTTATTAATGACCTTGTAGGGGGCATTCAGAGTAGAATTTCAATATTAGCAGATGACACTAAACTCTGAAGGGTAATCAATACAGGGGAGGACAATTTTATATTACAGGCTGATTTATGTAAGCTAGAAGCTTGGGCTGATAAATGGCAAATGATCTTTAATGGGGATAAATGTAAGGTCATGCACTTGGGTAGAAGTAATAAGATGTATAACTATGTGCTTAATTCTAAAACTCTGGGCAAAACCGTCAATGAAAAAGACCTGGGTGTATGGGTGGATGACAAACTCATATTCAGTGGCCAGTGTCAGGCAGCTGCTACAAAGGCAAATAAAATAATGGGATGCATTAAAAGAGGCATAGATGCTCATGAGGAGAACATAATTTTACCTCTATACAAGTCACTAGTGCGACCACACTTAGAATACTGTGCACAGTTCTGGTCTCCGGTGTATAAGAAAGACATAGCTGAACTAGAGCGGGTGCAGAGAAGAGCAACCAAGGTTATTAAAGGACTGGGGGGTCTGCCATACCAAGATAGGTTATTACACTTGGGGCTATTTAGTTTGGAAAAACGAAGACTAAGGGGTGATCTTATGTTAATGTATAAATATATGAGGGGACAGTACAAAGACCTTTCTGCTGATCTTTTTAATCATAGACCGGTGACAGGGACAAGGGGGCACCCTCTACGTCTGGAGGAAAAAAGGTTTAAGCATAATAACAGACGCGGATTCTTTACTGTAAGAGCAGTAAGACTATGGAACTCTCTGCCGTATGATGTTGTAATGAGTGACTCATTGCTTCAATTTAAGAGGGGACTGGATACCTTTCTGGAAAAGTATAATATTACAGGGTATATATATTAGATTCCTTGATAGGGCGTTGATCCAGGGAACTAGTCTGATTGCCGTATGTGGGGTCGGGAAGGAATTTTTTTCCCCATGATGGAGCTTACTCTTACCACATGGGGTTTTTTTGCCTTCCCCTGGATCAACATGTTAGGGCATGTTAGGTTAGGCTATGGGTTGAACTAGATGGACTTAAAGTCTTCCTTCAACCTTAATAACTATGTAACTATGTAACTTAGTGGAGGCACTCTGAGAATTGTTGTATGAAAATTCGGCTAACGGCAGTAATTCCAACCAATCATCTTGGAGATGGCTAACATAGCATCTTATATATTGTTCCAACGTCTGGTTGGTACACTCAGTCTGACCATTTGTCTGGGGATGGTAAGCGGAAGAGAGACAGACATTAATATTGAGTGCAGAGCAAAACCCCTTCCAGAATCTTGAAGTGAACTGTACACCACGGTCAGAGATGATCTCATCCGGGACCCCATGCAGCCGGAAGACATTCTGAATAACCAAGTTTACTGTCATCAACTACTACCATGATCGTATTCATGCCCCCCAATGTAGGCAGCTCCACAATAAAGTCCATTGATATAGACCCCCAAGGTCGGGACGGAACAGGTAATGGTTGCAGGAGACCCATAGGTGCCACACGAGGAGTCTTGTAACGAGCACATACCTCGCAAGAGAGAACATAGTCCTTAGTATCCTTCAGGCAAGTTAGCCACCAGAAAAATCGGCTTAGGAACTCTTGTGTCTTCTGTACCCCCCTGTGACCAGCCAACTTGGAGTCATGTACCAACTTGAGGATCTGCAGACGGACGACGTCAGGGACGTAGATACGTCGATCTCTGAACCACATGCCACACTTAAAGACAAGATTAATATCAACAGGTGGGTTGGCCAGAAATACATCACCGTCATAAGCCTCCCTGCACTTCTTCCACAAGTCCTGATCGTGGATAACTTCGATGAAATTGGCATCAGATAGAATGGTCTTGGATGGGGCTCCAGGTACGGAATCCGCAGCATCGATTCAGGATAAAGCATCAGCCTTCCCATTACGAGAACCTGGACGGTACGAGATAACAAAGTTAAATTGATTTAAAAATAAATTCCAATGAGCCTGACAAGGAGAAAGACATCTAGCGGATCTGAGGAACTCTAAATTGCGATGGTCAGTAAGCACTACGATCTGTTGTGCAGCTCCTTGCAGATGATGCCTCCATTCCTTGAAAGCCGCAACAATAGCCAGCAATTCCTTGTCTCCCACATCGTAATTCTTCTCTGCTGAGGTTAGTCTACGGGAAAAGAAAGCACAAGGATGTAGCAGACCCTTCTCTCCAGTTCTTTGGGAGAGAATAGCCCCCAAGGCATTATCAGAAGCGTCCACCTCCACAATGAAAGAAAGTGTTGGATCTGTGTGTATCAACAGCGGTGCTGAGGTGAAACAGATCTTAAGCCGATCAAAAGTTTCTTGAGCTTGTGATAACCACTTAAAGGGGTTTTCCTTCTTTGTCAAGGGAGTAATGGGACGGACAATATCAGAAAAATTTCGAATGAAGCGTCTGTAGAAATTTGCAAAACCAATAAAACGTTGGACCTCCTTAACGTTCTTGGGTACCGGCCAGTCAAGGATAGCCTGAATCTTACCAGATTCCATGTTCAGCCCCTGGGGAGAGATGATATAACCTAGGAACTGTATCTCAGAACGATGGAACTCGCATTTCTCCGGCTTGATATACAGATGGTTCTCTTTCAGAAGTCTTAAAACAGCTTTGACATGTTCTTCATGTTCCTGTAGAGAGTCAGAAAAGATTAGAATATCGTCCAAATAGATCACCACAAACTGGTCCAACAAATCTCTGAAAATGTCATTAGCAAGGTGTTGAAACGTTGCAGGGGCATTACAAAGCCCGAAGGGCATCACGAGATATTCAAAGTGTCCATACCGGAATCGGAATGCTGTCTTCCACTCATCCCCTGGACGAATACGCACCAAATTATAAGCCCCATGAAGATCCAGTTTAGAAAACACCTTAGCATGGCGGACTCTTTCCAGTAATTCGGGAATCAGAGGCAAAGCGTAACGATTCCGTACGGTTACCTTATTGAGCTCTCGATAGTCCACACAGGGTCTCAGGGACCCATCCTTCTTCTTTACAAAAAATATAGGTGCCCCTGCTGGTGAAGAAGAAGGATGTATGAAGCCTTTGGCCAGATTTTCATCAATATACTCCTTTAAGGCTTGAAGCTCAGGTGCCGCCAAAGGATATACGTTACCAAAAGGAATAGCTGCCCCAGGAAGCAACTCAATGGGACAGTCATAATGCCTGTGTGGAGGAAGCTGATCTGCATTCTTCTTGTCACAGATGTCAGAGAACTCTTTATATGCTGAAGGTAAAGTAAATACCTGTACCGGTGGTTCCGTAGCTGTGGACTCGGGGACAGCTTCAGTTAATGCTGAGTTGCTCCTTGTTGGAAAGATAATCTCCTTGGTCTCCCATTTGATAGTTGGATTCTGAGAACGCAGCCAAGGGATGCCTAAAATCACAGGAAAATGAGGAGAAGAAATTAACAAGAAAGAGAGTTGCTCTTGATGATTAGTCTCCAACAAAATCTCAAGGGGTGCGGTCTCCTGATCCACAGTGTAACAACCCTGCCGGCATCACTGCATGGCCTTCCATTCCCCACCTGCCAGTGACATCAACTCACTCACCCAGTGCCATGCTGTGAGATCTGTCTGCTGCCGGCTCCATGCCATGTGCTTCATGGCCGCTTGCTCTGTGTACACTTCCTGGCTGTGTGCATAGGGGGGCGGCGCCAGCCACTCCGGATTCTTATTGAGACTGTGTGCACCTCCCTAAGGAGTCCCTGGCTAATGGCCTAGTGGCCTCTGATACTTAAGGCATCCTCACCCATTGGAGGATGCCTGAGCAAACTATTTCCCTCAGTTAGCACTTGCTACTGAGCTGCCAGGTCGTGTCTGTTTCCTGTCTCAGAGGGCTGCAATTTGCAGGCCTTCATCTGTTTTCTGTTTGTGTATCAATGTCCGTTCCTGTCTGTACTCTGTTCTATGTCTGTTCCTTCTTTGTCATTTGTCATTTCCCACTCTGCTGTGTGTACCTCCGCCTTCTGCTCTGCTTGCCACTATCAGTGGCTCTGCTTCTCTCTGCTCTGTTCGCCTCTACCCGTGGTTCTGTGCTACTCTGCTCAGATTTGCCACAACCTGTGGTTCTGTGCCTCTCAACTCTCCTCGCCACAACCTGTGGTTCTACACTCTCTGGCTCTTGGCGTTACCTCCTGCGGTTCTGGCTCTTGGCTCCACCTCCAGCGTCTCCACTCTTGGCTCTGCCTCCAGCGTCTCCGATCTTTGCTCCGCCCCCTGTGGCTCCGTTCTTGGCTCTGCCTTCTCCTTCTCTGCCCTTAGCTCCACCTCCTGCTCTTACTCCGCCTCCTGTGATTCTGCTTTGCATACACTCTTGCTCTACCTTTATTCAGCAACTTGCCATATGGGTCTCTACCTGTTTCTTTATGTTCACCAGTCTGAACAGGTTCTTACCTGTTTCCATACATCCGCCTGTAACACCAGTTCCTACCAGAGTATCAGCCCTGTCTGCCAGTGTCAGCCGTGTCCGCCTGTCTGCCTGAGTGCCAGCCGCACCCGTCTGCCTGCCTGTATCTCCGTCAAGCCAGTCTGCCCGTCAGGGTCTCTGCCATACCTGTCCGTCAGCCAGTGTCACAGCCGTGCCTGCCTGCCTGTGTCTTGTCCCCGGTGGGATCAGCATCCACAGTCCGACTCCACCGTGGAGTGGTACCTGGTAGCTTCCTATTGCACAAGTCTGACCTCACCATCAGAGGCTCCAGCGAACACCTAGGAAGCTACTTAGTTACGCCCCTTCCAGGGAAGTTTGGTCTGTGGTCTAGTGGGGCTCGAGTGTTACACACAGGCCCGGAGATTAAAGGTGACCCATCCACTGTTTCCATGGTAATTGGAGAGGCTCTTTGCTGAATTTCAATACAATGTTCCTTGGCAAATGCGATATCCATAAAATTGCCACCTGCACCAGAGTCAATCATAGCTGCACTGGAAATCCACTGTCCTGTACACTGGATCTTAATTGGGAGAGAACAGTGAGAGTTCTTTCCATTTAGCTCCTTGGCTGGTTAAGTCATAGAAAGTTAATGGAATACAGCGTTTAAAGGCAGGCTACATTCAGAGATGTCAGATTCATCATCATAGTTGTCATACTCCCCTACTGCTGCTAGCACCTTGTTAGGCCGCTTGGGACACTTGGGACAGTTGATTAGAAAGTGGTCAGAGTGGCCGCAGTAGAAACCTAGACTTTCTCGAAAGCGATGCTCCCGGCGCTCATTACTCTCGCGCCTCTGAACAGAATCAATTTGCATGGGCACCTCCTCTACCTCTCGAGATGTTTTACCTGCAGGCTCTTTGGAAGGAAGGGAAAAGTTAGAAATACGGTTTTATGCAGCAAACTTCTCCTGCCTACGCTCAGTAAGGCGAATGTCAATGCACACACAATGCTGTATAAATGTTTCTAGCTCTTGTGGTGACTCAGAGCGAGCTAATTCATCCTTTACAATGCTAGACAGACCCCTTTTAAAAACAGATAATTGTGCATAACTGTCCCAATTAGTATCTACTGCTAATCTCCTGAATTCAGTAGCATACTCAATAACAGAATGTTTAGCCTGGCGTAAAGACAATAAAGCAGATTCAGCGGTTGTACGGTGATTAGAGTCATCAAACAGTAATGCCATAGCAGCCAAAAAATCATCCAACTTAATTAACCGCGGGTCACGAGACTCAATCATCGGATTCGCCCAGGCGAGCGCTCGTGCGGTCAGCAGCATTATTACACACAATAGTTTGGATCTATCATTAGGAAAACAGTCAGCATGCACATCAAAATATAGCATACATTGATTCACAAAGCCACGAAATTTGTCGCGATCACCATTAAATCTGAATGGGGCAACTTAGGTGGGCTAGCTGGTGGCGGTTGCCCAGATGGAAAAGTCGCTTGTGCAGCCATTTATGTGCTTATGTCCTGAAAAGCCCATCCATACTGGGACTCTATGCCAGCAAGTTTGTTTTCCTGGGCTGCCATGCGGGTGCTTAAGTCCTGCAAAGTTTCTCCAAACACTTGTTGATTGTGTTCAAAGCTTCCAAACTTCTTTTGCAGACCTTCCACATCTTTTTTGCAGTGATCTAATTATGGAGAACACCTGCTCTAGTCTGCTTTCTGCAGTCATTGTTCCAGCAGTCTCCTTTTTTATGGCTAGAGTATCCTGTAATGATTATAAGGGATTACTCAGGAGACTCTTTGCATGGAACAAGACAACTACAGGACACAGTTTTATAAGTGGTAAAATCTATATTATCACACGGTGATTCAAACAGGTGCAGAGAGAAACTCAAGTCCACAACACTTGGTGTAAATATTAAACGCAGCTTAACAGTCTATAGGAAACTTCAGAGGAAAATGCAATCACGCAGAAAGTCTATGAAGCACAATTATTCTTGAGGATACTTGACACGAATAAGTCCTTGGTAGTCCAAATACAGATAGATATGCTTATAAGGCAGTTCAAATAATATCTTAGCACAACCAGGGAGGCCTGGGTAAAAGTCTCAGGTTTAAGCAGAGCAGCAACAGCTTACATCTCCAGCAAATGCAGATGGAAACAAACACAAGCAGCCAGATGGAGGATTACTGGAAACCGATGTATGCAGCAGAAACTCAGAGCTGAGTAGCAGGATCTCCACACAGGTTCACAGGAGCAGGTGCAGGTGCAAAGCCAGGGAGTCATCAGGAGCTGGATGCAAGGCAGAATACTCTAGCACAGACTAAAGGCTGGGGTGGAGTTTAATAGCAGGAAGACACAGTGCACATGAGACCAAAGACGCCATCTTGGAAAAGGGCAGTAATGCACAAAAGGTAATCAAAATGTTCAGAGTCCTGACACCCAGGTTAGTGTAAATTACATGCAGCGCTGAGAGCTTCTATAGCATGCAAATCTGTATGCTATAGAAGCGATCAGCCTGCACATAATGATTGTCCCATAGTGGGACACAGTGTAAAAGAATTAATTTAATTGTTTTTTATTAATAATAATTGTAAAAATATATAAAAAAAATTAAAATAATAAAAAAATCAATATTTATTCCATCAATAAATAAATATTTGAATTTTAAAAAAATCTAAACAATAAAAGCATACATATTTAGTATCACCGCGTCCGTAATGACCCAACCTATAAAACTGTGCCACTAGTTAACCCCTTTAGTGAACATTATACTGCCGAACAAAAAGTTGAATAACACGTGATCAAAAAGACAGCTATAAATAAGCATGGTACCGCTGAAAACTTCATCTTGTCCCACAAAAAACAAGCCATCAAATAGCTCCATCACCAGAAAAATAAAAAAGTTATAGCTCTCAGAATAAAGCGATGCAAAAATAATTATTTTTTATATAAAATAGTTTTAGGTGTATAGAATAAAACTGCTTTATTAATTTTACCACAAGCGGAAGAGTATAAACGCCCCCCAAAAGAAATTCATGAATTGCTGGTTTTTGTTCATTCAGCCTCACAAAAATCATAATAAAAAGCGATCAAAAAATGTCATGTGTCCGAAAATGGTACCAATAAAAATGTCAACTCGTCGCGCAAAAAAACAAGACCTCACATGACTCTGTGGACCAAAATATGGAAAAATTATAGTTCTCAAAATGTCAAAATGTGGTGATGCAAAAACTATTTTTTCCAATAAAAAGCGTCTTTTAGTGTGTTACAGCTGCCAAACATAAAACCTGCTATAAAAACCCGCTATAAATAGTACATCAAACCCCCCTTCATCACCCCCATAGTTAGGGGAAAATAATGAAATAAAAAACATTTATTTATTTCCATTTTCCCATTAGGGTTAGGGTTAGTGTTGGGGCTAAAGTTAGGATTAGGGTTAGGGTTGGGATTAGGGTTAGGGTGTGTTAGGGTTAGGTTTGTGGTTAGGGTTATGGTTAGGGTTGGGATTAGGGTTAGGGGTGTGCTGGGGTTAGGGATGGAGTTAGAATTGGGGCGTTTCCACTGCTGAGGCACATCAGGGGCTCTCCAAACGTGACATGGCGTCTGATCTCAATTCCAGCCAATTCTGTGTTGAAAAAGTCAAACGGTGCTCCTTCCCTTCCGACCTGTGCCATGTGCCCAATTAAAAAAAAAGACAAAAGGCAAAAGAACAATGCGTTATCATTATACTGCCGAACAAAAATTTGAATAACACGTGATCAAAAAGACAGCTATAAATAAACGTGGTACCGCTGAAAACGTCATCTTGTCCCACAAGAAACAAGCCATCAAATAGCTCCATCACCAGAAAAATAAAAAAGTTATAGCTCTTTTTTTATTTTCTTGCCCGGTCGCTATAAACTTTAGTGAAAAATCTGGGAGTTCAAAGTTCTCACCACACATCTAGATAAGTTACTTGTGGGGTCTAGTTTCCAAAATGGGGTCACTTCCGAGCTCTGCCATGCGCCCAAACAGTGGTTTACCCCCACATATGGGGTATCAGCGTACTCAGGACAAATTGCACAACAACTTTTGGGGTCCTGTTAACCTTGGGAAAATTAAAATTGGGAGTGAAAAGATCATTTTTGTGGAAAAAATATGATTTTTTAATATTACATTAATTTCCAAAATGGGGTCACTTGTGGGAGGTTTCCACTGTTTAGGCACATCATGAGTTTCACTTTTTGTATTGAAGAACTGAAATAAATTAACTTTTGATGATATTCTAATTTTGTGAGAAGCACCTGTACTAACGGCAGATATTTATTAAGAGGATTTTACAAGATTTTCCAACAACAAATTCAACACAATGGCACACACGATTCATGAATTTGGCGTAAAGTCAAAAATTTAAGTCATTTAATTGGATATTGCACATTTAGTATAACCATCGTTAAAGGGATAGCACACATTTACTATAGCCATAATTTAAGTGAATAGCACTCACTATAACCCTCATTTAAAGGGATAATGCCCACTTTATAATCATTTAAAGGGATGGCGCCTACCTAGTATAACATTAACATCAGTTAAAGAGATAATGTCCACCTAGTATAGCCATCATTTCAAGTGAAAGCAACTGCTTAGTAAGTATTTGAAGAAATACTGCTTACTTAAAGGGAAACTAACATATATCACAGAAATCATAGAAATCACAACAGTCCCTCACTGTCTCTGCAGAACAACATGTGACTTGGACCGAGGCCTGACATCTCTCTTGTTGGAGTGCTCTGACTTGCTTGTTCCAGCAATCAAGAATATACACTCACCGGCCACTTTATTAGGTACACCATGCTAGTAACGGGTTGGACCCCCTTTTGCCTTCAGAACTGCCTCAATTCTTCGTGGCATACATTCAACAAGGTGCTGGAAGCATTCCTCAGAGATTTTGGTCCATATTGACATGATGGCATCACACAGTTGCCGCAGATTTGTCGGCTGCACATCCCAAAGATGCTCCATACAAGGCAGGATGGATCCATGCTTTCATGTTGTTTACGCCAAATTCTGACCCTACCATCCGAATGTCGCAGCAGAAATCGAGACTCATCAGACCAAGCAACGTTTTTCCAATCTTCTACTGTCCAATTTCGATGAGCTTGTACAAATTGTAGCCTCAGTTTCCTGTTCTTAGCTGAAAGGAGTGGTACCCGGTGTGGTCTTCTGCTGCTGTAGCCCATCTGCCTCAAAGTTCGATGCACTGTGCGTTCAGAGATGCTCTTAGGCCTACCTTGGTTGTAACGGGTGGCGATTTGAGTCACTGTTGCCTTTCTATCAGCTCGAACCAGTCTGCCCCTTCTCCTCTGACCTCTGGCATCAACAAGGCATTTCCGCCCACAGAACTGCCGCTCACTGGATTTTTTTTCTTTTTCGGACCATTCTCTGTAAACCCTAGAGATGGTTGTGCGTGAAAATCCCAGTAGATCAGCAGTTTCTGAAATACTCAGACCAGCCCTTCTGGCACCAACAACCATGCCACGTTCAAAGGCACTCAAATCACCTTTCTTCCCCATACTGATGCTCGGTTTGAACTGCAGGAGATTGTCTTGACCATGTCTACATGCCTAAATGCACTGAGTTGCCGCCATGTGATTGGCTGATTAGAAATTAAGTGTTAACAAGAAGTTGGACAGGTGTACCTAATAAAGTGGCCGGTGAGTGTATATTTAACTGTTCTTTGCTTTGTTATGAGAGTATACAGTTGACCAGTGCTCCCTAAGTAAAAAAAATTTACCACTCACTGAAATAAATACAAATTTATTAAAATGTGGGATAAGGAAGTGCTTTTACCAAAATTGTATTGATCCTACTTATACTGCTAAAATAGCTCTGACATCAGTTGCGGGACTGGCATTGGTCTCTGCATGACAGTTATTCTTTTTACATTTCACTCTGACAGTGCGCTCTGTTGTCGGCTCGTTAGTACTGGTCTGAGCCTGCAAGAGAGCGCACTGTCATTTTATAAATCACACAGTGACCGAGCAGGGACTAGCACAGCCCCTGAAACAGAGGTCACTGATGACGCTTCATTTCAGGGAGGGGGCAGATGCTTCATTTCAATATCCCAACATACACTGGGGATTCTCAAACAAAGCATCATCAAAAAGGATGCTGTAGGAAAACTCAAGTATCACGTTTCTTATCTAAATTTTCCAAAGGGCCAGCTCTAATAATCTTTTTTGTGATCAAACACAGATTCTAGTTGCTGTAAACATAAGTGCATTAAAATGTATCCTCCACACAGTATCTATTGGAACCTGTACAAGGGTAAGCTTTTGAAAAAGGGTTTAACAGAGTTAAAGGGAATTTGTCACCTTTTAAAATGCTGCAGATATGCTGTTAGTCTGCAGGTAAACAATGTTTTAATGCTTCCTGACTTCTTTACTGAAAGCTTTCAGTCATGGAGGTGTGCCCAGAGAAGCTACAGTCATCACTCATAGTACTACTCATCAATGATCATACTGTCAGCTGCTGCTATAAGCACTCTTCGGCACTTTGATTGCACCATGTACTGTATATGTAGAGTGAACTGTCAGTGTTGGGCGTGTTTACAGCAGTGCTCTGAGCAATGGCTGTAGCTGCGCCGTGCAAGTCTCTATGATTGAAAGCCGGCAGCTCCCGGGTGGAATAAAGTTCATTTTCACATGTTAGCCACACTTTCATTAAGTTGGGGAGGCAACATTGTACCTCTACTTACTAGAGATGAGCGGATCATTTGAAATACAAATTCATCCACTTTGACATATTTTAAACCAAAATTTAATTTGCGATGAATTAATTCACATGAATATCAATACTGGATACTTTGTAATTGCTGATAAAATAGATGTGCTGATCATAAGTTTACATTATACAGAAGAGAGAGAAGACCCTGTTGACCAAAAGAGCTTACACACTACAGAAGAGAAGACCCCACCGACTGTAAGAGCTTACACTCTACAGGAGAGAGAGGAATTCGCTGACAATATGAGCTTACACTCTGCTGGTGAGAGACAGCTAGAATGCCGCTGACCATACGAGCTTACACTGTAAAGGAGAGAGAGAACCCCTATGACTATAAGAGCTTACACTCTACAGGATAGAGAGGACCCCGCTGACCATAAGAGCTTACACTCTACAGGAGAGAGAGGACCCCGCTGACGGTAAGAGCTTACACTCTACAGGAGAGAGAGGACCCCACTTATCATAAGAGCTTACACTCTACAGGAAAGAGAGGACCCCGCTGACCATAAGAGCTTACACTCTACAGGAGAGAGAGGACCCCGCTGACCATAAGAGCTTACACTCTACAGGATAGAGAGGATACATATCCAATGTCCAAAAATAGTGAGAACACTCTCCAAACTAATATAGCTAATCAAAATCCCCCAAATACATGATAAAGAGGAAAATGAGAGAAACAAAAAATAACGTGATAAAATGATGTATTTATTATATAAATATTTAAAATTTACATACAAGGGACAATCATCAGTAAATGAGGGTAACACAACCACCCGGAACAACCAAATAAATAAATACTTAGGACAATTATAGATAAAAATATAAATGGCACACTAAATCCATTAAACGCATCTCTCTTGCAAATAACCAACAGTGAAGCAGGCTTATAAATAAAAACCTTTATTCCTCACTGCACGCAATGAGACTCCAGTGAAAAAGTGCATAGTGCCAAAAGGTGCCTTAATATAATTTCAAAGTCCGGATGTAAACAAGTACAAATACTTACAGAATTAGTGTCACGGTGGCGGTACCCTCAAAAACCCCGACAGCGCCGTTTCGCCGTTGTGGCTTCCTCGATAGGGGGCATATCATATCATATGCCCCCTATCGAGGAAGCCACAACGGCGAAACGGCGCTGTCGGGGTTTTTGAGGGTACCGCCACCGTGACACTAATTCTGTAAGTATTTGTACTTGTTTACATCCGGACTTTGAAATTATATTAAGGCACCTTTTGGCACTATGCACTTTTTCACTGGAGTCTCATTGCGTGCAGTGAGGAATAAAGGTTTTTATTTATAAGCCTGCTTCACTGTTGGTTATTTGCAAGAGAGATGCGTTTAATGGATTTAGTGTGCCATTTATATTTTTATCTATAATTGTCCTAAGTATTTATTTATTTGGTTGTTCCGGGTGGTTGTGTTACCCTCATTTACTGATGATTGTCCCTTGTATGTAAATTTTTAATATTTATATAATAAATACATCATTTTATCACGTTATTTTTTGTTTCTCTCATTTTCCTCTTTATCATGTATTTGGGGGATTTTGATTAGCTAGGATAGAGAGGACCCCGCTGACCATAAAAGCTTACACTTTACAGGAGAGAGAGGGCCCCACTGACCATAAGAGCTTACACTCTACAGGAGAGAGAGGACCCCGCTGACCATAAGAGCTTACACTCTACAGGATAGAGAGGACCCCGCTTACCATAAAAGCTTACACTTTACAGGAGAGAGAGGGCCCCGCTGACCATAAGAGCTTACACTCTACAGGAGAGAGAGGGGACACCGCTGACCATAAGAGCTTACACTCTACAGGAGAGAGAGGACCCCGCTGACCATAAGAGCTTACACTCTACAGGATAGAGAGGACCCCGCTGACCATAAGAGCTTACACTCTACAGGAGAGAGAGGGATCCGCTGACCATAAGAGCTTACACTCTACGAGAGAGAGGACCCCGCTTACCATAAGAGCTTACACTTTACAGGAGAGAGACGACCCCGCTTACCATAAGAGCTTACAATCTACAGTAAAGAGAGGACCCTGCTGATCATAAGAGCTTACACTCTACAGGAGAGAGAGGGGACACCGCTAACCATAAGAGCTTACACTCTACAGGAGAGAGAGGGCCCCGCTGACCATAAGAGCTTACGCTCTACAGGAGAGAGAGGGGACACCACTGACCATAAGAGCTTACACTCTAGGAGAGAGAGGACCCCACTGACCATAAGAGATTACACTCTACAGGAGAGAGAGGACCCCACTGACCATAAGAGCTTACACTTTACAGGAGAGAGACGACCCCGCTTACCATAAGAGCTTACACTCTACAGGAAAGAGAGGACCCCGCTGATCATAAGAGCTTACACTCTACAGGAGAGAGAGGGGACACCGCTAACCATAAGAGCTTACACTCTACAGGAGAGAGAGGGGACACCACTGACCATAAGAGCTTACACTCTAGGAGAGAGAGGACCCCACTGACCATAAGAGCTTACACTCTACAGAAGAGAGAGGACCCCACTGACCATAAGAGCTTACACTTTACAGGAGAGAGACGACCCCGCTTACCATAAGAGCTTACACTCTACAGGAAAGAGAGGACCCCGCTGATCATAAGAGCTTACACTCTACAGGAGAGAGAGGGGACACCGCTAACCATAAGAGCTTACACTCTACAGGAGAGAGAGGGGACACCGCTAACCATAAGAGCTTACACTCTACAGGAGAAAGAGAGGACCCCGCTGACCATAAGAGCTTACACTCTACAGGAGAGGGCCCTGCTGACCATAAGAGCTTACACTCTACAGGAGAGAGAGGGCTCCGCTGACCATAAGAGCTTACACTCTACAGGAGAGAGAGGACCCCGCTTACCATAAGAGCTTACACTCTACAGGAAAGAGAGGACCCCGCTGATCATAAGAGCTTACACTCTACAGGAGAGAGAGGGGACACCGCTAACCATAAGAGCTTACACTCTACAGGAGAGAGGGCTCCGCTGACCATAAGAGCTTACACTCTACAGGAGAGAGAGGACCTCACTGACCATAAGAGCTTACACTCTACAGGAGAGAGAGGGGACACCGCTAACCATAAGAGCTTACACTCTACAGGTGAGAGAGGGCCCCGCTAACCATAAGAGCTTACACTCTACAGGAGAGAGAGGGGACACCACTGACCATAAGAGCTTACACTCTACAGGAGAGAGAGGACCCCGCTGACCATAAGAGCTTACACTCTACAGGATAGAGAGGACCCTGCTGACCATAAGAGCTTACACTCTACAGGATAGAGAGGACCCCGCTGACCATAAGAGCTTACACTCTACAGGAGAGAGAGGGCTCCGCTGACCATAAGAGCTTACACTCTACGAGAGAGAGGACCCCGCTTACCATAAGAGCTTACACTTTACAGGAGAGAGACGACCCCGCTTACCATAAGAGCTTACACTCTACAGTAAAGAGAGGACCCTGCTGATCATAAGAGCTTACACTCTACAGGAGAGAGAGGGGACACCGCTAACCATAAGAGCTTACACTCTACAGGAGAGAGAGGGCCCCGCTGACCATAAGAGCTTACGCTCTACAGGAGAGAGAGGGGACACCACTGACCATAAGAGCTTACACTCTAGGAGAGAGAGGACCCCACTGACCATAAGAGCTTACACTCTACAGGAGAGAGAGGACCCCACTGACCATAAGAGCTTACACTTTACAGGAGAGAGACGACCCCGCTTACCATAAGAGCTTACACTCTACAGGAAAGAGAGGACCCCGCTGATCATAAGAGCTTACACTCTACAGGAGAGAGAGGGGACACCGCTAACCATAAGAGCTTACACTCTACAGGAGAGAGAGGGGACACCACTGACCATAAGAGCTTACACTCTAGGAGAGAGAGGACCCCACTGACCATAAGAGCTTACACTCTACAGAAGAGAGAGGACCCCACTGACCATAAGAGCTTACACTTTACAGGAGAGAGACGACCCCGCTTACCATAAGAGCTTACACTCTACAGGAAAGAGAGGACCCCGCTGATCATAAGAGCTTACACTCTACAGGAGAGAGAGGGGACACCGCTAACCATAAGAGCTTACACTCTACAGGAGAGAGAGGGGACACCGCTAACCATAAGAGCTTACACTCTACAGGAGAAAGAGAGGACCCCGCTGACCATAAGAGCTTACACTCTACAGGAGAGGGCCCTGCTGACCATAAGAGCTTACACTCTACAGGAGATAGAGGGCTCCGCTGACCTTAAGAGCTTACACTCTAAAGGAGAGAGAGGACCCCGCTTACCATAAGAGCTTACACTCTACAGGAAAGAGAGGACCCCGCTGATCATAAGAGCTTACACTCTACAGGAGAGAGAGGGGACACCGCTAACCATAAGAGCTTACACTCTACAGGAGAGAGGGCTCCGCTGACCATAAGAGCTTACACTCTACAGGAGAGAGAGGACCTCACTGACCATAAGAGCTTACACTCTACAGGAGAGAGAGGGGACACCGCTAACCATAAGAGCTTACACTCTACAGGTGAGAGAGGGCCCCACTAACCATAAGAGCTTACACTCTACAGGAGAGAGAGGGGACACCACTGACCATAAGACCTTACACACTACAGGAGAGAGAGGACCCCGATTACCATAAAAGCTTACACTTTACAGGAAAGAGAGGACCCCTCTGATCATAAGAGCTTACACTCTACAGGAGAGAGAGGGGACACCGCTAACCATAAGAGCTTACACTCTACAGGAGAGAGAGGGCCGCGCTGACCATAAGAGCTTACACTCTACAGGAGAGAGAGGGGACTCCACTGACCATAAGAGCTTACACTCTACAGGAGAGAGAGGACCCCGCTGACCATAAGAGCTTACACTCTACAGGATAGAGAGGACCCTGCTGACCATAAGAGCTTACACTCTACAGGAGAGAGAGGGCTCCGCTGACCATAAGAGCTTACACTCTAGGAGAGAGAGGACCCTGCTTACCATAAGAGCTTATACTCTACAGGAGAGAGACGACCCCGCTTACCATAAGAGCTTACACTCTACAGGAAAGAGAGGACCCTGCTGATCATAAGAGCTTACACTCTATAGGAGAGAGAGGGGACACCGCTAACCATAAGAGCTTACACTCTACAGGAGAGAGAGGGCCCCGCTGACCATAATAGCTTACGCTCTACAGGAGAGAGAGGGGACACCACTGACCATAAAAGCTTACACTCTAGGAGAGAGAGGACCCCACTGACCATAAGAGCTTACACTCTACAGGAGAGAAAGGACCCCACTGACCATAAGAGCTTACACTTTACAGGAGAGAGATGACCCCGCTTACCATAAGAGCTTACACTCTACAGGAAAGAGAGGACCCCGCTGATCATAAGAGCTTACACTCTACAGGAGAGAGGGGACACCGCTAACATAAGAGCTTACACTCTACAGGAGATAGAGGGCCCCGCTGACCATAAGAACTTACGCTCTACAGGAGAGAATGGGGACACCACTGACCATAAGAGCTTACACTCTAGGAGAGAGAGGACCCCACTGACCATGAGAGCTTACACTCTACAGGAGAGCGAGGACCCCGCTGACCATAAGAGCTTACACTCTACAGGAAAGAGAGGACCCCGCTGATCATAAGAGCTTACACTCTACAGGAGAGAGAGGGGACACCGCTAACCATAAGAGCTTACACTCTACAGGAGAAAGAGAGGACCCCGCTGACCATAAGAGCTTACACTCTACAGGAAAGAGAGGACCCCGCTGATCATAAGAGCTTACACTCTACAGGAGAGAGAGGATACACCGCTAACTATAAGCTTACACTCTACAGGAGAAAGAGAGGACCCCGTTGACCATAAGAGCTTACACTCTACAGGAGAGAGAGGACCCCACTGACCATAAGAGCTTACACTTTACAGGAGAGAGACGACCCCGCTTACCATAAGAGCTTACTGTCACGACTCAAGAAGTGGACCCTCTGGGTCACGGCTACAGAGCCCCCGAGGGCAAGCGGACCAGATGGAACCACCCCCTATACAGGGAGTGTTTGGGACAAGCCCAGGGGGGGTGAGGCCGCGACTGCCGGAACCAAAGGGGCGACTAGTATGGGAGCCAGAGGTGGGACAGAGAACACAGGAGAAGTGGTGCCACCCAGGCGCATAGATAAGAGACTAGCCTAGGACGTTAGGTACTAACCAGTATGAAGAGGATTCACGGAAGATTGGGAGCGATGGAAACACAGGACCGGCTAGGAAGGCAGGAACACTAGGCTGGGAAGATGACTGGAGCACCGGGCAGGTACGGAGGCTGGAACACTGGACTGGTACGGAGACTGGAACACTGGACTGGTACGGAGACTGGAACACAGGACTGGTACGGAGACTGGAACACAGGACTGGTACGGAGACTGGAACACAGGACAGGTACGGAGGCTGGAACACAGGACTGGTACGGAGGCTGGAACACGGGACTGGTACGGAGGCTGGAACACAGGACTGGTACGGAGACTGGAACACAGGACTGGTACGGAGACTGGAACACAGGACTGGTACGGAGACTGGAACACAGGACAGGTACGGAGGCTGGAACACAGGACTGGTACGGAGGCTGGAACACAGGACTGGTACGGAGGCTGGAACACAGGACTGGTACGGAGACTGGAACACAGGACTGGTACGGAGACTGGAACACAGGACTGGTACGGAGACTGGAACACAGGACAGGTACGGAGGCTGGAACACAGGACTGATACGGAGGCTGGAACACAGGACTGGTACGGAGACTGGAACACAGGACTGATACGGAGACTGGAACACAGGACTGGAACGGAGGCTGGAACACAGGACTGGTACGGAGGCTGGAACACGGGACAGGTACGGAGGAAGGAGACAATGAGGCAGAGCAGGGCACAGAATAAACGCAGGGAGCCTAAGAGACCAAGGGGGTACCGGCAAGGAACCGGCAAACACGATAGACGCAAAGGCGTCTAACCCGGGCAGGTGCTGGAGTGAAATACCCGATGGGCGCCGCCATATTGGGGGCGGAGCCATTGGGTCACGAACTCCCAGAGACCCGTGCGGTGCGAGGAGCCTGTCTGCGCATGCGCGGACCGGCAAAGGGACGAGCACCGAGGAAAGCAGGAGCGGAGGAGCGAGGAGGAGCGTCGGGAGCGCGCCGGCCGGATCGGTAAGTATGGCAGGGTGTAACAGTATCCCCTCTCTTACCCCCCCTCTCTTTAGGGCTGGAAAGGAATTTTTTCAAAATTAAAGGAGCATTGATATTCTCAAGAGGCTCCCAAGACCTTTCCTCGGGTCCGAACCCTTTCCAATCAATTAGAAAAAATGTTTTGCCCTTGACAGTCTTTTTGGCGAGAATATTCTTAACCTCAAAAAACGCATCAGAGGAGACTGGTTGAAGAGAACGAGATGGGACAGAATGGAAATGGTTGAAAATTGCGGGTTTGAGGAGGGATACATGAAAGACATTAGGAATGCGTAAGGAGGTGGGTAATTTCAATTTGTATGCTACATCATTAACTCGGCTAGGAATCTCAAAGGGACCGATGTATCGTGGACCCAGCTTCTGAGAAGGAATTTTAAGTCTGATATAGCGAGAGGAAAGCCACACCTTATCGCCAGGTCGATAAGGAGGAGCATCCAAACGCCTTTTGTCGGCAAACCTCTTCATTTTGCTACTGGCTTTTACTAGCGCCTCCTTAGTCTCCAGCCGAATTTGGGAAAACTCCTGGGACAAGGAATCCGCTGCCGGTACGCCTGAGGTGGGGAGAACAGGGAGGGGAATGCCGGGATGTTGCCCAAAAACAACAAAAAAAGGTGACTTAGATGAAGATTCGTTAGTATGGTTGTTGTAGGCGAATTCTGCCCAAGGAAGAAGAGATACCCAGTCATCATGGTGAGCATTAGTAAAATGCCGAAGATAAGAGATGAGGATTTGATTAACACGTTCCACTTGACCGTTGGACTGGGGATGATAAGCAGAAGAAAAATCTAGCGATACCTTCATAAGACCACAGAGCGCTCTCCAAAAACGGGAGGTAAACTGGACTCCTCGGTCAGAGACGATGTGCTGAGGGAATCCGTGAAGCCGAAAAACTTGAAGTAAAAAAATCTTCGCAAGGTCAGGAGCAGATGGGAGTCCAGGTAGAGAGATGAAGTGGGCCATCTTGGAAAATCTGTCTACTACCACTAGAATTGCCGTGCAATTAGAGGATCTCAGTAAATCGGTGACAAAGTCCATAGCGATATGAGTCCATGGAACCGATGGCACAGGAAGTGGAAGTAGAGGTCCAGAAGGCAGCTGTCGAGGAACCTTATTCCGAGCACACGTGGAGCAAGAAGCAACAAAATCTAATACATCCTGGCGAAGAGAAGGCCACCAATAATGGCGAGAAATCAGGAAGAGGGTCTTCTTAGCTCCGACATGTCCGGCGAACTGGGAGGAGTGTCCCCAGCGTAAGACCTTCAACTTGTCACAATTAGAAACGAGGGTCTTTCCTGGAGGCGGTGAGATTACATCGAGGGGAGCCAAAGAGACAATCTTAGTTGGATCAAGAATGTGTGCGGGTCTCTCCTCTACATCCGAAGGTAGAAAAGACCGAGACAGAGCGTCAGCCCTGATGTTCTTGTCTCCAGGCCGGAAGTGTAGCTCGAAATTGAAGCGTCCAAAGAACAAGGACCATCTAGCTTGTCGAGGATTTAGTTTTTGGGCTGACTGAACATAGGCTAGATTCTTGTGGTCAGTGAAAATAACAAAAGGATGAACAGCCCCTTCAAGAAGATACCGCCACTCCTCCAGGGCCAACTTGATGGCTAACAATTCCTTGTCACCGATGGAATAATTGCGTTCCGGGGGAGAAAAAGCTTTGGAGAAAAAGCCACAGGAAACCAACCGTCCAGAATTGGATCTCTGTAAAAGCACAGCTCCGGCTCCAAAAGATGATGCGTCCACTTCAAGGATAAAAGGCCTGTTGGAATCGGGACGATGAAGCACCGAGGCAGAAGCAAATTCTTGTTTCAGAGTTTGGAAAGCTGTCTCTGCCTCCGGAGGCCAGAGATTAGGATCAACCCCTTTACGGACCAGAGCAGAGATTGGCTTAGACAATGAGGAGAATTGAGGGATAAATTGTCTGTAGTAATTGGCAAAGCCAAGGAACCGCTGGATAGCTTTTGTTCCCGAAGGACGGGGCCAATTCAAAACGGCAGACACCTTTTCAGGATCCATTCTTAGACCCTCCTCAGAAACAATATATCCCAGGAAAGGCACAGAAGACTGCTCAAAAACACATTTTTCGAACTTTGCAAAGAGATGATTCTCCCTTAGGCGAAGTAAGACTCGGCGAACGTCTCGGCGATGAGTGGAAAGATCAGGAGAGAAGACGAGGATGTCATCCAAGTAGACAACTACACTGGTGTAGAGGCAGTCACGAAAGATGTCATTGACGAACTCCTGGAACACCGCTGGAGCATTACAAAGCCCAAACGGCATTACCAGATACTCATAGTGACCGTCCCGAGTATTGAATGCGGTCTTCCACTCGTCTCCCGCACGGATACGAACCAAGTTATAAGCTCCTCGAAGATCAAGCTTAGTAAAAATCCGTGCACCTCTCAGTCGGTCGAAGAGTTCAGAGATAAGCGGTAAAGGGTATTTGTTCTTCACAGTGATGTTGTTTAACCCTCTGTAATCTATACACGGACGAAGGGAACCATCCTTCTTCTTCACAAAAAAGAATCCCGAACCTGCTGGAGAGGACGATTTCCGAATAAAGCCTCTGGCAAGATTTTCTTGAACATAGTCCGACATAGCTTGAGTTTCTGCAGGCGAGAGCGGATAGATTCTTCCCCTAGGAGGCAGGGCACCAGGAACAAGGTCAATGGGACAGTCGTAAGGTCGGTGCGGCGGAAGAGACTCCGCCTCCTTTTTGTCAAAAACATCAGAAAAAGAAGAATAGGCAGAGGGCAGCCCGGAGAGGACGGGAGAGGAACAAGGGACACCAACAGGGCGCACCGGCAGCAGACAACGAGACCGACAGGAATCTCCCCAACGAAGAATATTGCCCCTACGCCAATCCAGGAAAGGTTCGTGGAGACGCAACCACGGGAGACCGAGAAGAACAGGGTGAGAGATGTTGGCCAAAACTAAAAACGAAATTTTCTCTCTATGAAGAGCCCCAACCTGAAGTTCCACAAAATGCGTGACTTGAGTAATAGTCTCCTGCAGAGGTCTCCCGTCTACAGAAGCAAGAAGAAGAGGGTTCTCTAACGGTCTAACGGGAACTGAGAATTTAGTTACCTCCTCTAGCCTAATAAAATTTCCCGCAGCCCCAGAGTCTAAATAAGCCTCAAGAGAGAAACGTTTGTCATGTACGTGCAATAAAACAGGCAAAGTGAGGGGTTGAGAGGTTTCATTTGTACCTAGGGAGACCTCTCTTACCTGACCTAGGCGGAGGAGTTTTCCGGACGGTCAGGACAGACACGAAGGAGATGTGAGGAACTGCCACAGTAAAAACAGAGACCCTGGGCTCGCCTCTCCTTGCGACGTTGTTCTGACAGTTTGACACGATCCACCTGCATCGGTTCAGGGGCAGAAACTGAAGCGGTGACCCTAGGACGAGGGCTGAGAGGCCTGCGAGAGGTCATAGAAGAACGCGGAAATTTTTTCTCCCGGGCTCTCTCCTGAAAGCGAAGATCAATTCGCGTAGCTAAAGAAATTAAATCCTCCAAAATTGTAGGAGTATCTCGGCCAGCTAATTCATCTTTAATACGACTGGAAAGCCCCCGCCAGAAAGCCCCGACTAACACCTCATTATTCCAACCCAAATCGGTAGCTAAAGTTCGGAACTGAATTGCATATTGCCCAACGGTTAGGGACCCCTGCTGTAGATTGAACAAGGCTTCGGTGGTGGAAGCCAAACGACCTGGCTCATCGAACACTCGACGAAAGGTCTCTAAGAATGGTGTAAGCTGGAGGACCACAGGGTCATCCCGCTCCCAAAGTGGATTAACCCATGCTAAGGCTTCCCCCTCCAAATGCGAAACAATAAACGCCACCTTGGCCCGATCCGTGGGATACTGCAAGGGAAGGAGCTCAAAGTGAAGACGGCACTGATTGAGAAATCCCATACATTGTTTGGGATCACCATTAAAACGAGGGGGCTTAGCCAAATGAGGAGTGGGATGAGGTGCAAGAGCTGGTGCGGGAACAGACGCGGCAGCCTGGAGAGAAAGTAGACGACTATCTACAGAAGCCATATACCCCAAAATATGGGACTGAGCGTCGCGCTGCTGCGCCAGTTCTTGTTGCAAGCTGGCCAGCTGAGAGGCATTTCCCGGATCGGAGGACTGGAGGGCCGAGAGACGGGAGTCCATAGACTTCATGAAGGACATCATACGAGACTGGTTTTCCTGCAAGAAAACTGACTCCTTCTGAGCGGCTGCGGCTCCGGCGGGATCCATGGCCTTTGCGTACTGTCACGACTCAAGAAGTGGACCCTCTGGGTCACGGCTACAGAGCCCCCGAGGGCGAGCGGACCAGATGGAACCACCCCCTATACAGGGAGTGTTTGGGACAAGCCCAAGGGGGGTGAAGCCGCGACTGCCGGAACCAAAGGGGCGACTAGTATGGGAGCCAGAGGTGGGACAGAGAACACAGGAGAAGTGGTGCCACCCAGGCGCATAGATAAGAGACTAGCCTAGGACGTTAGGTACTAACCAGTATGAAGAGGATTCACGGAAGATTGGGAGCGATGGAAACACAGGACCGGCTAGGAAGGCAGGAACACTAGGCTGGGAAGATGACTGGAGCACCGGGCAGGTACGGAGGCTGGAACACTGGACTGGTACGGAGACTGGAACACTGGACTGGTACGGAGACTGGAACACAGGACTGGTACGGAGACTGGAACACAGGACTGGTACGGAGACTGGAACACAGGACTGGTACGGAGACTGGAACACAGGACAGGTACGGAGCCTGGAACACGGGACTGGTACGGAGGGTGGAACACGGGACTTGTACGGAGGCTGGAACACAGGACTGGTACGGAGACTGGAACACAGGACTGGTACGGAGACTGGAACACAGGACTGGTACGGAGACTGGAACACAGGACAGGTACGGAGGCTGGAACACAGGACTGGTACGGAGGCTGGAACACAGGACTGGTACAGAGACTGGAACACAGGACTGGTACGGAGACTGGAACACAGGACTGGTACGGAGACTGGAACACAGGACTGGTACGGAGACTGGAACACAGGACAGGTACGGTGTTGTGGATTCTGTTTGTGGGCTCCCTCTGGTGGTTACTGCTGGTACTGGGTGACTTTGGTGGGTTGCGGCCTTTGGTTTCCACCTGTCCATCAGAGGCTGGGTGTTTCCTATTTTACCTGGCCTTTCTGTCATTCCCTTGCCGGCTATCAATGTATTCAGATGTGCTCTGTTTGGTTCCTGCCTACCTGCTCCCAGATCTTTCAGGATAAGCTAAGTGCTGATTTTCAGTTGTTGGTTTTTTTGTCCAGCTTGCTTATTATGTCTCTATGCTAGCTGGTAGCTCTAGTGGACTGAGGTTCTCCCCATGTGCCATGAGTTGGCACATGGGTTCTTGTAATCTCAGGATGGTTTTTTGATTAGGGTTTTTTGCTGACCGCTCAGACCCCTTTTGTATCGTTCTGCTTTCTAGTTTACAGCGGGCCTCAATTTGCTGAACCTATATATATCATCTCTATATGTGTGCCTTCCTCTCATTTCACCGTCAATACATGTGGGGGGCAACTATACCTTTTGGGGTTCATTCCTCTGGAGGCAAGTGAGGTCTTTATTTTCTCTGCAGTACTAGTTAGCTCTTAGGCTGGTGCGTGGCGTCTAGAACCAACGTAGGCACGCTCCCTGGCTATCTCTAGTTGCGTTTGTCAGGCGTAGGGCAGCGGTCAGCCCAGGTTCCATCTCCCTAGAGCTCGTCCGATATTTTGTATTTCTTTGCTTGTCCCTTACTATCCCTAGCCATTGGGATTCATGACAGTATAGCCGGCCCACAAAGTGTTAATTGTTTGGGCTGAAGCAGGAGAAAAAGAAGTGTTTAAGGGAAATTTATTTATTTTTATTTTTTTTTCCTTCAGAGTTTTGCTGCCTAGCCCTTAATTGCTGTCTAGCTGCTTCTTACCTCCTCTTAACCCTTGAATGGCTCTGATATTAGCTGTTTAACATGGATGTCCAGAGTTTGGCTTCCAGCCTGAGTAATCTCGCGGCAAAAGTTCAAAACATACAGGATTTTGTTGTTCACACTCCCATGTCTGAACCTAGAATTCCTATTCCAGAGTTCTTTTCTGGAGATAGATCTACCTTCCTGAATTTCAGGAACAATTGTAAATTGTTTCTTTCTTTAAAATCTCGCTCCTCTGGAGACCCTGCTCAACAGGTCAAGATTGTAATATCTTTCCTGCGAGGCGACCCTCAGAATTGGGCATTTGCATTGGCACCAGGGGATCCTGCATTGCTCAATGTGGATGCGTTTTTTCTGGCATTGGGATTGCTCTATGAGGAACCCAACCTGGAGATTCAGGCTGAAAAGGCTTTATTAGCCCTCTCTCAGGGGTATGATGAAGCGGAAATATATTGTCAAAAATTTCGGAAATGGTCGGTGCTTACTCAGTGGAATGAGTGCGCCCTGGCTGCAAACTTCAGAAATGGTCTTTCCGAGGCCATTAAGGATATTATGGTGGGGTTCCCTACGCCTACAGGTCTGAATGAGTCGATGGCTATGGCCATTCAGATTGATCGGCGTTTACGGGAGCGCAAACCCGTGCATCAGTTGGCGGTGTCTTTTGAACAGGCACCTGAGACTATGCAATGTGATAGAATTCAGTCCAGAAGTGAACGGCAAGATTATAGGCGGAAAAATGGATTGTGTTTTTATTGTGGTGATTCAGCTCATGTTATATCAGCATGCTCTAAACGCACAAAAAGGGTTGATAAATCTTTTGCCATTGGTACTCTGCAGCCTAAGTTCATTTTGTCTGTGACTCTGATTTTTTCACTGTCTTCCATTTCCGTCGATGCCTATGTGGATTCGGGCGCTGCCCTGAGTCTTATGGATTGGTCATTTGCTAAACGCTGCGGTTTTAGTCTGGAACCTCTGGAAGTTCCTATTCCTTTGAAGGGAATTGACTCTACACCATTGGCTATGAATAAACCGCAGTATTGGACACAAGTGACCATGCGCATGACTCCCGTTCATCAGGAGGTGATTCGCTTCCTTGTACTGTATAATTTACATGATGTACTAGTGCTTGGTCTGCCATGGTTACAAACTCATAATCCTGTCCTGGACTGGAAAACAATGTCTGTGTTAAGCTGGGGATGTCAGGGGGTTCATGATTATGCACCTCCGATTTCAATCGCTTCATCTACTCCTTCTGAGATCCCTGCGTTTTTGTCTGACTATAGGGTTGTTTTTGAGGAGCCTAAGCTCAATTCGCTCCCTCCGCATAGAGATTGTGACTGTGCTATAGAATTGATTCCTGGCAGTAAGTTCCCTAAGGGTCGTTTATTTAATCTGTCAGTGCCAGAGCATACTGCTATGCGGAATTATATTAAGGAGTCCTTGGAAAAGGGACATATTCGTCCATCTTCGTCCCCTCTGGGAGCAGGTTTTTTTTTCGTGGCAAAAAAAGATGGTTCCCTGAGGCCTTGTATAGATTATCGCCTTCTGAATAAGATTACAGTCAAGTATCAGTATCCATTGCCATTATTGACTGATTTGTTTGC
Organism: Ranitomeya variabilis; assembly: GCF_051348905.1. Classification (NCBI taxonomy): domain Eukaryota; kingdom Metazoa; phylum Chordata; class Amphibia; order Anura; family Dendrobatidae; genus Ranitomeya; species Ranitomeya variabilis. The sequence continues at coordinate 646,921,727 of NC_135232.1, read as the reverse complement.
TCGCATTAAAGGGGCTAGGTGGTTCACTAAGATAGATCTTCGCGGTGCGTATAATCTGGTGCGGATAAAACAGGGTGATGAGTGGAAAACCGCATTTAATATGCCTGAGGGCCATTTTGAGTATTTGGTAATGCCTTTTGGACTCTCCAATGCTCCGTCAGTCTTTCAGTCCTTTATGCACAATATTTTCCGTGAATATCTGGATAAGTTTATGATTGTGTATTTGGATGATATTTTGGTGTTTTCTGATGACTGGGAGTCTCATGTTCTACAGGTCAGGAAGGTGTTTCAGGTTCTGCGGGCCAATTCTCTGTTTGTGAAGGGCTCAAAGTGTCTCTTCGGAGTCCAGAAGATTTCTTTTTTGGGGTACATTTTTTCTCCTTCTACTATTGAGATGGATCCCGTCAAGGTTCAGGCGATTTATGACTGGACACAACCTACATCTGTTAAGAGCCTTCAGAAGTTCTTGGGGTTTGCTAATTTTTATCGTCGGTTCATTGCTAATTTTTCCAGTATTGTTAAACCTTTGACTGATTTGACTAAAAAGGGTGCTGATGTTGCTGATTGGTCTCCTGCGGCCGTGGAGGCCTTTCAGGAACTTAAGCGCCGGTTTTCTTCTGCTCCTGTGTTGTGTCAACCAGATGTTTCACTTCCTTTTCAGGTTGAGGTTGATGCTTCCGAGATTGGAGCGGGGGCGGTTTTGTCACAGAGAAGTTCTAATGGCTCGGTGATGAAGCCATGTGCATTCTTCTCTAGAAAATTCTCGCCCGCCGAGCGCAATTATGATGTGGGTAATCGGGAGCTTTTGGCCATGAAGTGGGCATTTGAGGAGTGGCGTCATTGGCTTGAGGGTGCTAAACATCGTGTGGTGGTCTTGACTGATCACAAGAATCTAATTTACCTTGAGTCTGCCAGGCGTTTGAATCCTAGACAGGCTCGTTGGTCGTTGTTTTTTTCTCGTTTCAATTTCGTGGTTTCATACCTGCCAGGTTCAAAGAATGTGAAGGCAGATGCTCTTTCCAGGAGTTTTGTGCCTGACTCTCCTGGAGACTCTGGGCCTACTGGTATCCTTAGGGATGGGGTAATATTGTCCGCCGTATCCCCAGACTTGCGACGTGCATTGCAGGAGTTTCAGGTGGATAAACCGGATCGTTGTCCACCAGAAAGACTGTTTGTTCCAGATGATTGGACCAGTAGAGTCATCTCCGAGGTCCATTCTTCTGTGTTGGCTGGTCATCCTGGAATATTTGGTACTAGAGACTTGGTGGCCAGGTCTTTTTGGTGGCCTTCCTTGTCTAGGGATGTGCGTACCTTTGTGCAGTCTTGTGAAGTGTGTGCTCGAGCTAAGCCTTGCTGTTCTCGGGCCAGTGGGTTGTTGTTATCCTTGCCCATCCCGAAGAGGCCTTGGACGCACATTTCCATGGATTTTATTTCTGATCTCCCGGTTTCACAGAAAATGTCCGTTATCTGGGTTGTGTGTGACCGCTTTTCTAAGATGGTTCATTTGGTGCCCTTGCCTAAGTTGCCTTCCTCCTCTGAGTTGGTCCCTTTATTTTTTCAGAACGTGGTTCGTTTGCATGGGATTCCGGAGAATATCGTTTCTGACAGGGGATCCCAGTTTGTGTCTAGATTTTGGCGGACGTTTTGTGCCAAGATGGGCATTGATTTGTCTTTCTCGTCTGCATTCCATCCTCAGACGAATGGCCAGACGGAGCGAACTAATCAGACCTTGGAAACTTATTTGAGGTGTTTTGTTTCTGCTGATCAAGATGACTGGGTTGCTTTTTTGCCACTGGCCGAATTTGCTCTTAATAATCGGGCTAGTTCTGCCACGTTGGTCTCTCCTTTTTTTTGTAATTCGGGGTTTCATCCTCGTTTTTCCTCTGGTCAGGTGGAGTCTTCGGATTGTCCTGGAGTGGACGTGGTGGTGGACAGGCTGCATCAGATTTGGAACCAGGTGGTGGACAATTTGAAGTTATCTCAGGAGAAGACTCAGCAGTTTGCTAATCGCCGTCGCCGCATGGGTCACCGACTTCTTGTTGGGGATTTGGTGTGGTTGTCTTCTCGTTTTGTCCCTATGAAGGTCTCTTCTCCTAAGTTCAAGCCTCGGTTCATCGGTCCTTATAGGATCTCGGAGATTCTTAATCCTGTATCTTTTCGTTTGGATCTCCCAGCATCGTTTGCTATTCATAATGTGTTCCATCGGTCGTTGTTGCGGAGGTATGAGGTGCCCGTTGTTCCTTCGGTTGAGCCTCCTGCTCCGGTGCTGGTGGAGGGAGAATTGGAGTATGTTGTTGAGAAGATCTTGGATTCTTGTGTTTCCAGATGCAAACTCCAGTATTTGGTTAAGTGGAAGGGTTATGGTCAGGAGGATAATTCCTGGGTGGTCGCCTCCGATGTTCATGCGACTGATTTGGTCCGCTCCTTCCATAGAGCTCACCCTGATCGCCCTGGGGGTTCTCGTGAGGGTTCGGTGACCCCTCCTCAAGGGGGGGGTACTGTTGTGGATTCTGTTTGTGGGCTCCCTCTGGTGGTTACTGCTGGTACTGGGTGACTTTGGTGGGTTGCGGCCTTTGGTTTCCACCTGTCCATCATAGGCTGGGTGTTTCCTATTTTACCTGGCCTTTCTGTCATTCCCTTGCCGGCTATCAATGTATTCAGATGTGCTCTGTTTGGTTCCTGCCTACCTGCTCCCAGATCTTTCAGGATAAGCTAAGTGCTGATTTTCAGTTGTTGGTTTTTTTGTCCAGCTTGCTTATTATGTCTCTATGCTAGCTGGTAGCTCTAGTGGACTGAGGTTCTCCCCATGTGCCATGAGTTGGCACATGGGTTCTTGTAATCTCAGGATGTTTTTTTGATTAGGGTTTTTTGCTGACCGCTCAGACCCCTTTTGTATCGTTCTGCTTTCTAGTTTACAGCGGGCCTCAATTTGCTGAACCTATATATATCATCTCTATGTGTGTGCCTTCCTCTCATTTCACCGTCAATACATGTGGGGGGCAACTATACCTTTTGGGGTTCATTCCTCTGGAGGCAAGTGAGGTCTTTATTTTCTCTGCAGTACTAGTTAGCTCTTAGGCTGGTGCGTGGCGTCTAGAACCAACGTAGGCACGCTCCCTGGCTATCTCTAGTTGCGTTTGTCAGGCGTAGGGCAGCGGTCAGCCCAGGTTCCATCTCCCTAGAGCTCGTCCGATATTTTGTATTTCTTTGCTTGTCCCTTACTATCCCTAGCCATTGGGATTCATGACAGTACGGAGGCTGGAACACAGGACTGATACGGAGGCTGGAACACAGGACTGGTACGGAGACTGGAACACAGGACTGGTACGGAGACTGGAACACAGGACTGGTACGGAGGCTGGAACACAGGACTGGTACGGAGGCTGGAACACGGGACAGGTACGGAGGAAGGAGACAATGAGGCAGAGCAGGGCACAGAATAAACGCAGGGAGCCTAAGAGACCAAGGGGGTACCGGCAAGGAACCGGCAAACACGATAGACGCAAAGGCGTCTAACCCGGGCAGGTGCTGGAGTGAAATACCCGATGGGCGCCGCCATATTGGGGGCGGAGCCATCGGGTCACAAACTCCCAGAGACCCGTGCGGTGCGAGGAGCCTGTCTGCGCATGCGCGGACCGACAAAGGGACGAGCACCGAGGAAAGCAGGAGCGGAGGAGCGAGGAGGAGCGTCGGGAGCGCGCCGGCCGGATCGGTAAGTATGGCAGGGTGTAACACTTACACTCTACAGGAGAGGACCCCACTGACCATAAGAGCTTACACTCTACAGGAGAGAGAGGACCCCACTGACCATAAGAGCTTACACTTTACAGGAGAGAGACGACCCCGCTTACCATAAGAGCTTACACTCTACAGGAAAGAGAGGACCCCGCTGATCATAAGAGCTTACACTCTACAGGAGAGAGAGGGGACACCGCTAACCATAAGAGCTTACACTCTACAGGAGAGAGAGGGCCCCGCTGACCATAAGAGCTTACGCTCTACAGGAGAGAGAGGGGACACCACTGACCATAAGAGCTTACACTCTAGGAGAGAGAGGACCCCACTGACCATAAGAGCTTACACTCTACAGGAGAGAGAGGGGACACCGCTAACCATAAGAGCTTACACTCTACAGAAGAGAGAGGACCCCGCTGACCATAAGAGCTTACACTCTACAGGAGAGAGAGGGCTCCGCTGACCATAAGAGCTTACATTCTACAGGAGAGAGAGGACCCCGCTTACCATAAGAGCTTACACTCTACAGGAAACAGAGGACCCCGCTGACCATAAGAGCTTACACTCTACAGGAGAGAGAGGGGACACCGCTAACCATAAGAGCTTACACTCTACAGGAGAGAGAGGGCCCCGCTAACCATAAGAGCTTACACTCTACAGGAGAGAGAGGGGACACCACTGACTATAAGAGCTTACACTCTACAGGAGAGAGAGGACCTCACTGACCATAAGAGCTTACACTCTACAGGAGAGAGAGGACCCCGCTGACCATAAGAGCTTACACTCTACAGGATAGAGAGGACCCTGCTGACCATAAGAGCTTATACTCTACAGGAGAGAGAGGGCTCCGCTGACCATAAGAGCTTACACTCTAGGAGAGAGAGGACCCTGCTTACCATAAGAGCTTATACTCTACAGGAGAGAGAGGACCCCACTGACCATAAGAGCTTACACTTTACAGGAGAGAGACGACCCCGCTTACCATAAGAGCTTACACTCTACAGGAAAGAGAGGACCCTGCTGATCATAAGAGCTTACACTCTACAGGAGAGATAGGGGACACCGCTAACCATAAGAGCTTACACTCTACAGGAGAGAGAGGGCCCCGCTGACCATAAGAGCTTACGCTCTACAGGAGAGAGAGGGGACACCACTGACCATAAGAGCTTACACTCTAGGAGAGAGAGGACCCCACTGACCATAAGAGCTTACACTCTACAGGAGAGAGAGGGCTCCGCTGACCATAAGAGCTTACACTCTAGGAGAGAGAGGACCCCACTGACCATAAGAGCTTACACTCTACAGAAGAGAGAGGACCCCGCTGACCATAAGAGCTTACACTCTACAGGAAAGAGAGGACCCCGCTGATCATAAGAGCTTACACTCTACAGGAGAGAGAGGGGACACCGCTAACCATAAGAGCTTACACTCTACAGAAGAGAGAGGACCCCGCTGACCATAAGAGCTTACACTCTACAGGAGAGAGAGGGCTCCGCTGACCATAAGAGCTTACATTCTACAGGAGAGAGAGGACCCCGCTTACCATAAGAGCTTACACTCTACAGGAAACAGAGGACCCCGCTGACCATAAGAGCTTACACTCTACAGGAGAGAGAGGGGACACCGCTAACCATAAGAGCTTACACTCTACAGGAGAGAGAGGGCCCCGCTAACCATAAGAGCTTACACTCTACAGGAGAGAGAGGGGACACCACTGACTATAAGAGCTTACACTCTACAGGAGAGAGAGGACCTCACTGACCATAAGAGCTTACACTCTACAGGAGAGAGAGGACCCCGCTGACCATAAGAGCTTACACTCTACAGGATAGAGAGGACCCTGCTGACCATAAGAGCTTATACTCTACAGGAGAGAGAGGGCTCCGCTGACCATAAGAGCTTACACTCTAGGAGAGAGAGGACCCTGCTTACCATAAGAGCTTATACTCTACAGGAGAGAGAGGACCCCACTGACCATAAGAGCTTACACTTTACAGGAGAGAGACGACCCCGCTTACCATAAGAGCTTACACTCTACAGGAAAGAGAGGACCCTGCTGATCATAAGAGCTTACACTCTACAGGAGAGATAGGGGACACCGCTAACCATAAGAGCTTACACTCTACAGGAGAGAGAGGGCCCCGCTGACCATAAGAGCTTACGCTCTACAGGAGAGAGTGGGGACACCACTGACCATAAGAGCTTACACTCTAGGAGAGAGAGGACCCCACTGACCATAAGAGCTTACACTCTACAGGAGAGAGTGGACCCCACTGACCATAAGAGCTTACACTTTACAGGAGAGAGATGACCCAGCTTACCATAAGAGCTTACACTCTACAGGAAAGAGAGGACCCCGCTGATCATAAGAGCTTACACTCTACAGGAGAGAGGGGACACCGCTAACCATAAGAGCTTACACTCTACAGGAGAGAGAGGGCCCCGCTGACCATAAGAACTTACGCTCTACAGGAGAGAATGGGGACACCACTGACCATAAGAGCTTACACTCTAGGAGAGAGAGGACCCCACTGACCATAAGAGCTTACACTCTACAGGAGAGAGAGGGCTCCGCTGACCATAAGAGCTTACATTCTAGGAGAGAGAGGACCCCACTGACCATAAGAGCTTACACTCTACAGGAGAGCGAGGACCCCGCTGACCATAAGAGCTTACACTCTACATGAAAGAGAGGACCCCGCTGATCATAAGAGCTTACACTCTACAGGAGAGAGAGGGGACACCGCTAACCATAAGAGCTTACACTCTACAGGAGAAAGAGAGGACCCCGCTGACCATAAGAGCTTACACTCTACAGGAAAGAGAGGACCCCGCTGACCATAAGAGCTTACACTCTACAGGAGAGAGAGGACCCCACTGACCATAAGAGCTTACACTTTACAGGAGAGAGACGACCCCGCTTACCATAAGAGCTTACACTCTACAGGAGAGGACCCCACTGACCATAAGAGCTTACACTCTACAGGAGAGAGAGGACCCCACTGACCATAAGAGCTTACACTTTACAGGAGAGAGACGACCCCGCTTACCATAAGAGCTTACACTCTACAGGAAAGAGAGGACCCCGCTGATCATAAGAGCTTACACTCTACAGGAGAGAGAGGGGACACCGCTAACCATAAGAGCTTACATTCTACAGGAGAGAGATAGGACCCCACTGACCATAAGGGCTTACACTCTACAGGAGAGAGAGGGGACACCACTGACCATAAGAGCTTACACTCTAGGAGAGAGAGGACCCCACTGACCATAAGAGCTTACACTCTACAGGAGAGAGAGGGCTCCGCTGACCATAAGAGCTTACACTCTAGGAGAGACAGGACCCCACTGACCATAAGAGCTTACACTCTACAGGAGAGCGAGGACCCCGCGGACCATAAGAGCTTACACTCTACAGGAAAGAGAGGACCCCGCTGATCATAAGAGCTTACACTCTACAGGAGAGAGAGGGGACACCGCTAACCATAAGAGCTTACACTCTACAGGAGAGGGCCCTGCTGACCATAAGAGCTTACACTCTACAGGAGAGAGAGGGCTCCGCTGACCATAAGAGCTTACATTCTACAGGAGAGAGAGGACCCCGCTTACCATAAGAGCTTACACTCTACAGGAAAGAGAGGACCCCGCTGACCATAAGAGCTTACACTCTACAGGAGAGAGAGGGGACACCGCTATCCATAAGAGCTTACACTCTACAGGAGAGAGAGGGCCCCGCTAACCATAAGAGCTTACACTCTACAGGAGAGAGAGGGGACACCACTGACTATAAGAGCTTACACTCTACAGGAGAGAGAGGACCTCACTGACCATAAGAGCTTACACTCTACAGGAGAGAGAGGGCCCCGCTAACCATAAAAGCTTACACTCTACAGGAGAGAGAGGACCCCACTGACCATAAGAGCTTACACTCTACAGGAGAGAGAAAGGACCCCGCTAACCATAAGAGCTTACACTCTACAGGAGAGAGAGGGCCCCGCTAACCATAAAAGCTTACACTCTACAGGAGAGAGAGGACCTCACTGACCATAAGAGCTTACACTCTACAGGAGAGAGGGGTCACCACTGACCATAAGAGCTTACATTCTACAGGAGAGAGATAGGACCCCACTGACCATAAGGGCTTACACTCTACAGGAGAGAGAGGGGACACCACTGACCATAAGAGCTTACACTCTAGGAGAGAGAGGACCCCACTGACCATAAGAGCTTACACTCTACAGGAGAGAGAGGGCTCCGCTGACCATAAGAGCTTACACTCTAGGAGAGACGGGACCCCACTGACCATAAGAGCTTACACTCTACAGGAGAGCGAGGACCCCGCTGACCATAAGAGCTTACACTCTACAGGAAAGAGAGGACCCCGCTGATCATAAGAGCTTACACTCTACAGGAGAGAGAGGGGACACCGCTAACCATAAGAGCTTACACTCTACAGGAGAAAGAGAGGACCCCGCTGACCATAAGAGCTTACACTCTACAGGAGAGGGCCCTGCTGACCATAAGAGCTTACACTCTACAGGAGAGAGAGGGCTCCGCTGACCATAAGAGCTTACACTCTACAGGAGAGAGAGGACCCCGCTTACCATAAGAGCTTACACTCTACAGGAAAGAGAGGACCCCGCTGATCATAAGAGCTTACACTCTACAGGAGAGAGAGGGGACACCGCTAACCATAAGAGCTTACACTCTACAGGAGAGAGAGGGCGCCGCTGACCATAAGAGCTTACACTCTACAGGAGAGAGAGGACCTCACTGACCATAAGAGCTTACACTCTACAGGAGAGAGAGGACCCACTGACCATGAGAGCTTACACTCAACAGGAGAGAGAGGGGACACCACTGACCATAAGAGCTTACACTCTACAGGAGAGAGAGAGGACCCCGCTGACCATAAGAGCTTACACTCTACAGGAGAGAGAAAGGACCCCGCTAACCATAAGAGCTTACACTCTACAGGAGAGAGAGGGCCCCGCTAACCATAAAAGCTTACACTCTACAGGAGAGAGAGGACCCCACTGACCATAAGAGCTTACACTTTACAGGAGAGAGACGACCCCGCTTACCATAAGAGCTTACACTCTACAGGAAAGAGAGGACCCTGCTGATCATAAGAGCTTACACTCTACAGGAGAGAGAGGGGACACCGCTAACCATAAGAGCTTACACTCCACAGGAGAGAGAGGGCCCCGCTGACCATAAGAGCTTACGCTCTACAGGAGAGAGATGACCCCGCTTACCATAAGAGCTTACACTCTACAGGAAAGAGAGGACCCCGCTGATCATAAGAGCTTACACTCTACAGGAGAGAGGGGACACCGCTAACCATAAGAGCTTACACTCTACAGGAGAGAGAGGGCCCCGCTGACCATAAGAACTTACGCTCTACAGGAGAGAATGGGGACACCACTGACCATAAGAGCTTACACTCTAGGAGAGAGAGGACCCCACTGACCATAAGAGCTTACACTCTACAGGAGAGAGAGGGCTCCGCTGACCATAAGAGCTTACACTCTAGGAGAGAGAGGACCCCACTGACCATAAGAGCTTACACTCTACAGGAGAGCGAGGACCCCGCTGACCATAAGAGCTTACACTCTACATGAAAGAGAGGACCCCGCTGACCATAAGAGCTTACACTCTACAGGAGAGGACCCCACTGACCATAAGAGCTTACACTCTACAGGAGAGAGAGGACCCCACTGACCATAAGAGCTTACACTTTACAGGAGAGAGACGACCCCGCTTACCATAAGAGCTTACACTCTACAGGAAAGAGAGGACCCCGCTGATCATAAGAGCTTACACTCTACAGGAGAGAGAGGGGACACCGCTAACCATAAGAGCTTACACTCTACAGGAGAAAGAGAGGACCCCGCTGACCATAAGAGCTTACACTCTACAGGAAAGAGAGGACCCCGCTGACCATAAGAGCTTACACTCTACAGGAGAGAGAGGACCCCACTGACCATAAGAGCTTACACTTTACAGGAGAGAGACGACCCCGCTTACCATAAAAGCTTACACTCTACAGGAGAGGACCCCACTGACCATAAGAGCTTACACTCTACAGGAGAGAGAGGACCCCACTGACCATAAGAGCTTACACTTTACAGGAGAGAGACGACCCCGCTTACCATAAGAGCTTACACTCTACAGGAAAGAGAGGACCCCGCTGATCATAAGAGCTTACACTCTACAGGAGAGAGAGGGGACACCGCTAACCATAAGAGCTTACATTCTACAGGAGAGAGATAGGACCCCACTGACCATAAGGGCTTACACTCTACAGGAGAGAGAGGGGACACCACTGACCATAAGAGCTTACACTCTAGGAGAGAGAGGACCCCACTGACCATAAGAGCTTACACTCTACAGGAGAGAGAGGGCTCCGCTGACCATAAGAGCTTACACTCTAGGAGAGACAGGACCCCACTGACCATAAGAGCTTACACTCTACAGGAGAGCGAGGACCCCGTGGACCATAAGAGCTTACACTCTACAGGAAAGAGAGGACCCCGCTGATCATAAGAGCTTACACTCTACAGGAGAGAGAGGGGACACCGCTAACCATAAGAGCTTACACTCTACAGGAGAGGGCCCTGCTGACCATAAGAGCTTACACTCTACAGGAGAGAGAGGGCTCCGCTGACCATAAGAGCTTACATTCTACAGGAGAGAGAGGACCCCACTGACCATAAGAGCTTACACTCTACAGGAAAGAGAGGACCCCGCTGACCATAAGAGCTTACACTCTACAGGAGAGAGAGGGGACATTGCTATCCATAAGAGCTTACACTCTACAGGAGAGAGAGGGCCCCGCTAACCATAAGAGCTTACACTCTACAGGAGAGAGAGGGGACACCACTGACTATAAGAGCTTACACTCTACAGGAGAGAGAGGACCTCACTGACCATAAGAGCTTACACTCTACAGGAGAGAGAGGGCCCCGCTAACCATAAAAGCTTACACTCTACAGGAGAGAGAGGACCCCACTGACCATAAGAGCTTACACTCTACAGGAGAGAGAAAGGACCCCGCTAACCATAAGAGCTTACACTCTACAGGAGAGAGAGGGCCCCGCTAACCATAAAAGCTTACACTCTACAGGAGAGAGAGGACCTCACTGACCATAAGAGCTTACACTCTACAGGAGAGAGGGGTCACCACTGACCATAAGAGCTTACATTCTACAGGAGAGAGATAGGACCCCACTGACCATAAGGGCTTACACTCTACAGGAGAGAGAGGGGACACCACTGACCATAAGAGCTTACACTCTAGGAGAGAGAGGACCCCACTGACCATAAGAGCTTACACTCTACAGGAGAGAGAGGGCTCCGCTGACCATAAGAGCTTACACTCTAGGAGAGACAGGACCCCACTGACCATAAGAGCTTACACTCTACAGGAGAGCGAGGACCCCGCTGACCATAAGAGCTTACACTCTACAGGAAAGAGAGGACCCCGCTGATCATAAGAGCTTACACTCTACAGGAGAGGGCCCTGCTGACCATAAGAGCTTACACTCTACAGGAGAGAGAGGGGACACCGCTAACCATAAGAGCTTACACTCTACAGGAGAAAGAGAGGACCCCGCTGACCATAAGAGCTTACACTCTACAGGAGAGGGCCCTGCTGACCATAAGAGCTTACACTCTACAGGAGAGAGAGGGGACACCGCTAACTATAAGAGCTTACACTCTACAGGAGAAAGAGAGGACCCCGTTGACCATAAGAGCTTACACTCTACAGGAGAGGGCCCTGCTGACCATAAGAGCTTACACTCTACAGGAGAGAGAGGGCTCCGCTGACCGTAAGAGCTTACACTCTACAGGAGAGAGAGGGGACACCGCTAACCATAAGAGCTTACACTCTAGGAGAGAGAGGACCCCACTGACCATAAGAGCTTACACTTTACAGGAGAGAGACTACCCCGCTTACCATAAGAGCTTACACTCTACAGGAAAGAGAGGACCCCGCTGATCATAAGAGCTTACACTCTACAGGAGAGAGAGGGGACACCGCTAACCATAAGAGCTTACACTCTACAGGAGAGAGAGGGCCCCGCTGACCATAAGAGCTTACGCTCTACAGGAGAGAGAGGGCTCCGCTGACCATAAGAGCTTACACTCTAGGAGAGAGAGGACCCCACTGACCATAAGAGCTTACACTCTACAGAAGAGAGAGGACCCCGCTGACCATAAGAGCTTACACTCTACAGGAAAGAGAGGACCCCGCTGATCATAAGAGCTTACACTTTACAGGAGAGAGAGAGGACACCGCTAACCATAAGAGCTTACACTCTACAGGAGAGGGCCCTGCTGACCATAAGAGCTTACACTCTACAGGAGAGAGAGGGCTCTGCTGACCATAAGAGCTTACACTCTACAGAAGAGAGAGGACCCCGCTTACCATAAGAGCTTACACTCCACAGGAAAGAGAGGACCCCGCTGATCATAACAGCTTACACTCTACAGGAGAGAGAGGGGACACTGCTAACCATAAGAGCTTACACTCTACAGGAGAGAGAGGGCCCCGCTAACCATAAGAGCTTACACTCTACAGGAGAGAGAGAGGACCCCACTGACCATAAGAGCTTACACTCTACAGGAAAGAGAGGGGACACCACTGACTATAAGAGCTTACACTCTACAGGAGAGAGAGTACCTCACTGACCATAAGAGCTTACACTCTACAGGAGAGAGAGGACCCCACTGACCATAAGAGCTTACACTCTACAGGAGAGAGAGGGGACCCCGCTAACCATAAGAGCTTACACTCTACAGGAGAGAGAGGGCCCCGCTAACCATAAGAGCTTACACTCTACAGGAGAGAGAGGAGACCCCGCTGACCATAAGAGCTTACACTCTACAGGAGAGAGAGGACCTCACTGACCATAAGAGCTTACACTCTACAGGAGAGAGAGGACCCCACTGACCATAAGAGCTTACACTCTACAGGAGAGAGAGGGGACACCACTGACCATAAGAGCTTACATTCTACAGGAGAGAGATAGGACCCCACTGACCATAAGAGCTTACACTCTACAGGAGAGAGAGGGGACACCACTGACCATAAGAGCTTACACTCTACAGGAGAGAGAGAGGACCCCTTTGACAATTAGAGCTTACAATCTACAGGATAGAGAGGACCTCGCTGACCATAAGAGCTTACACTCTACAGGAGAGAGAGGGCTCCGCTGACCTCAAGAGCTTACACTCTACAGGAGAGAGAGGACCCCACTGACCATAAGAGCTTACACTCTACAGGAGAGAGAGGACCCCACTGACCATAAGAGCTTACACTTTACAGGAGAGAGAGGAGACCCCGCTGACCATAAGAGCTTACACTCTACAGGAGAGAGAGGACCTCACTGACCATAAGAGCTTACACTCTACAGGAGAGAGAGGACCCCACTGACCATAAGAGCTTACACTCTACAGGAGAGAGAGGGGACACCACTGACCATAAGAGCTTACATTCTACAGGAGAGAGAGGACCCCACTGACCATAAGAGCTTACACTCTACAGGAGAGAGAGGGGACACCACTGACCATAAGAGCTTACATTCTACAGGAGAGAGATAGGACCCCACTGACCATAAGAGCTTACACTCTACAGGAGAGAGAGGGGACACCACTGACCATAAGAGCTTACACTCTACAGGAGAGAGAGAGGACCCCGCTGACAATAAGAGCTTACAATCTACAGGAGAGAGAGGGGACACCACTGACCATAAGAGCTTACACTCTACAGGAGAGAGAGAGGACCCCTTTGACAATTAGAGCTTACAATCTACAGGATAGAGAGGACCTCGCTGACCATAAGAGCTTACACTCTACAGGAGAGAGAGGGCTCCGCTGACCTCAAGAGCTTACACTCTACAGGAGAGAGAGGACCCCACTGACCATAAGAGCTTACACTCTACAGGAGAGAGAGGACCCCACTGACCATAAGAGCTTACACTTTACAGGAGAGAGAGGAGACCCCGCTGACCATAAGAGCTTACACTCTACAGGAGAGAGAGGACCTCACTGACCATAAGAGCTTACACTCTACAGGAGAGAGAGGACCCCACTGACCATAAGAGCTTACACTCTACAGGAGAGAGAGGGGACACCACTGACCATAAGAGCTTACATTCTACAGGAGAGAGAGGACCCCACTGACCATAAGAGCTTACACTCTACAGGAGAGAGAGGGGACACCACTGACCATAAGAGCTTACATTCTACAGGAGAGAGATAGGACCCCACTGACCATAAGAGCTTACACTCTACAGGAGAGAGAGGGGACACCACTGACCATAAGAGCTTACACTCTACAGGAGAGAGAGAGGACCCCGCTGACAATAAGAGCTTACAATCTACAGGATAGAGAGGACCCCGCTGACCATAAGAGCTTACACTCTACAGGAGAGAGAGGGCTCCGCTGACCATAAGAGATTACACTCTACAGGAGAGAGAGGACCCCACTGACCATAAGAGCTTACACTCTACAGGAGAGAGAGGACCCCACTGACCATAAGAGCTTACACTTTACAGGAGAGAGACGACCCCGCTTACCATAAGAGCTTACACTCTACAGGAAAGAGAGGACCCCGCTGATCATAAGAGCTTACACTCTACAGGAGAGAGAGGGGACACCGCTAACCATAAGAGCTTACACTCTACAGGAGAGAGAGGGCCCCGCTGACCATAAGAGCTTACGCTCTAGGAGAGAGAGGACCCCACTGACCACAAGAGCTTACACTCTACAGGAGAGAGAGGACCCCACTGACCATAAGAGCTTACACTTTACAGGAGAGAGACGACCCCGCTTACCATAAGAGCTTATACTCTACAGGAAAGAGAGGACCCCGCTGATCATAAGAGCTTACACTCTACAGGAGAGAGAGGGGACACCGCTAACCATAAGAGCTTACACTCTACAGGAGAGAGAGGGCCCCGCTGACCATAAGAGCTTACGCTCTACAGGAGAGAGAGAGGACACCGCTGACCATAAGAGCTTACACTCTAGGAGAGAGAGGACCCCACTGACCATAAGAGCTTACACTCTACAGGAGAGAGAGGGCTCCGCTGACCATAAGAGCTTTCACTCTAGGAGAGAGAGGACCCCACTGACCATAAGAGCTTACACTCTACAGAAGAGAGAGGACCCCGCTGACCATAAGAGCTTACACTCTACAGGAAAGAGAGGACCCCACTGATCATAAGAGCTTACACTCTACAGGAGAGAGAGGGGACACCGCTAACCATAAGAGCTTACACTCTACAGGAGAGGGCCCTGCTGACCATAAGAGCTTACACTCTACAGGAGAGAGAGGGCTCCGCTTACCATAAGAGCTTACACTCTACAGGAGAGAGAGGGGACCCCGCTAACCATAAGAGCTTACACTCTACAGGAGAGAGAGGGCCCCGCTAACCATAAGAGCTTACACTCTACAGGAGAGAGAGGGGACACCACTGACTATAAGAGCTTACACTCTACAGGAGAGAGAGGACCTCACTGACCATAAGAGCTTACACTCTACAGGAGAGAGAGGGGACCGCACGGACCATAAGAGCTTACATTCTACAGGAGAGAGAGGGGACCCCGCTGACCATAAGAGCTTACACTCTACAGGAAAGAGAGGACCCCGCTGACCATAAGAGCTTACACTTTACAGGAGAGAGAGGGGACACCACTGACCATAAGAGCTTACACTCTACAGGAGAGGACCCCACTGACCATAAGAGCTTACACTCTACAGGAGAGAGAGGACCCCACTGACCATAAGAGCTTACACTTTACAGGAGAGAGACGACCCCGCTTACCATAAGAGCTTACACTCTACAGGAAAGAGAGGACCCCGCTGATCATAAGAGCTTACACTCTACAGGAGAGAGAGGGGACACCGCTAACCATAAGAGCTTACATTCTACAGGAGAGAGATAGGACCCCGCTAACCATAAGGGCTTACACTCTACAGGAGAGAGAGGGGACACCACTGACCATAAGAGCTTACACTCTAGGAGAGAGAGGACCCCACTGACCATAAGAGCTTACACTTTACAGGAGAGAGACGACCCCGCTTACCATAAGAGCTTACACTCTACAGGAGAGGACCCCACTGACCATAAGAGCTTACACTCTACAGGAGAGAGAGGACCCCACTGACCATAAGAGCTTACACTTTACAGGAGAGAGACGACCCCGCTTACCATAAGAGCTTACACTCTACAGGAAAGAGAGGAGCCCGCTGATCATAAGAGCTTACACTCTACAGGAAAGAGAGGACCCCGCTGATCATAAGAGCTTACACTCTACAGGAGAGAGAGGGGACCCCGCTAACCATAAGGGCTTACACTCTACAGGAGAGAGAGGGGACACCACTGACCATAAGAGCTTACACTCTAGGAGAGAGAGGACCCCACTGACCATAAGAGCTTACACTCTACAGGAGAGAGAGGGCTCCGCTGACCATAAGAGCTTACACTCTAGGAGAGACAGGACCCCACTGACCATAAGAGCTTACACTCTACAGGAGAGCGAGGACCCCGCGGACCATAAGAGCTTACACTCTACAGGAGAGAGAGGGCTCCGCTGACCATAAGAGCTTTCACTCTAGGAGAGAGAGGACCCCACTGACCATAAGAGCTTACACTCTACAGAAGAGAGAGGACCCCGCTGACCATAAGAGCTTACACTCTACAGGAAAGAGAGGACCCCACTGATCATAAGAGCTTACACTCTACAGGAGAGAGAGGGGACACCGCTAACCATAAGAGCTTACACTCTACAGGAGAGGGCCCTGCTGACCATAAGAGCTTACACTCTACAGGAGAGAGAGGGCTCCGCTGACCATAAGAGCTTACATTCTACAGGAGAGAGAGGACCCCACTGACCATAAGAGCTTACACTCTACAGGAAAGAGAGGACCCCGCTGACCATAAGAGCTTACACTCTACAGGAGAGAGAGGGGACATTGCTATCCATAAGAGCTTACACTCTACAGGAGAGAGAGGGGACACCACTGACTATAAGAGCTTACACTCTACAGGAGAGAGAGGACCTCACTGACCATAAGAGCTTACACTCTACAGGAGAGAGAGGGCCCCGCTAACCATAAAAGCTTACACTCTACAGGAGAGAGAGGACCCCACTGACCATAAGAGCTTACACTCTACAGGAGAGAGAAAGGACCCCGCTAACCATAAGAGCTTACACTCTACAGGAGAGAGAGGGCCCCGCTAACCATAAAAGCTTACACTCTACAGGAGAGAGAGGACCTCACTGACCATAAGAGCTTACACTCTACAGGAGAGAGGGGTCACCACTGACCATAAGAGCTTACATTCTACAGGAGAGAGATAGGACCCCACTGACCATAAGGGCTTACACTCTACAGGAGAGAGAGGGGACACCACTGACCATAAGAGCTTACACTCTAGGAGAGAGAGGACCCCACTGACCATAAGAGCTTACACTCTACAGGAGAGAGAGGGCTCCGCTGACCATAAGAGCTTACACTCTAGGAGAGACAGGACCCCACTGACCATAAGAGCTTACACTCTACAGGAGAGGGCCCTGCTGACCATAAGAGCTTACACTCTACAGGAGAGAGAGGGCTCCGCTGACCATAAGAGCTTACACTCTACAGGAGAGAGAGGACCCCGCTTACCATAAGAGCTTACACTCTACAGGAAAGAGAGGACCCCGCTGATCATAAGAGCTTACACTCTACAGGAGAGAGAGGGGACACCGCTAACCATAAGAGCTTACACTCTACAGGAGAGAGAGGGCGCCGTTGACCATAAGAGCTTACACTCTACAGGAGAGAGAGGGGACACCACTGACCATAAGAGCTTACACTCTACAGGAGAGAGAGGACCTCACTGACCATAAGAGCTTACACTCTACAGGAGAGAGAGGGGACACCACTGACCATAAGAGCTTACACTCTACAGGAGAGAGAGAGGACCCCGCTGACCATAAGAGCTTACACTGTACAGGATAGAGAGGACCCCGCTGACCATAAGAGCTTACACTCTACAGGAGAGAGAGGGCTCCGCTGACCATAAGAGCTTACACTCTAGGAGAGAGAGGACCCCGCTTACCATAAGAGCTTACACTCTACAGGAGAGAGAGGACCCAATGGCCATAAGAGCTTACACTCTACAGGAGAAAGAGGACCCCACTGACCATAAGAGCTTACACTTTACAGGAGAGAGACGACCCCGCTTACCATAAGAGTTTACACTCTACAGGAAAGAGAGGACCCCGCTGATCATAAGAGCTTACACTCTACAGGAGAGAGAGGGGACACTGCTAACTATAAGAGCTTACACTCAACAGGAGAGAGAGGGCCCCGCTGACCATAAGAGCTTACGCTCTACAGGAGAGAGAGGGGACACCACTGACCATAAGAGCTTACACTCTAGGAGAGAGAGGACCCCACTGACCATAAGAGCTTACACTCTACAGGAGAGAGAGGACCCCACTGACCATAAGAGCTTACACTTTACAGGAGAGAGACGACCCCGCTTACCATAAGAGCTTACACTCTACAGGAAAGAGAGGACCCCGCTGATCATAAGAGCTTACACTCTACAGGAGAGAGAAGGGACACCGCTAACCATAAGAGCTTACACTCTACAGGAGAGAGAGGGCCCCGCTGACCATAAGAGCTTACGCTCTACAGGAGAGAGAGGGGACACCACTGACCATAAGAGCTTACACTCTACAGGAGGGAGAGGGCTCCGCTGACCATAAGAGCTTTCACCCTAGGAGAGAGAGAGGACCCCACTGACCATAAGATCTTACACTCTACAGGAGAGAGAGGACCCCGCTGACCATAAGAGCTTACACTCTACAGGAAAGAGAGGACCCCGCTGATCATAAGAGCTTACACTCTACAGGAGATAGAGGGGACACCGCTAACTATAAGAGCTTACACTCTACAGGAGAAAGAGAGGACCCCGTTGACCATAAGAGCTTACACTCTACAGGAGAGGGCCCTGCTGACCATAAGAGCTTACACTCTACAGGAGAGAGAGGGCTCCGCTGACCGTAAGAGCTTACACTCTACAGGAGAGAGAGGGGACACCGCTAACCATAAGAGCTTACACTCTAGGAGAGAGAGGACCCCACTGACCATAAGAGCTTACACTTTACAGGAGAGAGACGACCCCGCTTACCATAAGAGCTTACACTCTACAGGAAAGAGAGGACCCCGCTGATCATAAGAGCTTACACTCTACAGGAGAGAGAGGGGACACCGCTAACCATAAGAGCTTACACTCTACAGGAGAGAGAGGGCCCCGCTGACCATAAGAGCTTACGCTCTAGGAGAGAGAGGACCCCACTGACCACAAGAGCTTACACTCTACAGGAGAGAGAGGACCCCACTGACCATAAGAGCTTACACTTTACAGGAGAGAGACGACCCCGCTTACCATAAGAGCTTATACTCTACAGGAAAGAGAGGACCCCGCTGATCATAAGAGCTTACACTCTACAGGAGAGAGAGGGGACACCGCTAACCATAAGAGCTTACACTCTACAGGAGAGAGAGGGCCCCGCTGACCATAAGAGCTTACGCTCTACAGGAGAGAGAGAGGACACCGCTGACCATAAGAGCTTACACTCTAGGAGAGAGAGGACCCCACTGACCATAAGAGCTTACACTCTACAGGAGAGAGAGGGCTCCGCTGACCATAAGAGCTTTCACTCTAGGAGAGAGAGGACCCCACTGACCATAAGAGCTTACACTCTACAGAAGAGAGAGGACCCCGCTGACCATAAGAGCTTACACTCTACAGGAAAGAGAGGACCCCGCTGATCATAAGAGCTTACACTTTACAGGAGAGAGAGAGGACACCGCTAACCATAAGAGCTTACACTCTACAGGAGAGGGCCCTGCTGACCATAAGAGCTTACACTCTACAGGAGAGAGAGGGCTCCGCTGACCATAAGAGCTTACACTCTACAGAAGAGAGAGGACCCCGCTTACCATAAGAGCTTACACTCCACAGGAAAGAGAGGACCCCGCTGATCATAACAGCTTACACTCTACAGGAGAGAGAGGGGACACTGCTAACCATAAGAGCTTACACTCTACAGGAGAGAGAGGGCCCCGCTAACCATAAGAGCTTACACTCTACAGGAGAGAGAGAGGACCCCACTGACCATAAGAGCTTACACTCTACAGGAAAGAGAGGGGACACCACTGACCATAAGAGCTTACACTCTACAGGAGAGAGAGTACCTCACTGACCATAAGAGCTTACACTCTACAGGAGAGAGAGGACCCCACTGACCATAAGAGCTTACACTCTACAGGAGAGAAAGGGGACCCCGCTAACCATAAGAGCTTACACTCTACAGGAGAGAGAGGGCCCCGCTAACCATAAGAGCTTACACTCTACAGGAGAGAGAGGAGACCCCGCTGACCATAAGAGCTTACACTCTACAGGAGAGAGAGGACCTCACTGACCATAAGAGCTTACACTCTACAGGAGAGAGAGGACCCCACTGACCATAAGAGCTTACACTCTACAGGAGAGAGAGGGGACACCACTGACCATAAGAGCTTACATTCTACAGGAGAGAGATAGGACCCCACTGACCATAAGAGCTTACACTCTACAGGAGAGAGAGGGGACACCACTGACCATAAGAGCTTACACTCTACAGGAGAGAGAGAGGACCCCTTTGACAATTAGAGCTTACAATCTACAGGATAGAGAGGACCCCGCTGACCATAAGAGCTTACACTCTACAGGAGAGAGAGGGCTCCGCTGACCTCAAGAGCTTACACTCTACAGGAGAGAGAGGACCCCACTGACCATAAGAGCTTACACTCTACAGGAGAGAGAGGACCCCACTGACCATAAGAGCTTACACTTTACAGGAGAGAGAGGAGACCCCGCTGACCATAAGAGCTTACACTCTACAGGAGAGAGAGGACCTCACTGACCATAAGAGCTTACACTCTACAGGAGAGAGAGGACCCCACTGACCATAAGAGCTTACACTCTACAGGAGAGAGAGGGGACACCACTGACCATAAGAGCTTACATTCTACAGGAGAGAGAGGACCCCACTGACCATAAGAGCTTACACTCTACAGGAGAGAGAGGGGACACCACTGACCATAAGAGCTTACATTCTACAGGAGAGAGATAGGACCCCACTGACCATAAGAGCTTACACTCTACAGGAGAGAGAGGGGACACCACTGACCATAAGAGCTTACACTCTACAGGAGAGAGAGAGGACCCCGCTGACAATAAGAGCTTACAATCTACAGGATAGAGAGGACCCCGCTGACCATAAGAGCTTACACTCTACAGGAGAGAGAGGACCCCACTGACCATAAGAGCTTACACTCTACAGGAGAGAGAGGACCCCACTGACCATAAGAGCTTACACTTTACAGGAGAGAGACGACCCCGCTTACCATAAGAGCTTACACTCTACAGGAAAGAGAGGACCCCGCTGATCATAAGAGCTTACACTCTACAGGAGAGAGAGGGGACACCGCTAACCATAAGAGCTTACACTCTACAGGAGAGAGAGGGCCCCGCTGACCATAAGAGCTTACGCTCTAGGAGAGAGAGGACCCCACTGACCACAAGAGCTTACACTCTACAGGAGAGAGAGGACCCCACTGACCATAAGAGCTTACACTTTACAGGAGAGAGACGACCCCGCTTACCATAAGAGCTTATACTCTACAGGAAAGAGAGGACCCCGCTGATCATAAGAGCTTACACTCTACAGGAGAGAGAGGGGACACCGCTAACCATAAGAGCTTACACTCTACAGGAGAGAGAGGGCCCCGCTGACCATAAGAGCTTACGCTCTACAGGAGAGAGAGAGGACACCGCTGACCATAAGAGCTTACACTCTAGGAGAGAGAGGACCCCACTGACCATAAGAGCTTACACTCTACAGGAGAGAGAGGGCTCCGCTGACCATAAGAGCTTTCACTCTAGGAGAGAGAGGACCCCACTGACCATAAGAGCTTACACTCTACAGAAGAGAGAGGACCCCGCTGACCATAAGAGCTTACACTCTACAGGAAAGAGAGGACCCCACTGATCATAAGAGCTTACACTCTACAGGAGAGAGAGGGGACACCGCTAACCATAAGAGCTTACACTCTACAGGAGAGGGCCCTGCTGACCATAAGAGCTTACACTCTACAGGAGAGAGAGGGCTCCGCTTACCATAAGAGCTTACACTCTACAGGAGAGAGAGGGGACCCCGCTAACCATAAGAGCTTACACTCTACAGGAGAGGGAGGGCCCCGCTAACCATAAGAGCTTACACTCTACAGGAGAGAGAGGGGACACCACTGACTATAAGAGCTTACACTCTACAGGAGAGAGAGGACCTCACTGACCATAAGAGCTTACACTCTACAGGAGAGAGAGGGGACCGCACGGACCATAAGAGCTTACATTCTACAGGAGAGAGATAGGACCCCACTGACCATAAGAGCTTACACTCTACAGGAGAGAGAGGGGACCCCGCTGACCATAAGAGCTTACACTCTACAGGAGAGAGAGGACCTCACTGACCATAAGAGCTTACACTCTACAGGAGAGAGAGGACCCCACTGACCATAAGAGCTTACACTCTACAGGAGAGAGAGGGGACACCACTGACCATAAGAGCTTACATTCTACAGGAGAGAGATAGGACCCCACTGACCATAAGAGCTTACACTCTACAGGAGAGAGAGGGGACACCACTGACCATAAGAGCTTACACTCTACAGGAGAGAGAGAGGACCCCGCTGACCATAAGAGCTTACACTCTAGGAGAGAGAGGACCCCGCTTACCATAAGAGCTTACACTCTACAGGAGAGAGAGGACCCCACTGACCATAAGAGCTTACACTCTACAGGAGAGAGAGGACCCCACTGACCATAAGAGCTTACACTTTACAGGAGAGAGACGACTCCGCTGATCATAAGAGCTTACACTCTACAGGAGAGAGAGGGGACACCGCTAACCATAAGAGCTTACACTCTACAGGAGAGAGAGGGCCCCGCTGACCATAAGAGCTTACGCTCTACAGGAGAGAGAGGGGACACCACTGACCATAAGAGCTTACACTCTAGGAGAGAGAGGACCCCACTGACCATAAGAGCTTACACTCTACAGGAGAGAGAGGACCCCACTGACCATAAGAGCTTACACTCTACAGGAGAGAGAGGGCTCTGCTGACCATAAGAGCTTACACTCTAGGAGAGAGAGGACCCTGCTTACCATAAGAGCTTACACTCTACAGGAAAGAGATGACCCCGCTGATCATAACAGCTTACACTTTACAGGAGAGAGACGACCCCGCTTACCATAAGAGCTTACACTCTACAGGAAAGAGAGGACCCCGCTGATCATAAGAGCTTACACTCTACAGGAGAGAGAGGGGACACCGCTAACCATAAGAGCTTACACTCTACAGGAGACAGAGGGCCCCGCTGACCATAAGAGCTTACGCTCTACAGGAGAGAGAGGGGACACCACTGACCATAAGAGCTTACACTGTAGGAGAGAGAGGACCCCACTGACCATAAGAGCTTACACTCTACAGGAGAGAGAGGGCTCTGCTGACCATAAGAGCTTACACTCTACAGGAGAGAGAGGGGACACCACTGACCATAAGAGCTTACACTCTACAGGAGAGAGAGGACCCCACTGACCATAAGAGCTTACACTCTACAGGAGACAGAGGGCCCCGCTGACCATAAGAGCTTACACTCTACAGGAGAAAGAGGGGACACCACTGACCATAAGAGCTTACACTGTAGGAGAGAGAGGACACCACTGACCATAAGAGCTTACACTCTACAGGAGAGAGAGGGCTCTGCTGACCATAAGAGCTTACACTCTACAGGAGAGAGAGAGGACACCACTGACCATAAGTGCTTACACTCTACAGGAGAGAGAGGACCTCACTGACCATAAGAGCTTACACGCTACAGGAGAGAGAGGACCCCGCTGAACATAAGAGCAAATGATATTGCGAGAATGATGTTAGCCAGCTCTGTGGTGCTTTAGCAATGTGCCGATGCATTTTTTTTGTTTACAGTTGCAAATCAAATCTCAAAATGTTTGAATTCATGTGGAATGGTTAATTTCATAAATTTCAACTTTCACTTGATGCTCTGACGATTGATTCACTCATTTCTATTTACCGTACTTGAAGTTTAAGCACATATCTGTAGGTAAATAACGTTTTCCAAGATGACAGGTTCCCTTTAAAGGGACTCTGTCACCTGAATTTGGAGGGAACAATTTTCAGTCATATGGGCGGGGTTTTCTAGTGTTTGATTCACCCTTTCCTTACCCGCTGGCTGCATGCTGGCTGCAATATTGGATTGAAGTTCATTCTCTGTCCTCCATAGTACACGCCTGCGTAAGGCAAGATTGCCTTGTGCAGGCATGTACTACGGAGGACAGAGAATGAACTTCAATCCAATATTAAAGCCAGCATGCAGCCAGTGGGAAAGGAAAGGGTGAATCAAACACCCGAAAACCCTACCCATATGACTGAAAATTATTCCCTCCAAATTCAGGTGACAGAGTCCCTTTAAATTCCTGGCTATGCATTTAGGCCACTAGAGGACAGACTAATTGCAAGAGATGGATTAGCAGAAAACATTTCAAATTCTCAGAAATATTAATATGCAAATTGCCTCTTCAGAGAAAAAGAGGACTTAAACTCTATAGCGCCACCTGTTGGAAGTAGCGATCCTACAAGTCACAATCAATTCAGGTGGTGCTAAAGAGTTGAAGTCCTCTTTTTCTCTTAAGAGGCAATTTGCATATTAAATTTCCCAAAGGAGCATTGCACAGTGAATAAGCCTCCTTACCTTGACAAGCCACAGCTGGTATGTCACTCTCCATAAGGAGAAACGTTACCCCTTAGACCCCAGAAATATTAAACAATTATCATCAGTGTTGAATGCTCATCTGTTAATATATTAAAATATAAAATTATTTAAACCATACAGTAGGAGTCATAAGCTAAAAATAAGTAGAAATGCCAGAATTTATGTTTTTATTTCCTTGCGCTCTCCCTTAAAAAAAAAATGCAATGAAATGTGATCAAATTTACCCCAATTGTTTTTCAATGAAAATTTCAGCTCGACGTGAAGAAGTAATCACACGGCTCAGTCAATGAAAACATAGAACAAATCTTTTTTCATGACTAAATAAAAAAATAAATGTTTCCTATCTCTATAATTGTACTGACTTGACAATGAACACAGTAAAAAAAGCAAACCAAAAATATAATGGCGGAATTGAGGGTATTTTTGGCAATTTCACTGTAGTTTGATTTTTTACCCCATTTGCCAGTACTTTGAATGGTATATTGAATGAGAATAAAAGCAAAAGTGGGGAAAAAATAGCTGTGGTGGAAAGAGGTTAATTGGAGGCAGAAAACAGGATTGCTACTTCCAATAGGTGTGACTAGAGTTCAATTGCTTGTTTTCTCTGAAGAGGCAATTTGCATATTTAATTTCCAAAAGGAGCATTTTATGGCTTATGAGTCTTCTTACGCCAGCTTGTTAAAGCATATTTTTATTAATGAGCAAAATACAAAATAAATGAACAAGGGAGAAAACTAAATCAAATCAATATTTGGTGTGATCGCCCTTCGCCTTCACAACAGTATCACTTCTCCTGGCAGGGAAGTTGTTCCATACATCTTGGAGAACTAATGTCAGATCTTCTGTGGATGTAGATCCTTCTGTGTCTTCATGTAATCTCAGTCAGACTCTGTGATGAGATCAGGGCTCTGTGGGGCCAGATCATCACTTCCAGGACTCCATGTTCTTCTTTACACCGCAGATATTCTTATTGATATTGGCTGTAGTTTCGGGGTCATTGTCCTGCTGCAGAATAAATTTGGAGCCAATCAGAAGATACCTTCTGATGGTATTACATGATGGATAAGTATCTGCCTTTACTTTTCAGCAATGAGGACACCACAGAAAAGACTATGTTAAGAAAGGTTGACTCAGTGATCGGCCAAGAAAACATCACGTCATGCTTACTACTTGTCAAAAACGGAAGGTGTCCAGCAGTGACATTAGCTCAGAACTGGCATGGCAGCAACTAGTGGGACCCAGCTACACCCATCTACTGTTCTCTACCATCTACTGAGAAGACAAGGCAGAAGGGGTCTTCACAGAAGAATTGCACCAAGAGCCATACTTTCGACAT
The DNA here is from genome assembly GCF_051348905.1 of Ranitomeya variabilis. Lineage (NCBI taxonomy): Eukaryota > Metazoa > Chordata > Amphibia > Anura > Dendrobatidae > Ranitomeya > Ranitomeya variabilis. Next base: position 646,895,743 of record NC_135232.1, on the reverse strand, counting down.
GGAAACAAAGCAAAGGGACTCAACTCTTACTATTATACTAGTAATTTGGTATCCAAGATGGGACAAGTAGGAGGCAGAGTAGGCAGCCGCTTATAAGTGTAGGGGAATATATCTTCAAACCTACTTACTAGCTGCCTCCCGAATCTTTGTCTGCCTTAGGACCAAAGTTTGGGAATGTCTGTGGCACCAGAAGAGCTTGTCCCTGTCCTGTCTAATACTCGCAGAATTAATATAGCAGAGAACCAAACTCATCATTGCCCTGAAGTCTTCCACTTGTCATTTCCAATATGCCATAATTGCTGTTAAATGTGTATTTGACCCTATTTTGTGCCTGTATCAAAGTATTGCCTCACCTGATACAGACTAAACTCAATCCATGGAAAAAGTACATATTTGTCCTTTATGCTTCTATTCAAACTGCGTATTCTTTGGGTGAGGTTTTCCTTTTGGTTTAATACTATAGGTCTTAGTTCTTCACTTTTTTAATGGATATAATAAACAAACTCTGTGTTATTTTGTAATGGTGTCACTCTCTGACGGTCTTCAAGAAGGGGGACCTCAAACTGTCCCTGGAACTGAGACTCTAGCTATCCCTGTCCCGGAGGTTTTCTTGAAGGTAGAGAGGCCCAAGTCTCTGACCTTACTATGCTCCTGCTAAACCCTGATTGGTCCTCTCCCCCACCTTATGAGGCCTGGGACAGAAATGTAAGGTAAACAAGACACACACACAAAACAGGGATAACAGAAAGCAATAAACATACAAACACTCACCAAAGGTAGAGTGGTATATAGGGAAGGATAGGAATGTACCAACCAAATGGGAATAGGACAATAAGGAAAGCATACACCCAAAAACAGCATTCAACAATTTCCAGTAGTAACAATAATCTCAAATTTAGCATGTCTCCAAAGAGCAAGGAAGCAAAGCTTTCACTAGCAAGACACAGAAGGTCTGGCCAGGTTTTATAGGAAGAGGTAATAACCGGATCAGAAGCAGCTGAAAATGTAGCTGCAAGTTTCTAACCAGCATAGAAAGGGTCATTAACTTCTTCAGCACCAAAGGAAACCAAATCCATTTGATATGAGATGCAAACACACAGGCTAAATGGAAGATCTGTGATTCCCAATACGTAGCGATCTTCTAACTCCAGATCTCCCAGGAGGACGTGACACACTCATGACAGATGGGATTGTAACCTGCCTGATTTAGACAGTAAAAAATTACTGTAATGCTCCATTTTTGATAAATTTTCACTATAATTATCAGCAGATCTACCACCTGTATGACATATCTTCATTTCTTTTTACCTGTTTTTGTTATTTAACATATTTTTCCAATTTGTTTTTTCAGTATGTCGCGTCTGTAATATGTTGCAACATGGAAAAAGTGTTAACAAATGTGTTTTTCTTCTTGTCAGTCTGTATATTTAGCACTTTTAATGCATGATCATGTGCTGCTGTAAATGGTATATGGGTTTGATTGGGACAGTAACACCTGGGATTTACTACCACAGACATTTGTGAAATATAAAATTTGTCACGCCATAAATTAAGAGAGCCACCGAGCCAAAGTATAGTTACAGTAAATGCTGGATTTACACTGCACGATTATCCTGAGCTTTCGGTTGTTTCCCAATTATCATGAAGTCTAAACAGGTTGCCAATCACCTCACAAATGAGCAAAATGCTTGTTTGTCAAGCTTAAAAATCAACGTTCTCGGCAGCACATTGTCCTGTGTAAGAAAGTGTAAGAAAACGTTACAGTCTGGATCATTAACGATAACCTGTCAGGTCGGAAAACATTATTTACCTGCAGATATGGATTAAAGGGGGTGTCCATGTTTGGGGCTCAGGTCTGCAGACGTATGAATCCTCAGAGTGCATGCTGTCATGATTTTCCAGTGACATGAGCATGGTTATGTGACTTGAAGTATGCAATTTGCATAATCCTGGTCACATTCCGACTAGACGTGTCTAGCTTCGCTCAATTCACGCACATCTATTAGACACGTGACTGCATGTATGCAAATTTAAAAAAAAAAACATATCTGATATTGATATGTTCTTAAAGTCTGGTCTACCAAAATCTACCATAAGTTTTTTTGCAGTTGCAACACCTTCCTAAAAATTAGAAAAAAAGCAATAACAACATCATACAGACGACAAAATGGTATCAATGAAAATTTCAGCTTCACATGCAAAAAAAACGAGCCTTCATATAGCTCCAGAAAAATAAAAATGTAAAGTCTAGGAAAATAGCGACACAATCCAAATTTTTTTTTTTTACAAACCTCTGAATTTTTTTTTCATCAGTTTACATAAAAAACACTAAGCAAGTTTTGTATCGTTATAATTTTACTGACCTGGAATATCAGGATGACAGCTCATTTTTACCAAACTATGAACGCTATAAAAACAAAACAAAAAAAAAACAATAATAGCGGAATTCTATTTTTTTTTAACCATTCCATTCCACTTTTTTTTCTCGTCTGACCGTACATTTTATGGTAAAAAGAATGGTGCCATTAAAAGTGAAAAACTGGCCAGCAAAAAAGCGAGTCCTCATGCGGCTGTGTCGCTGGAAAAAAAAAAGGCATAAACAGGAAAAAAAAGAAATATGAAAAATTGCTGTGTTCTGAAGGGGTTAAGTCTATATTAACATTTTATTCAATTCATGGTCTTGGTATTTTATATCCCGAAACAAGTTTTCATGTGCCGTGTACATTGCAGTTCTTGTTCTTTAATGTTCCTGGTGAAGCACAAATCACTGGGTTTATTATCTTTCTGTGTCTGGGAGAATTATAGCTGCACATAACTGTACATAACACACAAAATGAACGTCATAAATCACTGACCGCTGTAACCTCTGCTTCTAAGGAAGAAAAGCTGCGGAAACTGCTCTGTGTCATTTACAAGTATTGGAAAATGTTTCTCTCTCTGACAATCAGTAGAGATCACCATGGTATGAAATCAGATTTACCTTCTCTTTCTGGATCAGTGAACCTTACTCAGGGTCACTGATACATATGCGTTCCACATCAAGGGCCATACAACCATATGTATTAGGGAATTGCAATATGTCCACTTCCCAGGTAGAGCGAGGAACTCAAGTCCTCTGTGGCAATATGTACCCTGTGATTGCAGCTCAAAGGGGATCTGCCACCAGATCATTGCCATCTTATCTGAGATGCCCCAGATGAAGCCTTAGCGAAACACACATATTTATCGTTGAATGGCTGGTTTTTTATACTGTCTGTGTACTCTTACCTTTATCTACTTAGCTATTTATATTTCAGCATATTTATGGTTTGATTGTGACTACACAGTCAAGGCATCACCCTTGTAATGTAATGGCCACTCTCCATGCAAACATAAAGTTTGTGTATTTTCCTATGTCAGTTATGTCTGTATTTCTTCCCCCACTGGTTTTAACTATTTTGATTTCTATTACTACCACTAATAAAGTATAAACTTCTATTCATATCTGTTTCTGGCATGGGTTTCTCTGTGTTTTTTTAATCTGAGAGCAGCATGATGTAGAGATAAAGACCTTGATTCCAGCGATGTGTCACTTACTGGGCTGTTTGCTGTAGATTTGATAAAATCACAGTTTTATTAGCAGTAGATTACCACTAGAGGACTATATTTATGAGCTTTATATAACCCCGCCCCCACCACTGATTGGCTGCTTTCTGTCTATGCACAGTGTACACAGAAAGCTGCCAATCAGTGGTGTGGGCGGGGTTATACACAGCTCAGCAGAGAACTGGTAGATCTGCATCAGAGAAACTGTGATGTTACCAAACTGCTCTAAGTAGCCCAGTAAGTGATACACCGCTAGAATCAGGGTCTATGCCCCTACACCATGCTGCTCTTAGATGGAGCACCAAAAAAAGTCCTTAAAAGGGGTTGTGATAATATGTTATATAGAGTATTGCAATAGACCCTTTACTATACAGTCTCATGCAGAAAGATAATGTTGTAAAGCATCCATGCAAATGAGCCCAAAAGAGCGCCCACCATTACCTGATAGAATTATAATTAAGTTGCAAGCAAGAGATATCTCATCTGTTCAATCTATTTGCAAAAATGGAGCCAATTTATTTAATGTACATAAATTTGCACAGCCCCAATTATTTTTCTATGTCTCCATCTAGCAAACACACAGTATGCACCTAAAGTAAACCCAGATGGGGTTAAGAAGTCCAGGGTGCTTTGACCATTTGCCTTTTTGGAGTCCAGAGATACTACTGATGCCAGTGCCAGTCCCATGACAATAGTCTGTAGCCTTGCCATGTGAAAGCTTTACCTGAGGCTCAGAGGAAGTCTTCCTGTAACCGAGGCAGTGGCCAGGCCATTAACCGTTTGGATGTGTAGAACTCTCGGAAAAGCTGAATTTTAACTTTTTGCCTGGTTGCACCTTAAATCAAAGGGCAACCAAATTTTTGGTCCACGTATTGTCCGTATCTAAAATGGATCACACGCGGACCAATATCAATCAATGTGTTAGAACACATGAAAAATCGCAGTGAGCTAGTCTCATGCATATATTGGATGAAACTTACTGATATATTTCAATGGGTGAGCTAAAAAAAATTTTAAAAAATGAATGCAATACATATACCATGCACATGGCATCCATTTTTAATGGATCCATTACAATTATTAACATAGGAATATGGATTGCTCATAAGTGATGATCTGGAAAAAACATCATCCAAATGTTTTTCTGGATGAAAAATGGATGGTTTTTTTTCATGTGCTTATGTGAACTTAGGAAAATATGTAATACATCCATAGGGAGTGGGAAGAAATACATTATTTTGTCTTTTTTACAATTAGTATAAGGCTGCCGTCACACTATCAGTATTTGGTCAGTATTTTACATCAGTATTTGTAAGCCAAAACCAGGAGTGGGTGATAAATACAGAAGTGGTGCATATGTTTCTATTATACTGTTCCTCTAATTGTTCCACTCCTGGTTTTGGCTTACAGATACTGATGTAAAATATTGACCGAATACTGCTAGTGTGACCGCAGCCTTAGACCTTCGTTATTCTCGTGCGAGCACCATAGATAGAATTTACACTCATTAGTATATATAGATTTTCACGTCTTTGTGGTCCACACACAAAAAAAAATCAGGACTTGTCCATTTTTTACTTTAATCATATGAACATATATTTTAACATCATATAACAAACAATAAACAGTGATTGAAAATAACAAAGGAACAGAAATCAGAGTCGGATATGGAGGTTTTCTATGTATGCAATAACATTGTAATTTCCAGTGTAGAAATCATTCTTGTCACCAGTATAAGATCTGAGGGGACATTCCTCAACAATGCTGAATTATTTGGCCATTTTTGCTCCTAGTGAAAATTCAGGCAGCACTGTAGCCATCATGTCGACTTCAATGCAAAAAAAAACCAAAACTGATGAAACTCTGATGGTAAAAACGGACACGTGGGCCTAACACTGCTAAACATCTCATCCACCACACGAATGAAAATCGGTTCATTTTTGGAGTAAGGCTGGAGTCACACTAGAGAGGAATGCGGACGAGTGCTATGCGACAAAACATCGCACAGCACTCGGACTAATGTAAATCTATGGGGCAGCTCCCATCATCCGCAGATAGGGAGAGACAGAGGATGGGTCAAGGGTGGGCTTTTTGAGGATAGGTATGATCGAGGTACCAGTTGTTAGTGACAGGTTGAAGAGGAGGGTTATGCTTGTGATGAAGACTGTGGTAAAGTCTGGAATGAGGTGGGACGTTATTGTGTCACATTCACAAGTGGTGAGGCAAAGTATTCAGATGAGAGGAGATGGAGGGGGAACTGGTGGAGGCAGGAAATAATAGAAAGTACTGAATAGCTGTTTAGAGTAGTGAGGCAGGTATGATATGAGGGATGACGGTTTGTTTTGCTTCAGTCAGAATTTGTGCAGCATTTTAACAACTTCTGTTACTGGATGGGCAACTCCGCTCCCTTTCTTTAGCAGCCGTACAACGGTATACTTTGTAGATGATGGTCAGAAAGAACATGTGCTTCAGTAGATGGCAAGTGCAGCACCAAGTGGCCTCTGCTCTTCTTCCTCCACCTTAACATCACACCCAGTACAGTCCTCAGTGGTGGCACCCCAATTAACCTCCCCCCCACATCACAACTCTCCGAGCGCCCAACTGATTGTGCGGAACCACAGGTGGGCCATTCTGCAGAGCTGTTCACACATTCTATTCCATGGGTATCAGAGGTCTGCTCTAAACATTCACAGAGTCAAGTTTAGGAAATCATCTGCACCGATGGCCAAATTGATGCAAACAGTGGCAGCATCAGGAGCTGCCTCTCTGTGCCGTTACAGTGTCAAAATGGTGCTGGAACAAAATGTCGGCCATTTATATGGAGAGGGACATGTGATTTCAGCAGCCAATGACACAAGCTGTTGTGTCAGGACATTGTGGGTGTTTCCTGCGCCCTGATTGGCTAGCCGCAATGTGCACACATAAAGTTAGAAAAAAAAATGACTGCTGTGCTGTGCTTACAAGAACACGGAGCCTCTGAGCTCTACAAACCTCCTCCCATCATCAAACACGTGCTAAACGCTAAAGATACACCACCATTATCGTTGCTAAAGTGCGGAAAATATTTTTGTCGCAACGCAACTGTTTTCCCGCACTTTACCGAATGTTATTGATTTTTTACTGATTTTATGGAATTTTGCTTGGATTTACGGTCACAAATCCGAATGTGCCATATTCGTGCAGAATTTATGATTGGCGATCATTTTCCTAACAAATTCAATCATCTCTGGTTGTTATTACTTATGACTAGTGATGAGCGAGTGTACTTGCAGCGCCCCAGGGTCCTGGTCGTTTCAGTAATATCATTTTCCTCTAGGGGGGAGTGATGTTACGTTTGGAGGCAATGAAGGAGATCTCTTTACCAGGTATCACAAACATACAACACATTTCACACTCCAGGCCACCAAGGGGAGCTATGCTCCTATTTATTAGGGCACTCTTCACACTTAGGTAAAACTGGTGGCCTGGAGAGGAAGTGAGGCAGATGCTGTCTGAGCTTTGCTCAGGTAGTTGGTCCCTGACAGCAGGTGGGATCCTGTCAGAGGCCTAGACAGAAGGTCACGGAGCTGCGCCTGCCCCACGTGCAGCAGTTCCTAAGAAAGGACACGAACAGAGAACTGTATTGTAGAGAGGGTGAGAAAGAGTTCATAGCAAAGGAGTGGATACCAGAAGGAGTTCTGCCCTGCACAGGCTGTCTCCTTCTGAGGCACAGGATCCCGGTAGCCGGAACACCGAGGGAGCAACAGTCCTTTATGCCTTGCTCCAGAGACCGGCAGGACAGCTAATTTCATGTTACTGATCTGCTCCATACCCAGGAGGCAAGGTGGCACCCACAAGAGGCCGGGGCATGATAGAGTCCCTGTAAAAAGCCTTAAGCCACTGGTCATACGGGTTGTCCTATCCATCTGGAGGACAGAGAGAGAGAGAGAGACATAACATCTACAACATCTGTGAGGACCTAATGAGAGGCTCAGCAATAAGGTACTACAACACCCTAGGCGCTAGAGGAAGGCTACTGATTTCCACCTGGATAAGGGGACTTATTTGATTTGCCTCCAAACCAGCCGGACTCTACCTGCCCTGTGATCTGGTGCTCTGGACTGTGGATGCTGAAGCCTTCAGTAAAGGTAAAGAGACTGCAACCTTGTGTCCTCGTTTTTCACTGCGCCTCTCATCATCCACCATCTAAACACTGGGAAGCCCTGGGGATACACTTCACCTGTGGGAAGGTATACCATCTAGCTGCCATAACATCACCCCAGCGGACCCCCCTCAAAGCAGCGTCGGTCACCCTGACCGAATACCACAGGTGGCGTCATGAACATTTCCCCTTTAAAGACCTTTCCCCTTTTACAACGGACGTCCCGAGGGCCACGGACCGGGTCAGCCACCGTGACATGCCCCTGAGAACCGAAGAACCCGTTACCGAGTACCCCTCGCCTTGGGGGCGTTCCATACTCGTTCCTCGGGTTTTCCACGCTCGGGTGGTCTCTGAGTATTTGTTAGTGTTCAGAGATTAAGTTTTCATCGCTGCATCTGAATGATTTACATCTGTTAGCCAGCATAAGTACATGTGGGGGTTGCCTGGTTGCTAGGGAATCCCCACATGAAATCAAGCAGGCTAGTAGCTGTAAATCATTCAGATGCGGCGATGAAAACTTAATCTCCGAACACTAACAAATACTCGTAGGTCACCCGAGCGTGCTGGGCAAAACCCGAGCAACGAGTACACTCGCTCATCACTACTTATGACACCTTTCATGCAGGCTTTTAGAAAAATTGCATCTTTATTATTTTATCATCATTACTGCATTGTTGGTAGCTAGTCTATTACATCATCTATTTAGACTATTGAACCTTCGATATTCTATCATCTTAGGGTGACCAATCAAAAATCGCCAACTCAACTCCCATGACGTAATTCTAATTACAGTTCCATCACTTACTTTCATAAATGCTCTCTGTGTAAGGTATACAGTTTTAGAATTTCTTAGCTTAGTCTCTTTGCATATTGACATATTTCTATATGTTTTTTCAGATATACATTATATATTAAAAAAGAAGATAGTTTTTGCTACATACAGTTGTGCTCAAAAGTTTACATACCCCAGCAGAATTTTTGCTTTCTTGGCTTTTTTTCTCCATTCATAGTTAGTGGTTGGGTGAAGCTATTTATTGTCAAACTATTGTCTTTTCTCTTTTTAAATCATAACGACAGCCCAAAAAATACAAATAACCCTGATCGAAAGTTCACATATCCCGGTGATTTTGGCCTGATAACATGCACATCAGTTCACACAAAGGGGTTTGAATGGCTACTAAAGGTAACCTCCTCACCTGTGACCTGTGACAAATGCCAGGAAAATTGTTCGGGGTGCAAAGAAAAACCCACAAATGACATCAGCTGAAATACAGGACTCTCTGAAAACTAGCGGTGTGGCTGTCTCAGGATGCACAATAAGGAGGCACTTGAAGAAAAATGGGCTGCATGGTCGAGTTGCTGGTATGAGCCTCTACTGGAGGATCGGGGCACCTCGGATAATAAATTAAATCAATACGTTATAGAACTTACCAGTGTCGGACTGGGGTGCTAAGGGCCCACCAGAAACATTGACTTTGGGGGCCCACTATTCACCTGCACACAAATATAACATTACCCTGATTCACAAATGTACCTGTATCTCTATATAATAATACACTGGGCAGTTTGGTTAATGAATGATGAGATGCTGCTTTTTTTCTGTACAGAGTGAATCAAGTGAGTTATGACAAGTATTGCCCATACAGAAAGGTTGGGGGCCTAGATCTGCACAGGGGCCCACCGGGGGTTCCCCTGTGGGCCAGTCCGAGCCTGGAACTTACTATTTACAGCTGATTTGGGTACATTTTCTCCTGGAACACTCCTTTAAAGAATGTTTTCAGAAGGGGAACCCGTAGACCCTGGCTGGCTTCACTTGGCCTGCTCCAACAAAGCAGGTGTAAAAAAATAAACACAAACATTTTCTTTCCAATTCAGGCTTTGGCCCAAACTCCTTTTTAAGGAGCGGCAATGTAATCAGGGAATAGAAGCCCTAGAATTTTTTTCTATGAGCTTTTCTCAGACTTATGAGAAAATGAACTGCCCCCTCCTGCTACTTCCTATGCTCTCTTACCTTTACAGCAGACCTTTTCAGCAGTTTCTGCTTCTGCTCCAACCTGGAAAGCTGATGTGGTAACAGCAATCAGAGAAAGTTGGAGCCAGATTGATGAAGAGTACTGTTTGACACTCAATAAGTCCATGCCTCAGAGACTGCAAGCTGTTATAAAAGCCAGAGGTGGTGCAACAAAATACTAGTGATGTTTTGGAGTGTTTTTTTGTTTTTCATTATTCCATATTTTTTTTCCTCAGAATTGAGTGATCCCATAATTTTTCCCCTATGCTTGGTTAAAAAAAAGTAACCATTACTGACTACCACGTTTTTTGTTCTCGATTTCTTTTAGTGTTTCTTAAAGCCAGAAAGTTGCCATTTTAAATGACTTTAGTTTTGTGCCATGTCTGTGATCTGCTTTTTTTCTACAAAATTAAACAACTGAATGAACATCCTCCAAGGCCAGTGATTACATAACTCAACCCCTGGCAAAAATTATGGAATCACTGGCCTTGGAGGATGTTCATTCAGTTGTTTAATTTTGCAGAAAAAAAGCAGATCACAGACCTGGCACAACACTATAGTCATTTCAAATGGCAACTTTGTGGCTTTAAGAAACACTAAAAGAAATCAAGAGCAAAAATATGGTAGTCAGTAATGGTTACATTTTTTTAACCAGGAATAGTGGAAAAATTATGGAATCATGAAAAACACACAAACAAACAAACAAAAAAACAACCCAAAACCTCACTAGTATTTTGTTGCACCACCTCTGGCTTTTATAACAGCTTGCAGTCTCTGAGGCATGGACTTAATGAGTGTCAAACAGTACTCTTCATCAATCTGGCTCCAACTTTCTCTGATTGCTGTTGCCAGATCAGCTTTGCAGGTTGGAGCCTTGTCATGGACCATTTTCTTCAACTTCCACCAAAGATTTTCAATTGGATTGAGATCCGGACTATTTCCAGGTCATTATGTGTCTTTTTTCAAGAAATGTTTTCACAGTTTTTGCTCAATGGCAGGATGCATTATCATCTTGAAAAATGATTTCATCATCCCCAAACATCCTTTCAATTGATGGGATAAGAAAAGTGAACAAAATATCAACATAAACTTGTGCATTTATTGAAGATGTAATGACAGCCATCTCCCCAGTGCCTTTACCTGACATGCAGCCCCATATCATCAATGACTGTGGAAATTTGCATGTTCTCTTCAGGCAGTCATCTTTATAAATCTCATTGGAACGGCACCAAACAAAAGTTCCAGCATCATCACCTTGTCCAATGCAGATACGTGATTCATCAATGAATATGACTTTCATCCAGTCATCCACAGTCCACGATTGCTTTTCCTTAGCCCATTGTAACCTTGTTTTTTTTCTGTTTAGGTGTTAATGACGGCTTTTGTTTAGCTTTTCTGAATATAAGTAACATTTCCTTTAGGTGGTTTCTTACAGTTCGGTCACAGACGTTGACTCCAGTTTCCACCCATTCGTTCATTTGTTTTGCTGTACATTTCCTGTTTTGGAGATATATTGCTTGAAGTTTCTGGTCTTGATGATTTAATGTCTTCCTTGGTCTACCAGTATGTTTGCCTTTAACAACCTTCCCATGTTGTTTGTATTTGGTCTAGATTTTAGACACAGCTGACTGTGAACAACCAACATCATTTGCAACATTGCGTGATTTACCCTCTTTTAAGAGTTTGATAATCCTCTCCTTTGTTTCAATTGACATCTCTCGTGTTGGAGCCATGATTCATGTCAGTCCACTTGGTGTAACAGCTCTCCAAGATGTGATCACTCCTTTTTAGATGCAGACTAACGAGCAGATCTAATTTGATGCAGGCGTTATTTTTGGGTATGAAAATTTACAGGGTGATTCCATAATTTTTTCCTCAGAATTGAGTGATTCCATAATTTTTCCCCTATGCTTGGTTAAAAAGTAACCATTACTGACTATCACATTTTTTGTTCTTGATTTCTTTTAGTGTTTCTTAAAGCCAGAAAGTTGCTATTTGAAATGACTTTAGTTTTGTGCCATGTCTGTGATCTGCTTTTTTTCTGCAAAATTAAACAACTGAATGAACATCCTCCATGGCCGGTGATTCCATAATTTTTGCCAGGGGTTGTATTTGTAAACCAAACTACGAGTGGGTGATATATCCAGAAGAAGGCTATGATGATAACATTATAAAATACGTGTTGCATAAAACTGATCATGTCCCCAGAAGAAGCCTGAGGAAGAGGTGAAACCCAAGGTCGGGCTTGTCGATCATCGTGGTATGTGATGGCTTTTGTTTGCACTGGATTTTTATGGGACAAGTGCTTTGAATTCATGTCTAAGAGTATTCTTAAAGGGAACCTGTCACCCCCAAAATCAAAGATGAGCTAAGCCCACCGGCATCAGGGGCTTATCTACAGCATTCTGTAATGCTGTAGATAAGCCGAAAAACTAGGAAAGAGGGCACCATCAAACATAGTCAATTATGTGTCCAACCTGCCGCATGTCAAAAATATAGACCATACAAAAACCAAGAAAAGAGACATGCACATACGCAGGGATCACCATATAAAGTTACAAAATTTTATTAATGTCAGTTGACCAAGCACTACACATATTTAAAAACATTTAAAATTACAAAAACTGTATACAAAATGCACCCAGATAGAAAGGGGGAGAACACAAGCAGGGGTCCACTTGATTGCCTGAAATCCCTAAGTCACATATCCCAAATCATGTATCAATGATAATAAACATTGTTAAATGCAGTCCATTTTTTACTGAGTCTAGTATACCTGATGATTGGTACCCAATACAACTATTAGTACATGTAAAAAAAGACCCCTCAAAGGACAGGTCAAAAACAGGGTGGGCTGCATGGGTGCCGGCTCATGATCCTGATCCCTCTGAACCAGCACTTACGAGTGTGTGAGCATGTCCATTAGGTATTGTTGGTGATTGTTTGAAAAATATTAAATCTGTCTGCTGGCCTATTTTTTAGTCTGGTAGTTATACATGTAGGGCTGTTTTTGACCTGTCCTTTGAGGGTTTTTTTTGACATGTACTAATAGTTGTATTGGGTACCAATCATCAGGTATACTAGACTCAGTAAAAAATGGACTGCATTTAACAATGTTTATTATCATTAATACATGATTTGGGATATGTGACTTAGGGATTTCAGGCAATCAAGTGGACCCCTGCTTGTGTTCTCCCCCTTTCTATCTGGGTGCATTTTGTATACAGTTTTTGTAATTTTAAATGTTTTTAAATATGTGTAGTGTTTGGTCAACTGACATTAATAAAATTTTTTAATTTTATATGGTGATCCCTGCGTATGTGCATCTCTCTTTTCTTGGTTTTTGTATGCGCTGTAGATAAGCCCCCGATGTATCCTGAAAGATGAGAAAAAGAGGTTATATTATACTCACCCAGGGGCGGTCCCGCTGCTGTCCGGTCCGATGGGTGTCGCGGTCTGGGGCCTCCCATCTTCTTACGATGACGTCCTCTTCTTGTCTTAACGCCGCAGCTCCGGTGCAGGCGTACTTTGTCTGCCCTGGTGAGGGCAGAGCAAAGTACTGCAGTGCGCAGACACCGTGCCTCTCTGACCTTTCCCGGCACCTGCGCACTGCAGTACTTTGCTTTGCCCTCAACAGAGCAGACAAAGTACAACTGCGCCGGAGCCGCAGCGTGAAGACAAGAAGAGGACGTCATCATAAGAAGATGGGAGGCACCAGACCGCGACGCCCATCGGACCGGACCGGGACCGCCCCTGGGTGAGTATAATCTAACCTCTTTTTCTCATCTTTCAGGATACATCGGGGGCTTATCTACAGCATTCCAGAATGCTGTAGATAAGCCCCTGATGCCGGTGGCCTTACCTCACCTTCCATTTTGGGGGTGACGGGTTCCCTTTAATTCCCTAAAGTCTGGCCGACCGGAGCTATTTTCTTATTTTGCAGGTGTTCAACATCGGACTGGGGGATGAAACTGAGAACCAGCCCCCATTACTGATGATAACAGGAGGATCTTTTGCACTTGATTTTCCGCTGTTGAAAAAAGGGTGGAAACAGTATTTTGGGGGGAATTATTGCACTTTGTTGAGGGTTTTGAGGACTGACCCATCGGGCTACCATAGCTCCTTTGTTGGCATTGTCCGGATGGCAGCTGTAGTTCGGTGTTATCTGTATCACATGAATCGCACTGAGCTGGAGAATCGCGTTTCCAGGTGATTTTAATCCTGGAAAAACTACGACAGAATTGCATTTTTTCACAATTTCACTGCAGTTGGATTTTTTTCAGAGAATTATATGGTAGAGTAAATGGTCCACGTTCCCACCATGCGTGTTTGGTGCGTTTGTGATGCTGCAGACTGTGAGGTGTGGGGACAGCAGAGACGCAGAACGGGAGCTCAGGTGAACACTGCAGTGAGCGGATGATCCAGATGTGCCGTGCGCACTGTTAGGAGCAGACGCTAGGTGGCGAGCTCAGATTCGCCGCTGGCCGTAGGAGACGTTCTACACCCCACTCTATGGTTGTTCAGAAGGGAGAACGAGCGCTGAAGGCTAAGGCCGCTCGTCGCTGGAGGACCCGAGCTTCCTCCGGGGGTGAGAGGAGATAAAATGGCCGCCGTGAGGCCACCCGGGCCCGTCTCCCATCGTTGTGTCCCTCTCCTTTTACGGACGGGAAGGTGAAGGCGGCGGCCCTGAGGACGGGGTGACGGAGGAACATGGGGTCTCAGACGCTGCAAATCCTCCGGCAGGGAGTGTGGGCTTCCATCACCGGGGGCTGGTACTACGACCCTCACCAGAGCACCTTTGTCAACACCCTGCACCTCTACATATGGCTCTTCCTGCTCTGCTTCCCCTTCACCCTGTACATGGTGAGTGTGTCCTGCCCCCTCCATCTTGTGTGTACAGGCCTCATACCGGAGCTGTCAGCCCTGATCCGGGCACTGGGGGGTGATGGTGGAGGGCACTGCTGGGAAGGGGGGTGGTGGACACTGCTGGGGGTGGGCACTGCTAGGGAGTAGTGGTGGCGGTGAGAACTGCTGAGTTGTGGCGGTGGAGGGCGCTGCTGGTGGGTTATGGAGGGCACAGGTGAGGGAGTGGGCACTGGGTGGTGGTGGGGGGCATCGCTGGGAAGGGGGGGGTGGACACTGCTGGGGGTGGGCACTGCTAGGGAGTGGTGGTGGCGGTGAGAACTGCTGAGTTGTGGCGGTGGAGGGCGCTGCTGGTGAGTTATGAAGGGCGCAGGTGAGGGAGTGGGCACTGGGTGGTGGTGGGGGGCATCGCTGGGAAGGAGGGTGGTGGACACTGCTGGGGGTGGGCACTGCTAGGGAGTAGTGGTGGCGGTGAGAACTGCTGAGTTGTGGCGGTGGAGGGCGCTGCTGGTGGGTTATGGAGGGCACAGGTGAGGGAGTGGGCACTGGGTGGTGGTGGGGGGCATCGCTGGGAAGGGGGGGGTGGACACTGCTGGGGGTGGGCACTGCTAGGGAGTGGTGGTGGCGGTGAGAACTGCTGAGTTGTGGCGGTGGAGGGCGCTGCTGGTGAGTTATGAAGGGCGCAGGTGAGGGAGTGGGCACTGGGTGGTGGTGGGGGGCATCGCTGGGAAGGAGGGTGGTGGACACTGCTGGGGGTGGGCACTGCTAGGGAGTAGTGGTGGCGGTGAGAACTGCTGAGTTGTGGCGGTGGAGGGCGCTGCTGGTGGGTTATGGAGTACACAGGTGTGGGAGTGGGCACTGTTGGGTGATGGTGGAGGGCATCGCTGGGAGGGGGGGTGGTGGACACTGCTGGGGCTGGTCACTGCTATGGAGTGGTGGTGGCGACGAGAACTGCTGAGTTGTGGCGGTGGAGGACGCTGCTGGGGGGTTATGGAGGGCACAGGTGGAGGAGTGGGCACTGTTGGGTGGTGGTGGGGGGCACTGGGGGACAGGCACTGCTAGGAACTGGTGGCGGCGGTGAGCACTGCTAAGTTGTGGTGGAGGACACTGATGGGGGGGTGGGGTGGAGGTCACTGCTGGGATGGGCACTGTTTGTTGGTGTGGGTGGTGGTGGACACTGCTATCATCCTGTGCTGCCAAGTGAGCAGTGTGATATATATAATTCAGAAGGACAAGATGTATAACATAGGAGTATAGCCAGGACTGTGGAGTTGATATAAAATGCACCGACTCCTAAAATATATAATACATTGGGTACAGTAGTAGAATGCAGGATGTGCTGTAAATGTTTTCATAAGAATTTGGGAAAGTTACGAAATGTCCTTTAAATGTCTGATCTGTTCATGATCTAAGGATCTCAGCTTTTAGATAAAATGAATCTGTGCTGCACTTTATATACATGCTCAGCAGTGAGGCAGTGATGTGGGATCAGAGTCGGAAATTGAGGATTTGGAGGTTTGGCTTACCGACTTCCCACTCCTCCGTATAATACAGGAGGGTGAGCTGTATAACACCGTAATGTACTGTATACTACAGGACTGTAAATATGAATATATTACATGAGGGCAAGATGTACAACACTAATGTTTAACATAAGGGTATAATACAGAGGGCAATATACATATTACAGGAAGACTAGATTTGTAAGATAAAGCATGGTTATAACAGATATAACTGGTATACAGGATTTCAAGATGTGCAACACTAATGTATAGCATAGGGATATAATACAGGAGTTCAGTATATACACTGCCCCAAAAAATAAAGGGAACACTTAAACAACAGAATATAACTCCAAGTAATCAACCTTCTGTGAAATCAAACTGTCCACTTAGGAAGCAACACTGTTTTGACAATCAATTTCACATGCTGTTGTGCAAATGGAATAGACAACAAATGGAAATTATTGGCAATTATCAAGACACACTCAATAAAGGAGTGGTTCTCCAGGTGAGGACCACAGACCAGATCTCAGTACCAATGCTTTCTGGCTGATGTTTTGGTCACTTTTGAATGTTGGTTGTGCTTTCACACTCGTGGTAGCATGAGACGGACTGTACAACCCACACAAGTGGCTCAGGTAGTGCAGCTCATCCAGGATGGCACATCAATGCGAGTTGTGGCAAGAAGGTTTGCTGTGTCTGGAGGCGCTATCAGGAGACAGGCCACTACACCAGGAGACGTGGAGGGGGCCGTAGAAGGGCAACAACCCAGCAGTAGGACCGCTATCTCAGCCTTTGTGCAAGGAGGAACAGGAGGAGCACCGCCACAGCCCTGCAAAATGACCTCCACCAGGCCACAACTGTGCATGTGTCTGCACAAATGGTTAGAAACCGACTCCACGAGAATGGTCTGAGTGTCCGACGTCCACAGATGGGCGTGTGCTCGCAGCCCAACACCGTGCAGGATGCTTGGCATTTGCCACAGAACACCAGGATTGGCAAATTCGCCACTGGCGCCCTGTGCTCTTCACAGATGAAAGCAGGTTCACACTGAGCACTTGTGACAGATGTGACAGATGTGACAGAGTCTGGAAACTCTGTGAAGAGCGAACTGCTGCCTGCAACATCCTTCAGCATGACCGGTTTGGCAGTGGGTCAGTAATGGTGTGGGGTGGCATTACTTTGCAGGGCCGCACAGCCCTCCATGTGGTCGACAGAGGTAGCCTGACTTCCATTAGGTACCGAGATGAGATCCTCAGACCCCTTGTGAGACTATATGCTGGTGCGGTTGGCCCTGGGTTCCTCCTAATGCAGGACAATGCCAGACTTCATGTGGCTGGAGTGTGTCAGCAGTTCCTGCAAGATGAAGGCATTGAAGCTATGGACTGGCCTGCCCGTTACCCAGACCTGAATCCGATTGAACACGTCTGGGACACCATGTCTCACACCATCCACCAATGTCACATTGCACCACAGACTGTCCAGGAGTTGGCGGATGCTTTAGTCCAGGTCTGGGAGGAGATTCCTCAGGAGACCATCCGCCGCCTCATCAGGAGCATGCCCAGGTGTTGTAGGGAGGTCATACAGGCACTTGGAGGCCACACACAATACTGAGCATCATTTCCTTGTCTTGAGGCATTTCCACTGAAGTTGGATCAGCCTGTAACTTCATTTTCCACTTTGATTTTGAGCATCATTCCAACTCCAGACCTCTGTGGGATATTAGTTGTAATTTACGTTGATAATTTTTAGGTTTTTGTTGTTCTCAAGACATTCCACTATGTAATGAATAAAGATTCAAAACTGGAATATTTCATTCAGTGATATCTAGGATGTGGGATTTTAGTGTTCCCTTTATTTTTTTGAGCAGTGTATAAGGAACGGGAGATGTGTAAGATACAACATGGGTATAACAGGAGGGTACGATGTTCTACCCCTATATGGGTATAATGCATGAGGGCACAATGTATAACTGTATGGTACAACATGGGTATGACATAGAAATATACAGGAGAGTAATATGTATACCACTGTAATATATGAGACAAAGTCTGCTCACCTCGATCGACGTAATGAGTGTTTTAGGCTTCTTTAACACTTCCGTCGGGCCGACGTACCGGCGGACGCTGTGAAATAACTGCAAGACGTAGGCAGCGGATGCAGTTTTACAACGCATCCGCTGCCCATTATGCAGTCTGGGGAGGAGGGGGAGGAGTTTCGGCTGCGCATGCGTGGTCGAAAATGGCGGACGCAACGCACAAAAAAAAGTTACATGGAACTTTTTTTGTGCCGACGGTCCTCCAAAACACGACTCATCCGTCGCACGACGGATGCGACGTGTGGCAGTCTGTCGCTAATGTAAGTCTATGGAGGAAAAACGCATCCTGCGGGCAACTTTGCAGGATGCGTTTTTTTCTCCAAAACGGCGCATTGCGACGTATGCCATAAGACGCAAGTGTGAAAGTAGCCTTAGGCTTCCACCACCCCGCTCGGATCTAAGCCAGAGCAGCTGCAGCATGAACACTTGAAGAGGAAAGTGATCCAGCGAGGGATGAGGCTTCTAGTCTTGAAGGTAAAACTTAAGTTATTCAGCATTTTTTTTTAATATAAACTTAATCCATAGACCTTGACAATGAGTGCATCTTAGGGTTAATAAGACCTACACATTTTGACTCCACGTCTTACTCATGGTCACCATGTCTATGGATTAAGTTTATATTAAAAAATACTGATTTAAACGTTAAGTTTTACCTTCCAGACTACAAGCTTCTTCCCTTACTGGATCACTTTTCGTGTCTGTGTAATATACATATATATACAATATATATTATAGTACAAGAGGGCAATATAGTATATGTAATGCACAAGTGTAAATATAGAACATTATGTAATATATGAATAGCCCAGGCATATTATGATGCCAGAAGGTAAATGACAATGATACTGTATCTGAATAGGAGGGATAAAATACAGGGGAGTAAATAGGACATTCTGTAACATACTGTATAGCTATAACAAGGGCATGTAGTGTAATATGGGAGAAGAGATATATATGACTGTAACCCAGGAAGGGAAATCTAGACCTTATGTAATGTGCACAGTTGGTGTAACAGGCATGGAATACAACACTTGGTGGTAAATGTAGGACTGTGACATACAGTGTGGGGATGGGATACAGGAGGGTAAATATATACCATGTTATTTACAGGGAAAAAAAATATTTCTATCCTATTAGACAGCAAATAGGAATGATAAATTCTTAATCCTCGGTCCTGTGATTTTTGATACCATAGATATGATACGGGAAGGTGAATTTTTAACACTGTGGTACACAGCAAAGGCATAAAGTAAATGTAGAACACGAACAATACAGCATAGTCCTATAATGCATGACGGGATGTATGGAACACTAATATATAAATAAATCTGTGGTAACATCTACAGCAGCAAAGAAATATGATACTGCAGGCAGCCACAGATGAAATGGTTTCTCTGGTGTTGTAAGCCGTTCTGCCCTTCAGCCTGGAGCAGCCCCATTCACTCTATATGGGGCCGTGCTCAGCTTTTTCTGGCAGCCACATAGAGGATGAATGGAGCAGTGGTCAGGCGTCCAACTTGCTGCTCCATTTTGTAAATGAGATAAAAAAGAAAATCCCCATTCTGCTGATCTTTGGGTCCCATCGATCGGACCCCCAACAATCGGCAGATTTTCATCTTTTTCACAGGATGACCCCTTTGAAGACTAGCCTGTTCAAGCTAGGTCTAATGCAGGGTGTTAACATCTACAAGAAGATGAAGTTATACTACTTTGTTCTTTATCCAGTAAATGAACAAGCGGGAAGCTTATTACCGTAGTTTGTGCTACATGCAGAGCTGGTGTAATGTCCGTTCTGCACTCTTGTGTAGTGTTGTACTAGTCACCTCTTACTAGATGTTGGATCATGGCTGTGAGGATCTATCCAGCCAGGATAATTTGTCAGGTCAGCACACCTGGTTAGTGGTCCGGTCTGAGCAGCAGTTTTCCTCCTAACTCATCACATAGTGACGTGTGCTACCTGTTAGTGTGAATATGGCTGTGAGCTGCAGGGCAGTGACTTCAGCCTCAGCTCTCCACATCATTGATCTTCTCTCCAGGTGTTGTGCAACTGCAACTCTCAGCATGCCCACACAGCCTGCATCTGCTTGGTTGCACAAGCAAAATTATTAAGTACATGGTCATTCTGCTGTGCCCATCTACATCTAGGATGTGCTGTCAGTATGGCCACTGAGACGACGTGAGCAGGTAGCTCTAAGCTAATGCGAAGTCATGACATTTATAAGATCAGGAAGACGCCGTACTGGAGGAGTTATGTTACATACTGGTTTGCTTGTAGCAGGTCATTAAGATGCCATTGTGTGTGTGTGTTTAAAAAAAAAAAAAAAAAAAAAAAGACTTGAGAATTGAGTATAGGCTGTCTGTACACCTAAGATGGCAGTCTGCCAAACAGCAGCAGTTAGAAGTGAGCAAAAAGATCTGCAACACCCTGGTCCAGCGGCCATGTTAGTAGTCTGTGGCGGCCATACCAGCGCCCTGGAAACTTCTCGTACCTGTTAGCCTCTTTTTGCTGTACCTTAACAGACCGTTCCTCCACAATGATGTCACGTGATTGGCCATCATTACGTATGTGTGGTAAAGGACAAGAAGCGGAGCGGATCTGTTCATTTTGGTTTGCAGTGTTCTAGAATGAAGAAATCCGGTTACTGGAAAAGGGGCAACTGGAATCTGATTGGCTTAGAGCGTGTGCTATTAATTGCATTTGACATGTTTTAGGCTCGTTTTCTCTTTCTAACCCCCAACACTTCATGGTCCCCTATGTTCACAGTCGTACAGTACTGACTACAGCGGTGTAAGTAGGCACATGATTGCCGCAGCCAGTACAAATGAAGGCGAGCAAGTGATCATGGACTGATGGTTCTAGAGTGGTTAGAATTAAAGGAGAATGTGGACTTTTTCACTTGGGGCTACTTAGAAACTTTTTGTAGGGCCGAACTCCAGTTGTAAGGGGTTGTTCTCATCTTAGCAGATGATGTCGTATGGCACTAGGCTATGCCATCTCTAAATGGTCATTGGTGTTCTTGCTTCTAGAACACCCACTGATCCTGAAATTGACAGGGTGCAGCACTTTGTTCCAGTCGGTGTCTCCCTGGCCACCTGACTAGGTTACAGCTGGCCCTTGTCGCTTGAATGGAGGAGCAATGCAGCTGAGGGCTGGCAATCACGCTGTAGGACGGACTGCCGAGGGTATGCATTGCTGAAGTAGCACTTGTGGCCCCTTTATTCTTAGGATTAGAGATTGTAACCCTAGCAAAGGCATATCCTAGCGATTTTCTATTACTTGCCTAGAAGCGAATATCCTTTTTAACTGTCCGAAGAATTTTTTTGAGTTGTTTGAGGCGGTTTGCTGGTTGTCGTGTAGCAAGACCGTGATGGCGACTGTTTAGTTTTTTTCCCCAGCAGTCATCTGTGTTTTGCTGCCTCGCAATTCCAATGGGTTGAAGTGTAATATAGTAACTAAAAGCGGGGCTCTCCCATAAACATCCAGAGAGAATGGTTATAAATATTCGACCAGCGCTCCGATTGACAGCTAATGTTGTGATGCATGTTACCACTGAGGGGTCATCGTTCTTGTCATAACCAGTGGTCAGAACCGATTTATCTGTCCTGAGGATGGGTAATACACAGCTCATCATTCAGAGCTCTGCTAGATCTGCAGCAGTGAAAACGGGTTCTATCACAACTACAGCACCCAGTAAGTGACACATCGCTATAATCGGGGTCTCTGCCTCTTCATCATGCTTCTGATGGATTAGTTGGCAAATAACCTGCTAAACTCCCATACATTAGGTAGGTTCACAGATTTGGGGCTTTTACCGTGGTAGATGTTTGGGTAGGCGGATGAGATTGCGGTATGTTGAATTTTAACATGCCTGTCTTATCTGTGGGGAGATATGATTAGCTGCTGCCAAAATGGTCTTGCAGTGATGTGTGCATGTTTATCTGGAGGTTAGGGGAGAAGACAGCTATAGTAAGGCAGCACCATACACATTGGCCAGCCATGTCCCATAACTTGCTCATGTTCCTGAGAACAATCTCACCTCTGCTTGACCTATGTGCTATCGCTGTCACATACAGTTATTGTTTGCGAACATTGCCTGCAGCATACTGCTAATTGGAGAGCCAAGCCAAAGAGCAAATTGCAAAGATCATCATGGGATAGTTCAGGACACGGGTGATAAAGGAATGTTTTCTGGCTTTGTCCTGAACCCATCAGATGGCAACATAGGCCTGTAATTTATATTGCACCTTTTGAGATATGTTATGACCCTATTAGAAGCCATTGTGAATATTGGAAGAAAAGGTCATTCATTTGTGTGAGAAAGCTGGATCCAAATCTGGGTATTTATACAAAAGGAGCATATGTCAGCTTGTAAGTGTTGTAACCGTGTGCAGTAGGTTGTGTTCTTCTCAACGTTATGTTGAGGCTCCTAACCTTTTGTCAGCTTAATAAATAAATCTAGCTATTTTTCTAATCTGATTGTTAGAGCTTACTATTCTTTCAAGTATCACCGATTCATAAGTTTTCGGCGGCAGTCTTAGTTTGGCTGCTCCACTTCTATCTTGGGCTTGAAGCAAGAGTGCTTTTTGGTGCAAGTCTGTATGGGCTACCTGTTGACAGATCATTTGTGACTCAACCAGCCCCTTTCTGTCTGTCCATCTGCTATGAGATGAGGGGGCTGGCTTAGATATTGAAACGAGCCATCTTGCAAGTCTCTTCCACTCAAAGCACTGATAATGTAAAGTCCCCATTGTTGAGCACAGGACCAGAAGGGGATCTTCTGAACCCTGGACTGCTGCGGAGATCGTTGGACCGAGGCCCCTTTACAAATAAAAGTAGATAAGCTCTATATAATCATACTGACTAGATATCTGAAGGCCGGATAACTCCAGGAATGCTCTTTCTTGAGCATGTCGCCTCTCTGGTATGTTTAGTAACATAACCCAGATTTTGTGAGTTGGTGTGATGTGCCTCATGATCTGTACTTATTACTTGCTATAAATATATTCTGTATACATTTCCAGCTATAGTTACAATATAGATTCTGCTGCTAGGGCTTTTATTTCTTTATACACTGCTAGTCCTCTCTGATGGTAATGAATTCCATCTTTAGAGGATCTGACCTAATTGAGCCACTAATCAATGGGCTGGGCTCCTTAGATATTGAAAATTCCATCTAGTTCAGTATTCCTGCACCCTCTGTCAATAAAATATCACGTTCTCTATGGTGTAACAAGTAAGTGAACGAGGCCAACTAAAGTTCCCTGCACAGCCCAGTGATCCTGCAAAGCTGGTGCTGTCAGGATCAGTGGGTGCTCAGGATGTGAATCATGAAGTGATGAGATACCCTAGTGATACTCATTCACTCTGAGATCTGCACATGTGCCAGATGTCGCTGTAGGCAACTTGTGATGAGGCACCCGGCCATTGGACACCAATCAATCCAGGAGGGACTAGTTGAGGCTCTTATTCATTTTCCTTATTACCTATCATGTGTTTAGCTGAACATTGTCCATTATGATAAAACCCCTTGAAGCACCAATCAATGTTGGATAGTTACCATCAAAGTGGAGAAATGATACCGCGGTGCAGTTAGGCGCACAGATCAGGTTGTCAATTCTGAAGGAACCACTAGGGTATAGTGGAGAAAGAGGGAGGATAACAAAAATATATTCTCTGTGGATCCATCATGATCTTTTTGGCCAGTGTAAATGTGGCCATTGCTCCTGTGTAAGCAGTGCCTTGCTTAGCTGCCTTTTTTGCGTGCTTTTGCATTGCATACATTTTTTTTTTTGCGTGTGTAAAGACATAAAGGTGAGAATTACAAGCTGGGGTCATTCATGACCAGAGGAATTTTAAGCTGTTTAAATGCTTTAATCTGTAAAAGAGTTGGCAATTGTGTGGTGTGTTGTGTTCGGGTATAGTGTACCCGTCACCTGCTTGTGCCAGACATATATTTTTTTTTTTTTAAAGAAAATAGGCAGTCACATACTAAATCTTTGATGGAATATGATTGATTAAAAAAAAAAGCAAACTTTTCCTAAGCAGCATCTAAAAGAGTCTAGTCCAAACTTGCAGTTTGAAGGCTCTCCGCATACACAGGTAACCGACTTTTCAGAATGCAATCTTTTCCGTCTAGAAATCATCGTTTGCATTGAACGGTACAGCAGATATGAGAAGCTTTCCATTTTGCAAAAAAAGCTGTGGAGGGAAATGGTGCACAAAATAGGGTAACCCATGAAAGAGGAGGATAAGAAAAATAAGATGGTATCACTCACCTAAGGGATTTCATGGAAGCTCCTGGTCCTAAACTCCAACTACTGTTTGCCTTGGAGGTAATAATAACAATAATAATAATCTTTATTTATATAGCGTCAACATATTCCGCAGCGCTTTACAGTTTAACAGTTTCAAACACAACAGTCATAAGTAACAACGTTAACAATACAATAATTAAAGCGAAATAAGACGACCCTGCTCGTGAGAGCTTACAATCTACAATGAGGTGGGGGAGATACAAAGTACAGGTGTGTATTTACAATGATGTATTTACAATGATGGTCCAGCCATCTTCAGGGGTGGGGGATAGATGGAGATAGTGAATGGGACACACACACACACACACACACACACACACACACACACACACACACACACACACACACACACACACACATTAAATGAGTTTGATTAGTGAACGTGGTAGGCCGCTCTGAACAAATGTGTTTTGAGGGAGTGCCTAAAACTATGCAAGTTGTGGATGGTCCTAATATCTTGGGGTAGAGGATTCCAGAGGATTGGCGCAGCACGGGAGAAGTCTTGGAGTCGGGGGTGGGAGGTACGGATTAGTGCAGAGGTTAGTCGGAAGTCATTTGCAGAGCGCAGAGGTTGGTTAGGCCGATAGACAGAAATGAGGGAGGAGATGTAAGGGGGTGCCGCACTGTGGAGAGCTTTGTGGGTGAGAACAAGTACTTTGAATTGTATCCTGTAATGAATGGGCAGCCAGTGTAACGACTGGCGAAGAGCGGACGCGTCTGAGTAACAATTAGCCAGATGGACGACCCTGGCTGCTGCATTAAGGATGGACTGGAGAGGGGAAAGTCGCGTGAGGGGGAGGCCAATTAATAGAGCGTTACAGTAGTCCAGGCGGGAGTGGATCAGGGCGAGTTTTTTTGTTGTTTCCATGGTGAGAAAAGGGCATATTCTAGAGATGTTCTTTAGGTGTAAGCGGCACAAGCGGGCAAGAGATTGTATATGGGAGGTGAAGGAGAGATCGGAGTCAAACATAACACCCAGACAGCGCACCTGCTGCCGGGGTGGTGGTATGGTGCCACCCACGGAGAGGGAAATGTTAGTTTTAGAGAGGTTATTAGATGGCGGGAGCAGAAGAAGTTCAGTTTTGGAGAGGTTGAGTTTCAGATAGAGAGCGGACATGATGTTGGAGACTGCAGACAGTCACTGGCGTTCTGTAGTACAGCGGGGGTATGGTCAGGGGATGACGTGTATAGCTGTGTGTCATCAGCATAAAGATGATACTGAAAGCCAAATCTGCTGCTGATCTGTCTAATTGGGGCTGTGCAGAGGGAGAAGAGAAGGGGGCCAAGGACTGAGTCCTGAGGTACCCCGACAGTGAGAGGAAGAGGAGAGGAAGTGGAGCCAGAGAACAGAACACTGCAGGAGCGGTCAGAAAGGTAGGAAGAGAACCAGGAGAGAGCAGTGTCCTTAATGCCTAGTGTCTGGAGCCTAGAGAGTAGGAGAGGGTGGTCAACAGTGTCGAAAGCTGCAGAAAGGTCGAGAAGAATGAGCAGAGAGTGGTCACCGTTACGTTTTGCTGTCAGAAGGTCATTGGTCACTTTGATGAGTGCAGTTTCAGTTGAATGTAGGGGGCGGAAACCAGCCTGTGAAGGGTCTAGGAGGGAGTGAGTGGAGAGGTAACGGGTAAGGCTACTTTAACACTGGCGTCGGCACGGGGCCGTCGCCATGCGTCGGCCCGACGTGCCGACACAGTATGATTATTTTGCACAACGGGGGCAGCGGATGCATTATTACAACGCATCCGCTGCCCCATTGTGAGGTGCGGGGGGGCGGAGTTCCGGCCGCGCATGTGCGGTCGGAAAAGACGGTATCGACGCAGCAAAAAACGTTACAAGCAACGTTTTTTGCTGGCGATGGACCGACGTGACACGACGCAACCGTAGCACGATGGTTGCGACGTGTGGCACTGCGTCGCTAATGTAAGTCTATGGCGAAAAAACGCATCCTGCAAGCACTTTTGCAGGATGCGTTTTTTTTCTCCAAAACGACGCGTTGCGACGGAGGACAAAAAATGCTAGTGTGAAAGTACCCTAAGGCGGGAGTAGACCAGGTGCTCCAAGAGTTTAGAGATGAAGGGGAGACTGGAGACTGGTCTGTAGTTATTTGGGCAGGATGGGTCGAGAGCGGGTTTCTTTAGTGATGGCGTAATGATAGTGTTTGAAGGAGGAGGGGAAAATGCCAGAGGAGAGGGAGAGATTAAAGATTGTAGTTAGGTGAGTTGTGACGACTGGAGAGAGAGACTGGAGGAGATGTGAAGGAATGGGGTCGGTAGTGCATGTAGTCGGACGAGGATAGGAGAGGAGCCTGGAGACTTCTTCTGTGATGGGATCGAATGTGGAGAGTGAGCCAGGGGAAATGCAGGGAGGGATGGGAGTCACTGAACTTTGTGATTGGGAGCGGATTTCCTGACGGATATTGTCTATTTTCTCTATAAAGTGGGAGGCCAGGTCATCAGCACAAATGTCTGTGATAGGGGCTTGTGCTTTTGGCCTGAGGAGGGAGTGAAAGGTGTCAAAAAGTTTCTTGGGGTTGTTGGCTAGTGAGATCAGGGTGGTGAAGTAGGTCTGTTTGGCGACGTGAAGGGCAGAGTTATAGGTCCTTAACATAAATTTGAAGTGTATGAAGTCTTCTGGTGTGCGTGTTTTCCTCCATAAGCGTTCAGTACACCTAGAGCATCGCTGGAGAAATCTTGTTTGCGATGTGAGCCAGGGCTGATTAACTCTGTGCTTGGAGGTTCTGAGGGTGAGGGGCGCTACTTGGTCAAGGGTGCTTCTAAAGGTACCTTCACACTAAGCGACTTTACAACGATATCGCTAGCGATCCGTGACGTTGCAGCGTCCTGGATAGCGATATCGTTGTGTTTGACACGCAGCAGCGATCTCTATCCTGCTGTGATATCGCTGGTCGTTGCTGAAAGTTCAGAACTTTATTTGGTCGTCAGATCGCCGTGTATCGTCGTGTTTGACAGCAAAAGCAACGATGCCAGCGATGTTTTACAATGGTAACCAGGGTAAATATCGGGTTACTAAGCGCAGGGCCGCGTTTAGTAACCCGATATTTACCCTGGTTACCATTGTAAAAGTTAAAAAAACCCACTGCATACTCACCCTCTGATGTCTGTCACGTCCCCCGGCGTCCGCGCTGCTGCTCAGCTTCCTGCACTGAATGTGTCAGTGCCGGCCGGAAAGCAAAGCACAGCGGTGACGTCACCGCTCTGCTGTTAGGGCCGGCGCTCACACAGTGCAGGGAAGCGGACGCCGGGGGACGCGAATGTAAGTATGTAGTGTTTTTTTTTTTTTTACATTTAACACTGGTAACCGGGGTAAACATCGGGTTACTAAGCGCGGCCCTGCGCTTAGCAACCCGATGTTTACCCTGGTTACCTGGGGACTTCGGCATCGTTGACCGCTGGAGAGCTGTCTGTATGACAGCTCTCCAGCGACCAAACAGCGACGCTGCAGCGTCGCTTAGTGTGAAGGTACCTTAAGAGTGTCGTTGAAGTGATGAATGGAGTTTAAAAAAAAAAAAAAAAAAAAAGTACAAGATACCAAAAAAATGCTGAAAAATCTGGGGAAAACCTGTGAGCTCAGGAAACAAAAAAAGTTTTCTTAATTGTCTGCTTGAAAAACCAGACATTTTGCCCCCCTGAAAAAAACGCATTGTGTGAACATGCATAGGAAGTCTTTCCCATAGGGTGCTGTATGGTGGCATATACAATCTGGTCTGCCAACCACCTCTGTCTTCACCCTTGAGGCCTCTGTAGGAAACTGCCAGCATCATCCCTTAAGGGGTGTGTGGAAATAGAACCCACCCTCCTGCGTCTGGATCTGCCCCACCAAGCGAATATTCCTTCACACTGTGTCCTATGTAGGGAAGTGGTGAAGAATGTGAAAAAATGTAACTTATTCAGTTCTGGGCTTTTTAGTTTTCTCATTTGTATCTGGAAGGCAAGTTTGCAGCCTATTTGTGTAACACATACAAGTATATATGATTCACTGCCACCTTCTGTGACATAGCATGGAATGATGGGGGTTGTGTTGTCTGGTATTTGTGGTCTTGCAGCTTCCTTAGGGCATCTATGAAACAAGCCAAGTGGCATGTTTTTCCTCCTTTTCTTTTCTGGAACACAACTCAGGTGATAATAGTGGTAGATTTCCTTGCAGTCTGAACAGCTGCAGCCATTGTGTCTGGGCTCCATTCATAACAAGCCATTGTTACATGTAGTCGCCAGGAAGCCTTTCAGAAACCAGTCTCTGCTTGTGAGCTGCGTCTTGTTTCTTGGAAGGAATAGATTATTCTCGAAGTTCCATGCAGTAGAAAAATTCTATTCTATCATGCTTCCCTGTGATGCAAATTTGGATACTGTATTACTTTGATTTTCTGAAAAAAAGGGGAAATCTGATCTAAAGAAAGATGCACATCTTGTATAACAGAGACAGACCTCTGCAAGGAGTTTGTTCTCCTTTTTTTCGTGTGGGTTTCCTGCCATACTCCCAAGGCACAATGACTAGGAATAATGATGAACGTGCTCGGATAAGGTGTTATCTGTGTCTTCAGCATGCTCGAAAAGTATGTTTGAGTCCCCGTGGCTGCATGACTCGCAGCTATCTCGATAGCCACAACAATGCAGGGATTGCCTAATAAACAGGCAATCCCTCCACAACAAACCTGCCAAGAGAGGGCTGCCCACCAAAGCTGTCAGCTCCGCCAAGGATGACATTAATCAGAGAGGAAGCACAGAGACCAAAGGTAACCCTGAAGGAGCTACAGAGTTCCCAAGCAGAGACTGGAGTATCTGTCCATATGACCATAGAAAGCCATACATTCCATAGAGGTGGCCTTTATGGAAGAATGAGAAGAAAATAGCCTTCACTTGCACACAAAAAGTGTAAGGCTTATTTTGAGTTTGCCAAAACATGTGGGATACTCCCCAAATGTATGGAGGAAAGGTACTGTGGTCAGGCGAGACCAAATATAAACTTTTTGGCCACCAAGGTAAACGCGGTCATCTGGCGCCAAACCAATACAGCTCATCACCTCAAGAACACCATACTCGCAGTGAAACGTGGTGTCAGCATCATGCTGTGTTGGTTTTTTCTAGTACAGCAAAAATTGTCCCGAGGGGATGACTGATGGTGCTACATACAGGGATATTCTAGAGCAAAACCTGCTTCCGTCTGTCAGTGATTTGAGACTGGGACAGAAGTTCACCTTCGAACAAAAGAACCCAAAGCATACTGCTGAAGCAACACTCAAGTGGTCTAAGGTGAAACGTGTAAACGTTTTGGAGTGGCCTAGTCACAGCCCAGACCTCAATCCAATTGAGAATCTGGGGTCAGACTTGAAGATTGCTCTTTACCGGAGGAAACCATCTAACTTGAGGGAGCTGGAGCATTTTTTCCTTGATAAGTGGGCAAAAATCCCAGCGGCAAGATGTGGAAAGCTCATGGGGACTTATCCAAAGCGGCTTGCAGCTGTAATTGCTGCTAAAGGAGGCTTTAAAAAGTCCTGACTTTACGGGGGGTGAATAGTTATGCACTGAAGTTATCAGTCATTTTGTCCTATTTGTTTGCTTCACAATAAAAAGAATACCAAATGTTCACAGTTTTACAGGAACTGATGCAAACGCTAAAAAAATGACATTCCAGGTTGTGAATTGGCAATTGCCAAAGAGGTGAATACTTTTGCAAGCCACTGTATTTCCTTGCCTTAAATGGGGTTATCCAAGTAGTTCTCAGTTCCATCGCCTCTCCAGCACTGTCTGCACTCTCTCCTTGAGCTAGCATCACATGAGCCCTGCAGCCAGTTACTCCCACACTCGCCACCTTCAGACACATAAAAAATCAACAGGAAGTCAGAGCAGTGGCTAGCCGCTCACTACTTAACGCTTGATTAGTTTGAAAGCAAGACTAGTGATTGGCTGCAGGGCTTGCGTGACCTAGCAATTTGACATGAGTGCCGACACCGCTGCAACTGCGCCACCAGCGCGAGAGGGTAGTCTGTGTTACTTGCTGATTGGGCCGTGGTGGCGGGTGGAGTTTCTGGCCCTACACTTACTAGTGGCCTAAAGCCGTCATTTCTATGCCTCTCCTCCTTGCAGTGTGTTTTTGCAGGCTACATTGTGATAATCATGTGATTCAAATGGTGAAATCAGAGTTTTTTTAGGTGGGGAGTTATGATTTACTCCTGGAGTATGTGACACACTGTTCTTCTTTGCCTGGGAAGGAAATGAGTCAGTCATAACAGAACGATGTAGTTAGCAGCGGTCATTCTTAGAAATGAATGTGTGGTTTTGCACAACTTTTGTCTTGTGAAAGCATAAGAGTAATTTTCAGTCTCTTTCTTACTTGTACTGGAGGCAGTGACGTGCAGTACACACGCGCCCGGCCGTTCTCGCTGCTTGGCCTGCATTACATTCCGCACACACAACGAGTTGGCAAACTTCCCATAACACCTATACTTCTCAGATTGCAGTGGGGAGTTCCCAGAGAAAGGAACAAATAGAAGTATAGAAAATCTTCATCTGTCCACATGTCCCATAATGTCGAGAGACGGTCGGTCTGTGACAGTGAACAATTAATGGATAAGTGTCTGCAGTCCAGGGGATGGGTTAAAATTCCTTTTTGTGGTTTTCAGTGCATCATACTTTTTGCAGACATGCAGACGCGTATCGACTAGATAGGCATAACCACGCTCAATTCAAGTGTATTAAGCGAGGACAGACACGTCTAGTCAGAATGTGGCCGGAAGTATGCAAATTACTTACTTGTAGTCACATGACCACCTGCTCCCAGCATCGGATAATCCTCACATTGTGCATTGTTCACATTATGTTAATATTCACTAGTCTGCAGTCACATAGAGTAACTGCAGACTTGTAGCTTAAAGGGAAGGTGCCACCAAAAAATTTTTTTTACAGCAATTGTAAAAATGTAAAGAATTAATGTTTAAATTTTCTTAAAAAATATTATCATTTGTTTATAATTTAGTAAAATATGAAAAATAATTTGAAAAGTTTTGGAATTTCCACTTTTAAACACTAGGGGGAGCAGCTGCTGAAAATTCAGAAAAACCTAGTGTACAACTAGCTCACATTACTGCACTGCAGTAATTATGGGCGGAGTCTGCTGACGTGTGTGATGTCACTCCTCTCCTTCCATGTGTTTGCTAAGGGATGAGAGGATTCAGGAACACAGTGAGCAGCCATTTTGTCAGTGACTGCAGAGTAAGGCTGCCGTCACACTATCAGTATTTGGTCAGTATTTTACATCAGTATTTGTAAGCCAAAACCAGGAGTGGAACAATTAGAGGAACAGTATAATAGAAACATAAGCACCACTTCTGCATTCATCACCCACTCCTGGTTTTGGCTTACAAATACTGAGGTAAAATACTGACCAAATACTGCTAGTGTGACAGCAGCCTTATACTGACAAGTAGACAGTCACCGAGGATGGCAGGCAGCAAGGATTCTGGGAGATATGTGGTGGAGGGAGCAGGGTGACAGCAGCACAGAGTATTTCAGGAGAGCAGTGTGTTGGTCTATGGGGGGCACCATGTTCAGTGCGCGGAGCAGCCAGGGATTGTACATTGAGCGCTGTCTTTTATACACATGGATGGACCGTCTGCTCCACAGAAATCCAGGAAACATTTCTGCGGATTGATGGCCTGTTCTGATCCAGACATTGCATGCAAAGACCCCATTCCCCTCCTCAGATCCTGTCTTCTCCATCCTGTCCTGGCGATGTGTGAAAGTGAGACGACAGGTGCAGTCTGGGGTGACGCTGGGAAGGAAATGTAGCCATATAGTAACGATAAAAATGAGACCCCTCTCTTCAGCTGCCTCACCAGCCCTGACTGCACCTAACTGGAGGTCATGCTGCCCCCTCTATTACCCCAGACCCGCGTGCAGGTGCTCAGCCAGAACCACCATAGAATGGGTCCGCTTTCTGAAGATAATACCGCCATATAGATCACACACAATACTATCAAATAGATCACACAATACTGTCATACAGTTCTCACACAATACCGCCATATAAGTCTCACCTAGTACTGCCACATAGATCACACATAATACCACAATATAGTTCTCACATACCACCGTCATATAGTTTTTACATCATTCCACAACACTGATCAAACATAATACCGTCACATAGATCACACAATACTTGGCGGCATAATGTGTGATATTATATATATATATATTTATATTTATTATAACATCTCGGCATAATGTGTGGTCTTTATGGAGTACTATGTGATAAATATATATAGCGGCATTATACGTGATCCCTATGGTATTGTGCTGCTCTAGGGAGGTCACAGAGACGTATGGTGGAAGGAGCAGGGTGACAGGAGCACAGAGTATTTCAGGAGAGCAGTGTACTGATCTATGGGGGGGGAGGGTGTGCTCACACGCTCCCAACTGTATACTTAGCCTTTACTGGCTATTAAAATGGGGGACACCCCCCAAAAAAAAAAAGATGTGGGGCCCCCTATAATTAATAACCATCAAATACTATGCAGACAGCTGCGGGCTGACATTAATAGCCTAGGAAGGGGCCATGGATATTGTCCCCCCAGGCTAAAAACATCAGCTCTCAGCCACCTTTTACATGCACCTTTTCTGGCGCTTTGCCTGGCAATTTCCACTTGCCCTGTAGCGGTAGCAAGTGGGGTTCATATTTGTGGGGTTAATGTCACCTTCATATTGTCCGGTGACATCAAGCCCACAGCTTAGTAATGGAGAGGCGTCTATAAGGCACCCATCCATTACTAATCCTATAGTTGTATTGTAAATAAAGACTCGGCCAGAATAAAGTCCTTTATTAATCTTTTTTAAACCATACCGAATGCATAATCCTCGACTCCCTCATCTCCCACAACAAAAATAATAAACCACAATGGGGAAAGACACGCAGGGGGGAGAGGAGTGCATAGGAGAGGATTAGATACTGACTGCTGAGCCGTGTATCTAATCCTGTCCTGTGTGATACTGACTGCTGAGGACACAGTACACAGGACAGGATTAGCTACACAGGACTAGATTAGCTACACAGGACAGAGGTAGCAGTGGTAGGTGGTATATAGAGGCAGGTAGCAGTAGTATATAGAGGCAGGCAGCAGGGGTATACAGAGGCAGGCAGCAGTGGTATACAGAGGCAGGCAGCAGTGGTATACAGAGGCAGGCAGCAGTGGTATACAGAGGCAGGCAGCAGTGGTATACAGAGGCAGGCAGCAGTGGTATACAGAGGCAGGCAGCAGTGGTATACAGAGGCAGGCAGCAGTGGTATACAGAGGCAGGCAGCAGTGGTATACAGAGGCAGCCAGCAGTGGTATACAGAGGCAGCCAGCAGTGGTATACAGAGGCAGCCAGCAGTGGTAGGTGGTATATAGAGGCAGGCAGCAGTGGTATATAGAGGCAGGTAGCAGTGGTAGGTGGTATATAGGGGCAGGCAGCAGTGGTATATAGAGGCAGGTAGCAGTGGTAGGTGGTATGTAGGGGCAGGCAGCGATGGTATATAGGGGCAGGCAGCGATGGTATATAGGGGCAGGCAGCAGTGGTATATAGGTGCAGGCAGCAGTGGTAAATAGGGGCAGGCAGCAGTGGTAAATAGGGTAGGTGGTATATAGGGGCAGGTAGCAGTGGTAGGTGGTATATAGGGGCACGTAGCAGTGGTAGGTGGTATATAGGGGCAGGTAGCAGTGGTAGGTGGTATATAGGGGCAGGCAGCAGTGGTATATAGGGTAGGTGGTATATAGGGGCAGGCAGCAGTGGTAGGTGGTATATAGGGGCACGTAGCAGTGGTAGGTGGTATATAGGGGCAGGTAGCAGTGGTAGGTGGTATATAGGGGCAGGCAGCAGTGGTATATAGGGGCAGGCAGCAGTGGTATATAGGGTAGGTGGGTATATAGGGGCAGGCAGCAGTGGTAGGTGGTATATAGGGCACGTAGCAGTGGTAGGTGGTATATAGGGGCAGGCAGCAGTGGTAGGTGGTATATAGGGGCAGGCAGCAGTGGTATATAGGGGCAGGCAGCAGTGGTATATAGGGTAGGTGGTATATAGGGGCAGGCAGCAGTGGTAGGTGGTATATAGGGCACGTAGCAGTGGTAGGTGGTATATAGGGGCAGGCAGCAGTGGTAGGTGGTATATAGGGGCTGGTAGCAGTGGTAGGTGGTATATAAGGGCTGGTAGCAGTGGTAGGTGGTATATAGAGGCAGGTAGCAGTGGTATATAGGGGCTGGTAGAAGTGGTAGGTGGTATATAGGGGCAGGCAGCAGTGGTAGATGCATAAGAAAATAAAAACTCTGTACTTACCTCCCGTCCTCTCCCAGGAAGTGCTGAGTCATGTTCAGGGCAGAGCAGTGTGACGATCTCCCTGCTGTGCTCTGAACAGGTCGGCAGTGATTGCAGCCTGTAATGTAATACTAAGCACAGGCTGCAATCACAGCTCCTCGCTGCAGATACTTACCTCGGCAGCAGCTTCTCCCTGGCAGCTTCTGCCATCTCATGCACTGAGCTGTGTGTGCGATGACAGAGGAAAATAAACAAAATGGCCGCGATCTCCTCTCACAGCTGTGATGTAGCAGCTCAGTGGGCATGGCCAAGTCACAGCTGAGAGGCAGGAGGAGATGGGGTCGGAGCCCGACCGTTGGCTCCTATGTACATGGCTGCCGTAAGTCAGGTGTGCAAGTGTCGTGCCCAGACACTTACACCCACGCTAATGAAAATGGCGGCCTCCAGTGGTGAATGTAAAAGTGAATAAATAAAAAAGTATGAAAGTAGTACATTTACTTTTGTATTAAAAATAATTGATTATATAATCAATAATTAATACAAAAACTAAAATCACGGCACCCTCCCTTTAAGACCGGACAACCACTTCAAGAACTGAGTCGTTTTTAATTTTCAGATTTACTTCTCGTTGCCTAGGTTACATACCACTCCCGCGATCTAGCTGCCGAACATGAGAAGTGTTTACAAGCTTTTTCCAAATGAAGTGGCTCGGGCGCAATGCTTACTCCCAATCCCAGCCTGCTTCAGTGCTCTTCTGACGCTGCAGAGGCAAAGCTCCCACATATATAGCAATGATAAATTACAGATGTGGTTGCTCCTGCTTCAGAAGATGGGACAATTCCTTTTAAGGGATAGAATAAGATTTCCTGAGTGTATTTGCTCATGGGGTTGGGGGGCATCCAGAATTTGGCCACTTTTTCTGTAGCTTTAAATATGGTTTCACAGAACATGTTATGGTCATCCGAAAGACCACCAAATATCGCCCTCCCCCAATAAATAACTGGGAGATGACCTTGGCTTATGTGATTCCATGACTTCCATCTAATATCCTTTGAAGCAAGGGTGGGGAATCTATCTTTTTTTTTTTTTTCCTCCTTTCCTTCTGCCAAGGGCCAGTTGGTTATTTATACTATCCTTCGTGGGCCATAAAAACTCTGCCCACAAAGTACACCCTGACTCTGGCACTGGTGTTAGGATGTAATCTTTCATTGCATGCCCTTCAATGTTCAGTAGTGAACACTGCACGTGTGTGCTAACAGAGCAAGAAGAAATTAAAGGGAATCTGTCACCCCCAAAATCGAAGGTGAGCTAAGCCCACCAGCATCAGGGGCTTATCTACAGCATTCTGGAATGCTGTAGATAAGCCCCCGATGTAACCTTAAAGATGAGAAAAAGAGGTTAGATTATACTCACCTGGGGGGGCGGTCCGGTCCGGGGCCTCCCATCTTCTTACGATGACGTCCTCTTCTTGTCTTCACGCTGCGGCGCAGGCGTACTTTGCCCTGTTGAGAGCAGAGCAAAGTACTGCAGTGTGCAGGTGCCAGGAAAGGTCAGAGAGGCCCAGCACCTGCGCACTGCAGTACTTTGCTCTGCCCTGAACAGGGCAGACAAAGTATGCCTGCGCCGGGTGCCGCGTCCTCTTCCTTCATTAGTGGTCCCAGCGCCTGCGCTGTTATGTTTTTGGGGGCATGCGCAGTTGCCCTGCCCTTCGATCTTACAGCACAGGCGCCGGGGACGCTAATGAAGGAAGAGGAGGCGGCGCGCAGAGGCCCTGGTGACGGCTGTGGTGTGTCTGTGTTAGGGGGGAAAGTCCTGCCCAGGTCTAATTCGAGGTATGAGGGGGTACATTATAAAATCGATTATTGCAGCGTTGGCAGGGACCAGAACTAAAAGAGCCACCTTGACAGAATGCAGCATTAGTGCTTCACAAGGTGGCTCTTTTAGTTAAAACCGCCTGGGGGGGTGACAGGTTCCCTTTAAAGGGAGTCCGTCACCCCTCATATGCAGTGGCATAGAAGACTTAGCCTGGCCTGGATCAGACTGTGAAGAGAAAAAAAAAGAAAATTTTACCTTTTGACGTTTAGGATTTAGTTTCCAGTGGAAATTAAATTGATAGATATTCTCTTTTTGGGTGTGCACCAAAGCCTAAAATAATACTTCTATGGGTCCTTTTAAAGTCTACAGATTTCCAACTACTTTCTACAAATTTGATTTGTAGCTTGTTTTTCTTTTTGCAATTGTTATTTTATATCTTACACTTTTTTTTGTTCCCCTACAGGCACTTACCTCTTCTCTGGTGATTGTAGCTGTGTACTGCCCCGTGGTTGCAGCTGTTTTCATAGTGTTAAAGCTTGTGAACTACCGACTACACAGGGCCCTGGATGAAGGAGAAATTGTGGAGAGGAGCGCCAGCGAGTTGACGGAGAGGGTCGCAAAGGCAGAACGTAGTGACAGCTCGGCCAGAAGAGAAGACAGCAATGGACCTGGGTAAAAGGGCATCTGTTCTGATGCTGCATGCTTTGTACATTGCAAAGGCGCATTTAAATAAGTTTTCTGGTCATATCGTTAGGATATGTGAACATTATAAGATTATTGGGGGGGAGGGGTCTGACACACAGCACCTCTATTAATCAGGTGTTTTCTTACACTAATATGTACTGCAAAAGTGGTGCTGAAATGCTGGGTTTCAGATCATACTGAAATTTACAGAACTGCTGAAAAGCAAGAAGTCAATCTTAGTGGGAACTTGGGGTACACCAGTGCGCCGTTGGTTGATATGAGTGGATATTTTGTGTTGTAATGTGATTTTTTTTTTTTTTTTTTTTGCAACTAGGAAAAAATGAGACGAGTGCACAGGCAAGAAGTGTTATTATAGGGGCCCATGGGTAACTTTTGAACGCCACTTAATGACAAGGGTTTAGATATTTAGCGGTGTTTTACTTTTTATTTAGCATTTATGCTAGCTCTCCTTTAATATCTTTTTACCTTGTAAATCAATTTTCATCACTGTTCACAACATTCTTATAATAAACCTCTTTTGTTTCCTCTGTCAGCGACCCCGGTGGAGGGATTGAGATGTCAGAGTTTGTAAGAGAAGCCACCCCTCCTGTTGGATGCAGCTCACGTAATTCCTATTCCGGGTTGGACCCAAGTAACCAGGTATAAACCACACTCGCCAAAAAACTTAGTACCTATAAATTTAAGGTTCGGTTCCCACTAAGGATTTTTGGTGAGTATTTTACACTGCGTATTTTAGAAAAAATGCAAGTAATCAATTTTACTTAATCGGTGCAGAAAATCTGCAACATAAAAGCTCATTGTGTGAATGTAGCCTAAAGTGGATATCAAATAAAGTTTTGATATGCAAGCTTAAAAACCCAAACATTTGCTGTGCAAATAAACGATAAAGCTTTATAAATGCAATTATACACTAATTTTATTATGTTATTTAATGTCATGCTAAAATAAGGTGTGCATTGCCATTAGCACAGCAGCTGATGTGGCATGCCCCAGTAAGGGCTCTGCTGATGGACTTCTCCTGAGTAAACAGGACACTTTTTGCACTTTTGACGTGTACAAATAAAACTCAAATTACTAAACGATAAATCTACACTAATACCTAGATACTTTCTTAAAGTAGATACTTGCCCCGTGGTCAAAATGCTATACCGCACTTAATAAACGCAGGCACCTTCATACCATTTTGCTTCAGAATGATTCTCCGGTGCCGGTAGCGGGCGGTCGTGTGACTTCAAGTTTGCGATTTGAACACTTCCGGCCACATTCCGACTAGACTTGGTCTCAATATGCTCGCATTGCGCCAAGCAAGGCATGACTAGCCATCATGTGACCTCGTGAATGCAAATCAAAAACATACTTAGGTTCACGAGCCCGACACCAGAGCATCCTTCCAGCGCACAGTTTGAGGGGCCTATAGATGAATCTCTCAACCACCCTCTACAAATTTGGCCATTAAAAAAAAAAAAAAAAAAAAACTTGAACACTTTTATTATATTTAATATGGTGTTCAGTAAGTTTTAACCCTACAGGTGCTAAACATAATCAATTGGAAAGTGGAATGAATAAATTCCTTTACTCTGTCGCCTCATTGGGGGACACAGGACCATGGGTGTTATGCTGCTGTCCACTAGGAGGCGACACTATGCATAATCTGAAAAAGATTAACTGTGGCTCCTCCTGTGCAGTAAACACCCCTGGACGGTATCAGCCTTCTCCAGTTTTTGCTTAGTGTCGCATAGGAGGCACACCTAAAAGATTTTTACTCTGTTTTTTCCGACGGGATTACAGATGAAGAAAAGAGGGTCTCCTGTGAGACTCCCGGCATGGCTCCTTCCTCGGCCCCCTATTATTGGGTGCCCAGTTGAAGTAGAGATGGCTATTCCCCATGTTGCTCCTTCCCCAGTCCCTCGGGTGCTGGTTCGAAGTCGAGACCCCCCTCCTTCCCCAATTCCTTTTGGTTTCTGGGTTGAGGTCGAGGCGAGGATAAAGGCCCCTGAAGGTGACAACAGCACCCTCCCTATCCCCCTCTGGGGGTATTAGGTTGAGACACCTCAGGTAGGGCCTGTACAGGCAGCATTCTACAGCTCCCAGCAATGGGCCAGCACACTGCGCCTGCATCCAGGGACCCCAGCCCAGCTGCGGGCTCCTGTTGGGGCTGGGGGGAGTGCAGGCAGGCATGGCACATACAGACACAGGGCTCCCTGCGCCCCTGTCTCTGCGGCAGCACCAGCTCTATACTGCCTCAGGGAGACCCCTACCGGGCTCCCCCTTCCGCTTATAGCCCCACCGCCATCCTGCCTTTAAATCCGGAGGGGACCGGTTCAGATCCGACCCCCTCCCGGACTTTTGCGCCGGCCTGGAGCCCTTCTGGGCCTCAGGCATCTAATTTAGGCCCCGGCTTCGGCCTAGCTGAAGCTGCCGCCTCCTCTCCGCCCCCCGGATGACAAATATGACACTCTACAGTGTCATAAAGGGGGTGGATCGAGACAGAAAGGGCGCGTTTTTACACAGCCTTACTGCCTTTTTCCAGCTCTTCGCCCCCTTCTCCTTTCCTCCCTGTCTCAGCAGCCATTTTCGGCTGCAGATTAACCCTGCATCTCCCGGTCTGCAGGACCAGGCAGCCAGTCTCCGGGGGGCACAGGACTGTGGATCTTTGGCGCTGGACCTAGGGGCACACTGGTGGGGTAAGATCACAGCTGGGTTTTTTACTCAGCTGTGAATCCATATTACCTATAAGGCTCCCCTATAGGTTTCTCTACCCCTGTAAGGTCCTCTGCTGGCAGCACTTCTGCACTCTGTGCACTATGCGGGGCTCAAGGTCCAAGAGAACCAGGCAGAACTGGTATTATGCATTCTGCACAGCCTGCGGGACCGCTCTCCCCAGTAGTAGCACGTACCCGCATTGTCAGAACTATATACAAACTAATGTGTCGGAGCCCCAAGAAGCCCCTGCCACCAATGCCTCGGTGTCTAATGCCACGCAGGAATGGGCTACTCAGATATCGCAATCTATGACGCAGTCTATAGATAACCTAACCTCCACATTGCTTCAGGCTCTGCAGGGTCTTGCC
Organism: Ranitomeya variabilis; assembly: GCF_051348905.1. Classification (NCBI taxonomy): domain Eukaryota; kingdom Metazoa; phylum Chordata; class Amphibia; order Anura; family Dendrobatidae; genus Ranitomeya; species Ranitomeya variabilis. The sequence continues at coordinate 646,855,336 of NC_135232.1, read as the reverse complement.
CCGGCTATGACCGTTACCCAGCAAAGGGAGAGCTTGACTCAGGAACAAGATGACCCTGGCACATCCACGTCTAGGTCAGGACGCAAGCGGACCCATAGATCAAGTTCATCTGCGTCATCCCATAGCACACGGTCATCCCCCTCTAGGGAGAGACACCGTAGCTCCAGGTAATCTACACCGTCCCATTCCAGGTACAGACAATGCAGATCTCCGCAATCCCCGACCAGAGAAGGCCTCCTCCCCAGCCCACTCAGCAGGGGACGCCTCAGTGATACACAGGATTCTGAAGGCATCTGCGACTCTGACTCAGACAGAGAACACGGAGGGGTCCCTGATCCCAGTCCCTCCTAGCAATACAGCGCTAGTTGAGGACATAATTTCATCCATCCATCGGGTGCTGGACACCTCTGAAGCCGCCTAAGGTTTTCTCTAACCACCCAGAGTTTAAGGCGATCCTTAAAAAGCAGCTCACAGCCTGAGAAAAAATTAGCTAATCGCAAATATCTGGAGGCGAGGTACCCCTTCCCACAGAAGGACACCAAGGAATGGACAGATCCACCTGAAGTGGACCCCCCAGTCTCTAGGCTAGCAGCACAGACTCTCCTTTCACTGCCAGATAGCTCAACCCTCAGGGACGCAGCAGACCGGCAGGTAGAACGCATGGCTCGTTCAATTTTTCGAGGCAGCAGGGGCATCCCTGGCTCCCGCGTTCGCCTCCGTTTGGGCTGCCAAGGCCATTCTGGCCTGGGCAAAGAATTTACAAGCTCTCCAAGCATCTGCTCCTGAGCTGTCGGGCCAAGCGGTTCAAATAGCAGTTGTAGCAGACTACATGCTCCATGCAGCTCTGGATTCAGCAAGGGGAGTAGCGGGGATAGCATCAAACGCCATCACGATTCGGCGTATCCTCTGGCTGCGGGAATGGAAAGCGGACGCAGCCTCGAAGTCCCTCACGCACCTCCCCTACCTCAGTGGGAGACTTTTCGGTGAACAGTTGGACACTATGATATCCAACGCCACCGGGGGTAAGAGTACTTCTCTTCCCCAACTGAAACCTAAACGCACTTACAAGAAGCGTAACCAAACTCTATTCCGATCATTTCGGAATTCCTCCGGCTGGTCCGTCTCGCGTCCAGCACAAAATCGTAACCGTTCCCCACGCAGGGACAACTCGCGTTCGACGCAAAGGTCGGACAAGACCTGGCAGTCAAAAGCAGGCCAGCCTAAGCCCAGAGGAGGAAAATCTCAGACTTTCTCCTCATCATGACTCACGGACTCCGAAAGACACCACACCAGTAGGCGGACGACTTTTGCTCTTTCATCAAGTCTGGCTGCCTATTACAGAAGACATGGGTCATGGAACTAGTGTCTTCCGGATACAAAATAGACTTCACCTCCAACCCACCGGACCGATTCTTCCTCTCTGTCCCCCCAAAACCGCCAGCCAAGGCTCGTGCCTACCACCAAGCGGTCTCCTCGCTTTTTCAAGCAGGAGTCATAGTACCGGTACCCACGATCTACCGCTTCCGAGGGTTCTACTCCAATCTGTTCGTAGTTCCCAAGAAAGGAGGCAGCGTACGGCCCATACTAGACCTAAAACAGCTCAACAAATATGTACGGGTCCGTCATTTCCGCATGGAGTCCCTTCGGTCCATCATTGCGTCCATGGAGAAGGGAGAATATCTCGCCTCCATAGACATACAAGACGCATACCTGCATATACCCATTGCACCTGCCCATCAGAGGTTTCTCAGGTTCGCAATAGGCCAGGACCACTACCAATTTGTGGCTCTCCCTTTCGGACTCGCCACGGCTCCCAGAGTGTTCACCAAGGTCATGGCAGCCACCATGGACGTCCTGCACTCCAGAGGCATAGTAGTCGTTCCATACCTGGACGATCTACTCATCAAGGCTCCCACCTTCAAGGACTGCGAGCTTAGCGTCTCAATCACAACCGATACTCAGTCGCATGGGCTGGTTAATCAACCTACAAAAGTCATCACCAACCCTGAGTCAGTCCCTGACCTTACTGGGAATGTTATTCAACACCTCCAGGGGTCTAGTGCTCCTTCCCAAGGACAAGGCACTGGCTCTCCGACTAGCAGTTCGCACCCTCCTCCGCAAACCCCCTCGATCTCTCCGGTTTGCCATGAGAGTCCTCGGCAAGATGGCAGCAGCAATAGAAGCTGTCCCATTTGCCCAGTTTCACCTCAGACCTCTCCAACTAGCCATTCTCAAGTCCTGGGACAGGAATCCCTTTTCTCTCGACAGGGAGTTCCATCTAACGTCGTCAACCAGGAGGTCCCTGCACTGGTGGCTCAAGCCAACCTCGCTAGCAAAGGGGAAATCCTTTCTCACAGGTCAATGGAAGGTTCTGACCACCGACGCGAGCCTGACTGGTTGGGGTGCAGTGCACCTACACCACAGGGCACAGGGCAAGTGGTCCCCAGTGGAAGCGACCATGCCCATCAACATCCTGGAAATTCGTGCCATCCTTCTGGCATTGAGGGCCTTCCATCACTTACTGGCAGCCTCTCACATCAGAATACAGTTGGACAATGCCACGGCTGTGGCATATGTGAATCACCAAGGGGGGACCCGCAGTACCCAGGCGATGCGAGAAGTGTCACACATCCTCCGCTGGGCGGAGGACACAAGGTCGGTTCTTTCGGCGGTCCACATTCCGGGTGTGGACAACTGGGAAGCAGACTTCCTCAGCCGACAAGGAATAGACTCGGGAGAGTGGTCTCCATCCCGAAATTTTTCAACAGATCTGTTTCCGCTGGGGGACCCCGGATGTGGACCTAATGGCATCCCACTTCAATGCCAAGGTCTCCAACTTCATGGCCAGAACACACGATCCGCGGTCGCTCGGAGCAGACGCTCTGGTTCAGGACTGGACCCAGTTCCAGCTTCTGTATATTTTTCCTCCTCTCCCCCTGATATCCAGAGTGGTGAGGAAGATCAAACAAGAGGGAGTTCCAACCATCTTAATTGCACCGGACTGGCCCAGACGCACATGGTACGCCGACATCGTACAACTCACAGCAGACGCCCCCTGGCGTCTCCCCGACCGCCACGATCTTCTATCACAAGGCCTGTTCTACCACCAGAACTCAGGGGCTCTCAATTTGACGACATGGCCCTTGAGACCTGGGTTCTAACCCAGGCAGGGCTCTCGACGGATGTCATTGGAACCATGATCAGAGCACGGAAACCAGCCTCTGCCAAGATTTATTACTGTACCTGGAAAGCTTTCTTTACCTGGTGCGAATCTCGTGGCCAGATCCCACTCCCTTATTCCCTACCCAAAGTACTTGGTTTTCTCCAATCGGGTCTGGAGGCCAGGCTGTCATTGGGCTCGCGTAAGAGCCAGGTGTCAGCCCTCTCAGTGCTTTTTCAAAGACGCATTGCTACCAAGCCGCAAGTAAGGACTTTCCTTCAGGGGGTTTCCCGATTTGGTTCCCCCTTACAGACGACCACTAGAAACGTGGGTCCTTAACCTGGTCCTGACAGCATTGTAGGAACCACCCTTCGAACCTCTTAAGGAGGTCCCGCTCCGCCTTCTTTCCCAGAAGGTGGTTTTCCTGGTGGCAATCACCTCGCTACGCAGGGTGTCTGAACTTTTCAGACAGCACTCTCCTGCAGATGGCCCTTCCTGGCTTTTCACCAGGACAAGGTAGTTCTTCGTACGGTCCCATCCTTCCTTCCGAAGGTTGCGTCCGACTTCCACCTCAATGAGGAAATTTCACTACCATCCCTTTGTCCGGTTCCGGTTCATAGAGTGGAGAAGGCTCTGCATACGCTTGACCTTGTCAGGGCATTGCGTATATACGTGTCTAGGACTGCGTCCTTCTGGAGGTCTGATTCTCTTTTCCTCCTTCCGGAAGGCGGCTACAAGGGTCTGCCAGCTTCCAAAGCTACCCTTGCCAGGTGGATCAAATCCTCCATACAAGAGGCCTACCGCCTTAAGAATTCTCATCTTCCAGCCGGTATTACGGCACACTACACGGGCGGTAGGGGCCTCCTGGGCCATTCGGCACCAGGCTTCGGCACAACAAGTGTGTAAGGCGGCCACTTGGACTAGCTTACACACGTTTACTAAACACTACAGGGTTCATACCCAGTCCTCAGCGGACGCGAGCCTGGGTAGATGTGTCCTGCAGGCGGCGGTGCCCTAAGTATAGGGGCCTGTCTGCACAATATTCGTCCATTGCTTCCCACCCAGGGACTGCTTTAGGACGTCCCATGGTCCTGTGTCCCCCAATGAGGCGACATAGTAAAGGAGATTTTTGTGTACTCACCGTAAAATCTCTTTCTCTTAGCCTCTAATTGGGGGACACAGCTCCCACCCTGTTGCCCTTTCCTGGCCGTTGTAACTGTTGAGTTCTCATATTGTTTTCTTGAGCTCGTACATAGTTGCCTTCTTACAGGCATAATTATGTTATTCATGTTGCGTTCCTCCTACTGCTTTTGCACAAAACTGGAGAAGGCTGATGCCGTCCAGGGGTGTATACTGCACAGGAGGAGCCACAGTTAATCTTTTTCAGATTATGCGTAGTGTCGCCTCCTAGTGGACAGCAGCATAACACCCATGGTCCTGTGTCCCCCAATTAGAGGCTAAGAGAAAGAGATTTTACGGTGAGTACACAAAAATCTCCTTTTTTTTTTTTCTCTTTAAAATATATAATTTTAGCTCCCAAGTTCATTATCAAAAGGAGAAATAGAAGAAAAAAAAACACCCCACAAGTCTCTGCATTTTTTTTTACCCTATATATGGACCAGGGGTATTTCCGTTTTTGCGTTTTTATTTTTTGCTCTCCTTCTTCCCATGGCCATATCTTTTTTTTTTTTTTTTTCCGTCAATATGGCCATGTGAGGGCTTGTTTTTTGCGGGACGAGTTGTAATTTTGAATGGCACCATTGATTTTACAGTTGCAGTTGTCTGATTGCTTGTGCTACATAGAGCAGGGCTACAGCCCTGCTCTATGTAGCAGATATGCTCACTTGCTATGAGCGCTGACCGCTACAATGACGACCATAGGGGTCTCATGACCCTGGGTTGTCATGCCAACCAATCGGCGACCTGCGGTCATGTGACATGGGCGCCAATGGGAGGAGGTAATGACGTGCTTCCTGCTCATGCATGTGAAATGCCACTGTCAGTTTGACAGTGGCATTTAACATGTTAACAGCTGCAGGTAGATCGCGTTTCCACCTGTGGCTGTTAGGGGCACGTGTCAGCTGATCAGATCAGCTGTCATGTGCTGGAAAAGGTGCGGGCTCCAGCAAGGAGCCCGCACCAGACAGGTGGAGGTGTCTAATGACGGACTCTGTTAGTCATTGGATGTTAAAGGGAACCTGTCACCTCCAAAATGTAAGTTGAGCTAAGCCCACCGCCATCAGGGGCTTATCTACAGCATTCTGGAATGCTGTTCCGAGGCCTCCTATCTTCTTACGATGACATCCTCTTGTCTTCACGCTCCGGCGTAATTTGTCTGCCCTGTTGAGGGCAGAGCAAAGTACTGCAGTGCGTAGGCGCCGGGAAAGGTCAGAGAGGCCCAGCGCCTACGCACTGCAGTACTTTACGCTGCCCTCAACAGGGCAGACAAAGTATGCCTGCGCCGGAGCCGCAGCGTGAAGACAAGAGGAGGACATAATCGTAAGAAGATGGGAGGCCCCGGACCGCGACGCCCATCGGACCGGACCGCAGCGGGACCGCCCCTGGGTGAGTATAATCTAACATCTTTTTCTCATCTTTCAGGATACATCGGGGGCTTATCTACAGCATTCCAGAATACTGTAGATAAGCCCCTGATGCCAGTTAGCTCAACTTCCATTTGGGGGGTGACAGGTTCCCTTTAAGGGGTTAAAAGGAATGTGTGTGTGTGTGTGCGCTGGCACTATATCCCAGCACCTTACCTCACTTGCAGAGCCCCTGAGGTAATGGCATGGAGGAAACAACCTTTCTCCCCAAAAGTGACCTCCGTTTTGGGAAAAAATACCCCTCAATGCATTTATCAAGCAGTGTAGTAACTATTTGGAATGTCATCTATATTATATCTCTATCAAAATTAGCAATTTTTTTTAAATCTTCCCCTTGATGTTGACAGTATGACAACAAAATTGTATATATCTATTTTTTTTTTTTGTGTTGATATATTCTCAAACCAGAACTATTAACTTTTTTACATATTTTTTTTCAGTGACCAAGTGCATCAGAGCTTGCTGTTTTCCAGGACCTACTAATTTTAGTTTAATTTTGGGGCTCATAACTTTTTGACTTGTTTCTTATTCTATGTTTTTAGGCAAAGTGACCAAAAATGAGCAATTCTGGCTTTTTTTTCCTTTTTTATGGCATTCACCTGATTTAGTAATCAGACCGCGATTCATCAGTTTTTTAGCAGTACCATCAGAGATTGGTCCGTGCATCAGTTTTTACTATGTTTGGTCATTTTCATCCATATTTTTTCTTGGTTGAAAAAAAATAAATTGATGGAGGTTTCTCACTCTGCCTATCAAACAGTCCGTGAAAACTGGATAACTCACGGATGGCATCGTACTGCTGACCAATTTTTATTTTTTTTGTATATAATATTTCCCTAGGATGCATAGAATTGCATTGTCAATGTCTGACAACTCTCTGTGCTTTTGTACACACCACTTGGTCTAAGGAAAAAATCTGACACATTAAATACCCTGTAGACTTATCATATGTACAACTGCCATCTAGGAAAATGCGGATAGTATTCGTACAAGAAAAACTGACGTGCGAAAGAATACTAAGTGACAGGCTAGTTTTATTGTCTCGGCCATAACAAACGTGCAGGGTTTTTGTTTTATTTTTCTAAACTTTTTTTTTTTGTTTGGTAGTGTGATTAAGGGTACCGTCTCACTATACGATTTACCAACGATCACGACCTGCGATACGACCTGGCCGTGATCGTTGGTAAGTCGTTGTGTGGTCGCTGGAGAGCTGTCACACAGACAGCTCTCCAGCGACCAACGATGCCGAGGTTCGCTGGTAACCAGGGTAAACATCGGGTTACTAAGCGCAGGGCCGCGCTTAGTAACCCGATGTTTACCGTGGTTACCAGCGTAAAAGTAAAAAAAACCAAACCGTACATACTCACCATCTGATGTCCGTCAGGTCGCTTGCCGTCTGCTTCCCGCTCTGACTGAGATCCGGCCGTACAGTGAGAGCAGAGCACAGCGGTGACGTCACCGCTGTGATCTGCTCTCACTTTCCGGCCGGCAGACAGTCAGAGCGGGAAGCAGACGGCAAGGGACCTGACGGACATCAGATGGTGAGTATGTACGGTTTTTTTTTTTTTACTTTTACGCTGGTAACCACGGTAAACATCGGGTTACTAAGCGCGGCCCTGCGCTTAGTAACCCGATGTTTACCCTGGTTACAAGCGAACGCATCGCTGGATCGCTGTCACACACAACGATCCAGCGATGACAGCGGGAGATCCAGCGACGAAAGAAAGTTTCAAACGATCTGCTACGACGTACGATTCTCAGCAGGGTCCCTGATCGCTGCTGCGTGTCAGACACTGCGAGATCGTAACGATATCGCTAGAACGTCACGAATCGTGCCGTCGTAGCGATGAAAATGCCACTGTGTGATGGTACCCTTACTTTGACTCTTTTAACAAGGACAGCAGGAGATCACACATCCTCTCTCTCCTGTCCCTGCAGCCGGGTCGGCTCTCCCACACCTTTTACTTCAGTGAGGGTCATTTAATCAACCTGTATCTCAACATGGATTGTGGCTACAAGAGTCAGTCATCCAGCCATGATGCTAAGGCCGGAGTGACACTAGAGAGGAATACGGACTAGTGCAATGCGAGAAAACATCGCAGCACTCGGACCACTGTTAATCTATGGGGCAGCTCCCATCACCGTTTTTTGTTTCTCGGCTGTATTGGCGAGACTCTGCCGATATACACTTGCTGCGATTTGCAGCGTATATAGGCCGAGTCTCGCCAATAGAAGTCTATGGGTGCGAGTAAAAACAAACACAACACGGACCATCCGTGTGACTTGTGAGAAATAGCACACATTTTCCTCATTTCAGCCCATTAAGCCATTAAATTCAATGCGGAAAAGCAGTGATAAATGTAAAGCCATACGGATGTCATACGGTTACATAGGTGTGAGGAAATTGCATCATCGCATTGCCAACAGATTACATACGGATCTCCATACTGAGGACATTGGTGCGATTCTCGGCTGATGGAATCGGACCGATTTTTCATCCAGCAAGTGTGACTCCAGCCTCAGCTCGAAAATGGGACCAGAACTGTCGCTGTAGTCACCACAGATTCCTAAATATCACAGGTTACTGTGAGACACATACAGTGCCTACAAGTAGTATTCAACCCCCTGCAGATTTAGCAGGTTTACACATTTGGAATTAACTTGGCATTGTGACATTTGGACTGTAGATCAGCCTGGAAGTGTGAAATGCACTGCAGCAAAAATGAATGTTATTTCTTTGTTTATTTTTTTTTTTAAATTGTGAAAAGTCTTTTCAGAGGGTCATTTATTATTCAACCCCTCAACCCACCAGAATTCTGTTTGGTTCCCCTAAAGTATTAAGAAGTAGTTCAGGCACAAAGAACAATGAGCTTCACATGTTTGGATTAATTATCTCTTTTTCCAGCCTTTTCTGACTATTTAAGACCCTCCCCAAACTTGTGAACAGCACTCATACATGGGAAAGACAAAGGAGCATTCCAAGGCCATCAGAGACAAGATCGTGGAGGGTCACAAGGCTGGCAAGGGGTACAAAACCCTTTCCAAGGAGTTGGGCCTACCTGTCTCCACTGTTGGGAGCATCATCCGGAAGTGGAAGGCTTATGGAACTACTGTTAGCCTTCCACGGCCTGGACAGCCTTTGAAAGTTTCCTCCCGTGCCGAGGCCAGGCTTGTCCGAAGAGTCAAGGCTAACCCAAGGACAACAGGGAAGGAGCTCCGGGAAGATCTCATGGCAGTGGGGACATTGGTTTCAGTCAATACCATAAGTAACGTACTCCACCGCAATGGTCTCCGTTCCAGACGAGCCCGTAAGGTACCTTTACTTTCAAAGCGTCATGTCAAGGCTCGTCTACAGTTTGCTCATGATCACTTGGAGGACTCTGAGACTGACTGGTTCAAGGTTCTCTGGTCTGATGAGACCAAGATCGAGATCTTTGGTGCCAACCACACACGTGACGTTTGGAGACTGGATGGCACTGCATACGACCCCAAGAATACCATCCCTACAGTCAAGCATGGTGGTGGCAGCATCATGCTGTGGGGCTGTTTCTCAGCCAAGGGGCCTGGCCATCTGGTCCGCATCCATGAAAAGATGGATAGCACGGCCTACCTGGAGATTTTGGCCAAGAACCTCCGCTCCTCCATCAAGGATCTTAAGATGGGTCGTCATTTCATCTTCCAACAAGACAACGACCCAAAGCACACAGCCAAGAAAACCAAGGCCTGGTTCAAGAGGCAAAAAATCAAGGTGTTGCAGTGGCTTAGTCAGTCTCCTGACCTTAACCCAATTGAAAACTTGTAGAAGGAGCTCAAGATTAAAGTCCACATGAGACACCCAAAGAACCTAGATAACTTGGAGAAGATCTGCATGGAGGAGTGGGCCAAGATAACTCCAGAGACCTGTGCCGGCCTGATCAGGTCTTATAAAAGACGATTATTAGCTGTAATTGCAAACAAAGGTTATTCCACAAAATATTAAACCTAGGGGTTGAATAATAATTGACCCACACTTTTATGTTTAAAATTTATAAAAATTTAACTGAGCAACAAAACTTTTTGGTTTGTAAGATTTATGCATCTGTTAATAAATCCTGCTCTTGTTTGAAGTTTGAAAGCTCTAACTTATTTGCATCTTATTAAACCTGCTAAATCTGCAGGGGGTTGAATACTACTTGTAGGCACTGTATGCAGCCCTCACTATAACCTCTGTTCTATTGGGCTAGGTCGTGACTAGAACGGCTACTTTGACCTTACTTTGAAGCTGAGAATCTCTGTAGCAGGAATCCAGGCTGAGCCATGGCTATTAGCTGCCAGGTGTAACTCGTACATCGTTAGCTAATGAATTGCCTTCCTGCAAGGACATAAAATATATGAAAAAGCACAACAAGGCCCAGAGATCTTTGCAATTACTGTCTGCTATAAAGACCATAAAGGCCAAACCCCTTTACCCAAGTCCCAGCCATAAATGTAATAACTGCTGATTGCTGTGAGTGACAAAGGGGTTGTCAAATACTTTAATATGTTGATGACCTGTCCTTAGGATAGGTTATCAATACCAGATTGGTGGGGGTGTAGTTCCCGATAACAGCCAGATGTTGAGATCCCTTGTGGAGCTGCATAGTTCCCATCAGCTGTCGAGTGGCTGCAGCAGGCTACCGCAGACTCATCTCTATTCGAATGAATGAGTCTGGTCTGCAGTACCCCGCTGTGGCCACTATATAGTTGGCGGAGCTTTTCTGTGCTGCAGCTAATCACAATGGGCTGCCATCGGCACTGGAAACTGCTGATCGGTGCTTATTCCACCCCATTAATAAGGATAGGTCATCAATATAAAAGTTGTGGGCAACTCCGTTAATAAATGTAGGTTTTTACAACCAACCTTTACCATATACCTTTTGATTACATTATTTCTTTGTTTCCCCACTCCACAGGTTGGGATGTCTAGATATGGAGCTGCGTCTACAAGTAAAGGTAAGAGTTATTAACTTTAGTTTGGATTGGCTCATAATATTTTCCAGTTTGATTAATAACTTGTTTAACTCCCTGCGTTTGAGGAAAAACATTCCAGTTTTGAACATGACATTCAGTGACTACATCAGAAGACCACAAATAAGTAGTGTTAAGGTACCTTCACACTGAACAACTTAACAACGATAACGATAGCGATCCGTGACGTTGCAGCGTCTTGGATAGCGATATCGTTGTGTGACACGCAGCAGCCATCAGGATCCTGCTGTGACATCGTTGGTCGGAGCTAGAAGGCCAGCACCTTATTTTGTCGCTGGATCACCCGCTGACATCGCTGAGTCGGCGTGTGTGATGCCGATTCAGCGATGTCTTCACTGGTAACCAGGGTAAACATCGGGTTACTAAGCGCAGGGCCACGCTTAGTAACCCGATATTTACCCTGGTTACCATTGTAAATGTAAAAAAAAACAAACACTACATACTTACATTCCGGTGTCTGTCGCGTTCCCCGTTCTGCTTCCCTGCACTGTGTCAGCGCCGGCCGGCCGTAAAGCAGAGCACAGCGGTGACGTCACCGCTCTGCTTTACGGCCGGCGCTTACACAGTGCAGGGAGCGGACGCCGGGGAACGCGAAAGACACCGGAATGTAAGTATGTAGTGTTTGGTTTTTTTACATTCACACTGGTAACCAGGGTAAACATCGGGTTACTAAGCGCGGCCCTGCGCTTAGTAACCCGATTTTTACCCTGGTTACCCGGGGACTTCGGCATCGTTGGTCGCTGGAGAGACGTCTGTGTGACAGCTCCAGCGACCACACAACGACGAAACAGCGACGCTGCAGCGATCGGCATCGTTGTCTATATCGCTGCAGCGTCGCTTAATGTGACGGTACCTTTAGGGTAAGTTCACACTAGGCATTTTTTGAGTTTTTTTTTTTTTTTTTTTCTGCAGCAAAGAAGCTGTAGAAAAAAAACATGCTTTTCTTGCATTTTTGGCATGCTTAGATCTCTGTTGTGCCTGCTGATAACGTTTAGTGCAAAAAAAAAAAAGAAAAACAAGTTCTATTCTACAGAATCAGTTTTTGGCACAAAACGCTGCAATACCGGATGCTTGCATTTTTGCTGCGGATGTTCAGTGTCTTTTTCACCACCCATTCGTGTGAATGGGTGAAAAACTCTGAAAAAAACATGAGCGATATGCTCTATTGTGCAAAAAAACATGCTGAGCACAAAATCTTGGTGACAAAAACCAATGTGTGTGCATGAGATTTCTGAAATCTTAGATATAGCTGGTACTGTAAAACGCAGCTGAAAATTTGCATTAAAAAACGCCAAGTGTGAACAACTTACCCTTAGTGCAACCAAGGACTTGCTGGAATACTCTCCTCTGAAGCACCTGGGTCAAGCAAGTTAGGAAGAGAGAGATCTTGACAAATACTCAGCAAAAATTGAAATCTTCATGATAGACTTAAGAAAGTGTTGCTAGAACAGTAGCGGAAATTAAGTTATTAAAGACCCTAGGAAGGAGGAAACTCCAGACCATATGGTCCACCTAATGAAGTTTATAAGAGAACATCTTGAGGAAGTGTGCTTAATATGATCTATTAAAGAGGAACTCCTCCGGTGCCCGTCTTGGAGCTCTAAAATGTTTTCACAAGTCGACAGATGCCCCAATATCTTGGGGATCTATTCAGTAAAGTGGGGTGATCCCCCGCTTAGTCACTGATGGAGATCAATGTGGATTTGTTACAAAGGAAATATACAGCAAATGCAGCCTGCATGTTGGTTAATATGTCTGTTGGTACATGTGTAAGTTTACAGTGTATAGATGCAGTCACAATATTCTGTATTGTGGATTGGAGAGTACAAAAATGGCCCTAATATGTGTCCGTCAGGGAGGGTTGCTTTTATTTTACCTAGAGTGTGTGGGAGTAGACAAAGATTGTCCTTTTCCCCTTGCTCCTGGGCAATAGCTCACTTAGTAATTAAGGTTAGGGACAGTGAGAAGATAGGTGGGTTCCGGGTAAGGTGTAAAATAGGCAAAAATCGCCGTATGGGGAAATAAAGGGGTCAATTCAGACAGTGAAAGATGGTGATTGCCATCAACTAGAAGCAATCAATTGTTACCTCTTCATAGAGAGAGAAATGTTTAACCCCTTCACGACATGCGCCGTACTAGTACTGTACATGTCGTATTCCCCCCTTTGATGTGGGCTCCGGCGGTGAGCCCACATCAAAGTCGCGACATGTCAGCTGTTTTGAACAGCTGACATGTGTGCGCAATAGCGGCGAGTGGAATCGCGATCCACTCGCCGCTATTAACTAGTTAAATACCTCTGTCAAACTCTGACAGCGGCATTTAACTACCGTTTTCGACCATCGGGCCGGAAATGCGCGCATTGCCGGCCCCGTTCCCATGATCAGCGGTCAGCGATGCGTCGCCATAACAACCAGAGGTCTCCTTGAGATCTCTATGGTTGTTGATGCCGAATTGCTATGAGCGCCACCCTGTGGTCGGCGCTCATAGCAGTGCAGTATATTCTGCTACATAGAGGCGATCTGAGCTTCGCCTCTATGTAGCAGTGCCGATCAGGCTATGCCAGGCTATTGAAGCATGGCAAAAGTAAAAAAAAAAAAAAGTTTTAAAAATATGAAAAAATAAATAAATAAATATATATATATATATATATATATATATATATATATATATATATATATATATATATATATATAAATATATATATATATATAAATATATATAATCACCCCCCTTTCGCCCCATTCAAAATAAAACAATGAAAAAAAAATCAAACATACGCGTATGTGGTATCGCTGCGTTCAGAATGGCCCGATCTATCAATAAAAAAAAAGATTAACCTTATGGCAAAACGGTGTAGCGAGAAAAAAATTCAAAATGCCAGACTTACGTTTTTTTTTGGTCGCAGCGACATTGCATTAAGATGCAATAACGGGCGATCAAAAGAACGTATCTGCACACAAGTGGTATCATTACAGACGCCAGCTTGGCACACAAAAAATAAGCCCTCACCCGACCCCAGATCACGAAAAATGGAGACTCTCTGGGTATCGGAATATTGCGCAATTTTTTATTTATTTTTTTAAAGCAAAGTTAGGAATTTTTTTTTCACTACTTAGATAAAAAATAACCTAGACATGTTTGGTGTCTATGAACTCGTAATGACCTGGAGAAACATAATGGCAGGTCAGTTTTAGCATTTAGTGAACCTAGCAAAAAGCCAAACAAAAAACAAGTGTGGGATTGCACTTTTTATGCAATTTCACCGCACTTGGAACTTTTTTCCCATTTTCTTTTACAAGACATGGTAAAACCAATGGTGACGTTAAAAGGTACAACTTGTCCTGCAAAAAACAAGCCCTCATATGGCCATATTGATGGAAAAATAAAAAAGTTATAGTTCTGGGAAGGAGGGGAGCGAAAAATGAAAAAGGGCTGCGTCTTGAAGGGGTTAAAGAGGTTTTCCAGGGCTTGGATATTGATGGTGTAACCATTGGATAAGGTCATCAGTACCCCATCTGATGAAGTTCGATAGCCCGCACCACCTCCCCCCACCATGGTCAGCGCCTACCTGCTCAGGCCATTGCTGGTTATAAGCAATGGACGGAGTGGAGCACAGTGGCCCTACACAGCCGGGTGTCGGGTACTGCACCTTCTTTTATTCATTTGCTAACCATTTATTTGTGTATTCTGTTCATAGAAATTAGTTTTCTATTATGATTTCTTCACACATGCAAATTTTTTTGGTAGAAATGCTTAGACCTGAATAATCCCATTGCTTTGAACTTGTGAACATTGTTTTTCAAAGCCCATTCAGGTGACTAGGCTAGATCTGCGCAGCAACCGCAGAGCATAACCTTCATTGATGTGTAGTGTATCTGGTGAGCACTCACTCCAGATACATCAGTAAGACACTTCTTGCCTCTGCAGGGGATACAGATGCAAAGACTTCAGATGACATCAGTCTGAGCCTCGGACAGAGCTATAGTTTGTGCAAAGAAGGAAGTGAAGACCAAGGTAAATTCAGATCCGTGGATGCGAGATGCTCCGGTTTCTTCCTCCACCAGTTGTCTGTAGCATGCATCCTCGTACTTAATACACTTGTGGCAATCTGGATGTGTCATGGCTAGACAAATGCCACTGTTTGGGTTTTCTGTAGGGGTTTGTGTGTTTTTGTCACCAGGCTTGCGCAATAATCACGGCTTAGGGTACCGTCACACATTGAAATTTCCATCGCTACGACGTTACGATTCGTGACGTTCTAGCGATATCGTTACGATATCGCTGTGTCTGACACGCTACTGCGATCACACACCCTGCTGAGAATCGTACGTCGTAGCAGATCGTTTGGAACTTTCTTTCGTCGCTTGATCACCCGCTGACATCGCTGGATCGTTGTGTGTGACAGCGATCCAGCGATGTCTTTGCTTGTAACCAGGGTAAACATCGGGTAACTAAGCGCAGGGCCGCGCTTAGTAACCCGATGTTTACCCTGGTTACCAGCGTAAACGTAAAAAAACAAACCGTACATACTCACCCGTCGGTGTCCTTCAGGTCCCTTGCCGTCTGCTTCCTGCTCTGAGTGCCGGCCGGAAAGTGAGAGCAGATCACAGCGGTGCTGCGCTCTGCTCTCACTGTACGGCTGCACTCAGAGCAGGAAGCAGACGGCAAGGGACCTGAAGGACACCGACGGGTGAGTATGTACTGTTTGTTTTTTTACGTTTACGCTGGTAACCAGGGTAAACATCGGGTTACTAAGCGCGGCCCTGCGCTTAGTTACCCGATGTTTACCCTGGTTACCGGGGACTTCGGCATCGCTCCAGCGCCGTGATTGCAACGTGTGACCGCAGTCTACGACGCTGGAGCGATATTCATACGATCGCTGCGACGTCACGGATCGTGCCGTCGTAGCGATCAAAATGGTACTGTGTGACGGTACCCTTACTTGCAGTAGTTATCAAGCCTTTGTAGAGCAGAATGAAATGCTCTTTACCTGGCCATGCTTGCTTATTGCATAAAAAACCCGGTCACGGAATAAATATATATATATATATATATATATATATATATATATATATATATATATATATATATATATATATATATATATACACATATAAATAATAATAATAATTATAATTGTATATATATATGTGTAGCTGTGTATATCAAGCCACGCCTAGCCAATCCTTTCATTAACACTTCCAGCCCCCAGGCGCACATACTTGCCTCACATTACCTGCGCCTCTAGCACGATACAAAGACATTCTCTCCGATATCACAGCTCGCATCCTTATCGTGACACAGACCGACCTTGGATCCTTACCCTAACACTCGTCTGGCACTCCCCACCCTGTATCGCAATATGGCGCTTGGTGATCTCAGCCCACGCTGCCGCATGGAGGCTGCCAGAGCCGTCCTGTCCCGCCGGTGTCCCCTTCCTCTCCTCCACACACAGGCTGAACCGTTACTATGAGCTGAGTCCCCAGGAGCAGAGCACCGGGCCCAGCCTGACTCACCACGACACAGGGACTCTCCATGTCTGCTTTGGACCGCATCAGGGAGACGACAGGCCCGCGGGTGGAGAGCTGGGCTGCTGAGGGAGAGAGCTGGAAGGCCAGTGGAGATGGGCTACTGAGGGAGAGAGCGAGGCTGTAGAGGGAGAATGTGGGACAGCGCTTGGAGAGTGGGACTGCGGAAGGAGAGAGTGTGATTGGATGGAGAGCTGGGCTGCGGAGGTAGACAGCCGGGATGTTGAGTGAGAGAGCGGGACGGCCAGTGGAGACGGGGCTGCAGAGGGAGACAGCGGGAAGGTGGATGGAGAGCGGGGCTGCTGGGGGAGAATGCTGGACGGCCAGTGGAGACTGGGGGGCTGTGGAGGGAGACAGCGGGACGGTGGATGGAGAATGGGGCTGCTGGGGGAGAATGCGGGACGGACGGCGAGCTGGGATTCGGAGGGAGAGAGTGGGATGGCCAGTGGAGACAGGGGGCTGAGGAGGGAGACAGCGGGACGGTGGATGGAGAGTGGGGCTGCTGGGGGAGAATGCGGGACGGACGGCGAGCTGGGATTCGGAGGGAGAGAGTGGGACGGCCAGTGGAGACAGGGGGCTGAGGGGGGAGACAGCGGGACGGTGGATGGAGAGTGGGGCTGCTGGGGGAGAGTACGGGACGGACGGCGAGCTGGGCTTCGGAGGGAGAGAGCGGGGCTGTGAAGGGAGAATGCGGTACGGCGATTGGGGAGTGGGACAGCGGAAGGAGAGAGTGTGACTGGATGGAGAGCTGGGCTGCGGAGGGAGACGGCGGGAATGTTGAGGGAGAGAGCGGGACGGCCAGTGGAGACGGGGCTGCGGAGGGAGAATGTGGTAGTGAAGGACAAGACGTGCACTCTCGCTAGTGCTGGTGCAGACTGAACATGGAGGGATACTCCAGACTATAGTCCTGTACAACAACAGTCGCACTCAATAAAGGAGTTGAGGGAGAATGTGGGACGGACAGCGAACTGGGCTTTAGAGGGAGAGAGTGGGACATCAAGAGGAGAGCAGGGCTGCAGAGGGAGAGCGGGACAACAGTTAGTTACTATGCCCAGGCAAAGCCAGGCTCTTCAGCTAGTTCTTCATAAAGCTGTAAATATCACACTGCATTTTCCCACTGAGTTTCTCCAATCTGCTTTTCACAGAAAGCAGAACAGCACAGGCACACCATGCTTTATCACACAGAAGCACAGTAACTGGTATCCAGGAGCAGAAAGTATCTTTTGCCAGTTTACAGATATAATTGAATATAAATCTTACTAATATAATAATAGTGAAAACTGCAACATTGTACTTATTTCAGTACAGAAGTGAGGAAGCTTTACTTCTGTATTAGGTCCCACACAGCAAAGGGAGACCCTCTCTTTGCCAGCGACCTGCTCAAAGTGGGCTGGATGTCTGGCTTAGTTTATTTACTAGTCCTGTGTATTGACTGTGACGGAGAAGGGGGCTGTCTGGCAATTTTCTAGGTCAGCCTCCTGTGTATTAGCGGTGATGGAGAAGGGGCTGGCTGTCTGGCTCAGGTTATTTACTAGGCCAGCCTCCTGTGTATTAGTTGTGATGGAGATGGGGGCTGGCTCAGGTTGTTTACTAGGCCAGCCTCCTTTGTATTAGCTGTGATTAGTGATGAGCGAGTGTACTTGTTGCTTGGGTTTTCCTGAGCACGCTCGGGTGACCTTCGAGTATTTATGACTGCTCGGAGATTCAGTTTTCATCACGGCAGCTGAATGATTTACAGCTACTAGCCAGGCTGAGTACATGTGGGGGTTGCCTGGTTGCTAGGGAATCCTTATATGTATTCAAGCTGTCTAGCAGCTATAAATCATGCAGCTGAGGCAAGGAAAACTAAATCTCCGAGCACTTACAAATACTCGGAGACCACCCGAGCGTGCTCGGGAAAACCCGAGCAACGAGTACACTCGCTCATCACTAGCTGTGATGAAGGAGCTGGCTGTCTGACTCAGGTTACTGGGCCAGCCTCCTGTGTATTAGCTGTGATGGAAAAAGGGGGCTGCCTCCCTGGCTCGGGTTATTTACTAGGCCAGCCTCCTGTGTATTAGATGTGATGGAGAAGGGCTCGTTCAGTTAAGGTACCGTCACACTAAGCAACGTCGCCAGCGATCTGTGACGTTGCAGCGTCCTAGGGAGCGATATCGCTGTATTTGACACGCAGCAGCGATCAGAATCCCGCTGTGAAATTGCTGGTCGCTGCTAGAAGGTCTGCACATTATTTGGTCGCTAGGTCGCCGTGTATCGCCGTGTTTGACAGCAAAAGCAACCATACCAGCGATATTTTACACTGGTAACCAGGGTAAACATCGGGTTACTAAGCGCAGGGCCGCGCTTAGTAACCCGATGTTTACCCTGGTTACCAGCGTAAAAGTTAAAAAACAAACAGCACATACTCACCAGCGCGTCCCCCAGCGTCTGCTTCCTGACACTGACTGAGCGCCGGCCCTAAACTGAAAGTGAAAGCACAGCGGTGACGTCACCGCTGTGCTGTTAGGGCCGGAGCTCAGTCAGTGTCAGGAAGCAGAGGCTGGGGGACGCGCTGGTGAGTATGTGCTGTTTGTTTTTTTAACTTTTACGCTGGTAACCAGGGTAAACATCGGGTTACTAAGCGCGGCCCTGCGCTTAGCAACCCGATGCTTACCCTGGTTACCCGGGGACCTCGGCATCGTTGGTCGCTGGAGAGCGGTCTGTGTGACAGCTCTCCAGCGACCAAACAGCGACGCTGCAGCGATCGGCATCGCTGTCGCTATCGCTGCATCGTCGCTTAATGTGACGGTACCTTTAATTTACTAGGCAATCATCCTGTGTATTAGCTGTGATGGAGAAGGGAGCTGGCTTCTTGGCTGTTTATTTACTAGGCCAGCCTCCTGTGTATTAGTTGAGATATAGAAGGGGGCTGGCTCAGTTTATTTGCTAGGCCAGCCTCTTGTCTGTTAGCTGTGATGGAGAAGGGGCTGTCTGTCTGGATATTTACTAGGCCCGCCTCCTGTGTATTAGCTGTGATGGAGAAAAGAGCTGTCTGGCTCAGTTTATTTAGTAGGCCAGCCTCTTGTCTATTAGGTGTGATGGAGAAAGGGGTTTGGCTTAGTTTATTTGCTAGGCCAGCCTCTTGTATGTTAGCTGTGTTGAAGAGGGCTGGTTTAGCTAATGAGTTTGGCCACACAGCCAGCACCCTGCTTGTGTAAGAAATACAGAAATTAATGAATTATTTGGGAAGGACGTGGTTCACATATAACAGAGAGACTTCTACCCACAATCGTAACCCCACACACCACTGTCCCCATAAGATTTTGTGGTATCTGCTTAGCCATTAAAGCAGCATAATAACCCGAGAGGAAATAAAAGACTTGCATGTTTCCTATGGGAACGCATGATTGAGCCTGTTGTCTGTAACCTAAAGGGCCTGATTCCTATCCCATTTATCTGCCATTGGAGGATATGATTTATACCACAACAGTGTCTTATACAGACAGATATATAAAAGTCTCGTAGGTTTTGCTAAATCTTCCTCTGTTCTCTTGCAGATTTAACTGTGGATCAGAAACTTTTTCGTCTGGTCTCCAATGACTCCTTTGTCTCCATCCAACCTTCAATATCATCGGGAGGCAAAGACCTAACTAGGGAGTTCAGCGACAAAGGGTCAATCGCAGCACACAGTCACCATCACCACGTGGATCTGTCCTTGTCGAACGCGTGTGACACAGAGATGGCTTCACTTGTTCCATTGCATTCACATTCATACAGAAAAGAACACAGACCAAGAGGCGTCCCGAGGACTTCGAGCTCTGCCGTTGCTTTTCCAGACACTTCCCTCACAGACTTTCCTCTCTACCAACAAAGGCGCGGGCTGGATCCTGTTAGTGAACTTGAAGCTTCGAAACCACATTCTGGGTCCAAAGATTCTCTCGTAGAAAATGCTTGTGCTTCAGGGATTTTTCAATTAGACTGTCTCAAAAGCAAAGGAGCCCAACAGCTTTCCAGGAACGGTAGCGTGAAACACTTGAAGTCTGACAAAAGCATGGATAGTTTAAGGAGTCTTAGCACCAGGAGTAGTGGATCTACGGAAAGTTACTGTAGCGGGACAGACAGGGACACGAATAGCACCATTAGCAGCTATAAAAGTGAACAGACGAGCTCCACTCATGTCGAGAGCATTTTATCCGAACATGAGGAGGCAAGTGCTGTAAAGAGAGGCCTTTGTAGTGACCCCGAGGAGGAGCATAGCTCAGCTACCGATAGAAGGACTAGTAGCGTAAGGACTGCTGTAGAAAGAAACTCCGCTCAGGAAGCCAAGGATGCCAACACGTCTGACGATGTGCAAAGTCCAAGGGGTCTCAGCTCGTCAGCATCTGAAGAAGCAAACAAGAACCCCCATGCAAATGAACTGACGGCGCAAGTTGACTGGCTCCCTGGGAAGCTTTCTGGTAATCACGATGACCTGGGCGAGAAACCAGTCATTTTAGTAGACTTAAGATCCTTTAAGGAAACTGGTATTAAACATCGGGATAGCGATGTGCGACCCAAATCATCCAGCTTAATTCACAGGACGTCCTCCTCTCATAAATCGTGCAGGAGGCGGACAGGGAAAAAAAGAGCCAGCAGTTTTGATGCCAGTAGACACAAAGAATACGTCTCATTTCAAGGCATAGCAGATACCAAACCTCACAGCACCGGTTTTTGTCACGACGAGGACTCTAGCGACCAAAGCGACTTGAGCAGGACCTCAAGCGTGCAGTCGGCCCACCGTTTTAGCAGCGATAGCTCTTCCAGCACCACTTCGCACTCATGCCAGTCTCCTGAGGCCAGATACACTGCTCTAAGGACAAAGTATCACATCAAAGAGAAAGGCGTAGACTCCCATCGAACTCACTTAAGTTGCGAAGGAAGCGGCAAAAAGCGCTCCAACCGCAGGACTTCAAGCGCAAGTGGTACAAAAAGTCGTGCCAGGGTATTGAGCCTGGACAGTGGCACTGTAGTTAGCTTGGGTGACCCAAACAGACTGGCAGCCCCTGAAAGCATCAAACCATTAACCACTTCAAAATCCGATCTAGAGGCCAAAGAGGGGGAAGTTCTAGATCAGCTGTCGTTACTAGGTCGTGCGTCACAGTTAGAGTCTGTAACTCGGTCAAGAAATAGTTTGCCCAGTCAGGTTACGTTTCAGGACGTGGAAGAGCGAGAATCCGCAGTTGCAGGTATGTGTTACTGAATGTAGAGTGGATTCATATTCTAGGCCCGGAATCTATGAATTGCATGTGGAAATGGAATAACAAATAGAAATTGTATAAATTGGGCATGTGGATGAATGCAAAGCTGATTATATTTAATAGTTTATGCATTGTCAGAGCTCCAACTGTGGAGAGAGTGAGGTCCTCAGAACATGATCAGCAAACTAGACTGCTAGTTATAGATGTTGGTCATGTATCTTCGGAGCTGCAGACTGACGGGGAACAGTCCAGTGTAGTCCATAATATTATATGATCGGCATCAACCCAACACATTACATTATTACAGACATGTATGTTTTACGCTGAAGCACTTTGGCATTTAATAGAAAACCTATTTTAAAATGGTAATGGGAACGAGGTTAGTAAGATAGCTGATGAGGTGTCCATGCAGACTTCTCCCTGCCCCACTCAGCTAGATTCACCCTGTGTGTGTGGTAAGAGACAATCGGTCCAGAATGCAGGAAGCAATAGTCAGGGATATGGCTAGTGGTTCCCGAACGCCGTTTTAAATTATGATGATTATTTTTTTTTTTTTAAAACATTGCAGCGTTTCAGAGTAAATGTACATGTTTGCAAGAACAGCCAGGGTCTTAATGCAGGCAGTATAACAGTGAACAGGCTCCCTTTCAGGACTGACCTAATCTATGGCCTGGTGTAATAACAAAGTACAAGGTGCACTTCACTGTTCTTTTGTCGTTGTGAAACAAAAAGCAAAGTTGCTAATGGATTGTCACACATTGGGCATGTATCATCCATCCATAAGACATGGCATAAATCTGTGATCGCCAGGACTCCCACAGTTACTAGGGTCCCAAGCCCCCCAGCCCTCCTCACCTTGGCCCTTCCCCAGCACAGAGAGCAGAAGCTTGTATGGAGCAGTGGTCATTCCAGTGTCTGAGGTGGATGGAAAGAGTCCAGCGCAGTTTCTGTCAGTCCCGTAGAATAAGTGGAATGGTACTGTGCTCGATTGACCATTATGCAGTTCAACACGCAGTAAAATGGGGTGCTGGAGACCCCCGTTCTAGTGATTGGTGGGGGCCCCAGTGGACAGTTATCGCCACCACTTTGGATAGGTAATAAATGTCCGTTGTACAACAATCCCTTTAAGGTTTAAGTGTGGTTCACCTGATGTGATGAGTTAACTTGCTATGGGCTGGTATCTGCCTAGTTCTGGTCTGTACCTTTAATTGTAATGCAATGATGTGCTGCAGGTTTGTCCTTACTAAAATTCTGAAAATCTTTTCATTCCTCTGCACTAGTCCTGTGTAAGTGAGCAAGTGTGAACTTAGTCTGTCCCGTACAATGTGTTAACCACACCGTGTGCTCTTCTGACAAACCTGCATCACATTGGGGCGGGGAAGTGACACATTATGTCTGAGGTTAATCATATGTTCTATTTGTGTAATCTGTTTATATGGCACCAGCATAGACTCATTACATGTGACTTTTCTTTCCCTGTGTCGCTGATGGTCGCATGCTTGGCCTACGTGGATGGGTGTCCCTCCTCAGTCCTCTTTTAACCTTCATATGCTTTCTATGTGGTTTGCCAATTGATTCTATAAATCAGCGGTTTTCTGTCAGTTTGTTAGAATTGTCGGGATTTTATATGTATTTTTGCACATTTTTTTTATACATTATTTAGGCAGCTTTCTGACAATCTTGATAAAAGTTAATTTTAACGTTCATATTTTTTTTTTTTAGCTTTTTACCAGGATTGCCTTAGATTTTGCTTGCAGAGCTTGTCCCTGCCCTTTTTAAAGGGACTCTGTCACCTGAATTTGGCGGGCCCTCTGTCCGGTCCGATGGGTGGTGTTTCCTCAGCTTTTATTCACCCCTTCCTTTCCCGCTGGTCGCAATATTTTCTAGAATTTCCGACGGTTTCCTCCGTAGTTCACGCGTGCGCAAAGCAATCTTGCCTTGCGCACGCGCAGTATGCTTTGCCCAACTGCTGGCAAAGCCGAAAAGCATTAGTGCGCATGCCTCGGCGCACTATGTCCCGGAACACAACAAAATACTTCCGGGACATAGCGCGCCGGCGCATGCACACTAATGCTTTTTGGCTTTGCCCGCAGTTATGCAAAGCATGCTGCGCGTGCGCAAGGCAAGATGGCTTTGCGCACCCGTGAACTACGGAGGAAACTGACGGAAATTCCAGAAAATATTGCGCCCATCGGGAAAGGAAGGGGTGAATAAAAGCTGAGGAAACACCACCCATCGGACTGGACAGAGGGCCCGCCAAATTCAGCGGACAGTCCCTTTAAAATGGTATAAAATAGCAAAATGGGTAATATTCACCTTACTGATACCCCGTCGTTCTCTGTATCCCAACCTCTGGCGATGACCCATTTTATCCCTGGAATGTGACCACTGCAGCCGGTGATTAGCTGCAGCTACCACCTGTCCCTGTTTGTATCCTGGCATTTGGTGTTCAAATTTCAAAGACCACCCAGGGACATGAGTTTGTCAAGATGAGAATTGCTCCTTTTGGTATTTTATACCCTGCTAAGCTTTTTTTGTGAAGTATCTTAAGGGGATGGACAACCTCTTAATCAAAAATTGGATCTCCTTTTGGTTCTACTGCTGAGCTGAGGGTGTTTTACCGCCATGTTGGATGTTTGTATTTGGTGCATTCTCCGAAAACATTCCCTGATGTGTGCACCGAGTGTAAACTTATAGCCTGCACGGTGTATAGACATGCATGCACACCTGTCTGGTGTGAATAGATCCGTAGTCCTGTCCTTTATCACTGTGTTAGGTCAGGGCGATGAGCCATTATTTGGACAATTAAAAAAGCACTCCCCGCAAAATTTGTATCCCATTAATCCCTTCTAAATCTGTCTATAGTGTAGGTGCATGGAGATACTCACAGATCGCTGGATTCCAGTGCAGCTCTGGTCCTCTACTGGATCATGTGAGTGCTCCTCATCTTTGCCATCCCCACACACAGACTGTGGCGTGGGGCGACGCTACTTCCATATAATCTTGTGTGTCCTCAGAACAAGAGTCCATAGACTAAGATTGGGACAACGACCTCCCCTCTGGTCCATGTATACTGTAAACTACTGTCTGACCTGGCTACTCTGAGGTCAAGTGACCGGAGGGGCGTTGGAAATGAGGAAGACTTTGGTTGCAAAGTGATTTAACCCACCTGCTGTGCATTGCAGGCATATTTAGAAGCCATAAGGGGATAACGTTTTTTGCGGGGAGTGTTCTTCTAAATACTCTTATGTTATGGCTGCCAGAAAACTTGGAACATCTGCAGAAATGTCAGTTTAGATTCTGGTGTGCTGCAGATTCTCCACTTAGATTTCATTCTGTAAGTAAAAATTAGCAATAAATCTTCACTGATATGTAGTGTTGTGGATTGCAGTATTCTGACTTTTTCTTCTTCATCAATTTATCAGAATCTGCATCTACACTAAAATCTGCAACATTTGGTACAGAATTTCTGCTACTGATTTCCCTGCTGATCTTTGCCATTTTTCAGCTGAAATTTCCTGCTGCAAATCTGTACATTGTGTGCTTTCCTTAGCTGTTAGACCACTCCAGGAACATGTAAGGTTTTGCCTTTTTTTTTTAAATTACCGTATATACTCGAGTATAAGCCGACCCGAGTATAAGCCGACCCCCCTAATTTTGCCACAAAAAACTGGGAAAACTTATTGACTCGAGTATAAGCCTAGGGTGGAAAATGCAGCAGCTACCGGTGAATTTCAAAAATAAAAATAGATGCTCCATACCGTTCATTATGGCCCCATAGCTGTGCCATATAGTGCTCTGCACCGTTCATAATTGCCCCATAGCTGTGCCATATAGTGCTCTGCACCATTATTGCCCCATAGCTGTGCCATACAGTGCTCTGCACCGTTATTGCCCCATAGCTGTGCCATATAGTGCTCTGCACCATTATTGCCCCATAGCTGTGCCATATAGTGCTCTGCACCGTTATTGCCCCATAGCTGTGCCATACAGTGCTCCGCACCATTATTGCCCCATAGCTGTGCCATACAGTGCTCTGCACCATTATTGCCCCATAGCTGTGCCATACAGTGCTCTGCACCATTGCCCCATAGCTGTGCCATATAGTGCTCTGCACCATTATTGCCCCATAGCTGTGCCATATAGTGCTCTGCACCGTCCATTATTGCCCCATAGCTGTGCTGCTGCAATAAAAATAATAAAACACATACTCACCTCTCTTGCAGCTCCTCGGCGCCATCTTCCCGGCGTCTCCCTGCACTGACTGATCAGGCAGAGGGCGGCGCGCACACTATATGCGTCATCGCACCCTCTGCCTGCAGTCAGTGTGGAGAGAGACGCCGGGAAGATGGAGACAGCGCCCGGCGTGTGGAACGAGGACCGGTGAATATGCGATACTTACCTGCTCCCGGCGTCCCTGGCTCCTTCCCCCGGACAGCTGGTCTTCGGTGCCGCAGCCTCTTCCTCTGTCAGCGGTCACCGGCACCGATGATTAGAGAAATGAATAGGCGGCTCCGCCCCTATGGGAGGTGGAGCCGCCTATTCATTTCTCTAATGAGCCGCTCAGGGGAAGAGGCTGCTGCACCCGGAGACAGTGGGACGGGCAGGGGGAGCGTCAGGATCGCCGGGACTAGGTAAGTATGCCTCAGCGCCCTCTCCCCCTCACCCGCCGACCCCACCGCCGACCGTGACTCGAGTATAAGCCGAGGGGGCACTTTCAGCCCAAAAATTTGGGCTGAAAATCTCGGCTTATACTCGAGTATATACGGTAGGTATTAAGTAGTTGTACAGACCTCAATCTCCATTAGGAATCCTAAGTCTGACAATGTAGCACATGTAAGTGCATATCTGTACAGCTTTGTCCAGTCCTCGATCGGACTTCTCAGAAATTCTGCCCGCTTTAGTCTCTTGTTGTCTCGCTTTAGTCTCTTTAGTCTTTAGACTTTATCTTTAGATAGAGATATATATATATATTTTTGATTTTATCAATCGGCACAGTTTCAACATCCCAAACTTTAAAAAAAGAGTTGTTTTTTTTTAAGTTTGGGCTGTTGAAACTGCTGATTCTGTATGTGTATGTATGTGTGTGTGTGTGTGTGTGTGTATATATATATATATATGTGTATATGTGTGTGTATGTATGTATGTATGTATGTATGTGTGTATATATATATATATGTGTGTGTGTGTGTATGTATATATATATATATATGTATATGTGTGTGTATATATATATATATATTTTATTATTTATTAGTCCTACTTCCGCAATAATAGGGTGATGCAGTCCTATCCTGATCCACTACATACTGTATGTTACTTCACTTTTTGAGCCAACGTGACTAGTGTTGGGGACTGAGGGTAACACTTAGTCACCATTGAAAAATGAGCCACAAGCATCGATCACTATTTATTTTTTTACGCAGACTTGCTAGCAGAATCTGTGCGGGTCCCAGCATTTACACTTTTAATCTGTCTCCTGTAATAGATTATAAATGTGTTTAGCGGGAACATCCCATTAATATCCAAAACATTTTCCCTTTTGATTTTACTCTTTCTTTGATTTGACGTAGAGTGACTTGTGCCACAAAATAACATTACGTTGTGACCCTGTTCATAATAATCAAGGAAAACATTGTCACTTTTCAGGTAATATACGGTTTATATTTTCCTTCTTTACTCCGGTTTCAGAAAATCGTTTTTTTTTTTTCCAAGTCTCAATTTTCATTTTCTTTCTGTTGGTGAATGAAGTGCAAGCCACTAACAGCTGCGCCATTGTCATTTATTTAAGTCCCCGTGTGATGAATTTGCTGCTTTCTTGTTAATTAGCCCTTGTTTTGTGGAATTTGCGTCATCAGAGCAGATACTGAAGTGCTTGCAGTCAGTGCCGGCTTTGTCACGGGCCCCAGGCACTGACAGTAAATGGACTAGGCAAGTTCTCCTGCAGAGTAGTATATTCATTGTAGGGAGATGTAATGCGACCCATAACGGTGTTCTCTATTTATTGTCTCCTCGTTTTGTGTCTGTACTTTTATTTTGACTCCCATGTTAGAGTTGTATATGCTTTGTGCCATTGTCACAATTGGATCCTACCATCAGAAAGCAGGGATCAAAACTTCCTTGTACCTTCAGCCACCACTAGAGGGAGCTCTGAGGACTGCACTTATCTCCCAAGCTCCCTCTAGTGGGAGCTGAAGGTGTTGGCACAGAAATTTGAAGCAGGGTGTTAAAAGGTTCTTTCATCCAAGAGTGGGGCGAGCGAGAGGAGCCAATGCCAGCATGCGTGATCTTTCCCATTGGCTGATTTACCCAGCATTAAAGGGATTGTCCAAAATAATTTAAATCAGGCTGGTGCATCTGAACACCATCTGAAATAAATGTATACTTTCCCATTTATTCCTGGGCTTATTCAGCACTATATCCCATTTCCGGTGGGTCTATATAGGTTTGATCTGCAGCTGGTGTTGGTGGGCGTCCGGTAATGTTTTGAGCTTGCCTCCCTACATCTCCACTTGCACAACTATGGGGTTTTGATCTGCTGTGCCTTCCCTAATCCCAGCATTAGGCATTTTTGTGGCATTAATTTGCAGAACAAACTATGTATTTGCCATACATTTGCCGATCATGAGCGAGCCTTACAATGAGTCACTCCATTTCCACCTCCTGCTCGCTCAGCGCATACCAGTGCCAATGGTAACGTGTCTTACTATATCGCTGCATGTCTGACCACAGATGATGTCCGGGGGTTTGGCGACATTCATGTTTTGTTAGCTTTTTTTTGCCTCATGTTCATTTTTATTTCTTGTGTATTATGTTTATGTAACATCTGAAAACAAGGGGGATAGACACACAAAAGGGGGGCTGTATGGTCTCCGGTATCGGCAAATTATAATGGATAGTTTTTAATATCCGAGTTAGTTGTTTTTGTTTTTCACCTGAAGTCTCTGTCTTGCTGCTGCAGCACACACCAGTGAGGAGACAGTAACATTTCGCCGTGAACGCAGCACATTTAGACGCCAGGCCGTACGGCGCAGGCACAATGCAGGGAGTAATCCCACTCCTCCCGCATCGCTCATTGGATCACCCCTCAGGTATGGTATTTCCACCTTCCATGATACGGCATGCTACAGGCTTCTTGCCATGACTCTGAGCTTGCTCCACTCCCCCACCCCCTGCACCTGTCACGCCGATACCCTAAAATACATACTTCTTGCTTTGATCCTTTTCCCCTTTTATCTATCGGCTTTCTCTGCATGATACAATTAGCATGTGATCTGCATGCCTTTGTTGCAATGCTGTCATTGACTACCAGTAACTAACCTGTATAGTACACTATTAAGGCAGCCTTCCGAAAATGTCAGAATTAAACCGCCAATCACTGTAAATCTTTCCGCTATCCTCTGTCAAGCTGATCCTGTTCAGCACTTTCCTAATTCCAGTTATGGCGGCTTTACTAGTAGATCAAACCTCTCGGCCCAGTCGTGGAGCAAGTTAAGAGTGGATGGTACAGGGATTACCGATATTATTTTTCATGGGATCAGCTTAATTTGAGTAGAATTTTGTAAGAATTGGTCAAATATAAGATTTATTTTTTTGCTTGTCATATAAGTTTTATTTTTTCATTATTGTGTTTTTTTGTTTGTTTTTTTTTTTTGCTAAAGCGAATCAATCCCTAGATTTTAAGTACGGTAGATCCTAGACCTGATGAGGCTCGTATGCTTACTTTAAAAGAAAAAAACAAACCCTGTCAGAATGGCTGCAGAATCCTTTTTGAAACTTTACACTGAATCCTGGCCCTCTGCTGCTGCAGAGATCTCATGCTGGTCACGTCAGGCTGGATGAGTGGAAACTGAATAGATTTGGCTCTCCCCCTATCCAGACTTCTAAAATGCCCGTCTTAAATATCAGGATCCATACAGGCTTTCTGAGTTGTGATATCAAAGTAAATGCATCAGACTCATCAGGTCTAAGAGGGCTATTTAACAATGTATGCAGTTTGTATTGTGTAACCTGGTGACAGATCTACTTTAAATTGCTATCTTACTACAGACGTTGAGATGTATTTCTAGGATATGCCATTAAAGGGATTTTCTGGGCTTTCGCTACATTATTGTACTCCCTATGTAAATGCGTATTAGTGAATCTTGACTGTGTATTATGTACACTGTCAGGAGTCGAGATTCCCCTCTATCAAGGTGGTCACATACTAACTATATCTCATCCGCTTTTCTCTTCTATTGAGAGAAACAGATGAGAATCTAGTTGGCACATGCTGATGGTCACATGACGACCTCTTCATATTGCAATAGAGTGGAATCCTGACAGTGTACATAATGCACACATGATTCGCCAATCTGGATGACTGAGGAGGTTTAGCTGAAGCCCGAAAAACCCCAGTAACTTGTCTGACTGCTGAGACCCCCGCCAATAACTAGAACCCATTTTAACTATGCTAACAGGGGTAGTGTCACAACACTGTGTCTGCTCTACTCACATGGATTTTTCCAGAGGCCCATTCTAGTCAATGGCCGGCCTCTCCAGCAGGTACCCGTCCTTCCTTTCCATAGGTGGCGGACACAGTAGATGGGTCTCCTACCAGTTACATGTGCTAACATCTTGCATTTAGAAATAACGTTTAGCCCTAGATTTTACACCGTATTAAACAACAACAAACTGCAGTGAGCTCTCAGAACACGAAATTAATTGCAGCCCGTTTCACCTACTGTCTCATATTACATGAAACGCTGGCCTTGCCATTTTTGCCATTTCTAAATTATTCATGTGAGTCTACATTATATAAACCACATGCATGACATTTCTGAGAATGTGAGCAGCTCATGTATCTAGACATAGACTTTACTTGCAGCATCCGCTTCTGGCAGATTTATATCGATTGCTACTACTAAAACCAATACATTGTTAAAATGAATCTGTCAGCAGATTTTTGCTATGGAAATTTTAGAGCAGCATGATATAGAGGCATAGACACTGATTCCAGCAATGTGTCACTTGCTGGGCTGCTTGGTGCAGTTTTGATAGAATCCCAGTTTTCCCTGCTTTAGATGTAGCAGTGCTCAGAATGAAGAGCTGTGTATAACCCCGCCTACACCACTGATTGGCACCTTCCTGTGTACACTGTCAGAATACTGCCAATCATAGGTGGAGGCGGGGTTACTCAGAGTAGCTGGACTGCATGACACAAGACACGTAGTCCTGCCGTGATAATCCCCAGCTGATAAAACACTGATTGTATATTCACTGGTACATTGTAGCAAAGCCACTAGATTAAGTGGGTACCGTTATATACAGTAACAGGGTTTTCACATCTAGATGTAACCAGAGATTCCATCCACTAACACCAAGCGGGGATTTTGAAAATGGTGAGCCATTGGGTCAGTCAGGTAACGTGCTTTTATTTTCTAATAAGTAAGCGGATGTGATAAAATCCAAGAAACCTTTCCTATACCTGAACACTACACCTTGACAGCCCCTAGTGTCTTATAAGTATTACATTTTCAACATCTGTTAAAAGGAATGTCATGAGAAAATAACTTATTGGTTCAATCAGCTTTTAGTTACATGTATTTACTAGTGATAAGCGAATATACTCGTTGCTCAGGTTTTCCCCAGCACGCTCAAGTGGTCTCCAATAGGGTTGAGCGACCTTAGCTTTTTTAGGATCGAGGTGGGTTTTGTGAAACCCGACCTTCTCGGATGTCGGATCGTATGGAATCGGCCGATTCTACTGTAAAGTCGGGTTCCGGACCCGGAACACGAAACCCAATGTATGTCAATGAAATTATATTTTTTTTATTCTCTCTCTCTCTCTCTCTCCCTCTCCCTCTCCCTCTCCCTCTCCCTCTCCCTCTCCCTCTCCCTCTCCCTCTCCCTCTCCCTCTCCCTCTCCCTCTCCCTCTCCCTCTCCCTCTCCCTCTCCCTCTCCCTCTCCCTCTCCCTCTCCCTCTCCCTCTCCCTCTCCCTCTCCCTCTCCCTCTCCCTCTCCCTCTCCCTCTCCCTCTCCCTCTCCCTCTCCCTCTCCCTCTCCCTCTCCCTCTCCCTCTCCCTCTCCCTCTCCCTCTCCCTCTCCCTCTCTCTCTCTCTCTCTCTCTCTCTCTCTCTCTCTCTCTCTCTCTCTCTCTCTCTCTCTCTCTCTCTCCCTCTCCCTCTCCCTCTCCCTCTCCCTCCTCCGTGCAAGGCATATGTTATTTTTTGACTCCGGAAATTACTACGTCCGAAAACGTAACATAGCACTATGATGCCGCAGGAGCCGGAACCTATGTCATCACGCTGCCCACAATTAATTGGCTCAAAAAAATGGCGGGGAAGGCGTCATTCGAAACGCGACTTTGGCGCCAAGTTCGCGTTCCACGTGGCCGACCCACACTGGGATCGGATCGGGTTTCATGAGACGCCGACTTTGCCAAAAGTCGGCGACTTATGAAAATGAACGACCCGTTTCGCTCAACCCTAGTCTCCAAGTATTTTTTAGTGCTCGGAGGTTTAGTTTTCCTCACCACAGCTGAATGATTTACATCTGTTAGACATCTTGATTACATGTGGGGATTCCCTAGCAACCAGGCAACCCCCACATGTACTCAGCCTGGCTAATGGCTGTAAATCATTCAGCTGCTGCGCTGAAAACTTAATCTCCGAACACTAACAAATACTCGGACACCACCCAAGCGTGCTCAGGAAAACTCGAGCAAGAAGTATATTTGCTCATCACTAGTGTTTAACAAAAAATTGAGTTGTTTTTTTTAATCACTATTTTAAACAAAATTAATAATTCTACAATTTTCACACTAGCCACTGGGTCTTTTTAGTTTGACTCCAACCCCTGTCATTTCAGGAAGCGTTTACATCCTTTTTATCACAGACGGGATTACAGTGACAGGTAACACCTCTATACACATTAAACAGGATCCACCAATCACAATAAACAATATCACAGCTACCCTGCTCCCTTTCCTTTCACAACGACCTTTGCACATGCTCATTAGATGCTTTAGTTCAAATATGGCTTCAAGATCCTGTTATTTGTAGCTATGTACATGTGTTGTTTCCTGAAACAGGAAGTTAGAATCTCAAAAAGCCCCAGTGGCCAATGTGAAAATTGCACTTTTTTCTTTCTTTTTTTCCTTAATACGGCTTGTAATAACAAAAAATGACAAGAAATAATCACAAAAACCTGATTTAAACAATTTTATCTTTTAGTACCCAAATCCATTCTGATATGACATAGTACATATGTTTTCTTGAAATTGTTAGGATCTACTTAAGTAACTGTTCACATAGGTTTTTGTTTCACTACCCCCCGTTAACATCTACCCAATAACTGTTTTCTTGTAGCCTTCAAGATGGTCATCAAGGCCAGCAGCCATCAACCCAGGTCAAAATCCAGTCCCGCCCCCCTTCCCAGGCTGCAGTGCTCAGCGCTAGCGCCTCCTTGCTGGTGAGAAATGGGAGTGTCCACTTAGAGGCATCACATGACAATGCATCTGCCGTAGGCAATAGCAGTTTGCACGATGAACTTGGTATGCAGGCCTTATGTAACCTTGGGGACATGGAAGTTTTAATGCAGCACATTTTGGGTAATGATGCCGTTCACTTCTACTTTTTCCATTCCAGAACCCTGTGTGAATGTGGAGATTTTCTGGCTGATGACATTTTTATTTTATTTTTACGTGTACCGATGATCTCTCTTCTGACAGCGCAGTGAACATAAGTACCTATAAAAACACACATCATGGGGCTCGTGTATCAAGAGTAATATGATACTTGCGTGCCATATATATATATATATATATGTGAAAAGGGGTTCCTTCATCATTAACAGCCCCTGTAATCTGAGAATCGTGATTGCCTTGAAGACCCCCAGCTAAAAAATGCGTTTCTGGGAATGTAGTATTTCATGTGAACTTTCAATTTCAAAGGTTGTCCATGACTTTGATATAGATGGTCTAGGATAAGTCATTAGTATATGGACACTCAACCTTGAGATGTAGACTGGAAGTAAACCATGTATGGAGCTGGAACAGCACAGCTCCGCACATTGTGTAGTGGCCATTCTCTGGTGGTGTACAATGTCATGGCCATTCTCTGGTACTCAAGCTCATCTCCCATTCATTTAAAAACAAACTGCGCTACAATACCCAAAAATGGCCCTCTGCTGTTCCAGCTCTGTACACTGATTTATTCCAGCCACCGCTGGAACTGCCTAGAGCATAATTTATGTTGCAAACAAGAGAAATAGGAGTCATAGGTGTTTTATCAAATTGTATTTAAATTGATTAGAAACCATGATCGGCATGATATGTTTATGGTTTAAGGATTGACGCCCCCTGAGGAAGCGAGAGACGCGAAACGCGCCTCATTTTAAGTGAAGTTGCCATGCAATTATATGCATGTCCTGGACATGCCATTAACGGTCATTTCTGCAAGGACTGGGTGGACCAGGTCCAACACAGTAACGGCTGCTTCTGCTCTCTGCGCTGGGTCATATATATGTGTCCTTGACCCCTGTTTTGGTTTCACACTTTAACTTGATATACAAATAGTCTTTTCCAGTCTTTATTGCTGTGCCATGCTGTAAACTTAGTCCTTAAATCTGAGTTATTAAATCAATTGCTGACTTATATTTCTCTCCTTACAGCGTTTAGTTTGCGGACTGGTTTGCCTCTCCTGCGTGCTTTAATAGAATTATAATTGATGGTTTGTTGTTGTTGTTGTTTTGCTAACAGCTCTATATTACAAACCTTATTCTTAGACTTTTTTTTCAGGTTCGTCTCACCGTGTTACATCTTCTAACCATTTTTAGTACTTATGTTTTCTGTTGTTTGTCATTTGTTGGTTCTCCTAATCTCTAATGTTAATGCCATCGTTTCTCCTAAAGTGTATGATAATCTAATGAATGTACATGTGAACAATACACGACTGTCTCTTTTTGGCTCATTTCATGTCTTCCTAACTATGTTGGTGCCATATAAACATGTTTGCTGAATGTGTGTACTATAATCTGTGTCACTTTCATGAATGGACAAATCTCCTTGGTGGGGGAAATTAATGCAAATGGCTTGTAATCTGATAATTCCTCTAATCCTATATTTCTATAATCCAAGCTCTTTCTGCTGCACTTTTTTTTATTTTAATCACTTCTACTAACTCTGTATGCCTTTCACATAAACCTTTCATTGCAAGCACAGAACATTATAGCAGTTAGGAAAGATGAGGTTACGACTAGGGAGGTAACGCATATGTCCACAGGGTAGATGATAACTGGCGGGATTCCCACTGGTCCTGAGAACGGTGCGCTAAAATGCCCCATTGGGTAATGAGCAGTGGCCACCGCTCCATTCATTCTCTATTGGACGGCCGATGAAGATGGTAGCTGCTGTGAATAACCTTCTGTAGGTTTATTCCCTCCTTTATAGATCGATATTTTTGGTACTTGTAAAAACAAGCACTTTTGCCATTTTTACTGCTTTATTAAAATTTGCCTCCGTTTTTGAAATATTGGCACTTTTCTTTTGTGGGCACTTCGTTGCCTGGGAGAGCGACCACCACCGCTATCTAGCTTGTAAGTGCTGCACCTGGCCATGATTAAGAGGTAACAGAGATCCTGAGCAGCTTCAAAACAATGCTTACAAGAAAAGGTTTGTAACCCCTGCGCATGTTTTGCTGTCTATCAGCGGTGGTCAGTCTCCAAGGCAATGCGCTGTAAACAAATAAAAAGACAATCGTTTATATATCTCAATAACAGCTGAAAATGTGAATGAGCCGTAAATTGCAAAACACAATAACTGTCCAATAATACCCATTTATGAAGGTGGGCAATGCAAGTATCACACAGGACTTTGTGCAGATCATGGCACTATGTAGCCTGAGCGAAAATGGCAATTTCTTGTCGAGTTAAAGAAAGATGTGACTCAAGCCAAAGATTTCATTGAGGTAAATGAAGCAAACTACCCAATTAAAACCGCCATCGATACCACCCAATTCTTACTGCTGGGCTCTGCTCTTAAATTGTCTGTGGGAGTGATATGCCATATGCCACATGTTACAGTCAGTGGTCCGAGAAGAACATGGCACAAGACTGCTGCAGCGGGGACGTGTCACGCTGTGGCCCAGTGCTGCTGTGGGCCGTTCTAGCAGCACTTTTTATTAGCTTCCAACATTTCCTGTCTTTGTTCACATTTTGACATTGACAAGACCTTAAATTCCTCGAGGGTTTTAGGCCAAGGTTCCGGGTTGAGTAATTGTTGAGTTTTTGATGTTGTAGGTTTTCTACAGCATTTTGGCATCGACTGGCTAAATTCGGTTACTTGTGGTTTTTAATTTCGTATTTTTTATTTTAACAAGTGTTTTCATCTGCAAGGAAAAAATAAGCAGCGTATGCATGAGAATTTTTTTAATTGGCAAATATGCAATGTGTGAACAAACCCTTACTTTCCTTTAAGACTATCCTGTTTGGATTACTTGCGTTTTTACAAATTTCCTGCTGCGGAAACGCACTAAAAACATGTTTTACCGGCGGATTTTCTTCATCATGTTAGTTAGTAGAGAAAATCAACAAATAAAATGCATTTTTACTGGAAGATCAAATTGACATTATGCAGATTTAAAAAAAATGCACCGCAGGTCTGTTTGCCCTGCATTGAAAAAAACCATAGCATTGCTACTAGTTTGTGGCAATTTCCTAGTGATCTGAACTGTCCTCAGAATGATCCCCTTCTTTAGGCCGGGGTCACACTTTCGAGAGTGATGTGAGAAATACATGCAGCTGAACGCTCCGGTCCGAGTGCCGGCGGCAGTTCCGGGTATTGATGCGAGAGACTCTCGCGAGTGTGACCCCGGCCTTACCGTGTGATCCAGACCAGTCTACAGGGTGTTGTCATGTTCCTAGCAGCTTTTCTGTTTCCTCCTGTATCTTGTGCGTTGTTGCGTTGTGTGTGACGTTTGCTGTGTTTTTGATGTATGCCCTGGAAAGCTTAAGAATGACTCTGTTCCTTTCCTCACTTTGGTGTTCATTGCTTAGTATTGCTAGTATTCCTTATTGATGTAATATATGTAAAGGTGCCCACACTCCCAGTAGAAGTTACAAACTCTTAAGTATTTTCTATCGAATAATTAATAATGGCGCTATGTCTCCACAGCTTGTCCTACATAGGACTAATCCAAGCAGTGACTGACGCCTTCAAAGGTCTACCTTGATTTAATTAAAGGGATCCTGTCGCTGGGTTTTTGCTACCCCATCTGATGTAGGGATAAAGACCCTAATTCAAGCAATGTGTTGCTTGCTGCAATTTTTATAAAATCCCTGTTTTATCTGCTGGAGATTATTCAGCTCTCTGACTGCTGAGCTCTGTATAAACCCGCCCACATCACTGATTGGCAGCTTTCTGTGTGAACTGTTAGAAAACGTCCAATCGGTGGTGGAGGGCGGGGTCATACTACATGGCAGCGCGTTTACTAATTCTCCTGCGGATAAAACAGTGATTTTAGCAAAGCTACAGCAAGCAGCACAGTAAGTGACACATCGCTGGAATCTGAGTCTGTCTCGCCATTATGCTGCTGTCAGATTAGGTGGCAATTTGTCTTTTTGACATCAACATAAGAATTACATGGCATGTAAAATCTATCAAAAGTGGCCGGAACAGACCTCATTATCAGTCACTGATTGCATCCTTCGTAGGACAATCGGCCACATATGTCTTTGTGACTGAGCCTAAATGAGCAGATTTAAGAAGCCTGTGGGATTTAAGCTTCTGGACGTCTGTGCACCTTTCTCTGTTCATATATGGTGGGAAAAGCATGTGAATAGTGGTCATCATTGGCATCATAAATCCACGGATTACTTGTGTGACGTTATTTAACCAGTTCTGTGCACTCTCGTTTTCTCCCATTACTTCCAGGTAAATTCACCCCATCCCTCTATGAAACTGGTGGCTGTGACATGTCATTGGTGAACTTTGAGCCAGCTGCACGAAGAACGTCCAATAACCTATGGTGGGTATTATCATTACTGGATAGATTGTTTCCTGGGTGGAATGCAATTTGTAAAATGTTTTATCATACATTTGTCAGGTTTATGTCAGATATTGGTGACATATCACCAGGTTTATCCCCCTACCTAGTCGCCATTAACTATAATAACCACAGTCTGCCACCTGTAGAAACAGCAGACAAAGCATTTTTTTTTTTTGCTCTAGAGATCAGTGTGGGTCATGTTATTTGGACCCCTATCGATGATGTGTTGGTGGCTAAAAATGTCAACAAAACAACCACTTAAAGAAACGAGAAAAAATACTATACGGCATATGGTGTAAAGGCGACAGATCAAGCCTTACTGACTGTACGGCCGTTGGAAATGTTGCGAGAATGCCCACACTTGTCAGTAACCAGATCGGTCGTTCCTCGCAGTTTATTGGCTTTATCGCAGTATGGTTGATTGCAGGAGGGCAAAGTTCTCCATGTCCCCATTAATGTGTAATGCACCTGCAGATATTTTAAAGGGATATTCCTATTTTATAAACTAATGGCATATCACTAAGAGGTTGGAACCCACCATGACAGATGGGGATCGCTAAGGGTTCCCAATGCTTTTCACAGAATTGTTTGTTTCAGAAAACAGGAGCTTTGACCACTATAGAGTTCCCAAACTGATACATAAGAAGCATAGTAAAAATCAGCTCCTGAGGAAGCGTTAGCAGTGGCGTGAAATCGCTCGTAGGCCAGAAACTGACTAAATTTCCCCCCTGTCCCTTCCTGTGCACTGGAAGAAATAGAAGCTGTTTTGGACCCAATTAGTGCCGTGGCTTTCTTCCTGCACATGAGGCTAAATAATGCAACAACTATATTATAATTATGATTTTATGCACATGATAGGCTGCAGCCGACAGTTATTTGCCATGTCCCCAATGACCGATACTTTATGTAGCATTTGGTTTATTTTGGTGCACTTAATTAGGACGATTTGTCCTTACTTGCAATAAAATGTGTAAATTAACGGCATTTTTTTATTTAATTTTCTTACAGCGACACAGATTCCCATGTATCAAGTTCTACCTCAGTTCGATTCTACCCACATGATCTAGTAAGATTATTCTCAGTTTGTTTGTTTGTTTTTTTTTAATATTACTCCCCTTCCTTTTTTATATTATTATACCGGCTGTAAAAGTGTTCCCAGTGTGTACCAGTTGTGGTGCAGTATGTTGTCACCTGTGTTGTGTTGTCCGGCGGCCGTGCACGGTACAAATCAGCAGTGACCTTGTTCTCCGACCCTCTATGTTTATAACGTCTGCTTGGGTGAGATTGACCCTTTCTGTAGCCAAAAACGGGATTTATGATTGCAAACATGGTTTGATCTGAGCGTAAACTGGAGCAAACAAGAAGTGCATGAATTATTTATATGTGATTGTTTTAGTACTAGTTGGTAACATGCACTTTCCTGACTAAGCAAAAGATTATAAACTCAAAAGGAATTTCTTCTGGCCTCTCTAGCTACTTGGTCACAAAACTATATTTTGCCTTTCTGTCTAGATATGTGTTGAAACTTAAAGGGGTTGTCCTGACTTGGGCTACAAGTCTGCAATCACTCTGTGACTGCAAACTTGTGAATCCTCAGGCCGGACAACCCCTTTAAGGTGTCTCCCTCTAACGCTCCGGTAGCTCTCTCTCCCTCAGATTCGATTAAATCGGCTGCTGACCATAGACACAGACCTGCTGGAGCAGCCAGATATTGACCTAAGCCCTGACCTTCAGGACCAGATGCAGCCACAAGAGCAGGCATCCCACAAAGTGAAACACTACTACCGCTTCTGGATTCTACCCAAACTCTGGGTTGGCATCAACTTTGACAGGTTGACACTCTTGGCCTTGTTTGACAGGTGAGTGAGGCAAGTGGTGCTTGTGGACGTGTCTGTAGCTTTCCTTTTATAAGACGATAACTCGGAAATGAGCAGTACTTCTATAATATTTCTATAGCTATAACCAATGTTTATATCAAACAACAAAAAGGTTTGACCTGTGATATGCCCTCCGATCCTGAGAATGAAAGCTCCATAGGTCACTCGTAGAGCTACATCCCTTTTTCTAAGTTTTCCCTTTGTGCTCGTACTCATGTGAATGGGACTGCACAGTAGAGGACCCGGAGAAAAACAGACGTGCTGCATTTATCCCTGCCTACTTGCAGGGGTATAGCACTATCGGTGCTGTGGTCCCTTCATTCTCGCAGTCAGACCTCATCAAAGTACTACAACTCTCTGACTTATCCTAAAGAATTGCCAACATTGACTAAGATTGGACAGGGTGCATTGATGGATTTGCTTTAGCGCTAAAATATTTACACATTTTGTCCTGTTTGCCCCAAAAGTCTATAAGTTACAAGAATAACCCGTTTCGCTTAAAATGCTTTTCCAATGGAAAGCTACTGCCACCCTTTTTATAGTAAACGTTATCTGGCCCTTATTGAAGTGGACATATGGCTGTGAAATACTTTGTGATCCCTATTTCTCCAGAGCTTGAGGCGCTCTTCACACCTCATACTAACAGCGTGCACACCTAACCAATATCTACAAGGTTGTCCTGCTCAGGGACTGCTCTCGTAAATCTCTGTCCAGGTCATCTTTTCTTCCTGCTGATGACCGCTTACAGCTCGCTATCGAATACTTCTGTTCAGGTATTTCTGCAGTCATTTATGCTCCACAATTTTTCTTTCAGGAATCGAGAGATCCTAGAAAACGTCTTGTCTATCATCCTTGCCATTCTAGTTGCCTTTTTGGGCTCCATTCTTCTAACGGGAGGCTTCTTCAAAGATATCTGGGTCTTCCAGTTTTGTCTTGTTATTGCCAGCTGTCAGTACTCTCTCCTTAAGGTGAGCCGCATTCCTACATTTTGGTGTTTTCTATATCATTGAAGGATGAATGTAATATTTTAGGTACCTATGACTAAGGACATAGATGTCTGAAATGCGTAAGGTTTTGATTTTTATTCCCCTCTATCTTTACTTTTTCTATTTTAATTTTTTTTTAATGCTGTTTTTATTTTAATGGATTTAAATAAATTGATTTTTTTTTCTTTTTTGATGCCAGACATTCTAATTTTTTTAATTTATTTTTTCATGCACCTAGTTGCTAACTACTTGCATTTTCTACCCAGATCCAGCACAGAGCGGTCATTGACTGCTCCTGCCAGTGATTCAGCTGCTCAACATTGCAGCGCTTCCTCTTCTGGGCTGCTCTATCAACGGGTCGTGACTGCAAGTGTCATGCTGATTAGCAGTGGGGGGGCTGGTTGTCAATGAGCATAATCTCAGCAGTCACACCCCACAGAGTGTAAGAGCAGCAGCTACTGTGTGGATATGACTTCAGTGGAAATTGCTGGATCGCCAGCACGAGCGATCTGTGAACGCTCTCTGCCAGCAAAAATTGGTGCCGGGAACAACAGGCAAGTAGGTATCAACTACCTAACTGTTCTTAGGCCTGTATTAAAAAAAAATATATATATATATATATCTCTAGTCCCATATAAGCCCTTTAAGGACCACTTCGTTTGCACAGTGGTATGCCTCCCTCTTGGATTGAGAGGATCTTGACGCATTTTAAACCTCCAAAAAAACACAAACTGTCGATTTATTGCCTTTCAGGCTTTGCTCCAGACATAACGTACTTTCCCCCAAAGTGCTCATTCTAATCAAAGGACACACAATCCTTTTGTAGGATGCCAGCCACTTTCCAACTTTGCCAGCTATATTGAGCTACACTGAATATTTAAATAAAAAAATCCTTTAAGATATGATTTAGTGATTGCTCTTACTACAGTATAGTCTGCAAATATTATGCTACGACCTTGGAGCCGGAAGTGATACTTTGTCTTCTGGTCTACAATTAGTACACAAAACCGTGAAATCTGTATCGGGCAATAGTTATTACTCTGTTTGGTAAAAATCTTGATTTTTTTTTTCTATTTCAGAGTGTTCAACCTGATTCTTCTTCCCCTAGACATGTAAGTGTTCAGTTGTCAAAACATCATAAAAATAAAAAATATAAAAATCTAAATCTGAAAATTGACACGTGCATTTCTATTCAGCCCCCTGTAGTCTCATAACCCTAAGTAAAATCCAGAGTGACCAATAACCTCCACAAGTCATATTAGTAAATTGAGTCCACCTATGTGTAATTTAGTCTCTATCACTACAACTGTTCTGTGAAGGCCTCAGAGGTTTGTTTGAGAACAGTAGGGATCAAACAGCATCAGGAAAACCAAGGAACACACCAGACAGGTCAGAGATAAAGTTTTGGAGAAGAGTAAAGCCGGGTTAGATTATAAAGAATAGCCCAAGCTCTCTGAACATCTCACAGAGCACTGTTCAATCCATCTTCCAAACCTAATTGTAAACCTACACATCACTGTTTCAGGCCAATATGGATCTAATTCTCATAGAATAATGGAAATAAAAGCATTTTGTGCTCACTCAGTGTCTAATCTTTCATTCCAGGGCCATAACCGTATCATAGCCTATAGTAGGCCTGTTTACTTCTGTGCCTGTTGTGGCCTTATTTGGTTACTGGATTATGGAAGCAAAAACCTGTCTACCACCAAATACAAATTGTATGGAATGGCCTTCACCAATCCTGTGCTCCTCATCTCAGCAAGGGACTTAGTCATTGGTAAGTGTGTCTTCTGCTCTACTCCGGTCAGCGGATGATCAGAGCTTTAACACTGTTCACATATTGCGGGTATGGTTCCGGTTTTGCATGCATTATTTATCACCCACGTGCAGCCTCCCAATATAGGTTTCCTTTCATATTATATTCTCTCCCTCATTACAAGCATACATATTTGATTTTACTTATGTTTTTTTTTTTTTTTTTTTTTCCCTATCTCCAGTGTTCACTCTCTGTTTCCCAGTTGTGTTTTTTATTGGTCTTCTGCCTCAGGTGAACACATTCGTTATGTACCTATGTGAACAAGTGGATATACATGTATTTGGTGGAAATGGTAAGTATTTCTTCTTGTGAAAATTACCATCCTGTGTTCTTTATAGTATTGAAAACTACACAGACAGCGGTGCGATGTATGTTAGTAATTCCTGTAACCCGCCTTTTAAATTGGGATGCGAGTTTTGAAGTCACCTAAGTGTATGCATGTGTGGGTATGTCAAGGTTAGTATTAAATTATACTTCATCATAAACATGGTTTATGTACTTAATTGTGTCTGAATGTGATATACTAACACAAAGTAGCAAGTATTTGTAAAGTATCAGAAAATTGTGACTTGCATTTGTATTCTGCCATCTTTAAATAAAGTCCAGAGTCACAAATTACCTCCACAAGTAAGATTAGTAAATTGAGTCCACCTATGAGTAATTTATTCTCAGTATAACTACAGCTGTTCTGTGAAGGCCTTGGAGGTTTGTTTGAGAACATTAGGGATCAAACGGCATCAGGAAAACCAAGGAACACACCAGACAGGTCAGGGATAAAGTTGTGGAGAAGAGTAAAGTGGGGTTAGATTATAAAAAAAATAAATTAATTTAAAAAAAATAGCCCAATCTATGGTCGCTCTTAAGGAGCTGCAGAGATCCACAGCTCAGTTGGGAGAATCAGTCATTAGGACAAGTATGAGTCCTCACCCTGAAAAACCATCCCCACTGTCACACCTGGTGGTGGAAGCTTCATGCTGTGGGGAGGCTTTTCTTGAGCAGGGACAGGGACGCTGGTCAGAGTTGATGGGTAGATGGAGCTAAATACAGGACAAGACTTGAGACTGGGGCGCAAATTCATCTTCCAGCAGGACAACGGCCCTAAACATCCTGCCATAGCTGCAATGTAATGGTTTAGATCAAAACATGTTCATGTGTTTGACTGGCCCAGTCACAGTCCAGACCTAAATCTCATTGAGAATCTGGCAATGAAAATCTGTCCTGTCTAGGACACATGTACACAGGTCATCATAAGCCAAAGGACAGGTTTATATCCACTGGACCTGAATCTTAATAGTTCCTACTGAATAACTGCAGAGATCTTGAACGCTATGATAAAATAATGCAGAAAAGGTTTATTACTTTCCATATACAGACAATTTTTTGTTTTTGTTTTTCTCATTAGTTTTTTTGCTTTGTATTCCTCAGCTACCACCAGCCTGCTTGCAGCACTTTACAGCTTTATTCGTAGCATTGTGGCAGTAGCTTTACTTTATGGACTGTGTTATGGTGCTCTTAAGGTAAGTCAATATAAAGCGGATTTATATTGATGCATCTCCCAGACAGAGTGCTCATATTGTCTTCTCACATGCAGTGGGATATGGGGCTCCTGTGATCACACACATCTGAT
Source organism: Ranitomeya variabilis (assembly GCF_051348905.1). Classification (NCBI taxonomy): domain Eukaryota; kingdom Metazoa; phylum Chordata; class Amphibia; order Anura; family Dendrobatidae; genus Ranitomeya; species Ranitomeya variabilis. The sequence continues at coordinate 646,811,490 of NC_135232.1, read as the reverse complement.
AAAAGAAAGTGAAGAAATATTTGTGTTTTTCTTTTTTTTTATCAGAGAAAAATCTGCTGAGACCCAAACCATTCTCTGGTGACGCTGTGATCAAAATAAGTGACGAAACTCAGAACGATTTCCTTGTACGAGAAAATGAATGACTTGTGCATGAGCCCTAATACACATAAAGGGCAAACTTCCTTGGACATGAGTGTGCCTGTGTATAATGGCCCATTCTCATTCTCCTACCAGAGGGGAGTCAGCAAAAGAATAGAAACTTACATGCGCATGGCCTGTATATAACTAGGAGAGGCACTGTAGCTGACTGTAGGAGGTGTTATCAGTGCCACGCTTACAGGCTGTAGTGCATCCAGCTGGTGAAGGCCACCGTTATGATGAAGATGGTATTCAGTGAGTGACAGAGGAAGTTCAGCACCTGCTGAAGTATGTAGTAATATACACACTGCGGATTGGTGAAAATTGCTTATATATTTAGATTTATAGATGTTATATTCTGTGGGAGGCACACACTTAAAATTAAATCAGGTTTAACCCATGCTGCCTTTTAGTGTATCAGTGCAAAATGGTTTCTGGATTAATGATAGTCACAGATTTGCCATCAGTTCACATATTGATAATTTCAAGAAATAAAGCCAGTGCGAAGAAAAAATCCAAGAAGGATTACACTGTTGGGCAAGAAATATCAGTTAATGAATTAATCTAGATATGGAGTCCACTTTGCTTCTGGTATAGTGTTAGAAGTGATTGTCTGCCTTCTTTTAACCCTTCTGTTGGCCTCCATTTTTATGTGATCCTTAATGGGGTTTTACACTACTCAGACAACAACTTCTGAATCCCCGTGTTTTCTCCAATTAACCCCTTTCTGCCATTGGACGTACTATTCCGTCCATGTGGGGTGGGCCCTAATTCCCAAGGACGGAATAGTACGTCCAGCACGATCGGCCGCGCTCACGGGGGGAGCGCGGCCGGGTGTCAGCTGCCTATCGCAGCTGACATCTGGCACTATGTGCCAGGAGCGGTCACGGACCGCCCCCGGCACATTAACCCCCGGCACACCGCGATCAAACATGATCGCGGTGTGCCGGCGGTACAGGGAAGCATCAGGCTTCCCTGAGACCCCCGGAGCAACGCGATGTGATCGCGTTGCTGCGAGGGTCTCCTACCTCCTATCCCTGCAGGCCCCGGATCCAAAATGGCCGCGGGGCTGCATCCGGGTCCTGCAGGGATTACTTCAGGGTGCCGTGCAGGCTGCAGATGAAAGCTGCAGCCTGCACGGCTGTAAGTGAGATCGGTGATCTGACAGAGTGCTGTGCACACTGTCAGATCACCGATCTGTAATGTCCCCCCCTGGGACAAAGTAAAAAAGTAAAAAAAAAAAAAATTCCCACATGTGTAAAAAAAAAAAAAAAAAAAAAAAAACCTAAATAAAGAAAAAAAATATATATATTATTCCCATAAATACATTCCTTTATCTAAATAAAAAAAATCAAACAATAAAAGTACACATATTTAGTATCGCCGCATCCGTAACGACCCCACCTATAAAACTATATCACTAGTTAACCCCTTCTGTGAACACGTTAAAAAAAAAAAAAGAGGCTAAAAACAACGCTTTATTCTCATATCGCCAAACAAAAAGTAGAATAACACGCGATCAAAAAGACAGATATAAATAACCATGGTACCGCTGCAAACGTCATCTTGTCCCGCAAAAAACGAGCCGCCATACAGCATCATCAGCGAAAAAATAAAAAAGTTATAGTCCTCAGAATAAAGCGATGCCAAAACAATTATTTTTTCTATAAAATAGTTTTTATCGTATAAAAGCGCCAAAACATAAAAAAAATGATAGAAATGAGGTATCGCTGTAATCGTACTGACCCGAAGAATAAAACTGCTTTATCAATTTTACCAAACGCGGAACGGTATAAACGCCTCCCCCAAAAGAAATTCATGAATAGCTGGTTTTTGGTAATTCTGCCTCACAAAAATCGGAATAAAAAGCGATCAAAAAATCTCCCGTGCCCTAGCATGTCACCAATAAAAATGTCAACTCGTTCCGCAAAAAACAAGACCTCACATGACTCTGTGGACTCAAATATGGAAAAATTATAGCTCTCAAAATGTGGTAACGCAAAAAATATTTTTTGCAATAAAAAGCTTCTTTCAGTGTGTGACAGCTGCCAATCATAAAAATCCGCTAAAAAACCCGCTATAAAAGTAAATCAAACCCCCTTCATCACCCCCTTAGTTGGGGAAAAATAAAAAAATTTAAAAAATGTATTTATTTCCATTTTACCGTTAGGGTTAGGGTTGGGGCTAGGGCTAGGGTTAGGCTTAGGGTTGGGGCTAGGGTTGGGGCTAGGGTTAGGTTGGGGCTAGGGTTAGGGTTGGGGCTAGGGTTAGGGCTAGGGTTAGGGTTAAGGCTACAGTTAGGGTTGGGGCTAAAGTTAGGGTTGGGGCTAAAGTTAGGGTTAGGGTTTGGATTACATCTACGGTTGGGAATAGGGTTGGGATTAGGGTTAGGGGTGTGTCTGGGTTAGAGGTGTGGTTAGGGTTACCGTTGGGATTAGGGTTAGGGGTGTGTTTGGATTAGGGTTTCAGTTATAATTGGGGGGTTTCCACTGTTTAGGCACATCAGGGGCTCTCCAAACGCGACATGGCGTCCGATCTCAATTTCAGCCAATTCTGCGTTGAAAAAGTAAAACAGTGCTCCTTCCCTTCCGAGCTCTCCCGTGCACCCAAACAGGGGTTTACCCCAACATATGGGGTATCAGCTTACTCGGAACACATTGGAGAACAACTTTTGGGGTCCAATTTCTCCTGTTACCCTTGGGAAAATACAAAACTGGGGGCTAAAAAATAATTTTTTTTTTTATTTGCATGGCTCTGCGTTATAAACTGTAGTGAAACACTTGAGGGTTCAAAACTCTCACAACACATCTAGATGAGTTGCTTAGGGGGTCTACTTTCCAAAATGGTGTCACTTGTGTTTTTTTTTTTTACTGTTTAGGTACATTAGGGCTCTGCAAACGCAATGTGACGCCTGCAGACCATTAAATCTAAGTCTGCATTCAAAATGGCGCTCCTTCCCTTCCGAGCCCTCCCATGCGCCCAAACGGTGGTTCCCCTCCACATGTGGGGTATCAGCGTACTCAAGACAAATTGGACAACAATTTTTGCGGTCCAATTTCTCCTGTTACCCTTGGGAAAATACAAAACTGGGGGCTAAAAAATAATTTTTGTGAGAAAAAAGTTTGTTTTATTTTTACGGCTCTGCATTATAAACTTCTGTGAAGCAGTTGGTGGGTCAAAGTGCTCACTACACCTCTAGATAAGTTCCTTAGGGGGTCTACTTTCCAAAATGGTGTCACTTGTGGGGGGGTTTCAATGTTTAGGCACATTAGTGGCTCTCCAAACGCAACATGGCGTCCCACCTCAATTCCTGTCAATTTTGCATTGAAAAGTCAAACGGCGCTCCTTCCCTTCCGAGCTCTCCCATGCGCCCAAACAGTGGTTTACCCCCACATATGGGGTATCAGCGTACTCAGGACAAATTGTACAACAACTTTTGGGGTCCAATTTCTTCTCTTACCCTTGGGAAAATAAAAAATTGGGGGCGAAAAGCTCATTTTTGTGAAATATGATTTTTTATTTTTACGGTTCTGCATTATAAACTTCTGTGAAGCACTTGGTGGGTCAAAGTGCTCACTACACCTCTAGATAAGTTCCTTAGGGGGTCTACTTTCCAAAATGGTGTCACTTGTTGGGGGTTTCAATGTTTAGGCATATCAGGGGCTCTCCAAACGCAACATGGCGTCCCATCTCAATTCCAGTCAATTTTGCATTGAAAAGTCAAATGGCGCTCCTTCGCTTTCGAGCTCTGCCATGCGCCCAAACAGTGGTTTACCCCCACATATGGGGTATCGGCGTACTCAGGACAAATTGTACAACATCTTTTGGGGTCCATTTTCTCCTGTTACCCTTGGTAAAATAAAACAAATTGGAGCTGAAGTAAATTTTGTGTGAAAAAAAAGTTAAATGCTCATTTTTATTTAAACATTCCAAAAATTCCTGTGAAACACCTTAAGGGTTAATAAACTTCTTGAATGTGGTTTTGAGCACCTTGAGGGGTGCAGTTTTTAGAATGGTGTCACACTTGGGTATTTTCTATCATATAGACCCCTCAAAATGACTTCAAATGAGATGTGGTCCCTAAAAAAAAATGGTGTTGTGAAAATGAGAAATTTCTGGTCAACTTTTAACCCTTATAACTCCCTAACAAAAAAAAATTTTGGTTCCAAAATTGTGCTGATGTAAAGTAGACATGTGGGAAATGTTACTTATTATGTATTTTGTGTGACATATCACTGTGATTTAATTGCATAAAAATTCAAAGTTGGAAAATTGCAAAATTTTTAAAATTTTCGCCAAATTTCCATTTTTTTCACAAATAAACGCATGTAATATCAAAGAAATTTTACCACTATCATGAAGTACAATATGTCACGAGAAAACAGTGTCAGAATCACCAGGATCCGTTGAAGCGTTCCAGAGTTATAACCTCAAAGGGACAGTGGTCAGAATTGTAAAAATTGGTCCGGTCCATAACGTGCAAACCACCCTTGGGGGTGAAGGGGTTAAAATACCTATACTCGTCCACAGTACCGTTCCAGCACTGGCTGTCATGCGATTACTGCAGCCTATCAGCGCTGGCTTAATTCTATAAATTCTCCCCTGTGCCCTTCTCCCCATCAAAACATCCGGAGATGGTGAGAGAGCAGCCGCGGCTTTCACTTCTGTCACTTTACTGGGGGTAAGACAGGGATTCGGATTGGTTTGTTGTAGCGGTGGACTACCCCTTTATTAAATATAATGCAGCTGTCGTGCTTCAGATTTCTGTGCCTTGCCTGTTATTGTAACATTTTACTTATGGTAACTTTTGCTTTTTTGCCTTAATTTATCACTTCATATTGGGTATCTTTTTACTCTGCCTCTAAAACATGCTGGTACTTGCACATATTTTTCTGGTTACCTGTGTGGGTCTTAAGTGTCTAGTACAGGCAGCCACATTACACATATTTAGGCTGTGACATCACTAGCACAGAGAGGACTGTGACTACTGTTTTCTTCCTCTTCAGGATCCCTGGGACGCCCCGCATGTTCCTGTGTTGTTCTCCATCTTCTGTGGAGTGCTAGTGGCAGTTTCCTACCATCTCAGCAGACAGAGCAGCGATCCTTCTGTCCTCATGTAAGTTAATTAACATGACATTTGCAAAGGTTACGTGATCTTTCCCACTCTATGCGTGTACTCAGAAAACTATACCATACTATTAATATGAAATGCAAGAGAACAAGTATCTGGGGTAGTGTTGAAAATGATAAAAAGCTATATGGAAAGCAAAGTAAACCCAAAGATGACTTATGTGGGGGGAATGATGTATAGATATAGTGCTCACAGGTAAACGAGTAGCTAATTATTCTTCTACCAGTGGCAGCTGCTGATCATATGCAGTTGTCGCATGACGACTCCCTGCAGGCAATGCCAGCAATGGAACAGAGTTGCGCCACCAGTCAAGTAGCAGTTGTGTTTAATATATGCTATATAATTTTTTTTTTATATATTCTTTTTTTTTTTGTTTGTTTTTTTAAAGCACCCCAAGTTCATTGAGTAATCTTTAAAAAAATAAAAATAAATAATAAAATCGTCTACATGATTATTTGCTACGTTTGTTAGTTTCTACTTAGCATTCTTTCTTATTTCAATGTTGTATTCCTCTTGTTTTTGCTTTTTAGCTCTTTGGTGCAATCAAAACTCTTTCCAAACAATGAGGATAAAAATCCAGAGGACCCTCTGTCTGAGGTGAAAGACCCTCTTCCCGAGAAGCTTAGAAATTCTGTTGTAAGTAGATTTTATGTTTGACAAAGTTTTGCACTTCATGGTATAAATAAAAAGGGAACTAGTAACTGCTTATCGAAAAGGGAATCAACTCGGATGGACCTTTTTGGCTCCATCGTCCTCCACGCAGTTCTGTGATGTGTGGTAATCTGACAGCTGTAATTGCGTCTGCACTGGGCTGTCATTATATTTTAAAGCAATCCTGCACGCGATGTCAGCAGATTTTGCTATGTAATCTGAGAGCAGCATTATGTAGGCTCAGAGAGCCTGATTCCAGGTTGGGCTGTGTATTGCTGTTTCAATAAAATCAGTGTCTTATGAGCAGAAGATTATCACTACAGGACTAGGCGTCTCATGCCTTCTGCTCTATGTAACCCTGCCCACCACTGATTGGTAGCACAGTGTACAATGAAAGTAACCAATCAGTGCTTTGGGTGGAGTTATACACAGCTTAGCATTCTGAGCTCTGCTAGATCTACAGAAGAGAAAATTGTGTGATTGTATCAAAATAACAACAAACAGCCCAATAAGTGACACATCACTGAAATCAGTTTCAATCCATACGTCAAGCTGCTGTCTGATTACAAAACAAAAATCTGCTGACGGATTCCCTTTAATCACACACCTGTGGCTATGATTGACATATACTCTCCCCTTTACTTTTTTTATGTGCTTGCTAATTCTAAAGGTTTGCATTTTTTTATACTACTGTCTTTTGTCTTAATATTTCATAGAATGAACGTCTTCAGTCTGACTTGGTCGTCTGTGTGGTCATCGCGGTTCTCTATTTTGCCATTCACGTCAGCACTGTGTTTACAGCATTACAGGTACTTGTGTTTTGCCGCTTTTTGTGTAAATGTGATAAGCTCTATAGCTTGGGTCTCTGCTGACGCCTTTGTCTCGCTGTTTTGCAGCCCGTTCTGAGTTACGTTCTCTATGCAGTAGTCGGTTCAGTCGGTTTCCTCACTCACTACGTTTTACCACAAGTCCGCAAACAGCTCCCCTGGCACTGCTTCTCACACCCGCTGCTAAAAACAAAGGAATATTATCAGTTTGAAGTTCGAAGTAAGTGATTCAGGGGTTATAACATAGCCTACCGTCGCCGTGAAGGTTTCTGTGACATTTATCTTCCTTTTTTTTCCCAAGATGCTGCTCACATGATGTGGTTTGAAAAGGCTCACGTCTGGCTGCTCTTTGTGGAAAAGAATGTTATTTACCCACTTATAGTTCTCAATGAACTCAGCAATGGTGCCAAGGAGATCGGTAGCCCTAAGAAACTCGGTGCAGAGTGAGTATCTCTCATCATTTAAGGCGTATTCCCATCTCCAAGATCCTATCCCAATGTGTAGTAGGTGTAATAATAATAATAATATTAGCAAATACTTCCAATTATGTAGTATAGTTCTTCTGTTTAGATATGTCGCTTACTCCATGTGCAGGGCATTGCAGTAGCTTAGGTATCCATGGTTATGACCAGTCATTTTGTGACCGTTATTAGTGGTCATCACCATGAAGCTGCTACAATGCTTTGCACATGAAGTAAGTAACATAGCAAATCAGAGGAACTATACTACATTTCTAATTGGAGGTATCTACTAATATTATTACACCTACTACATATTGGGATAGGGTCTTGCAGATGGGAAGTTTTATGGCTTCAACCATAGTATCAAAAGTTTTCATATAAACCTGAAAAATGAGACCGTAACAAGAAGGTCAAAGTATTAACTAAGCTGCCCCTATAAAGCCTCTAACCCTCATGGGCCACGCACTTTTACCTGCTAAATTTTCTCTTTCTTTTAGGCTAGATTTGACTGGCAGTGAATCTGTATTATTTTACCTCTTCTATTACTTCCTGTACTTTATTATTATTTTCTCCTACGCCTCATTGGGGGACACAGGACCATGGGTGTTATGCTGCTGCCACTAGGAGGACACTAAGCAAACAGAAAAATTAACTCCTCCTCTGCAGTATACACCCCTTCACTGGCTACAATTTCCCAGTTCTTGCTTAGTGTCTGTAGGAGGCACTTGGGTCCATTTCTAGACCCCAATATTTTTATTTTAATTTTTATTTTAATTTTAATTTTCTGTAAATTTTTATTTTTTATTTAACGGAGTGAAGGGGGCGACGGATCCCTTTTTTATAGGGCCCGCTCTCCCCCGAACCAGCAACAGGCGAGCACGGCGAGTATACCTCCCCGTCCCTCTCCTGCGACGCTGGAGCACACCAATTTTACGGGGCGACGGTTCCCACTTGGTCCCGATCTCCCTTCCCCCCTGCTGCGGCGAGCACACAGAGTCCGCTCTGATGTACCTCTCCGGGGGCCCCACAGAAAAGGCCCACTATGGCGTTGCACAGGGATATTCCAAGGCCCTGCAACATCTTCAGAAGGCGAGCTGAAGAGGATCTGAATGTGAGGAAGTGCAGCGCTCAGCTGACAGGGGGACCGGCTACCGGAGGGCACTGTAAGTACACATCCCTCCTGCCCCCCGAAGCTCAGGGGGGCGCCGGCGTTACCTGCGGGAGTCCCTGGGGAGAGGCGCCGGCGGTCGGGGACCTGCGCTATCAGCGACGCTCGTTGCGGCCTCACCGCCGCACATCGCCGGGCAGGCCGAAAATTTAGTCCCCGGCTTTTCGGCCCGAGTAGGCCTCAGTGGGCAGGTACCTCCCACGGCCGCAAAACCCCGCCCCCCTTTTCGGCGCTTCTCGTCTGGGACGAGAGGCGCCCTGCTGTTCTCGGGGGCCATATTTCTTCCTCTCTGCAAGGTGGCACACGCTTCCACCTGCAGCCCAAGAACCGCCACGGCTCATTCCTTCCCGGGGACACAGACACAGGATCGTGGGTAAGCTGCTTCAAGAAAGCTTAACCCTTTCCCTGCACACTACCCCGCTCTGTCTCAAAAAGACACTATGTCTCAATCCAAGGAGACCAAAAAGGGTAACAAGAAGCACACAGTGTTTTTCACTGTTTGTGCCACTTGCAATACGGCGCTGCCCCGAGCTTACAGTAGCCCGCTGTGTGCGGATTGTGTCACAGCCTCTGTGCAGCCACCTCCCGCCGCCGCCGATATCACCGCCGAGGCCGCAGCCGTCGATCCTGTAGAGCCTAGTCCCCCGGAGTGGGCAGCTATTCTGTCGCGGTCCGTGGCTTCCCTGGTCAGGGCAATTGATTCCCTCCGGGGCCCCCCTCCAAGTCAGACCGCGGAAGATTCAGACGACGGTACGGATCCATCCTCCAGCAGGGGGCGTACCCTGTCACTTTCTACCCGGGGTTCTAGAAAACGGGTTCACGCTTCGTCCCCTGACCATAGGCCAGCGGGTCCTTCAGCGCCTGCAAGCTCTGTTTCCCGGTCCCCTTCCCCAAACCCAAACGACTCTGAATATGAGTCCGACAATTCCTACTTTCAGGAATCCTCTCCCTCCCAAGAGTCTCTCGACTCTCTCATCAAGGCAGTCAACCAGACTTTGAAGGTGACTGAGGACTCCGTATCCGCACCCGAACACGCGGTGTCATTCAAAAAGACTAAACGTGTTCAAAAGGTTTTTGTCACTCACCCTGAGTTTAAGGAGATTGTACAAAAACATAGAGACCGTCCAGATAAACGCTTCATAGGGCAAAAGTCCATCGAGGCCAAATATCCTTTTTCTCGGGAACTGATCAAGGACTGGCTGCAGTCCCCTTCAGTGGACCCGGCTGTGTCACATCTCGCGTCAAAAACCATCCTGTCTCTCTCGGACGGTTCCTCCGTTAAGAACCCCTCTGACCGCCAGATTGACTATCTGGCTCGCTCCGTCTTTGAGGCCACAGGAGCCTCTCTCTTCCCTTCCTTCGCTGCCTCTTGGGTGGCTAAGGCTATGGTCTCTTGGACCGAGACACTTTCCTCGACCATCCAAGTTAGTGACTTATCTCCAGAAGCCATCAATCTGGCTAACCAGATAGCCCAGGCCGGGGACTTCATGGTCAGCGCCTCAATAGACGCAGCTAATTGCGCCGCACAGGCAGCCGCCAATGCAATCTCCATCAGGAGAGCCCTGTGGCTCAGGGATTGGAGAGCAGATTCGGCTTCCAAGCGTTCTTTGACAGCCCTGCCTTACCAGGCTGGTCGGTTATTTGGAGAAAAACTAGACCAGATGATCTCGGATGCCACCGGAGGGAAAAGTAAATTTCTCCCCCAGCAAAAGCCTACCCGGCCTTTTCGGTACCAACAGCAACCTCCATTTCGGCCTTTTCGTCACAATGCCAACTGGTCTTCTACATCCTCTGCCTCCGCATCAGGACGCGGTTCGTGCGGTGGCCGAGGCGCCCAGGTCTCTTACAGACCAAACCGTAACTGGAAACCCAGACCGAGACCACACGGGTCTAAGGGATCCACATCCCATAGATCCTCTCAATGACTCCTTGCATCATCCGGAGGGCACCAACAAAGTAGGCGGACGCCTGCTCTTGTTCCGTCAAGCCTGGCTCTCAGTCGTTTCCGACGGATGGGTCAGGGAACTGGTGTCCACCGGATACAAAATAGAATTTTCCTCCCCTCCACCCATGCGTTTCTTCCAGTCTTGCCCTCAAAGGTCAAAGGCCACAGCGTTCCTCCAGGCAATACGGGCTCTACAAAAGGACGGGGTCATCATTCCGGTCCCCCTAGAACAAAGATTCAAGGGTTTCTATTCGAATCTATTCGTGGTCCCTAAAAAGGACGGATCGCTACGCCCGATCCTAGACCTCAAACTCCTAAACAAATTCGTCAAAATCCGACACTTCAGAATGGAATCCCTCCGTTCTGTGGTCGCGTCTATGGAAAAAGGAGAATTCCTGGCATCCATAGACATCAAGGATGCTTACCTGCACATACCAATCTTTCCTCCGCACCAACAGTTCCTCCGCTTCGCATTTCGCGAAGAACATTTCCAATTCATGGCCTTGCCCTTCGGTCTCGCCACCGCGCCCAGAGTCTTTACAAAGGTCATGGCGGCTGCCATGGCCATTCTTCATTCCAGGGGAGTTGTCGTACTGCCGTACCTGGACGACCTGCTGATAAAGGGTTCTTCTTACCTAGCCTGCGAGGAGTCCGTCGTTCTCACGGTGGATACTCTATCTCGCCTGGGTTGGAAGATAAACTTCCAAAAATCCTCTCTAGTTCCGGCACAACGGATCTCTTTTCTTGGGATGACACTGGACACTTCTCGCGGTCTGGTCATCCTCCCTCTAGACAAGGTCTTGGCCTTGCAGCGGGGAGCTCAGGGCCTTTCCCGCCCAGTCTCCCACTCCATTCGATTCAGCATGCGCGTTCTCGGGCAGATGGTAGCTGCCATGGAAGCGGTTCCATTCGCGCAATTTCATCTCCGTCCCCTACAACATGCGCTGCTCTCGGCATGGGACGGCAATCCGTTCTCCCTCGACCGCCGATTCCTCCTGTCCCCACGGGCCAGGAAGACCTTCAGGTGGTGGACGCTGAAGTCCTCTCTAGCCCAAGGAAGGTCTTTTCTCCCGGTGCAGTGGCTGGTGGTGACCACCGATGCCAGCCTCATAGGCTGGGGGGCGGTTTTCAACCATCACACAGCTCAGGGACGGTGGTCCACTCGAGAGTCCCGTCTTCCCATCAATCTCCTGGAAATACGAGCTATCAGACTAGCATTGTTCCAGTTTCACCACCTTCTGGCTGGTCACCCAGTCAGAATCCAGTCCGACAACGCCACGGCCGTGGCGTACATCAACCGCCAAGGGGGAACCCGCAGCAAGGCGGCTATGCTCGAGGTGTCCCACATTCTTCGTTGGGCCGAGTCCAACCATTCGCCCATCTCAGCGATCCACATTCCAGGTGTGGAGAATTGGGCGGCGGACTTCCTCAGCCGCCAGGGTCTCGCTTCCGGCGAGTGGTCCCTTCACCCGGAGGTTTTCCAGCAGATTTGTCATCGCTGGGGGACCCCGGATGTGGATCTCATGGCATCCAGAATGAACAACAAGGTTCCACAATTCTTTGCGCGGTCCCTCGACCCACGGGCCCTCGGAGTGGACGCCCTGGTCTTGCCTTGGCGCCAATTCCGCCTCCCGTACATTTTTCCCCCTCTTCCCCTGCTGCCGAGAGTCATCAGGAAGATCAGAGCAGAGGGGGTACCAGTGATCCTCGTCGCGCCGGATTGGCCGCGTCGGGCATGGTATGCGGAACTGGTTCAGCTGGTCGCCGACGCCCCCTGGCGTCTTCCAGATCGCGTGGATCTCCTTTCACAGGGCCCAATTTACCACCAGAACTCAGGGGCCCTGTCTTTGACGGCCTGGCCGTTGAATCCTGGATTCTAGGCCAAGCGGGTTTCTCCCCCAAGGTGTCTTCCACCATGATCAGGGCTCGGAAGTCCGTATCCATGCGCAGTTATCACCGTACCTGGCGAATTTTCTCCTCATGGTGCGACACACAGGGGCGATCTCCCCTTGTATTTTCTGTCCCTGCCATATTGGAGTTTCTCCAATCTGGCCTGGACTCGGGACTTGCTCTCAGTTCCCTCAAAGGTCAGGTTTCGGCATTGTCAGTGCTCTTCCAGCGAAAAATCGCCAATAGATTGCCGGTCAGGACTTTTTTCCAGGGAGTTTCCCGTGTAGCGCCTCCCTACAAAATGCCTTTGGATCCGTGGGATCTTAATTTGGTTCTCGGAGCTCTTCAAGAGTCTCCCTTTGAACCGCTATCTGACGTTTCCATGACCTTTCTTTCTTGGAAGGTAGTTTTCCTAGTGGCTATTACGTCCATCAGACGGGTCTCGGAGCTAGCGGCACTTTCCTGCCGCCCTCCGTTTCTAATTTTTCAGCCGGACAACGCAGTATTGAGAACCTCTCCCGCTTTTCTTCCCAAGGTCGTTTCTCCTTTCCACCTCAATGAGGAGATTGTTTTGCCTTCGTTCTGTCCGGCTCCAGTCCATCGCATTGAAAAGGCTCTGCACACTCTTGATGTGGTGAGGGCTCTTCGTCGGTACGTCTCGAGGACGGCTCCCTTCCGCACGTCGGATGTCCTGTTTGTACTTCCAGAAGGGTCCAGGAAGGGTTCTCCCGCTTCCAAAGCTACGCTAGCTAAGTGGATTCGATCAGCCATTCTAGAATCCTATCGTGTTCGGGGTGTGCCTATCCCGGCTGGGATCAAGGCCCATTCTACTCGGTCGGTGGGCGCCTCGTGGGCCATTCGGCACCAGGCGTCAGCACAGCAGGTCTGCAAGGCTGCGACATGGTCCAGTTTGCACACTTTCACCAAACATTACCACATTCATTCTCTCTCTTCTGCAGACGCCGCCCTTGGCAGGCGCATTCTGCAAGCGGCAGTTCCGTAGCCGTAAGTCAGTGGTACATGGGGTATTAGCATATTGCTCCCCACCCAGGGACTGCTTTGGTACATCCCATGGTCCTGTGTCCCCCAATGAGGCGTAGAAGAAAAGGAGATTTTTGTGTACTCACCGTAAAATCTTTTTCTCCGAGCCACTCATTGGGGGACACAGCACCCACCCTGTTAGCCTGTTTGGCTTGTTGTTACTTCTTTGGTTTTGACATAGGTTGTCATTGTTCATGCTCCTACTGCTTTACTACCGAACTGGGAAATTGTAGCCAGTGAAGGGGTGTATACTGCAGAGGAGGAGTTAATTTTTCTGTTTGCTTAGTGTCCTCCTAGTGGAAGCAGCATAACACCCATGGTCCTGTGTCCCCCAATGAGTGGCTCGGAGAAAAAGATTTTACGGTGAGTACACAAAAATCTCCTTTTCTGTAGCATTTGTCATGTCGGCGTTTCTTCCCGCAGGGTTGGTGCATTGTTGATCACCATTGCTGGAATGAAGCTGCTAAGGTCGTCTTACAGTAGCCCTACCTGTCAGTACGCCACATTCATCTTCACTGTACTCTTCTTCACATTCGATTATAAGGATTGCTCAGAGAAGCTCCTACTAGACTTGTTCTTCATGTCCATCCTCTTCAGCAAGGTACGTACGCCACCTTTACAATATCTGATCTCTTAGTCACTCCACCAAGCCATAGTTACATTAGCGGAGGATGATCATACCATTTTAAGAGCTATCCCCATCTTAGGAGTTGATAACTATGGGAAGGTGATAACTTGCTGACTTTTGTCCTAGCTTTTGGAACCCACCCAGATTTTGAGAACTTGTGTGTGCAAACCTCTGCTTCATGGCTGCCTCATAGACAATGAATAAAGTGGTGGTGCTCGTGCTTTATACCAAAGAGGCAATGTAGGCAATCCCTATTCTCGGATTGGTGGTGGTCCTAACATTCCCAATGCTAAGACCCCTTCAAGTGACAACTTGCTAAGATTAGAATAACCCTTTAATATTTTACTGGATTATTCTGTAAAATATGTTGTACCAAATTATAAATTCTCCCCATATAATTACACATTATTAATTAATACAATTACCACCTTACCTGATGGTGCTGATGATGTGCATCTCGGCTACATTTATTGAACAAGTAACTGAGATACCCAAGTAAAGCACATGGTCGTTTCCAGCAGTCTCATGGGAGCGAGTCCTCAAGTGTTTTTGACAAAAACTAACTTAAACTCTTTCAAAGTCAAGTGCGCAATTGGGAGTAGCACCAAAATGTTGTGACTCTTGGCATTTTTGCACCGGTTTCGAGCAGCCTCTGCTAAATGGGCAGGGCTGGGGAAGGGTGTAGGTTGCAGCCTCACTTGCCCGTCAAATTCATGGAAAGGGGTGGAATACATTACTCCATAATTGTTACTCTAGTCCCTGATTGGTGTAATATTTTTGGGAGCACAACACTGATGACCTGTACCGAATTCATTAACTGGCATGTGCCGGTTAATGAATTTAGAGCGTTATATTTTTGCATGCTGCACATTAATGCTGGCAAACAAAATGCTGGTCTGTAATGTAATGAATGACCAGAGATGAGGTGCACATGCCCTACATCTACTTTGTTCACTCTGTGCTTTGCAGTTCCCCGTTCTTGAGATTATTTGGTGGGGCCCCAAATGATCAGTAAGCTATCAATGGTTAGGGAGGGGTAGCTTACAATTTGGTACAAAAGCAGCATAGATGGTAATGATGAAGGAATATAATGGCTCTTCCTTGTGTTTCAGCTTTGGGAGCTGTTTTACAAGTTGCGCTTTGTCTACACATACATCGCTCCGTGGCAGATTACGTGGGGATCAGCTTTCCATGCCTTCGCCCAACCGTTTGCCGTACCTCGTATCCTTTATGAATTTAACAGTTCTTAAAACATTCCTTTTTCTCCATCGGCACATTGGGGGACACAGACCGTGGGTGTATGCTACTGCCACTAGGAGGCTGACACTATGCACAAAAAAAGGCAGCTCCTCCCCTGCAGTGTACACCCCACCGACTGGCACTAGGTTAATCAGTTTAGCTTAGTGTCAGTAGGAGGTGGACGCGGGTCTTTCACTAGACCCATATCTTCCTCAGTGTGCAGAACGGCAATCTTGGAGGCTTACTGGGTCAAGAACAGAGTGCCTCCTCCTGGGCTCACTCTACCCGGGCGGTGGGCGCCTCCACACGTCTGTGTCTTCTATGGGGCTCCATATCGATTTAAGGTTGATTCCTTAGCTCACTTTTTCAGATTCTGCCATGCTCTTTGTCCAGGCACTTGTGTCTGCTTTATTCTCTACCCCTTTGAACCCTTTCCTTGGGAGTGCAATATTTATCACTTCATATGTGCGGCCCGTAAAGTTCTGGGAAAGAGACTACAAGTGAGTGGAAAACAACGTATTTTGCTCCATTACATATTTGTGCCATTATTTCACTTTATGTCCGTCCAGTGTTAGTTACATTTCCGACTGTGATGACAACTTACCGGCGCAAAACTATTGCGTTGCTGGGCCATTGATGGGCTTTGACCCCGGGGCCGCACTCTGTAAATGCTGATTCAAACAGATAGACAACGGCATTTAATAGGATAACCGCCGCGGGCATCAGTACAACACGTGTCGGTAAAAGGTTAAGAGAACCATAATCCATTGTTCTTCAGAGATTGTTAAATGTTTTATGGCTTGAAAATGGTGTATTGTTTTGCAGCACAAAACGCGTCGATCACTCGAATACAAGGCTGGCCTCACAACTCGACCGTAATCCAGGTGAGCAGAGACTTCTTGACTGTGTACCAAACAAGCGAATATAATCCAGAAAAGCAAAGTTCCCACCGTGCAATAATTTGGTGTGGATTTTTCATGTAGAAAATGTGCAGTGTAAAATGTTACCAGCTAAGTAGATAAGATGTCAGCAAGTCTTCTCTACTCATTGTGTGCGTTTTCAGTATGGAAATTAAGCTGTTCTGCTAGTGTTTGCATCTGTAGTACGTCAGTTCTTTGTGCGGGTTTCACTTCTTTTGCAGTAGAAATGCTGAAAATATCTTTTTTCGCTGTAGATACAGTGTGGAGATATCCACACAAAATATGCAATCTGTAAAGAAAAGTTTAGAAGGAGGCAGAATAAAGTCCTGTAATGCCACGTGGCAGATGTAGCGCGGATTTCCTTTGTTTCTGCCTTGAAAGGAAATTTTTGGGGGATTGATCAAATAACTTGGAACGCCCTACATCTTCTGTTGAAAGTATATGTAAATGTCATTTTCTCTCGCCCTTTTATAGGGTCAGATGACAACAATCTGAATTCCATATTTTACGAGCACCTGACCCGCTCCTTGCAGCACAGCCTCTGCGGGGACCTTCTGCTCGGCCGCTGGGGCAATTACAACACCGGAGACTGTTTCATCCTCGCCTCTGATTATCTCAATGCTCTTGTTCACCTCATAGAGATTGGTAATGGACTTGTCACCTTTCAGCTTCGAGGTTTAGAGTTCAGAGGTGCGTAGATTTATTTTTTTAACCCTCTTTTCAACTAGATCACATATCATACCATAATAAAAACTGGGCAGTATTCTTTTCCTCCATTGTCAGTACTTATTCTTGCCTGCTTACGATGGCACACACTTTTCGCCAGTTGTACTAGCTGATTGCAACCTCCAAAACAGCTAGTAGATGAGTTATTGTGAACTCTGTTATACAGATCAATTGTGATAAAGGGGTATTTTTTAATATAACATTGTTGGCATAGCCTTAAAGGGGTTATCCAGTGAAGAGAAGTTATCCCATCTCCTCACCTATCCTAAGATGACGTAAAAATATGGGGTGTACATCAAAGGAAATGACTGCAGCACTCACTGTTAAGGGCGCTCGTTCAAAGTCCAGGGAACCCTCCTGGGTGGTACATGTGAGAGAATAGTAGGAACAGCGCTCCAGCCGGGTGTTAGAATCCAAAATAAATCTTTATTTCAGCCATGTAACAGCAACGTTTCGACCTTATATCGGTCTTTTTCAAGCATCAGCTTGAAAAAGACCGATATACGGTCGAAACGTTGCTGTTACATGGCTGAAATAAAGATTTATTTTGGATTCTAACACCCGGCTGGAGCGCTGTAAAAATATGCGGGTCCTATTGCTTGGACCTGTGGCGATCAGACTTTTTAATCCCCATTTAGGTTGGAGCGGATGTGCGCATGCCCCTCCCTCCATTCATTCTCTGGGGGGCTTCTGGAAAACGCAGTGGATCGACAGCCCCATAGCTAGTGAATGGAGCTGTGGTCAGGCCTGCGCTTTACCACTTTATTTTATTCACCTAGGTGATGACCATATTCACTGGACAGCCCCTTTTTAAAGGGTTTTTTCTTAAGACTTTTTAAGAGGGTTAAATGTGTGAAATAAGCCTTTAAAAAGTGTACAGATGTGTGATTGGGGGGATTAATGGACTACCACTATTTAGCATAAAGAAGGGACTGTGCCTGATATAGCACCTCTTTCATCAGTGTGGCTAACTGTGGTACTGCAACTTACACCAAATTCACTTGAATGGATTTCCGTTCCAGTAATAAATTTGGACGGCGCTGTGTCTAAAGGGATGAAGAGATTTCAGAGCTCTAGTACTGTCTTCTTCATTTTGGTAATGGGTGGATGTCTTGGAATTGAACCCATAGACATCACATTTAACAGAAGACCAAGTCATCATTGTAATGTCTTTGATGTTTTCTGAGCTTTGCATTATGGTGGCACATCAGGGTTGACATTGATCAGTGGGGCTGTTCTACATCTTGTGCAAACATTTACATTTTTTCCTTACTTTACAATATTTTTAGGGACATATTGCCAGCAACGTGAGGTGGAGGCCATCACAGAAGGGGTAGAAGAAGATGAGGGATTTTGCTGTTGCGAGCCTGGACATGTTCCCCACATGCTCTCTTTCAATGCGGCCTTTGGACAGCGGTGGCTTGCATGGGAAGTCTTGGTGACAAAATATGTTTTAGAGGGTTACAGCATTACAGATAACAGCGCGGCCTCCATGCTTCAGGTTTTTGACCTTCGTCGGATTCTGACTACCTACTATGTTAAGGTACGAAAAGAGAACAGTAGAAATTACATATATGGGTTTACTGCTCGAAAGTGGATATTGGCTTTACTAATGCCCACAGTGACACCCTAACGGCTGTCTGTATATTCTTCAAGGGCATTATCTACTATGTGACTGCTTCTGCAAAACTGGAGGAGTGGTTGGCCAATGAAACTATGCAGGAAGGACTCCGACCATGTGCTGATCACTGCTACGTGGACGTGGACCCGACATTTAACCCAAACATTGATGAAGACTATGACCTTCGCTTGGCCGGCATTTCAAGAGAGAGCTTCTGTGCCAGCTATCTGAACTGGATAAAGTACTGTTCCTCTCGGAGAGAGAAGGTGAATGTGGGGAAAAATCTCTATCTGTGTTGTTATGATCAGCTTGGATATCACTTGTTGTTTTAATATTCTTTTTGCCTTTGAAGCCTTTTTACCATAATTGCAAATCTTTGGGGGATAGCACAAGCCTATATTTCTAATGCTGAATGATCCTCTTGTGTATTTCTATTTCTGATCCACTATTATGAGCAACTGCATTTCTTTATCGCTTCATTGGAGGACACAGGTAACCATAGGGGTGTATGCTGCTGTCGCTAGAAGGCTGACACTAGGCAAAAAAGGAAAATAGCTCCTCCTCAGCAGTATGCACCCACCTACAGGCACAAACTACCTCAGCTTAAGCTTAGTGTCTGTAGGAGGTGGACCTGGATCTGCTATCAGATCCACATTTTCCTTTACCGGTTCCCTTCTTGTGTTAACTTTTTTCCCTTTGTCTTTCAGGTTCCTTTTTCTTAGGGTAACGGGGTGTAATTTATCACCCTGTTTTCCCATACTTATGCGACCGAGAGAGCAGTGTGGTGTCACCCACATCGCCCACTCTCTGGCCCGCAAGGCAGGACCTAATCCCCTGTCACCTTTACTGGTGTTTCCCAGTGACAGGTCCTTTGCCTTTTCCCCACCCCACCCCTCTCCTCTGAGAGGTGTGGTAGGAAGACAGTGGTCACCAGCGGTGTCCTTTCCCTTTCTTGTAAGGGGTTGATGCCGGCTTCTGCACCGTCTGGAGACTGTTCGGGAAGGAGGATTCCAGTGACCCTCATCCACCCGAGGGCTTCTGATGCTATCCTCATCGCTGAAGAGGGAACAGGACTCACCGCAGGTATATCTCCCTCCTTTCCCTCCACAGCCGCAGGCGTCATCCCTGGGAACACTGTCCCTACATCGCAACTGGACAGGACGGCATTAGTGGAAGGGAACAGTCGACACAGCCATTTGTCCCATGGCTGGGCTCGGTGCTTACGAACACTCCCCCTCTCTTTGCTGGCCGCATCCTTACCCAGTACTCTTTAGCCACTCACCAAATTGCGCGCTCTTTTTATCCAATAGGAGGCTTCTTCCTCCTCTTCTGTCTGGCCTCGCCCCCCGCAGCGCGCACCTTTTCAGCTAGTTTTTCTGCTCCTATCATGGAGCTTCACCTTCTTGGCTGTTCACGTCCCCGGCGTGTCAGCCAATCTGAGGGGGACTTCGGTTTTCGCTGGCCGTCAGATCTTCCTGGCTGTTCACACCCCTGGCGTGCCAGCCAATAGGATGCTAGCTTTCTCTCTCACAGGCCGGCAGACTTCAGGGTGAGGTGACCTAGCCGAGACTGCATGAGCTTGCAGACCTGTGGACACTCTGCACACGGAGAAGACAGCTATATCCTGCGCTCTCTGCAGATCTGCAGATGCTCTGCACACAGGGGGATACAGCTTCCACAGTTCTTCCTGCTGGTTGTCGCTGGCATCAGGTAGGCTCTATTCTTTTTGTTTTGGCTCCTCTACAGCAGTATCCCCAAGGCTTAACTTACGCCCAACCCTAGAGGACAGGCTTCTTCTTGCCCCTCTAAGCCCACTGTAATTTACTACGCCTGTGCCCTCTGCAAAATGAAGTGGTCTTCAGGCCAGCCCTCCCCTTTCTGCCTGTCCTGCAGCCCCTCCACCTTGTCAGCCCCACAGAAGCCCTCAAACGCCCAGGATGAGAGAACTCCCCTCCCTCTGGAGTGGGCTGTTGTCATGTCAGTCGGTCGCCGACCTGACAAAAGTATCACAATCCCTGGTCCAGGTCCTGGAGTGACTTCCACGTATGTCTACTGCCACCAGTGCTCCGACCGCCTCTCTTGGTGATTCGCACGCACCTGACCGCGACCTTCACAGGGACAAATCTTGTACAAAGCAAAGGAAGCAGGCTCTTTCTAGTTCTTCCTCTAGTTCTCCGGGTCCCTCTGCATCCTCCTGGATGCATTCCTCACCCCATGCCCCCTCCTCGGAGGCAGCTTTTGGGTCAGATGTGGATTCCCAGTCTGAGTCCAATACGGACCAGACCTCAAAGATGCAGGATATGGTTAATAGCCTTTTCTTCTCAATTACCCAAACAACCTAAAGGAGGATGAGGCACCTGCTCAGGAGCACTGCGTTTCCTTCAAATGGGTAAAACGTCTTTCCCGGAATTTCCCTAGTCACAGGGAATTTAAAGCGATTTATGTCTAAACACTTGGGAACACCCTAAAAAAAGCACTTCCAAGGAAGGAAGCAGCTAGATATTCTCTATCCCTGTAGCCCAGACCTCGTTGGTAAATGTGCAGAAACCCTTAATGTGGATCTGCCGGTTTCTCGCACGTCTTCCAAGACAGTCTTGTCTCTACCAGACGGTGCAACTCTTAAGGATTCTTCGGATAGACAGATTGAATCCTTGGATAAGTCAGCCTTTGAAGCAGCTGGCGCCTCCCTCTGTCCCATTTTTGCCTCCACCTGGGTGGCAAAGTCCATGTCTGCCTGGACAAGAATTGCTTTGTCAGGGTGTTCTAGCGGCAGCTCCTCCAGATGAGATGGCATATTTGGCAGATCAGATTGCCCATGCCGGCAAATATCTTTTGACCGCGTCCTTAGATACGTCCGGTTGTTCCACCAGGGCTACCAGCAACATTGTTGCTATAGGCTTCATTCTTTGGTTGACAGCGTTAAATGCAGATCCACCGTCAAAAAAGTCCCTCACTGGCCTTGCCTTCCAAGGCTCTAGACCTTTTGGGTCCAAACTGGATCAAGTAACTTCTGATGTTACTGGCGGAAAAAGCACCTCGCTTCCCAAGTCAAAGTCTAAACGTTTAAGAAGGGGTCACTTCAATTTCGTTCCTTTCGGCCCTTCTTTGCTTTAGGGACTTCCGACCAGCAGGACCGCTCTTCCGCCCAAGGGGAAAGGGAGAAGCTATCTTTCAAACCGACCCCTCACTGGCAATCCAAGGGTCGCTCTTCCAAGTCTTCAGGGTTCCGCGCCAACAGGTTCTCCTTGGCATGACGTGTCACCCCGACCCGGGAATCGCTCCAGGGTGGGAGGCCGGCTTCTCTTACGGGGAAGTATGGTTGTCGGTTGTCGACGATGCCTGGGCCAGTGAGATAGTCACATTCCTGTTTGTGTTTAGCATCAGAGATTCCTATGGTTTGCGATCCAGAAGGATCATTATCCGTTCATGGACCTTCATTCGGCCTGGCTTCTGCCTCCAGAATATTCACAAAGGTCATGGGAGCGGTCATGGCCATTCTTCGCTCCAAGGGGATTCTCATAATTCCTTACTTGGACTATCTTCTTATCAAGGGGCCGTCCCACCGATACTGCGACCAGAGTCTTCAGATCACTCTGGTCTGTCTCGGCAGGATTGTCAACAGAAAAAAGTCCTCCCTGACCCCAGCTCAGCACCTGGTGTTTCTGGGTATGAGGTTCGACATGGCCCAAACCCGTGTCTTCCTTCCAAATTAGACGTTTTCATCCCTCTGCCAGGGGATCCGTACTCTCAAGCGACCAGCCCCTCTCTCCCTGCAGTATTACTTGAGAGTTCTGGGGAAGATGATTGCCGCCATGGAAGCCGTGCCTTTTGCCCAGTTCCGTACCCGTCCTCTTCAGCTGGCTCTCTTGTTGGCTTCGGACAAGAGTACCGTCTCCCTAGACCGGCCCAAGCTTCTGCATCTCAAGGTGAGGCAGTCCCTGACCTGATGGACGCTATCAACATCAGTCCTACAAGGGAAGTCCTTCCTCTCCGGTGGCAGGTCATTACCACCGCCAGTTCTTCAGTTGGGGAGCTGTCTTTCTTCGTTACACAGCGCAGGGTCGCTGGAACACCCAAGAAGCCGCTCTTGCCATCAGTTTGCGAGGTTTTACAGGGTTCATACCCATGCCTCGTCTGATGCAGGCCTGGGAATGAAGGTGCTGCAGGCAGCGGCTACACACTGGCAAACTTAAGTCCGTTTTCTTTGCTTTTTTGTGGTTCTCACCTTAGTGACTGCTTTGCGACATCCCATGGTTACCTGTGTCCCCCAATGAAGCGATAAAGAAAGTGGGGTTTTTGGTACTCACCATAAAATCTTTCTTGGAGCCTTCATTGGGGGACACAGCACCCTCCCTAACTGTTGGCTCTATTGGGCCTACGTGCGTTTGTTGTTGGGTTGGTGCGTATGTTGAGTTTTGGTTGCTTCTCCTACTGCTGTAACACTAACTGAAGTACTTTGTGTGGGTGTATACTGCTAAGGAGGAACTATTTTCCTTTTTTGGCTAGTGTCAGCCTCCTACCGACGGCAGCATACACCCATGGTTACTTGTGTCCCTCAATGAAGACTTCAAGAAAGAGATTTTACGATGAGTATCCAAAATGCCTCTTTTATTTATTTTTTTGCATTCTTTTTTTTTTATTTCAGCCTATTGAAGCCGAAAAAGATTCCTCTCTGGTTACCCTTTGTTATGGGCTTTGTATTTTGGGGAGAAGAGCACTTGGAACAGCTTCTCATCATATGTCCAGGTAGACCTTCTTTTTCCTGAATCATATTTTGACATTTTTTTTACCAAGCTGCAGTTAACCCCTTAATCCCATATGACGTACTATCCCGTCGAGGTGGGGTGGGCCTTAATTCCCACCGACGTGATAGTACATCATATGCGATCGGCCGCGCTCACGGGGGGGATCGCGGCCGGGTGTCAGCTGACTATCGCAGCTGACATCCGACACTATGTGCCAGGAGCGGTCATGGACCGCCCCCGGCACATTAACCCCCAGCACACTGCGATCAAACATGATCGCAGTGTTCCGGCGGTATAGGGAAGCATCGCGCAGGGAGGGGGCTCCCTGCGTGCTTCCCTGAGACCCCCGGAGCAACGCGATGTGATCGCATTGCTCCAAGCATCTCTTACCTCCTATCCCTGCAGGCCCCGGATCCAAAATGGCCGCGGGGCTGCATTCGGGTCCTGCAGGGATTACTTCCGGGTCCAGTGCAGGCGCTGGTAAGCCTGCAGGTCTGTCAGTCAGATCGCTGATCTGACAGAGTGCTGTGCAAACTGTCAGATCAGCGATCTGTGATGTCCCCCCTGGGACAAAGTAAAAAAGTAAAACAAATAAATTCCACATGTGTAAAAAAAAAATAAAAAAAAAATAAATAAATTCCTAAATAAAGAATAAAAAAATATTATTCCCATAAATACATTTCTTTATCTAAATAAAAAAAAAAACAATAAAAGTACACATTTACTATCGCCGCATCCGTAACGACCCAACCTATAAAACTGTCCCACTAGTTAACCCCTTCAGTGAACACTGTAAGGAAAAAAAAGAGCCAAAAAACAACGCTTTATTATCATACCGCTCGACAAAAAGTGGAATAACACGCGATCAAAAAGATGGATATAAATAACCATGGTACCGCTGAAAACGTCATCTTGTCCCGCAAAAAACAAGCCGCCATACAGCATCATAAGCAAAAAATAAAAAAGTTATAGTCCCCAGAATAAAGCGATGCCAAAATAATAATTTTTTCTATAAAATAGCTTTTATCGTATAAAAGCGCCAAAACATAAAAAAATGATATAAATGAGATATCGCTGTTATCGTACTGACCCGACGAATAAAACTGCTTTATCAATTTTACCAAACGTGGAACGGTATAAACACCTCCCCCAAAAGAAATTCATGAATAGCTGTTTTTTGGTCATTCTGCCTCACAAAAATCGGAATAAAAAGCGATCAAAAAATGTAACGTGCCCGAAAATGTTACCAATAAAAACGTCAACTCGTCCCGCAAAAAACAAGACCTCACATGACTCTGTGGACCAAAATATGGAAAAATTATAGGTCTCAAAATGTGGAGACGCAAAAACTTTTTTGCTATATAAAGCGTCTTTTAGTGTGTGACCGCTGCCAATCATAAAAATCCGATTTAAAAAAACGCTATAAAAGTAAATCATCACCCCCTTAGTTAGGGAAAAATAATAAAAAAAAAAAAAAATGTATTTATTTCCATTTTCCCGTTAGGGTTAGGGCTAGGGTTAGGGTTAGGGCTAGGGTTAGGGTTACAGCTAGGGTTGGAGCTAAAGTTAGGGTTAGGGTTGGGGCTAAAGTTAGGGTTAGGGTTTGGATTACATTTACGGTTGGGATTAGAGTTAGGGGTGTGTCAGGGTTAGGGGTGTGGTTAGGGGTACGTCAGGGTTAGGGGTGTGGTTAGGGGTACCGTTGGGATTAGGGTTAGGGGTGTGTTTGGATTAGGGTTTCAGGTAGAATTGGGGAGTTTCCATTGTTCAGGCACATCAGGGGCTCTCCAAACGCGACATGGCGTCCGATCTCAATTCCAGCCAATTCTGCGTTGAAAAAGTAAAACAGTGCTCCTTCCCTTCCGAGCTCTCCCGTGCGCCCAAACAGGGGTTTACCCCAAAATATGGGGTATCGGCGTACTCGGGACAAATTGGCAACAACTTTTGGGGTCCAAGTTCTCTTCTTACCCTTGGGAAAAAAAAAATTTGGGGGGCTAAAAATCATGTTTGTGGGGAAAAAAAAGGATTTTTTATTTTCACGGCTCTGCGTTGTAAACTGTAGTGAAACACTTGGGGGTTCAAAGTTGTCACAACATATCTGGATAAGTTCCTTGGGAGGTCTAGTTTCCAATATGGGGTCACTTGTGGGGGGTTTGTACTGTTTGGGTACATCAGGGTCTCTGCAAATGCAACGTGACGCCTGCAGACCAATCCATCTAAGTCTGCATTCCAAATGGCGCTCCTTCCCTTCCGAGCTCTGCCATGCGCCCAAACAGTGGTTCCCCCCACATACGGGGTATTAGCGTACTCAGGACAAATTGGACAACAACTTTTGGGGTCCAATTTCTCCTGTTACCCTTGGGAAAATACAAAACTGGGGGCTAATAAATCATTTTTGTGAAAAAAAAAAAAGAGTTTTTATTTTCACAGCTCTGCATTATAAACTGTAGTGAAACACTTGGGGGTTCAAAGCTCTCAAAACACATCTAGATAAGTTCCTTAAGGGGTCTACTTTCCAAAATGGTGTCACTTGTGGGGGGTTTCAATGTTTACGCACATCAGGGGCTCTCCAAACGCAACATGGCATCCCATCTCAATTCCAGTCAATTTTGCATTTGAAAAGTAAAATGGTGCTCCTTTCCTTCCGAGCTCTGCCATGCGCCCAATCAGTGGTTTACCCCCACATAAGGGGTATCAGCGTACTCAGGACAAATTGTACAACAACTTTTGGGGTCCATTTTCTCCTGTTACCCTTGGTAAAAAAAAACAAATTGGAGCTGAAATAAATTTTGTGTGAAAAAAAGTTAAATGTTCATTTTTATTTAAACATTCCTAAAATTCCTGTGAAACACCTGAAGGGTTAATAAACTTCTTGAATGTGGTTTTGAGCACCTTGAGGGGTGCAGTTTTTAGAATGGTGTCTCACTTGGGTATTTTCTATCATATAGACCCCTCAAAATGACTTCAAATGTGATGTGGTCCCTAAAAAAAAAAATGGTGCTGTAAAAATGAGAAATTTCTGGTCAACTTTTAACCCTTATAGCTCCCTAACAAAAAAAAATTTTGGCTCCAAAATTGTGCTGATGTAAAGTAGACATGTGGGAAATGTTACTTATTAAGTATTTTGCGTGATATATCTCTGTGATTTAAAGGGCCACTGTCACCCCCTCCAGCCGTTATAAACTAAGAGCCACCTTGTGCAGCAGTAATGCTGCAGTCTAACAAGGTGGCTCTTTTAGTTTTTGCTTCAGCTATTCCCTCAATAAAGCGTTTTAAAATTTGCCCTAAATACCTGTCTTTGTACCTGGAGGCGGTCCGAAGCCTCCTCTGTGAAGCTCCCAACTGCCGTCACTCTTCTCTTCTGGGGATGTGGTCGCCGCCCCCTTCGCGCTGTTTTTCTTAAATCCGGCGCCTGCGCTGTGCGTGCCTGCCTGCCTGGGACAGGCGCAGTCTTCATTGTCCGTCATAGGTCAGATGCAGGGTGCCTGACTGCGCCTGTGCGGGCAGTGTGGCCACCCTGTTGCTGAATCCCCGCCCCGTACTGTGTTATTCATTATGCACAGTGCGGGGCTGGGGTTCCTGGGCATGCGCACTGCGCTGTTCAGACGCTCCCCCAGCTCCCCCGCCTTCCAGCGTTGCCGTAATATACAGGTTTCCTTGCCAGCGTTTGGAATGAAGCAGCCGCAAATAACAACGCTGGAAGGCGGGGGAGCGTCTGAGCTGGGGGAGCGTCTGAACAGCGCAGTGCGCATGCCCAGGAACCCCAGCCCCGCACTGTGCATAATGAATAACACAGGGCGGGGATTCAGCAACAGGGTGGCCACACTGCCCGCACAGGCGCAGTCAGGCACCCTGCATCTGACCTATGACGGACAATGAAGACTGCGCCTGTCCCAGGCAGGCACGCACAGCGCAGGCGCCGGATTTAAGAAAACGGCGCAAAGGGGGCGGCGACCACATCCCCAGAAGAGAAGAGTGACGGCCGTTGGGAGATTCACAGAGGAGGCTTCGGACCGCCTCCAGGTCTGCAGACAGGTAGTTAGGGCAAATTTTAAAACGCTTTATTGAGTGAATAACGGAATCAAAAACTAAAAGAGCCACCTTGTTAAGACTGCGACATTACTGCTGCACAAGGTGGCTCTTTTAGTTTATAACGGCTGGAGGGGGTGACAGTGGCCCTTTAAGGGCATAAAAATTCAAAGTTGGAAAATTGCGATATTTTCAAAATTTTCGCCAAATTTCCATTTCCATTCCGCAAGTAATATCGAATAAATTTTACCACTATCATGAAGTACAATATGTCACGAGAAAACAGTCTCAGAATCGCCAAGATCTGTTGAAGCGTTCCAGAGTTATAACCTCATAAAGAGACAGTGGTCAGAATTGTAAAAATTGGCCCGGTCATTAACGTGCAAACCACTCTCGGGGCTTAAGGGGTTAAATTTTTAATAAAAAAATGTTTGTGTTGTTACTGTTAGAAATTAGTGTATAATCCATACCTCCATGGTGCTACATAAAAATGCTAATACTGAAGCACACTGTAAAATTAAATTTATTTATTTTTTCATTTTATAAAAGTACACCCCAAATGGTTTCTTTTATTGTAAAATGCCAAAATCAGATAGTACTGGCACTCCCTGACTCTCTGCCAGCACTCCGGTCTGTGTTTTAGCTGCAATGGTGATGTCATGACAACCGTTTACATCACCACTGTAGACTGTCACTGAGCGCTCGGAAAACATGAGTGGAAAGGACGAGGTGCTGTATGTCTACAGAGGTGGTATGTGTTTTGCTGCAAATGCGCTAGATGAGTTTGATATATATATTTATTTTTTTTCATTTTAGTAACCTGGAGTCTTTTCTCTATGGTCTACATGCCTTGTTCAAGGGAGATTTTCGCATCTCCTCTATTCGTGATGAGTGGATTTTTGCAGATATGGAATTACTCAGAAAAGTAGTAGTTCCTGGAATCCGCATGTCACTAAAACTTCACCAGGTTTGTGTAGATTTTTTTTTTTTTTTGCCTGTACTCGTTAGCTCACCAAAATCCACCAAACATCTAATATAATGTATAGGACTATGCCGATTTTATCATAGGCCATGCTCAGACTAGAGAAGGAAAAATCATCCATTTTTCCTGAAGTAAAAAAAGTCTTCTGTTTTGTTACATCTATCTGACATTCTTTTGGCTTCTGGTTTTTAATAATTGCAGTGTATCAGTAAAAAACAAAGGTATCCCCTGACCTGTCGCTTGGGGACTTGCTGCAAATGGTATTTACAATATACACCATAAGATTTGTTGTGGTGGGTGACTGCTGTGAGTGGGGTACTTACTGGTAATAACCATGCTTCTCCCATCTTAGCACTGTGCTGGCGGGAAGGTCCTGTTTGAGCAAAAGGTCTGTTGTGGGTATGTCCTCCCGTAGATTCCCATCCCTTGCTGTCAGAGATGTTTAAATGGAGACGTGCTCCTGCCAGAAGCTCTGCTGCTAGATTGCAGCCCAAGCAGAGGGCTTGTCTGATGTGACCTCATGGTCAGTAAGCAACGGGACCTCGGTGTGGCCACAAAACCGATGCGTTTCGAAGGAGATTCTGTCCGTCCTCAGGGTGTGGCCCAGACAGGTAGATTTCTGGCAGCGGCTTTCTATCCCCGCTTTATTTCACATGCATGGTCAACGGAGCTTGCATGTTATGGTGGAGAGCTCATGAGGGTTAGCTGTGTGAAGATCACATTTTTGGGCAACATCAGGTCATTCCTTTTGGATAGTTAAAAGGGCGACCCTCTACTTGTATGTCTACGATTAGTAATGATGGTGTGCAGATATAAGGTAGAGACGCATCTTGCTTTTCTCAAGCTGACAATCAGTGATACACATTACCTGCTTTGTAATTCTCCACTTTAGGATCACTTTACCTCTCCAGACGAGTACGATGACCCTGCAGTGTTGTATGAAGCCATCATGTCTCATGAGCAAAATTTAGTAATTGCCCATGAGGGAGATCCAGCATGGAGAAGCGCTGTTCTCTCCAACTCTCCTTCACTACTAGCCCTGCGCCATGTCATGGACGACGGAACCAACGAGTACAAGATTATCATGTTAAATAAACGCTATCTCAGCTTCCGAGTTATCAAGGTGACTCATATTTTTTTTTTTATTTAACTCGTTTGACGTTCTGCTGTCAGAGAGGATATGTTATGAATAACTTGGATATAAGTTGCAGTTGTTTTTCCGACTAACGTGCATAGCAGACTGTGTGTCTTAACAGCTGTGCAAGGCTATTGTGTTCCTGCTGTGGGATCTACATATCTATGCACGAGAAGACCGAGCATCCTCGGTCCAGTACGAGCCACGAAATCGTAGGATGTAATGTAATCCTATAGCACTGGGTGCCTACTGAATGCTGGAGTATATAAGACCGAGCAGGACGTCTACAAGCCGCGCTCTGCTGTTCTTTAATTGCAGAATCCGCTATGCAATAAGAAAATTATTTATTTACTTATTTTATTAACTTGCATGCTTCTCCTATGTAAGAAACTTTTTTTTTAATCATATATTTTTTGCTTTTATTAGTCTCGCACACCTTTACTATGTCCTTAACAAAATCCAATTTTCCCATTCTACCAGGTAAACAAGGAATGCGTTCGCGGACTATGGGCCGGCCAACAGCAGGAGCTAGTTTTTCTCCGGAATCGCAACCCAGAGAGAGGAAGCATCCAAAATGCTAAACAGGCTCTCAGGAACATGATCAACTCTTCATGCGACCAGCCTATTGGATATCCCATCTACGTGTCCCCACTAACAACTTCCTACTCTGACAGCCACGATCAGCTCAAGGAAATTGTCGGAGGACCTATAAGTGTGGCAAATATCAGGAATTTTATTGTGTCTACCTGGCACAGGTAAAGGGGAACGCGTCTGTGGCGTCGATTATTCTAGAGACCCTATCCGCTCTCCCGACATGTCTGTAAATACTTAACATTCCTCAGAACATAACAGTGCTCCAGCTTAGGACTATTCATTGCACTGTTCCTCTATTATTCCTCCTTGGAAATTATGAAGAAAGTGAAATCTTACCATTTTCCTTCACACTGATGCGGTCTAATCAGTGCTGACCGTGTTGGCATGGATGATAAATCTATTGTCTAATTATACATTTCCTGGAGGAATAACAGAAAAACTGCAGTTCTAAAACACTGCCCTGAAGCTCATTAAATAGGGAATACAAATATTGGGTAGCACAAACCTGTCAGAAAAGATAATCATTTTGTAATGCAGTTTTTCCAATCTAGTTCATGGCGGCGGAGAAAAAATAAACCCCGATTTATCAAAGCGTTTATGCCAGAAAACTGGATTAAAACACTTTGAAAAGTCAGACAAACTTCTGCTCAACATGAAGTTGCTCAAAAATCTTGCAACTTTTGACATTTTCACAACGGTTTTGAGCAGCTTTAGCCAAAACGGGAGTAGGTGGGGCATCGTACGGCTATACCCACCCTTCATAAGGATTGGCCTTTCTAACTCCAGAAATGTTACTCCAGTCCATGGAGGCACGCGCCACTGAGAAGATGCACTGATTTCATTACAGGGGTCTTCCAGGCTTGGGGTTCAGTTCTGCTGTCACTCTATAACTGCAGGCTTGTGAATCCTTACGGTGCGCAGTGTGAATGCTGTCAGGATTCTCCGGTGACCACAAGTATACAATTTGCATACCTATCACATTCTAACTAGACATGCGCAGCCTTGTTCAATACAAGTGAATTGAGCAAGGCCAAACACATCTAGTCGGAATGTGGCTGGAAGTATGCAAATCACATATTTTCAGTCACATGACCACCTGCTCCCAATATCTGAAAGTCCTGGTTCACTGAGGATTCGCATGTCTGCAGTCACATAGAGCGACTGCAGACTTGAGCTCCAAGCCTGGACAACCCCTCTTAATGAATTTGATGCACCTTATTCCTGCATGCCCCTCAAGACTGGTATATGAACTACAGTAAGTGGCAGCAAGATGATTGAGATTTGTCAATTCTTATTCGCACAATGCGATTTGTCATGTGATGAAGGGATTTTTTTTCAAGGTTTTCAGTTTAATTCAATTTTCTCAATTTACATACAAGTCTCATTACCAAGGAAAAAACCACAGAATTTTCACTGTAGTTTTCCAGCCTCTATATTCCTGCAGAAAAAAACACATCAAAACCACTGCATGTGAACCTATCCTGAGTATATGATCTACAGTAAATCTACTCTTATATTTTTCTTGCCTCCTAGATTAAGGAAGGGCTGCGGAGCAGGATGTAATAGTGGTGGAAACATAGAGGACTCTGACGCTGGAGGCGGGACCTCCATAAACAGTAACAACCCTTCTAATGCAAATGATGCTCAAATAAGTGTATCACAAGGGGGCGTTCCTGGGGGTACAGGACATGTACAGACTTCACGCCTCCAACCTCCAGGAGTCCCTCATCTATCAACACTAGGTAAGGAGGGACAGAAATTCAGGTTGTTACACTCTAGATATATTCATGCATTCGGGAAAGAGGCAGCGAGAGTTTCTTGATATATTCATTTTTGTATTTTCTTAAGGGGCGTTATCAAATTAACAATATCTGACATTTAAATGCCGTTAAAGGGGTTGTTCAGGTTTGGGGCTTAAGTCTACAGTCTCTAAGTGCACATTGTCAGGATTCTTCGGTGTCGGCTACGAGACTGAGCGGTCAGGTGACCGTAAGTATGCAATTTGCATATTTCCGGCCACATTCCGACTAGACTTGTACAGCCATGCTCAATATGCTTGTGTTGATCGTGGCTATGCATGTCTAGTCTGCACGTGGTCGTATATTTGGGGTCACGTGCTCGCCTATTGCTGATACTACGTGAAGTCTACAGTCACATAGGCAGAGAGAGAGAGAGAGAGATTTTCAAGACTCAAAAGTTTTGCTCATTATCTGTGACGCGAGTCACGCTAGTAAATATAAATACCCTTTACTGTAAGTAAAGGGAGGTCAAACAATCCGAGGTCAGGTTCAGGAAATGGCGCGGTACGACAAAGGGAAGTCAGAGACTATGTCCAATTCATGAGCCGAGGTCAGGAAAGCCAGAGAGACAGAACAGTACAGGAGCAGGCACAAGCAAAGTCAGGTCACAAGCAAAGGGTCAGTGTCCGGGAAGAGAATCAAGTCAAGCTGGGTCAGGCACAGAGGGATCAATGTTACACAGACAACAGCAAGTGTATGATTGACACTGGGGGGAGGAACTAGCATGCTTAATTAGAAGCCTGATTAAGGAAAATGAACACAGGTGATTTCAGCACAGACTGACAGCCCCGACACAAAGTAACAAAAAGACAGATACTTAGTGGAAATCGTGACATTACTGTTTTTAATGGGGTTCGGGTTCTAGTTTAAGTTTGGGTTAAGTTCTGGCACGTGAATCGAACTTTGTAATAAAGTTTGGTTAGGGTACCAGAACCCAAACTTCCACCATTCTGCTTATCCCTAGTTACAAGCCTATTCCTAGCGGTATTTATTAGCAGCACTGAGGGGAATAGAAGAAATAAGAGTATGTTTTATATGTTAGAAATACTGAAAATAACTGCAAATGAGCTGTTGACGGCCTTCTTGTTGTCTTGTTTGTAGGAACCAGCCACAGTTCTCACTCCATGCAATCAAGCCTTGTCCGACATTCCCCTGCTCGTGGCTCCGTAGCCAGTCAATCATCCTACTGCTACAATAGCCGTCACTCATCCCTCCGGACGTCCAACACAGGATTTGTGCCTTGCAGGCGATCCTCTACCAGCCAGATCTCTCTCCGTAACCTCCCGACATCCATCCAGTCACGTTTGTCTATGGCAAACCAAGCAGACCCCACAAGCCAGTCAGTTGTGATCGGCCTTCCTTCCTCTAGCAGCTCCAGCCAGAGTATACCTGCATGCAAGCGGCACACTTTAGTGGGGTTTTTGGGAACTGAAGGGGGAAATAATCTTATTGAAACACAGTCATGTGGCAATTCAAGTCCAGCAACACATTCAAGAGCCAAAAAGGAAGACGTCATGTACAGAGTGCAGGTTAGGACGCATCTTGTGTAGTACTGTCCTGTCTTGTACGGCACATGCCTGGGTATAGAATGTATGTCTCTTATGTTGGTTAAGTACTGTAATGTACCTCTGCTTAATGAGAAACACTAGTATGGTGCAGGCAATGTAAAATAATGAGCAGCACTGGCAGTGATCTGTGCTCATGAATTGTGGCCTTACTGGCAGAGGAAGGATAAAGCTTCTGTGCTTTTTTTTTTGTTGTTGTTGTTTTTACTCCCAGAAATGATAGCAAAAGCATTCTTACTAGGCAGACAAAGTACTGTATCAATAAGGACAGCCAGTAGCACAGACCATAGCTGATAAATTGGAACAATCCTTTATAGCATGGTTTTCTTTATACAAATAATATATGTTTCCATATGCCATAAATGCTGCCGGTTTTCCGCTGCTGACTTGTTTGTTGCTGCCTATTAAATTATCAGCTTTGTGAACGAGCGTTAGCGAAATCTTGTTACCACTTGGCATTAAAAAAAACTCCATCCACAGTACAGATTTTAAATCTACAGCAAATCCATTTATTCTGCTGATGTAATTGCTTATTGCAATGTAAAGGGTGAAATGTGCAGAAAGCCTGCAGTCTTTCCACAGGAAAATCTGCAGCAGTGTTAAACTTACCCTTAAACCTTCCTGTTGTATAATAGAGTGGTCACTTTAAGGTGTACTCTCATAATATTTTATTGCTTTAGTTAGACAGCATGAAATTAAGAGCGTTTACAATTGACTTGCTTTTTCTATCTGTTGTCATTCTCCTGCTGGAACAGGTTTTATCTTACATGGTGTACAGCTTGTTTCCATAGAGCTAGTATGCACAGTAGCTACATTCCAGGAGTGGAGTGATATCCCAGTCAGTTCTCTTTAGCCCATTGATTTCTATGCTGTAGTTAACATCTGAGGAGTTGACTGGGAGGGAGGCAAGCAACTACCAGTCTTGTAAAATCACCAGCCTCCTGATCCCTACCATTGGCAGCTTCCAGAGCAGTTCTAATCACAGCTCTAACTTTCTTGAGCGGTGTGCTTGTGGAAATGCTATTTTTTAATCACTTTATGTAAATATAGTGACAAATGTACTCTCAGACCAGCTCTGACAGACCATTAATGTGTAGGAGCAGAACTGTCACTCAAGCAGGGGCACCTGACAAAGGAGACTGCAGAGCTCTCAGCGGAAACCACTTGAAACCCCCCCCCTTGCCTTGCAGTCAGACATATCACCTATTGTGGCAAACTCTATTAACCCTTCTTGCTCCATATCTGTAAATGTGAATTAATTAAGCTTAATCTTTATATATTTTTTTGTTATTTGTTTTAGATTGTGGATCCAAGCCAGGTGCTTGAAGGAGTTAATATATCCAAAAGAAAAGAGCTGCAATGGCCAGATGAGCTAGTGCGGCTAAAAGCTGGGAAAAATAGCTGGAAAGACTGGATCCCTCAGGAAGGCATGGAAGGCCATGTAGGTTGCTACAGTTATGATGATTACTATTAATATCTCCAAGGGAGAAACTTTTTTTTTTTTTTTTTTTATCCTTGATGACAAATTGATATTGTTCCATCTGTCAGGATACCTTAAATTAATAAAGTATGTTTATTTTGTTTGATAATGGTAATTGCAAAGGACCCAAGTGTCTTTTTGTTTTTAATCAGAATCTAATTCCTGTTGCACATACCTTGGATATCGCTCAGCTTTGTCTCGGGTGGGACAGATTGTTGCACTGATGCTTTTTAATAAACCGGGCTTTCTGGTAAATCTAGGTTTTCAGTCCTTCGTTATTTTGCCAGATGATGTGGTCTGGATTCACAATTGAAGAAAAATCCCCTTTTAGGGTTTGTAAATTATTCATATTTACAGGCTACCTCGCATCTTACATACACCTACGTTTAGGTATTAGTACATAGAATAAACATGTCTGAAAAAGTCATACACCTATGCTACTTTTAGGCAATGAGCAGTGTCTTTTTTTTTTTTTCTTTTTTTTTTTTTTTTAAATAGAAACTGAGCAGAAATTAAAAGGTTTTGAGATTTGTAGAGTTTGCTCCCATTTCTGCACCAAAAACGGTGCAAAACCTCCTTGGTCACATATCTTTAGGTGCATTTTCTCTGAGAAGCTACATTAATGCCAACATTTCTATTGCCGCCATCTTAAAATGACCATACACATTAGATAGCTGTTGGTCAAACAATGATTCGGCAGTCTATCTCACCGGACTCCGTCATACACAGGAATGTTCTGTTCTGCCAGTTTCTTCTGTGCCCGCTACGAGAAAGCCACTGCACTAACCATTTTACAACAGCTTATCTCCCTGCCTGACCTAAAAGAGCAATTGAAATTCAAATGTCCAATCATTCTGTTCCCGAATATAATCTGTCAGGAAACCCCACATACGTAACAGATGATCATCTGAAATTGGCGGGTTTGGCCAACTTGTATCTAATGTGAATGGGGACTGTTATCGCTATTGCAGTTTACTAAAAGCATTACCATGGTAAATTGTTTTGCTTTAATGTGACATTCTACCTCTCAATCCTACCCTGTGTAAATACATCCTGAAGATGTCACATACCCTAAAAAAATGAAGCAACTTAGACAAACTTTTGGTAGTCTTATCCTGCAGTTGCCTCCTTCCATTTGTCTCCTCCATCCTACTAAATAAATATATAGCTGGATGCGTGTGTATTTATATGTACATGGGTGAAATAAATTATGAACACGTCATCATTTTTCTAAGTAAATGTGTTTCCAAAGGTGCGATTGACATGAAATTCTCACCAGATGTCAGTAACAACCTATCCAAACCACACAAGTAGAGAAGTTAAACCCCTGATGTCTGTAAATTAAGATATGTGTAATAATGAAAAATGACAGAGAAAAAGTATTGAACACATGAAGAGAGATGCAAAAAGCTGTGGAAAGTCATGATTCCCACTGAAATATATTGTTAATTAGACAGCAAACCTGCCACTTAGTGAATAATATCAGCTGGTTCAACTGATGCTCTATAAAAAGGTGTCTCATTACCAAGGTGTCACACAAAAAATAGCTCATGATGGATAAAACCAGTGAGCTGTCTAAGGACCTTCACAACCTTATTGTTGCAAAACATGCTGATGGCATTGGTTACAAAAAAATTCTAAACTACTGACCGTTCCAGTGAGCATTGTTAGGGCCATAATATGGAAAGTCGAAAGAACATTATTTCACCATAAACCAGCCAGAACTGGGTGCAACCCCGCAAAATTTCAGATGGCGGAGTGAAAAGAATTATTAGAGGAGTTGTCCAGGAGCCAAGGACCACCTGTGGAGAGCTACAGAAAGACATGGAATCAACAGGTACAATTTAAAAAAAAAAAAAAAAAACAAACAAACTAAGTAATGCATTAAACCTCTATGGCCTGTATGCATGCTCACCACACAACTTCCACTGCATGTATGCATGCTCACCATTCCATGCTGAACATGGACTCCATTCCTGAACAAAAAGCATGTTCAAGCATGTTTCAAGTTTGCTAAGCAACATTTATACAAGCCTGTGAAATACTGGGAGAATATAGTCTGGATCAGATGAGACCAAAATTGAACTCTTTAGATCCCATAATATACACCATATTTGGATGCCAAAAGGCACTGTATATCACCCCCCAAAAACACCAACAATGAAGTTTGGAGGTTGGAACATCATTGTGTGGGGCATACTTCATTGTGTGGGGCATACTGCATTGGGAAAATTCATGTAATTGAAGGGGGAATGAATGGACAAACGTACCAAAACATTCTTGATAAAAAATCGGCTGCCATCTACTAGAAGGATGAAGATGAAACGATGCTGGACATTTAAGCAAAACAATGATCCCAAGCACACAGCCTAACTCTCAACTGGTTTCCGAGACAGAAAATAAAGCTAATAGAATGGCCAGGCCAAACTCCAGACCTAAATCCAATAGAAAATTTATGGATGGAACTAAAGCTCAGAGTTCATAGGAGCCCATGGGACCTTCAGGATGTGAAAAGTGTTTGTATCGAAGAAAGAGCCAAAATCACACCTGAGCAATGTCTGCGACTAAAGTGGTCGTCGCCAACAAAGGCTTTTCTAGGAAGTATTAACTACATTTCAGTAAGCGTGTTCAGTACTTTCTGCCTGTATTTTCAATTACTACACATAATTTATGGACATCTATGGTTTGATTTCTTTGCCTGTGACATGTTCAATACTTATTTCAACCTCTGTAGGTACACACATGGTCAAAATTGTTGGTACCCCTCGTTTAACGAACTTGAATCTGACAAAAGTAATAATAAATAAAAGATCTATGAAACTGAACAAATGATAGTCAGACATTGCTTTTCAACCATGGTTCCACAGAATTTTTTCTCATTACATAGGTCTGGGCAGAAAATAATGGTACCCTTAACTTAATATTTTGTTGCACAACCTTTTGAGGCAATCACTGCAATCAAACGATTCCTGTAACTGTCAATGAGAATTCTGCACCTCTCGACTGGTATTACTCTGTCGCCTCATTGGGGGACACAGGACCCATGGGTGTTATGCTGCTGTCCACTAGGAGGCGACACTATGCATAATCTGAAAAAGATTAACTGTGGCTCCTCCTGTGCAGTATACACCCCTGGACGACATCAGCCTTCTCCAGTTTTTGCTTAGTGTCGCATAGGAGGCAAGAAAGGGCGCGTTTTTACACAGCCTTGCCGCCTTTTTCCAGCTCTCCGCCCCCTTCTCCTGTCTCAGCAGCCATTTTCGGCTGCAGATTAACCTTGCATCTCCCGGTCTGCAGGACCAGGACCAGGCAGCCAGTCTCCGGGGGGCACAGGACTGTGGATCTTCGGCGCTGGACCTAGGGGCACACTGGTGGGGTAAGATCACAGCTGGGTTTTTTTACTCAGCTGTGAATCCATATTACCTATAAGGCTCCCCTATAGGTTTCTCTACCCCTGTAAGGTCCTCTGCTGGCAGCACTTCTGCACTCTGTGCACTATGCCGGGCTCAAGGTCCAAGAGAACCAGGCAGAACTGCTATTATGCATTCTGCACAGCCTGCGGGACCGCTCTCCCCAGTAGTAGCACGTACCCGCATTGTCAGAACTGTATACAAACTAATGTGTCAGAACCCCAAGAAGCCCCTGCCAATGCCTCGGTGTCTAATGCCACGCCGGAATGGGCTACTCAGATATCGCAATCTATGACGCAGTCTATAGATAACCTAACCTCCACATTGCTTCAGGCTCTGCAGGGTCATGCCTCGGCTATGACCGTTACCCAGCAAAGGGAGAGCTTGACTCAGGAACAAGATGACCCTGGCACATCCACGTCTAGGTCAGGACGCAAGCGGACCCATAGATCAAGTCCATCTGCGTTATCCCATAGCATACGGTCATCCCCCTCTAGGGAGAGACACCGTAGCTCCAGGTCATCTACACCGTCCCATTCCAGGGACA
The DNA here is from genome assembly GCF_051348905.1 of Ranitomeya variabilis. Classification (NCBI taxonomy): domain Eukaryota; kingdom Metazoa; phylum Chordata; class Amphibia; order Anura; family Dendrobatidae; genus Ranitomeya; species Ranitomeya variabilis. The sequence continues at coordinate 646,772,818 of NC_135232.1, read as the reverse complement.
GACAATGCAGATCTCCGCAATCCCCGACCTGAGAAGGCCTCCTCCCAGGCTCACTCAGCAGGGGACGCCTCAGTGATACACAGGATTCGGAAGGCATCTGCGACTCTGACTCAGACAGAGACACGGAGGGGTCCCTGATCCCAATCCCTCCTAGCAATACAGCGCTAGTTGAGGACATAATTTCATCCATCCATCGGGTGCTGGACATTTCTGATCCGCCACCAGAGGCCCCAGAACATAAGATTTCCTTTGAAGGACCTCTGAAGCCGCCTAAGGTTTTCTCTAACCACCTAGAGTTTAAGGCGATCCTTAAAAAGCAGCTCTCACAGCCTGAGAAAAAATTAGCTAATCGCAAATATCTGGAGGCGAGGTACCCCTTCCCACAGGACACCAAGGAATGGACAGATCCACCTGAAGTGGACCCCCCAGTCTCTAGGCTAGCAGCACAGACCCTCCTTTCACTGCCAGATAGCTCAACCCTCAGGGACGCAGCAGACCGGCAGGTAGAACGCATGGCTCGTTCAATTTTCGAGGCAGCAGGGGCATCCCTGGCTCCCGGGTTCGCCTCAGTTTGGGCTGCCAAGGCCATTCTGGCCTGGGCAAAGAATTTACAAGCTCTCCAAACATCCGCTCCTGAGCTGTCGGACCAAGCGGATCAAATAGCAGTTGTAGCAGACTACATGCTCCATGCAGCTCTGGATTCAGCAAGGGGAGTAGCGGGGATAGCATCAAACGCCATCACGATTCGGCGTATCCTCTGGCTGCGGGAATGGAAAGCGGACGCAGCCTCAAAGTCCCTCACGCACCTCCCCTACCTCAGTGGGAGACTTTTCGGTGAAGAGTTGGACACTGATATCCAACGCCACCAGGGGTAAGAGTACTTCTCTTTCCCAACTGAAACCTAAACGCACTTACAAGAAGCGTAACCAAACTCTATTCCGATCCTTTCGGAATTCCTCCGGCTGGTTTGTCTCGCGTCCAGCACAAAATCGTAACCGTTCCCCACGCAGGGACAACTCGCGATCGACGCAAAGGTCGGACAAGACCTGGCAGTCCAAAGCAGGCCAGCCTAAGCACAGAGGAGGAAAATCTCAGACTTTCTCCTCATCATGACTCACGGACTCCGGAAGACGCCACACCAGTAGGCGGCCGACTTTTGCTCTTTCATCAAGTCTGACTGCCTATTACAGAAGACAGGTGGGTCATGGAACTAGTGTCTTCCGGATACAAAATAGACTTCACCTCCAACCCACCGGACCGATTCTTCCTCTCTGTCCCCCCAAAACTGCCAGCCAAGGCTCGTGCCTACCACCAAGCGGTCTCCTTGCTTTTTCAAACAGGAGTCATAGTACCGGTGCCCACGACCGACTGCTTCCGAGGGTTCTACTCCAATCTGTTCGTAGTTCCCAAGAAAGGAGGCAGTGTACGGCCCATACTAGACCTAAAACAGCTCAACAAATATGTACGGGTCCGTCATTTCCTCATGGAGTCCCTTCGGTCCATCATTGCGTCCATGGAGAAGGGAGAATATCTCGCCTCCATAGACATACAAGACGCAGGTTTCTCAGGTTCGCAATAGGCCAGGACCACTACCAATTCGTGGCTCTCCCTTTTGGACTCGCCACGGCTCCCAGAGTGTTCACCAAGGTCGTGGTAGCCACCATGGAAGTCCTGCACTCCAGAGGCATAGTAGTCGTTCCATACCTGGACAATCTACTCATCAAGGCTATCACATTCAAGGGTTGCGAGCTCAGCGTCTCAATCACAACCGATACTCAGTCACATGGGCTGGTTAATCAACCTACAAAAGTCATCACCAACCCCGAGTCAGTCCCTGACCTTCCTGGGAATGTTATTCAACACCTCCAGGGGTCTAGTGGTCCTTCCCAAGGACAAGGCACTGGCTCTCCAACTAGCAGTTCGCACCCTCCTCCGCAAACCCCCTCGATCTCTCCGGTTTACCATGAGAGTCCTCGGCAAGATGGCAGCAGCAATAGAAGCTGTCCCATTAGCCCAGTTTCACCTCAGACCTCTCCAACTAGCCATTCTCAAGTCCTGGGACAGGAATCCCTTTTCTCTCGACAGGGAGTTCCAGCTAACGTCGTCAACCAGGAAGTCCCTGCACTGGTGGCTCAAGCCAACCTCGCTAGCAAAGGGGAAATCCTTTCTCACAGGTCAATGGAAAGTTCTGACCACCGACGCGAGCCTGACTGGTTGGGGTGCGGTGCACCTACACCACAGAGCAAGTGGTCCCCAGTGGAAGCGACCATGCCCATCAACATCCTGGAAATTCGTGCCATCCTTCTGGCATTGAAGGCCTTCCATCACTTACTGGCAGCCTCTCACATCAGAATACAGTCGGACAATGCCACGGCTGTGGCATATGTAAATCACCAAGGGGGGACCCGCAGTACCCAGGCAATGCGAGAAGTGCCACACATCCTCCGCTGGGCGGAGGACACAGGGTCGGTTCTTTAGGCGGTCCACATTCCGGGTGTGGACAACTGGGAAGCAGACTTCCTCAGCCGACAAGGAATAGACTCGGGAGAGTGGTCTCTCCATCCCGAAATTTTTCAACAGATCTGTCCGCTGGGGGACCCCGGATGTGGGCCTAATCGCATCCCACTTCAATGCCAAGGTCTCCAACTTCATGGCCAGAACACACGATCCGCGGTCGCTCGGAGCAGACGCTCTGGTTCAGGACTGGACCAAGTTCCAGCTTCTGTATATTTTTTTCCACCTCTCCCCCTGATATCCAGAGTGGTGAGGAAGATCAAACAAGAGGGAGTTCCAACCATCTTAATTGCACCGGACTGGCCCAGACGCACATGGTACGCCGACATCGTACAACTCACAGCAGATGCCCCCTGGCATTTCCCCGACCGCCACGATCTTTTATCACAAGGCCCGTTCTACCACTAGAACTCAGGGGCTCCCAATTTGAAGGCGTGGCCCTTGAGACCTGGGTTCTAACCCAGGCAGGGCTCTTGGCGGACGTCATTGGAACCATGATCAGAGCACGGAAACCAGCGTCTGCCAAGATTTATTACCGTACCTGGAAAGCTTTCTTTACCTGGTGCGAATCTCGTGGCCAGATCCCACTCCCTTATTCCCTACCCAAAGTACTTGGTTTTCTCCAATCGGGTCTGGAGGCCAGGCTGTCATTGGGCTCGCTTAAGAGCCCGGTGTCGGCCCTCTCAGTGCTTTTTCAAAGGCGCATTGCTACCAAGCTGCAAGTAAGGACTTTCCTTCAGGGGGTTTCCCCGATTGGTTCCCCCCTACAGACGACCACTAGAAACGTGGGACCTCAACCTGGTCCTGACAGCATTGCAGGAACCACCCTTCGAACCCCTTAAGGAGGTCCCGCTCCGCCTTCTTTTCCAGAAGGTGGTTTTCCTGGTGTCAATCACCTCGCTACGCAGGGTGTCTGAACTGACAGCACTCTCCTGCAGACGGCCCTTCCTGGCTTTTCACCAGGACAAGGTAGTTCTTCGTACGGTCCCATCCTTCCTTCAGAAGGTTGTGTCCGACTTCCACCTCAATGAGGAAATTTCACTACCATCCCTTTGTCCGGTTCCGGTTCATAGAGTGGAGAAGGCTCTGCATACGCTTGACCTTGTCAGGGCATTGCGTATATACGTGTCTAGGACTGCGTCCTTCCGGAGGTCTGATTCTCTTTTCCTCCTTCCGGAAGGCGGCCACAAGGGTCTGCCAGCTTCCAAAGCTACCCTTGCCAGGTGGATCAAATCCACCATACAAGAGGCCTACCGCCTTAAGAATTCTCCTCTTCCAGCCGGTATTACGGCACACTCTACACGGGCGGTAGGGGCCTCCTGGGGCATTCGGCACCAGGCTTCGGCACAACAAGTGTGTAAGGCGGCCACATGGACTAGCTTACACGGGTTTACTAAACACTACAGGGTTCATACCCAGTCCTCAGCAGACGCGAGCCTGGGTAGATGTGTCCTGCAGGCGGCGGTGCCCTAAGTATAGGGGCCTGTCTGCACAATATTCGTCCATTGCTTCCCACCCAGGGACTGCTTTAGGACGTCCCATGGTCCTGTGTCCCCCAATGAGGCGATATAGTAAAGGAGATTTTTGTGTACTCACCGTAAAATCTTTCTCTTAGCCTCTAATTGGGGGACACAGCTCCCACCCTGTTGCCCTTTCCGGGCCGTTGTAACTGTTGAGTTCTCATATTGTTTTCTTGAGCTCGTACATAGTTGCCTTCTTACAGGCATAATTATGTTATTCATGTTACATAGTTGCCTTCTTACAGGCATAATTATGTTATTCATGTTACATAGTTGCCTTCTTACAGGCATAATAATGTTATTCATGTTACATAGTTGCCTTCTTACAGGCATAATTATGTTATTCATGTTACATAGTTGCCTTCTTACAGGCATAATTATGTTATTCATGTTACATAGTTGCCTTCTTACAGGCATACTTATGTTATTCATGTTACATAGTTGCCTTCTTACAGGCATAATTATGTTATTCATGTTACATAGTTGCCTTCTTACAGGCATAATTATGTTATTCATGTTACATAGTTGCCTTCTTACAGGCATAATTATGTTATTCATGTTACATAGTTGCCTTCTTACAGGCATAATTATGTTATTCATGTTAAGTTCCTACTACTGCTTTTGCACAAAACTGGAGAAGGCTGATGCCGTCCAGGGGTGTATACTGCACAGGAGGAGCCACAGTTAATCTTTTTCAGATTATGCATAGTGTCGCCTCCTAGTGGACAGCAGCATAACACCCATGGTCCTGTGTCCCCCAATTAGAGGCTAAGAGAAAGAGATTTTACGGTGAGTACAGACAAATCTCCTTTTTGGCCCACTCCTCAAGAGCAAACTGCTCCAGTTATCTCGTGTTTGAAGGTTGCCTTTTCCAGACGGCATGTTTCAGAGAATAGTCCAATGTTTTCCTCTTAGCCATTCTTGGGTGTTTTTAGCTGTGAGTTTTGGGTCATTATCCTGTTGCAAGACCCATGACCTGCGAATGAGACCAAGCTTTCTGACACTGGGCAGCACATTTCTCTCTAGAATCCCTTGATTGTCTTGAGATTTCATTGTACCCTGCCCAGATTCTAGACACCCTGTGCCAGATGCAGCAAAGAAACCCCAGAACATAAGTCTCCTCCATGTTTCACAGTAGGGACAGTGTTCTCTTGATATGCTTCATTTTTCTGTCTGTGAACATAAAGCTGATGTGCCTTGCCAAAAAGTTCCATTTTGTCTCATCTGTCAAAAAGACATTCTCCCAAAAGCTTTGTGGCTTGTCAACGTGTAGTTTGGCAAATTGCAGTCTGGATTTTTAATGATTTTTTTTTCAACAATGGTGCCCTCCTTGGTCGTCTCCCATGAAGTCCACTTTGGCTCATACAACAACGGATGGTGCGATCTGACACTTGATGTTCCTTGAGCTTGAAGTTCACCTTTAATCTGTTTAGAAGTTTTTTTGGACTTTATTGTTACCATTCGTATTATCCGTCTCTTTGATTTGTCAGCAATTTCCCTCCTGCGGCTACGTCCAGGGAGGTTGGCTACAGTCCCGTGGATCTTACATTTCTGAATAATATGTGCAATTGCCATAAATAGTACAAAAATATATATCAAAACATTACATTATTTAATGACTAGAGCACAGGATGAATGTCCCAGGAATGCTGGAAAAGCGCCCATCCCCCCACTCCCCCAGATGTAAATACCCTTGTAATGGTATGCATAAGGAAAAGCACCTACACTATCCAACCAAGGTCACCCCAAAACAGTGGGATTCTATAGTAATGCCATTAAGTATGGTGGTGGAAGAAAGGATGCTAGCACTTATCACTACACAGAGGTGGGAGGGGGCGGTCGGGCGATGGTCCCCAACGCACGTTTCGTGGCCACCAGTGCCACTTCCTCAGGGGGATAACCATATACTGCCTAACAGGACCTTAAAATAGCCCTTGGCCCCGGTCACATGGTACACAGCAGCCAATCACAGTGGCGCCATCGGCACATATGCACTGTGTCCGGCAGGTCCCGGCAGTGAAACTCAGCGTCAGACCAGGTGCGCACGCCGGGACCTGCCGGACACAGTGCGTATGTGCCGATGGCGCCACTGTGATTGGCTGCTGTGTACCATGTGACCGGGGCCAAGGGCTATTTTAAGGTCCTGTTAGGCAGTATATGGTTATCCCCCTGAGGAAGTGGCACTGGTCGCCACGAAACGTGCGTTGGGGACCATCGCCCGACCGCCCCCTCCCACCTCTGTGTAGTGGTAAGTGCTATCATCCTTTCTTCCACCACCATACTTAATGGCATTACTATAGAATCCCACTGTTTTGGGGTGACCTTGGTTGGATAGTGTAGGTGCTTTTCCTTATGCATACCATTACAAGGGTATTTACATCTGGGGGAGTGGGGGGATGGGCGCTTTTCCAGCATTCCTGGGACATTCATCCTGTGCTCTAGTCATTAAATAATGTAATGTTTTGATATATATTTTTGTACTATTTATGGCAATTAAAGTTTGTTTTATAAATCATTGCTCTGAATTTTTCTCCTTTTGGCATGGTTTGTTTTGAGCTGATTTGGTGAGGTCGGGGTCTTTTGGCGTATCTACTGCCAGACCTCGTGCGCTCACAAAATGTATTTGGGAGTTTTGTATTTAATATGTCAATTGTAGTCACAGGAACATCAAGCTGCTTGGAGATGGTCTTATAACTTTTACCTTTAATGTGTTTGTCTATAAATTTTCTTTCTAATCTCCTGAGACAACTCTTTCCTTCGTTTCCTCTGGTCCATGTTGAGTGTGATACACACCATGTCATCAAACAGCACAGTGAGTATTTGTAGCCTGATATACAGGTCACTCACTGATTCCAAGATTGTAGACACCTGTGATGTCTGTAATTAGTGGACACACCGTGATTTAACATGTCCCTTTTGTCACATTATGTTCAGGGGTACCATCATTTCTCTCCAGGCCTACTTCATGAGTTTTATTTTAAAAAAAATTCTGTGGAAGCATGGTGGAAAAGCAATATCTGACTTTCATTTGTTCATTTTCATAGACTTTGTATTTATTATTACATTTGTCAGATTCAAGTTAGTTATGTGACCATTATGGGATTTTCTGTCATTTAAACAAGTGGTACCAACAAATTTGACCACGTGTGCATATTTGCGTGTGTATGTGTGTGTGTGTGTGTATGTATATATATATATATATATATATATATATATATATATAATGTTTCACTACAGAACTAGCTGCATAATGGAAAGGAATACAACTGCAGGATCAGACTACTTAGACCATTATCTTGGTGATGTGTAGGAATGGGACAAACCCTTTGAACTTTGATTTTTCTTCAAATCTGAAACATCAGTTTTAAATTGAAGCTCAGGAAAGGGAAAGTAAAGGCAATGTAAACTCTGTGGATCAGGCATTGTGACTCTGGCTCTCATGAAGGCAGATTTTTAACGCTTATTTTCGGTTTGCATTGTCAAAAAAATAAGAAAATGACTGCCCATGTGCTTGAAAAAATTACAATTATTCTTGTTTTCAATGCATTAACGGCTGGGAATAACAAACAGTGTATAGAAAAACAAAATGTATTTTGATTTTATTCTTTTTGGCCAAATGAAATGCAAGTGACTTGACCAGACAGACCTCTAACGCTCGTCTCTCTTTTGATCTCTTCCCTTCCCTCTTTCTGTCTCGCTCTGTTCTTTTGTGTCGCTTTCCACAGGTAATTCACCGCTGGGTGCCTTGCAGCAGAGACCCTTGTAATAGGTCCCACATTGACAAAACTATCCTGCTGATTAAGATTGAGGACAAATATGTTGCTGTGATTGAGACTGGGGTGCTTGAGCTTGGGGCCGAAGTGTGACTCTGCGGGTTCAGTCATCTTTTCAAGCTTTCAGACAGGAATGAACTTTTAAACTGTTTGGGGACAGAACAGAGTTCAAGATGGCGAAGAGCTCTGCCATAGCCCAAAACCTGTAAAATTATTTTTTTTTCTGCATTTGTTTTAATTATCTGCAGATGTTCACCTGCATAAAGAGTATAAACAGAGAAAAAAACTATAAGACCGTTATCTTATATGTACAATGGAATAATGCTATGCATTTCATATGCTTTAAGTCAGAAACCTATTGAATTTCTCCATGCAGAATATGATCTTCATATTTTTCTAATTTATTTGCCAAAAACGATTGCCTCTCATACTGTAGCATGTTGTGTTTTTTTTTCTTATTACATTTCTTTAAAATGTGCAGAATTTTTTTTGTCCACTTATTTTGTAAACTGCAAAACACTGCATAGTTCTTCTTTTTTTCTTCTCAAATTATTATTTTTTTAATTTTACCGAAACTGCACTAAACCATTTTCCTACGACAGTGCACTAAGAGAATAAATCTGCTATTGGTCAGAGTGTTTATTTATAAATATAGAAATATACAGAAATTACATAATTTAAAATTTTAATTGAAATTGATTTTTATTGAATCTAAGCCCCTGCTGACTCGCCCCACCACACCCCTCTTCCTTGCTCCAAGTATCCATCCTAAACATGGCTTTTGCCATTGGTCTATACAGCAGTGGCTTATCGTAGCCATTCATTCAGTTTTCCTAAAAATAATAAAATGCAGTATTCCCAGAAAGTTTAATACCTGCTTGCAATGGGCTGCATCACATTTGTATGTGTATATCTTACTTTCATGAAAGTGGGCAAACGTTGGACTTCTTCAGCACTAGACATGTATCTCATGTATAAATTTATATTCACTGAAATCCAGGGTAAAAAAAAGAAAATCTACCAAAAAGCCTAACAGTATTAGTTACGGTAACTAAGCTGCCTGTTATGCCAGTCACTTCCGGCACAGAGCGTTCACAGACCACTCCTGCTAGCGATCAACGGCTCCTGCTGACTTCACGAGCGGCTTCTCTACTGCTCTGTTTATGGTTTATGGGGCATGACTGGCGCCCTTTTGCTGATTTGCAGCCAGCTCTCCACTACCTTAATGCGAGGAGCTGGTTGTCAATCAGAATGACCTCAGCAGTCATGCCCTATCTACAGACCAGTCCTGAAAGAGGAAGATCTGTTCGGTCACCCCCTGCCGACAGCAGCCTCGAAGAAGAGCTGCTCTATTTAGCTGCTTGAACCACTGGTATCAGCAGTCGGTGATCCATCGCTGAGTTTTTAGGCCCCTAGCAGCTTCGCTCTGTGATCACAGCTGGGGATTTATACATCCAGCTTCCCCATCTACCCATTTAGACAAGGTGGTGTTCAAAGAGGATAACCCTTTCCAGGAATGTTTACATAGGACTTTTCAGCAGTGGGAAAAGAAATGCACCAGGTCGTGCAGATTATGCTGCTTTTAAACAACTAAGATTCAGTTTTCTGAAAATCTGTGGCGTAAATCCGCAGCACAAATTGGCATGCAGTGCTTATCAACTTGCGCTATTAATCTTTTTTCCATATAACGGTGTAGATGGAAGTTCCTGCTTTGTTTCCGCTTTGTAGATTTTTTTTTTTGCTGCATTGTAAAAATTTATTATGACACTTATGCTTTTTTTATATATATTTTGTGGTTTTTCTTTCTATGGAGAAGACTATATAAAAAACACTCCAGTAGCATACTGTATTTCTGAAAAAAAAAAAAAATGCCTGGAAGACGCAAGGTTCGTTGTGCGTTTCAGATTTTTCCATTAACTCACAGCTTAGGTCTGGCTACATTGTTTTGCTGCAAGAAAAAAAAAACTCTTAAATTGCCCTTAATAGAGTAAATTAACTTTCATGTAAAAAAAAAAAAAAATTCTGACCCGTAAAGTTATGAAAGTTTGCAAATCAATTTATTAGAAGATTTGTTGTCTTTTCTGTAAAATAAAAAAAAATAAAAATGCCATGTAAGTGGCTTCCTGCTTTTCTCTGCAGTCCATTTACCTGGCTTTCTCTGCATTGATATCTGAATGTATTCCTCTGGAGTACAGATGCTGGCATTCGGACAGTCAGCACTGGAGATGGAAGAATCTATTTGCCAGACGCAATCGCCCAGGTCCATAATCTGTGACTGCTGGACGGGAAGTCTGCAAATCTCCTCTTACCTCCTGGCATTCCTAGCTTTTTTTTTTAATATTAGTTCTAGCACAACTAGTCAAGAGGAGCCGAGGATGTGGGCGTAAGGGCTCATTTCCACTTGCGAGAGAAAAAACAGTCTGTAATCTGGACCGAAAAAAAGGATGTAACGTATGCGATTGTCATGCGGGTGTTATGCGGTTTTTTTTTTTAATTATTTTTTTAATCGCACCATCCATTTTACATTCGTATGACATTCGTATGCAATCCGTTTTTTTTCTCTGAAACGATTTTTATACAGTCATTTACAGGACCATTTACAGTGTTCTATGCCACAGAATGGTAAGGTATCCGTAAAAAACGGACGGAATACTGATGGTCCGTATTCCATGCGGTTTTTTCCGCACCCATTGACTTGCCTTGGCGAGTGTCGTCCGAGACTCGCAGCAATACGCAGCATGCTGCGATTTTTTTCTCAGTCCGATTTCGGCTGAGAAAAAAATTGCAAATGAAGACACCTATTGAATAACATTGGTCCGAGTGCAATCCGATTTTTTTTTTTTTTTTTTTTTTATCGGATTGCACTCGTCCGTTTTCCTCGCAAGTGGAAATGAGCCCTTAAGGAGATAATCAGGCCTCCTGTCCAGCGGTCACAGATTACTGACCTAGCCAATGCATCGGAGTCCTGCGAGTCGATTCTCCCATCTCTAGGCAGCATCTATGTCCTCCTCTGAATGTTGTACTTATCATAAGAATGTCCTGCAGCAGCCTATCCCCATAAATAGTGAGATGCCAGTGCTGACTCTTTCACTGCCATCATCTGTACTCCACATGAGAATGTTCTGATATCAATGCAGCTGAAGACCAGCCAAATAAACTGGAGAAAAGCAAGAGTTTGCAAGCCACTTACCATATATGCAATTTTTTAGTTTTTTTACAGGAATGAAGACAAATCCCCTAATAGTCATTTGCAAAGTTTGATAACATTCCATGCTGGATAAAATTATGAAACAAAAATTATATCATTGCTCCTCATGGATTTAAAGAAAAAAAACAAACAAAAAACCCAACCCAGCAGGACCCTGCATATATGCCGCCATGGAGATGGCCGTCTGCCAAACAATGCTTCAGCCAATCGTTCATCTCCCATTTGCAGGTGCACTTGTTTGGCTGAACGCTTATGTGTTCTTTAAGGCTACGTTCACATTTGCGTTGGGCAGAGCTGTGGAGGGCTGCCTACTTCCTCCGTTAAGCCCCGCCCACTGCCTCACCTCTTCCATTCAGCTCCGCCTACATCTGCATGCATCCTGCATACCCCATCTTTAACATTGGGTACGCAGGCTTTGCGGATGCCTCCGCATGCGTTGTTTTGATGCTGCGCCGACCGCAACAAAATGCAACATGTTGCGTTCGGCGCAGCACCAAAACAACGCATGCGGAGGCATCCGCAAAGCCTGCGTACCCAATGTTAAAGATGGGGTATGCAGGATGCATGCAGATGTAGGCGGAGCTGAATGGAAGAGGTGCGGCAGTGGGCGGGGCTTAGTGGAGGAAGTAGGCAGCCCTCCACAGCTCTGCCCAACGCAAATGTGAACGTAGCGTTAGAGAGTTGCTGTCAGACATGTCTGAAGGCGACATCCCAGGGAGAACAAATGGATCGATATTTTCTCTCGACAAATATCGACAGATTCAGCTAGCATTAGTGTAATGTGTATGGGGACTTACCAGGTACATAGCTCCCCTTCCTATGTGAGAAAAATGGTAATCTAAGATTTACTGCAGTCACACCTGAGTATTGAAGTCATGTTTCTGATTGGATTTGGATTTTAGGCCAAATTATTGGGTATCTTTTTTAATAAGACCAGCTTACTTCTCATTGAGTTTGAGAAATGAATGTCTTTAATCTGATGGAAGCTTCTGCCACTGTGTAATCATATCCAGACTATTTTTCCTTTCCTCGTTTCATCCTCCTTGTAACTCCCCTTCAATATACAATGGACGTTTTGAGTATTTATAACTGTGGCAATGAAATATACATACGTGTTGTCAAATTTGTTGGTTTATTAGATTGATATCCATGCATTTTCACAGTGTAAGAATACCTTGTAGCTGTTATTTTTTTCTTTTTGTTGTTGTTTTTTTTTTTTTTTTATAATGCGTTTCTAATACCCCCTTGCCTCAATCTTTCTATAGAAATGATGGTTTTGAATTTATCGGCCTCCAGAAAATGTGTTCAACACGTGCAAGAAAATCCCCTTTTTAATATGAATGTTCTGGCTTTTTTTTTTTGTTTTGTTTTTTTTACATTGCCTTTACTTTCCTTTCTTTTTTTGATATCCTAGAAATATTCTTATTTATTTGACATTTTCTTTTTGTATTCAATTAGGTATAGAAGCTCAGGAAAAGCTGTGTGTATTGATTATTTTTGCTATATGTTTCTTGTGCTGTTTAGACACTTGGGCGACGTGCCGAACATTGGAATGTTATCAATTGATTACAAAAATAATTTAATTTAAAAAAAAAAAAAAAACTGAACAAAAACGTGACCGTGAGTTAATATTTATTTCGTTTGATGCTTATGTTTATTGTATTTTATTAATTTTATAAATCCGCTTTGACTTTTCTTCAACCAAAGTGCTTTGGATACATAATACATGTTGATGCAATCACACTACCTGGATAAATGAATTTATAAAACATGGTCTTTTGGGGGCTGTGAAGGGGCAATAGTTCATACTTTTTTTTTTTTTTTAATATACACTCTATATAATATATGTTTTAGCTGACACATTGTGAGTTTAAAGAGGTCAACATGATTGCCCACCCCTGTTATAGACCATTTCAAGGCACTCCATTCTGCAAACTGTGGCCAAAGGGCTGAAACAGTGGCCCACGGGCTACACCGTGCCATCCATCCGCCACCTTCACCGTAATCTGCATCATCAGGCTGCAGAATACATTGGTGGAAGAGGGGGTATGAATCATGTGTATGGGATGTTTGTATGTATATAGAGAGGCTATGAGGAGGCTCATTCTGCATATAGGGGCACTGTGTGGGGGGGCTCATGCGGTACATAGGGCCATTGTTTAGGGGATTTCTGCATACATAATTCTGCTCAATATTAAGTGATAGAATTATTTGACATTAATATTAATTGCAATTTGTTAATATTCAGCAGAACTTAGTAATTTCAGCCCTCCACAAGTCATGGCCTTTCATAAGGGCTCCTTGGGAAAATTAATTGCCTCACCCTTGGTCTATATGATACAGCACTCACATGCTCACTTTATAGGATGTACTAGTAAGTAATAGATTCGGGTTGTTTGACTACAGGTAACTACTGGCTATCAATCAATCACGTTTCAGGCGGCTGACTTAAAAAAAAAAAACAGTTTCCATTTAATTTAAAGTTAAAGGGAACCTGTCACCCCTAAAATCGAAGGTGAGCTAAGCCCACCAGCATCAGGGGCTTATCTACAGTATTCTGTAATGCTGTAGATAAGCCCCCGATGTATCCTGAAAGATGAGAAAAAGAGGTTAAATTATACTCACCCAGGGGCAGTCCGATCCGATGGGTGTCGCGGTCCGGGGCCTCCCATCTTCATAGGATACTTATTGCAAAACAATGGGGAGACAAAGAGCGCAATTGGGTCTTATCCACGTTACACAGAGGAGAATATACACCAAATTTGCTCACCTGGTTAGGATGAGATTAGAGCATATAGATAGCGGCTGCTGCAGATCCACAGGTGTTCACCGACCAGAGAAAATAATGTCTTCAAAGGGAGATTTGTAGTTAAAATTCTGCGCTGCCGCTGAGATGAATATCAGGAGAGTATAGTTGATTCACAGTGGTTTTATTCAACGCGTGTGGTATTTCCTGATGAAGTGGGCATGAGACCCCTGAAACGCGTTGAATAAAACCACTGTGAATCAACTATACTCTCCTGAAATTCATCTTAGCGGCAGCGCAGAATTTTAACAACAAATCTCCCTTTGAAGACATTATCTTCATAGGATAACGTCCTCTTCTTGTCTTCACGCTGCGGCTCTGGCGTACTTTGTCTGCCTTGTTGAGGGCAGAGCAAAGTACTGCAGTGCGCAGGTGCCTGGAAAGGTCACAGAGGCCCAGCACCTGCACACTGCAGTACTTTGCGCTGCCCTCAACAGGGCAGATAAAGTACGCCTGCGCCGGAGCCGCAGCGTGACGACAAGAAGAGGACGTCATCCTATGAAGATAGGACCGGACCAGGACACCCATCGGATCGAACCGCCCACCCAGGTGAGTATAATCGAACCTCTTTTTCTCATCTTTTAGGATACATCGGGGGGGGGCTTATCTACAGCATTCCAGACTGCTGTAGATAAGCCCCTGATGCTGGTGGGCTTAGCTCATTGTTGATTTGGGAGGTGACTGGTTCCCTTGAGGCCATGTGCACACGTTCAGGATTTTTCATGTTTTTTTCGCATTCTTTCGCTATAAAAACGCGAAAAACACGCTTACATATGCCTCCTATTATTTACAGGGTATTCCGCATTTTTTGTGCAAATGTTGCATTTTTTTCCGCGAAAGAATCGCATCGTGGAAAAAAAAGCAACATGTTCATTAAAAATGCGGAATTGCGGGGATTCCGCACACCTAGGAGTGCATTGATCTGCTTACTTCCCGCACGGGGCTATGCCCACCATGTGGGAAGTAAGCAGATTATGTGCGGTTGGTACCCAGGGTGGAGGAGAGGAGACTCTCCTCCACGGACTGGGCACCATATAATTGGTAAAAAAAAAAGAATTAAAATAACAAATAGTGATATACTCACCCTCTGATGGCCCCCGAAGTGTTCCCGCCTCTCCGGTGCATGCTTTCTCTTCCGTTCCTATAGATGGTGTGGTTCAGGACCTGTGATGACGTCGCTGTCTTGTGATTGGTTGCGTGACCGCTCATGTGACTCACGCGACCAATCACAAGCCGCGACGTCATCGAAGGTCCTGAACCACACCGGCATCTATAGGAACGGACGCCGCTGAGGAGATTGGCTGTCTGCAGAGGGTGAGTATAACCATTTTTTTATTTATTTTTATTATTTTTAAACATTCTATCTTTTACTATTGATGCTGCATAAGCAGCATTTATAGTAAAAAGTTGGTCACACTTTTCAAACAGTATGTTTGACAAGTGTGACCAACCTGTCAGTCAGTTTTCCAAGTGATGCTACAGATCGCTTGGAAAACTTTAGCATTCTGCAAGCTAATTACGCTTGCAGAATACTGAAAAAAACGGAAAAAAAACGCAAAAAAAAAATGCGGATTTCTTGCAGAAAATTTCCGGTTTTCTTCAGGAAATTTCTGCAAGAAATCCGGACGGGTTCACATACCCTGAAGGGAAAGATATGGCAACTTAACCCGGGCCGTAAGTAAAGACCTTCCCAAATTTGATGTTTTGCAAAAGTTTCCTATTACAGAATATCTATCTTTGGGTCTTATGCAATCAGAAGAACTGTTCCGGGTATTAAATGTTAACTGGTATAAGGGGATACTCTGGCATTATATGAACTAACCATGCCTTTGGCCCATTCACAACAGTACACTGTTTACCAAATAGCCAAAAGAAACCTGTTTGCACTGCATAAAAAGTAGGTCCTTAAGCACACAGAGGCCCTGCAACACCTTGAGCACTCAATGTACTGCTGCATACCATTGTCATATGGAGATAAACATAATAATGTTGGATGGAATATCCTCTTTCAGGATATTTTCTCTCTTCCCTGTTTTGCTAGCGTTATTGATTCAATTTAGAGTTGAATCCTCATGGAGGTTCAGTAAGGCCTCATAGAAGTCTATGGGTATCTTATAATTCTTACATACAACTTGGGTTGCACAGAACTGTGTATCATTTGTGCACATGAACATTAAATTGAATCTGTCAGCAGGTTTTTGCTATTTGATCTGAGAGCAGCCGAATATAGGGCAGGAGAGCCTGATTCCAGGGATTTGTTACTTGTTAGGCTCTATCGAAGCTACAACACAATCAGTGTTTTATCATCTAGAGATTATCACTGCAGGACTAGGTGTCATGTGCAAGCCAGTCCAACTAATCTGTGTAACTCCTCCCCCATCACTGATTGGCAACTTGCAGACAATGTACACATGAAGCTGCCAATCAGTGGTGTGGACAGTATTATACACAGCTCAGCATTTGAGCGCTGCTACAACAGTGAAAACGTATTGTTTAAAAACTGCACCAAGCAGCCCAGTAAGTGACATATCGCTGGAATTAGAATTACTGCCCCTATATCGTACTGCTATTGTCACTGTCCTGACAGATTTTCATTAAAAAGCTGGAAGTTTGGTGAAACCGCAAAAAGAGGTATTCAGTATAAAATACACAGATGCTAACGTAACAGTTACATTTGATGAATATAAAGTTACGGTACATAAATTGTTTTTAGCTTTCTCTTTACCTGGTGTAAATGCCATTACTTTCTTGAAACTGGCGTTTTGCCTTTGGTTGCTGTACTTCTCTGTTCCCGAGATATGACCTCCTCTTCCCTGAGTGTACAAGTAGAGGCCAAAAGTTTTGAGATTGACACAAATGTTGGTTTTCACACCGCTTCCTGCTTCTGTGTTTTGTGATCTTTTTGCCTCGTCTGTCTATGGTTATTTTAGTACAATTCTAAACATTTGATAGGTTTTAAACAGATTTTTTGGACAAGTACAATAAGACTCAATATTGTTGCCTCTGATTTTTCATGGCTTCTGTCTGTCACTCTGTCATGCTGGATATTTTGTTTGTCTACCCGCTTTTTTAGGAGTCACCCCAGATTGTCACATCAATGTTATCCAGTATAGAATAATTAGTGAGCTCTAAAATTAGGGCAATTTTGCTGTTACATGTCACAATTATATAATTTACATGAGCCCTTGAATAAATCACATTTATAGAAACCATAATCTTAGGCTATATTCATGCAGCTGTGAAAAGTGGTCATGGCTCGCACAATACCCGGCCACACCGCAAGCTCAGGTCAGACTGGTTGGGCTGGCTTTAATGTTCTGAGCACAGTCCATAGACAATAAATGGAGTGGAGGCCAAGCATGCCCACCTCTGCTACATCAGCCCTGTTTTGGGATCATGGGTATTGGACCCTCCAGCGATCAAGTTATATCCTACCCTATACTGACCCTTTCATTGGACATCGGAGGAAACAAAGGTTTCATTTGCGTCTCTGGTTGTTGGTTCTCTGATGGTGGCTCTTGGTTAGTTACAGATAGTTTGCAGTAACAGGATCATATATCGTACATGCCTCAGTGCTATAATTTATTGATTTTCTATATTGAAGAAGAGATCCGCTTGACACATGTACATCTGACTGCATATTGCTTTAGGCATTTTACCTTTTGTGCTCAATAGCCTGATTTTTTTTTTTTCTATGAGTCCGGAGAATTATCAAATCTCAATGATTACAATTAGTTCTATTTATTCTGCCTGGTGGGGACATCACTAATGTAGCCAGGAGGTGGCAGCATCAGTCAGAAATGGACTACACGGGCTGTGGTGGCCAATTCTGTACAGGGAGCGGCTGGTTCATACACAAATTTTCTCCATGTCCGTCCCATGTTAGGAGATATGCATAACACTTGGATTCACTTTGGAAGTCTTCAAACCATATATTTGACCTCACAGAGACTAACTGTCTTGGATTTTTATAAAATAACACACTCAAAAAATTCAATTTAAGTAGACTTCTAAGACTCCAATGCTTTATTATCCTTGCTTATATAGCACCAACATATTCCGCAGCACTTTACCGTCCTTGTCTTCATTGGGGCTCACGACCATGTTCCCTATCAAGTCTCTGCAGTGTGGAAGGAAATATCAAAACAGCTGGAAAAAAATGGGTTTAAGCCTCATTCAGACTTCTTTTTTTTTTTTCTCGTATGAAAAGCAAAGACCGTTCTTCGTTAGTTTTCTTACATCCATTTTTGCCCCTTATGGCTTTTGAAATTGTTTTTCTTGTATCAAAGAAAAAAATCCAGGCATCCCATTTTTCTGCAGCAAAATAAAACAAACAAAAACATGGAAGAGAACAAGTGCGTGAAAACAGATGTCTTGAAGCTAGTCTTAAGTAGAGATGAGCAAGTTTTCAATATTCGGTTTGGATTACGATCGCTGGCGAATATTGTATTTGCAATATTCGCCAAACACAGCCGAGCGCCAATGGAGTAAATGGGAGTAGAAATGAGCAAATATGTTTGGAAACGATCGTCAAACATAAAATCAGCACGAACAGGGTGCCAATTTGGCCACTTCAGGTTCGGCGATCGCTTCCAAACATAATCGCTCATCTCTCATCTTAAGCCTCATTCTGCCTCAGCCTTAATGCTGTATCTTATGTCCTGTTCACACAGACTAGCAGCATACATTATGGCACAGCTATGCAATAAGTTTTCTGAATCATTTCTAGGACAAGTTTTTTTTTTTATCTAAAAAACTGCAGGTTACATGTATGAATAACTACAAAAGCGGCTAAAGTGCCATAAAAATCTCCGATCCGAATGTCCCTAAAGTCGCAAGATGCCCTTTTATTAATGTACATTACAGCTAAGGTTCCTTTTACAAGTAATCGTTTTCAAACAAGGCTCCTCTGATGCCTTCCATGGAAAGGAATGTGCGAGTAGATCAACTACATGAATGGCATGACCGTGTAGTCTGCAGCACAGAAGACTATTTGAAGCTACGCATGCATGTTCTCCCCCGAGAATTTAAATTGCCCTAACTTTGATGGCTCTATTTTGGTGCATGAGCTCACATGGATTTTTGGCAGAAATCCAGTGATTGTATCTACCCTGTCCACGAAAAAAAAATTATATAATTCATTGTGACTGTATTTCCTGCTTCAGTAGGTGAAGGGCATTAATTCAGCTGTGGAGAATGCATTATTACTTAACGCAGCTTATCTTGAGGTTCTGAGATTCACCTCTGGCTCTGAATTGTTATGCATAGCGCAGTTGACAATGTGTTGTTTCTCACTTGTTTTAATTTTAAGCCCTTCTAAAATAATGACAAACACATACAGCCGATCAGTGGGCGACACGGAGGAGGAGGTGTGAGAAAGTCCTGGGTGCTGAATCTTGAGCTGAAATTCTTGAGAATTTTCAGTCTGTCGGATAGTGGTTTGATCTTGCATCAACAATCTATATAGGCTAAACTTACACTACTGTCAGTCATAGCTCAGTGGTGTCTAAGGCTTCTTTCACATTTCCGTCGGTACGGGGCCATCACAAACAGTCGGCCCGACGTACCGACGGACGTTGTGCACAATTGTCTTACGATGCATCCGCTGCCCATTGTGAGTTCCGGGGAGGAGGGGGCGGAGTTCCGGCCGCGCATGCGTGGTCGGAACTGGCGGATTCGACGGACGAAAAAACGTTACACTGAACGTTTTTTCGTCTCGACGGACTGCAAAAACACGACGCATCCGTCGCACGACGGATGCGACGTGTGTCCATCCGTCGCAATCCGTCGTTAGTTCAAGTCAATGGCAAAAAAACGGATCCTGCGGGCACATTTGCAAGATCCGTTTTTTTGCCATAACCACGGATTGCGACGGCCCCCAGAAGACAGAAATGTGAAAGAAGCCTAAGGGTACCGTCACACATTGAAATTTTCATCGCTGCGACGGCACGATTCGTGACGTCGCAGCGTCGTATAATCATCGCTCCAGCGTCGTAGACTCGGTCACACGTTGCAATCACGGCGCTGGAGCGATGCCGAAGTCCCCGGGTAACCAGGGTAAACATCGGGTAACTAAGCGCAGGGCCGCGCTTAGTAACCCGATGTTTACCCTGGTTACCAGCGTAAACGTAAAAAAACAAACCGTACATACTCACCCGTCGGTGTCCTTCAGGTCCCTTGCCGTCTGCTTCCTGCTCTGAGTGCAGCCGTACAGTGAGAGCAGAGCGCAGCACCGCTGTGATCTGCTCTCACTTTCCGGCCGGCACTCAGAGCAGGAAGCAGACGGCAAGGGACCTGAAGGACACCGACGGGTGAGTATGTACGGTTTGTTTTTTTACGTTTACGCTTGTAACCAGGGTAAACATCGGGTTACTAAGCGCCGCCCTGCGCTTAGTTACCCGATGTTTACCCTGGTTACAAGCGAAGACATCGCTGGATCGCTGTCACACACAACGATCCAGCGATGTCAGCGGGTGATCAAGCGACGAAAGAAAGTTCCAAACGATCTGCTACGACGTACGATTCTCAGCAGGGTGTCTGATCGCAGTAGCGTGTCAGACACTGCGATATCGTAACGATATCGCTAGAACGTCACGAATCGTAACGTCGTAGCGATGGAAATTTCAATGTGTGACGGTACCCTAAGACTGCTAGATCAGCTGCTGAACTGTGATTGACAGCATCTGGAACTCAAAGGGAGGAATGAAAGCACACGCCCCCCAGAGAAGACTATAAGGCTATGTGCACACATTGCAGCTTTCCTGCGGATTCGCAGCATTTTTTACCGTGCAGAAACGCTGCAGATCCGCAAGTGATTTACAGTACAATGTAAATCAATGGCAAAAAAAAATGCTGTGCTAATGGTGTGGAAAATTCCACATGGAAAACGCTGCAGATTTAAAGAAGGAGCATGTCAATTTTTTGTGCAGATCTGCAGTGTTTCTGCACCCATTCCATAATAGAAATCCGCAGGGGTAAAAACGCATGAAATCGCACAGAATCCGCAACAAAAACGTACAAAATCCGCATACAAAACGCGCAGATTTTGACCTGTGTTTTCTGCCAAGAGATGCAGAATCGGCACAGAAAATTCCACAGGCAAATCCGCGACATGTGCACATACCCTAAAGAAATGCCCGGTTGGTCTGCAAGGAGAGATTTCAGATAGTGCGCTGCAAGAGAAACAAATGTGAAAATCTCTGCAATGGATCAACGCATCGCAAAATGGAAATGAACGGCATAATCAAGGGAGCTCAAGGATTTTTACAAGTTGGAGGCTGGCACACTGTTTCCAGTGATGTATCACTTACTGGACTGCTTGGTGCAGTTTTGATAGAATCCCTGCTTTCTCTTGTAAATGAAGCAGTGCTCAGAATATTGAGCTTTGTATAACCCCGCTGACACCACTGATTGACAGCTTCCTGTGTATACTGCATTATAAGCAAGCCAGCTGTTAATCGTGGTGGGGCGGAATTACACAGATTAGCCTGACTGCTGTGCAGGTGAGACCTAGTCCTACAATGATATTCGCCTCCTGATAAAACGTTGATTGCATTGAAACTACAACACAGACTAATAAGTAGAGACGAGCGAATATTTCAATATTCGGTTCAGAGTTCGATTGATGTATTGGCAATATTCGCCAAAAGCTATGGTCAATGGGAGTACAGATGAGCGAATATGTTCGGAAACGATAGACATAAAATCGTCACGAATATGGTAAATTCGGAATCTGCGATTGTTTTCCAAATATATTCACTCATCGTTCTACTAATAAGTGAGAAATCCTTGGAATAGGGCACTCTTGCTCTATATTATGCTTCTCTTAGATTAAATAGCAAAAACATGGCCAAAGATTCCCTTTAAATAGAACAAAATTGTCCCATGTTGTATTAGATGCCATATTACAGAGCTACTCTTCCCTACTTCTGATGCGAGAAGACTTCTAAAAAAAAAGGCACCATGTGTCAGGTGCCTTCATGCACAACTCTTCTCATTTTTAAGTTGTACTCCAAGTGTTGACTTTTATGGTTGTGTCTTATGGCTATTTGTGTGATTTCATATCACCTTCTCTGAAGAGGCAATTTGCATTTCATATTAACTTGTAATTTAAGTATTACGCATGTGTATGTGAAGTGATAGATGGCCACCATAAATTTAGGTTTATTAATCCTATAAATGATCATGTATCTTTTTGAAGCCCTGTTGGACTAAACTGCTAAGAGTAATAACTTTGGTTTGATGTTACACTCCCGATAAGACTCCACGCCAAGCGTAGTTACTTGTCATGTGCATATGTCTTCAATTCAAGGCAGAGCTTGTCACTGTATATAATACCTCCAGTGTTTTGCTGTATGTGCACTGGGGAATTTTAAGTATGCCATGTTATCATGAGCAAGGGGGTTGGGAAACATTTTTCTGAGTTAAAAGCATTTTAGGAAGAGACTGTGTGCTTGCGCATAAATGGAAATGGTTCCTTGATAAAATACTTTTCGGGAGGCTCTGTGTGTGGGAAACCACATTGACAAGTTTGTAGTTAAAAGAATAACACCATTCAGATAAAGGATTCTGGATGTATAATTGCAGATGTGAATATGAAAACAGATCATGAAATGTAACCACAAGTCCTACCCTCAGTCTACTCTTAAAGCACCTTTAAAAATGGCAGAACATGAGTGCAGCGTAAATTACGGAGCGGAATAAACATGAAACACATGAAAGCGTTCTGCTTTTCATAGCTGAATTGTTATTCTGCTTTATATGCATTTATTTATGTTGCCTAAAGGAAGCATTGATTTTGTTGTTGCTGGTTTACCTCTTGAAGACCTCACTTTTAGATGCTGAAATATTCTGGTACTGCTGTGTTCTCCTACAGACTACATGAAAAAAAATCTTATGCCAGCTCTGAATTTATAAACTGTTTTGACATGGGGATTAAGCTTTTGAGATAAGAGACTTCAGGAAAAGAAACACAATGTCTGGTTCCTAATGAACAAATATAGGTGTACATAGCGTCAATAAACTAGAAAAAGCCATGTTAGGTTAAAGAGGTGGTCCGATAAAAAAAGATATTTATAAATGGCATTTTATGTAAGTCCTCACCACCTTTGTAATTTGCTATATTTAAAAAAAAAAAAAAAACTATTCTCTTTATACAGCTAATCCTTATAGTTGTTATTTTTTACTTTACATCCTGTGACATTTTGTTTGAGGGATGTATCAAACGGGATGGGGTGTCACAGGAGGCTGGCCTTGGAGTCACCCTAACCCCCTAAAACAAGATGTCATCATGGACGGCGCTGCAGTCACTTGCCACATCTTCTATCACCACTGGCTACTGATGTCTGAATTTTTAGGATTGCTACATCCTACAGGTGGCGCTAGAGTTCTGATCTCATTCTTCTCTGAAGAGGCTATTTCCATATTCACACTTTAACATATGTATATATATATAACAGCAGCTCAGATTAGAGACGAGGTCAATGCCACACAGAGTTCTTGCTGCAGACACATCTCTACAACAACTGTTAAGAGGAGACTTTGTGCAGCAGGCTGTAATAATTATAGGGGATAACTCAGGAGACAGTTTTATAAGTGGTAAAGTCTATATTATCACACGGTGATTCAAACAGGTGCAGAGAGAAACTCAAGTCCACAACACTTGGTGTAAATATTAAACGCAGCTTAGCAGTCTATAGGAAACTTCAGAGGAAAATGCAATCACGCAGAAAGTCTATGAAGCACAGTTATTCTTGAGGATACTTGACACGAATAAGTCTTTGGTAGTCCAAACACAGATAGATATGCTTATAAGGCAGTTCAAATAATATCTTGGCACAACCAGGGAGGCCTGGGTAAAAGTCTCAGGTTTAAGCAGAGCAGCAACAGCTTACATGTCCAGCAAATGCAGATGGAAACAAACACAAGCAGCCAGATGGAGGATTACTGGAAACCGATGTATGCAGCAGAAACTCAGCTGAGTAGCAGGATCTCCACACAGGAGCAGGTGCAGAGCCAGGGAGTCGTCAGGAGCTGGATGCAAGGCAGAATACTCTAGCACAGACTAAAGGCTGGGGTGGAGTTATAGCAGGAAGACGCCATCTTGGAAAAGGGCAGTAATGCACAAAAGGTAAAAATGTTCAGAGTCCTGACATTACTCCCTCCTTAGAAGCGGCCTCAGTACGATCCTGGACCTGGTTTCTCAGGGAATCTTTGATGAAAACGAGAAATCTCCTGTTGGGCATTGATGTTTTCCACAGGTTCCCAAGAGTCTTCCTCAGGGGGATATCCCTGCCATCTTATAAGATATTGGAGCCGATTTCTGCGAATCCTGGAATCAATTTCCTCCACCACAAATTGTTCTTGCCCATCAATCACCATTGGCTGCGGAGGTGGCACAACACGTCCCTGGAAGGTATTAGGAGATACAGACTTTAGTAAAGATACATGAAAAACTGGGTGTACCTTCATAGTCCTAGGCAGCTTCAGATGGCAGGCCACAGAGCTCACAATACCGTTGATCTTGAAAGGGCCAATTTCTGTCCAAGTTTTTGTGAAGGAACGTTTAACTTCAGATTCTTAGTTGTTAACCACACGGAATCTCCTACCTTGAACATGGGTGCAGGTTTACGGAATCTATCAGCCGATCTCTTATAACGTTCTTGAGCCATGGTCAGGGATTCCTTCAGAACCTCCAGATTTTGTCTCGTCTCAGTCAGCCTTTCCTCAACTGCTGGAACCGGAGAATTAATCGGAGACCTAAGTAAGATACATGGATGATAACCCAGATTGGCAAAGATAGGAGTGAACTTAGTGGAGGCGCTCTGGGAATTGTATGAAAATTCGGCTAACGGCCGTAACTCCAACCAATCATCTTGGAGATGGCTAACATAGCATCTTAGATATTGTTCCAACGTCTGGTTGGTACGCTCAGTCTGACCATTTGTCTGGGGATGGTAAGCGGAAGAGAGACAGACATTAATATTGAGTGCAGAGCAAAACCCCTTCCAGAATCTTAAGTGAACTGTACTCCACGGTCAGAGATGATCTCATCCGGGACCCCATGCAGCCGGAAGACATTCTGAATAACCAAGTTCAATGTATCCTTAGCTGAGGGGAGGCCGGTGCATGGAACAAAATGAGCGGCTTTAGTCAGGCGATCAACTACCACCATGATTGTATTCATGCCCCCCGATGTAGGCAGCTCCACAATAAAGTCCATTGATATAGACCTCCAAGGTCAGGACGGAACAGGTAATGGTTGCAGGAGACCCATAGGTGCCACATGAGGAGTCTTGTAACGAGCACATACCTCGCAAGAGAGAACATAGTCCTTAATATCCTTCAGGCAAGTTGGCCACCAGAAAAATCGGCTCAGGAACTCTTGTATTTTCTGTACCCCCCTGTGACCAGCCAACTTGGAGTCATGTACCAACTTGAGGATCTGCAGACGGACGGCCTCAGGGACGCAGATACGTCGATCTCTGAACCACATGCCACCCTTAAAGACAAGATTAATATCAACAGGTGGGTTGGCCAGAAATACATCACCATCATAAGCCTCCCTGCACTCCTTCCACAAGTCCTGATCATGGATAACTCCGATGAAATTGGCATCAGATAGAATGGTCTTGGATGGGGCTCCAGGTACGGAATCCGCAGCATGGATTCGGGATAAAGCATCAGCCTTCCCATTACGAGAACCTGGACGGTACGAGATAACAAAATAAATTGATTTAAAAATAAATTCCAACCAGCCTGACGAGGAGAAAGACATCTAGCGGATCTGAGGAACTCTAAATTGCAATGGTCAGTAAGCACTACGATCTGTTGTGCAGCTCCTTGCAGATGATGCCTCCATTCCTTGAAAGCCGCAATAATATCCAGCAATTCCTTGTCTCCCACATCGTAATTCTTTGCTGAGGTTAGTCTACGGGAAAAGAAAGCACAAGGATGTAGCAGACCCTTCTCTCCAGTTCTTTGGGAGAGAATAGCCCCCAAGACATCAGAAGCATCCACTTCCACAATGAAAGAAAGTGTAATAATTATAGGGGATAACTCAGGAGACTCTTTGCGAGGAACAAGGCAACTACAGGACACAGTTTTATAAGTGGTAAAGTCTATATTATCACACGGTGATTCAAACAGGTGCAGAGGGAAACTCAAGTCCACAACACTTGGTGCAAATAATAAACGCAGCTTAGCAGTCTATAGGAAACTTCAGAGGAAAATGCAATCAAGCAGAAAGTCTATGAAGCACAGTTATTCTTGAGGATACTTGACACAAATAAATCCTTGTCTTAGTCCAGGCACAGATAGATATGCTTATTAGGCAGTTCAAATCATATCTTAGCTCAACCAGGGAGGCCTGGTTAATAGTCTCAGGGTATTGCAAAGCAGAAACAGCTTACATGTCCAGCAAATGCAGATGGAAGTAAACACGAACAGCAGGTGGAGGATTACTGGAAACTTGTGTATGCAGCAGGAACTCAGAGCTGAGTAGCAGGATCACCACACAGGCTCACAGGAGCAGGTGTATAGCCAGGGAGTAATCAGAGGTCAGGAGCTGGATGCAAGGCAGAATACTCTAGCACAGACTGAAGGCTGGGGTGGAGTTTTATAGCAGGAAGACAGTGCACATGAGACCAAAGATGCCATCTTGGAAAAGGGCAGTAATGCACAAAAGGTAAAAGATGTTCAGAGTCCTGACAAAGTGTTGGATCTGGGTGTATCAACAGCGGTGCTGAGGTGAAACAGATCTTAAGCCGATCAAAAGCTTCTTGAGCCTGTGATGACCACTTAAAGGGCTTTTCCTTCTTTGTCAAGGAAGTAATGGGACTAACAATATCAGAAAAATTTCGAATAAAACGTCTGTAGAAATTTGCAAAACCAATAAAACGTTGGACCTCCTTAACATTCTTGGGTACCGGCCAGTCAAGGATAGCCTGAATCTTACCAGATTCCATGTTCAGCCCCAGGGGAGAGATGATATAACCTAAGAACTGTATCTCAGAACGATGGAACTCGCATTTTTCTGGCTTGATATACAGATGGTTCTCTTTCAGACATCTTAAAACAGCTTTGACATGTTCTTCATGTTCCTGTAGAGAGTCAGAAAAGATTAGAATATCGTCCAAATAGATCACCACAAACTGGTCCAACAAATCTCTGAAAATGTCATTAGCAAGGTGTTGAAACGTTGCAGGGGCATTACAAAGCCCGAAGGGCATCACGAGATATTCAAAGTGTCCATACCGGAATCGGAATGCTGTCTTCCACTCATCCCCTGGACGAATACGCACCAAATTATAAGCCCCACGAAGATCCAGTTTAGAGAACACCTTAGCATGGCGGACTCTTTCCAGTAATTCGGGAATCAGAGGCAAAGGGTAACGATTCCGTACGGTTACCTTATTGAGCTCTCGATAGTCCACACAGGGTCTCAGGGACCCATCCTTCTTTACAAAAAATATAGGTGCCCCTGCTAGTAAGGAAGAAGGACGTATGAAGCCTTTGGCCAGATTTTCATCAATATACTCCTGTAAGGCTTGAAGCTCAGGTGCCGCCAAAGGATATACGTTACCAAAAGGAATAGCTGCCCCAGGAATCAACTCAATGGGACAGTCATAATGCCTGTGTGGATGAAGCTGATCTGCATTCTTGTCACAGATGTCAGAGAACTCTTTATATGCTGAAGGTAAAGTAAATACCTGTACCGGTGATTCCGTAGCTGTGGACTCGGGGACAGCTTCAGTTTATGCTGAGTTGCTCCTTGTTGGAAAGATAATCTCCTTGGTCTCCCAGTTGATAGTTGGATTCTGAGAATGCAGCCAAGGGATGCCTAAAATCACAGGAAAATGAGGAGAAGAAATTAACAAGAAAGAGAATTGCTCTTGATGATTAGGCTCCAACAAAATCTCAAGGGGTGCGGTGTCCTGATCCACAGGCCCGGAGATTAAAGGTGACCCATACACTGTTTCCATGGTAATTGGAGAGGCTCTTTGCTGAATTTCAATACCATGTTCCTTGGCAAATGCGATATCCATAAAATTGCCACCTGCACCAGAGTCAATCATAGCTGCACTGGAAATCCACTGTCCTGTACACAGGATCTTAATTGGGAGAGAACAGTGAGAGTTCTTTTCATTTAGCTCCTTGGCTGGTGAAGTCATAGAAAGTGAATGGAATACAGCGTTTAAAGGCAGGCTACATTTAGAGATGTCAGATTCATCATCACAGTTGTCATACTCCCCTACTGCTGCTAGCACCTTGTTAGGCCGCTTGGGACAGTTGATTAGAAAGTGGTCAGACTGGCCGCAGTAGAAACATAGACTTTCTCGAAGGCGATGCTCCCGGCGCTCATTACTCTCGCCCCTCTCTGAACAGAATCAATTTGCATGGGCACCTCCTCTACCTCTCGAGATGTTTTACCTGCAGGCTCTTTGGAAGGAAGGGAAAAGTTAGAAATATGGTTATATGCAGCAAACTTCTGCCTACGCTCAGTAAGGCTACTTTCACACTAGCGTTGGCCCGACGTACCAACGCATACTGTGAAGAAAATGCCCGACGTTGGCAGCGGAAGCAGTCTTAAGACGCTTCCGCTGCTTCATTGTAAAGTCCGGGGAGGAGGGGGCGGAGTTTCGGCCGCGCATGCGCGGTCGAAAATGGCGGTCCCGATGCACAAAAAAAGTTACATGTAACTTTTTTGTGGCGGCGGTGCACCAAAACAATGCAACCGTCGCACTGCGTCGGTAATGTTAGTCTATGGGGAAAAAAACGCATCCTGCAGACAACTTTTCAGGATGCGTTTTTTCTCCTAAATGACGCATTGCGACGTCCGACGAAAAACGCTAGTGTGAAAGTAGCCTAAGGCGAATGTCAATGCGCACACAATGCTTTATAAGGCTACTATCACTAGCGTCGTGCACTGCACGTCGCTATGCGTCGTTTTGTAGAAAAATCGCATCCTGCAAAAGTGCGTGCAGGATGCGTTTTTCTCCATAGACTTGCATTAGCGACGCATTGCCACACGTCGCAACCGTCGTGCGACTGTTGCATCAGTTCGTCGCCACCAAAAAACGTTGCTTGTAACGTTTTTTGGTGCGTCGAGACCGTCTTTTCCGCCCCCTCCTCCCCGCACATCACAATGGGGCAGCGGATGCGTTGAAAAACAGCATCCGCTGCCCCCGTTGTGCGGCGCTTTCACTGCTTGCGTCGGTACGTCACAACGATGCAATTCGTCGTACGTCATACGACGCTAGTGTGAAAGTAGCCTAAATGTTTCTAGCTCTTGTGATTCAGAGCGAGCTAATTCATCCTTTACAATGCTGGACAGACCCCTTTTAAAAATAGGTAATTGTGCATAACTGTCCCAATCAGTATCTACCGCTAATCTCTTGAATTCAGTAGCATACTCAATTACAGAACGTTTAGCCTGGCGTAAAGACAGTAAAGCAGATTCAGCGGTTGCACGGCGATTAGGGTCATCAAACATTAATGCCATAGCGGCCACAAAATCGTCCAAATTATTTAACCGCGGGTCACGAGACTCAATCATCGGATTTGCCCAGGCGAGCGCTCGTGCAGTCAGCAGCATTATTACACACAATACTTTGGATCTATCATTAGGAAAACGGTCAGCATGCACATCAAAATATAGCATACATCGATTCACAATGCCACGAAATTTGTCGCGATCACCATTAAATCTGAATGGGGGCAACTTAGGTGGGCTAGCTGGTGGCGGTTGCCCAGAGGGTAAAGTCGCTTGTGCAGCTATTTGCGTGCTTATGTCCTGAAAAGCCCGTCCATACTGGGACTCTATGACAGCAGGTTTGTTTTCCTGGACTGCCATTCGGGTGCTTAAGTCCTGCAAAGTTTGTCCAAACACTTGTTGATTGTGTTCAAAGCTTCCAAACTTCTTTTGCAGACCTTCCACATCTTTCTGCAGTGATCTAATTATGGAAAACACATGCTCTAATCTGCTCTCTGCAGTCATTGTTCTAGCAGTCTCCTCTTTTGAGGCTAGAGTATCCTGTAATAATTATAGGGGATATCTCAGGAGACTCTTTGCATGGAACAAGACAACTACAGGACACAGTTTTATAAGTGGTAAAGTCTATATTATCACACGGTGATTCAAACAGGTGCAGAGAGAAACTCAAGTCCACAACACTTGGTGTAAATATTAAATGCAGCTTAGCAGTCTATAGGAAACTTCAGAGGAAAATGCAATCACGCAGAAAGTCTATGAAGCACAATTATTCTTGAGGATACTTGACACGAATAAGTCCTTGGTAGTCCAAACACAGATAGATATGCTTATAAGGCAGTTCAAATAATATCTTAGCACAACCAGGGAGGCCTGGGTAATAGTCTCAGGTTTAAGCAGAGCAGCAACAGCTTACATCTCCAGCAAATGCAGATGGAAACAAACAAGCAGCCAGATGGAGGATTACTGGAAACCGATGTATGCAGCAGAAACTCAGAGCTGAGTAGCAGGATCTCCACACAGGAGCAGGTGCAGAGCCAGGGAGTCGTCAGAAGCTGGATGCAAGGCAGAATACTATAGCACAGATGAAAGGCTGGGGTGGAGTTATATAGCAGGAAGACACAGTGCACATGAGACCAAAGATGCCATCTTGGAAAAGGGCAGTAATGCACAAAAGGTAATCAAAATGTTCAGAGTCCTGACACAGGCATTCATGGTAAAATAGCTGCTAGGAAACCACTGCTAAGGACAGTCATGGTAAAAGAGCTGCTAGGAAACCACTGCTAAGGATAGGCATTAAGCAGAAGAGACTTGTTTGGGCTAAAGAACACAAGGAATGGACATTAGACCAGTGTAAATCTGTGCTTTGGTCTGATGAGTCCAAATTTGAGATCTTTGGTTCCAATTACCATGTCTTTGTGCGACGCAGAAAAGGTGAACGGATGGACTCTATATGCCTGGTTCCCACCGTGAAGCATGGAGGAGGAGGTGTGATGGTGCTTTGCTGGTGACACTGTTGGGGATTTATTCAAAATTGAAGGCATACTGAACCAGCATGGCTACCACAGCATCTTGCAGCGGCATGCTATTCCATCCGGTTTGCGTTTAGTTGAGCCATCATTTATTTTTCAATGGGACAATGACCCCAAACACACCTCCAGGCTGTGTAAGGGCTATTTGACCTAGAAGAAGAGTGATGGGGTGCTACGTCAGATGACCTGGCCTCCACAGTCACCAGACCTGAACCCAATCGAGATGGTTTGGGGTGAGCTGGACCGCAGAGTGAAGGCAAAAGGGCCAACAAGTGCCAAGCATCTCTGGGTGGGAACTCGTTCAAGATTTTTGGAAGACCATTCCCGGTGACTACCTCTTGAAGCTCATCAAGAGTGTGCAAAGCAGTCATCAAAGCAAGAGGTGGCTACTTTGAAGAACCTAGAGTATAAGACATATTTTCAGTTTCACACTTTTTTGCTAGGTATATAATTCCACATGTGTTAATTCATAGTTTTGATGCCTTCAGTGTGAATGTGCAATTTTCATAGTCATGAAAATACAGTACATAACTTAAATTCCTCCAAGTCTTTTGTTTCAGGAGTCCTGGAATATTCTGGAGTGTCCGTCAGTGTCCTGACTTGAACCCTATAAAAAAAAAAAAAACTTTGTAATTTGATGAAGTCAATTGCAACATGAAAACCCTACAATATTAGAGAACTGCAGGCCATTGCCAAGAGAAATGGGCTAAGATTCCTCAGGATGGCTGCCAGAAGCTGGTGTTTGGATGTGCATCGTGTTTGCAGGAGATCAAAAGCGCCAAAGGGGCTCTACTAAGTACTAAAGACACTTGCCCTGAAGGGGTTGAATAATTCTGAGATTACAGCAGTCATTAAAAGTAGTATTATCTATTGAATTTGTAGAAACCACTTGTTATAATAGTCGTGTTGAGCTATTTCAGTTGTACTTATTTCATCATTTATTGTAAACAGAAAAAAGTATGAAAATTTTGCTAATAAACCTAATTTGCAATGGGGGTTGAATAGCTTTGATTGTAATTGTATGTCAGACTACTTGGTAGCATGTCCTCCATACAGTCTAAGACCCCCTTCAGATGTATTTGTTTTCGGTATTCGTGGCATCCATTTTTTTCACGGATACCTCACGTACCCATTATAATCTATGGTGATCTTCACATGTCTTTCTTTTCATGCACCGGATGTCCGTGTGGACCACACGGGGGCATGTCTGTTTTCTTCTGGCAGCACATACAGTATGACAATTGCCAAGTCTAGGCGTCTGTGAAAAACACGTACAATATACAGATGGCATCCGTGTTCTGTACATGTTTAACATTGCAACCTATAGGAGAAGCTGTAATTTCATTCTTTATCTATACCGGATGAATACGGCAGGTGTTATGATCCGGTGACCTTGGAGCCGCATGAGAGACTTTCTCAGGAGTAGGTGGTACCTGTACTGACCGCAACCCTAAACTAACACCGCAACTAGAAGTATCCGTGGGATGTACCTAACACGTCCTAGACACCTCGACACAGCCGGAGGACTAAATACCCCTATAGATGGAAATGGGAATTCTATCTTGCCTCAGAGCAGAACCCCAGAGGATAGGCAGCCCCCCACACATATTGACTGTGAGTATAAGAGGAAAAACACGCAGGCAGAAAAACAGGATTTAGCAAAAGAGGCACTTCTAGCTAAACAGAAAAGGATAGGACAGAATTCTAAGCGGTCAGTATTAAAATCCTAAAAATATCCACAGCAGATAATACAAATAAACTATATCTAACTAAAGACATAGAAAGTATATCTGCATCTCCTGAGAATCCAGCATGACTGAAAAATCCAAACGAAGTCTAAGCTGGACAAAAACACAATAAATTGCACTGAATTGCAAAGCACACTGCATGTGTGCACAGAGACAAAAAATCAGACACTTATCTTAGATGAATTGGCAGCAGGGCATGAGGAGCCAGAGAGAGATGCAATCCCTCCAAGTACAATGGACAACTGGCATGGAATCGTGGATTCTGCACACCTAAATACCTAATAGAGCTGCAATCAGCAGAAACACCTGCCCGGATTACAACCCCAAGACAACTGCACTACCACCAACAACCACCGGAGGGAGCCCAATAGCAGAATTCACAACAGGCTGGACACTGATAAAATTGGTATTGGTTTTTCACATACGTGTTTTGTATGGATGTGTGAAGGGGGCCCAACAGCTAAACTGTGTTTGCTTCCCGTTTTGACTAATGATAGTGTAACTCCATTCCTATCTCAGTTTAAAAAATAAAGCTGGGATTTAGTTGCTTGCTATAGGCTATTTTGATGAAAATTGGATTTCAACAGCGTGTTGTCTGATTTTTGTTTTTACAGACACATACTTACATTTTCGATCTTGATCTGACACTCGGTTCAAAATCAGACATGTCTCCACAATTTTTCATGGAATGCTTGGTCCGAGGAAAAAAAATCAGACGTGTGAACAGATCATAGACTGTCATATGGCCATGAAAAACATGAATAGTACTCTTATGAGAAGAACTGTAGGCTGAACAAGGTCTAGAGGTGCAAAGCCAAAGTGAAGAAAAAAATGCTGTCTCTGTTATTTTTATTAAAAACACTCCATCCTTTTTTTCTTGCAACATTAAAGAAAACGCTGACACATTTCAGTCCTTACTATAAATAAGCGGGGCATCAAACGCAATAGGGTCTTATCTGGTGGAAAAATTGGTCTAGATGAGAGGTATAGGAAATATTCAACTTTTGGGGTTGTTTAACCCAGAACTGAGGAATCAAAGTATAATAGCTGATGCAGTACCCTCAGGCCAGAGGATCCCGCCATGTAGAACAAGTGGTAGGAGGATAGGAGTAGTAGTCTGAGCTGCTGGGCTAGATTCAAGAAATCTGGAGGACGTAGTAAGGGATCAGATGATGCGGTTTATTCTCAATGCATTTCGAAGTTGAACCAAATTCTTAGAAGAGCAACAAACTATGTCCTCCGGATTTCTTGAATCTAACACAGCAGCGCATATTAGTAGTCTTATCCTCCTACTGCAAAGGTCCTTACTCCTGAAACGCGTTAGCGATCTACTTGCAATAATTGTAGTGACTTGCAGAACATTTAGCACCATTGCCATGGGTTTCAGATTTTGGCCAAAAATATAAACTAATACTTTGTACTTATCGTTTTTACTGGATCCACTCTAGTCTGGTGATATTTTTTTAACTACTGAAAAGTATCTTTTCAGTAGAACACTTAGTAACTTTTTTATTTTACTCACTTATATATCGCCATTAACCCCTTCATGACCCAGCCTATTTTGGCCTTAATGACCTTGCCGTTTTTTGCAATTCTGACCAGTGTCCCTTTATGAGGTAATAACTCAGGAACGCTTCAACGGATCCTAGCGATTCTGAGATTGTTTTTTCGTGACATATTGGGCTTCATGTTAGTGGTAAATTTAGGTCGATAATTTCTGAGTTTATTTGTGAAAAAAACGGAAATTTGGTGAAAATTTTGAAAATTTCGCAATTTTTATTCTGTTAAACCAGAGAGTTATGTGACACAAAATAGTTAATAAATAACGTTTCCCACATGTCTACTTTACATCAGCACAATTTTGGAAACAAATTTTTTTTTTGCTAGGGAGTTATAAGGGTTAAAATTTGACCAGTGATTTCTCATTTTTACAACAAAATTTACAAAACCATTTTTTTTAGGGACCACCTCACATTTGAAGTCAGTTTGAGGGTTCTATATGGCTGAAAATACCCAAAAGTGACACCATTCTAAAAACTGCACCCCTCAAGGTGCTCAAAACCACATTCAAGAAGTTTATTAACCCTTCGGGTGTTTCACAGCAGCAGAAGCAACATGGAAGTAAAAAATGAACATTTAACTTTTTAGTCACAAAAATGATCTTTTAGCGAAATTTTTTTTATTTTCCCAAGGGTGAAAGGAGAAACTGGACCACGAACTTTGTTGTCCAATTTATCCTGAGTACGCTGATACCTCATATGTGGGGGTAAACCACTGTTTGGGCGCACGGCAGGGCTCGGAAGGGAAGGAGCGCCATTTGACTTTTCCAATTAAAAATTGGCTCCAATCTTTAGCGGACACCATGTCGCGTTTGGAGAGCCCCCGTGTGCCTAAACATTGGAGCTCCCCCACAAGTGACCCAATTTTGGAAACTAGACCCCCCAAGGAACTTATCTAGAAGCATAGTGAGCACTTTAAACCCCCAGGTGCTTCACAAATTGATCCGTAAAAATGAAACAGTACTTTTTTTTCACAAAAAAATTATTTTAGCCTCAATTTTTTCATTTTCACATGGGCAACAGGATAAAATGGATCCTAAAATTTGTTGGACAATTTCTCCTGAGTACACCGATACCTCACATGTGGGGGTAAACCACTGTTTGGGCACATGGTAAGGCTCGGAAGGGAAGGAGCGCCATTTGACTTTTTGAATGAAAAATTATCTCCATCGCTAGCAGACACCATGTCACGTTTGGAGAGCCCCTGTGTGCCTAAACATTGGAGCGCTCCCACAAGTGACCCCATTTTGGAAACTAGACCCCTCAAGGAACTTATCTAGAAGCATAGTGAGCACTTTAAACTCTCAGGTGCTTCACAAATTGATCCGTAAAAATGAAAAAGTACTTTTTTTTCACACAAAATTTCTTTTAGCCTCAATTTTTTCATTTTCACATGGGCAACAGGATAAAATGGATCCTAAAATTTGTTGGGCAATTTCTGCTGAGTACGTTGATACCTCATATGTGGGGGTAAACCACTGTTTGGGTGCACGGCAAGGCTCGGAAGGGGAGGCATGCCATTTGACTTTTTGAATGGAAAATTAGCTCCAATCGTTAGCGGACACCATGTCGCGTTTGGAGAGCCCCTGTGTGCCTAAACATTGGAGCTCCCCTACAAGTGACCCCATTTTGGAAACTAGACCCCCCAAGGAACTTATCTAGATGCATAGTGAGCACTTATAACCCCCAGGTGCTTCACAGAAGTTTATAACGCAGAGCCGTGAAAATAAAAAATAATTTTTCTTTCCTCAAAAATGATTTTTAGCCCAGAATTTTTTATTTTCCCAAGGGTAACAGGAGAAATTGGACCCCAAATGTTGTTGTCCAGTTTGTCCTGAGTACGATGATACTCCATATGTGGGGGTAAACCACTGTTTGGGTGCACGGCAGGGCTCGGAAGGGAAGGCATGCCATTTGGCTTTTTGAATGGAAAATTAGCTCCAATCATTAGCGGACACCATGTCACGTTTGGAGAGCCCCTGTGTGCCTAAACATTGGAGCTCCCGCACAAGTGACCCCATTTTGGAAACTAGACCTCCCAAGGAACTAATCTAGATGTGTGGTGAGCACTTTGAACCCCCAAGTGCTTCGCAGAAGTTTATAACGCAGAGCCATGAAAATAAAAAATAATTTTTCTTTTCTCAAAAATGATTTTTTAGCCCACAATTTTTTATTTTCCCAAGGGTAACAGGAGAAATTGGACCCCAAAAGTTGTTGTCCAGTTTCTCCTGAGTACGCTGATACCCCATATGTGGGGGTAAACCACTGTTTGGGCACATGCCGGGGCTCGGAAGGGAAGTAGTGACGTTTTGGAATGCAGACTTTGATGGAATGGTCTGCGGGCGTCACGTTGCATTTGCAGAGCCCCTGATGTGCCTAAACAGTAGAAACACCCCACAAGTGACCCCATTTTGGAAACTAGACCCCCCAAGGAACTTATCTAGATGTGTGATGAGCACGTTCAACCCCCAAGTGCTTCACAGAAGTTTACAACGCAGAGCCGTGAAAATAAAAAATCATTTTTCTTTCCTCAAAAAAGATGTTTTAGCAAGCAATTTTTTATTTTCACAAGTGTAACAGGAGAAATTGGGCCCCAATGTTTGTTGCCCAGTTTGTTGTGAGTACAGTGATACCTCATATGTGGGGGTAAACCACTGTTTGGGCGCACGTCAGGGCTCGGAAGGGAAGTAGTGACATTTGAAATGCAGACTTTGATGGAATGGTCTGCGGGCGTCACGTTGCATTTGCAGAGCCCCTGATGTGCCTAAACAGTAGAAACACCCCACAAGTGACCCCATTTTGGAAACTAGACCCCCGAAGGAACTTATCTAGATGTGTGGTGAGCACTTTCAACCCCCAAGTGCTTCACAGAAGTTTATAACGCAGAGCCGTGAAAATAAAAAATAATTGTTCTTTCCTCAAAAATTATGTCTTAGCAAGTAATTTTTTATTTTTGCAAGGGTAACAGGAGAAATTGGACCCCAACAGTTGTTGCCCAGTTTGTCCTGAGTACGCTAGTACCCCAAATGTGGGCGTAAACCACTGTTTGGGCGCACGTCGGGGCTTGGAAGGGAGGGAGCACCATTTGACTTTTTGAATGCAAGATTGGCTGGAATCAATGGTGGCGCCATGTTGCGTTTGGAGACCCCTGATGTGCCTAAACAGTGGAAACCCCTCAATTCTAACTTCAACACTAACCCCAACACACCCCTAATCCTAATCCCAACTGTAGCCATAACCCTAATCCCAACCCTAACCCCAACACACCCCTAACCACAACCCTAACCCCAACACACCCGTAACCCTAATTCCAACCCTAATCCTAACCCTAATCCCAACCCTAACCCTAATCCCAACCCTAACCACAACTGTAACCCCAACACACCCCTAACCCTATCCGTAACCCTAACCACAAGCCTAATCTTAACCCTATTTAAAACCCTAACTCTAATTCCAACCCTAACCCTAAGGGTATGTGCCCACGTTGCGGATTCGTGTGAGATTTTTCCGCACCATTTTTGAAAAATCTGCAGGTAAAAGGCACTGCGTTTTACCTGCGGATTTACAGCAGATTTCCAGTGTTTTTTTGTGCGGATTTCACCTGCGGATTCCTATTGAGGAACAGGTGTAAAACGCTGTGGAATCCGCACAAAGAATTGACATGCTGCGGAAAATACAACGCAGCGTTTCTGCACGGAATTTTCCGCACCATGGGCACAGCGGATTTGGTTTTCCATAGGTGTACACGGTACTGTAAACCTGATGGAAAACTGCTACGAATTCGCAGCGGCCAATCCGCTGCGGATCCGCGGCCAATCCGCTGCGGATCTGCAGCCAAATCCGCACATGCCATAACCCTAACCCTACCTGTAACCCTAACCCTACCCGTAACCCTAACCCTAGTTCTAACCCTAACCCTAGTGGAAAAAGAAAAAAAAAATATTTTCTTTTATTATTGTCCCTACCTATGAGGGTGATAAAGGGGGGGGTTTATTTATTAATTTTTTTATTTTGATCGCTGTGATAGAACCTACCACAGCGATCAAAATGTACTTGTAATGAATCTGCCGGCTGGCAGATTCGGCGGGCGCACTGAGCATGCGCCCGCCATTTTGGAAGATGGCGGCGCCCAGCGAGGAGACGGACCGACACCGGGAGCCTCGGTAAGTATAAGGGGGGGGAGATCGGGGCACGGGGGGGGCGTCGGAGCACCGGGGGGTGACATAGGAGCAGGGGGGGAGCGGGCAGGAGGACGGGGGAGCGGGCAGGAGGACGGGGGAGCGGAGCACAGGACGGAGGGGACCGGACCCCATAACGGAGGACTGGGGGGCGATCGGTGGGGTGGGGGGGGGGGTCACTTCAGGTTTTCCAGCCATGGCCGATGATATTGCAGCATCGGCCATGGCTGGATTGTAATATTTCACCAGTTTTTTAGGTGAAATATTACAAATCGCTCTGATTGGCAGTTTCACTTTCAACAGCCAATCAGAGCGATCGTAGCCACGGGGGGGTGAAGCCACCCCCCCTGGGCTGAAGTACCACTCCCCCTGTCTCTGCAGATCGGGTAAAATAGGAGTTAACCCTTTCACCCGATCTGCAGCGACGCGATCATTCCATGACGCCACATAGGCGTCATGGGTCGGATTGGCACGGGTTTTCATGACGCCTACGTGGCGTCATGGGTCGGGAAGGGGTTAATTCCATTTATAGACATTATCATCACTGTCCCCATTGGGGCTCATAATCTAGATTCCTGATCAGAATACTTTTAGAGTATGGGAGGAAATCAAAGAACATGGAGGAAACCCATGCAAACGGGGAGAACATACAAACTCGTTGGAGATGTTGTCCTTGGTGGGATTTGAACCACGGACCCCAGTGCTGAAAGCAACAGTGCTAACCACTGAGCCACCATGCAGTGCTAGCCATTGAGCCACCGTGCTGCCCTAACTTGTAGGAAGCCAATCTGAACTTATAGAATGGGGGTCACTACTAGGCTAGAAGCTGGTATGGAGCACTACATGTAACAACGTGAGCCCTTATGCATATTTCTGTTTTGGTCATGGAATAAAAATATTGTAACAACAATGCAAATGTGAACAGAGCCATAGTATTCTGCCTTTTACACGCTGCTGAAAAGTTAGTGTGTGAACCTTTCGTTTTCTGTGGTTTTATATAAATGTATTATTATTTTTTTTATAATTTGTTCATCAGTCATAATCTTTTCACGTAAAACATAAGCAAATATTAAAACTTAACCTTGCAATTCTGGCCTGGGCATCATGTCACAACAATATGCCCTAGAACTAGAAAGGAAGCAATGAAGGTTACTAAATTGACAAATTATAAGGAAAGATGAACATTTTCTGCCTTGACAAGCCGCGACTTAAGAGGGGGCATATTCTACCTATACATGGCTGAACATGATGGACTTCTCACTAACTGATGAGCAGAACATATAATCCACAACCAGATGGGGAAAACTGAATAAAAATGAATTAGGGTTTCTATGTTTTTCTTCTAAGTTTCCTTTTATTCTGATGTTATGTGCTCGGTGAATCATTTAGTGGATGTGTAATTACTAGGAATAGTTGTAATTTAATCTTATGGGTTTTTTTCAAGCTCTTAGTGCACAAGACATAATTATGCCCTGGCAGATATTACCAGGTTCTCATAGGTTGGCCTTCTTGCTGCAATTAACGTATCACTCATCCTCTTCTCCTTAGAAACATTTAGTCCTTGAAGAATTTATATTTTTAGTAACCTGCAACATATTTTTTACAAGACTAGTCTACAAGGTTTCTTAGAAGCTTTTAATAGAAACCATAAAAAATCTTTTTTTCTGAGCTGTGAATAACTACTACAGATTTGGAAATTATGTAAATATCTATTAAAAGACCTGTCTAAAATGCCAGTGAGGTAGGAGAAGGGATCATCATTGTGCCTTGTGATAGCAATAAAACAGTACACTAAGGGTATGTGTCCACGTTCAGGATTGCATCAGGATTTGGTCAGGATTTTTCATCAGTATTTGTAAGCCAAAACCAGGAGTGGAACAATTAGAGGAAAAGTATAATAGAAACATATGCACCACTTCTGCATTTATCACCCACTCCTGGTTTTGGCTTACAAATACTGATGTAAAATCCTGATGCAATCCTGAACGTGGACACATACCCTAATTGTTTTTGGTTTTGCATACAGCAGTAGCTCAGGTTAATATAGGAAACTTTTGTAGTCAAAAAAGCAAAAATCAAATCCTCACTTTTCATTACCATTTAGTTAGACATTTCCTGATTGCAGAGTGAATGTATATTCAGAAAGCTAACAAGTTTTTATTCTGCAGTAATAAAGTATCAGAAGATACAGGGAAGAGCGATGAGGATAAAGCTGCAGTCAGAAGGGAGAGGGAGGAGGAGGATAAAGGTGCAGTTAGAAGAGAGAGGAGGGGGATAAAGCTGCAGCCAGAAGGGAGAGGGAGGTGGCCAATAAAGCTGCAGTCAGAAGGGAGAAACAGGAGGGGGGATAAAGCTGCAGTCAGACTGGAGAGGGAGGAGGGGGATAAATTTGCAGTCAGAAGGGAGGAGGGGGATAAATCTGCAGTCAGATGGAAGAGGGAGGGGGTAAAGGTGCAGTCAGGGAGGGGGATAAAGTTGCAGTTAGATGAACAAGGGAGGGGCACAAAGTTGTAGTCAGAAAAGAGGGAGGAGGGGATGAAGCTGAAGTTAGAAAGGAGAGGGAAGGGGATAAAGCTGCAGTCAGGAGGGAGAGAAAGGAGAGGGATAAAGCTGCAGTTAGAAAGGAGAGGGAGGGGCATAAAGCTGTGGTCAGAAGGGAGAGGGAGGAGGGGGATAAAGCTGCAGTCAGAATGGATGGGGGATATAGCTGCATTTAGGAGGGAAATTGGGGATAACGCTGCAGTCAGAAGGGAGGAGGGGGATAAAGCTGCAGGCAGTCAAGAGAGGAGGATGATGATAAAGCTGCAGTCAGAAGGGAGGGAGGAGGGAGATAAAGCTGCAGTCAGAAAGGAGGGGGATAAAGCTGCAGACAGATAAACGAGGGAGTGGGATGAAGCTGCAGTCAGAAGAGAGGGAGGAGGGGGATAAAGCTGCAGTTAGAAAGGAGAGGGAGGGGGGAAAATCTGCAATCAGAAGGGAGGAGGGGGATAAAACTGCATTCAGAATGAATGGGGATAAAGCTGCAGTCAGGAGGGAAGTTTGGGATAACGCTGCAGTCAGAAGGGAGAGGGAGGAGGGGGATAAAGTTTCAGTCAAAATGGAGAGGGAGGAGGAGGATTAAGCTGCAGTCAGAAGGGAGAGGGAGAAGGAGGATAAAGCTGCTGTCAGAAGGGAGAGGGAGGAGGGGGATAAATCTGCAGTCAGATGGGAGGAGGGGGATAAAGCTGCAGTCAGATGGAAGAGGGAGGGGGGTAAAGATGCAGTCAGATGGGAGAGGGAGGAGGGGGATAAAGCTGCAGTCAAGAGGGGGATAAAACTGCAGTCAGATGGAAGAGGGGGTAAAGGTGCAGTCAGAAGGGAGAAGGAGGAGGGGAATAAAGCTGCAGTTAGAAAGGAGAGGGAGGAAGATAAAGCTGTGGTCAGAAGGGAAAAGGGATAAAGCTACAGTTAGAACAGAGAGGGAGGAGGGGGATAAATCTGCAGTCAAAAGGAGGAGGGAATAAAGCTGCAGTCAGAAGGGAGGAGGGGGATAAAGCCACAGTCAGGAGGGAGGTTGGGGATAGCGCTGCAGTCAGAAGAGAGAGGTAGGATTGTCCAAGCTTGGGGGTTCAAGTCATTCTATGTGACTGCAGATTTGAATATCCTCACAGCGTGAACAGTGCACACTGTTAAGATTATCCAGATTCTTCAGTTACATGCTGACTTGATGTGCACAGCTTTTACTCAATGTAAGTGAGTGGAGCGAGGCCGGACATGTTTAGTCGGAATTTAGCCAGAAGTATGCAGATCGCATATTTGCAGTCGTCTGAATGCCCGCTCTTGGCGCCAGCGCATCCTAACAGCGCGCACTGTGCACGCTGTGAGGATTCACAAGACTGCACTCTTGATCTGCAAGCCTTGACACCCCCTTCAAGGTAAAGACCTGAGATACCTCTCTATTAGGACATTTGAAGAAAGCACTGGACATAGATTTTTCTTTGCAGTGTTATACTATATTTTAATAGTTTGTCATTGTATTAACTACTTTTTTCTCCTTTTATATATTTATTTAAAAAAAAAAACCTGAGTTAGCATAGGTGTTTATTTTAGTATGAAATGATGAAAAGGAGCCTTAGTAAACAGAATGTAGGCTTACTTTCAGCACTAATGCACCGTGAGTATCTAAGCAGCAGTCAGACTCCCTGAGATTAAATTGTACCATGACCAGGAACCTTCAGCTGTCACAGTCCTCTAGCTCAGACATTTCTGTAGAATAGTGAGCAGAGCTATCAGTGTTAAAGTCACTTTTGTTTATTATGATTAAAAACAGTTACCTTACCTTTTTATTGAGAACACCCACTGAGCTTCAGACTGGAATAGGAAGGAAGTGCTTGTATATCTGGAAATAAATGCTACTTTATGGATTTCATTGATATCGAGGAGTTGCTAATTATTATATATACTTTACAATGCGATTTTTCTTGGATAATATCTATCTTCTGAGGAAGAAGCATGTGTGCTTCGAAAGGCGTTGATAAATAAAAAACACATTCAAACCTCCTCGGTCTTATGAACATGTTGTACTATTTTCTCTGCGGATTTATCCCCACATTCTTCCAATTTCACATAATACAACAGATAATCAAAATTATCCAACGCCCATTGCAAATTTGGTTTATTAGCACATTTTGCAAACTTTTTGCTGTCTACAAAAAAGTCAAACAAGAACAATTTAAATAGGTCATCAATACTAATCTAACAAATGATATCTCTAAATCTAACACAAAATGACAACTTTTAATGACAACTGAGGGTTCAGAATTAATCATCCTCTTCATTAAAAATGTTCTTAGTTTAGAACGCATTGGCTGCTGCAGATGTGATGTATAGCCAACCACAAGCTTCTGACAATGTTCCTGAGGAATATTAGACCATTCCAGATGGAGAATGGCTTCTAGTTCACTAATAGGTTAAATGTTTGCGTGCCTTTTTGAAATGCCACCAAAGATTGACTATGGGTGTCTGGTCAGGTAAATGTCACTCGCACTCCTGAATTTTTCAGGACTTCTGGAACCAAGCCTCTGTGGACTTTGTGGCCTCTGTGGACTTTGAGGTATACTTGGGAGTATTGTCATATCAGATTGTCAAATCATATGATTCCAAAGCTTCAGCTTCCTCACACAAGGCATGATGTTTTCTCTGAGGATTCCCTGATACTTGATTAAATCATTCTTACCATTTGAACACTGCAAGTTTCCAGTGCTAGAAAAAGAAAACCAGCCCCAAAATGTCACCAAGTCACCACCATGCTTCACTTTAGTTAGTACAGAGCCACCACCATGCATCACTGTAGGCATCTTCATGGCCATGCTTCACTATAGTTATCAGTGTATATATACACATAGAGTATGTGTATGTTAAGTGTTGCACTCATTATACTAATTACTGTGAAAATGTATTATAATATGCGATATTATTATTCTTATACCATAG
Source organism: Ranitomeya variabilis (assembly GCF_051348905.1). Taxonomy (NCBI): domain Eukaryota; kingdom Metazoa; phylum Chordata; class Amphibia; order Anura; family Dendrobatidae; genus Ranitomeya; species Ranitomeya variabilis. The sequence goes on along the minus strand of NC_135232.1, from coordinate 646,729,018 downwards.
GATGCACTAAACACGAGCACATTCACTTGCCTAATCCTGTAATGCCCTAGTTTTTGCTATACTGAATCCATGTAAATAATCTAAGGAAATTGCTCTAACAACAGACCTGGTTTGCTCCTTTGCACCCAATTAAGGATAGAAGTGAAATCCAACAATGACCCCAATATGCCATGTGGCTGAAGGCTGCTTGACTCTTGCCCTGACATACTGGGAACACTTGCAAAGCCCTTTAGCGGTTCTAGAAACATTTCTAAATTTGGATGACTCTGCGACAACGCACGATTCCCACAAGGATTGAACACAAGAGTCCTGATGATGCATCCACATATAAGTTCCAGGTCACTTCACTGCTCACCACACCTGGTGTGTTACAGCTTATTTCCTCTAAGCTATACTTAGCAATGTCGTTCTTTAACACAGACATAAGTAATATACTCTGCGTGTATATTCTATATGAGGTTATCTTTGGCTAGCTATAACTAAATACCAGTGGTGTAATTACTAAGGAAGCAGGGCACAGCCGTGATGTGGGGTGCAGCACTAGTTGTGGACATACGTCATTGAAGCCATGTTTTCGACACTCAAAATAGAGCCCAAAATCACACTTTAATTAACTTAATACCCAGTTATCCTTTACGTTATGGTGCATCCAGACAAATAGAAAATCGTCAAAAATAAGAACACTCATTACCGATCTATCCACCCATGTATACATGCCATTTCATTCATCAGGTGTTTGAATTGTTAGTCAACCTCAAAAAAATAATTGTTAGTGCTCATTCACACGTCTGATAATCACGTACAAGTGCTATCCGTGGTTTTCACAGAGAGTACTCATACCTATTTTAGTCTATAGGGCTGTGCACATGTCCATTTTTTTTCTCGGACTTTAGAGGGTCCGCATTAAATATTGGAGATATATTGGAGATATATCCAATTTTGATCCGAGTTGAATTAAAATCGGCAATGGAAGTCAATGGGTCCGTGAAAAAAAAAAATTGGACTGCGCTCGGATGGCATCTGAGTGCGGACTGATTTTTGTGTGTCAGAATGGAGACGGTGGAGAAACTTTTTAAAAATGTTTCCACGTACGAGAAAAACTGATGGCACTCGTACCATACTGATCAATCAGACATGTGAATGAGCCGTTATCAGCAGCACATTGCTGTGCAGTTTCGGACTGTCGTTGCAGGAGCCCACTCTGGGGGCCCACTGTTCAGCTACATGCAAATATTACATGAATGACAATGTCTTTACAGAGTCAATGAAATGTATTGGGCCAGCTGCTGCTCATTTTTGGGGTTAAGTGTCTTACTCCTGCACAGAGGTCCACCAGGGAAGAAGGAAGACATTGCATGCTTATTAATTATTACAAGGAAGCTTTATGGTACCCACTGACATAGAAGCATTCTTATCAAATACGGTAGTTCCATTATAGGTCATTCGTTGCTCATCCTCTGCCATCATTCCATTACAGAAAACGTGAAGATGACTTCAGAAGGAAAACCCAGCTTCTCCCAGATAGAGGTTTGCCTCTGGAGCATGGGAGAAGCGCAGAAGCACTGAGGCTGGGCAGATCCAGCTATCCGTCCAGCCTCAGAGCAGCACTTACAAGCTGGGTAGCAAAGAGCTTGCAAGAACCTACTCCTTGCCTAGGAAACCGACCACTTCTGAGATGGCCAGGGAACCTTCAGGCTATGTGCACACGTCAGGATTTCTAGCAGAAATTTTCCTGACAAAAACTGGACATTTCTGCCAGAAATCCGCATGCGTTTTTTGACGTGTTTTTTGTGCATTTTTTCCAAATGCATAATTGCGGGAAAAACGCAGAAAATCCGCAAAATTAATGAACATGCTGCTTTTTTTACCGCGATGCGTTTTTTTCGAGGAAAAAACGCACCATGTTCACAAAATATGCAGAATGCATTCTAAATGATAGAATGCATAATGCATGCGTTTTTAATGAGTTTTTATAGCGTTTTTATCGCGAAAAAACGCGAAAAAACCTGAACATGTGCACATACCCTCACAGCGAACTGTACACTACAAAATTAAAAATCCCTTAGTTCTTAAGGAATTTGAAGTACAGCTCTGGCAAAAATTAAGAGACCACTGCAAAATGTTCAGTTTGTCTGATTTTTCTCTTTCTAGGTATATTTTTCAGTAAAACTATAAACTCTATAAACTTCTGACAACAAAAGGAGAAGTGGTCAAAATAAAAAAAAACAGTGCTTTCAGACCTCAATATGCAAATTGCCTCTTCAGAGAAAAAGAGGACTTGAACGCTATAGCGCCACCTATTGGAAGCAGCGATCCTGCAAGTCACAATCAACCCTTTAACGAGTCTTGCAATATGACTTAGGCCGGTTTCACACGTCAGTGGCTCCGGTACGTGAGGTGACAGTTTCCTCACGTACTGGAGACACTGACACACGTAGACACATAAAAATCAATGCATCTGTTCAGATGTCATTGATTTTTTGCGGACCGTGTCTCCGTGTGCCAAACACGGAGACATGTCAGTGTTCGTGGGAGCGCACGTTTTACACGGACCCAATAGAGTCAATGGGTCCGCGTAAAACACGGACCTCACACGGACATTCTCCGTCTGGGGTCCGTGTGCGTGCAGGAGACAGCGCTACAGTAAGCGCTGTCCCCCCCACATGGTGCTGAAGCCGCGATTCATATCTTCCCTGCAGCAGCGTTTGCTATAGAGAAAATATGAAGAATAGTGTTAAAAATAAAGATCCATGTGTCCGCCGCCCCCCCACCCCCTGTGCGCCCCCCCGCTGGTCAGAAAATACTTACCCGCTCCCTCGCTCCTTCCTGGTCTGGCCGCGGCTTACTGTATGCGGTCACGTGGGGCCGATCATTTACAATCATGAATAGTCGGCTCCGCCCCTATGGGAGGTGGAGCCACATATTCATGACTGTAAATGATCGGGCCCATGTGACCGCATGCAGGAGAAGCCGCGGCCAGACCAGGAAGGAGCGACAGCCGACGGGGGACCCGGGTAAGTATTTTCTGACCAGCGGGGGGGCGCACAGGGGGTGGGGGGGCGGCGGACACATGGATCTTTATTTTAAACACTATTCTTCATATTTTCTCTGCAGCAAACGCTACTGCAGAGAGGATATGAATCGCAGCTTCAGCACCATGCAGAGTGGGTACCACACGCTCCGTGTGGTACCCACTCGCCATACGGGCGGCACACGTGTGCCGCAAGTATGGCCTCCGTGAGTTCCCAGGCACACGGACACGGATAACTCCGGTACCGATTTATTCCGGTACCGGAATTATCTGGACGTGTGGGACAGCCCTTAGGCTGGGGTCACACTTGGCGTAAGACAATACGCCACGTATTATACGTCCGTACTACGGCCGTAATACGGAGAAATGTTTCCAAAATATTAATCCGTAGTCAGGGTGTGTCAGCGTATTTTGCGCATGGCATCCTCCGTATGTAATCCGTATGGCATCCGTACTGCGAGATTTTCGCGCAGGCTTGCAAAACCGACATCTAATGGATTTATGTGCTCAAATGTTAGGGAAAACATATATACAGTATATATATATATATATATGTCATTGAGACACATATATATATATTCTGTATTTAGATTTCATTCAGCGCGATATCTGTGAACAGCCGGTAATTCAATTGCCGGCTTTTCATTTCTCCTGCACAAACCCGACAGGATATAAGACATGGTTTACATACAGTAAACCATCTCATATCCCCATTTTTTTTGCATATTCCACACTACTAATGTTAGTAGTGTGTATGTGCAAAATTTCAGCGCTGTAGCTGCTGAAATAAAGTGTTAAATGGCGGAAAAAATTGGCGTGGGCTCCCGCGCAATTTTCTCTGCCAGAGTGGTAAAGCCAGTGACTGAGGGCAGATATTAATAGCCTAGAGAGGGTCCATGGTTATTGCCCCCCCCCCCTGGCTAAAAACATCTGCCCCCAGCCACCCCAGAAAAGGCACATCTGGAAGATGCGCCTATTCTGGCACTTGGCCACTCTCTTCCCACTCCCTGTAGCGGTGGGATATGGGGTAATGAAGGGTTAATGCCATCTTGCTATTGTAAGGTGACATTAAGCCAGATTAATAATGGAGAGGCGTCAATTATGTCACCTATCCATTATTAATCCAATTGTTTGAAAGGGTTAAAAAACACACACACATGATTAAAAAGTATTTTAATGAAATAAACACAGCGGTTGTTGTAATAATTTATTGTTCTCTCAAACCACGAGCGAGTGGTTTATCGCAGCTCGTGCCTGTAATATTAGTTAACCCCTTCAGATGGATTACCTCGTTGGACGTGATCTGACATCAGAAGGTATGTATCTTGTGCGTTTATTATTTTGCCAAGCGAGGGCCTGGAAATGGATTGAGAGAACAATAAATTATTACAACAACCGCTGTGTTTATTTCATTAAAATACTTTTAAATCATGTGTGTGTGTGTTTTTTAACCCTTTCAAACAATTGGATTAATAATGGATAGGTGTCATAATTGACGCCTCTCCATTATTAATCTGGCTTAATGTCACCTTACAATAGCAAGGTGGCATTAACCCTTCATTACCCCATATCCCACCGCTACAGGGAGTGGGAAGAGAGTGGCCAAGTGCCAGAATAGGCGCATCTTCCAGATGTGCCTTTTCTGGGGTGGCTGGGGGCAGATGTTTTTAGCCAGGGGGGGGCCAATAACCATGGACCCTCTCTAGGCTATTAATATCTGCCCTCAGTCACTGGCTTTACCACTCTGGCGGAGAAAATTGCGCGGGAGCCCACGCCAATTTTTTCCGCCATTTAACACTTTATTTCAGCAGCTACAGCGCTGAAATTTTGCACATACACACTACTAACATTAGTAGTGTGGAATATGCAAAAAAAATGGGGATATGAGATGGTTTACTGTATGTAAATCATGTCTTATATCCTGTCGGGTTTGTGCGTATTTCTCGCAAGTCACACTGCTGGTCCGTGTGGAATCCGTATTTTTCTCGCCCCCATAGACTTTCATTGGCGATTTTTTTGCGCAATACGCTGACAAACGCAGCATGCTGCGATTTTGTACGGCCGTAGAAAGCCGTATAATACTGAACCGTAATATACGGCTGATAGGAGCAGCCCCATTGAGAATAATTGTGCCGTATGTAATGCGAGTTTTACGGACGTAGTTTCTGCGCTCTTACGTCCGTAAAACACGCATGTGTGACCCCGGCCTTAGGATTAAAGTTAAATCAGTATCTCAATTCGCAGACACGGTGTTTCGGGCTGTTGGCCCTCATCAGTGCGAAGCATGAGAACTGATTTGGCTAGGTGAGAGGCTCTGGACTGGGGTCTAAGGGGTATCATTTCTCCTTATGGAGAGTGACATACCAGCTCTGGCTTGTGAAGCTAAGGAGGCTTATTCGCAGTGCAATGCTCCTCTGGGAAATTTAATATGCAAATTGCCTCTTCAGCACTGACGAGGGCCAACAGCTCGAAACACCGTGTTTGAGAATTGAGATACTGATTTTGGCTTTTATCCTAAGTCATATTGCAAGACTCATTAAAGGGTTGATTGTGACTTGTAGGATCGCTACTTCCAACAGGTGGCGCTATAGAGTTCAAGTCCTCTTTTTCTCTGAGGAGGCAATTTGCATATTAAATTTCCCAGAGAAGCATTGCACGACGACAGAGGTGTATCTAGCCTTTCCTGCACCCGGGGCAAAGGATCAGTTTGCCCCCCCCCAAACCTCCCCCATTTGAACCTTAACTCTATTGAAACTGTATGACCAAGCCAAGGTACATTCCTGAATCCCCATAATGTTAAAATAGATACCAATAAAAGTAAAATTAATTGAGACATCAGTAGGTTAAGTGTTTTTGAATATCCATATTGAATCAGGAGCCCCATACAATCCTGCATAAAGGTTAATAATGGCCCCATAAGATTCTCCATAAAGATATTTGCGCCATATAGTGCTGCAGAAACGTTGATTATGGCCCCATAAGATGCTCCATAAAGATATTTGCCCCATATAGTGCTGCACAAACGTTATGGCCCCATAAGATGCTCCATACAGACACTTGCCCCGTTATAGTGCTGCACAAATGTTATGGCCCCATAAGATGCCCCATACAGACACTTGCCCCGTTATAGTACTGCACAAACGTTATGGCCCCATAAGATGCTCCATACAGGCGCTTGCCCCATTATAGTGCTGCACAAACGTTATGGCCCCATAAGATGCTCCATACAGACACTTGCCCCATTTGCTGTTGCTGCGATAAAAAAAAATAAATCACATACTCACCTCTCCGTCGCTCAGGCATCCGGCACTTTCAATATTCACCTGCTCCTCGTTCCAGCCGCAGCTCCATCTTCTGCACTGACGTTCAGGCAGAGGGCGCGCACTAACTTCGTCACCGTGCCCTCTGACCTCAGCATTACTGCTGAAGACGGAGCGGCGCCGGAACGGGGAGCAGGTGAATATCGCGCTGCGCTCCCCTCCCCGTTATACTCACCTGCTCCTGGCGCGGTGCAGTCCCTGCTTCCCCAGCGCCGGCAGTTTCTTCCTGTACTGAGCGGTCACCGTTAACGCTCATTACAGTAATGAATATGCGGCTCCACCCATATGGGAGGTGGAGCCGCATATACATTACTGTAATGAGCGGTACCATGTGACCGCTCAGTACAGGACGAGGAGCCTCCTTGGACCGCCGCATCATCAGGCGGCCTGCTGGCGCTCCCCCTGTCGGCTGCGCCCGGGGCACATGCCCCGGCTGCCCCCCCCCCTGGATACGCCACTGCACGGCGAATAAACCTTATCTTGAGAAGCCAGAGCTAATATGTCACTCTCCACAAGGAGAAACGTTACCCCTTAAGACCTCAGTTCAGACCTCAAATAGTGCAAAGAAAACAAGTTTATAATCATTTAGAAACAACAATACTAATGTTTTAACTCAGGAAGAGTTCAGAAATCAACATTTTGTGGAATAACCATGAATTTTAATCACAGCTTTCATGCGTCTTGGCATGCTTTCCACCAGTCTTTTACACTGCTTCTGGCACAAAAATGTAAGCAGTTCGTCTTTGTTGATGGCTTGTGACTATCCATCATCCTCTTGATTACATTCCAGAGGTCTTCAATGGGGTTCAGGTCTGGAGATTGAGCTGCTCATTACAGGGTTTTGATGTGGTGGTCTCTTAATTTTTGCCAGAGCTGTATTTGTACAGTTAACTCTATAGAATAGACTCGAATAAAATATACATGTTTATTAGCCAGGGACCTATTTGATTACGAATACCTATATAAAAAGGGTAAGTTCACACTAGGCGTTTTTTCAGCTGTTTTTTTTTCTGCTGCAAAACCTCATCTCCTGGCAGGAAAGAAGCTGCAGAAAAAAGCAAGTTTTGCTTGTTTTTTCTTGCGTGTTTTGTTGCGTTTTGCTGCATTTTTGGCATGCTAGATTTGTCTCTTGTTCATGCTGATAAAGTTTAGTGCAAAAAAAAAAAGTGCTATGTTATACAGATACCTGCCTTTTGCTGCTGATTTTCAGTGTTTTTTCACCACCCATTCATGTCTATGGGTGAAAAATGCTGAAAAAATCATGAAAAGTGACATCATCTATAGCAAAAAAAAAATACATGCAAAGCACAACATAATACTGATGAAAACAAACAACAAGCTGCGTGCATGAGATTTCTGAAATCTCATAGACATTGCTGGTACTGTGAAACACAGGTGAAAATTCGCATAAAAAAAAGCTGAAAAAAACTCCTAGTGTGAACTTACCCTAAAGGTACCGTCACACTAAACGACTTTGCAACGATAACGATAGCGATCCGTGACGTTGCAGCGTCCTGGATAGCGATATCATTGTGTTTGACACGCAGCAGCGATCAGGATCCTGCTGTGATATCGCTGGTCGTTGCTGAAAGTCCAGAACTTTATTTGGTCGTCAGATCGGCGTGTATCGTCGTGTTTGACAGCAAAAGCAACGATGCCAGCAATGTTTTACAATGGTAACCAGGGTAAATATCGGGTTACTAAGCGCAGGGCCGCGCTTAGTAACCCGATATTTACCCTGGTTACCATTGTAAATGTAAAAAAAAAACAGTACATACTCACCTTCTGATGTCCGTCAGGTCCCTGGCCGTCTGCTTCCCGCACTGAGTGTGAGCGCCGGCCGGCCGTAAAGCACAGCGGTGACGTCACCGCTGTGCTCTGCTTTTACTTTACGGCCGGCCGGCGCTCACAGTCAGTGCAGGAAGCAGACGGCCAGGGACCTGACGGACATCAGAAGGTGAGTATGTACTGTTTTTTTTTTACATTTACAATGGTAACCAGGGTAAACATCGGGTTACTAAGCGTGGCCCTGCGCTTAGTAACCCGATGTTTACCCTGGTTACCCGGGGACTTCGGCATCTTTGGTCGCTGGAGAGCTGTCTGTGTGACAGCTCTCCAGCGACCACACAGCGACGCTGCAGCGATCGGCATCGTTGTCGATATCGCTGCAGCGTCGCTTAATGTGACGGTACCTTAAGGCCTCCATGACTTCAGGAGGTTTTTGTTACTCTTCTTTTAGGGCTCATGGATGTGGCTATATTTTCAGTCCAAATGCAACTCAAAAAATCATTGTATCGCACTCAGACCGTTACTCTATGGGGCCGTGCACATGTCCGAGGACAAAAATCGCTGAGTGCTCAAGTTAGATCCAATATTAGGAATTGTTCAATGTTTGTTGCGTGTTTTATATGTATATTTTTTTTATTGCGTCAGGCTTTTTTTTTGTTGCTGCAATAAAGAAGAATCAGCAACACACTAAAATTATCACATGATGTGTTTGCTCTAAAAGGAGGAAAGCTGTCTCTAAACTTAGGGTACCGTCACACATTGAAATTTCCATCGCTACGACGTTACGATTCCTGACGTTCTAGCGATATCGTTACGATATCGCTGTGTCTGACACGCTACTGCGATCAGACACCCTGCTGAGAATCGTACGTCGTAGCAGATCGTATGGAACTTTCTTTCGTCGCTTGATCACCCGCTGACATCGCTGGATCGTTGTGTGTGACAGCGATCCAGCGATGTCTTCGCTTGTAACCAGGGTAAACATCGGGTAACTAAGCGCAGGGCCGCACTTAGTAACCCGATGTTTACCCTGGTTACAAGCGTAAACGTAAAAAAACAAACCGTACATACTCACCCGTCGGTGTCCTTCAGGTCCCTTGCCGTCTGCTTCCTGCTCTGAGTGCCGGCCGGAAAGTGAGAGCAGATCACAGCGGTGCTGCGCTCTGCTCTCACTGTACGGCTGCACGAATCGTGCCGTCGCAGCGATGAAAATTTCAATGTGTGACGGTACCCTTACAGTGATTGTTTTATTACCCGGAGATTATCATTGCTGGGCTTAGCCTGAGCCCTAGTCTGACATGCCCACTCCTGTGACAGACACCTCACTGTTTATGGATTTTGTACATGGAAAGCCTGGTGTGGGCGGAGGCAGCTTTCTCAGCTCTGCTTCATGCTAAATCTAAAAGCTACGATTGTGTGCAAACAGCTGCACCCAGTAATCTGAGTGATACATCATTGGATTCAGCTTCTCTTTGCCTACATTAGGCTACTCTCAGATGAGATAGCAAAAACCTACTGACAGATTCCCTTTAAGATGAGAGGACCCGGTGATACTACCTGTACACTGCAGACATGCATTATCTGGCCTAATTCATTTCATGAGGACAGATATAGTCTAGGAACCCTGCCTGCAGGTTCTCTGGAATGTATCTGCGCTAAGCTGACAGGTTTGTAGTGTTAACACTTCCCACATCGTTCTGGCACACCCACGGTATCGTCACCGCGTCCTTTTACAGTCATTTCCACCCAAAATCATAATAGCTGCCAGGACGAGAATTGCCTATAGGCACAAATACTCTGAATGGTGGATCATCCAGCGCTGTGACAACGTGCCAGGTCTACAGTGGATAGTGACAAATAAGCCAGAAAAGTTATTTTATTAATAGCAAAAATTTCTACCAGCTGCTTCCCATGAATTTTGCAGGAGTTTTCTTGGGAGTTAAACGAAAAACTAATTCTCCAATTACTGTTTGAAAGATAAGTAGGTATCCATTAGGATGTGCTCTATGAACTGTGAAGTATGTCCTGATAGTCTAGTCAAGGCATTAACAAAGGGCAAACCTCCGAGGTTATCTCCTCCAGCATCTGCACTTTCATTCCTTCAATCATAGGGCCTAACAAGCAAACAAACTCTGAGTCTTATTAAGAGAGGCATCCTGTAAATCTGTGTTTTAACCCCTACCTCATGCTGTCTTCCGTTTACATAGAAAAAACCTGCGGACAGATTCCCTTTAAAGAGTAACTAAACTTATTTTTTTATATATATAATTTTGCAAAGCATGATGGAGCGCCCCCACACCGCCGCAGGGCCGAGGGGTACCCGGAGCCGGGCCTCTGGGTCTCTGCTCTGGGGTTGTCACGGTGGCTGGACCCGGTCCGTGGCCCTGTCCGTCAGTGGGGGGGGACGTCCGGTGCAATAAGTGGTGTTGTAACGGTGCAGTTGTGGGGTGCAGGTCGCGGTAAATAACGAGGACACCAGGTTGCAGTCTCTTTACCTCTTTACTGGAGATCTCTGAGTCCTCAGTCCAGGATACGGTTCACCAGGCTGCGCAAGTCCAGCCGGTCCAATGGCACCTCCAGAGTTCACTTCACAGGTGGAAATCAGTGCCTTCCTTCTTAGCGCTATGTGTTGTAGTCCTTCCCTGCTGTGCTCACGGAAAGTACCCCACAACTGTTGTGTCTGTTTCTTAAGTTCCCTCACAACTCGATTAACTGATCTTCTGCTAATCTTCCGTCCCTTCCTGATGTTACAGTTAGAACGGCACCCGTTTGTCGGGTAGGCCTGGAGTTCTTCCGGGACCCTAGAGACGCCCCTCTCCCGCAATTGCCTCCCAAGACTTCATAGGTGATATGTGTTAGACAGCCCGCCTGAGACTGACTGCCCTGCCGCTGTTTGGAGTATGGCTTGAAGCTGTATGTTATTCCACTCCCTCGGCGTTCCGGCCACCGGTAATGCGCCTCAGTAGGATGTTGCTCCGGTCTTACAGCACGACCCCTACTGGTATTCTCCTATCGCTTGATCTCGTTTCTCACTCAGCACAATTTATCTCGCTTCTAGTCCTTTCTTGGGCACCGCCGCTACCCGGAGCAGGCGCGGTCCCTTCACGTTCTTTCTCGTTGCCAAGCCTCTGTCAGGATCCCACCCCCGACAGAGGCCCTACTGTCTCTTACTCCACAACACCCTCTGCCACTAGGTGTTGCTTCGTTCAATCCAGTCAGCTTTCTCATCTAACTTCCTGCCTGACCCCCAGTTTACCCACTATGGTGGGGAGTGGCCTAATGAATAGAACCCTTAGCTCCCCCCGGAGGCCCGGCTGTGAAATGTATTGGTGTCTGTGATACCTGATCAGAAGAACTCCTTCAGTGCCATCGAACGCACCATGGCTCCCCATAGTGGCGGAGCCACAGTACTGCAACGACCAGGACTCTGGGGCGCTGCACTCCCCCCTGGTTAAACACAGTACTCCGGGACTGGGAAGAAAACAACAATACAAGTTAGCAAAAAGACATACAATTTTTGTTGAGTGCAAATACAATAAGTATACTTGAACGAGCTTCCCTTTATGGGAGGTGAGGACACTTGAACGTTACAAACATGGTTAACATTATAAATTACAGGCTATAAATAACTCCTGTTACCCAACCGGGTATTCTACTAAGTGCAAAATTGTTGAACAATAATTTAACTTTGCCTTTAAGGACATACACTCTTCATCCACTAAAGACCTTCCTATAATCACATTATAAGGCACTTTAACTTTTTCATTCTCCTACTTTGAATCTGCAGGACCGCCTGTCCTATCGGCACCAGACCTACTGCCTCTCCTTTCTGTTACAGGACCGCCCCGTTCAGCCAGGGCCTACTGCCTTTTCAACTACTATACACAGTATAGAACATAACTTTTCTTTCAGTTTGAGAACACCGAGCCGGCTCTACTTGGCTCCTATAAGGACTCACCCACTAACCCTTACGGGTTCACTTTCTGTCCTTAGTAACACATTACTAACTTTCGATGGGGAACGCAGGGTTTACCTTCTATCCCCCCCCTTTTCTTATCAACATTATCAACTATTCTCTTACAACATCAATCCTCATTATTACGTTCTTACTACTGACTATGCAGAACACTCTGTCTACCCCTACGGGCCTTCTGCATCTTTCTTTCTGGAACATCATCTGCATTTCTTTACATTTAACCAATCAAATACATATAACTTTTACAGGTAAGCATTATCATTTTTCTACTTTAAGCATTGTCATCACATTACTGTTCTAAAACAGTATCACTCATAGGTACACTTTTGGCATCCCCTTTAAGAGGGGATCAAGTCTTTCTGAGGTAGTTCGTCTTCTCAGACTACCAGTCCATGCTCAGCAAAGGTTCCGGTACGGTATCTTCGCAAAGAGTCTCTAAATAAAACCAGTAGGAAGCGCCTTTAAGAAGGTGCAAACTATATACAGGAAAAAGTTTGTATCATGCACAGTCCATGATTACTGCAGTTCTTATAACATTGTGGAACAAAAAAGCAAAAATGAAAGTGAAAGCAAAAATAAAAAGCAATAGGGATTCCGGGTAAACAAAGGGATCCCTTTAAGAGTTAACCCAGGACGGGTTTTAGCAGCAAAATAGCAAGGAAATAAACAGTTAACTATTTACAGTTTCAGGTTTCCGAGGCTTAGTTGGACGGCTTCCAGGGCTGCACCTGGCACTTAACCCTTCCTGGCCTGGGAAAAGTGAGGTCCAGGGCTACACCCAGTGCTGGACACACGCCGTTAATCCGTCTTTCATGTACGGTTAAATCATGCGCAGCGATGGAGGTCTGCGCAGCTTGAGTATGGGTATTTGCTGCAGCAGAGGCAGCGGATGCTGCAAGATCAGTCACTGGAACGGAGTCAGAAGCTGTGGCACCAGCAGTCACTGGAGGGGTGTCAGTCATCAGGGCAGGGTCGTCCTTCATACCTGCTTCAGATGCGGTTCCTCCGGTGCCGGTCTGCTCTGCCTCCGCTGGGGTCTGGAACGCTGGTTGCAGGGCCTCGTGCTGCGACGTTGTCATCTCCGTTTGCAGCATCTCGCCTTCCGGCAGGGCCTTGCTTTCTGGCTTCGGAGCTCTGGAACTTCTTTCTTGCTCCGGACCAGATGAGGCTGCCGACAGATGTCTGGTGAGGCTCCCGATGATGGTCTTCTTCCACCCGGCCTCAGTGCTCAGCTGCGTCTGCGGGAGTTGGTGGATCAGCTCGTCCGCTCCGGTCTGCAGGAGGTCAGCGTCAACTATGGAGGTCTGGCTGCGGTGCCTCTCCGGGTAGCTGGGGGAGTCCTCGGCTCCGACCCTACGCTCCGGCTCCGCGCGGCTGGCCATGGCGTCCTCCATGTCGCTGACTTCTCCTTCCTGGTCCTTTTCCCGCTCTCTCCTTCGTGGGCGGTTTCGTTTTCTCTGTCTCTGCCCACCATTGAGGATCAGGAGGCGGATCTCGGCTGCTGACGGACACGTCCTCAAGGGGCCGAGATATTTAGACTGGGCGGCCATTGTCTTTCGCGCTCTTCAGCTTGTTCACGCCCACTTCCACGCCCTTCTTCTTCTCCTGCGCTCTCCTTAGCGCTGTAATGGCGGCGGTTTTGGCGCGAACTTTTGGCGGCAAGTGACAATCCACAGTTTTTGCAATAAAGTACAGTCCAAGCACAGTAAATCACAGTTCCAAGGCACACATGACCTGATTCTTCAGGCTTAAGTAGATCCTGTTCGTGATGCCAAGTTTGGAGCGCCCCCACACCGCCGCAGGGCCGAGGGGTACCCGGAGCCGGGCCTCTGCTCTGGGGTTGTCACGGTGGCTGGACCCGGTCCGTGGCCCTGTCCGTCAGTGGGGGGGGACGTCCGGTGCAATAAGTGGTGTTGTAACGGTGCAGTTGTGGGGTGCAGGTCGCGGTAAATAACGAGGACACCAGGTTGCAGTCTCTTTACCTCTTTACTGGAGATCTCTGAGTCCTCAGTCCAGGATACGGTTCACCAGGCTGCGCAAGTCCAGCCGGTCCAATGGCACCTCCAGAGTTCACTTCACAGGTGGAAATCGGTGCCTTCCTTCTTAGCGCTATGTGTTGTAGTCCTTCCCTGCTGTGCTCACGGAAAGTACCCCACAACTGTTGTGTCTGTTTCTTAAGTTCCCTCACAACTCGATTAACTGATCTTCTGCTAATCTTCTGTCCCTTCCTGATGTTACAGTTAGAACGGCACCCGTTTGTCGGGTAGGCCTGGAGTTCTTCCGGGACCCTAGAGACGCCCCTCTCCCGCAATTGCCTCCCAAGACTTCATAGGTGATATGTGTTAGACAGCCCGCCTGAGACTGACTGCCCTGCCGCTGTTTGGAGTATGGCTTGAAGCTGTATGTTATTCCACTCCCTCGGCGTTCCGGCCACCGGTAATGCGCCTCAGTAGGATGTTGCTCCGGTCTTACAGCACGACCCCTACTGGTATTCTCCTATCGCTTGATCTCGTTTCTCACTCAGCACAATCTATCTCGCTTCTAGTCCTTTCTTGGGCACCGCCGCTACCCGGAGCAGGCGCGGTCCCTTCACGTTCTTTCTCGTTGCCAAGCCTCTGTCAGGATCCCACCCCCGACAGAGGCCCTACTGTCTCTTACTCCACAACACCCTCTGCCACTAGGTGTTGCTTCGTTCAATCCAGTCAGCTTTCTCATCTAACTTCCTGCCTGACCCCCAGTTTACCCACTATGGTGGGGAGTGGCCTAATGAATAGAACCCTTAGCTCCCCCCGGAGGCCCGGCTGTGAAATGTATTGGTGTCTGTGATACCTGATCAGAAGAACTCCTTCAGTGCCATCGAACGCACCATGGCTCCCCATAGTGGCGGAGCCACAGTACTGCAACGACCAGGACTCTGGGGCGCTGCAATGACAACTTATGAAACTTTGAAAATCACTTTATTAGGGGATTTGTATTCATTCTGTAAAAAAAAAAAAAAAAACGGTAAGGAAGGGGTTTCCATATCCCTGCTGATGACCAGTCTGTTTGCTTGCCTTTATCTCAGACCTGGGCAAACTACAGCCCTTTCTGTATTCCTATCTGGCCCACGAATCGGGAGAGCAGAAGTGCTGGGAACAGTGGACTGCACGCCGCAACCGCCCTCCACATTTCCAATGTTCCAATTTCCCTCAGGATGCCGATACCTGTGAATATAATGGTGGAGGAGGGAGCCGTTTACTCCATCTTCATGATTCGGCCTGTGCGACTGAGCGTCTCCGTGCATCAGGCGAAATAACGTCACTGGAAGGCGCCTGCTGTGGAGTCTCAGTATGCAGAGCAAAGACTGAACTAGCATCCTGTGGAGATGGAGGCAAGGTGAGTAGTGTTTTACTCTCATTTACTTGTGTGTGTTGGGGCGAACATGTAGGGTCATAATACTCTGTGGAGGGCATCATACTGTGTGGACGGCTGTGAGGGTGATCAGACTATGTTGGGGGTCTGTGGGGGATCATACTGTGTGGGGGACTGTGGGGACCATCATACTGTGTATAGGGTTCTGTGGCAATCATCAAACTACTTTGGGGACTGTAGTGGCCATCATACTGTTTTTGGGGAGCTGTGGCCAATCATACTTTATGGGGGACATCATATTGTGTACAAGGCTTTGGGGGTCATTATATTGTGTGTTTGTGAGGGGGGGGGCTATTAAATCTAACAAACTAAGTGGGAACTGTGGGGTCTGTGTAGCAATCACACTTATTTAGGGGAGCTGTTGATCATGGTACGGAGGGCTGAATAACAGGAGCAGTATTATTAATTGCTTTTTTGTCACGTTTATAAAAAGCGGTAAATAATATGGTTTTGATCTGCTTTATCGGGACAGAGACACTGATTCCAGCGATGTGTCACTTACTGGGCTGCTTGCTGCAGGTTTGATAAAAACCCTCTTTTAACTCTGAATGCTGAGCTCTGTATAACCCCAACCACACTACTGATTGTCAGCTTTTTGTGTAGCCATAAAGTGGCCTGTCGGTGGGGGCAGGGTTAAATAGACCTTATAAATGTGGAGGACTACATGTCAGCAGGTTTAGGGTATGTGCACACGTTGCGGATTCTCTGCGGATCCGCAGCGTTTTTTGCAGTGCAGAAACGCTGCAGATCCACAATTGATTTACAGTACAATGTAAATCAATGAGAAAAAAAAAATGCTGTGCACACTTTGCGGAAAATCCGCTGCGGAAACGCTGCGGATTAAAAGAAGTAGCATGTCACTTATTTTTTGTGAGTCTGCAGCGTTTTTGTACCCATTCCATTATAGAAAACCGCAGGGGCAAAAAACGCAGCAAATCCACAGGAAAACCGCAGCAAAAACGCACAAAAAACACTGCGGATCCGTACAAAAACGCGACAAATCCGCTGCTGCGTTTTCTGCCAGGAGAGGCAGAGTCCGCACCAGAAATTCCTAAGCCTAATCCGCAGCGTGTGCACATAGCACTAGTCCTCTAGTGTTAAAATCACTGTTTTATCAACGAGATTATGAAAACTACAGCAATCATCAAATCAGCAAAGATTCCCTTTAAAGGTGAGGTAGTGTTGATAGTCTTGGCTGTGTCCATGGCCACAGAGGCTGCTGATTGTGAAACATACTGTAAGGGTACCGTCACACAGTGCAATTTTGATCGCTACGATGGCACGATTCGTGACGTTGCAGCGTCGTATGATTATCGCTCCAGCGTCGTAGACTGCGGTCACACTGTGCAATCACGGCGCTGGAGCGATGCCGAAGTCCCCGGGTAACCAGGGTAAACATCGGGTTACTAAGCGCAGGGCCGTGCTTAGTAACCCGATGTTTACCGTGGTTACCAGCGTAAAAGTAAAAAAAAAAAAAACGTACATACTCACCATCTGATGTCCGTCAGGTCCCTTGCCGTCCGCTTCCCGCTCTGACTGAGTGCCGCCGTACAGTGAGAGCAGAGCACAGCAGTGACGTCACCGCTGTGATCTGCTCTCACTTTCCGGCCGGCAGACAGTCAGAGCGGGAAGCAGACGGCAAGGGACCTGACGGACATCAGATGGTGAGTATGTACGGTTTTTTTTTTTTTACTTTTACGCTGGTAACCACGGTAAACATCGGGTTACTAAGCGCGGCCCTGCGCTTAGTAACCCGATGTTTACCCTGGTTACAAGCGAACGCATCGCTGGATCGCTGTCACACACAACGATCCAGCGATGACAGCGGGAGATCCAGCGACGAAAGAAAGTTTCAAACGATCTGCCACGACGTACGATTCTCAGCAGGGTCCCTGATCGCAGTAGCGTGTCAGACACAGCGATATCGTAACGATATCGCTAGAACGTCACGAATCGTACCGTCGTAGCGATGAAAATGCCACTGTGTGACGGTACCCTAATACTACAATCTAAAACTATAAATTAAAACTTGAGAAAATGGTGTTATGGCATCAAAACCATCAACAAGAGTCAGCGCCATAATGGGTTTCTGATGAGATTTATCAGCACAGTAATTGCAATGTCATTTAGTAGGAATGAACATTAGTTGTGGATTTTAGTGATCCCATTGCATACACATTTAGAAAGGTCAAACTTACAGAGGAAAACTGTTCAGGCAGAAATTTGAAGTTCAGAATAGATCTTTCCCAATCTACAGTCCACTGGCCAGCTAATGCAGTGTCTGAACATATCCTAAGTTACTCATGTGAGAGCACAATACATTTAATGCTGTTAGCAGTAAGGGCACGGAGGGCAGGTTGCGGTATGCCTGTGTGCACACAATTTCAGTCAACTCAGTTAATATTCTCCTGCAGTTCATGGCAAATTAGGATTACAATAAAGCTGGGCTCAGACAGCTGGATTGCATTTGCATTTTTGGGTCAGTATTAGGCTGCTGTCACACTAGCGAGTTTTACGGACGTATGAGAGGTGCAGAAAATACGGATTGCATACGATACAATGATTCTCTATGGCCCAGTTCCTATCTGCCGTATTTTACTGATCCGTATTATACGGTCTTGTACGGTCGTAGAAAATCGCAGCATGCTGTGTTTGTCACCGTATTGCGCCAAAAAATCATCAATGAAAGTCTATGGGGGCGAGAAAAATACGGATTACACACGGACCAGCAGTGTGGCTTGCGAGAAATACGCACCAGTGTTATAGAGAAAAGCCGGCAATTCAGTGCGGTGTACAGTAAAATCACACTGACAGAATAGAATAGGTAGAATAAATGTCTACACATAGAATAGGTATATATAACAACTATATATATAAATATATATATATATATATATATATATAACTATATATATATATATATATCAGTGAGACACATATATATATATATATATATATTTATATTTCATACAGCGCTAGATATCATAAAAGCTGGTAATTCAGTTGCCCGCTTTTGCTCTCTCCTTCGCAAATCTGACATGATATGAGACATGGATTGCATACAGTAAACCATCTCATATCCCTTTGTTTTTGCATATTCCACACTACTAATGTTAGTAGTGTGTATGTGCAAAATTTGGGCCCTCTAGCTATTAAATTAAAGGGTTAAATCGCAGAAAAAATAGGCGTGGACTCCCGCGCAATTTTCTCCGCCAGAGTGGTAAAGCCAGTGACTGAGGGCAAATATTAATAGCCTAGAGAGGGTCCATGGTTATTGCCCCCCCCCCTGGCTACAAACATCTGCCCCCAGCCACCCCAGAAAAGGCACATCTGGAAGATGCACCTATTCTGGCACTTGGCCACTCTCTTCCCACTCCCGTGTAGCGGTGGGATATGGGGTAATGAAGGGTTAATGTCACCTTGCTATTGTAAGGTGACATTAAACCAGATTAATAATGGAGAGGCGTCAATTATGACACCTATCCATTATTAATCCAATAGTACGAAATGGTTAAAAAAAAAACCACACACACATTATTACAAAGTACTTTAATGAAATAAGGACACAGGGTGTTTTAATATTTTATTAGACTCTTAATCCACCTGAAGACCCTCGTTCTGTAAAAAAAGGAAAAATAAAAAAACAACAATATCCTATACCTTCCGTCGTTCTGGTCACGTTGCACGCATTGGCCCACGCCAAATTTTTCCGCGATTTAACCCTTTAATTTAATAGCTAGAGGGCCCAAATTTTGCACATACACACTACTAACATTAGAGGTGTGGAATATGCAAAAGAAAAAGGGATATGAGATGGTTTACTGTATGTAAACCATGTCTCATATAATGTCGGGTTTGGGAAGGAGAGAGCTAAAGCCGGCAATTGAATTACCGGCTTTTATGATATCTAGCGCTGTATGAAATATAAATAAATATATATATATATATATATATACACTCACCGGCCACTTTATTAGGTACACCATGCTAGTAACGGGTTGGACCCCCTTTTGCCTTCAGAACTGCCTCAATTCTTCGTGGCATAGATTCAACAAGGTGCTGGAAGATTTTGGTCCATATTGACATGATGGCATCACACAGTTGCCGCAGATTTGTCGGCTGCACATCCCAAAGATGCTCCATACAAGGCAGGATGGATCCATGCTTTCATGTTGTTTACGCCAAATTCTGACCCTACCATCCGAATGTCGCAGCAGAAATCGAGACTCATCAGACCAAGCAACGTTTTTCCAATCTTCTACTGTCCAATTTCGATGAGCTTGTACAAATTGTAGCCTCAGTTTCCTGTTCTTAGCTGAAAGGAGTGGTACCCGGTGTGGTCTTCTGCTGCTGTAGCCCATCTGCCTCAAAGTTCGACGCACTGTGCGTTCAGAGATGCTCTTAGGCCTACCTTGGTTGTAACGGGTGGCGATTTGAGTCACTGTTGCCTTTCTATCAGCTCGAACCAGTCTGCCCATTCTCCTCTGACCTCTGGCATCAACAAGGCATTTCCGCCCACAGAACTGCCGCTCACTGGATTTTTTTTCTTTTTCGGACCATTCTCTGTAAACCCTAGAGATGGTTGTGCGTGAAAATCCCAGTAGATCAGCAGTTTCTGAAATACTCAGACCAGCCCTTCTGGCACCAACAACCATGCCACGTTCAAAGGCACTCAAATCACCTTTCTTCCCCATACTGATGCTCGGTTTGAACTGCGGGAGATTGTCTTGACCATGTCTACATGCCTAAATGCACTGAGTTGCCGCCATGTGATTGGCTGATTAGAAATTAAGTGTTAACAAGAAGTTGGACAGGTGTACCTAATAAAGTGGCCAGTGAGTGTATATGTGTCTCAATGACATATATATATAGATACTGTTTATATGTTTTAACGAACATTTGAGCACATAAATCCATTAGATGTCGGTTTTGCAAGCCTGCGAGAAAATATCGCAGTACGGATGCCATACGGATTACATACGGAGGATGACATGTGCAAAATACGCTGCCACACCCTTCCTACGGATGACATACGGACCACTATTTTGGGAACATTTCTGCGTATCACGGCCGAAAAAACGGACCGTATTTTCATACGCTGAGTGTGACGCCGGCCTTAGGCTGCCGTCACACTAGCAGTATTTGGTCAGTATTTTACATCAGTATTTGTAAGCCAAAACCCGGAGTGGGTAATAAATTCTCTATTACTACAGACCCTCTCATCCCTTGGCATCACAGATTTGGCCCTATCCTGGATCTCGTCATACCTAACTGACCGAACATTCAGCGTCTCCCATTCACACACCACCTCCTCACCTCGCCCCCTATCTGTCGGAGTCCCGCAAGGTTCAGTTCTAGGGCCCCTGCTCTTCTCCATTTACACTTTTGGCCTGGGACAGCTCATAGAATCTCACGGTTTTCAGTATCATCTCTATGCTGATGACACACAGATCTACATCTCTGGACCAGATATCACCACCCTACTAACCAAAATCCCTCAATGTCTATCCTCTATTTCATCCTTCTTCTCCGCTAATTTCTAAAACTTAACATGGACAAAACAGAATTCATTGTCTTTCCCCCATCTCATGCGACCCCCCCAACGAACCTATCCATTACAGTAAATGGCTGCCCGCTCTCCCCAGTCCCACAAGCTCGCTGTCTCGGGGTAATCCTTGACACTGATTTCTCCTTCAAACCGCACATCCAAGTCCTTTCCACTTCCTGCCGCCTTCAACTCAAAAATATTTCACGGATCCGTACATTCCTAAACCAAGAATCTGCAAAAACCCTAGTCCATGCCCTCATCATCTCCCGCCTCGACTACTGTAACCTCCTGCTCTGTGGCCTCCCCTCTAACACTCTCGCACCCCTCCAATCTATTCTAATCTTCTGCCCGCCTAATCCACCTTTCCCCCCGCTATTCCCCGGCCTCTCCCCTCTGTCAATCCCTTCACTGGCTCCCCATTACCCAGAGACTCCAGTACAAAAGCCTAACCATGACATACAAAGCCATCCACAACCTGTCTCCTCCATACATCTGTGACCTCGTCTCCCGGTACTTTCCTGCACGCAACCTCCGATCCTCACAAGATCTCCTTCTCTACTCCCCTCTTATCTCCTCTTCCCACAATCGCATACAAGATTTCTCTCGCGTATCACCCCTACTCTGGAACTCTCTATCACAACATATCAGACTCTCACCTACCATCGAAACCTTCAAATAGAGCCTAAAGACCTACCTCTTCTGACAAGCCTACAACCTGCAGTAACCACCGATCGACCAAACCACTGCACGACCAGCTCTATCCTTACCTACTGTATCCTCACCCATCCCTTGTAGATTGTGAGCCCTCGTGGGCAGGGTCCTCTCTCCTCCTGTACCAGTTGTGACTTGTATTGTTCAAGATTATTGTACCTGTTTTTATTATGTATACCCCTCCTCACATGTAAAGCGCCATGGAATAAATGGTACTATAATAATAAATAATAATAATAATAAATTCAGAAGTGGTGAATATGTTTCTATTATACTTTTCCTCTAATTGTTCCACTCCTGATTTTGGCTTACAAATACTGATGTAAAATACTGACGAAATACTGAACATGTGACGGCAGCCTTAGAGCCATCTTAAACCAGTGTAAAGGAAGCGTCAGTACCGGGCAGCTAGGGCAAAACCTCTAGGACTCCGACAACCCTTCATCCAATATCTTCAGTTCAAATAAAATTAGCCTCATTTGGTCCTTCCCAAATAGCCCTGAAGAATGATCCCCTAATTAACATTTTGTGAAGAATGGCGAATATTTGTAGCAAATAACTAGTGATGAAGTTGTTTAATGAATGTTGAAAAGAAAACGGACGCCTCAGAGGAGATTTCATTTATGTGTATAAATACATTTGTGGTCAGTACAAAGGACTGGTGCATGACTAAGGGTAAGTTCACACAGGGCGTTTTTGCTGTGTTTTTTTATGCTAATTTTCAGCTGCTTTTTACAGTACAAGCAAAGCCTATGAGATTTCAGAAATCTCATGCACACACATTGGGTTTTTGTGTGATCAGTATTTTTTACTTTGCAGCGTTTTTTTGACATGGGGCATGTCACTTCTTTCAGCGGTTTTCACCAAGTGACTTGTATGGGTGGTGAAAAAACGCTGCAAATACGCAAGGTTGACTTTTCTTGCAGCGTATTTGCTGCAGAAAAGTCAAAGAGAGCCGGATGTGACATCACACTCGGCTCTGCTACCTCTAGATGGCAGACTGCATGATGCGTTCATGCAACCTGTCATCCAGCAGCAGACCCCTATTCACTTGAATGGGGGGTCCGACATTAGTGTTTGACCCGCTGTCATATGCATGACAGTGCGGAAGCACCACTTCTGATCGGCAGGGAAATTGTCACCGCAAGTCAGAGAGCCACGGTTCCCACGCTGTCAGAAAACAGCAGGGAGCGATCAGCTGTGATCGGAGGTGTAAACTTCACCTCCGATCACTGGTGTCAGCTGATGGGACTACTGCTCCCATCATTTGACACCTACAGCCGCTAATTACAGTGACAGCAGGAGCGGATGATGGGAGTTTTCATCTGCCACTCCTGCGCTATAAATAAATAATTAAAAAAAAACCCGGCATGGGTTCCCTCCTAATTTTGATAACCAGCCAGACAAAACTCACAGCAACTCCCTGCTGTCAGCTTCAGCAAGGCTAATTATCAAGAATAAAAGGGTCCTCACACTTTTTTTCTTAATTATTTAAGAAGCTAAAGCTCACAGCTGGAGGCTGGTATTCTCAGGCTGGTAAGGGGCCATTGATACAAAAGCCTCAAAATAGCACCTGGGAACTTTTCAGAATATTTTCCCATGCTTGAGTTCATATGAGTTCATCCAGCAGAGGGCGCATCACCGCGACTCAAGGTAACTACAGTACATTCCCCTGCATTCCATTCATTCACCAAGTTTTACAGTCAGGAGCACAACTGCATTAGCAGGCTCCTGGGTGTAAAATGCTTTAACCCCTTCAGATGGATTTACAGCGTGGGACAAGACTGAAGGACGGAAGGTATAGAATATTGTTGTTTGTTTTTTTAACTTTATTTCAGGTGACAAGGGTCTTCAGGTGGATTAAGAGTATAATAAAATATTAAAACACCATGTGTCTTTATTTCATTAAAATACTTTTTAATAATATGTGTGTGTTTTATTAACCATTTTGTACTATTGGATTAATAATGGATAGGTGTCATAATTGACGCCTCTCCATTATTAACCTGGCTTAATGTCACCTTACAATATCAAGGTGACATTAACCCTTCCTTACCCCATATCCCACCGCTACAGGGGAGTGGGAAGAGAGAGGCTAAGGCCGGAGACACACTGGTGCGAGATACGGCCGAGTCTCGCTGGTTAAAAGCAAGCTGTGGCACCGGCACTCCGGAGCGGAGCGTGCAGCTGCATAGCAATACATGGAGCCGCACGCTCTGCTCCGGAGTGCCGGTGCCACAGCTTGCTTTTAACCAGCGAGACTCGGCCGTATCTCGCACCAGTGTGTCTCCGGCCTATGTGCCAGAATAGGCGCATCTTACAGATGTGCCCTTTCTGGGGTGGCTGGGGGCAGATGTTTTTAGTCAGGGGGGCCAATAACCATGTTCCCTTTCTAGGCTATTAATATCTGCCCTCAGTCACTGGCTTTCCCACTCTGGCAGAGAAAATTGCGCAGGAGCCCACGCCAATTTTTTCCCAGAATTTAACCCTTTAACCCCTTAAGCCCCGACGGTGGTTTGCACGTTAATGACCGGGCCAATTTTTACAATTCTGACCACTGTCCCTGTATGAGGTTATAACTCTGGAACGCTTCATCGGATCTTGGCGATTCTGACATTGTTTTCTTGTGACATATTGTACTTCATGACAGTCATAAAATTTATTCGATATAATGAGTTTATTTGTGAAAAAAATGGAAATTTGGCGAAAATTTTGAAGATTTTGCAATTTTCTAATTTGAATTTTTATGCCCTTAAATCACAGAGATATGTCACACAAAATACTTAATAAGTAACATTTTCCACATGTCTACTTTACATCAGCACAATTTTGGAATAAAAATTTTTTTTGGTAGGGAGTTATAAGGGTTAAAAGTTGACCAGCATTTTTACAACATCATATTTTTTTAGGGACCACATCTCATTTGAAGTCATTTTGAGGGGTCTATATGATAGAAAATACCCAAGTGTGACACCATTCTAAAAACTGCACCCCTCAAGGTGCTCAAAACCACATTCAAGAAGTTTATTAACCCTTCAGGTGTTTCACAGGAATTTTTGGAATGTTTAAATAAAAATTAACATTTAACTTTTTTTCACACAAAATTTATTTCAGCTCCAATTTGTTTTATTTTACCAAGGGTAACAGGAGAAATTGGACCCCAAAACTTGTTGTACAATTTGTCCTGAGTACGCCGATACCCCATATGTGGGGGTAAACCACTGTTTGGGCGCATGACAGAGCTCGGAAGCGAAGGAGCGCCATTTGACTTTTCAATGCAAAATTGACTGGAATTCAGATGGGACGCCATGTTGCGTTTGGAGAGCCACTGATGTGCCTAAACATTGAAACCCCCCACAAGTGACACCATTTTGGAAAGTAGACCCCCTAAGGAACTTATCTAGAGGTGTGGTGAGCACTTTGACCCACCAAGTGCTTCACATAAGTTTATAATGCAGAGCCGTAAAAATAAAAAATCATATTTTTTCACAAAAATTATCTTTTTGCCCCCAATTTTTTATTTTCCCAAGGGTAAGAGAAGAAATTGGACCACAAAAGTTGTTGTGCAATTTGTCCTGAGTACGCCGATACCCCATATGTGGGGGTAAACCACTGTTTGGGCGCATGGTAGAGCTCGGAAGGGAAGGAGCGCCGTTTGACTTTTAAATGCAAAATTGTCTGGAATTGAGATGGGACGCCATGTTGCGTTTGGAGAACTCCTGATGTGCCTAAACAATGAAACCCCCCACAAGTGACACCATTTTGGAAAGTAGACCCCCTAAGAACCTTATCTAGATGTGTGGTGAGCACTTTGACCCACCAAGTGCTTCACAGAAGTTTATAATGCAGAGCCGTAAAAATAAAAAATCATATTTTTTCACAAAAATTAGCTTTTCGCCCCCAATTTTTTATTTTCCCAAGGGTAAGAGAAGAAATTGGACCACAAAAGTTGTTGTGCAATTTGT
Organism: Ranitomeya variabilis; assembly: GCF_051348905.1. Lineage (NCBI taxonomy): Eukaryota > Metazoa > Chordata > Amphibia > Anura > Dendrobatidae > Ranitomeya > Ranitomeya variabilis. The sequence continues at coordinate 646,703,268 of NC_135232.1, read as the reverse complement.
CCTGAGTACGCCGATACCCCATATGTGGGGGTAAACCACTGTTTGGGCGCATGGTAGAGCTCGGAAGGGAAGGAGCGCCGTTTGACTTTTAAATGCAAAATTGTCTGGAATTGAGATGGGACGCCATGTTGCGTTTGGAGAACTCCTGATGTGCCTAAACAATGAAACCCCCCACAAGTGACACCATTTTGGAAAGTAGACCCCCTAAGAACCTTATCTAGATGTGTGGTGAGCACTTTGACCCACCAAGTGCTTCACAGAAGTTTATAATGCAGAGCCGTAAAAATAAAAAATCATATTTTTTTCACAAAAATTAGCTTTTCGCCCCAAATTTTTTATTTTCCCAAGGGTAAGAGAAGAAATTGGACCACAAAAGTTGTTGTGCAATTTGTCCTGAGTACGCCGATACCCCATATGTGGGAGTAAACCACTGTTTGGGCGCATGGCTGAGCTCGGAAGGGAAGGAACGCCATTTGGAATGCAGACTTAGATGGATTGGTCTGCAGGCGTCACGTTGCATTTGCAGAGCCCCTGATGTACCCAAACAGTAGAAACCCCCCACAAGTGACCCCATATTAGAAACTAGACCTCCCAAGGAACTTATCTAGATGTGTTGTGAGAACTTTGAACCCCCAAGTATTTCACTACAGTTTACAACGCAGAGCCGTGAAAATAAAAAATCCTTTTTTTTTCCCACAAAAATGATTTTTAGCCCCCCAAATTTTTATTTTCCCAAGGGTGAGAAGAGAACTTGGACCCCAAAAGTTGTTGTCCAATTGGTCCCGAGTACGCTGATACCCCATATGTTGGGGTAAACCCCTGTTTGGGCGCACGGGAGAGCTCGGAATAGAAGGAGCACTGTTTTACTTTTTCAACGCAGAATTGGCTAGAATTGAGATCGGACGCCATGTCGTGTTTGGAGAGCCCCTGATGTGCCTAAACAGTGGAAACTCCCCAATTGTAACTGAAACCCTAATCCAAACACGCCCCCAACCCTAATCCCAACGGTAACCCTAACCACACCCCTAACCCTGACACACCCCTAACTCTAATCCCAACCGTAAATGTAATCCAAACCCTAACCCTATCTTTAGCCCCAACCCTAACCCTAACTTTAGCCCTAACCCTAGCTCTAACCCTAACCCTAGCCCTAACCCTAGCTCTAACCCTAGCCCTAGCCCTAACGGGACAATAGAAATAAATACATTTTTTTAATTTCATTATTTTTCCCTAACTAAGGGGGTGATGAAGGGGGGTTTGATTTACTTTTATAGCGTTTTTATAGCGGATTTTTATGATTGGCAGCTGTCACACACTAAAAGACGCTTTTTATAGCAAAAAAGTTTTTGCGTCTCCACATTTTGAGACCTATAATTTTTCCATATTTTGGTCCACAGAGTCATGTGAGGTCCTGTTTTTTGCGGGACGAGTTGACATTTTTATTGGTAACATTTTCGGGCACATGACTTTTTTTATCGCTTTTTCTTCCGATTTTTGTGAGGCAGAATGACCAAAAACCAGCTATTCATGAATTTCTTTTTTTTGGGGGGGGCGTTTATACCGTTCCACGCTTGGTAAAATTGATAAAGCAGTTTTATTCTTCGGGTCAGTACGATTACAGCGATACCTCATTTATATCATTTTTTTATGTTTTGGCGCTTTTATACGATAAAAAATAATTATTTTGGCATCGCTTTATTCTGAGGACTATAACTTTTTTATTTTTTCGCTGATGATGCTGTATGGTGGCTCGTTTTTTGCGGGACAAGATGACGTTGTCAGTGGTACCATGGTTATTTTTATCCGTCTTTTTGATCGGGTGTTATTCCACTTTTTGTTCGGCAGTATGATAATAAAGCGTTGTTTTTTGCCTCGGTTTTTTTTTTTTTTACGGTGTTCACTGAAGGGGTTAACTAGTGGGACAGTTTTAGGCCATGTGCACATGCTGCGGATTCCATTGCGGAATAGGATAGGAGCTGCTCCATAGAGAATCATTGGGCCGTGTGCAATGCGTATTTTCTGGATGTATTTTCTGCGCTCATACGTCCGTAAAACTCGCTAATGTGACGCCGGCCCAAGACGCAGCGGGCACAGGCTCAGTAACTAGCGTTGACGTCACCGAGCCTGCGCTCCCTCACAGCCTGACCTGAAGTTATCTCTGCACCATGGGAAAATGCCAGGGAAGAGGATACCACAGGTAATGTATCTATTCTATCTATTCATTCTATCTATTCTATCAATCTATCTATTCTATCTATTCATTCTATCTATAGGAAGTTACAGGAACGCAAGTCTTAAACCAGCCTTAGTTCTTCCAAAGACCATACTGAGGACCAGAAGGCACTCACTACATGTGTAAAAAAGTGATTCCAGCTGCTAAATAGGATAGGGTTCTTTACAGTTAGAGCAGTCAGACTGTGAACTGCCCAACCACGAGAGGTGGTAATACCAAACACTGATGCAGATTTCTCATCAGTGTCTTGAAGCATTTTTATAAATCATTGCATTTGTAACAGATATTGTATTCCATCATGAAAATCTGTAACATAATATTGGCTTAACCTGCTGAGCTGGATTCTTGAAGCCGTAGGCCTGGGTGAGCAGCACGGACGGTGGAGGTAATGGGGAGCAGCACAGACTGTGGAGGTAATGGTGCAGCAGAGATCTTAAAGAAGCATTCCCATTAATTTTTATTCATTAAATGTGAGTATGTATGTGCAGCGCCCCAGAGTCCTGGTCGTTGCAGTTCTGTGGATCCGCCACTATGGGGAGCCATGGTGCGTTCGATGGCACTGAAGGAGTTCATCTGACCAGGTATCACAGACACCAATATGTTTCACAGCAGGGCCTCCGGGGGGAGCTAAGGGTTCTATTCATTAGGCCACTCCCCACCATAGTGGGTAAACTGGGGGTCAGGCAGGAAGTTAGAAGAGAAAGCTGACTGGATTGAACGAAGCAACACCTTGTGGCAGAGGGTGTTGTGGAGGAAGAGACAGTAGGGTCTCTGTCAGGGGTGGGATCCTGACAGAGGCTTGGCATTAGAAAGAACGTAACGGGACCGTGCCTGCTCAGCATAGCGGCGGTGCCCAAGAAAGGACTAGAAGCGAGATAGATTGTGCTGAGTGAGAAACGAGATCAAGCAAAAAGGAGAATACCAGTAGGGGTCATGCTGTAGGACCGGAGCAACATCCTACTGAGGCGCATTACCGGTGGCCGGAACGCCGAGGGAGTGGAATAGCATACAGCTTCAAGCCATACTCCAAACAGCGGCAGGGCAGTCAGTTTAAGGCGGGCTGTCTACCACATATCACCTATGAAGTCTTGGGGGGCAATTGCGGGAGAGGGGCGTCTCTAGGGTCCCGGAAGAACTCCAGGCCTACCTGACAAACGGGTGCCGTTCCAACCTGAATAACAGGGAGGGATGGAATACGAGAAGAACATCAGTGAATCGAGTTGTGAGGGAACTTAAGAAACAGACACAACAGTTGTGGGGTACTTTCCGTGAGCACAGCAGGGAAGGACTACAACACATAGCGCTAAGAAGGAGGGCACTGATTTCCACCTGTGAGGAGAACTCTGGAAGTGCCATCGGACCGACCGGACTTGCGCAGCCTGGTGAACCGTATTCTGGACTGCGGACTGAGAGATCTCCAGTAAAGAGGTAAAGAGACTGCAACCTGGTGTCCTCGTTATTTACAGCGACCTGCACCCCACAACTGCACCGCTACACCACCGTTACTGCACCATCATCATCACTTATTCTACCGGACATCCCCCACTGACAAACAGGGCCACGGACCGGGTCTAGCCACCGTGACAACCCCAGGACTGAGACCCAGAGGCCCGGCTCCGGGTACCCCTAGGCCCTGCGGCGGTGTGGGGGCGCTCCAACTTGGCGTCACGAACAGGATCTACTTAAGCCTGAAGAATCAGGTCATGTGTGCCTTGGAACTGTGATTTATCGTGCTTGGACTGTGCTTTATTACAAGGACTGTGTGTTGCCACTTGCCGCCAGAAGTTCCCGCCAAAACCGCCGCCATTACAGCGCTAAGGAGAGCGCAGGAGAAGAAGAAGGGCGTGGAAGTGGGCGTGAACAAGCTGAAGAGCGCGAAAGACAATGGCCGCCCAGTCTAAATATCTCGGCCCCTTGAGGACGTGTCCGTCAGCAGCCGAGATCCGCCTCCTGATCCTTAATGGTGGGCAGAGACAACGAAAACGAAACCGCCCACGAAGAAGAGAGCGGGAAAAGGACCAGGAAGAAGGAGCGAGCGACATGGAGGACGCCATGGCGAGCCGCCCGGAGCCGGAGCGTGGGGTCGGAGCAGAGGACTCCCCCAGCCACCCGGAGGGGCACCGCAACCAGGCCTCCACCGCTGATGCTGAATTCCTGCAGGCCGGAGTGGACGAGCTCAGCGACCGACCCCGGCGGACGCAGCTGAGCACCGAGGCCGGGTGGAAGAAGGCCATCATCAGGAGCCTCACCGGACATCTGTCGGCAGCCTCATCTGGTCCGGAGCAGGGAAGAAGTCCCAGCGCTCCGAAGCTGGAAAGCAAGGCCCTGCCGGAAAGCGAGGTGCTGCAAGCAGAGATGACAGCGTCGCAGAACAAGGCCCCGCAGCCAGCGTTCCAGACCCCAGCGGAGACGGAGCAGACCGGCACCGGAGGAACCGCATCTGAAGCAGGTAGGAAGAGCCACCCTGCCCTGACGACCGACACCACCCCAGCGACTGCTAGTGCCACAGCTGCTGACTCCGTTCCAGTGACTGATCTTGCAGTAGCCGCTACCTCTGCTGCAGCAGATGCCCATACTCAAGCTGCGCAGACCTCCATCGCTACGCATGATTTAATCGTACATGAAAGACGGATTAACGGCGTTTGTCCAGCACTGGGTGTAACCCTGGACCTCACTTTGCCCAGGCCAAGAAGGGTTAAGGGCCAGGTGCAGCCCTGGAAGCCGTCCAACTAAGCCTCGGAAACCTGAAACTGTAAATAGTTAACTGTTTATTTCCTTGCTGTTTTGCTGCTAAAACCCGTCCTGGGTTAACTCTTAAAGGGATCCCTTTGTTTACCCGGGATCCCTATTGCTTTTTATTTTTGCTTTCACTTTCATTTTTGCTTTTTTGTTCCACAATGTTATAAAAACTGCTGAATCATGAACAGTGCATGATACAAACTGCTTGTAAATAGTTTGCACCTTCTTAAAGGCGCTTTCTACTGGTTTTACTTAAAGACTCTTTGCGAAGATACCGTTCTGGAACCTTTGCTGAGCAAAGACTGGTAGGCTGAGAAGACGAGCTACCTCAGAAAGACTTGATCCCCTCTTAAAGGGGATGTTTGACCTGAACTTGAAAAGTGATACTGTTTTAGAACAGTAATATGATGATGCTCTGGAAGAAATGTAACTGTTTTTGCATAAAGAAAAGTTATGTGTGTTTAATCTGTTTGAAATGTGAAACCTAGATAATGTTCTTTAAAAAGAAAGATGCAGAGAGCCCGTAGGGGAGGAATTAGAGTCCTGCATAGTTGAAAGAAAGGAAGTAATAACGAAGGTGAGGATAGAAGGTAAACCCTGAGTCCCCATAGAAAGTTAATAATGTGTTACTAAGGACAGAAAGTGAACCCGTAGGGGTTAGTGAGTGAGTCCTTATAGGAGCCAAGTAGAGCCGGCTCAGTGTTCTCAAACTGAAAGAAAAGTTATGTTCTATACTGTGTATAGTAGTTGAAAAGGCAGTAGGCCCTGGCTGAACGGGGCGGTCCTGTAATAGAAAGGAGAGGCAGTAGGTCTGGTGCCGTTAGGACAGGCGGTCCTGCAGATTCCAAAGAAGGCGAATGCAAAGTTAAAATACCTTATAATGTGATTATAGGAAGGTCTTTAGCGGATTAAGAGTGTATATCCTTAAAGGCAAAGTTAAATTATTGGTCAATAATGTTTGCATCTAGTAGAATACCCGGTTGGGTAATGAGAGCTAATTGTAGCCTGTTGCTATGATATTTAATTATGTTTGTAACGTTAAAGTGTCCTCACCTCCCATAAAGGGAAGCCTGTTCAAGTATACTTATTGTTTTGCACTCAACAAAATTGTATGTCTTTTTGCTAACCTGTATTGTTGTTTTCTTCCCAGTCCCGGAGTACTGTGTTTAACCAGGGGGGAGTGCAGCGCCCCAGAGTCCTGGTCGTTGCAGTACTGTGGATCCGCCACTATGGGGAGCCATGGTGCGTTCGATGGCACTGAAGGAGTTCATCTGACCAGGTATCACAGACACCAATATGTTTCACAGCAGGGCCTCCGGGGGGAGCTAAGGGTTCTATTCATTAGGCCACTCCCCACCATAGTGGGTAAACTGGGGGTCAGGCAGGAAGTTAGAAGAGAAAGCTGACTGGATTGAACGAAGCAACACCTTGTGGCAGAGGGTGTTGTGGAGGAAGAGACAGTAGGGTCTCTGTCAGGGGTGGGATCCTGACAGAGGCTTGGCATTAGAAAGAACGTAACGGGACCGTGCCTGCTCAGCATAGCGGCGGTGCCCAAGAAAGGACTAGAAGCGAGATAGATTGTGCTGAGTGAGAAACGAGATCAAGCAAAAAGGAGAATACCAGTAGGGGTCATGCTGTAGGACCGGAGCAACATCCTACTGAGGCGCATTACCGGTGGCCGGAACGCCGAGGGAGTGGAATAGCATACAGCTTCAAGCCATACTCCAAACAGCGGCAGGGCAGTCAGTTTAAGGCGGGCTGTCTACCACATATCACCTATGAAGTCTTGGGGGGCAATTGCGGGAGAGGGGCGTCTCTAGGGTCCCGGAAGAACTCCAGGCCTACCTGACAAACGGGTGCCGTTCCAACCTGAATAACAGGGAGGGATGGAATACGAGAAGAACATCAGTGAATCGAGTTGTGAGGGAACTTAAGAAACAGACACAACAGTTGTGGGGTACTTTCCGTGAGCACAGCAGGGAAGGACTACAACACATAGCGCTAAGAAGGAGGGCACTGATTTCCACCTGTGAGGAGAACTCTGGAAGTGCCATCGGACCGACCGGACTTGCGCAGCCTGGTGAACCGTATTCTGGACTGCGGACTGAGAGATCTCCAGTAAAGAGGTAAAGAGACTGCAACCTGGTGTCCTCGTTATTTACCGCGACCTGCACCCCACAACTGCACTGCTACACCACCGTTACTGCACCATCATCATCACTTATTCTACCGGACGTCCCCCACTGACAAACAGGGCCACGGACCGGGTCTAGCCACCGTGACAACCCCAGGACTGAGACCCAGAGGCCCGGCTCCGGGTACCCCTAGGCCCTGCGGCGGTGTGGGGGCGCTCCATATGCATGTATTGTTGTGTCAGTTAGTATACTCACATACCACTACTCTCTTCGGTGTCCAATGCATGCTCTATGCTTGAGCTGGAAGTCTCTTTTATTTTACAATGAAAGCCTCATAGACTTACATTGTTAAAGCCACTTCCGTGTCAGGCAGCGCGCAGTGTGACCTGAAGAGTCTGCAGAGGGGTGATGCCACCCAGAAGAGGAGCAGAACAGTGGTGGACACCAGAGAGCTGTAGGTGAGTATACTAACACACTGACACTACTGTATACGCATATATACACACCTTTAATGACTAAAAGTGTAATGGGAGTGCTTATTTAATGGACAACACAACAGATATATCTGTGAGGACCAGTGCAGAAGCGGATGCAGATAGCACAGATGAAGAAGAGCAAATACGCACGGGAACAGTAATTGTATAAGAAACTGGTGTCTTCCAGTAGAGAACCAGTTAATCACAGAAATGCAGTCTATTTTCCAGCAAGGCAATGGTTAAATACAAGAGTGAAAGAAACATAAATCTAATCTGATATCCTTCAGCATGGCAATGGTTAATAGCTGCGATGTATGCAAACTGGGACTTGTGGCAAGTAAATAGTTGACTGTAGGATAAAAGCCAAATCAGAATCTCCATTTGCAGACACAGTGCTTCAGGGTATTGGCCCTTGTCAGTGCAAAGTATGAGAACTGATTAGGCTAGGTAAGGGACTCTGGGCTTAGGTCTAAGGGCTCATACTCATTTGCGAGAAAAATGGACGAGTGCAATCCGATAAAAAATCGGATTGCACTCTGACCAATGTTATTCAATGGATGACATCTCATCTGCAATTTTTTTCTCAGCTGAAATCGGACTGAGAAAATAATCACAGCATGCTGCATATTGCTGCGTATCTCAGATGAGACTCGCCAATGCAAGTCAATGGGTGCGAGAAACAAATCGCACGGAATACAGACCATCCGTATTCCGTCCGTTTTTTACAGATACCTTACCATTCTGTGGCATAGAACACTGTAAATGGTCCTGTAAATGATTGTAGAAAAATAGTAGCAGAGAAAAAAACTGCATACGGATGTCATACGGATGTAAAACGGATGCTATGTGAGAAAAATCGCATTGTACTCTCATGGCTCTCGTCCATTTTTTTCGGTCCAGATTACGGACTGGTTTTTTTCTCACAAATGGGTATGAGCCCTAAGGGGAAACGTTTCTCCTTGTGTATTGCCCCTTGTAGATAGCAGAAATTGACAAATATTCCAAGGTTATTGATATATCCTCTATGTGCAAGGATAGCAACAGGGTTTGCACATGTGCAGCACAGCACTCCTCCTCCTCATTGGGAACAAGCCACAGAAGGATCAGTGTTCAGCCGGCACATAAGCTCTGCTTCACAGAGGCTGTGAGGGAAGTGTGTGCAGCTCGCGGTGCCACTGGTATCTTGTTTCCCCGCGGGACCAGTGAGCACACAGACCATTGCTGTTACCAGCGCTCTCAGATCCTGCTTCCTAGTATATGAAGCGTTTTTCAATGATGCCAGTGTCCTTTTCATTCACATATTTTGGTTGCTGAGCAACATCACTCCCACACTCCGTTCGGAACCTTATTTTCTGAATATGTTTATCTCTATTTTCATCTCCGGAATGTAAAATGCCAGAAATTGTCAGAAGTCAGAAAAGAGGCCAAGTCAGCAAATGAGACATCCGTGCGCTCGTGGAGCTATTTGGAACAAACTGGGGATCATTATGTAACTGCATGAAATATTCGGCACCATCACATTGAATTATTGCCCATAAAATAGTGTTTAAAGGGAATCTGTCCTTAGGATCAACCTTCTAAATAGTCTAAATGGCATGTAGATCATAGGAAGCTGAATAAAATTATACCTTGATATCTGACATCCGATGTATTATTCCGGAGAAATGTATGTTTTTCTTAATATGCAAATAAGCAGTGGGCCGGACATAGATCTCCCTGAGAATCTGCCTCCAGAGATTATTATAAATGACAGGAGGCAATACCAGTGTGAGACATGTAGATCAGGAGAGCAGAATGTCAGTCATTACATGTCTCACACTGGTAACGCCCTAATAATCTCTGGAGTCAGATTCTCAGGGTGATCTATGTCCAGTCCATAGATCTTAACAGCTCATTTACATATTATTAGTGATGAGCGAGTATACTTGTTGTTCGGGCTTTCCTGAGCGCGCTTGGGTGGTCTCCTAGTATTTGTTAGTGCTGAGAGATTTAGTTTTCCTTGCCGCAGCTGCATGATTTATAGCTGCTAGCCAGCCTGAGCACATGTGGGGGTTGCCTGGTTGCTAGGGAATCCCCACATGTAATCAAGCTGTCTAGTATCCGCAAATCATGCAGCTGCGGCAAGGAAAACTAAATCTCCGAGCACTAACAAATACTAGGAGACCACCCAAGCGTGCTCAGGAAAGCCCGAGCAACAAGTACAGTCGCTCATCACTACTTATTAAGTAAAATGTAGATTTCTCTGGTATAAGACATCGGATCGCAGCCATCAAGGTATCATTTTACTCAGCTTCCTATGACCTACATGCCCATATAGATGGCTTAAGAGGGTTAATCCTATTGACAGATTCCCTTTAAAGTATGACTTCTCCTTGTTGGATGCCATAATAGCAGAATGAGCTAGTAGAAGGGGTTCCTACAAATGGAGCCCAACCGTCCTGTTAACTTGGGGACAGCAATGACAGAGTGGATGTCACTCTGGAGGACCTTCCATATCCAAGAAATGTGGAGCCACAGTCAGTTATTTCAAGGAGAATACGTCAGAGTTCAGATGAACCTATGAAAAATAATGTTTTTCTCCCCCACCCACAAAAAAAACTAGACGATTTTTCATCCTTATAGCATTCCGAATGTCTTCCGTATGTCTGCTTTTCATATCCATGAAATGGGGACATTTTTGATTCTGTAAAAATTGGAAACCATATGGATGGCATAAAATACCCATTGAATTTAATGGTTGAAAAGCGGATGGGACTAGTGCATGCTGCAATGTATTTTCCATATGGAGCATTACTCATGTGCCCTTGCACATTCACTTTTATTGGTCAGTGCACAGCAAAACAAAACTATGTTTGTGTGAACCCAGCCTAAAGCACAGAGCCATTGTAAAAGTAGGCAGTTTAGAATCAATTTTTTGTTTTTATAAAAAAAAATGTTTTCACGCAGCTTTTAGATGTGTTCAACTGCTTTTATTGCTTTGATTTTTTGACACTTTTGGAGTGAAAAACACTGCAAAAAAAGTTTTAAAAAAAAATAATGAAGATACGCGATTCTACATAAAAATGACTTGCCATTCATATTGTGTACCATGTTCAGTCTTTTGTGCCTGTTTTACATACTCAGGCTGTCAAAAGACGCCAAGCTTTTAAAAGAAATAATATATTCATTCTTCAAGTTTTTTTCCAATAGAATAACGCTCAAAACTTACAATATAAGTCAATGAGAAATAGATAAAAAGACGCCCAGAAGACACCTGTTTTTATTGTTCCTGTTTTTCCAGCATTTTCTTCATTTCTTTATAAATATCAAAAACTGCTAGAAAAACGCTGAAAAAAACATTCAGGAAATGGAAAAATAAAAGCTAGCAAAAGACAATAAAAGTTTACAAAATTTCATAGACATGGAGTTTCTTGAAGAGTTTTCTGCTTGAAAAACTGTCTTTTTTTTAAATGTTGGAAAAAGTGCGAATTCATCCTTAGTATACCGAAACATTGGTATCTCCCTGGACAGATGCCCCTGGAATAAATACTTTTATTCAAGAAGTTTTCCCACAATTGTAAGTTATTGATGTATTGACTGCTAGGTAAGCAACTGCAAGGATTCTCACCAATCCATAGAATTAAGCGTCCCGTCGACCTTCTCTCTGCACAGTGCTGCTGATAGACTTACAGTGTACATGATACTGTAATATTTCTCTGCTATAATTGTATGTACCACCATTAGGGTAAGACTGCATGGGGCAGAACAAATCTGCTGCAGAGTTTTACAACAGTCCACAGTGAATCAGCAGAAAATCCGCAACAGAAATTGGCACGCTGAAGAAATGAGAATCCATACTATATGTCAGTTTCATTGCAAAAAAAGAAAAAGGCATGTGGATGAGATTAGCATGATATTGTAATCTGCTGTGGATTTCACCTGGTACTGTAATTTGCTGTGGATTTCACCTGGTACTGTAATTTGCTGTGGATTTCACCTGGTACTGTAATTTGCTGAGGATTTCACCTGGTACTGTAATTTGCTGTGGATTTTACCTGGTACTGTAATTTGCTGTGGATTTCACCTGGTACTGTAATTTGCTGAGGATTTCACCTGGTACTGTAATTTGCTGTGGATTTTACCTGGTACTGTAATCTCCTATAGATTTTACCTGGTATTGTATTCTGCTGTGGATTTACCTGGTACTGTAATCTGTTGTGGATTTTACCTAGTATTGTATTCTGCTGTCGATTTTACCTGGTACTGTAATCTGTTGTGGATTTTACCTGGTACTGTAATCTGTTGTGGATTTTACCTGGTATTGTATTCTGCTGTCGATTTTACCTGGAACTGTAATCTGCTGTGGATTTTATTCGGGAATGTAAGCTGCTGAGGATTTTACCCGGTACTGTAATCTGCTGTGGATTTTACCTGGTATTGTAATCTGCTGTGGATTTTACTTGGTACTGTAATCTGCTGTGGATTTTACTTGGTACTGTAATCTGCTGTGGATTTTACTTGGTATTGTTGTCTGCTGTGGATTTTACCTGGTACTCTAATCTTCTATGGATTTTACCTGTCCCATGTGGATTTCTCCCTACTGTTTATCTGCACCCTTTCAGTCAATACATAATCGACATACTGTTTTGCAGAAATCACATTATCCCGACAATGTAGTAATTCTTCATATTGTTCCTTTAGGATTTTGTTCTTACTTGTAGAATTCTTCGAGTTCATAGTGGAACATTTTGGCAACTGTGAAGTATATAAAACAATCTATTATTTCATAAAATTATTTCCTTTTTTCATACATGGAAAATGAACAAATGTGTAATTTGATAAGGGGTGCATAAACATTTGTAAAATGTTGCATAATATAAAAGCTGTACCTGTCATGTAAAGTTTATTTTCTTTAGGGAAAGAAAATTCATGACACCCGCTGCACATAGATATTAACAGCTGGGTGTGGAAGTCTCTTGTAGATCTCATAAGTTTCATAAATATATATGCAGGAAATCTATTGGGTAATTTTGTGCTATTAGAAATGTCAATAAATGCGCTACAAACAAGGAAGGAAAACTGGTCTAATGATAAGCGACATGGCTTATTGGCTTACCAAAGGCAAGTGTGAACAGTGAGCCAGAGACTTGTCATGTCTTGCCACTGGCTGGAAGTATGAGCACAACGGGAATAGGAGGTGATCATTTTGGGCTTTTTGGCTCATAATGGATGATATATATGAGAAAATTGGAGACTACCGGAGACTCCCATAAACATTCACTGCATTTTCTCAGATCTTATACTGTTTGTAATAATGTCTCAGCCTCAGAAGCCACTCTCAGATACAGGTAGCAATGACGTCCAGACATAATGTGGTAGCTACATTGTCTCCTCGAGGATCCAGTAAAGATACAGTAAATCTTGCAGGGAATATAATAAATCAGCCACCTTCTTTGTCTATGCATCAGCTATGATGACAAATGGAGACTGGCTTAGCTGCTTATATGAACCAGTCAGCCAGACCCCTTCACATATGGAATTAATGACTTGCCAACTCAAGAAGCACAAACCAGAAAAAGGACCTGTCGGGACCATGATCTGAGGCCGATAGCTGAACAGTATGGGCATCCGTGGAAATAAAAGTATATTAGTAAATTCTATATATTTAGATTGGGAACACAGCTAAAGTAGACAACCCCAGTAAAGTTTCTGGTTGTAAAAGGAGGCTACCAACCCTCTGAAAGCATAATTTCTCAATAATGGAAAATAAACATTTACTGACCTCTATATGACTGCTGGATTGTGAGTCCTTACATTTTACACACTGCATTCTGTGAGGATTATCCATTGCTGTTGTGTGCGTGACTTCAAGTATTCAATTTGCAAACATGCGGTCACGTGCCGACTAGACGTGCGCGTCCTTGCTCAATGCAAGTGTATTGAGCAAGGCTGGACACGTCTAGTCAGAATGTGGCTGGAAGTATGCTGAGGCTGGAGAAAGACACAGCTGGTGGATAGTCTGTACTGCAGCCTGAGAGGTTCCTGTAATACCAAGTTAGGGCTGTCCCACACGTCCAGATAATTCCGGTACCGGAAAAAATCGGTACCGGAGTTATCCGTGTCCGTGTGCCCGTGAGCTCACGTAGGTGTGGGTACCACACGGAGCGTGCAGGAGACAGCGCTAAAGTTTAGCGCTGTCCCCTGCATCGTGCTGAAGCCGCGATTCATATCTTCTGTGCAGCAGCGTTTGCTGCATAGAAGATATGAATAATAGCGTTTAAATGAAAGATCTATCTGTCCGCCGCCCCCCCACCCCCTGTGCGCCCCCCCCGCTGTTCAGAAAATACTCACCCGCATCCCTTGTTGGCTGTCGCTCCTTCCTGGTCTGGCCGCGGCTTCCACTGTATGCGGTCACGTGGGGCCGCTCATTTACAGTCATGACTAGGCGGCTCCACCTCCCATAGGGGCGGAGCCGACTATTCATGATTGTAAATGAGCGGCCCCACGTGACCGCATACAGTAGAAGGCGCGGGGCAGAGAGGAAGCAGCGACAGCCAACGTGGGAGCGGGTGAGTATTTTCTGAACAGCGGGGGGGCGCACAGGGGGTGGGGGGGCGGCGGACACATAGATCTTTCATTTAAACAGAATTATTCATATCTTCTATGCAGCAAACGCTGCTGCACAGAAGATATGAATCGTGGCTTCAGCACCATGTGGAGGGGACAGCGCTTACTGTAGCGCGGTCTCCTGCACGCCACACGGAGAACGTCCGTGTTAGGTGCGTGTTTTACACGGACCCATTGACTTTAATGGGTCCGTGTAATACGTGCGCTCCCACGAACACTGACATGTCTCCGTGTTTGGCACACGGAGACACGGTCCGCAAAAAATCAATGACATCTGCACAGATGCATTGATTTTAATGGGTCTACGTGTGTCAGTGTCTCCGGTACATGAGGAAACTGTCACCTCACGTACTGGAGACACTGACGTGTGAAACCGGCCTTATTGAGACCGTGGGGTTTACTTTGCTCACCGGGTTTAGTTATTCATTTGTGCTGAAGAAAGGCTGTTTTCATTTTGGAGCTGCGGAGTTTGTGAAGGACAATACATTTTATTCTGTTTTGATATAAAAACCCTGTTCCTGAGCGTATCCACGCTGGTACCAGAGAGCTGCTGAAATCCCCACAATTTATATGTACATTTGTATGGAGTCCTGGGTTCAATTCCCACCAAGGACAACATCTGCATGATGTTTGCATGTTCTCCCTATGTTTGCGTGGGTTTCCTCAGGGTTCTCCGGTTTCCTCACACACTCCAAAGACATACTAATAGGGAATCTAGACTGTGAGCCCCAATGGAGACAGTTCCGATAATGTCTGTAAAGTGCTGTGGAATTAATGCGCTATATAAGGCCAGTCTCACACGTCCAGATAATTCCGGTACCGGAAAAATCGGTACCGGAATTATCCGTGTCCGTGTGCCCGTGCGTTTCTGTGGCACATCAGTGTGGCACACGAGCGGGCGGGCGCACAGGGGGTGGGAGGGGGGTGGGGACATGGATCTTTATGTTAAACACGAGAAACAAAAAAAAAAAAAAGGATTATTCATATCTTCTCTACAGCAAACGCTGCTGCAGAGAAGATATGAATGGCGGCTTCAGCACCACGTGGGGGGGACAGCGCTTACTGTAGCGCTGTCTCCTGCACGGCACACGGACTGCAGACGGACAACGTCCGTGTGCGGTACGTGTTTTACACAGACCCATTGACTTTAATGGGTCTGTGTAATCCGTGCGCTCCCACGAACACTGACATGTCTCCGTGTTTGGCACACGGAGACACGGTCCGCAAAAAATCAATGACATCTGCACAGATGCATTGATTTCAATGTGTCTACGTGTGTCAGTGGCTCCGGTACGTGAGGAAACTGTCACCTCACGTACCGGAGCCACTGACGTGTGAAACTGGCCTAACTGAGTAAAATAAATATATAATGTATTTTCCGTATACACATTATTTTCTGTGTGTAAATATACAATATGAACATTAAAATATACATACTATAAGTGACAGAGCCATACATTTGTCTGAGACCACACAGGAAATGTGAGGTTATAGTCTTAATTCTATTGTGTTTGTAAGTGATTGTTTAGCTTCCTGTATTTTCACTTCACAGGAAAACTAAACTTCAGATTTCTCAAAGCAATACAGTTTATTTAAAATGGACAAGGCCAAACATACGAGATCAGATACCGGGTATCTAAATCTAGAGCATGAATCGTGGGGAAAGTGCAGAAACTGCCTCCATCATATCAAGCAAAACTCTTTAGTTAGATTTGCAGTCACAAGAGTTCCTTTATTTCTATTAGAGGTGGGCACAGATTGCAGAGGGCACCTATGCAAGAACTACGAGGGGTCCTAATTGTACCTACTTTATCCCCTTTACGACATTGGGTGTAATAATACGCCGATGTCAGACACGCTCCCTTTGATGTGGGCTCCGGCGGTGAGCCCACATCTTTTCCGGCACCTGTCATTTGGAACAGCTGACATGTGCTGCTAACATCCGCAGGAGGAATTGCGATCCACGCGCGGATGTTAACCCGTTAAATGCCGCTGTCAACCTCTGACAGTCGTGACGGAAATCCCGCCCATTGGCGTCCATGTCACGTGACATGACCACGGTTCGCAGATGGGCTGGCATGACAACCAGAGGTCTCCAGCAGACCTCTATGGTTGTCACTGCCGGATTGCTATGAGCTCCACCCTGTGGTCGGCGCTCATAGCAAGTGAGCAATTCTGCTACATAGAGGCGATCTGAACATCGCCTGTATGTAGCAGAGCCGATCGGGTTATGGCAGCTTCTAGCCTCCCATGGAGGCTATTGAATCATGCCAAAAGTAAAAAGAAAAAAAAAAGTTTTTAAAAATATTAACATTTTTTTAAAAAGTTCAAATCACCCCCCTTTTGCCCCATTTAAAATAAAACAATAATAGTTACATAGTTACATAGTTATTAAAGAAGTTGTCCACTACTATAACCTTTTTTTTTTTTTTTCATAAATCTTGCTATTATGGGCCACTGAAAACATCTACTGTGTTTATTTTAGCAATATTACCTTTTATCATGCTGTAGCAGCACATTTTAGTGCTGGATTCAGCTCTCATGGGGTTAATCGACAACTTCCTTTCTCCTGAGTCATTGTGCTCTAATACTACAAGTTCCATGATGCATTGCACTGCTACTAAGCCTGAACCTAGCACACCCACTCCAAAACACACCCCAACCCCTCCTCTCCCTCCTCTATCTTCAAAAAGATTTGTGATGTCATTTCTGTCCAACCTCCTCTTTTACATTTGTCCAACCCACACTCCATTACAGATAGATAGAGGGAAAGATAGATAGATAGATAGATAGATAGATAGATAGATAGATAGATAGATAGATAGATAGATAGATAGATAGATAGATACAGATATATCTATATATCTATGTCTATTTCCATAGATATGTCCATATCCATGTTTCTAAACCCCTTCACCCCCTGGAGCTTTTTTGGTTTCCTTTATCGCTCCCCTTCTTTCCAGAGCCATAATTTTTCCGTCAGTATGGCCATGTGAGGGCTTATCTTTTGCGGAACAAGTTCTACTTTTGAACGACATCATTGGTTTTACCATGTCGTGTAGCAGAAAATGTGAAAAAAATTCAAAGTCCAATGAAATGGCAAAAAAAGTGCAATCCCACGCTTGTTTTTTTGCTTGGCTTTTTGGCTAGGTTCACTAAATGCTAAGCCTGTGTGCACACGTTGCGGATCTGATTGAAGATCCGCAGCGTTTTTTGCTGCACTGAATTGCATCAAATCCGCAGTGTAGTGTACAACCAATGTAAGTCTATGGGAGCCGCAGACTTGTTGTGCACATGCTGCGGAAAAAGCCGCACCAAAAGCACACCAAGAACTGCATCAAAACCGCACCAAAAACTGTATCAAAACCACACCAAAACTGCAAAACTGCACCAGGTTTTGATGCAGTTTTTGGTGCAGTTTTGATGCTTTTTTTGGTGCGGTTTATGCGCGGTTTTAATGCCGTTTTTGGAAATAAGTAAATAAACGGAAAATGTGCATGATTTGAATGGAAACATGCATGCAAAAAAACGGATTCCAAGGCCGGATTCATCATTTCACAGCTCAGTTTCATACTTTTTTTGCCGGATCCGTCGCTGTGCGTTTTTTCGCCGGACAGAAAAAACGTTCCTCTGTATGTGTTTTCCATCCGGCGGAAACAGCGTTTTTGACGGATCCAGCAAAAAACGGATGAAACTCTATGAGAAAAAGACAGATCCGACGGAAAAAAATGGATCTATTTTTTTCAAAACTCGCCGGATTGTGCCTCACGGCAAAAACCTGATGTGTGAAAGCAGCCAAATATATGGATAGATACATCTATGTATCTATAGATATATCTATAGATAAATATATCTATAGATAGATAATATCCATAGATATATAATAGAAAGGCCGATGTTTCTATAAGGCTACTTTCACACTTGCGTTTTTCGCAATCCGTCTTTTTGGGAAAAAAACGGATCCTGCAAATGTGCTCGCAGGATGCGTTTTTTACCCATAGACGTGTATTAGTGAAGGATCGCGACGGATGGCCACACGTCGCGTCCATCGTGCAACGGATGCGTCGTGTTTTGGCGGACCGTTGGCACATCCGTCACGTCTCCAATTTTCTACCGCGCATGCGCGGGCAAAACTCCGCCCCCTCCTCCCCTGACTTCAGAATGGGCAGCGGATGCGTTAAAAAACTGCATCCGCTGCCCACGACGTGCACAAATTTCACAATGTGCGTCGGTACGTCGGCCCAACGCATAGCGATGGACCCGTGCCGACGCAAGTGTGAAACAGGGCTTAATGAGCGTTTAATTTAATAAAAAACTGAAAAAAACGGCGTGGGCTCCCGCGCAATTTTCTGCGCCAGAGGGGGAAAGCCGACGGCCGGGGGCCAATATTTGTAGCCTGCTATGAATATCAGCCCGCAGCTGTCTGCGTAGCCTTTACTGGCTATTAAAATAGAGGGACCCCCCCAAAAAAAATGACGTGGGGTCCCCCTATATTTTATAGCCAGAAAGGCTACGCAGACAGCTGCGGGATGATATTCATAGCCTAGAGAGGGGCCATGGATATTGGTCCCCCCCCCCGGCTACAAATACCAGTCCGCAGCCACCCCAGAAATGGCGCATCTGTAAGTCTACGTTCACATTAGCGTTCGGCGTCGCCGCATGCGTCATGCGCCCCTATATTTAACATGGGGGCGCATGGACATGCATTGTGCTGCGTTTTGCGACGCATGGGTTTTTTTGGCCGCAAGCGTTGGGCGCAGAGGACGCAGCAAGTTGCATTTTTTTTGCGTCCAACTTTCGGCCAAAAAGGACGCATGCGTCGCAAAACGCAGCGTTTTAGCGTGCGTTTTGTTGCGTTTTTGTTTGCGTTGTGCGTTGCGTCTCCGACGCTGCGGCGCACAACGCAAATGTGAACGTAGCCTTAGATGCGCCAATTCCGGCACTGAGGCTGGTTTCACACTTGCCTTTTTGGACGCTGCGTTTTAGCGCTAAAAACGCATGCGTTTTTTTCCTATACTTAACATTAAAAACGCATGCGTTTTTTCGCATGCGTTTTGACGCGTTTTCGGCAACGCATGCGTTTTTGAACGCGCGCGTTTGTTTGCGTTAAAGAAAAAAAACAGAAAAAACACTGAAAAACCACCCACCACCATCAGGGTGATAAAGGGATCCAAACCCTAACCCTACCCCTAACCTCACCCCTAACCGTTTAATGAACATTTTATGACATAGTGCCACGATATTTCAGTGCCACGTATGTAAGTGCCACGTATGTAAGTGTCACGTATGTAAGTGTCACGTATGTAAGTGCCACGTATATAAGTGCCACGTATGTAAGTGCCACGTGCCACACATATAAGTACCACGTATGTAAGTGCCATGTGCCACGTATGTAAGTGCCACGTATGTAAGTGCCACGTATGTAAGTGCCACGTATGTAAGTGCCACGTATGTAAGTGCCACGTATATAAGTGCCACGTATGTAAGTGCCACGTGCCACGTATATAAGTACCACGTATGTAAGTGCCATGTGCCACGTATTTAAGTGCCACGTATGTAAGTGCCACGTATGTAAGTGCCACGTATGTAAGTGCCACGTGACACGTATTTCAGTGCCACGGATTTAAGTGCCACGGATTTCAGTGCCACGTGCCATGTATTTCAGTGCCACGGATTTAAGTGCCACGTATGTAAGTGCCACGTATTTCAGTGCCACGTATTTCAGTGCCACGTATGTAAGTGCCACGTCCCACGTATTTCAGTGCCACGTATTTCAGTGCCACGTATTTCTGTCACGTTTAGGGTTAGGGTTAGGCCCTAACCCTACCCCTAGCTATTTCTATTTATAGTGGGTTTTCTTGTGGATTTTGATGATTGGCAGCTGTCACACACTTCTCAGCATGCGTTTTAAAAACGCAAACGCATGAAAAAACGCATGTAAATGCGGCAAAACGCCGCGTTTTTTTCCTACATGCAAAAACGCATGCGTCTAAAAAACGCAGCGTTTTACCACGTTTACATGCGTTTTTTCACACATGCGGTTTTTTAAAAAACGCATGCAGATAAAAACGCAAGTGTGAAACCAGCCTAAGCCCTTCTCTTCCCACTCCCGTGTAGCGGTGGGATATGGGGTAATAAGGGGTATTAACCTTGCTATTGTAAGGTGACATTAAGCCGGGTTAATAACGGAGAGGCGTCAATAAGACGCCTATCCGTTATTAATCCAATATTAATAAAGGGTTAATAAAACACACACACATTAGGAAAAAGTATTTTAATATTCTTCATTTCACCATACTTACCATACTTCAGCGCCTGCAAAAAACGTAAAATAATAAACCGTATACTACCTGTCCGCCGTAGTCCAATTAATAACGTGTGTCCCACGACGACCTCCCCTATAGAACAGTGACATCGGGTGATGTCACTGCTCTATTGGACCCTCAGTGACACACTGACAGGAGACAATGGCTCCTGCAGTGCATCACTGAGGTTACTATAGTTCACTGGTCTCACTTTATGGCAAAAAGCTGCGTGGGAACTTTCTCGTACAGCAATGCCATAAAGTGAGACTAGGGACTATTTTCTCACAGGGGCGTAGGAATACATTGTGAGGAATACATTGTGGAAGGATACCTTCCTCCCCTCATTGTGTTCCTGGAGCCCCTGGAGAGTGGTTGCATCAGCAGATGCTCCTGTTCTCCACGGGAGATCGTCGTGGGACACTCGTTTTAATTGGATTTCTGCGGATCAGGGAGTATATTGTTTGTTTATTATTTTAATATTTTTTATGACACTGGCTTCGGGGATCAAAGTGACAAGTGATGGTGAGTATGTAATCTATGTTTAATGTACTGTATGTCTATATTTTTTTTTATGTCTGTACTGTATGTATGTACTGTATGCGGCATGTCGCATGTTGTCGCATGTCGCATGTTGTCGCATGGTGCATGTCATCGCATGGTGCATGTAGTTGCATGGCGCATGTCGTCGCATGGTGCATGTCCCATGTCATCGCATGGTGCATGTAGTTGCATGGTGCATGTCGCCGCATGCTGCATGTCATTGCATGGTACATGTCGCATGACGCCGCATGGTGAGTGTCATTGCATGGTGCATGTCGCCGCATGGTGCATGTAGTTGCATGGCGCATGTCATCGCATGCTGCATGTCTCGCATGGCGCATGTCGTCGCATGCTGCATGTCGTCGCATGGTGCATGTAGTTGCATGGCGCATGTCGTCGCATGGTGCATGTAGTTGCATGTCGTCGCATGGTGCATGTCGTCGCATGGTGCATGTCGTCGCATGGTGCATGTCGTCGCATGGTGTGTTGTATGTATGTATGTATGTATGTATGTATGTATGTATGTATGTACTGTGTTTTGGTTTTTTTTACATTCAACACATTAGCCGGATGATGGGACTACTACTGTCCCATCATTGACTAATGTGTCACTCACTGTCAGTGTAGCAGGCAGAGCCCGATGGGACTTGTAGTCCCATCGGACGATGCCTGCACACACACGCACGGCGCCGGCACACACACACGCACAGCGCCGGCACACACACACGCACAGCGCCGGCACACACACACACACACGCACAGCGCCGGCACACACACACGCACAGCGCCGGCACACACACACGCACAGCGCCGGCACACACACACGCACAGCGCCGGCACACACACGCACAGCGCCGGCACACACACGCACAGCGCCGGCACACACAGCGCCGGCACACACACGCACAGCGCCGGCACACACACGCACAAAGCACACACACACACAGCGCCGGCACACGCACAGCGTCGGCACACACACGCACAGCGCACACACACACACAGCGCCGGCACACGCGCACAGCGCCGGCACACACACGCACAGCGCCGGCACACACACGCACAGCGCCGGCACACACACGCACAGCGCCGGCACACACGCACAGCGCCGGCACACACACACACGCACAGCGTCGGCACACACACGCACAGCGCCGGCACACACACGCACAAAGCACACACACGCACAGCGCCGGCACACACACGCACAGCGCCGGCACACACACGCACAGCGCCGGCACACACAGCGCCGGCACACACACGCACAGCGCCGGCACACACATGCACAAAGCACACACACACAGCGCCGGCACGCACAGCGCCGGCACACACACGCACAGCGCCGGCACGCACAAAGCACACACACACACAGCACCGGCACACACGCACAGCGTCGGCACACACACGCACAGCGCCGGCACACACACGCACAGCGCCGGCACACACACGCACAGCGTCGGCACACACACGCACAGCGTCGGCACACACACGCACAGCGCCGGCACACACACGCACAGCGCCGGCACACACAGCGCCGGCACACACACGCACAGCGCCGGCACACATAGTGCCGGCACACACACGCACAGCGCCGGCACACACGCACAGCGTCGGCACACACACGCACAGCGCCGGCACACACAGCGCCGGCACACACGCACAGCGTCGGCACACACACGCACAGCGCCGGCACACACGCACAGCATCGGCACACACACGCACAGCGCCAGCACACACACACACAGCGCCGGCACACACACGCACAGCGCCGGCGGGCACATGCACCGGCGGGCAGAAACACCAGCGCCGGCGGGCAGAGACACCGGCGCCGGCGGGCACAAGCACAGCCCAGCCACACATCATGATCCCAGCACTGAGCAGTGAGCACACACAGCCCCGCCCGCCCCCAGCACAGCCCTGCAGGCAGCCCCCCCAGCACCGCCCACAGCCCAGTCACTCTTGCTGAGTGACTGCTGACTGTGGGGGCTGGTCACGCCTGCTGCTGACGTCACGTCAATTTTCAGAGCCTGGAAATTGACGTGACGTCGGCGGAAATGAGCGGCGGCTGCAGTCTGGGGGTCACGTGACCCGGACTCAGCCGCCGCTACAGCGCCGCTCACAGGCGAAAACGTCAACAGAAGGTAATGGCACAATTCATTAGGGGCCCGGGGGGGGTACATTGGGGGGTTAATTGAAAGTAGTGGACAACCCCTTTAAGGTTGAAGGAAGACTGTAAGTCCATCTAGTTCAACCCATAGCCTAACCTAACATGCCCTAACATGTTGATCCAGAGGAAGGCAAAAAAAACCCATGTGGCAAAGAGTAACTCCACCATGGGGAAAAAAATTCCTTCCCGACTCCACATACGACAATTAGACTAGTTCCCTGGATCAACGCCTTATCAAGGAATCTAGTGTATATACCCTGTAACATTATACTTTTCCAGAAAGGTATCCAGTCCCCTCTTAAATTTAATTAATGAATCACATAATAAAAAAATAAATTATACACAAATTTGGTATCGCTGCTTTCAGAATCACCTGATCTATCAATATAAAAAAAGAATTAACCCGATCGCTAAACGGCTTAACGAGAAAAAAAGTCAAAATGCATTAAAATGCAATAACGTGGGCGATCAATCATCTGCACAAAAATGGTATCTTATAAAAACATTATCTCAGCACGCAAAAAAATAAGCCCTCACCCAACCCGAGGCCATGAAAAATTGAGATGCTACGGGTATCAGAAAATGGCGCAATTTTTTTTTTACAAACTTTGCAAATTTTTTTCACCACTTAGATAAAAAATAACCTATACATGTTTTGTGTCTATGTACTCATAATGACCTGGAGAAACATAATGGTCGGTTAGTTTTAGCATTAAATGAACACAGTAAAAGAAGCAAAACAAAAAAACAATTGTGGAATTACACTTTTTTTGCAATTTCACTGCATTTTTAATTTTTTCCTGTTTTCTAGTACATGATATGTTAAAATCAATGGTGTTGTTCAAAAGTACAACTCATTCTGCAAAAAACAGGGCTAACAAGCAATGCTTTGACAATTCTTTTTATCTGGAGGGAGTGCAGTGACCCAGCATATCCTATGTATTGGCCCCTCAATCGCGTTCATAAATAGTGGAGATCATTCCTAGTGACAAATACCCTGAAGTGATGGGCACTGATGACTTGAGGGTCCTTGTGCAATCTCCGGCCAGGACACACATGCAGGCATATATCGCTATGATCAGAATACATAATAATCAGTTGATTACTGGACTGCAAGGGGGCTCATAACCATTGCCGTATTTTTTATGGAGTTGTAATAGGATCATAGGGTTTCTATGTAGCTGAGTAGGCCCTCTACTGAACATCCAGAGGCTCCTGCACGTTCCTATAAAGGTGGCTTTAGGAATACAAATTTGACATCAGACACCTGTGGCAAAATTGGGGCACAATAAGCATACTGCTCATAATCCTTTCCCATCTCACTCAATCTCCCTATCGTCATTGCATTTTCCTCTGTATCACAATTCTTGGTGTAACCCTTGACTCTGCTCTGTCCTTCAAACCACACAGCAAAGCCTTCATCACCTCTTATCTCCTTCAACTCAAAAATATTTCCAGAATCTGTCCTTTCCTCAACTCTGAACCTACTAAATTGTTAGGCTGGAGTCACACTCAGCGTAAGACAATACGGAACATTTTTAATGGCCGTAATACGGAGAAATGTTCCCAAAATAGTGATCCGTATGTCCTCCGTAGGCAGGGTGTGTCAGCGTATTTTGCGCATGGCATCCTCCGTATGTAATCCGTATGGCATCCGTACTGCGATATTTTCTCGCAGGCTTGCAAAACTGACATCTAATGGATTTATGTGCTCAAATGTTCGTTAAAACTATATACAGTATATATATATATATATATATATATATATATATATATATATATATATGTCATTGAGACACATATATATATATTCTGTATTTATATTTAATTCAGCGCGATATATGTGAAAAGCCGGTAATTCAATTGCCGGCTTCTCATTTCTCCTTCCCAAACCCGACATGATATGAGACATGGTTTACATACAGTAAACCATCTCATATCCCCCTTTTTTTGCATATTCCACAATACTAATGTTGGTAGTGTGTATGTGCAAAATTTGGTTGCTGTAGCTGCTAAAATAAAGGGTTAAATGGCGGAAAAAATTGGCGTGGGCTCCCGCGCAATTTTCTCCGCCAGAATGGTAAAGCCAGTGACTGAGGGCAGATATTAATAGCCTAGAGAGGGTCCATGGTTATTGGCCCCCCTGGCTACAAACATCTGCCCCCTGCCACCCCAGAAAAGGCACATCTGGAAGATGCGCCTATTCTGGCACTTGGCCACTCTCTTCCCACTCCCGTGTAGCGGTGGGATATGGGGTAATGAAGGGTTAATGCCACCTTGCTATTGTAAGGTGACATTAAGCCAGGTTAATAATGGAGAGGCGTCAATTATGACACCTATCCATTATTAATCCAATTGTCTGAAAGGGTTAAAAAACACACACACACATTATTAAAAATTATTTTAATGAAATAAACACACCGGTTGTTTTAATATTTTATTGCTCTCTCAATCCACCTGAAGACCCTCGCTTGGCAAAATAATAAACCCACAATATACATACCATCCGAGGATCTGTCAGGTCCCACGATGTAAATCCTTCTGAAGGGGTTAAATCAATTTACAGGCAGGAGCTGCGCTAATGCACTCGCTCGTGCCTGTAATCCCCGGGTGCTGAAAGGAAAGCTGGGTGATCTGTACTTACATTGAGTCGCGGTGAGGCGCCCTCTGCTGGATGTCCTCATGAACTGGAGCCTTGGAAAAGTTCCCACGCTCGAGTTCATATGAGTTCATCCACCAGAGGGCGCATCACCGTGACTCAATGTAAGTACAGATCACCCAGCTTTCCTTTCAGCACCCGGGGATTACAGGCACGAGCGAGTGCTTTAGCGCAGCTCCTGCCTGTAAATTGATTTAACCCCTTCAGAAGGATTTACATCGTGGGACCTGACAGATCCTCGGATGGTATGTATATTGTGGGTTTATTATTTTGCCAAGCGAGGGTCTACAGGTGGATTGAGAGAGCAATAAAATACTAAAACAACCTGTGTGTTTATTTCATTAAAACAATTTTTAATAATGTGTGTGTGTGTTTTTTAACCCTTTCAGACAATTGGATTAATAATGGATAGGTGTCATAATTGACGCCTCTCCATTATTAACCTGGCTTAATGTCACCTTACAATAGCAAGGTGACATTAACCCTTCATTACCCCATATCCCACCGCTACACGGGAGTGGGAAGAGAGTGGCCAAGTGCCAGAATAGGCGCATCTTCCAGATGTGCTTTTTCTGGGGTGGCTGGGGGCAGATGATTGTAGCCAGGGGGGGGCCAATAACCATGGTCCCTCTCTAGGCTATTGATATCTGCCCTCAGTCACTGACTTTACCATTCTGGCGGAGAAAATTGCGCGGGAGCCCACGCCAATTTTTTCCGCCATTTAACCCTTTATTTTAGCAGCTACAGCAACCAAATTTTGCACATACACACTACTAACATTAGTAGTGTGGAATATGCAAAAAAAAAGGGGGATATGAGATGGTTTACTGTATGTAAACCATGTCTCATATCATAAATAGAAAAAAACCTCTCCAAATCATAATTTACCATATATATTGCGATGTCTACCTAACATCTATATGCCAATTGCATATTGTGAACATAAGCGACTCAGGAGCTGCATATTATACAAAAAAAGGAAAAGAGTCATAGCTAGATAAATAGAAAATAGATACCAAATTTTATTAAATACAAATTAAACACACCATACAAAAATTATGTTTAAAAGAAGCAACGTATAGAGCAATCAAAAATAGGCCAGTAAATGTATATTGGGTTAGTGACAAAATATCGCCCAAGATAGTGAGTGCCAGCGGACCTGCAGCACAAATAGGGATGTAAAATCTTAATTGTCACATAAAGAGAAAAACAGAACACTGGATAGTGACTAGTTAGTATAGCTTAGGGTGGACAGAGTAACTGTCATAATCAGGCTCACAGGTGCAACCAGCTACCAGCGGCTGATTTATAAAGCATATCCACCCATTAAAGTGTACCAAACTAACAAACTCCAGCGGCAAAAGTATATCAGCTGACAAAGAAAGATAATAAATATACATGTGAAGTCACATAACATTACCCGTCATGGTGTAGTGCAGGGCGGCTGGGACTCTCCCCGACGTACGTTTCAGTACGAATGACCTTCCTCAGGGGGCGTGGCTATTACTAGAAAGTGTCTCAGTATTTATATGCGTCCGAACTGATCACATGGTCAGAAGGCACCAATAGGAATAAGCTGGGCGCGCACCATCGCATCGCTGCCCATCACCGCACAGCGGCACCAAGAATCCGGACCCAGGTCACATGGGGCGGCCGGCGCCTGGCCGTCACCAAGCAACCTGGTACACGGAAGTCGGCACCGTCCCACGGCATGTTAGCAGACAGTGAAAAGGTACCGTGCGCGTCAGACTGCACCAGGGCTATAAAGAGATAATATATCGGCGTTTATACTGCAACCAGCAAGTACATTTTTCCGTGCTGCAGATACAACCATATAATATGTATTGAATCCAAAAAATGACACCCATTTTTTTAAAAACACCAAAAAAAAGGGGAAGAAAAGAAGGGGGGAAGGGGGGAAGGGGGAAGGGAGGGGGAAAGGGGAAAAGCGGAGGAACAATAGGGAACATAAGCTGTATATTATAAATATTACAGTAGAGATGTAGTCCGTTTCTTCCCACCACATATAGCATCGGGTGAATAGATTTTCCTAATAGATGGCATAATTCCAGCACAATTTCCGATGATGGAAAAAAGAGGAGCACTTTTCTTCCATCCAAGTGATGCCATTTGTAGTCATATGCGGAACAGATAAAGGTCATCACATTAGGATGTAGTCCATTTCTTCCCTCCACATATGGCACCAGGTAAGTAGATTTTCCTAATACATGGCATGATTCCAGCACAAATCCCAATGCTGAAAAAACGGGGAGCACTCTTCTTCCATCCGAGTGATGCCATTTGTAGTCATATACGAAACAGATAAAGTTCATCAAATAAGGATGTAGACCATTTCTTCCCTCCACATATAGCACCAGGTGAGTAGATTTTCCTAGTAGATGACATAATTCCAGCACAAATTCCAATGATGGAAAAAAGGGGAGCACTTTTCTTCCATCCAAGTGATGCCATTTGTTGTCATATACGAAGCAGATAAAATTCATCACTTGAATTCAAAAAGAAAAAGACAACACAGTGAATAGAAACGAACAAATAAAATGAATAAAATAGCCATAAAATCAAATCAGTGACAGGACGGCGACAGGGACACATGCGGGCAAACACAGAAAAACCCTGGTTACAGGAATGAGGCGAACCCTTGTGACTCGTTTAACCCATTCGGGGACATTGTCCCCAGAATGGTGATCCATCTGCATTCCTTTTGGGCTAATAGACGTTTAATATCTCCACCACGGATACCACACTGGACATGCTGGATGCCCCTAACCATGAATGATTTAGGATTGCACTGATGGAATAGTTTGTAATGCCTGGGGATTGTCTTCAATATTGTCAGGTCAGCGACATTTGCCGCTGCCTGGATATCTCGTACATGTTCCCTTGTGCGTATTCTCAATTGGCGCGATGTCAAACCAATATAGATTTTGGGGCATCCACATGTCGCATAGTATATCACCTGAGTAGTGGCACATGTGATATACTGTTTGATGGAGAAATTTTTTGCACCGTCTACTGAAGAGAAGGTGGCTATTCTCAGAGTGTTTTTACAGGCCACACATGTCCCACATGGGAAACAGCCCTGTGGGGGGCCTCGGGATGTAAAAAAGCTCTTGGTCACCGGAACATAGTGACTTCGGACTAGGATATCGGCCAGATTCCGGCTCCGTCTAGCCGTCATGAGGGGATTTTCTGTCAGACATTTGGCCAAGACTGGATCAGTATGTAGGACATTCCAATGTCGCTGGAGGCATTCCCTCATTTGGCCCCATCGTCCATTGTAGGTAGAGATGAACCTAATGTGATCCTGTCCATCTTTCGTCCTTGCCTGAGAGTGCAAAAGCGCAGCACGATTGCTTTTTTTGGCCCGCACATAGCCCCTTCTGATGCTTCTGCCGCTGTACCCGCGTACCCGGAACCTATCAGTCAGGTCCGCGGCCTGCCGCTCAAACCCCTCCTCGGTAGAGCAAATTCGTCTTATCCGTAAAAACTGTCCCACCGGGATGGCCCTTATAGTGCTCCCCGGATGGCTGGATTTAGCATGTAGCAAAGCATTGACAGAGGTGGGCTTCCGATACACATCGGTCACCAATTGTAGATGTGCATTGGTAAAAATCTTGATGTCAAGGAAATCCACCTCGGTCCTGCTATATTTATAAGTCAATTTGATGTTAAAGACATTTATATTCAAGCCATCCATGAAGAGCTGCAGCTGCTGTTCATTACCTTGCCAAACAATAAATAAATCATCAATGTACCTTAGCCAGCACTGCACATGGTCCGCAGCCTGGGCGCCCTCCCCGCCGAAAACGCCCCTCTCCCAGAACCCCAGAAAGAGGTTAGCGAAAGAAGGCGCACAGGCCGCCCCCATGGCAGTGCCGCACTTCTGAAGGTAGAAGATGTCACGAAAAACAAAAAAATTATGGGACAGAACAAACTGCAGCAATTCAAGGATGAGGTCACATAAGGGGCCATCCCAGTTACTATTGGAGAGGAAAAAGCGACAGGCCTCAAGACCATCGTGATGCCGGATGCACGTGTACAGCGACTCCACATCAGCAGTAACCAGTATCATGTCTTGATCAAGTGACATGCCATCAATTCTGGCAAGGACATCCATTGTATCCCGGGCATAGGAGGGCAGAGATTCCACAAGCGGTCTCAGGTAATAATCTATAAATTTGCATACAGGTTCACATAGCCCTCCTATGCCCGACACAATGGGTCGACCAGGTGGGTCGGAGGGGTCCTTATGGATCTTTGGTATAAAATATATAGTGGGGATCCTTGGGAATTTAGTTAATAGTCCCTCCAAAACCTTTTTGGGGATAATCCCCTTCTCAAATGCCTGGTATAGGACCATTTCTAATTCAGTGGAAAAAGTCAATAGGGGATTATGATCCAAGCGTTGATAGGTTTTTTTATCTTTTAACTGCCTGGATGCCTCTCTCTCATATAGATGTTGTGGCCAGATGACTATGTTTCCCCCTTTGTCAGCCGGCTTGATAACTATATCATTATAGTTCTTTAATTCATTTAGGGCCCTGCGTTGTAGGTTGGTGAGATTGTCATTGCCCCATGTTTCTGATATACGTCTAAAGTCGTCCATGACCAGTCTAGTGAA
This sequence comes from Ranitomeya variabilis, assembly GCF_051348905.1. Classification (NCBI taxonomy): domain Eukaryota; kingdom Metazoa; phylum Chordata; class Amphibia; order Anura; family Dendrobatidae; genus Ranitomeya; species Ranitomeya variabilis. The sequence goes on along the minus strand of NC_135232.1, from coordinate 646,672,769 downwards.
AATATCAACTGCTGGGCAGGCTGACAAAGGGGGGAAACGGGTGGACCGTGGATATATAGAGTGAGGGAACATACCTGAACCAGTGGGTTCCTGTTCGTTTAGTAATTCCTCAAGGGCATTTAAGGCTTCTTCTTCTGCTTGGTCAGTGTTAGATTGTTCACCCATACCCTTCGTGTGTAATTTTCTAAGGGTCAACTTTCTCGAAAAGAGAAAGAGATCCTTTATAGCTGTAAAAGAGTCATAATTATTTACAGGGGAAAAGGTTAGACCTTTAGAAAGAACCTCAATCTGTGGTGGAGTAAGTATGTGATTAGATAGGTTGATTACCTGAAGATGACTGTTTTTATTTCTCTTATCCTGTTTATTTAGTTGTGTGATCTTTCGTTTGGTCACCTGGGTTTCCTTATTGGGGAACATAATTATGGGTTCTGACACTGCCATAGTTGGCTTAGAAGAATCTTCACTAGATGCATAGGATGTCATAGATATAGATTTTGATCCAGACCTTCTCCTAGGTCCTCGTCTTATTTGACGTGCTTTACGGTTCCATCTGTATACAGTGTTGGTCTGCTTATCGCTTATATCCCTCTGAAATTTCGTAGTTTTTAGCGTACATATCTCCTTTTCCCATTTTTGAAACTCACTATCCATTTCACAATTCAATGCCTGTAATTCAGCCTCTGACAAGTCTTGTTTCAGATTATTTTGGACTATTTCGATCTCCTTGTCCAGATCCTCTATTGTGTCCTTGTTTAATTGGGCCAAAAGTTCCATATATCCCCTTGAGCATATATTGGCACAATCTTCCCATTTTTGCCGAAAAACTATGTCCTCCACTTCAAATGAGGGGAACACCTGGACTCTAAGGCCTCTTGGTGTGAGGCCTGTTTCAATATACTTAAGTAGGAACGCTCTGTTCCACCAGATCCTGGTGCGTCTATGTAGTAGTTCCTTAAATTTCCTGATTGCCACAGATGTGTCCCTGCCATCGCCTGCCACCAATACCTTGGGTTTGTCACAAAAAACCTCATTAATACGTGTGAGCCAAGATTGCTCACGTGCTTTGTAGTCCATAGTTATCTTGGAGCCAGGAGCTGTGAGAAACACAGATAGCATAAATAGAAAAAAACCTCTCCAAATCATAATTTACCATATATATTGCGATGTCTACCTAACATCTATATGCCAATTGCATATTGTGAACATAAGCGACTCAGGAGCTGCATATTATACAAAAAAAGGAAAAGAGTCATAGCTAGATAAATAGAAAATAGATACCAAATTTTATTAAATACAAATTAAACACACCATACAAAAATTATGTTTAAAAGAAGCAACGTATAGAGCAATCAAAAATAGGCCAGTAAATGTATATTGGGTTAGTGACAAAATATCGCCCAAGATAGTGAGTGCCAGCGGACCTGCAGCACAACTAGGGATGTAAAATCTTAATTGTCACATAAAGAGAAAAACAGAACACTGGATAGTGACTAGTTAGTATAGCTTAGGGTGGACAGAGTAACTGTCATAATCAGGCTCACAGGTGCAACCAGCTACCAGCGGCTGATTTATAAAGCATATCCACCCATTAAAGTGTACCAAACTAACAAACTCCAGCGGCAAAAGTATATCAGCTGACAAAGAAAGATAATAAATATACATGTGAAGTCACATAACATTACCCGTCATGGTGTAGTGCAGGGCGGCTGGGACTCTCCCCGACGTACGTTTCAGTACGAATGACCTTCCTCAGGGGGCGTGGCTATTACTAGAAAGTGTCTCAGTATTTATATGCGTCCGAACTGATCACATGGTCAGAAGGCACCAATAGGAATAAGCTGGGCGCGCACCATCGCATCGCTGCCCATCACCGCACAGCGGCACCAAGAATCCGGACCCAGGTCACATGGGGCGGCCGGCGCCTGGCCGTCACCAAGCAACCTGGTACACGGAAGTCGGCACCGTCCCACGGCATGTTAGCAGACAGTGAAAAGGTACCGTGCGCGTCAGACTGCACCAGGTTTGGTGTTTTTAAAAAAATGGGTGTCATTTTTTGGATTCAATACATATTATATGGTTGTATCTGCAGCACGGAAAAATGTACTTGCTGGTTGCAGTATAAACGCCGATATATTATCTCTTTATAGCCCTGGTGCAGTCTGACGCGCACGGTACCTTTTCACTGTCTGCTAACATGCCGTGGGACGGTGCCGACTTCCGTGTACCAGGTTGCTTGGTGACGGCCAGGCGCCGGCCGCCCCATGTGACCTGGGTCCGGATTCTTGGTGCCGCTGTGCGGTGATGGGCAGCGATGCGATGGTGCGCGCCCAGCTTATTCCTATTGGTGCCTTCTGACCATGTGATCAGTTCGGACGCATATAAATACTGAGACACTTTCTAGTAATAGCCACGCCCCCTGAGGAAGGTCATTCGTACTGAAACGTACGTCGGGGAGAGTCCCAGCCGCCCTGCACTACACCATGACGGGTAATGTTATGTGACTTCACATGTATATTTATTATCTTTCTTTGTCAGCTGATATACTTTTGCCGCTGGAGTTTGTTAGTTTGGTACACTTTAATGGGTGGATATGCTTTATAAATCAGCCGCTGGTAGCTGGTTGCACCTGTGAGCCTGATTATGACAGTTACTCTGTCCACCCTAAGCTATACTAACTAGTCACTATCCAGTGTTCTGTTTTTCTCTTTATGTGACAATTAAGATTTTACATCCCTAGTTGTGCTGCAGGTCCGCTGGCACTCACTATCTTGGGCGATATTTTGTCACTAACCCAATATACATTTACTGGCCTATTTTTGATTGCTCTATACGTTGCTTCTTTTAAACATAATTTTTGTATGGTGTGTTTAATTTGTATTTAATAAAATTTGGTATCTATTTTCTATTTATCTAGCTATGACTCTTTTCCTTTTTTTGTATAATATGTCTCATATCATGTCGGGTTTGGGAAGGAGAAATGAAAAGCCGGCAATTGAATTACCGGCTTTTCACTAACACCGCTGCGTATTTCTCGCAAGTCACACTGCTGGTCCGTGTGGAATCCGTATTTTTCTCGCCCCCATAGACTTTCCTTGGCGTATTTTTTGCGCAATACGCTGACAAACGCAGCATGCTGCGATTTTGTACGGCCGTAGAAAGCCGTATAATACGGATCCGTAATATACGGCTGATAGGACCTGACCCATTGAGAATAATTGTGCCGTTTGTTTGGCGAGTTTTACGGACGTATTTTCTGCGCTCTAAAGGTACCTTCACACTAAGCGACGCTGCAGCGATACAGACAACGATGCCGATCGCTGCAGCGTCGCTGTTTGGTCGCTGGAGAGCTGTCACACAGACAGCTCTCCAGCGACCAACGATGCCGAAGTCCCCGGGTAACCAGGGTAAACATCGGGTTGCTAAGCGCAGGGCCGCGCTTAGTAACCCGCTGTTTACCCTGGTTACCAATGTAAAATGTAAAAAAACAAACAGTACATACTCACATTCGCGTCCCCCGGCGTCCGCTTCCCAGCACTGTGTGAGTGGCGGCCCTAACAGCAGAGCGGTGACGTCACCGCTGTGCTTTGCTTTTACTTTACGGCCGGCACTCAGTCAGTGCAGGAAGTGGACGGCGAGGGACGTGTGACAGACATCAGAGGGTGAGTATGTACTGTTTGTTTTTTTTACTTTTACGATGGTAACCAGGGTAAACATCGGGTTACTAAGCGTGGCCCTGTGCTTAGTAACCCGATATTTACCCTGGTTACCATTGTAAAACATCGCTGGCATCGTTGCTTTTGCTGTCAAACACAACGATACACGGTGATCTGACGACCAAATAAAGTTCTGAACTTTCAGCTCCGACCAGCGATATCACAGCAGGATCCTGATCGCTGCTGCGTGTCAAACTCAACGATATCGCTAGCCAGGACGCTGCAACGTCACGGATCGCTAGCGATATCGTTTAGTGTGAAGGTACCTTTACGTCCGTAAAACTCGCTAGTGTGACTCCAGCCTAAGTCCATGCCCTCATCATCTCCCAACTTGACTACTGCAACATCCTCCTCTGTGGCCTCCGAACTAACCCTCTCAGACTCCTTAACTCCGCCGTTTAAACTACTAACACTGACTTACAAGGCCATTGTCAGGAAACAGTACTATCAATTCCTCCAACTTGTCCTGAAGACCACTTGCTCATGACAGACGACTGATTAGTCGATTCTAATCGTTTGCAATTTTACCCACAGATGTGAATATGTTCCCTGATCATGGATTGATCAATGGATTGTGTTATAGATAGATAGATAGATAGATTTTTTAGATAGATATAATATTGTGCTTCCATTGTCATGTGAGGTCCCTGAAATGGAGCCATACCTTCTTCTTTTGGGCAGATATCTACACCTTTAATTGATTAGCACCTCTTTGGTAATTAGACTGTACACAGTCAAAGTTTTCCCTTCCAACAACTGTCAAACACTTGTATACATACCCCATGTCTGCTCTCTGTCAGATAAGCTGCTTCAATTACCTGTTCACAGTGGGGGGTGCAGGCAGTGATCCAATGCCCCCAATCCTTTGATCTGTATAACTTCTAACTCCACTTATGACAGCCATCCATAATCTTGTCTCCTCCATACATCCCCCATCTTCTAAAATTCAATGCCTCAGCAAATCTGATTGGTCTCCCACATTAAGAACCTTCAGATGCAACCTGAAAACTCATCTGTACAAGAAGGTCTACAGCCTGCAATAACCCTGCTGCCACCACTGAAGGTGCTCCAACCCCTGGACCTATTGTCTCCTTCCCAATTACTTAAAAAAATTAAAGCCTGGAGGTCAGGATCCTCTCCTGCTCTGTACTAGTGTATCAGTGATAATTATTATATACATAAAATAAAGTAAACTATGTAAACCCTTTTCACAAATACATCACATTTGAATTGATGGTTCTTTCAAAATAATAATAATATTGCAATTTTTTTTTTTCAAAATCCTCTTTGGGAAAAATCACGTAAGCTTTTGAACAACCCATATACTGAAATTTGCACTGTGAAAACTGACCCTGACTATCAAGATAATGACCTAAACATCATAAAGAACAGAAATCCCACAACTGAATAAACACATTGAATTTCCACTGAAGTTCAGAAAGTCATTGACTGTTGCCAAGTCCTTGCTGGGATCAATTCCAGAGGTCAGAACTACTATCACTAGATAAACTTGTATAGCATTTCTGATATTTTGTCTCCTAACCCCAGAGCCGATATCCTCATCCCACATACATAGCTGACATCACGCAAGGATGAGCAAATAACATAATGCTGGATGCCATCCAAAACACTGGTTGGTAAACTCCTAGCTACCGCTGTCGGTCGGACAGAATATCTTTACAGGGAAAAGATCGCAAATGATTAAGATCACGGTGCTATAAATACATTTCTATGTCCCCATTAACATATGGCAGAATGTCATAAATGTAATATGCTGTGGGCTCATAGATGTAAAATAATATGGTTAAACGATCGCTTTACACTCTTGAAAACCTCATCTCATTCAGTAGATAATGTGCTACAATGACATAGACAGTCTGAAAACCACTCTATTTAAAGGGGATGTCCAAGTTGAATAAAAAAAGCTGCCCACATGAAGTAGTATTGCTAAATAATATATACTAAACCCTCAATTGCCACCCTGTGTCCCTGATGTGCCCCTCTTTCTTATATTGTGCACATTGGCTTCTGATGTAATAGCCGAAACACCACATGTGACCATTGCAGCCAATCACTGACCACAGTAATATCTTGATTACGGTACCTCAATGATTGGCTGCAGCAGTCATGTGCATTGTACAGACTGTGAGGTCTGCAGTACACCAGCGGAAATCATCTTTCAAAACGCTGGACAGCAGGTGAGCGTCTATTGTTGGTCATACTGTATTACACATAACAGAGGTGGACTTTCGGTTTAGAACAGGAAAAACATCGGACAATGACAATGCAATATGGGAAGTGAAGGAAATTAAGTTCCAGCACCTATAGTGCTGGCAGAATGTAGATTAACAGGAACCATCCACTAAAATGGAGTTGCATGTAAGTTAGAGAGAATGACAATGTTTCTGGTTGTGTTGGACTGGTATGACAGCGAAAAACGGTTTTAGAGGACGGGGGAAGCTAGACCATGCTTATTATAGGTGTTTTGTAAAAACACAGGAAAGGAAGGAAAGCAAATAACAATATACTATGAATAGTTGAGTATGCAATTTATTACACTTAGTGGAGCCTTATCCCATAGTAACCTTTTTACTGCACACTTTTTCATCAATATTAAAGGAAATTTGTTAACAGGTTTTTGTTCTTTTTTTCTGAGAGCAACATAATGTGGGGCAAGATAGCCTGATTGCAGAGATGTGTCACTTATTACGCTGTGTGTTGTAGTTTGCAATACAATCAGTGTTTTATCAGCAGGAGATTATCACTACAGGACTAGTTCTCATGTGCATGGCAGTCCGGCTAATCTGTATAACCCCGCCACTGATTGGCAGCTTTCTTTCAGTAAGCTGCCAATCAGTGGTGTGGGCGAGGTTATACACAACTCATCATTCTGACCACTGCTACATTTACAGCAGAAAAAAAGAGCGAGTCTATCAAAATGGCACCAAGCGGCCCAGTAAGTGACACTGAAATCAGAGTCTCTGCCCCTACATCATGCTGTTGATAGATTACATAGAAAAAACCTGCTGATAGATTTCCTTTAATCGTCTGTAATGGTAACTCAAAACTGTCCAAGTTACAAAAAATAGTGCAACAATTAGTATATGACATAGGTAAAAAAGACGTATAGAAATGAGAGTTAAAAAAGGAGGAATAGAGAGGAGGAGTTGGTGTCTGGAGAGCATCATTTTGTAGGAAGTGTGAAGTGTGAAGTCTGAATACTGGGTCATTACTAGGAATCTTATTGCATCATTCATGGGGAAGCTGAAACACCATACTGCTTAGGCATGGAATTTTTTTGAAGGCGGTGCAAAAAGCAAAAGAGTTTTATAGTGAAACCATATAGGGTCTGTGCACACAATGGCTTTCTTAAAGCGCCTTCGTCGGGTCTCTTCAGTCGTTTTATCATCTTTTCTCTGCTTTCCAGTACATAGAGTGGGCAGTTTCCAAGCGAATCTGGCCGCAGAATGAACAGGTCACTTCTTTTCACCTCTTCAAGATTTTCGAGAGTTTTTAATTTCGTGAAGAAATTTTGGAAGATTCTATTTTTTCCCTGGAGATTATTTTTATTGGTCTGTGCCTATCTTGGAGCGCATTGCACCAGGAGGTGCTTTAAGGACGGGACATGTACTTCCTTTTGTTTTTTCCAGTGTTTTTCTAAATATGAAGTGAAAAAAAAAGCTCACAGTACTGACGATGTGAACAGCAAAGTGGCTTTACAATAGAAATGAATAGGAAGCGTCTTTAAAAAAAATGTGTGTGAATTTTCAAACGCTTTAAACCTCCACCCTAAGATCACCTATCACTGTAAAGTATAAGTTCTGCTGCTTTCTAACCCTTTGTCTTTTAATTTCTCATCATTTCTGGGTATAAATAAGAAGGTTCCCCTTTCAGCAAACAACGACTTTCACAAAGCTTAAGGGTGCAGTCAGACCGCCGTATAAATTAGGCCGGCGTCACACTAGCGAGTTTTACGGACGTATGAGCGCCGAAAATACGTCCGTAAAACTCGCCAAACAAACGGCACAATTATTCTCAATGGGTCTCGTCCTATCAACGTATATTACGGATCCGTATTATACGGCTTTCTACGGCCGTACAAAATCGCAGCATGCTGCGTTTGTCAGCGTATTGCGCAAATAATACGCCAATGAAAGTCTATGGGGCGAAAAAAATACGGATTCCACACGGACCAGCAGTGTGACTTGCGAGAAATACGCAGCGGTGTTAGTGAAAAGCCGGTAATTCAATTGCCGGCTTTTCATTTCTCCTTCCCCAACCCGACAGGATATGAGACATGGTTTACATACAGTAAACCATCTCATATCCCCTTTTTTTTTGCATATTCCACACTACTAATGTTAGTAGTGTGTATGTGCAAAATTTGGGCACTGTAGCTGCTAAAATAAAGGGTTAAATGGCGGAAAAAATTGGCGTGGGCTCCCGCGCAATTTTCTCCGCCAGAGTGGTAAAGCCAGCGACTGAGGGCAGATATTAATAGCCTAGAGAGGGTCCATGGTTATTGGCCCCCCCTGGCTACAAACATCTGCCCCCAGCCACCCCAGAAAAGGCACATCTGGAAGATGCGCCAATTCTGGCACTTGGCCACTCTCTTCCAACTCCCGTGTAGTGGTGGGATATGGGGTAATGAAGGGTTAATGCCACCTTGCTATTGTAAGGTGACATTAAGCCAGATTAATAATGGAGAGGCGTCAATTATGACACCTATCCACTATTAATCCAATTGTCTGAAAGGGTTAAAAAACACACACACGTTATTAAAAAGTATTTTAATGAAATAAACAAACAGGTTGTTTTAGTATTTTATTGCTCTCTCAATCCATCCGGAAGACCCTCGCTTGGCAAAATAATAAACCAACGATATACATACCTTCGGATGAACTGTCAGGTCCCACGAAGTAAATCCATCTGAAGGGGTTAAATCATTTTACAGCCAGGAGCTGCGCTAAAGCACTGCTCGTGGTTGTAAAAACCCCGGGTGCTGAAAGGAAAGCTGGGTGATCTGTACTTACATTGAGTTGCGGTGAGGCGCCCTCTGGTGGATGTTCTCATGAACTGCAGCCTTGGAAAAGTTCCCACGCTCGAGTTCATATGAGTTCATCCAGCAGAGGGCGCCTCACTCAATGTAAGTACAGATCACCCTGCTTTCCTTTCAGCACCCGGGGTTTTTACAACCACGAGCAGTGCTTTAGCGCAGCTCCTGGCTGTAAAATGATTTAACCCCTTCAGTTGGATTTACTTCGTGGGACCTGACAGTTCATCCGAAGGTATGTATATTGTTGGTTTATTATTTTGCCAAGCGAGGGTCTTCCGGATGGATTGAGAGAGCAATAAAATACTAAAACAACCTGTTTGTTTATTTCATTAAAATACTTTTTAATAATGTGTTTGTTTTTTAACCCTTTCAGACAATTGGATTAATAATGGATAGGTGTCATAATTGACGCCTCTCCATTATTAATCTGGCTTAATGTCACCTTACAATAGCAAGGTGGCATTAACCCTTCATTACCCCATATCCCACCGCTACACGGGAGTGGGAAGAGAGTGGCCAAGTGCCAGAATAGGCGCATCTTCCAGATGTGCCTTTTCTGGGGTGGCAGGGGGCAGATGTTTGTAGCCAGGGGGGCCAATAACCATGGACCCTCTCTAGGCTATTAATATCTGCCCTCAGTCACTGGCTTTACCACTCTGGCGGAGAAAATTGCGCGGGAGCCCACGCCAATTTTTTCCGCCATTTAACCCTTTATTTTAGCAGCTACAGCACCCAAATTTTGCACATACACACTACTAACATTAGTAGTGTGGAATATGCAAAAAAAAGGGGATATGAGATGGTTTACTGTATGTAAACCATGTCTCATATCATGTCGGGTTTAGGCAGGAGAAATTAAAAGCCGGCAATTGAATTACCGGCTTTTCACATATATCGCGCTGAATTAAATATAAATACATAATATATATATGTGTGTCTCAATGACATATATATATACTGTATATATGTGTAGCGCCCCCACTGCCGCAGGGCCGAGGAGTACCCGGTACCGGGCCTCTGAGTCTCTGCTCTGGGGTTGTCACGGTGGCTAGACCCGGTCCGTGACCCTGCTGAGGGGCGTACAGTAATAGATGTGGATGGTGGTGGTGGTGCGGTGCAGTAAATAACGAGGACACTAGGTTGCAGTCTCTTTACCTCTTTACTGAAGGCTTCTGGGTCCTCAGTCCGGAATACGGTTAGCTGGGCTGCGCAAGTCCGGCCGGTCCGATGGCACCTCCAGAGTTCCCTTCGCAGGTGGAAATCTGTGCCTTCCTTCTAGCGCTTATGTGTTGTGGTCCTCCCCTGCTGTGCTTACGGGATAGTCCCCACAACTGTTGTGTCTGTTTCTCGTGTTCCCTCACAACTCGATTCTGATGTTGTTCTTCTTCTTCTTCTCGTCCCCCAGATCTTATGGTAGGACGCACCCGTATGACGGGAAGGCTCGGAGCTCTTCCGGGACCCTAGAGTCGCCCCTCTCCACAAGTTGCCCCCTATGTCTGCGTAGGTGATGTAGGTGAGACAGCCAGCCTATAGCTCTCTGCCCTGCCGTTGGTTTGAAGTAATGCTTAGAGCCCTGTACTTCCTCGGCGTTCCGGCCACCGGTTATTTACGCCTCAGTAGGATGTTGCCTCGGTCTAACAGCACGACTCCTACTGGTATTCTCCCTGTTGCGTTGATCTCGTTTCTCACTCAGCACAATAAATCTCGCTTCTTGTCCTTTCTTAGGGCACCGCCGCTATGAAGTGCAGGCGCGGTCCCGTAGCTTTCTCTCTGTTTGCCAGGCCTGTTTGTCAGGATCCCACCCCTGACAGGGACCCTACCAAATCTTCCCCTACAACACCCTCTGCCACAAGGTGTTGCCTGGTTCCAACCCAGTCAGCTTTCTCTCTCACTTCCTGCCTAACCCCCAGTTTTACCAGACTGTGAGGAGTGGCCTAATGAATAGTACCCTTAGCTCCCCCTGGAGGCCAGACTGTGAAATGTATTGGTGTATGTGATACCTGGTCAGATGAACTCCTTTAGTGCCATCAGACGTACCATAGCCCCCCTTAGCGGCGGAGCCACAGTACTGCAACGACCAGGACTCTGGGGCGCTGCATATGTTTTAACGGACATTTGAGCACATAAATCCATTAGATGTCGGTTTTGCAAGCCTGCAAGAAAATATCGCAGGAAGGATGCAATACGGATTACATACCTCCTATGGGAGGTGGAGCCGCATATTCATGACTGTAATCGGTGGCACCACGTGACCGCTCATACAGGAGAAGCTGCGGCGCGGAGAGGACGCTTCGAGGGAGCCGGGTGAGTATTTTCTTTCCAGCAGGGGGGGGGGGGGGCGCAGGGGGGAGCACAGGGGGTGGGAGGGGGGGAAACAAAGATCTTTATTTCTACCGCAAAAAAAAACAAAATACAATGATTTTTCATTTCTTCTCTCCAGCGAACGCTGCTGGAGAGAAGAAATGAATGGGGGCTTCAGCACCCAAAGCAGGGGACAGCGCTTACTGTAGCGCTGTCTCCTGCACTGTCCGTGTGGTACCCAGTCGGCACACGGGCGGCACATGGCTGCCGCACGTGTGCCACGTGAGCTCACGGACACACAGACACGGATAACTCCGGTACCGATTCTTCCGGTACCGGAATTATCTGGACGTGTGGGACAGGCCTTACACAGTCAAATAAATAAAAAAAATTCCCAGGCTCAAGTTCATATGAGGACATCCAGCAGAGGGCGCATCACCACGACTCGAGGTAACTACAGGACATTCCCCTACATTTCATTCATTCCCTGGGGTTTTACATCCACGAGCACAACTGCATTAGCAGAGCTCCTGGGTGTAAAATGATTTAACCCCTTCAGATGGATTTACATCGTGGGACTGCCAGAACGACGGAAGGTATGGGATACTGTTGATTTTTTATTTTTCCTTTTTTACAGAACGAGGGTCTTCAGGTGGATTAAGATAATAATAAAATATTAAAACACCCTGTGTCTTAATTTCATTAAAGTACTTTGTAATAATGTGTGTGTGTTTTATTAACCATTTAGGACTATTGGATTAATAATAGAGAGGTGTCATAATTGACGCCTCTCCATTATTAACCTGGCTTAATGTCACCTTACAATAGCAAGGTGACATTAACCCTTCATTACCCCATATCCCACCGCTACACAGGAGTGGGAAGAGAGTGGCCAAGTGCCAGAATAGGCGCATCTTCCAGATGTGCCTTTTCTGGGGTGGCTGGGGGCAGATGTTTTTAGCCACGGGGGCCAATATCCATGGTCCCTCTCTAGGCTATTATTACACAGGTCAACAAAATTTTTTTTTTTTTCTGGTGTCCAAAATATTTTAATGAATTTGGGGTATTTTTGGGGTGCTGATTCTGAATATGCTATCAGTTTTGCCAGATTGGCTCAAGTTTTTGAGATTTTTGGTATCTTATTTATAGCACTTGTTGGTAAATGCGACGCATCATCTCATTAATTTCTTTGGATTAGTACTTGAACTGAGCAGTTCTCAATATAGTTTTGTGTTAGTGTTCTAAAAGTTTGTTCATAGCTTGATTTTTGCACTAACTTTATGTTGTTGTCTGTTTTCCAGTGAAAAGCATGAACTCATCAAGAAGAAGTTGTCTTAACGATCCAGACTCATTCTGTTACATTTGTGGTGAATACACACTGCCAAAACATAGAAGAAACATAACAGACTTCGTAAAAAAAGTGTATTTTGCCTATTTTGGGGTTATGCTTGGGGACCAAGACAAGTTTTGGGCACCACACATAGTGTGCAAAGCATGTATCGAATTATTACGAAAATGGAGCAAAGGACAAAGAAAAAGCTTCAAATTTGGTGTTCCAATGGTGTGGAGAGAGCCAAAAAATCATCATGATGACTGTTATTTCTGTGCAGAGCAAGTGCAAGGATTCAATAAGCATAAGAAACGAAAATGGGAGTAACATGGAATCTGCAAGAAGGCCTGTCCCTCATTGTGAAGATGTGCCTGTACCTGTGTTTACCATAAATAACAGTCATCATGATGATTTTTTGGCTCTCTCCACACCATTGGAACACCAAATTTGAAGCTTTTTCTTTGTCCTTTGCTCCATTTTCGTAATAATTCGATACATGCTTTGCACACTATGTGTGGTGCCCAAAACTTGTCTTGGTCCCCAAGCATAACCCCAAAATAGGCAAAATACACTTTTTTTTACGAAGTCTGTTATGTTTCTTCTATGTTTTGGCAGTGTGTATTCACCACAAATGTAACAGAATGAGTCTGGATCGTTAAGACAACTTCTTCTTGATGAGTTCATGCTTTTCACTGGAAAACAGACAACAACATAAAGTTAGTGCAAAAATCAAGCTATGAACAAACTTTTAGAACACTAATTAACACAAAACTATATTGAGAACTGCTCAGTTCAAGTACTAATCCAAAGAAATTAATGAGATGATGCGTCGCATTTACCAACAAGTGCTATAAATAAGATACCAAAAATGTCAAAAACTTGAGCCAATCTGGCAAAACTGATGACATATTCAGAATCAGCACCCCAAAAAATACCCTAAATTCGATGAAATATCTTTGGCACCAAAAATGCTGTTGACCAGTGTTATCTGCTCTCAGTCACTGGCTTTACCACTCTGGCGGAGAAAATTGCGCGGGAGCCCACGCCAATTTTTTCCGCGATTTAACCCTTTATTTTTCAAGCTACGGCGCCCAAATTTTGCACATACACACTACTAACATTAGTAGTGTGGAATATGCAAAAAAAAGGGGATATGAGATGGTTTACATCTGTCGGGTTTGTGAAGGAGAGAGGAAAAGCCGGCAATTGAATTACCGGCTTTTCTATAGAACACCGCTGCGTATTTCTCGCAAGTCACACTGCTGGTCCGTGTGTAATCCGTATTTTTCTCGCCCCCATAGACTTTCATTGGCATATTTTTTGCGCAATACGCTGACAAATGCAGCATGCTGTGATTTTCTACGGCCGTACAATACCGTATATTACGGATGCGTAATATACGGCTGATAGGAGCAGCCCCATAGAGATTCATTGGGCCGTGTGTAATGCGTATTTTACGGACGTATTTTCTGCGCTAGTATGTCCGTAAAACTCGGTAGTGTGACTCTGGCCTAATTCTTAGGCTATGTTTTTTCGGCCGTTTTCCGTGGAAAAAATGCTTAAAAAATGCATACATAAGCATCCCATCATTTTTAATGCATTCTGCAATTTTTGTGCACAAAAAAAACGCATCGTGGTAAAAAAATTCTGCATGTTCATTAATTTTGCGGATTTTCCGCTATTTAATGCATCGGGAAGCTCCGGAGAAAAACGCAAAAAAAACGCATGCGGATTTCCTGCAGAAAAAGTCCGGTTTTGTTCAGGAAAATTCTGCAGAAAATCCTGACGTGTGCACATAACCTTATGCACTACATGGGGCAAAATCATCAGCAGCACAAGTATACAGAGACTGCTGGGAAATTGTTGCCTCAGTACGAGAAGACTGATAAGGTGAGCATAGTGTATTTATATTATATATGACAGATTCACTTATAGTTCATTATGTTATCTACTGTGATACATAGAGGCTGTAGAAGCTCAACTGTTTAACATTTTTATTGAAGCCCAATTGCAGAAATTATTTTTTTAATCCATGTATTTAGGTAACAAACACTCTGTAACTCAACCATCTCAAAGGGGAGGTTCGAAGTCCACATTAATTTTCCTCCAAAAACCCTACCTATTTAGTGCTATCATCTAAACTATTTTCTAATATACTGAAATTAAATTCCCTATCCTTCCATAACTACTTTTTTCTCCCACCTACTTTCTTTTTGATGATGCTTAGTCTCTGTTACAGCCTCTGCCTCCTCCCTAAGGCCAGTCTCACACGTCCAGATAATTCCGGTACCGGAAAAATCGGTACCGGAATTATCCGTGTCCGTGTGCCCGTGCGTTTCTGTGGCACATCAGTGTGGCACACGTGCGGCACACGTGTGCCGCCCGTGTGCCGACTGGGTACCACACGCACCGTGCAGGAGACAGCGCTAGAGATATGCGCTGTCCCCCCCACGTGGTGCTGAAGCCGCCATTCATATCTTCTCTGCAGCAGCGTTTGCTGTAGAGAAGATATGAATAATCTTTTTTTTGTTTGTTTCTCATGTTTAACATAAAGATCCATGTCCCCACCCCCTGTGCGCCCGCCCGCTGTTATTAAAATACTCACCCGGCTCCCTCACTGGCGCTGCTTCCTGTCCTGGCCGCACCTTCTACTGTATGAGCGGTCACGTGGGGCCGCCGATTACAGTCATGAATATGCGGCTCCACCTCCCATAGGGGTGGAGCCGCATATTCATTTCTGTAATGGGCGGCCCCACGTGACCGCATACAGGAGAAGCTGCGGCCAGGACAGGACACTGCGAGGGAGGCGGGTGAGTATTTTAATAACAGCGGGCGGGCGCACAGGGGGTGGGAGGGGGGTGGGGACATGGATCTTTATGTTAAACACGAGAAACAAAAAAAAAGGATTATTCATATCTTCTCTACAGCAAACTCTGCTGCAGAGAAGATATGAATGGCAGCTTCAGCACCATGTGGGGGGGACAGCGCTTACTGTAGCGCTGTCTCCTGCACGGCACACGGACTGCACACGGACAACGTCCGTGTGTGGTACGTGTTTTACACAGACCCATTGACTTTAATGGGTCCGTGTAATCCGTGCGCTCCCACGAACACTGACATGTCTCCGTGTTTGGCACACGGAGACACGGTCCGTAAAAAATCAATGACATCTGCACAGATGCATTGATTTCAATGT
Source organism: Ranitomeya variabilis (assembly GCF_051348905.1). NCBI lineage: Eukaryota > Metazoa > Chordata > Amphibia > Anura > Dendrobatidae > Ranitomeya > Ranitomeya variabilis. Next base: position 646,657,173 of record NC_135232.1, on the reverse strand, counting down.
GTCTACGTGTGTCAGTGGCTCCGGTACGTGAGGAAACTGTCACCTCACGTACCGGAGCCACTGACGTGTGAATCCGGCCTAAAGCAAAGTGTCATTAGTGACGCTCATTTTAGGCCAGTCTCACACGTCCAGATAATTCCGGTACCAGAGAAAACGGTACCTGAGTTATCCGTGTCCGTGTGCTCACGTAGGCCATCCGTGTGGGATCTGTGTTATGTCCGTGAGTACGTTTTTAAGGTCCGTGTGCTGTCCGTGTCTTGCAACAATTTTTACAATTTTAACCCTATGACAGGAAAAACGCACACGGACAGAATCCGTGTGCGGTACGTGTTTACACCGACCCATTGACTTTAATGGGTCCATGTGATCCGTGCGCTCCCACGAACACTGACATGTCTCCGTGTTTTGCAAACGTATACACGGTCCGGGAAAAATCACTGATATCTGCAGAGACACATTCATTTTAATGTGTCTACGTGAGTCAGTGTCTCCGGTACGTGAGAAAACTGTCACTACACGTACCGGAGCCACTGACGTGTGAAACCGGCCTTAGGGGCTGGGTATGATGTGCTCAATGACAGCTCACTCTCTCGCCGCTGACCTAGATCAACAGTAATTAACTGGCAACACAGAGCATTGTTAGGCTATGTGCACACTTTGCGGTTTTTGCTGCGGATCCGCAGCGTTTTTGGACGCTGCGGATCCGCAGCAGTTTCCCATGAGTTTACAGTACAATGTAAACCTATGGAAAACAAAAAACGCTGTGCACATGCTGCGGAATCCGCAGCGGTTTGGCACCTGCTCTATGTTAAAAAAACGCAGGTGTCTAAAACTGCAGTGGAAACCACACAAAAAAACGCGATAAATCCGCAGTACTTTTTGCACTGCGGATTTCAACAAATCCGCTGCGGAAAAATACGCAGCAGAATCCGCAAAGTGTGCACATAGCCTTAGAATACCCAGCGTGCAGAGACCAATGACACCACTTGCAGGGGCAACTCTGCTCTCTGCATGCCTGATATTCTAACACGCTCTGTTGCTGACTTGTTACTGGTGATCTGAGCCAGTGGTGAGAGAGTGCGCTGTCATTGTGCCCATTGTACAGTGCACATAGCACAGGGACTAGCCCAACACCTGAAATAAGTGTCACTGATGACACTTATTTCTCAGGGAGGAGGCAGAGGCTGTGGCAGATATCGCAGCTTCTGCCTTCCGAACACCCTTTGTTTGTCCTTTTCCCAGAATGCACTGCGATTCTTAAACGAAGCGTAATCAGACAGGAAGTGAAAAAAAATCCCCCAAAGGATAGTGAATTTTTAATTCAAGTATATTAGAAAATAGTTTAGATTATGGCACTAAATATATAGGGATTTAGGAGGAAAATTACTTTGAACTTCGGACCACCTCTTTAACAACCTTGGTGAGATCTACACCCCCCATTACTTTTCTTCCTGCAGGCAGTCTTGCTATATTTATTTATCCAGACTTTAATTATAATTTTATTTTCTATCTTGGAATATTATTTGATAAGCTTAAATTAGATAAAGTTCTGGTAAGCTATTGGATTCATTTAAAAAAAGCCAATAATGCTGGAAGTAGATAAATAAGACTTGTTAGGATTTCAGCCACGAATTAGATGTGCATCTCAGAAAACATTAGTGCCAGTTTTCAATGCACCCGAACACAATGCTGTTTAGCAAAGCATATAAACTCCATTTAAAACGATTACTCTGTTTTCATTACTTTTTTTTTTTTTTTTTTTTACACGGGTAGAAATGAGAAAGCTGTGCTGATATCAACGCACCCCAACAGGCCATATTATAAGCATCGAAATATTACGCTTTCCTTTGCACTGTATTTTTTTAGAAAAACAAGTCTTGAAATCTACCAGTTATTTCAGATCAACCCATGAGCAATGAAATGTTTAATGAGGCCGAGCTGCAAATTACGGTACATGAGGAGAAAGAAAGAAAGAAACTTTTCATTTTCGTCTGTATACAGAGCCTTTCAGCAAATTGCTAAGAACTTGAGGGCAATTTGCAATGCTAAGGAGGGGATTTTTTTTTCTCTAAGTGGGACGTATGCCCAGAATTGCAGGATGATTGGTACGTCTGTAAGTGGTGGATAACTCTCATAAATGTACGTATAACAAAGGAAACAGATGAGATACATATACACTCACTGGCCACTTTATTAGGTACACCTGTCCAACTTCTTGTTAACACTTAATTTCTAATCAGCCAATCACATGGCGGCAACTCAGTGCATTTAGGCATGTAGACATGGTCAAGACAATCTCCTGCAGTTCAAACCGAGCATCAGTATGGGGAAGAAAGGTGATTTGAGTGCCTTTGAACGTGGCATGGTTGTTGGTGCCAGAAGGGCTGGTCTGAGTATTTCAGAAACTGCTGATCTACTGGGATTTTCACGCACAACCATCTCTAGGGTTTACAGAGAATGGTCCGAAAAAGAAAAAAAATCCAGTGAGCGGCAGTTCTGTGGGCGGAAATGCCTTGTTGATGCCAGAGGTCAGAGGAGAATGGGCAGACTGGTTCGAGCTGATAGAAAGGCAACAGTGACTCAAATCGCCATCCGTTACAACCAAGGTAGGCCTAAGAGCATCTCTGAACGCACAGTGCGTCGAACTTTGAGGCAGATGGGCTACAGCAGCAGAAGACCACACCGGGTACCACTCCTTTCAGCTAAGAACAGGAAACTGAGGCTACAATTTGTACAAGCTCATCGAAATTGGACAGTAGAAGATTGGAAAAACGTTGCTTGGTCTGATGAGTCTCGATTTCTGCTGCGACATTCGGATGGTAGGGTCAGAATTTGGCGTAAACAACATGAAAGCATGGATCCATCCTGCCTTGTATGGAGCATCTTTGGGATGTGCAGCCGACAAATCTGCGGCAACTGTGTGATGCCATCATGTCAATATGGACCAAAATCTCTGAGGAATGCTTCCAGCACCTTGTTGAATCTATGCCACGAAGAATTGAGGCAGTTCTGAAGGCAAAAGGGGTCCAACCCGTTACTAGCATGGTGTACCTAATAAAGTGGCCGGTGAGTGTAATTGGATTAATAATGTCAGCTGCATACTTTAATTCATTAAATATCAAATATGCATTTGATCTAGTTATGAAAGTATTCTTAACGCTTTCACATTCAGGGGTCCATCAGTAGATAATTAAAGATATACTGGTGTGCCAATACTGATAATTGGGGACATGATGGAATCGATGTTTGTGCTAATGGTATGTTCACACTGAGGTTTTTGGTTTTTTTTTCAAGAGAAATCGAGCTTGGAGGAGATTTTTTTTTTTTGTGGCGCAGTTTTCAAAACTTTGTCGGAACAAAACGCAGTATGTCAACAGCGATGTGGATTTCCCATTGAAAAAAATAGTGGGTGTATTCAAGGAGTATTTGGAGCAGTTTGAAGCAGAAAAATGTGGATTTTGAAGCAGAAAAATAGAAAAATTACATGTCAATTGTTTGATGCATTTTACACCAAACTTGACATTGAAGTTAAAAAAGCTGCAAAGACAAAATTTGTGGAAAAGTGTCAAAAATACATTAAAAACCATGGCAAGACTGAAAAACATTGAAAAAGCTGAATTTCTGATATGGAATTGTCTTGAAAACTACATGTAGTTATGAGTGCTTCAGGACTGGAGTTAAAAAAGATTTATCTAGGTCTGTGTACCTGATGGTCAAGGACAGTAAAGCTATGTTCACACTCAGTGTTTTTTTTAAAAGCCAAAACATGCTCATTTTTTATGCAGAATACATGCGTGATTTATGTATAGTATATGTTTTACTCACCAAAAATGCTTCAAAAACGCAGCAAAACCTGTTTGCTGTATTATTTTCGCAGTGCTTTGCACTTTCTTGTTGCTTTTTATGGGACAAAAAATGTTGCAGTTTCTTAGTTGAAGACTGATCGATACTTATCAGAAACTTTTTTTTTTTTTCACTATGTGCGTTAGTTACTACCTACCTGGCCATTATCCCTGATTCAGATCTCCGCTGCCACATAGCTCCTGTTGGCAGTTAAATGGCTTCCACTGCATTGACAGAGCAGCGGCTGACTCTGCTGACTTGGTGTGACTGCCGCCATCATGCTGATACACAGGCGGCTCCCCGCTACCTAACTGCGGAGAGCTAGTTGTCAATCAGACTGATGTCGGCAGTTACATCCCATTGACACAGCAGGCTGTAAGAAGAAGAGCTGCTCTGTTGATCGTGAGCAGCTAAATCACCAGCAGGGGCATCAGTGACTGTTTGGTGCCGGCGCCAAGTAGAGCAGGTATGTAGTTAGCAACTCCCTGCCTGTTGGATTTTAGACACATAGGAAAGAAAATAGTCCTGGATAAACCCTTTAACTCCTAGACCAGCGCTGCTCCTGCGATCTTCCTGGGGTCATGTGACATTCTTCTTCGATTGTTGTCTTGTGACTGCTGCAGTCAATGATCAGCTGCAGCCTTCTGTATTCTGTCAGAGCAGACTCTTTGCGTACACTTTGATGTAGATTATGAAGCAGAATCCAGTGTGTACATTGATAAAGTTTTTCATAACATTGAGGTTTCAATCTTGCAGCACATACTGGAGTTCAGTTTGCTAGGCCACACAAGCGGTAGGACTAGACAATTGCATAATGTGATCCACATTTCTTTAACCATAACTAATAGTCTTATAAGATGTGCAAAACAGTTGCAGTAAAAGGCAAATTCCTTTATGGTGATGCTTCGTTCCTTCTATACTTATAATGGGACGTGAATGATGTGATTAAAGGAAACATTCTAGATGTGCTCTGAGCAATGCAATAAAAAGCATTAAATACGCAAAAGTGCCACATGGAATAAGGACAGCTGGATGCCCTTCACTCTCATTGTTAGAGGCAAACACCACAAACCAAGAAACAGTTCTTTTTTTTATTGTTTTTTTTTTTTTTTTTTTTTTAAAGCAAAACAGTGAAAAAAATAAACTACAACTGAAGTAAAAATGTTTAGTACAAAGGAATACACTTCAAGGTCATAAACCAATACCAAGAACACAGGAGACCAAAGAAGAAACAGCACCCCCAAAAAACAGCAGAGCTGTAGAGAGAACTGGTAAAGACATGGCCAATGGTTCTGAAATTAATACAAATGTTGGTTTTCCCAAAGTTTTCTTCTTCAGCGTTTTTTGATCTTTTAGTCGGATATTTCTATGGTTACTTAAGTACAATTATTAGCATTTCATAAGTTTTTTTAACTTTTATCAACCAATACATTGACAAAAAAAATCAATATTTGCAGTGCCTGGATTGTCCGGAGAAAAACACCTGAGTGCAACTATGAGCCCTTTGTCGCGCCAAAAGTAAAGCATCTTTAGACAACTAATGTATGGGGACTTTACATCATGGAGGGGTCTCACTAACAATTTTGCCTAAGAACACTACTATGAATAAAGAATGGGATCTAACCCTCCTCCAAAAGTCACGCCTCCCAACCATCCAGGAGCAATTTGGTGATGAATAATACAAATATACAAGCTGTAGGGGAGGCCCCGGGTAAAAGTGAGACCTCTCCCCTAGAGGTTTTTGTAAATGTTGGTGAAATTGGTCTCCTTAAGTTGCCAGTCTCCAAAGATAACTTTGGCAAAGCCAAACTAAGACACCCCATGTTAACCCATGAGTGAAAAAGGTAAACGCAATCAATGGAATGCCCTAAAAAGCTGGGGTGGTCCACTGACACTAAGTGGAATGACTCCGTGCTCCGTGGACAGTTCTGGGAAGGGCTATCAGTAAGGGTGAAGGATGCCGCAGCCCTGTATGAGTTTCCCTTGAGGTGTCATGTCTCTGGCTATCCTGGTGGATATTTGTCTTCCCCAGACAATGTGTGGGAGGATCGGGGCCATGGGGAACCTGGCCTGAGCCATCTGAGGAACCCATGCAGTTGGGTGGGGCAACTCGTTCTGGAAAGAAGTCTATTGTTCGGCACAACGGGGAGTATGTTTTTATTGTAGTAGAAAGGGACATTTTGTGGGCACGTGTCCTTCCCTATCTCATGGTAAAGAGCCACCGGAAAAAGAAGAAGCCTGGATTGTGGGAGGTTAACAACCCGGGTGTACATATCTCTTCCATCGGTAGGATACATTTTTTTCTGCCAGCTGAAATCCATCTGGGCAAAAATAAGGTGGATATTTATGCATTTCTGGACAGTAGGGTGGGGTTTAACTTGATCAACGCTAGGTTCGTCCAGGTCCAGGGCCTCAAGCCACATAGACTATCCAGACTATCCAGACCTATAGCCATAATCGCCATCGACTCCACACCCTTGAGACAAGGGTATTTTACTCAAGCCACCCAAAGGTTACATCTACAGGTAGGGGCCATGCACTCAGTCGGTATTGACTCATTTGCTAGAGGGTCTTCCCTCTCCTTTGGTTCCTGGACTACCTTGGCTCACTCTGCACAACCCTGTGGTAGATTGGCAGATTAAGGAGGTGGTAAAATGTAATGAGTGTTGTCAAGGACACTACTTGGGCACCTCTGCCGTGCGCCCAAACAGCAGATTTCTCCCACATATGGGGTATCGGCATGCTCAGGAGTAATTGCAAAACAAAATGTAGGTCTATTTTCTCCTGTTACCCTTGGAAAAGTAAAAAAATTAGGCCTAAAGGAAAATTTTTGTGAAAGAAAAGTCAATGTTTATTTTTTCCTTCCACATTCCATTCATTCCTGTGAAGCACCTGAAGGGTTAATAAACTTCTAGAATGTGGTTTTGAGTACCTTTAGGGGTGCAGTTTTTAGAATGGTGTCATTTTGGGGTATTTTCTTTCATATAGACCCCCGAAATGTGAAGTGATCCCTAAAATAATGGTTTTGTACAATTTGTTGAAAAAATGAAAAATCGCTGGTCAACTTTTAACCCTTATAACGTCCTAACAAAGAAAAATTTTGGTTCCAAAATTGTGCTGATGTAAAGTAGACATGTGGGAAATGTTATTCATTAACTATTTTGTGCGATATGACTCTCTGATTTAAGGGCATAAAAATTAAAAGTTTGAAAATTGCAAAATTTTCCCCAAATTTCTGTTTTTTTTTCACAAATAAATGCAAGGCATATCGAAGAAATTTTACCACTAACATGAAGTACAATATGTCACGAGAAAACAGTCTCAGAATCACCAGGATCCGTTGAAGCGTTCCAGAGTTATGACCTCATAAATTGACAGTGGTCAGAATTGTAAAAATTGGCCCGGTCACAAAGGCAAAAACAGGCCCGGGCACGAAAGGGTTAAGGGTTTACATCTTCAATGCGTTTCTATGATGTGTGAGGGGGCATCACTTGTGGAAAGAAAAAAATGTGTTGTGTTAAGGAGTGACCTTTGAAATATCTCCGACGAAAATATATTTGTTCTGACAGATGTATACTTACCTGCCTATCATCTATCAAATACGAGTTTATACGGAAGATGAGGAATCTAATAGACAAATTGATGACATCAGTTATGGAAAGAGGAAACAGTCGGGATAATAATTATATACAGCTCTGGCAAAAATTAAGAGACCACTGCAAAATTTTCAGTTTGTCTGATTTTTCTCTTTATAGGTATATTTTTGAGTAAAATGTAAATTGTTCTTTTATTCTATAAACTACTGACAACATGTCTCCGAAGTTCCAAGCAATAAATTTTGTATTTATTTCCTGAAAATGAGAAATAGTCAAAATAACAAAAAAATGTATTGCTTGCAGTCCTCAAATAATGCAAAGAAAACAAGTTCATAATCATTTAGAGACAACAATACTAATGTTTTAACTCAGGAAGAGTTCAGAAATCAATATTTTGTGGAATAACCATGATTTTTAATACACATCCAAGAGGGTAAGAAAAGAGGGGAATAAGTAATCCAAGAAGAGAATGTACCATTTGGAAGATGACTTATTCATTACTCTGAGCCCAGAAATAATCCCATGGAGCCCATACCGAATCAAAGCGATTCACTATTGCATTCAAAAGAGCCATCATATATTCCATTCTCCTGATGTCATTAATTCTGTATAATAGATGTTGATATGAGGGAGGGGAGATTTGCTTCCAGTTAAGAGCAATCAGTCACCTAGAAGCTGTGAGAATGTGTAACAGCATCTTGGCTAAGTTCTTCCCTATTCCCTTGGGAGTAATATTTAACAAATATATACAGGACCCTGGAGATCAACTGTCTCACTTCCTCCCAAAAACCCGCAATCCCAGGACAGGACCAAAAAATATGATACTGAGTGCCCACATCAGAGCCACACCACCAACAAATATTTGATATTGAGGGGTTCAACCTGTGGAGGAGGTCAGGAGTATGATTCCAGAATATTAGAATTTTATATTGATTTTCCTCGTAAAGTGCGCAGATAGAGGACTTGGCCGCTTTATCCCAAATAATATTCCAGTTTTGAGGTGATAGTCCACTTCCCAAGACAGACTCCCATTTGCACCTGTAAGAATGTTTCAATTGTTTTCCATTCTGGGGAGAACTCAATATTTTATATATGTCCAATATCAGTCCTTTAGTTGACGACCCTCTCCTACAGATCCTCTCAAACTCCGTCGGCAGAGAGACCCCAGTAGGTCCATAAAGCGAAAAGGCAAAGTGTTTGATCTGTAAGTACTGGTAAAACTCTTTATTAATAATAGCATACTTGGACTTGACTTCATCGAATGTCAAGAGCTCCAGTGTATCCCCATCTATAATGTCCACAAACCTAAACAAGCCCGCAGAAGACCAGGGGTGGGCCATCGCATTGATCCAAACTATTTGGCAACAACAGTTGAAATATGAATGTCATCGGCGATTTAGGGGAGGCAAAACTAAACCTCCTCATACAAGAAAGCCAAATCTCTCTTGTAAACTTTATAGGACCCAATAGACCCTCCAGGGTTCTAATGGACTTATTTAACCATAATAGTGAATTAAGGTGAGTTGGAGCAACCACAATTTTTCTATTTCTGTCCACTTGTATGCCCATAACGAGGCCCACGAGGGAATTCTACGTAAGTGAGCAGCCCAGTAGTACTTAATGTCAGGAACCGATAAACACCCTTGCGCTTTATCGGAAACGAGAACATGTCTGGATATCCGATGACGCTTGTCATTCCAAATAAACCTCAGCATAGTTGCTTGAAGGGATTTAAGTTCGCTCATGGGGACACTGACCGGTAAGGTCTAAAAAAAACATAAATCAACTTAGGAAGGAGGGACGTCTTAACCGAAGTAATACGGCCAATCAGTGAAAGCGAGAGTGGCTTCTACCTATCCATCAGTCTCCTCAGGTCTCTCAATAGAGGTGGAAAGTTATTGGTATGTAAGTTACTGAGTCGCCCGTCAGGGCCATGGGGTGCCTGGCACAGGGGGATGTCTCGGTGGCGACCCGGTCCGTGGCCCTGGGCGCTCATGTAAAAAGGGGGAAAGTCTTTAAAAGGGATTTGGTGAATAGAGTTTATGTTCATGACGCCACCTGTGGGATTCGGTCAGTGGGGACCGACGCTGCTTTAAGGGGTCCTCTGGGGTGATGTTATGGCAGCTAGATGGTATAACTTCCCACAGGTGATGTGTACCCCCAGGACTCCCGGTGCGTAGATGGAAGATGGTGAATGGCGCAGTAAAGAACGAGGACACAGGTTTGCAGTCTCTTTACCTGCTTTACTTAAGACTTCAGTCAGCCACAGTCCAGGGTACCAGATCACAGGGCAGGAAGGATCCGGCCTGCTTGGGAGTGAATCCAGAGTCCCCTTTACCAGGTGGAGTTGAAAGCCTTCCTCTAGCGTGGTAGTGTTGAAGTTCCTTACTGACTATGGCTTCACATAAGGTCCTCACAGTTGTTCTCTCTGTCTCCCATATAGGATAGGACATAAACCCATATGACTAGTGACTTGAGCCTTTTTACAGGGACTCTAGTGCGCCCCGGGCTCTATAGGTGTGCCTCCTGGGTATTAAGGCGGACAGGTAACTTGCAGTTCAGCTGTCCTGCCGGTCTCTGATGTAAGTCGTAGAGTTCCGTACAACCTCAGTGGTCCGGCTACCGGTTATCTGCGCCTCAGAGGGAGGCAGCCTGCTCTTAGCTGGTTTCCCCTGATATCACTCTCCTGTGCATCGCTCTCCTTCACGCTCACTCAACGATGTTCTGCTGTCGGTATAATCTCTGTCCAGGAGCTTCAGCGCTTTCTGGCTGATCGGACCCTCCAGTCCTGTAAACTGCTCTCTTCCTGCCTCAGACTGCTCCAGTCTGCTGTCTGGCACGAACTAACTAACTCTCCCTCCAAAACCACAATATACACTCACCGGCCACTTTATTAGGTACACCTGTCCAACTTCTTGTTAACACTTAATTTCTAATCAGCCAATCACATGGCGGCAACTCAGTGCATTTAGGCATGTAGACATGGTCAAGACAATCTCCTGCAGTTCAAACCGAGCATCAGTATGGGGAAGAAAGGTGATTTGAGTGCCTTTGAACATGGCATGGTTGTTGGTGCCAGAAGGGCTGGTCTGAGTATTTCAGAAACTGCTGATCTACTGGGATTTTCACGCACAACCATCTCTAGGGTTTACAGAGAATGGTCCGAAAAAGAAAAAAAATCCAGTGAGCGGCAGTTCTGTGGGCGGAAATGCCTTGTTGATGCCAGAGGTCAGAGGAGAATGGGCAGACTGGTTCGAGCTGATAGAAAGGCAACAGTGACTCAAATCGCCACCCGTTACAACCAAGGTAGGCCTAAGAGCATCTCTGAACGCACAGTGCGTCGAACTTTGAGGCAGATGGGCTACAGCAGCAAAAGACCACACCAGGTACCACTCCTTTCAGCTAAGAACAGGAAACTGAGGCTACAATTTGTACAAGCTCATCGAAATTGGACAGTAGAAGATTGGAAAAACGTTGCTTGGTCTGATGAGTCTCGATTTCTGCTGCGACATTCGGATGGTAGGGTCAGAATTTGGCGTAAACAACATGAAAGCATGGATCCATCCTGCCTTGTATGGAGCATCTTTGGGATGTGCAGCCGACAAATCTGCGGCAACTGTGTGATGCCATCATGTCAATATGGACCAAAATCTCTGAGGAATGCTTCCAGCACCTTGTTGAATCTATGCCACGAAGAATTGAGGCAGTTCTGAAGGCAAAAGGGGGTCCAACCCGTTACTAGCATGGTGTACCTAATAAAGTGGCCGGTGAGTGTATATAGGGGAGTCACCTATGAAATAGGATCAAAAGCTCCCCCTTGTGGCCTGGAGTGTGAACATGTTGTGTGTATGGTAGTTACCTGATAAGAATTATCCTTCATCACTTCCAAACGTAACATTCTTCCACCAGGGGGAGCGATATTACGTCTGAAGGCAATAAAGGAGATCTTCTGTCCAGGTATCACAACCACACACAACACACTTCACACTCCAGACGCCAGGGGGAGCAACGGTTCTATCTACTAGGCCACTCCTCACAGTTAGGTAAAACTGGTAGTTGGAGGGAAAGTTAGAGTTCCTGGCTGTGGACCAAGAGAGAAAGGTCTCCAGACCGAGCTTGCTGGAGGGAGTTCCAGTCAGATCCAGACTACGGTCTGAGGAGGACGAGGGTCCACGGAGCTGCGCCTGCCCCACGTGCGGCAGCAGCCTAAGAAAGAGACATAGAAGGGAAGAGTGTTGCAGTGAGTGAGAAACAAAGTCATAGCAAAAGGAGAGGAAACTAGAAGGAGTACTGCCCTGTGAAAGGCTGCCTCCTTCTGAAGCGCAGGAATCCCGGTGGCCAGAATACCGAGGGAGTAAGGATCTCTATGCTTTACTTCAGAGACTGGCAGGACAGTTTATTCCACGTTAGCTGCCCGATCTTATACCCAGGAAGCACGGTGGCAACTTGTGGGGGCTGGGGCGTCTCTAGGGTCCCTGTAAAAAGCCTCAGGCCACCAGTCATACGGGTTTTGTCCTATCCTATCCATCAGGGTGACAGAGAGAAAGAGACTTAATATCTCCAATAGTTGTGAGGACCTTACCGTGAAGCTCAGCAGGGAGGTACTACAACACCCAGGCGCTAGAGGAAGGCTATTGAATTCCACCTGGATAAGGGGACTCTGGATTTGCCTTCAGACCGGCCGGACTCTGCCTGCCCTGTGATCTGGTGCTCTGGACTGTGGACGCTGAAGCCTTCAGTAAAGGTAAAGAGACTGCAACCTTGTGTCCTCGTTATTCACTGCGCCTTACATCAACCACCATCACCCTCTACACCTCTGGGAAGCCCTGTGGATACACTTCACCTGTGGGAAGGTATACCATCTAGCTGCCATAACATCACCCCAGCGGACCCCTAAGCAGCGTCGGTCACCCTGACCGAATACCACAGGTGGCGTCACGAACATTATACAAACTTTCCCCTTTTATTGTACGTCCCTCAAAGGGCCACGGACCGGGTCGGGCCACCGTGACATTCCCCGAACTGAAGGACCCGGTGCCGAGTACCCCATTGCCCTTACGTGGGGGCGCTGCAGGACCAAAAAACATTTTGGACCTGTGCTATGTGCTGTAGAGTTCTCTCTATATTCACATGCACACACACTGTGGGATATCACAGTCTGCATATGCATGTGGTTATATACATGCAGACTGTACTGCCTGCAGTGTGTGTATATAGATGCCCTATAGTATATATACACATGCTGTGTGCTGCCCTGAAGTGTGTGTATACACAGTGGGTATGGAAAGTATTCAGAACCCTTAAAATTTTTCACTCTTTGTTTCATTGTAGCTATTTGGTAAATTAAAAAAGCATTTTATTTCTCATTAATGTACACTCTGCACCCAATCTTGACTGAAAATAACAGAAACGTAGAAATTTTTGCAAATGTATTAAAAAAGAAAAACTGAAATATCACATGGTCATAAGTATTCAGACCCTTTGCTCAGTATTGAGTAGAAGCACCCTTTTGAGCTAGTACAGCCATGAGTCTTCTTGGGAATGATGCTACAAGTTTTTCACACCTGGATTTGGGGATCCTCTGCCATTCTTCCTTGCAGATCCTCTCCAGTTCCGTCAGGTTGTATGGTGAATGTTGGTGGACAGCCATTTTCAGGTCTCTCCAGAGATGCTCAATTGGGTTTAAGTCAGGACTCTGGCTGGGCCAGTCAAGAATGGTCACAGAGTTGCTCTGAAGCCACTCCTTTGTTATTTTAGCTGTGTGCTTAGCGTCATTGACTTGTTGTTGAACCTTCGGCCAAGTCTGAGGTCCAGAGCACTTTGGAAGAGGTTTTCATCCAGGATCTCTCTGTACTTGGCCGCATACATGTTTCCTTCAATGACAACCAGTCGTCCTGTCCCTGCAGCTGAAAAACACCCCCATAGCATGTTGCTGCCACGTTTCACTGTTGGGATTGTATTAGGCAGGTGATGGGCAGTGCATGGTTTTCTCCACACATACTGCTTAGAATTATCACCAAAAAGGTCTATCTTCGTCTCATCAGACCAGAGAATCTTATTTCTCATAGTCTGGGAGTCCTTCATGTGTTTTTTAGCAAACTCTATGCGGGCTTTCATATGTCTGGCACTGAGGAGAGGCTTCCATCGGGCCTATCTGCCATAAAGGCCCAACTGGTGGAGGGCTGCAGTGATAGTTGACGTTGTGGAACTTTCTCCCATCTCCCTACTGCATCTCTGGAGCTCAGCAATTAGGATCTTGGGGTTCTTCTTTACATCTCTCACCAAGTCTCTTCTCCCACGATTGCTCAGTTTGGCTGGACGGCCAGGTCTAGGAAGACTTCTGGTGGTCCCAAACTTCTTCCATTTAAGGATTATGGAGGCCACTGTGCTCTTAGGAACCTTGAGTACTGCAGAAAATCTGTTGGAACCTTGGCCAGATATGTGCCTTGCCACAATTCTGTCTCTTAGTTCCTTGGCCAGTTCCTTTGACCCAGTGGCGTATCTAGGGGGGGCAGTCGGGGTCATGATGACGTCATCATTCAGCGGCCGGCTGTGTCAGAGGAAGGCGATGGAGGTGCTGCGGCAGAAATCAAGGAGAGGTGAGAAGGGTGTGTGTGTGTGTGTGTGTGTGTGTGTGTGTGTGTGTGGCGTGCTGCAGGGGAATGTGCAGAGAAGTAAATGGTGTGTGCGTGTGTGTGTGTAGGGAGCGGAGAGGGCAAGGATGGGGCTGACGGGGAGAGGGCAATGATGGGGATGGTGAGGGAGGAGAGGGCAATGATGGGGCTGATGGGGAGGGGGCAATGATGGGGATGGTGGGGGAGGAGAGGGCAATGATAGGGATGACGGGGAGAGGGCAATGATGGGGATGGTGGGGGAGGAGAGGGCAATGATGGGGCTGACGGGGAGAGAGCAATGATGGGGATGGTGGTGGAGGAAGAAATGATGGAAGTGGTGGAATGGGCAAGGATGGGGATGGTGGGGGAGGAGGAAATGATGGAAATGGTGGAATGGGCAAGGATGGGGATGTGGGGGAGGAGGAAATGATGGTGGAATGGGCAAGGATGGGGATGGTGGGGGAGGAGGAAATGATGGAAGTGGTGGAATGGGCAAGGATGGAGATGGTGGGGAGGAAATGATGGAAGTGGTGGAATGGGCAATGATGGGGATGGTGGGGAGGAGGAAATGATGGAAGTGGTGGAATGGGCAAGGATGGGGATAGTGGGGGAGGAGGAAACGATGGATGTGGTGGAAAGGGCAATGATGGGATTGGGGGGAGGAAATGCTGGAGGTGGTGAAATGGGCAATGATGGGCGTGACAGAGAAGGCAATGATGGAGGTGGTGAAGAGAGCAATGATGGGGTGGGGTAGAGGACAATAATATGTGTGTGGACAATTTGAGTGGGGATAGGGGGATTTATTATGTGTAGGGAGAATTTGGGGGATGGGGGAATTTATTATGTGTGGGGTGAGATTTGGAGTGGGGATGGGGATTTAATGTGTGGGGGAGATTTGAGGACACAAAATGAAGAGCAAAAGGGAAGATGGGGGCATATATGAGGAAACAGTACAGGGGAATGGGGGGCATGTATGAGGAAACAATATGGGGGAATTGGGGGCATGTACGAGGAAACAGTATGGGGGAATTGGGGGCATGTATGAGAAAACAGTATGGGGAATGGGGGCATACATGAGGAAACAGTATGGGGGAATGGGGGGCATGTATGAGGAAACAGTATGGGGGAATTGGGGGCATGTATGAGGAAACAGTATGGGGAATTGGGGGCATGTATGAGGAAACAGTATGAGTGAATGGGGGCATGTATGAGGAAACAATATGGGAGAATGAGGACACAGTATGAGGAGTGATGTGAAAAATGTATGTGGACAGAGTACAGGGAGTGAAGGTGATGGGATGTGTGCAGACACAGTATGGGGAGTTAGGTGAGCAGGTAGTATAGAAAGTGAGGGGGTAAATATATGAGGAGACAGTATGGTGAACAGGGGGGATGTGAGAGGAGACAGTATGAGGAGGGAGGGGAATAGTGTGAGGAGACAGTATGGGGGGACAAAAGTGAGTGGGCACAGAATATAAACTGAATAGTGGGGGTTTAGCATGGAGGGACAGTGTGAGGGCACAGCCAGAAGGGGACAGTATACCAGGAAGGGAGAGTGTGATGATAGAGTACAGTATAAATACTGGGCCCTATAGGGGGGACACAGTATGAGAGGACAATGTGAAGAGGGGGCCGGTATGGAAAGGAGAGGTCACTGTGAAGAGCATGTACCATAAGAGGGAAAATGTGGGGGTCATATTGTGTGCAGACAATATAGTGAGGGGCAATTTTTTATTCAGGAGCATTTTAATGACACTAGTATCTTTAATGGTATCATGTGGAAATATTCTGCAAAAGAGCGGAGAAGATGGAAGTCTGCAGAGACGGCTGTGGATGAGAAAACTCATCATGAGGTCTGGACAAGATGAAGAAAAGAGGGAGAACGACTCCAGAGACGACATCACCTATAAGGTACCTGGATGTAAATGTTATTTGTGATACTAATAATCATGTTTTTAATCATGTTAGGAGCATTAAAGGGGATGTCCAGGTTTGTGATGAGTCTGCAGTCATTCTTTGTGACTGCAGACTTCTGACTTCTCACAGTGCGCACTGCACGCTGTCAGAATTCTCTCGTGCTGGCGATTTACATACATGCGGTCATGTGCTGACTAGACATGTGTGGCTTCACTTAATGAAAATGAACCGAGCGAGGCAGGGCACGTCTAGTCGGAATGTGGCCAGAGGTATACAAATCACATGCTTGTGCTGACACGACTGCCCTCCGGCAAGGGAGAATCCTAAAAGTGTGCAGTGCATTAGTTGTGAGAATTCAGAAGCTGCGATGTCAGGATTCAGCTCTGCAGGTTCCAGTAGCCGTCACATGGAAACTTCACTCATATGTGACTTTCATACTTGTGGTCCTGTGACAGCGAGCTTCTCTTCTGCTTCTCTCAGTTTTTCACTGAACATTGAGAACATTGGGAAGAGGAGCTCGTGGGCACATGACTAAGTGTGAAAATCGCATATGTCCTTGGTGTGGGGGCAAACTGGATTCTTGCCCCGGGTGCCATAAACCCTAGATACACCTCTGCTTTGACCTTATGATTCTCATTTGATCTGACATACACTGTGAGCTGTGAGGTCTTAAGGTACCTTCACACTAAACGATATCGCTAGCGATCCGTGACGTTGCAGCGTCCTGGCTAGCGATATCGTTGTGTTTGACAGGCAGCAGCGATCAGGATCCTGCTGTGACATCGTTGGTCGGAGAAGAAAGTCCAGAACTTTATTTCGTCGCTGGATCTCCCGTAGACATCGCTGGATCGGTGTGTGTGACACCGATCCAGCGATGTCTTCACTGGTAACCAGGGTAAACATCGGGTTACTAAGCGCAGGGCCGAGCTTAGTAACCCGATGTTTACCTTGGTTACCAGCGTAAATGTAAAAAAAACAAAACACATACTCACATTCCGGTGCCCGGCGTCCGCTTCCCTGCACTCCTCCTGCATCCTGTGTAAGTGCCGGCCGTAAAGCAGAGCGGTGACGTCACCGCTGTGCTCTCTGGGAGATGCCGGAGATGTTCGGCGCTGACAAAGACCCTTAGGGGTTGAAACGTTGCATTATGGCACAATAAAGATATCTATGATCTTCACCTGGATTGGATGCTGTCCTTCAATTTGAAACTATTGGTATGTAATTCTCCCTTTGGATCCTGTGGAGTTAGGACGTGCATCCATATATCACGGTAGTGCTGTCAGCCGCTATCTTTTGCTATTAGGGGGGCCCACAGTGTCTGAACAGCACGGGGCCCTGGCTACCCTTAATCCACCCCTGGGTGCAGAGTGTACATTAATGAGAAAAAAAGCGGAGCGCCCCCACGTGTAAGGGCAATGGGGAACTCGGTACCGGGTCTATCTCTCTCGGTTCTGGGGATGTCACGGTGGCCCGACCAGGTCCGTGGCCCTTCTGAGGGGCGTCCACTTAAAGGAGTAGTTGTTTGTACGGTGTTCGTGACGCCACCTGTGGTATTCGGTCAGTGTGACCGACGCTGCAAGGGGTCCGCTGGGGTGTTGGAATGGCAGCTAGATGGTATACCTTCCCAAAGGTGAAGTATGTCCCCAGGGCTTCCCAGATGTGTAGGTGGTGATGGTGGACGATGTAAGGCGCAGTGAATAACGAGGACACAAAGGTTGCAGTCTCTTTACCTTTTACTGAAGACTTCAGGGTCCACAGTACCGTTCACAGGGCAGGCAGAGTCCGACCGGTCCGAAGGCAAATCCAGAGTTCCCTTAATCAGGTGGAAATCAGTAGCCTTCCTACTAGCGCCTGTGTGTTGTAGTACTTCCCTGCTGAGCACCACGGGATAGTCCTCACAACTGTCGTGGATGTTTCTGATGTTCTCTCTCGTCCCCCAGATGATATGGATAGGACGCACCCGTATGACGGGGTAGGCCTGGAACTATTTTATAGGGACCCTAGAGACGCCCCTCTCCCACAATTTGCCTCTGTGTCTTCATAGGTATTAAGGTCGGGCGGCCAACTTGGAATTGACTGTCCTGCCGGTCTCTGAAGTAATGCGTAGAGCCTATTACTCCCTCGGTGTTCCGGCCACCGGCTACACGCCTTAGAAGGAGGCTGCCGATCTTGGGGCAGAACTCCTCCCGGTATTATCTCCTTGTGCTGTGATCTCGTTTCTCACTTCTCCACAATATACTTCGCTTCGTGTCCTTTCTTAGGATGCTGCCGCAATGAAGTGCAGGCGCAGCTCCGTAACATTCTATCTCGTGCTTGGTCTCTGTCAGGATCCCACCCCTGACAGGGACCCTCTGTCTGCAGCTCAGATGTTCCTCCTTCTCTCCCTGTCTGCCTGACAGGTCCTCTCTGGGTCGAACCCAGGTAGCTTCTCCATCTCTTCCTATCCAATCCCCCAGTTTTACCCGTGTGTGAGGAGTGGCCTAATAGATAGAAGTAAGGCTCCCCCTGGTGGACTGGAGTGTTAAGTGTAGTGTGTGACTGTGATACCTGGTCAGGTGAACTCCTTTAGTACCATCAGACGTAATATCACTCCCCCTGGTGGAAGAGCGACGTTACTGCAACGACCAGGACTCTGGGGCCTGCAGCTGCAATGAAACAAAGAGTGAAAAATGTAAAGGGGTCTGAATACTTTCTGTACCCACTGTATATATACTATAGGACATCTATATACACACACTATAGTAAGTCACTGGCAGGATCACACAGGACACTGCAGCTACACGGTGAGGCTCCCGTTTAACCCTGTGTGCCTCTATGAGGTGATGCTGTGCTGCCCCCGGCCACCAGCAGGGGGCTCCTGCAGAGTGTGTGCAGCCCCGGGCTCCATGCAGGGGCGGCTCTGCCTCTCAGGAGGACGCGGGCGGACGTCGCTGCATGGCAGCAATCAGAGTTCGGTGTGTACCAAGTCTAGAAGAGCGGGGAGGCGTGATTTGTTGCTATGGCAACTCATACCGCCCTCGGTACCGCCTGTCGCCATTTTGGCCAATAGGAAGTCTCGCGAGAATCAGCCGCAGGGGCTCAGTGCGGGCGGGGAGTAACTTTGTTCTCAACTTGTGTGATCGGAGAACGGAGTCTGTGTGGAAAGGGAGAGGCCGCCCGGAATATCGGGGTCTGCGAGCCCCAGGATTGGTGCTGGCGGGCGGTGTGTGCTCCCAGACCCCGGCTGGATTAGAGTGTGGACGGAGGGAGCCTGCGGGAGGAGACGGAGCTGAGGTAATGATGTCTGCGGCAGGGACGGAAGGCAGCGGAGCTCCCGGCACCCAGAGCACACCGTGCACCCAGAGCACACCGTGCACCCAGACAACTGTACAGCCCATAACACACATCATCCATGGCACACTGCATCACACCCATCAGTGGTACACATCATCACCCATAGCACACATGATACAGCACTGGCACACCACAGCGCACCCAGCACTCATAGCACTGGCACACAGAAGCCCCTCTCATACCAGTGCACTCATCATACACTGCTCACATCACACATAGCACTGGCACCCGCATCCCACTCCTCTCACAGAGCAACCATCATACCTTGCACTAGTACATGACATGCCCATCATAACTGCACAATACAGCCGATACCCACTGCACCCATCATACATAACACGGATACACAGCACAGCAGGCACACGCTGCTCCCATCATGTAGTACCCCTCGTTACAGAGTGCACACATCATACTCTCCACCCATCACACAGTGCACTGGTACCCATCATTCTCCATCAATCACTGCACACATACACGGAACTCATCATACCACGTATACACAGTGTTCGCCAACATAACAGTGCACAATACAGCTGGCACTAAGTGCGCCCATCAAACATAGCACTGCACACAGAATCCCCCCATCATATAGTGCACCCATCACTCATTGCACGGGTACACAGAATCCCCCCTTGATATAGTGCACTCATCATGCATAGCACTGCACGCAGCATCCCCCCATCATATAGTGCACCCATCACAGAGCACTGCACACAGTATCCCCCCATCATATAGTGCACCCATCACGCAGAGTACTGGCACACAGTGTGAACCCATCATACATAGCACTGCACAAATCATCCCCCCATCATATAGTTTATTCATCACACACAGCATCCCCACATCATATAGTGCACACATCACACAGAGCACTGTACACAGCATCCAACCTTTATATAGTGCACCCATCATACATAGCACTGAACACAGCATTCCCTCTTAATATAGTGCACCCATCATACATAGCATGGGCACACAGCGTGCACCCATCGTACATAGGACTGGCACACACCATCCCCCCATCACACGCGGCAGTGGTACACCACAGCAAGTGTTAGACCCTACAACACAGCGCTGCGCTGCCCTTACTGGCTCAGGGTGCCGCGCTGCACTGCCCTTACTGGCTGAGGGTGCCGCGCTGCGCTGCCCTGCCCTTACTGGCTGAGGGTGCCGCGCTGCGCTGCCCTGCCCTTACTGGCTGAGGGTGCCGAGCTACTTAGCGTTCATCTCGAAGCCTACAACACACATAGTTGGCTAATGTCTCCCATCTTTGCACGGCATTACCTCCCACACAGGGCAATGTGTCCCCTCCACTTCAGTTTTTCCACACTCACCTTTCTACCATACATACTAGTACTATGTCTAACACTGTAGTGTAGGATGCCCTGGGAAGGGGATGGTACCCCTTTCTACCACCCTGGGCAGTCTGACCCCTACGTCACAGTACCGATAGCACCTATAAGAGGGCACCTTCCTGCTGTACACATATGGGTGCCCTGTGTGACTCTCCGTCGTGTCTTCTGCTCCCCAGTGTGGTAACTCATAGCTCTGTGTGTATGCGCTGGCAGACATGGCGCTAATCTCATTCACAGCTGTGTTACACCGAGTAGTTGTCACAGGCTGGTGATTTATTGCATTCTTCTGGCCACCAGCAATCTCTCAGCACTTTCCCCCACATACACGGCTCTCTTTTCTCCATCCCCGCTCATTCATTTGCTGCAGACACTTCTTTTTTTATGCCGATGAGACACTGAGCTGTACTGAAAATTCTTTATATACAACGTCTCAGCATTAGTGACGTCAGTGAGTCTTTGGTAATGTTATAACTAAGTCAGTTGATAGGACCAGGCAGCTTTCGAGATCTATTCACTCAGGGGGTAAGCCGACAGACGTCTATCTTTGCTCATACTGGTTCTTCAGACACAATTGCCGCCATCAATATTACCAGCAGCTTAGGTTTTCAGAGACTGGAACCTTTACATTTTGAGTAAGGCCTCAGGAGCTGCCATTTGTAATTTGCTGTCTTTAGGGTTTATACAAATGGTCATAGTGGTACAGAACTGGACTTCTTTACCCACAATACAGTATGGGTCCATACAGAACATTTGTATGCCTCCATAATAGTGTCGTTATATAGGTCATGTCTATTCACGCTACCCTGAGGTGCAACCGGAAGAAGTCGCCAATGTATACCACAAAACAATCAATGAAATGCCTTTTTGAAAATCCCTGAGCTCCACCAATTCTGTCGCTCTTTACTGTTTTGTGCTGCGTTGCTCCATTGCAGAGATAATTACGCTTGTTGCTTCTGGACTGCAGTATGGGAGATCTCTTTACAATCCAACTAAGCATTTCTTCAGAGTCTTCTCTGGTGTCTTACTCTTTTTACCCCTCCCTCCTGGACGCTACCAATCACATCTCGGCAGCATCTGAACTGATACACTGTTTGATCAGCTGCTGAGCTGTGATTGGCTGCGTCTGATAGGAAGGGGCGAAAGCACACGCCTCCAGAGAAAACTCTGAAGAAACATCCGGTTGATCTACACTAAGAGATTTCACATACTGCGCTCAAAAAGCATCAAATGTGAATATCTCTGCCACGGAGTGACGCAGAGCAAAATGGAGTAGAGCGGCAGAATCGGGGAGCTCAGGTTTTTTTTTAGAAGGTGTTTAACTCAAATTATTACATTTTTTTTTCAACTAACATAATTATAGGATCTATACTGAAATTCCATAAATGATGACCAATTACTGGAGCCAGATTTTTTTTTTTATTCAAGTATATGGACTACAAGAACTTGTGCAGACCTCAAAAATGAAAGCTGGGTGCCAAAAGCAAATTGTATGTATCCTAGGAGACCTTTTGTGGAGTCGCCCTTTGTACTGATGCGTCCATGTATATGATACGATCGTTGCTTCTCGGGACGGTCCTTGGTCTTGACCATTGCAGTTACGGGCAGCAGTTGTCTGACCTGTCAGTCCAGCAGTGGGTTTTTCTGAAGATTGCGCTGTTTGTAGCCTTCATAGGAAATCCGCATCATGGCTCTCTCTTATTAAATCTGGAATATACATTTATCACCCGTGTGAATGAGACTGTAGCTCATGCAGGAGCGAACTCCGCACATTTTCCCGTAGATTGGTGTCCATGCCCTCAGCTGTGTAAGTGCTGGCGTAGTTAAGTACTGCAGGTCAGGATGATTGTATTGAAGCGACCATACTAAGAGCCATTCATTGTAAGTATTTTTTGCTTGGTATCACATAACGTGAGCTGTAGCGAGATGTCATTAATCATTTCGCCTGCCATAGTACAACACCTTCTTTGTACTGTGTTCACGACCTACTGAAATGTATAGAATAGGAATCTCGGCAATATAGACTACTGTAATCCGACGAGTGGCCTGCAGCGACCCTAAGTCGCACCTGTAAAATAGCCTAGTCCATAAACGTAGCAGATATCTAGTGAGATGCTTCTCTGGAAAATCAGAAGTGGCCATACAGATGAGATGACTGTCAGCTGACCCTGCTGTTTTCTCCAGAATTGGCAAACTCTGGACAGTGTATGAGGGAGTCCTGACTGTTCCCCCAATCACAGATATTGGAGAAAGTGAGGGTCAGAAATATTGAATTTCATCGCCTTGTCTTTTTGTTCTGAAGGTCAGGTATTGACGTCCATTCTTAAAATTGGACCAGTCACCTCCGCAGATTACAGAAGTGACTGGTTCCATGTGCCCATCCACACCCCAGACGATATATACCAGATCGACACTTTCCACTTTGCCAAGTTAATAAAACTCTAGAAATGTCAGATGTAAAGTTGGTGCAGATAGATTTGCATGACCTGGTATATGGCCCATGTCCGTAATCTTTACCCTGAAAACCACCTTTTAGCTGTTGTCATCCACGCTTCTCTTTTGATTAGTTGGCCTTTAGCAGCGTTTTCATTGATGCATATGTGAGGTTGCGCCAGGCCGACTAATCAGAAGAAACGTGGATACCATCAAGTAAGAGGCCTTTCTGAGGCCTTTTGTCAGGCGGCCACAGCTTACTAACGAGGCTCATGGACCGGGTCATTCAAATCAATTTGGACCAACTCCTCTAGGAGTTTATTTAGGGTTTCAGTAACTTGGCAAAGTGGCCAGTGTCAATTTCACTTGAGGCTATGTTCATACTGAGTTTATTTTCAGGAGTTCAAAAACCAGGAGTTTTCAAGCAGAAGTTTTGGAGGAGTTTTTTCTTTTCCTCAAATGGTATTGGAAAAGTTATTTTCCTAAAGAGTTTCTTGCAGCTTTTTGATTGGACTGTGCCTTGTTTTGAGGTCTCCTTCAGAAAACGCTTTGAAGAACTGACATGAACTTTCTTGGTTTCCTCAGGAGTTCTTCAAATGTTCTTCCTGGAAAAAAAAGCTCCAATAACTGCTCATATGAATAGCAAAGTGCTTTTCCTATAGAAATAAATTGGAAAAGTTTTCCAGTAGCTTTTGAGGAGGATTTTTGGTGAGTTTCTTCTCAAACTGCTGAAAGAAAAACAAAAACCTCAGTGTGAACATAGCCTTACTCGTTTCACACATTTGTGAAACATGGCGAATTCTTGAATTGTCTGACGTCCTAGCTCACGACCTGTGCTTTGTGCTTCATATATGCTTATTGAGGACTTTCCTCAGGATAGGAGATCCAACAGTTGGTCTTCCGTGTCTCATGTGTGAAATTTGACTTAAGGCCCCGTCTCACTAAGCGATTTACCAACGATCACGACCAGCGATATGACCTGGCCGTGATCGTTGGTAAGTCGCTGTGTGGTCGCTGGGGAGCTGTCACACAGACAGCTCTCTCCAGCGACCAACGATCAGGGGAACGACTTCGGCATCGTTGAAACTGTCTTCAACGATGCCGAAGTCCCCCTGCAGCACCCGGGTAACCAGGGTAAACATCGGGTTACTAAGCGCAGGGCCGCGCTTAGTAACCCGATATTTACCCTGGTTACCAAAAAAAACAAACAGTACATACTCGCCTTTCGGTGTCCAGGTCCCTTGCCGTCTGCTTCCTGCTCTGACTGAGCCGCCGTACTGTGAGAGCAGAGCGCAGCGGTGACGTCACTGCTGTGCTCTCACTTCTCACTGTACGGCCGGCAGTCAGTGAGAGCAGGAAGCAGACGGCAAGGGACACCGAAAGGCGAGTATGTACTGTTTGTTTTTTTTGGTAACCAGGGTAAACATCGGGTTACTAAGCGCGGCCCTGCACTTAGTAACCCGATGTTTACCCTGGTTACCAGTGAAGACATCGCTGGATCGGTGTCACACACACCGATTCAGCGATGTCAGCGGGGCCTCAACGACCAAAAAAAGGTCCAGGCCATTCTGACACGACCAGCGATCTCGCAGCAGGGGCCTGATCGCTGGTACGTGTCACACATAGCGAGATCGCTATGGAGGTCGCTGTTGCGTCACAAAACTTGTGACTCAGCAGCGATCTCGCTAGCGATCTCGCTATGTGAGACGGGGCCTTTAGGCCTGACCAGATCTCCTGCTGGTCTCCTGACCAGAACTCTACAGCCTCATAGGCTTATATCAGGCTGATGAGTTTGGAGAACCGTAGTCTGTCCAGATAGCTCAGTCCGTTCTTGTGGATGTCAGATGGCTGATACCTGCTAACTTTACATGTGATCAAGCTTTAAAGCTGCTCTTGGGTTTCATCTACACGGCAGACGTTTTACGGGACACTGTATGGAGGAACACGGTGTTCCTATGGCTCTGTAATTTGGGGATGTACAGTGTCCTGCTGTTTGGTGAAACATACGTCGCCACGTTACGGTCACATTCACAATGCTTCTAGAGTAGACCTGCTCCACAATGCAGCATCTGATGACACATGCTAAAGATGAGGCAGACATCTGGCGGTACAATGGTCGCAGTGTATGGATATGTTCAGATGGTTCGGATATGCAGGCAGAAAATCTGCTGCCTATTACAGTGCACACATTATGGATGAGATTTTTATAAAATCCTTTGTTTATGGGACTGTTAAATTTAGGTCAGGAGACCACGACCGATCCATGGTCTCTACTCGGACCATGTTTCACGGACGTCTGAATGAGGCTTTAGGGTATGTGCCCACGTTGCGGATTCTGCTGCGGATTTTTCCACAGCGGATTTGGAAAATCCGCAGTGCAAAACCACTGCGGTTTTCACTGTGGATTTTCTCGCGGTTTCTTCTGCGGGTTTTCAACTGCACTTTCCTATTGGTGCTGGTTGAAAACCGCTGCGGAATCCGCACAAAGAATTGACATGCTGCGGAAAATAATCCGCTGCGTTTCCGCGCGGATTTTTCCACAGCATGTGCACAGCGGTTTTTTTCCACCATAGGTTTACATGGTACTGTAAACTTTGGGAAAACTGCTGCGGATCCGCAGTGTCAAATCCGCTGCGGATCCGCAGCAAAATCCGCAGCGTGTGCACATACCCTTAAACTTTTGGTTTGCATTCACTCCTCGTTTTGACTAGGTGACAAAATGCATGCAAAACTGCACCAAGGGTCTGTGCACATATTGAGTTTTTGCAGCAAAAGCCAGTGCTTTTCAAGAAAAATATGCATAGAATCTGCACATTTTCTAAAACTAGTTCTTGCATTCAGTTTTATTTAATTTATTTGAATGGGTAAAAAACACAGACAATTCACATGCTGCAGATATGAAAAAAAAGCAATTTGGTTCATAGCTGCAAGGAAAAAATAAGTAGCAATTGAGAAACCTCATTCACTTAGCTAGCACTGTAAAATTTTTCTTTTTCTGCGGCAAAATCGTAGCGTGTGAACAAGTCCGAAGGGCTCATTCACCTGCCTGATGTTCTCGTACGAGCGCTATCCATGGTTTTCATGGATAGCACGAATACCTGTGATATTCTTCAGGGCTGTGCACATGTCCATGATTTTTCGTGATTTTGTTTCTAGCGTCTGATCACATACGGCAATGCCAGTTTATGGGTCAGTGAAAAAATTGGACACCTGTCTGATGGCATCTGTGGTCATGGACTGTCAAAAAGTAGGAGTTGGTAAAACTTTCTTTTATTTCTCCACGTGCGAGAAAAACTGATTCTCGGGCCACACACAGTGATGAAACAAATCGGTCTGTTTTTTTTCTCATACGTGGAAAAGACTGACACGTGAATGAGGCCTGAGGCTACTTTCACACTAGCGTCGGCCCGACGTACCGACGCATGCTGTGAAATTTCTGCAAGACGTGGGCAGTGGATGCAGTTTTACAACGCATCCGCAGCCCCATTGTGAGTTGCGGGGAGGAGGGGGCAGAGTTTCGGCCGCGCATGTGCGGTCGAAACTGGCGGACCCGATGCACAAAAAAAGTTACATGGAACTTTTTTTGTGCCGACGGTCCGCCAAAACACGACGCATCCGTCGCACGACCATACGTCGCAATGCGTCACTAATGTAAGTCTATGGGGAAAAAACGCATCCTGCAGACAACTTTGCAGGATGCGTTTTTTCTCCTAAACGACGCATTGCGACATAGGCAAAACGACGCTAGTGTGAAAGTAGCCTAAGGGTTTTTATTTGCAGTTTATTATTTAGTTTAAGGTCTTCTGTTATGTATCAGGGGCAAATTCTCATGTACAGGTTTTCTTGTAGGATGTTTCCTTCTTTCATTCACTGGAATGGAGTGAAATCCTGTGGCCTTTTTATGGTCTTATTTTCATAGGTGTGAACTTGCCTTTAGGGCTAATGAGACTTTAATCAGTCAATTAGCATTTGCCTGTGCACTTGTAATAAAAAGCCTGGACCCTTTGAACTATTGTTTTCCTTTAGGGCTATCCTTGAATAATGTCTTGTCCCTGACACATCATTTCCATATAAATATAACTTCAGGAAGAACATGGAGATGTGGAACATTTGGTGGGCATCTTACTGCTCAGCATTACAGGTAATTTATTTTTGGAGATCTTCGGTAGGGGTGGCCAATATGCTTAGAAGTTTGCTAGAGGCAATTTTCTGCCTCAAATCTGATCAAAATCAGACATGTCTTTGTTTTTTTTGTTGTTTTTTTAAACTAAAGGTACCTTCACACTCAGCAACTTTACAACGAGAACGACAACAATCCGTGACGTTGCAGCGTCCTGGATAGCGATCTCGTTGTGTTTGACACGCAGCAGCGATCTGGATCCCGCTGTGATATCGCTGGTCGGAGCTAGAAGTCCAGAACTTTATTTGGTCGTCAGGTCGGCGTGTATCGTCATGTTTGACAGCAAAAGCAACGATGACAGCAATGTTTTACATGGAGCTAACGACCTGTGAGAACGATAAATGAGTCACCGCTACGTCACTGGATCGCTCCTGCATCGTTCTGGAGCTGCTGTGTTTGACGTCTCTACAGCGACCTAAACAGCGACGCTGCAGCGATCGGCTCGTTGTCTATATCGCTGCAGCGTCGCTGAGTGTGACGGTACCTTAAGTTCTTTCCTGGTTCTCCTCCTATCTTTCTGATCACTCTTTCACTGTATCTTGCTGGCTCCTCCTCTCATCTTCCCCTTACTGTTGGAGTTCCTTAAGGATCAGTCCTAGGCCCCCTCCTCTTCTCTTTGTTTGTCCAATAGGGGCAGTTTACAATCAGTAGATTTGGTTTCCAGTACCATCTCTATGCTGACGACACCCAATTATACACTTCTCCTGATATCACACCTGCCTTTTTTAGAAAACACCAGTGATTCTTATCGCTGTCTCTAACATCATGTCCTCCCTCTATCTAAAACTGAACCTGTCAAAAACTGAACTCCTCGTGTTCTCTCCCTCTACTAACCTACCTTTACCTGAGATTGCCATCTCCGTGTGCGGTTCCCCCATTACTCCCAAGCAACATGCCCGCTGTCTTGGGGTCATACTTGATTCCGAGCTTTCATTCACCCCCCACATCCGATCATTGGCTCGCTCTTCTTATCTGCATCTCAAAAACATTTCTAGAATTCGACCCTTTCTTACTTTCGACTCTGCAAAAACTCTTACTGTTTCACTTATTCATTCTCGTCTGGACTATTGTAACTCTCTACTAATCGGCCTCCCTCTTACCAAACTCTCCCCGCACCAATCTGTCCTGAATGCTGCATCCAGGATCATATTCCTCACCAACCGTTACACCGATGCCTCTACCCTGTGCCAGTCATTACACTGGCTACCCATCCATTTAAGAATCCAGTACAAAACTATTACCCTCATCCACAAAGTACTCCATGGCTCAGCACCACCCTACATCTCTCTGGTCTCAGTCTACCACGCTACCTGTGCCCTCCGCTCCGCTAATGACCTCAGGTTATCATCCTGAATAATCAGAACCTCCCACTCCCGTCTCCAAGACTTTTCACGTGCTGCACCGATTCTTTGGAATGCACTACCTAGGTTAATATGATTAATCCCCAATCCCCACAGTTTTAAGCGTGCCCTAAAAACTTATTTGTTCAGACTGGCCTACCGCCTCAGTGCATTAACCTAAATATCCCTGCCTGGCCCATTCAAAAAGCTTAAACCATAATCAGGTTCCTCACAACATGTTCTCATACACTTTATGCAGTTAATAGCCTCTGTGTCTGTACTGTTACATATTTAGGCAGTTAACTGGTTCATGCAGCTTTACATGAATACCCGAGCCTTACACTATGGCTGGTCCGAACAATGAAAGCAATTGTTACCATCCACCTCTCGTGTCTCCCCTTTTCCTCATAGTTTGTAAACTTGCGAGCAGGGCCCTCATTCCTCCTGGTATCTGTTTTGAACTGTCATTATTGTTATGCAGTAATGTCTATTGTCTGTACAAATCCCTTCTATAATGTAAAGCGCTGCGGAATATGTTAGCGCTATATAAATAAAATTGTGTATGTGGGAAAAAGAGGGATGGGGCATGTTGGATTTCAGCATGCCCCATCCTTTGAGCATGTGCTGGAGATGATTCACAGCAACTTTTCCCAATTTTCTCATCTAAGTAATGAATGAGGCGCATTAATCTGAGCTTGAAGCTTCCCTGTGAAGATAAGAGGAATAACTTGTCTGAATGATTGTTTTTGGGAGTGGGGCGAATTAGGTGTCCCTGAGTGGGGAGCTTCTCTGACCTCGTCCAGTTGTATGAGATCTTGACAGGTGACATCTTGGAACCTTCAGCACCTCTACACACCGAATGTTGGATTAACCCCATCGTCCTGTCTTGGCATCAGAGTGTTACATTGTTTCCAGTCTTTCACATGTCAGATCCATCTCTAAGGCCATGTTCAGACTTTGCGGGTGACCTCTGCGGGTTCTCCCGCAGCGGATTTGATAAATCTGCAGGGCAAA
This sequence comes from Ranitomeya variabilis, assembly GCF_051348905.1. Classification (NCBI taxonomy): domain Eukaryota; kingdom Metazoa; phylum Chordata; class Amphibia; order Anura; family Dendrobatidae; genus Ranitomeya; species Ranitomeya variabilis. The sequence goes on along the minus strand of NC_135232.1, from coordinate 646,627,551 downwards.
ACCGCTACGGTTATCCTTGCAGATTTATCGCGGTTTGTTCCGCGGTTTCCGCTGCGGGTTTACTCCTACTATTGATGCTGCATATGCAGCAATATGCAGCATCAATAGTAATGTTAAAATAAAAAAAAAAGTTTATATACTCACCCTCTGACGTCCCGATCTCCTCGGCGCTGCACCCGGCGGTCCGGTTCCAAAGATGATGTGCGAGAAGGACCCTGCGTGACGTCACGGTCATGTGACCGCGACGTCACGGTCATGTGACCGCGACGTCACGGTCATGTGACCGCGACGTCACCACAGGTCCTGTTCGCACAGCAACTCTGACCGGCCGCGTGCAGCGCTGAGAGGTGAGTATAGCATGATTTTTTATTTTAATTCTTTTTTTTTTTTTACACACAAATATGGTTCCCAGGGCCTGGAGGAGAGTCTCCTCTCCTCCACCCCGGGTACCACCCGCACATTATCCGCTTACTTCCCGCAACGTGGGCACAGCCCCATGCGGGGAAGTAAGCGGTTCAATGCTTTCCTATGGGTGCAGAATCGCAGCGATTCTGCACAAAGAAGTGACATGCTGCGGGTTGTAAACCGCTGCGTTTCTGCGCGGTTTTTCCCGCAGCATGTGCACAGCGGTTTGCGGTTTCCATAGGGTTTACATGTAAATGTAAACGCAATGGAAACTGCTGCGGACCCGCAGCATCAAAATCGCGGCGGTTCCGCGGTAAAAACCGCAAAGTGTGAACATGGCCTAAAGGATCTTTTTCTTTTTGGGGAATTAAAATGTGAAAGCGGTTGTTGGTTAATGAGTCGGTGGTGTATTGGGTATGGTCTTGGTTTTGGATCCAGCACAACGGGACCTAGGAGGACAAAGTTCTCTCTGCCCATAGGCACCAGTTGTGATTGTGGTGTAATGATACGTCTTCTCCAAGCTTTTCCAGGATTACTATATGCTACAAAGGAGTGATAAATAATTTTGCCTGTGACTTGTTCTTGCTCACTGTTTCTAGCTCTCCAGACAAAAACCAACTAGGTCAAACGCTGTCATCCAGGGGAATAGATTCTCGGGAGGTTTTGAGCTAAAGGCCAATATGGCAAATCTGCCCCCCCAACAACATACTGTTTTTAGTTTTGCTGGCACAGAAGCCGCAGGCTTTGTGTCTAGGAATGATGTACATATGACAGATCCAGTATAAGTTTTAATGAAAATCCCAATGATTCCGACTTTCCCAGCAGGGCATCCTGGGGAGTGTAGTTCTTCAGCAGCTGGAGAGCTGCAACGTGCAAATGTGTGTTCAATCCTCCAGTCACACACTGGTTTTTTTTTTCTTTTTCTTTTTAATGAGTCTTTCTTTTCTAATTTTCCCCATGGTGTTGTAGCATAATGTTTTACTCGGAATATATAACGCTCCAGCATTTTACGCTGACATTTGTAAAGACCGCAGCTTAAACAAAGGGTAAGCGGGGTCGTGAGCGAGTGGAGGAGCAGCAGAACAAAGAGACAAAAGGTGTGGGCTATGACAAGTGTTGGGGACAATCACTGGTCACAGCCGGGATGTTCCTCAGATCAAAAATTAATTTTTTATTCATTTTTATTTTTATAAATAAGTCAAGGTTGCAAATTAACTTCACGATTGCCCGGGGACAATCCGGTTTACCCTTCCTTCATTTTAAGGTTTAGTTACATTGTACTTGTTAATAAAAAAAAAAAAAATTACAGTAAAAATATCTGCTTCTTCCAAAAGCACGCCACTCCTGCATATTGATTGTGTCTGGTATTGCAGCTTTGTCAAAGTGAACCAAGTTGCAATACCAGACACAACCTTTGGTACTTGTAAAAGACAGCAACTGAAAATTGTCAGTTAATATAGAATTACCATGATTTAATTTGCTATCATATACACTATTAAAGGGATTGTCCAGGCTTCAGGTTCAAGCCTGCAGTCACTCTTCTGCAGTGTGCTCTGTCAGAATTCTCCTGCTTGGGAAGTGGACAGTAATGTGACCTCATGTATGTCATTTCCATACTCCTGGCCAGGTTGCTGAATTCACTTGTACCGAAGCGAGACTACACACGTCTAGTCGGCATGTCACCACATGTGTGAAAATCACAGACTTGTGGTTACGCGTCCGTACGCTCCCAGTGCGCTGGCACTGGAGAATCCTGACAGCCGGCACACTGAGAGCTGTAAGGATTCACTTTGTGACTGCAGACCTGAACCCCAAGTGTGGACATTCCCCTATAAGGGTCTTTGAGGGCTGTTCTCGTGGTGTGGAAAATTTGCATTCATATATACAGTGCGCCACCGTTTCTGATGTCAGGGCTTGGGGCCCTAACGGTATAGGAGCATGTGCACACTGAGTGTTTTTGACTCAGTCCAAAAAGTATTCCAGTGAAAACCAATTAAGAAAACGGTGTCTTTTGTGGAATGTTTGGATTTCTTTTTCCGCCCCTGAATCATTCTTTGCAGCCTTTGATTGGACAGTGCCTGAGTGTTTTCCATTAGGAGCCACGTCAAAGACCTGATATGCACCTTCTTTTGTTTTCCCACCAGGCGAAGTGGGGAAAAAAAAAAAGCACTCAAGACTGAACAGCGATGTGATTTGACTATAGAAATGAATAGGAAGAGTCTTTCAAACATTTTTTTAAAATATTTTTTTCAGGTGTTTTTTTTTTTTTGGAAGCGGTCCCACTCCACAGAAAACTCCTTAAAAAAAAAAGAAGTAAGGAGTAAAAGAAAGCCTTTAGGGTTGAACCAACACTTTAGTCAGATTTATCGACAGCACGATGGTGGCAGTGAAGGTATGGAAAAGTCCACATATATCTGCTGAGATGTCTGTGTGCACAGTTCTTTTATCCATCCTTCGGAGTCACGTCTTGGTGCCTGTATCCTTGGCTTTGTGTGCGGTGATGGATGTGGGTTGATGACGCGCTCCCCAGAGGTTGGCTTTACAGTTCCTTTTCCTTACATACATATTTAGCTGTACTTCCCTTTGTAATATTTAGGTTAATGGTGCCGTACTGGCAGAGAGGTCTCCCTTGTGTGTCGTCCTTCTCTGTTCCTGAATGGTGTGTTACTGGGGTCATTGTTGGGCTTCCTGCATTAAGTGCAGGGTCTGTTTGATGTAACCTGACTCTATTAACACTTCTGCAGGCTCACATTTTATCAGAAACAATGTAAGGTGACACATAATATTGAAGTGGTGCGGTTCTCCCTAATGACTATGGCTACCATACCACCATCTCCTCAACTCCTGATCTTTTTTCGTTTTTTTTTTTTTCAAACTGAAGGAATATAAAACAAAAAATGTCTTCCATGTCTTTAGAAGTATCGATTTCATTATAGGACTTTTATTGTTTTTCTCCCTTTTAATGGGGAGTGGCGAAAAATTATTTAGTATTTTCTTAAGACCACCTCTTAAAGAAGACTGGATTTCTTCAAACTGATTTTCAGTTATAACCCAGTGTTATGCATACTTAAAATTTTCATTATAGGGGAATCTTTGTCCTCCAAAATTACCATTGTAAACTAAGAACATAGCCATGTAAGGGATATACCTCCATAATATTTGTACCTTTTAATGGTGTAATCGCTACCTCCGTTCTGCTGAAGCTCAAGTTTAATCAAGCATGCTAATCACAGTGACTGGTACAACCCGGGTGTAGCCAAGAGGCTCAGTGCACCATAATACCCTAGCATTTTGCATGCCCCGCCTCCTTCACGGATGATTGACGGCGCTGGCTTGCCTGATCTTTCTTTTTAGACATTTCTGGCTCCAGGGCTGTCAACCATCAGTGAATGAGGTGGGATATGCATAACTAATGGGCAGTATAGTATGGTGCACCAAACCTCTTGGCCACACCTAGGGTCCACAGAGTACCCTAATTAGCTTACTTGATTAAATGTCAGTAACTGCAGAACGGAGGCAGCTATTGAAACATCAAAGGTTCAATAGTTGTAGGGGCTATATCCCCTACGAGGCTAGGTACTTTGTCTTCGTAAACTGACAGCGTAAGCCTTATCCCTTTAAGAAGACCACTTCTCTACAAGACCTAATTTCAATGCAATTTTGAGTGCTCATCAATATATTAAGGGCCACCATGCACATTAAATTAAAGTTGGCTGAACCTGCTGAGAATTCATGTATATTGGGGTGTCAGGAGAGATGACTATTGGCTGAACAAGCTATCTCAGGTGTTTGGGCTCCTTTAGGATCCACTCTCTCCGACATGTAAATTAGATTTTTCTTTTTTACTTTGGACACCTCATACGAAGAGAGCAATCACTGGAGAAGGACATCACGGTCAGAAGAATAGAAGGAGCAAGGCGAAGAGGAAGACCCGATAGCTAGATACTGTCAAGATAACGATAATGGTGGACCTATCTTGGCTTTCACAAGTTCAATCTTCTTGGTGTTCATCCATCAAGTTGCCATGGCTCGAGATTGAGCCAAAGGCTGTTAAACGAAAAAAGGAAGCCATTTTAAAGTTCATACGTACCCAACAAACTCCAAGGCATGTTGAAGGGTTAGGCCCCCGTCCACCTCTGCTGGTGTTCTCCTTTATGATTTCATGGTTAAAATTACTAAAGTGTTAGTTTTATTTTATGATCTTTTGACAGATGGGGCATGTCATGAAGTCTGAGTGCTGGGTCCGTGTAATGCCGCTTAGAACAAAGGCGTAAATGACTTTTTTATTAGATCTGGCGCTGTATAACCTTGTTTTTATTTTTAAATTTCATGGCTATTAATGTAATGTTTTAATTGTGCTTTCTGTTGTGTGATTATGGGAATGTGGTTTACAGGACACTGGTCGTGATTTGTGACCGGCTGGTGCTGTTTACCTTCATAGGTTTAGCTTATCACACGCTGCAGGGTTTGTATAATGGTCCCAACAATGATGGGAAACTGGTAGTTTTCAGTGACTGTTCTTTTCCCTTGCATAGTTTATATGGTTGCTTTGTCTTGTTCTCACGTGAATCCAGAAGTCAGACATCATATATCTAAGCATGGCCTACTCAAAAAATTAACTAGCAACGCCATCATTGTACCTTTTATAACCAGTTTTACACATTTATAATCACTCCAGCAAAACTCTTAAAGTGAATGTGTCATCATAAATGAGCTATGATTTAAAACAAGTTTTTTTACTCAATATATTCCTTTAGACTTTTTTTTCCATTTCCCCTGTGAACACACACACACACACACACACACACACACACACACACACACACACACACACACACACACACACACACACACACACACACCAAAAAAAATAAAGGGAACACTAAAATCCCAAATATCACTGGATGAAATATTCCAGTTTTAAATCTTTATTCATTACATAGTGGAATGTGTTGAGAAATATAAAACCTAAAAATGATCATCGTAAATCACAACTAATATGCCACGGAGGTCTGGAGTTGAAATGATGTTCAAAATCAAAGTGGAAAATGAAGTTATAGGCTGATCCAACTTCAGTGGAAATGCCTCAAGACAAGGAAATGATTCTCAGTAGTGTGTGTGGCCTCCACGTGCCTGTATGACCTCCCTACAATGCCTGGGTATGCTCCTGATGAGGCGGCGGATGGTCTCCTGAGGGATCTCCTCCCAGACCTGGACTAAAGCATTTGCCAACTCCTGGACAGTCTGTGGTGCAACGTGACGTTGGTGGATGGTGCGAGACATGATGTCCCAGATGTGTTTAATCGGATTCAGGTCTGGGGTACGGGCGGGCCAATCCATAGCTTCAATGCCTTCATCTTGCAGGAACTGCTCACACACTCCAACCATATGAGGTCTGGCATTGTCCTGCATTAGGAGGAACCCAGGGACAACCCCACCAGCATATGGTCTCACAAGGGGTCTGAGGATCTCATCTCGGTACCTAATGGCAGTCGGGCTACCTCTGGCGAGCACATGGAGGGCTGTGTGGCCCTCCAAAGAAATGCCACCCCACACCATTACTGACCCACTGCCAAACCGGTCATGCTGAAGGATGTTGCAGGCAGTAGATGGCTCTCCACGGCCTCTCCATTCTCTGTCACATCTGCCACATGTGCTCAGTGTGAACTTGCTTTCATATGTGAAGAGCACAGGGCGCTAGTGGCGAATTTGCCAATGCTGGTGTTCTCTGGCAAATGCCAAGCATCCTAACGGTGTTGGGCTGTGAGCATAATCCCCATCTGTGGACGTCGGGCACTCAGACCATCCTCATGGAGTCGGGCCATGTCATTATTTTTTCTTCTTTGAGACCTTTACTGGCCAGCCACGCTGTGGAGTTGTTGGAGGCATGTGATGGAGCATTGTCCTGCATGAAAATCATGTTTTTCTTGAACAATACCGACTTCTTCCTGTACCACTGCTTGAAGAAGTCTTCCAGAAACTGGCAGTAGGTCTGGGAGTTGAGCTTCACTCAATCCTCAACCCGAAAAGGTCCCACAAGTTCATCTTTGATACCAGCCCATACCAGAACCCCACATCCACCTTGCTGGCGTCTGAGTCGGAGTGGAGCTCTCTGCCCTGTACTGATCCAGCCTCTGGCCCATCCATCTGGCCCATCAAGAGTCACTCTCATTTCATCAGTCTATAAAACCTTTGAAAAGTCTGTCTTAAGATATTTCTTGGCCCAGTCTTATCTTATGTTTCTTGTTCAAAGGTGGTCATTTTTCAGCCTTCCTTACCTTGGCCATGTCCCTGAGTATCGCACACCTTGTGCTTTTTGTTACTCCAGTAACGTTGCAGCTCTGAAATATGGCAAAACTGGTGGCAAATGGCATCTTGGCAGCTTCACGCTTGATTTTCCTCAATTATGGGCAGTTATTTTGTGCCTTTTTTTGCCCAACACGCTTCTTGCGACCCTGTTGGCTATTTGCCATGAAACACTTGATTGTTCGGTGATCACGCTTCAAACGTTTGGCAATTTCAAGACTGCTGCATCCTTCTGCAAGACATCTCACAATTTTGGACTTTTCAGAGCCCGTCAAATCTCTCTTCTGACCCATTTTGCCAAAGGAAAGGAAGTTGCCTAATAATTAAGCACACCTTATATAGGGTTTGTTTTGATGTCATTAGACAACACCCCTCCTCATTACAGAGATGCACATCACCTGATTTACTTAATTGGTAGTTGGCTCTCAAGCCTGAACAGCTTGGAGTAGGACAACATGTATAAAAAGTATCATGTGATCAAAATACAACCTGCCTAATAATTCTGCACACAGTGTATCTTACCATGACAAGGTGTACCCGACCAGGATGGTCCCTAACTCTAATATCTCGCCTCGCTATGTGTCAGCAGACTTCAAAATAGACAGGGGCAAAGCATGACCCAGACCTGAATGATTTTCACCTGCCCGTGGAAAGCTATATAGACAAGGTGCACAAACCAAAGGGGAGGACACTCCCAAAATGTACGAAGTGCAAGGAACTAAATCAAAACTGAAAACATCTATTGGTATAAGTGCAATGTGTAGGAGCACATTCACGCTGTGGCTATTACCAGAAAACCTAGGATAAAAATGACTGGACACCCTGTAGTTGGGAAATAAAAAGTAATAGTACATGTAAATAACATAGGGTTGTTAGCGAGATGAAATACTAGACTTGGGGTCCATCCTGATTGGGTGCACCTGGTCGCGATGGAATGGCTTTTACTTATTTTTTTATTTAAACCGTTTCTGCCAAGTGCCCCATGTTCTTTACATATACTATTACTGTTTACTTGCTGCAGGGTATTTGCTTATTGTTTTTATACTAGGTTGTGTCTGTAAAATAGCCGCAGTGTGAATGTGCATCTACACATTACACTTACATCAATCCATTTCTTTGGTTTTGCTTTAAACATTTTTATCATTAAACTTTTTTTTTTTCTGTTTTCCAGGTTGATTTACAAGTTTGCGTAAAGCTTCACATGTTAAAACCTGCTTAGAAAATATTGCATAACTCCTTTATCCTTTCTTGGCAGTTTGTCTTCTGCATATGATACAGTATTAAGCAGGATTGTGGAGACTGAGTCGGTGTCCATTTTGGTGGAGTCGGTATCAAATGGACTGACTCCGACTCCTAAAATGTATAATACATTGGGTACAGTAGTACAATGCAGGATTTGCTGTAAGTGTTTTCATAAGAATTTGGGATAGTTATGAAATGTCCTATAAATGTCTGTTCTGTTCCTGATGTAAGGAGCTCGGCTTTTAGTAGAGATGAATCTGTGCTGCACTTTATGTACATGCTCAATAGTGACCAGTGCTGTGGAGTCGTAGATGAGATGAATCTGTGCTGCACTTTATGTACATGCTCAGTAGTGACCAGTACTGTGGAGTCGTAGATGAGATGAATCTGTGCTGCACTTTATGTACATGCTCAGTAGTGACCAGTGCTGGGGAGCTGTAGATGAGATGAATCTGTGCTGCACTTTATGTACATGCGCAGTAGTGACCAGTGCTGTGGAGTCAGAGTTAGGGGAAGTGAGGAGTCGGAGGTTTGGCTTACTGACTCCACATCCCTGATATTGAGTATAAAGTATTCGATTTCAGATTGGATATTATTGATCAGTATAGAGGTTTGAGGACTTAGTACATGGTTCTGGGTGCACAATAACGAGTGCAAATCGACCTATGTGTAAATCGATCAGCGCCTGTTTGCTGGCCTGTTTACCCTGGCCACCGAAAACTGATGAGAACAGAATGATCAGAAAGTTGATTGAGCTTGATCTCAAAATGTTTGACAGCTTAAGGATATGTTAATATCATGTTTCATCCACTCATCAATGGCTCCGTCAGGTCCTAAGCCTATGTGCCCACGTTGCAGATTAGGCTCAGGAATATTTTGTGCGGATTCTGCATCTCTTGGCAGAAAACGCAGGTGCGGATTTGTCGCGTTTTTTGTGCGGATTTACTGCGGATTTTGTGCGGATTTCTTGCGTTTTTTACCCCTATGGATTTCTATAATGGAATGGGTACAAAAATGCTGCAGATTGGCAAAAAAGTGACATGCTACTTTTAATCCGCAGCGTTTCCGCATGGAATTTTCCGCATCATTAGCACAGCGGTTTTTTTTTTCTCATTGATTTACATTGTACTGTAAATCACTTGCGGATCTGCAGCGTTTCTGCACGGTAAAAAATGCTGCGGATCCGCAGGAAATCTGCAACGTTTGCACATACCCTAAGTCTGAAGCCCTAAAAAATTGCATTTGGACGTTTGCGCTCACAAGGCCATTGACTTCAGTGATGCAGGTGGAGTCACTATATGCTCTGTTGGACACCATTTTCAAGAGTATTTGCCTATTTCAGTTCAGTACCAAAACGCGATCAACTGTGTTTTGGTGCCCTCATGCTGAAGGCGGATATACCGTGGAAAATAATGTCTGACAGAACATATAGGGACTGTGTGCATAATTAAAGTCAGTGCCCGTTTAGAGCCTGTTATGACTGATGCTTGTTTTTCATGTCTTCAGACGTAAGCCCCAATGGAGCCCCTAACGAGTGGATAAAACATGATTTTATGTGAACCCCGGCCTGCTGTTTTGTTTGGGTAGACAAGTTTTTGGCTGTTCCTTCTGGTTAAACCTTCCGCAATAAGACACCTAGCAGCACTTGTCAATTTTTCCTGAAGCTTCAGCACAGGAAAAATGAAGCTTCACATGGAGCCAGTTAAACCCATTGGGCTGTTTGGCAAATGCAAGACATACCTCTGGTTATGTGGTGGGATTGTCCTACGAAGACACCTCAGTCCATGTTCCTTTCTAGGATATACGGAGATCATATCCCATATGGCTCCTGCTCTAGCAGCCTCAAGACGTCCTTGTATTACCTTCTGTTTGCCAGCGGTGCTGATGGTGGTACCACGTATGATCAGATGATCACCTTGGAGGCCACATTCTGGAATGATTATCCCACTTCCAGATTTGAGACAAATGCAAAAATGGATACACTATAGAGGCAACAAATCGATCTTATTTTTTTTTTTTCTAATACTTTTTCTTCTTTGTGGATTCTTTCCTGGCACAATAACTGCCCTACAAAGGACCTTGTCCTGATAATGTTTTTGATAACTCCATTTCTAAACCTGCCAAGCCCTTAAAGTAGGGGATTAAAATGAAGGGTTGTCATTGGAATATGCTGTTTTTCACTTATTCGAGGTCCGTTTCGGTTGATTGTCCGAACGATACGCTTGATCACCAGTTTTTCTATTGTTGACATTTCTGCGCTGCACACAGAGGGTCTTTGCAGTAGGAATGCATGTGCCCGTCGCGTACTTCGGAGAGATGGTACGCCACGTTCTGCATTCTCTTCATTGTGTTTCCAAGGTGATATGACTCATGGATTTAAAAGCCTCCAAGAAAGAAAATGAAATACCAGCAAGCAGAATTCGGTTTGTAAGTCGATCACTCTACCATCAATGGCATTCAGGATTTAGTGCCTCTTCATATTGCTCCAGGAAAGGTAAAAAGGGAAGATACTTCTACATTAACCACAGTACTACTAGTCTGGTATTGTCATCGATATTGAATTGGCAGTATCGGGAGTGCTCAATAATGACCATTTCCACCTATCGAGAGAGGGAGATAAGTTGGGGGGCTTCTTTCTTCATCCTGCCGTTATTGTCAGTAGCATATCCCTGTTTTCACAAGGGAATATACTGAAGACTAATAGCAATTTTTATTCCTGCATAGAAGATGCCGTTGATGACAAACCGCAAGGCATCAAATTAGGCTAGAAGGGGACTTATGTCCTGGAGACTGTATGAAGATGATTGGAGGGGGCACCAAAGTGTCAGATCAACAGCCACAGAGAAGTACTCCAGATAGGGATGATGAGGGCATGCACCAGCATTTTTGCCACCAGCGTTATGCTATGTGATCCGAGAACAGCTTAATGTAGGGACAGACATTGATTCCAGTGATGTCACTTAGTGGGCTACTGTGTACAGTTTTGATAAAGGAAATCACTTTTATCTGCTTCAGATCAAACAATTCCTCTTGTGATAATCTTTTGCTGATAAAACACTTATTTTATAGAAATAACAAGCAGCTCAGTAAGTGACATCACTAGAATCGAGTGTCTCTGCTCCTACGTCATGCTGCTTTCAGATTAAAAACCTGGTGAGTGATTCCCTTTAAGTTGAGGAAAGTAAAGATTTGGATAGAAAGAAATGTTTGAGTTGAAAGGGAACCTGCCAGGTCCTCCATGCCCTCCAGCCCAGCAGCGTTCACCTCTGTGGAACTAAATTCCCAGCATATTGTTATTCATTGAAAATGAGGTTTTAAAAAAAGCATTTGATGTCCTCGTTTGCTATGCTAATTAGAGCTTTGGCTAGTCGATGGGGTGTTATTGTCCCCAGACTAGTCAACCCTCTTTCCATGTTATCACGCCACCTGTGGGCGCGACAGCATAATTTTCAGGAGCCGACATCATCACCAGCTCCTGCCACTCCCTTCGTCAGCATCACTGCGCCTCTGTAGCCGTGTGTATGCTTCCTTCCTTCAGAGGCGCACTGCGTGTGACTGGAGGTGCGGAACACGGCTCACGTCCATGGAGGAGTCGAAGAACAGCTGGACTCAGCTGGCACAATGATGTGAGTGAGAAAAATTGTGCGCATGCACGAGATTTGCAGGAGGCGGCGATGACGTTGGCTACTGCAAATTATGCTGTCGCGCCCACAGGGGCGTGATAACATGGAAAGAGGACGGACTAGTATGGGGAAGGTAACCCCCCTATCGACTAGTCAATGCCCTCATTAGCATAGGAAACGGGGACATTATAAATGCTTTTTTTAATGAAAACCTAATCTTTACAGAAAAATGTTATACAGGGCTGGTTAGGCAGCTCATACATAGGTGAATGCTGCTGGGTTGGAGGGCGTGGGGGACCCGGCAGGTTCCCTTTAAGGGAGTGGAAGAGGTAGTAAGGACTTGGATGTGCAGTATGAAAGACAAGACAGGATCAAAGGTTACCCTGAGGCAGTGGGCTTGTGAGACCAGGGAAAGCGTGGAGCCATTAGATATGATGGATGGGTCTGGCTGATGGTGGGGGGTTGATGGTGGAAAAATGCATTTTTTTTCAGTTTAGTATTAAATAGAAGACAAAGGAGGATATAGCTAATAGACTGGCATTGTGGAGAGCAGAAAGGTAACATCCGGGCCAGGGAGGAGCATGTGATTGTGGTCAAGGTGAATGGGCCTGAAAATCGTGGGATTCTGTTAATGGAGAAGAGTAGGGGTCCCAAGACAGCGCCAACAAAGGAAGGACCACAGGAAAAGGGGACGTGAGAGTAGGAGACACAAGGTTGGTGAGGTATGAAGAGAATCAGGAGAGCACCAAGTCTGTAATAACACGGGATGAGTGGTCAGCTTGTGTGGAGGACAGGTCTAGAAGGAGCACAAAGAAGGTGTGACACCTTGACCATCAGATCCTTCTCTGAGTCTCGCAGGACAGAGACATGGATCCATTTTTAAAACTGATGTACCGTATGTATGGATCCATGAAACACCATGACATGATTCGTTAAGGGGAATTCGTCAGTAGTTTTTTCTGCTTTGTAATCTGAGAGCAGCACAGTGTAGGGGCAGGGATGTCGCTTACTGGCCTGCTTGTTGCAGTTTTGATAGAATCCCTGTTTTCTCTGCTGTAGATCTCGGAATGCTGAGCTGTGTATAACCCTGCCCCCACCACTGAATGGCAGCTTCCTGTGTACAGTTTTTCAGCAACCTGCCAATCATTGGTAGGGGCGGGGTTACACAGATTAGCCTTTTGATAAAACACTGATTGTATTGAAATTACAGAACACAGCCTAATAAGTAACACAGCGCTGGAATCTGGCTCACTGCTCACCATGCTTCAGATTAAATGGCAAAAACCTGCTGACAGATCCCCTTTGGCATTTCATATGCTAGTTTTAACGAGTGGTGTTCGGAGCCATAGCCTTTAAATGAATTTAGCACATCTCATTAGTGGCATGTGCTGTGCCAGAAATGTTACTCCAATCAGGAACTGGAGTACCGTTTTGAATGACTGAATGCTGCGACTTTCCTTGAGTTTGATGGATTGGTGTAGCCACGTTCCATTTGCCCATTTTGGCAGAACTATGTGAAAGTTGCAAAACTTTTGTGCTACTCTTTAGAGTGTTTAACTCGATACATCCAAGTGTTTACACTGTGTTCCAAATTATTATGCACAGAGTGTAGGAGTGATAAGGTTAGAATTGTTTTGTTTGTCATTTAAACTCATTGATGGTGATGTGTGCCAGGGCTCTTTATATCACTGAAAGCAATTGCAGATACCTGTGCAAATTAGTTTGGCAGGTGTGTCCAAATAAAGGCAAGACTACTTAAGAAGGCTGTTCCACATTATTAAGCAGCCTACATTTTTTGCCAAAATGGGAAAGAAAAAGGATGTGTCGGCTGCTGAGAAGCAACAAATTGTGGAGTATTTAGGTCAAGGCATGACTACAATCAACATTGCCAAGACACTTCATCGTGATCATCGCACAATCAAGAAGTATGTAGCTGATTCCCAGCACACACGTGTGCGTGCTGATAAGGAAAAATTGAGGGCTCTTTCCAACAGGCAATTGCGTAACGTTAAAAGAGCAGCTGCAAAAATGCCTTGTCATAGCAGCAGACAAGTTTTTGAAGCTGCTGGTGCCTCCAACGTCCCCAGAACAACAAGATGCAGGGTCCTTCAGAGGTACGTAAGCCATCCTGTCGACCACCTCTATCCACTGCACACAAGCAGAATCGGCTCCAGGGGCCAAACGATACATGAAGACTGACTTCCAAACTGTTTTGTTCACCGATGAGTGCCATGCAACGCTCGATGGTCCAGATGGATGGAGTGGAGGATGGCTGGTTGATGGACACCCCATGAAAACACGGCTAAGGCGCCAACAAGGAGGAGGTGGAGTAATGTTTTGGGCTGGAATCATGGGGAGAGAGATTGTCGGCCCCTTTATGATCCCTGAAGGGGTAAAGATGAACTCCATAATCTATGTGGAGTTTCTAAAACAACACTTCCTGCCATGGTTCAAGAGGAAGAACCGTGCTTTCCGCAGCAAGATCATTTTCATGCATGATAATGCACCATCTCATGCTGCAAAAAACACATCTGCATCTCTGGCTGCTATGGGCATAAAAGAGGACAAACTTATGGTGTGGCCACCATCTTCCCCTGATCTCAACCCCATTGAGAACCTCTGGAGCATCATCAAAAGGAGTGTCTATGATGGCGGGAGGCAGTTCACATCTAAGCAACAGCTCTGGGAGGGGATTCTGTCCATATGCAAAACAATTGAAGCAGAAACCATCCAGAAACTGACAAATTCAATGGACGAGAGCGTTCAGAAGCTTCTTTCCTACAAGGGGTCCTATGTGCAAATGTAACATCACCTAGAATAAAGTTTTCACTTGAAAACTGTTTGATTTCATTTTGTATAATAAGCTGATAATGCTTATAACTTCACAATCGACCATTTTTTTGTTAAAAAAAAAAAAAAAAAAAAAAGGTTGAAGACTCTGCTATGCATACTAATTTGGAACATGCATTTTGAGTGTTTTTTTTTTTTTTTTTTTGAAAAAATACTGTTTTCATAGGCAGTTTGTTCCAAAACATTGCAATTATACTAGAATAGTAGATGACTGGAAAATAACAATGACTGCAATTCAGATAGGTAATTTAGAGAAAATATGAGGAAATGTTATTTGCATAATAATTCGGAACACAGTGTACACCAGTTATGGGCCCGATGGGTCAGCATGCATTTCTAACAATCCAATTCTGGGGCGGAGGGGGGGGGATTTCTGTCAATTCCAGCGGCCTCCTCACAAGACACATAGTGACTTATTGCTTTTGTACATGCATCTGCATTGAGCGGAGCAGAACATGGAAAGATACCTTATTTTTTCAGGACAGAATGAGGATAAAAAGATGTAGGAAATGTTTCTGCTTTGCACTCGAGATCCCCCGTACCTAGTGCACATTTTGTCTCTGGTTATTTGGATGTTATGATAGGGGTTTTGAGCGCGGTCCCTCTGCATCTGAGCAGCACGTATATAATTTCCCTTTACCCTCTCATGCATGGCAAGGACGGCCCAGCTTTGACTCATTGCGACTTCCATTTATTGTTCCCTACAAGTTCTAATTTAGACTCTGGCTTTGTGCAGAACTCCTTTTCTCACTGTGAGCAAAATAAATTCCTCGGTGAGTCACAGTCCTTGGTAATCGCTCACATTTACGAGATGAGGTCTAATCCTTACAATAGGGGGTTACGGCTCATTTTACTGGCCATGCAGCATTCCTATACATTTAGTCCCTTTAAAAACGGGATCACACCTTTAATCTCTCCCAAAAAAAACAAACTCCGTCCATTCAAGCAGCATCTTAATCTGTCAGTCAGCGACTGCATGGAATTGTTTTCTCTACCTATTAGCTGTAAGTGAAATTGCCTGTCATTAGCCGTAATGTCTTCTTTAAGTGCCCTTGTTTATGGGAGTCGCGCTGTCAGGTACATGGGCCCGGGGACGCTTTGGATACACAGGACACCATTGTCTGACGCGAGTTCAATCTATTTCAGCTGATTGAATTCCTTGGAATTTTATTTATATGACATTTATTTATTTAGTCAGATTGTTTTCTATCCTTACTGTCATCATGTGACAAATTTACTGGTCTAATTCTATAGCAACATCTATTCCACCCACTAAACAGCCCCTTATTAAAAAATGTGGGGGGTTTAAATAGAGTGGTGCAGTGGAGTTTGTCATGTGACCTGGTGCCTTTTGACTGTGGCACACAGTTTTTCTGCCCTCCTAATGGGAGTCAAGGGGTACAATGACCAGAATCCCCAAAAACTGTTATTAGGGTAGAAGTTTAAAGGAGCCACCCCCTGTTCTCACTTCACAATCCACATGGGTTATTTAGGCTTTGCGTCAGGGTTTCTGACGGAATCCCAGAAAATCCGGATTCTGAAGGAAACCTGTACGGAGTATTGTAGCATTATTTAGACTTTTTTTTTTTTTGGGGGGGGGGGGAGGGAGCGGAGAAGATTGGATTGTTAAGTTTTAACATGCTTGATCCTTTATTTGTGGGAGATAGGCATCCGGCAGAGTCTGGCATCGACTTATTCTTGGGTCTATGTAAGGTTTACTGCTACGTTCAGGCACCAGCGGATTGTTACGGTCTCTTTGTAGAGGACCCTCTGCGGGTTTATATTGGCCCAGGATGCTTTGGGAGGCACTGAGCTATGATTGCAGCTTGTGTATGTATTTTCCAAGAAGTTATTATCCATTACATTTCAGAGGATAGAGTTGAACACCACGCTCTCTGTTAGTCCCGATGCTCTAAGACCTTCTACAGGAAAAGAAACCAGAAACAGACAATGTATTACACATTTTTTTTTCTAGTCTGAGATATACAAGAGAAGTAAGGTTCTTCACAGCAGGCGAGTAGGTGATGCTGCTTTTACTTGTGTAAACTCCTAGAAATCATAAGTGTTATCCACAAATCCCCAAAATGGGGGGGGGGGGGGGGGTCACAATTTCTTAAAAAAGGTCCTGCCATTTTCCCAAGATTAAAAGTTATCTTTCAATCTTGGGAAAATATAGTAAAGTTCTTCTGATTACCTATGTCACTTACCCCATTTGCAGGTCATTGCAATAGCTTAGTTATCATGGTTACAACCATTAACAACTGTCATGTGGTCGTAATCATGGACAGGTGATAATGGTTGTAACCTTTTTACCTAAGCTACTGCAATGCCCTGCACATGGGATAAGTGACATAGCTAATCAGAAGAACTATACTACATTTCTAATTGAAGGTATTTGCTAATATTATACCTACTACATACTAGGATAGGATCTTGGAGATGGGAATACACCTTTTTAGTTCTGTTAACTGGGGGTTTCCAGGTCCCGAGACCCTCTCCCATTGTCTATACCAAGAGGCTGTAGTGCAGTGTACAGATTGTTACCGGCTCACCATAAGGGTTTGACTCCTTACAATGTTGTGCAGCATAAGCAAATGGTAAGGAGGGGCTTGGGACCCCAAACGGTACTTAACAGAGGCTTCAGCATCTGAAAAATGTTTTTAGAGTTTAGATACACTTTAAAAAATGTTTATTTATTTATTCTTTTTTTTCTTTTACATATTTTTTGTATTGCTCTAGTTCATGTGGAAAAAAGGAGCAACATTGTTCATTATTTTCCATCGTTTTGTGTCCACAGCTAAATAGCAGAGCAATGTGTTGCCATAGTAACAGATGAACATCAAACCTTTAGACTGCAGGAGCTGCGGACCCTAATTGCGCGGCAATGCTTAGTAAGTCTGTTGCATGTTTGGTAGGGAGGAAGGATCACCTGATGAGGGCTTTTATGTTTCGCTGACTGTTGGGAAGCCAGCGTTTACTGCAGGATTTCCTTTATCTGAACACTGGGGCTTTAAATAAACGGACCTGTCTTAAGGCCCCGTCTCACATAGCGAGATCGCTAGCGAGATCGCTGCTGAGTCACAAGTTTTGTGACGCAACAGCGACCTCCATAGCGATCTCGCTATGTGTGACACGTACCAGCGATCAGGCCCCTGCTGCGAGATCGCTGGTCGTGTCAGAATGGCCTGGACCTTTTTTTGGTCGTTGAGGCCCCGCTGACATCGCTGAATCGGTGTGTGTGACACCGATCCAGCGATGTCTTCACTGGTAACCAGGGTAAACATCGGGTTACTAAGCGCAGGGCCGCGCTTAGTAACCCGATGTTTACCCTGGTTACCAAAAAAAACAAACAGTACATACTCGCCTTTCGGTGTCCCTTGCCGTCTGCTTCCTGCTCTCACTGACTCCCGGCCGTACAGTGAGAAGTGAGAGCACAGCAGTGACGTCACCGCTGCGCTCTGCTCTCACTGTACGGCGGCTCAGTCAGAGCAGGAAGCAGACGGCAAGGGACACCGAAAGGCGAGTATGTACTGTTTGTTTTTTTTGGTAACCAGGGTAAACATCGGGTTACTAAGCGCGGCCCTGCGCTTAGTAACCCGATGTTTACCCTGGTTACCCGGGTGCTGCAGGGGGACTTCGGCATCGTTGAAGACAGTTTCAACGATGCCGAAGTCGTTCCCCTGATCGTTGGTCGCTGGGGAGAGCTGTCTGTGTGACAGCTCCCCAGCGACCACACAGCGACTTACCAACGATCACGGCCAGGTCATATCGCTGGTCGTGATCGTTGGTAAATCGCTTAGTGAGACGGGGCCTTTAGTATATTAGTCTGCTAGTTCCGCAATAGAGAAAACGGGAGCGGGCAGCTGCTGACCCTTCCATTTGGGATGCTCACTGCAGGTGGCTGATGAAAACAAGCCTGTATGAATCGCACTGATTGAGGACAGATTGGAGGGGGATTTGTCCGGAGTGAATGTGTCTCTGTTGTTCACAAGTAGAACTGAACTCCTTGGCTGGAACAGACTTTCAATTCATCCCTGACTATGTCACAACAAGAGGAAGGAAGGTAAAAACATATTAGGGAGGGAAAATAAAAAGTAACAAAAATATAAATATCTGTGTGTATGTATATATGTGTATAGATTTTCATTTTTTGATATTTTTCCAGCACAGTACTGATGGACCCCCAAGAGTGTTTATTCAGATGCTTTGGCTTTCATCTCGACCACTTTGTGGATGCACCGTTCGGCCAACAGACATCTAATGTCGTGTATGGCCCGCTTAAGAAGGGTGGAACGAAACAAATATAGATTGTCATCCTAAATGTCTCTTTATTTTAATAATCTAATAGGTTTTTTCGTATGGTTTAATTAAAAAGTTCCCTAATCTTCCCTCTGTAATCTATTTCCATTTTGATGACGCTTTGAGAATCCCGAGTGCAAGCTGGGATACTCAAATGGGACATCATTAGGGGGTAGAGGTTAAGGTCACTGCCTCAGCCTCTGTACCCTCCCTGAAACGAAGCGTCATCCGTTCCAGTGGCTGGGCTAGTCCCTGCTCTTCTGCACATGTCGGTTGTCATTTCCGATGTATGCTTAGTACGAAATCCCTGCTTACTGTGCCATATTCTTCTCTGTGCACAGTGACCGTTCGTTCCCTCACTGGTTCTAATCAGAGTGACGAGCCAGCAACAGAGCGCACGGTCAGTGTGCATTGTAAGGAGAGAATGTGACGCCCACAGAACAGCCCTGACACGAAAAGTGATTTCTGTATCTTGGTGGGGCTAGTCTTTGCTCTCCCGATTATCTCCCTACAATGTGCGCTGACAGTGCACTCTGTTGCCAACTCGTCACTTCTAAGTGTTGTCGATGGAGCACACTGTCACGGTGCACTGAGAAAAATACTGCACAGTAAGAAGGTAATTTGTACTGAGCATATATTGGAATTGACAACAGACACAGGCTCAGTACAGCTGGGACTAGCCCAGCCCCTGAAACGGACGTCTCTGTTATCAGGGTGGGGACAGTAGCTGCAGCAATGACTGCAGCCTCTGCCTCCTGATGATGTCCCGTTTGAGTATCCCAGTACACACAGGGATTCTTAAACATAGCATCATCAAAATGGAAATGGGTAAAAAAAAAATAAAAGCAGTCAGATTAGAGAGGGAAAGGGGGGGGGGGGAGAAATTTTAATTACCGTAAACCATATCAGAAAAACTGTTACGTTATTAAAATAAATAGAGACCTTTAGGAAGAGAATCAATATTTGTTTCGGAGCACCCCTTTAAAGGTCCATGCACACGGCATTGTAATAATTTGTTCTGTACTGATCTGTAATATGTCTCACAAGTTGGGATGGGCATTCCTTATTAGAGGACAAGCTAATTATATGTGTAAGCAGGTCTGAGCACAGGATGCATACAGCTTGGATTGTTAGTTTTCAGCCGTCCGCCGCTACTTCACCGACCCGGTGCAGATGCTGAGATACCTGTGACACCGGCTTACCTGGAGATCGGGCATTTGACAAGTGGAGTAGAGTCTGTATAACCCTCCATATGTTAATAGGGTCTGCCTGTCCCACAGAGAGCATTGTGTATTGTTTATGGCCACTGTATGTAACATGTGATGCCGCAGATGGGGATTGCGTCAGAAACTGTGCCCCTTCTAAAATATGAGACTTGTCCACTTCTACAGCTGAGTTCTGTGTGTGTACGCAGCCTTATCGGGCATGAATCAGTCCTTCTACTTTGGTGGTCCATTGTAGTTATTGTCAGATGGCTGCTTGTTGGGGTTAATGAACGCTTGTTTGCTGACTGCAAATCATTAACCAGATGTTTTCTCCCTACTCATGAAGGAGATCATTACATGGAAGTAAACTTTTAAGAAATCTGCTGAACTGCACATTTTATTTCTTGACTACTCCTGTGCAGTTCACACAATGAGTGGGATGGGGATCGCTGGAGCCACAGCCCTTCCCTGTTATTCCCTATGATTATATTTATTACTTGCTTATTCAGATGTGGACTCGCAGCAACCCATCACTTTAGGGCCCAATATAACAAGGGCCAGTGGTGGCAAATAAGTCAAAAGTGAAATATACCGTATATACTCGAGTATAAGCCGACCCGAGTATAAGCCGACCCCCCTAATTTTGCCACAAAAAACTGGGAAAACTTATTGACTCGAGTATAAGCCTAGGGTGGAAAATGCAGCAGGTACCGGTGAATTTCAAAATTAAAAATAGATACTCCATACCATTCATTATGGCCCCATAGATGCTCCACATAAAGCTGTGCCACATATAATGCTCTGCACCATTGCCCCATAGATACTCCACATAAAGCTGTGCCATATATACAATGCTCTGCACCATTGCCCCATAGCTGTGCCATATAGTGCTCTGCACCATTGCCCCATAGCTGTGCCATATAGTGCTCTGCACCGTTGCCCCATAGCTGTGCCATATAGTGCTCTGCACCGTTGCCCCATAGCTGTGCAATATAGTGCTCTGCACCATTGCCCCATAGCTGTGCCATAAAGTGCTCTGCACCGTTGCCCCATAGCTGTGCCATATAGTGCTCTGCACCGTTGCCCCATAGCTGTGCCATATAGTGCTCTGCACCATTGCCCCATAGCTGTGCCATATAGTGCTCTGCACCATTGCCCCATAGCTGTGCCATATAGTGCTCTGCACCATTGCCCCATAGCTGTGCCATATAGTGCTCTGCACCGTTGCCCCATAGCTGTGCCATATAGTGCTCTGCACCGTTGCCCCATAGCTGTGCCATATAATGCTCTGCACCGTTGCCCCATAGCTGTGCCATATAGTGCTCTGCACCATTGCCCCATAGCTGTGCCATATAGTGCTCTGCACCGTCCATTATTGCCCCATAGCTGTGCCATATAGTGCTCTGCACCGTTGCCCCATAGCTGTGCCATATAGTGCTCTGCACCGTCCATTATTGCCCCATAGCTGTGCTGCTGCTGCTGCAATAAAAAAAAAAAAAAAACACATACTCACCTGTCTTGCTTGCAGCTCCTCGGCGCCATCTTCCCGGCGTCTCTCCGCACTGACTGATCAGGCAGAGGGCGGCGCGCACACTATATGCGTCATCGCGCCCTCTGCCTGAACAGTCAGAGCGGAGAGACGCCGGGAAGATGGAGACAGCGCCCGGCGTGTGGAACGAGGACAGGTGAATATGTAATACTTACCTGCTCCCGGCGTCCAGCTCCTTCCCCCGGACAGCTGGTCTTCGGTGCCGCAGCCTCTTCCTCCGCTGATTAGAGAAATGAATAGGCGGCTCCGCCCCTATGGGGGGTGGAGCCGCCTATTCATTTCTCTAATGAGCGGTCCCACGTGACCGCTCAGGGGAAGAGGCTGCGGCACCGAAGACAGTGTGACAGGCAGGGGGAGCGACAGGAACGCCGGGACTAGGTGAGTATATGACAGTGCTCACCCGCCGACCCCACCACCGATCATGACTCGAGTATAAGCCGAGAGGGGCACTTTCAGCCCAAAAATTTGGGCTGAAAATCTCGGCTTATACTCGAGTATATACGGTATTTTTGATGTGTTAATCATATGTACCGTTCTTAAATGGCCGCTATATTTGGAGACATGACCTCATTTAAAGAGAGTCTGTCACTACAAAATGACACTATAAGCTAAGCAGATAGCCTATGTGATGCAGTGACCCCTGTTACAGCTAGGTGGCGCTGCATGTGCTTCTCAGGATATGCATGGAGGCATATCTGTGTTTATAATGGTTGAACTAGCCACCTCCCACCTATGGGAGTGGCTACAAGTATATAATGTGACCATGTGGGTCACATGGAGGAAATGGATAAACCTGAGTGGTCTGTGTTCCAGGTCCTGGAGGGCCTCTGTGTTGGGAGGTCCTGGGAGTAGGACTAGATCCCTGAAGAGCACATGGGGGAGGCCTTGGACATGGGGGCCTGTGTGTTGGACGATCCCAGATGGGGATGGATGTCCTGAATAGCACACAGAGAGGACGCGTGTGCAGAGTCCGTGATGGCACTGCGTTTGGGGAAGCTACAGCCCGTCTGAGGATCTGGACTGTCAGGCGGCCTGGTGAGCAAGGCATTGCCCGGGACGGTGATCCCAGTTCGGCAGCTTCCCAGAGAGAGTACTGACAGGAGTCAGCGTATAGAGCAGAAGCTCCTGGAAGGTAACCCAGCGTATGGGGTGCTGTGCAGTCACCCATGGTAACTGGACGGAGTAAGGTCCAGCATGATTAGAGACTGCAACAGTAATGTCGTATGTTGGTGTCTGTTGTGTTCCATGGACATTAATGAACTGTATGGCGTGCAGTCACCCACGATAACTGGACACAGAGGTTCGGCGTGTTTAGTGACCGCGTTTCAAAGCCGTATACTATGATGTGAAGATTGATGTAAAGACTGCTTGTCGTTAATATTTCTGTGGCTTATGACTCCATAATAAACCACATAGACTGTTAAAGTGAAAACCCGTGCCTGACTACATTAATCCGCTGCCAAATGAGTGTCCCCCAATACACTCAGTAAGTGCAATCTTACACCTTGTAGAGGATAATGCCCCTATAAATTTCACCCATTTAGTGGTCTGCTCACTGCCTCCATTCTGCAGAAACTGAGGTCAGTTAAAATATGCTAATTAGGGTGTCTGGTGCACCCTTGGTGTGGCTAAACAGCTCCCTCACTGGTGATTGACAGGGCTTGCTTGCCCATAGTGAGCCTTGTCTTAAGAAAAAGCTCAGGTAAGCTAACGCTGTCAATCACAAGTGAGGGAGGAGGGGACATATAAATCCAGTGGTCAGGATGGAGTACTGAGCCACTTGGCCACACCCAGGATGCACTGCGCACACTAATTAGCATATTTGAATAAACTTGACTTTCTGGAGAACCAAGGCAGTGATTGGACAAGTATTATTTGGACCATAGCTACAACAGCGATATGTGCTTAGTTTATACGATCAGATTGGCTGACCGAGTCTCTTTAAGGAATAAAGTGATGAATAGGCAATCTGAAAATCATTTTCTGCATAATAGAGAAGCGAGATTCAGTTCAGGTTATGCAAGCCATTGAACTGTTCCAGGTGCAATACATGCTGGGGAATGAGGGGAAAGGAATTTCCAGTACCTATAGTGCTGACAGAATGCTGATGACTGGAAACTGCTCACTGAAAAGGTGTGAGTGGCATGAAAATCTGGGCAACACATTAGATTATGTGCTCAAAAAGCCAGGCATTTCCTGCTTTTCTGCAGGATTTGTGTGCAAGGATAGGTAGGATTTAAATGTACTTTTATTATGTTGTTATTAGATTCATTATTTGTTCTTTTTGAATAAATGTATTAAACTTACATTTATTTACTATTGTTGGTTTTTTATTTAGATTTATTATTTATTATGATTTAGATTTATTTTTCCTTAGGATTGTTTGCTTTATTGTTGTTTTCTAGAATTGTTGTTAGAATTGTTTTTCTTGTTAGATTCCTGCTGGACCTCATTTACACTTAGCAGTATAGTTTAGCTGTACGCCGTATAACCGATATCTAGCATTACACCAGTGCGGTGCTGCTCACAAGTGCCGGTGATTCTATATTTCCAGTTTTGCTTGTTTGCCAACTCCTAGTCTCCATTCTGCCGGTTTGATGAAATGTCACATTGATCCAATGAATATCTTTACCCTTCAGCGCTGCATCCGACTCTTTAATTTACCTCATTGGAACAATTTCCTTTGCCTTAATTATAAAGGAAGGGGGTTGTCTAGACAGGCTTCGTGTACATTAGAACAGAGCAGGATCAAAGTCCATCTTTTATTGACAGGCCAAACAGCCCAGGCTAAGTGATAACAGAAATGTGCTTAGTATTGTCCCAGAAACGTACTTGCCGGAGAGTGAGGACATGCGAGCAGATGCCTTCCTAAAGATGCAAGCAAGGTTTCCTTGAGAAGTGGTTTATATCATGGGATAAAGCCACAAATGCTCCTCTCGCAATGATGATACAGATGGAAAAATCTCAGTGTCTTGTCCATAGATCTGAGCGTCACTCTATGGGGCTCATTCAGACGTCACTGATTTTTCACCAGCATGTTAATAAGGGCCCGGTTTTTCTTCAGTTTTTTGGATCAGATTGTCATCAGTGTTTGGTCCCTGTGACAGTTTTTGCAATCAGTGTGGCATCGTTTTTTGTTGTATGCAAAAATAATCTGATGACGATTTCTCCAGCTTCTCCCAGCAAACAGTCATTAAGCACTGGACAGCACACAATTGCAACTATGACGCTATCTGTGCGCTGCCTGACTTTTTTGTGGATCTATAGACTTTAAGTTTGTGATTTTGATTGATTGTTAGGCTGAAAACCAGACTGGTTTCTTGCAGTCCGCGAAAAAATACAGACGTCTGAATGAGGCCGATATCCATGTCTAAGGGCCCAGATATCCATGTCTAAGGGCCTGATTCATCCAAGCTTTTATTCTGGAATTCTGCTGTAAAAAGCTTCAAAAAGTTGAAGCGTTTTGGTGCAATGCTAACATTTCCGGAATTTTGGATTCTCACACCATTTTTGCCTCAGCTCTGACAAAGTAGATGGTGCTAAGGTGGGACGGTGTCTTGGCAACCCCTGCTCTTCAATTTGGTGGTGGTCCTTATGCCACAAATCTTACTCCGGTCACTGAATTGGAGGAAGATTTATGGCGAGGCGCAAACTGCTTGTCAGATGCTCTTAGGAAGGCACTGTAGGGGGAAGAGTCAGACGGCCATATAACTGTGACGTGGATCGCAATGCTTGGATTGGCCGTCAGCTTTCCCTATCCGAGTGTGACAGCAGCGTAGAAATACAGGCCGTCACACTTGGGTCGGGAGAGCGGACGGCCAATCCGTTCATTGCATTGCGATCCACGTCAAAGTTATACGGCCGTCTGACTCTTCCCTAATGTGTAGGATAAAGAAACAGACCTAGTAATGAAAATCTGACTTTTCTTTTGCGTACCAGAAAAAACACTGATGTCTGAATGTGGTTAAAGGGAACCTGTCACCCCCAAAATCGAAGGTGAGCTTAAGCCCACCTGCATCAGGGGCTTATCTACAGCATTCTGTAATGCTTTAGATAAGCCCCCGATGTATCCTGGAAGATGAGAAAAAGAGGTTATATTATACTCACCCTGGGGGCGGTCCCGCTGCTGTCCGGTCCGATGGGCGTCGCGGTGCGGGTCCAGCGCCTCCTATCTTACGATGACGTCCTCTTCTTGTCTTCAGGCTGCGGCTCCGTCGCAGGCATAGTTTGCCCTGTTGAGGGCAGAGCAAAGTACTGCAGTGCGCAGGCGCCGGGAAAGGTCAGAGAGGCCCAGTGCCTGCGCACTGCAGTACTTTGCTCTGCCCTCAACAGGGCAGACAAAGTACGCCTGCGCCAGAGCCGCAGCGTGAAGACAAGAAGAGGACGTCATCTTAAGAAGATGGGAGGCGCCGGACCGGACCGCGACACCCATTGGACCGGAGCGGGAGCACCCCTGGGTGAGTATAATCTAACCTTTTTTTTTTTTTTTTCATCTTTCAGGATACATCGGGGGCTTATCTACAGCATTCCAGAATGCTGTAGATAAGCCCCTGATACCGGTGTGCTTAGCTCACCTTCGATTTTGGGGGTGACCGGTTCCCTTTAAAAGCATACAAGCCAACAGGTGGGGAGGACGCTCTTGTCTTCTGTTGCTTGACCATACAATGGCACACCGAGTTCTTCAGATCCATCTGGACTTTGTGCCTCTGTACGAGGTCTGGGCACGACTTTGCTGAGTTTTCTATAGACTGCATATGATTCGCTCTTCTCTCTAAACCCAACTGAGCCCATTGCTTGCTATTGAGCTGCAAATCGTTCTGCGCTAACCCGAGTGGAAGGGGTTAACTGCGTCCTTTAAGAATAATACAAGAGGAGGATTAGGTTGTTTCAATTGAAGCCATCATTGGCTTTGTATCGCTCAGGAGGAGGTTAAGAGACTGGAGAAAAGAAATCAATAGTAAAGCTATCCTGAATAGATTGTGCCCACATATTCTAAGAAAACTCATTATGACGGATGGAAGCGCACGGGGCTCCGGGTGGAGAAATCTGCACTTGGATTTTAATTGACTGTTTGCTCAATTGGAAAACAAAGTGGAAATCTTGTGTTTGGTAATGTATTCTTGGGTTCTTTTTTGGGTTTTACCATAGATTTGCCATGTCCGCTTTGCTTTCATTCATGCTGTGTGTCCATTGCGTGGGTCTGGATTACTGCACATCAGCGTGCAAGATGTAAGCCTCTCTGACACATTATATAATCAGTCCGCACAGCACAGATACCAGTGTCTGAACATATGTAGCACTGCCTGTATACAGATCAGATTGCTCCAGCCATTTATTCCCCGTCACTCATATATGTCAGGTGCTGGTGTGTCCTGCCGTAGGAGTGCTAATCTCCAGAAGAGCAAAGGATCCTGCCGTAGGAGCGCTTATCTCCAGGCGAGCAAAGGATCCTGCCGTAGGAGAGCTAATCTCCAGGCGAGCAAAGGATCCTGCCGTAGGAGCGCTAATCTCCAGGCGAGCAAAGGATCCTGCCATAGGAGCGCTAATCTCCAGGTGAGCAAAGGATCCTGCCGTAGGAGCACTAATCTCCAGGCGAGCAAAGGATCCTGCCGTAGGAGCGCTAATCTCCAGGCGAGCAAAGGATCCTGCCGTAGGAGCACTAATCTCCAGGCGAGCAAAGGATCCTGCCGTAGGAGCGCTAATCTCAAGGTGAGCAAAGGATCCTGCCGTAGGAGCGCTAATCTCCAGGCGAACAAAGGATCCTGCTGTAGGAATGCTAATCTCCAGGCGAGCAAAGGATCCTGCCGTTGGAGTGCTAATCTCCAGGCAAGTACACAATGACATGTTATAAAACTCCACATACCCGACTGTACACCAATTACACATATATGTGGAAACCCAGGAATTTGCATCTCGGCCCACCTGCTATTTGTTGGTCTACCAGTGCATTCTTCATAGGGTTTATTTAGTTTTAGAAGAGACATATATGCCAAGGTCTAAGTTTGCACCAGGGCTGTGGAGTTGGTAAGCCAAACCTCCGACTGACACGGACTCCTCAATTTCCCTGACTCCCGACTCCCCAGCACTGCCTCACTACTGAGCATGTACATAAAGTGCAGCACAGATTCATCTCTACTAAACAGATCCTTAGATGATTATTTATTATTATAGCGCCATTTATTCCATGGCACTTTACATGTGAAAAGGGGTATACATAAGAACAAGTATAATAATCTTAAACTATTCAAGTCACTGAGTGGTACAGGAGGAGAGAGGACCCTGCCTGTGAGGGCTTACAGTCTACAACGGAAGGGTGAGGATACAGTAGGTGAGG
Source organism: Ranitomeya variabilis (assembly GCF_051348905.1). Taxonomy (NCBI): domain Eukaryota; kingdom Metazoa; phylum Chordata; class Amphibia; order Anura; family Dendrobatidae; genus Ranitomeya; species Ranitomeya variabilis. The sequence continues at coordinate 646,599,738 of NC_135232.1, read as the reverse complement.
GTCGAGCTGGTTGTGCAGCGGTTTGGTGGAACGAGCGTTACTGCAGGTTGAAGGCTTGTCAGGAGAGGTGGGTTTTCAGGTTCCTTTTGAAGGTTTTCCACGGTAGACGAGAGTCTGATATGTTGTGGTGTAGAGTTCCAGATTAAGGGCTTGTTTCCATTTGCGAGAAACACGTCCGTGTCTCGCATGTGGAAACCAAGCTCTGGCACCGGCACTCCAGAGCGGAGCGTGCGGCTCCATGTGTTGCTATGCGGCCGCACGCTCCGCTCCCAAGTGCCAGCACCAGAGCTTGGTTTCCACATGCGAGACACGGACGTGTTTCTCGCAAATGGAAACAAGCCCTAAGGGGGATTCACTGGGGTAGTCTTGTATGTGATTGTGGGAAGAGGGGAGTAGAGAAGGAAATCTTGTGAGGATCGAAGGATGTGTGCTGGTACCGGAAAACTAGATGAAATGATGGACATTGTGGGATTCTGGTTACTTAAAGGTACCTTCACACGAAACGACATTATAACGATATCGCTAGCAATCCGTGACGTTGCAGCGTCCTCGCTAGCGATATCGTTTCGTTTGACACGCAGCAGCGATCAGGATCCTGCTGTGATGTCGCTGGTCGCTGAATAAAGTCCAGAACTTTATTTGGTCGTCCGATCGCTGTGTATCGTTGTGTTTGACACCAAAAGCAACGATACCAGCGATATTTTACACTGGTAACCAGGGTAAACATCGGGTTACTAAGCGCAGGGCCGCGCTTAGTTACCCGATGTTTACCCTGGTTACTAGCGTAAAATGTAAAAAAAACAAACAGCACATACTCACATTGCGTCCCCTGCAGTCTGCTTCCTCCTCTGACTCAGCGCCGCAAAGTGAAAGTGAAAGCAGCACAGCGGTGACGTCACCGCTCTGCTCTCACTGTACGGCGCTCAGTCAGTCAGGAAGTGGACGCAGGGGGACGTGAATGTAAGTATGTGCTGTTTGTTTTTTTTAGATTTTACGCTGGTAACCAGGGTAAACATCGGGTTACTAAGCGCGGCCCTGCGCTTAGTTACCCGATGTTTACCCTGGTTACCAGGGGACCTCGGCATAGTTGATCGCTGGAGAGCGGTCTGTGTGACAGCTCTCCAGCGACCAAACAGCGACGCTGCAGCGATCGACATCGTTGTCGCTATCGCTGCAGCGTCGCTTCGTGTGAAGGTACCTTAAGAGGTGATATCTGGTCCAGAGAGGTAGATCTGTGTGTCATCAGCGTAGATATTATACTGAAAGCCGTGGGACATTGAGCTGTCCCAGGCTGAAGTTGTAGATGGAGAAGAGAAGGGGTCCTAAAACTGCACCTCAGAACCTCGGAGGACACCGACAGATAGGGGAGGAGATGAGGAGGAATTGGTGTGTGAGTTGGAGACCCTGAATGTCCGGTCTGTTAGGTATGAGGAGATCCAGGATAGGGCCAAGTCTGTGATGCCAAGAGATGAAAAACTCTAGTAGTAAGAGGGAATGGTCCACTGTGTCAAAAGCAGAAGACAGGTCCAGGAGGGGGACGAAAGAGTAGTGTCGCTTGGATTTGGCAGTTAGTAGGTCATTGGAGACTTTAGTCAAGGCAGTTTCAGTGGAATGTTGAGGTCTGAAGCCAGATTGTAAGCCGTGAAAGAGGGAGTGGGAGGAGAGGTTATCAGGAACAGAACAGACATTTATAGGATATTTCATAACTTTCCCAAATTATTAAAAAAAAATAAAATACAGCACATCCTGCTTTGAACTACTGTACCCAATTTATTATATATTGTACGAGCCAGAGTCGGTCCACTTTACACAGACTCCAACTCTTAGGGTACTGTCACACAGTGCAATTTTGATCGCTACGACGGCACGATTCGTGACGTTCTAGCGATATCGTTACGATATCGCTGTGTCTGACACGCTACTGCGATCAGGGACCCTGCTGAGAATCGTACGTCGTAGCAGATCGTTTGGAACTTTCTTTCGTCGCTGGATCTCCCGCTGTCATCGCTGGATCGCACTTAGTAACCCGATGTTTACCGTGGTTACCAGCGTAAAAGTAAAAAAAAACAAACCGTACATACTCACCATCTGATGTCCGTCAGGTCCCTTCCCGTCCGCTTCCCGCTCTGACTGTCTGCCGGCCGGAAAGTGAGAGCAGATCACAGCGGTGACGTCACTGCTGTGCTGTGCTCTCACTGTACGGCGGCACTCAGTCAGAGCGGGAAGCAGACGGCAAGGGACCTGACGGACATCAGATGGTGAGTATGTACGTTTTTTTTTTTTTTTACTTTTACGCTGGTAACCACGGTAAACATCGGGTTACTAAGCGCGGCCCTGCGCTTAGTAACCCGATGTTTACCCTGGTTACCCGGGGACTTCGGCATCGCTCCAGCGCCGTGATTGCACAGTGTGACCGCAGTCTACGACGCTGGAGCGATAATCATACGACGCTGCAACGTCACGAATCGTGCCGTCGTAGCGATCAAAATTGCACAGTGTGACAGTACCCTTACTCCACCAAAATGGACTTCGTCTCCATGACTTTGACTTCTTAGCCCTGGTTGGCAGTGGCACAGGATCAGTGGATTGATGTCGTCATACCCTATGTAATAGATTTGTTTAGACATGGTGGCAACAGACAATTAATAGTCAGTTGGAAGACCCCCCTCCCCCCATATAGGAGAAGGGAAAAATAGGTCTTGGGGTATGTTCCCACGGTCAGTAAACGCTGCGGGTTGGACACTGCGTACATCTGCAGCGTCCATCCCACAGCAGCCAGATGTTACAGCATAGTGGATGGGATTTGAAGAAATCCCATCTCCACTATGCGTGCATCGGCACCCGCAGCTTCCCTGCGGAGAACCACATGTGGCACTTCTTTCCAGACAGCAGCATGTCAATTTATCTTGCGGAGATGCACAGGCTCCGCAAGATAAATGTCCCCGTGGGTTAAGGAGCCTGCTGAAAACTCTTCATGAAAGGACAGGAAATATGAGTCTAAAATAAAGGAGCGATCACTCGGCCGAGCTCTCCCATGTTCTCTGAGAGCCACCTTTTGACATATTGGCTGGCGGCTTATCTCCGGGAGAAGAATTTGATCGACATCTCTCCCAACCTGTCAATTTGGCCTTAAGGCTCCCATACCCATCAACCTAAATTTGTCCAAATCTGCTTAGTCTAATGTGTACAGATAATATTGTCGTCTATGAGGGTCAAGCAGCTTAAATTTTTCTGCCCAAGCTTTTTGTTTAGCTGGAGATGAGCAGCTACCAGGGGTGTCTGACCTCCGCTTTCTCCATGTTTAGTGGAGTCAAGCATTCATGTGTATAATGGGGTGGGGAGAGATTACTGTCATGTATGATCCTTTTTAGGATGGTATTATTATATTTTTGTTTTCTTTATTATTAGCGAGCTCTGTGCATATCCATTTCATTGTACCACACCCAGACCTAGTGCACCTTATGGAATTCGGGAACGATGCCTTAAAATTCATTAGCCGTCTGCTCTTATGATCTATGTATCAGTACGTGCCCCTAGGTGACTGCAGGAGGCTTTCATTTATGTGAAGGCGATCCATCATCCGAGATTACTGCACCATGTAACGTATGCTCCTTCACTTACTCAACTCTTTTATGTTTGATAGCTTTAATTCATTTGCTGTGTTTTTCCAATTAGCTTTTTCAATTACACTTTTAATTCTGCAGGAAACTTTCCTTTTTTTGTTCTTCTTTTCCTTAACCGTTTTTATTTTTTGCAACCTGTTGATTGGACAGTGTTGTGTTAAGTTTGCAGTGGATTCCATCAGGATGAGTTTCAAATACCTGACATTCACTTTCTCCACAAAGAATGAGAGAGAGAAAAAAAAAAAAAGCAGCACAAAAACCCCCAAACATATACAGAAAAGAGGATTAACAAGTAAGAAGAATAGTTTTAACCTTTTATTATTTTTCTTTTTTTATTTCTTTATTTATGGAGGTTATGCTCCAAAAAGAACTCCTTCTAAAACGCAGGGCCGCGCTTAGTAACCCGATGTTTACCCTGGTTACAGTGTAAAATGTAAAATAACAAACAGTACATACTCACATTCGCGTCCCCCGGCGGTCCGCTTCCTGCACTGACTGAGCACCGGCCCTAACAGCAGAGCGGTGACGTCACCGCTGTGCTGTACTTTCACTTTACGGCCGGCGCTCAGTCAGTGCAGGAAGCAGACAGCGAGGGACGTGTGACAGACATCAGAGGGTGAGTATGTACTGTTTGTTTTTTTTACTTTTACGATGGTAACCAGGGTAAACATCGGGTTGCTAAATGCGGCCCTGCACTTAGTAACCCGATGTTTACCCTGGTTACAAGCGAACGCATCGTTGGATCGGTGTCACACACACCGATCCAACGATGACAGCGGGAGATCCAGCGACGAAAGAAAGTTCCAAATGATCTGCTACGACGTACGATTCTCAGCAGGGTCCCTGATCGCTGCTGCGTATCAGACACACCGATATCGTATGGATATTGCTGGAACGTCACGGATCGTACCGTCGTAGCGACAAAAGTGCCACTGTGAGACAGTACCCTTAGAATTGAGACCCCCCCCCATACACATTAGTCTAAGGGTACCGTCTCACAGTGGCACTTTTGTCGCTACGACGGTACGATCCGTGACGTTCCAGCGATATCCATACGATATCGCTGTGTCTGACACGCAGCAGCGATCAGGGACCCTGCTGAGAATCGTACGTCGTAGCAGATCGTTTGGAACTATTTCGTCGCTGGATCTCCCGCTGTCATCGCTGGATCGGTGTGTGTGACACCGATCCAGCGATGCGTTCGCTTGTAACCAGGGTAAACATCGGGTTACTAAGCGCAGGGCCGCGCTTAGTAACCCGATGTTTACCCTGGTTACCATCGTAAATGTAAAAAAACCCAAACCGTACATACTCACATTCCGGTGTCCGTCAGGTCCCTAGCCGTCTGCTTCCCGCACTGACTGACTGCCGGACGGAAAGTAAAAGCAGAGCACAGCGGTGACGTCACCGCTGTGCCCTGCTTTCCGGCCGGCACTGACAGTCAGTGCAGGAAGCTGACGGCGAGGGACCTGACGGACACCGGAATGTGAGTATGTACGGTTTGTTTTTTCTTACATTTACGATGGTAACCAGGGTAAACATCGGGTTACTAAGCGCGGCCCTGCGCTTAGTAACCCGATGTTTACCCTGGTTACCCGGGGACTTCGGCATCGTTGGTCGCTGGAGAGCTGTCTGTGTGACAGCTCCCCAGCGACCACACAACGACTTACCAACGATCACGGCCAGGTCGTATCGCTGGTCGTGATCGTTGGTAAATCGTTTTGTGTAACGGTACCCTAATGGCGGCCGCGTCCGGTGATATCGGCAGGTTCTGCTGACACTGATATGTAAAGGAATGCATGTTGATCTCGCTTGTCGAATTTTGAATTGCTGACCGCTTTGGTTCTTCCCAGAATAAGCCGCCGGCAAAGATGTTTGACGGTGTGTTTCTCATAGAGGACACAGAAGCACTCAGCCAACCGAGTTCTCTTGTGTAGAGAGTCTGGCAAGAAGGTTGCCGGATGAGTGGTCCACCTATTCCTGAAAAGAAAAGGATCGTCAGCCCGAAATTGGGGGCACACACATCAGCCCAATACACATTAGATGGCGGACAAAAGATACTTCGGCAGATCAATCAGTTAGCCATCTCATGTGTATGGGAGGGTCTTTGCGTTGGCCGAACCCACCAATATCGACTTGTTCGGCTGATGTTAGTCTTGTGTATGGTGCCCCTGACTTTCCCTCAATTTCAGAATGCTGGTCCTTTTTTTTTTTTTTTTTCTCAGCAAGATAAGCCACCACCAGAGCAGTCAAGCGTCGGCTCTCTCATAGAGAGCACCGGAGCGCTTCCGAGCTTCAGCCGAGATGGCTGCTGGCCAAATCATCGTGCTGCCCACAGTCAGTGTATAGGAAGCTTGACCCCTTCTAAAGTGCCCCCTTCAGAATAGATACCTGTCAGCGAAATGATCATTTGGCCGTTCACTATGTGCCCTGTACACCGGCTCCAGTGTTCTCTATGAGAAAGGAGGAAGGCTCTGGCAGCAGATTATCTCTCATAGAATAAAAGGATTGGCAGTCTGAAGTAGGACAAGCCTGATCTAACTCAACCCTAAAAATCATTTGCCGTTGGATAGTTGGGGGCTCCCATACACATAAAACTGTTGATGGATCTCACCGATATTGCCAAGTGTGGCCGACTTTAGTATGTGTATGGGAGAGGGGTCTTATGAGTGTGTTTTTTTTTTTTTTTTATTTTGTCTGTCAAGGTTCCTTTGTTCTTGCTGTCAAAATTTGCCCAAATGGATAGTTCTTGTAAAAATGAGCGATATTGCAATTTACTGCTTATTAAAATTTTCAGACATTCTTGAGATATTAACACTTTTCTTTTGTTTATAGCTCGTTGCTTAGGAGACCGACCACCACTGCTGTGTAGGTTGTAAGCATTGCTTTGAAGGTGGATGGAAATGGGAGATAATGGTGCTCTCCAGTGATCCTGGCTAGCATCAAAACAGGGCTTAGTTACAAGCTCAATAGAAAAGCTCCTGTAAGCCTAGTACATGTCCTGAAGCGTTGTCATCTCAAGAATGTCACAACATTTTTAATAAGCCATGAATTGCATAATTGAATTCTGCAGAAGGGAATAACCTCTTTTAAGAAGCATTCATACAATTACAGTAACTTTTTTATACATGTGTGCTGCTAATATATCTAGATTTACCGTAGTTATCATTTCTCTGGATTCACATCTGCAACATAGAACTTACGTAGCTCACCCAGATACTAGCTAGCATGTTAATACTTTCTGTGTGCCCAACTGTAGCTTCAAAACTATTGTCAGCTCACATTTACTCTGATGAAATAGTAAAAGCTGCAGCCGATCAATGACTACTGATCGACTGGAGCCTCCACATGACAAAACAATGTCATGCGGCCCACTGGGAATGCTGACATCTCTTCTGGAACCAGGCCAAAGCAAGAGGTGAGTATTCGTCCTGGTTATTTTTCTGGCCCTGCAGTGGTATAAGTGGGGTGGTGTTCTCTTCAGTAGTGGACAACCCCTTTAAATTTTTCCTTTCTGTAATTCGACACATGTAATATACACTGCTCAAAAAAATAAAGCGAACACTTAAACAACAGGATATAACTCCAAGTAAATCAAACTTCTGTGAAATCAAACTGTCCACTTAGGAAGCAACACTGTTTGACAATCGGTTTCACATGCTGTTGTGCAAATGGAATAGACAACAGATGGAAATTATTGGCAATTATCAAGACACACTCAATAAAGGAGTGGTTCTGCAGGTGGGGACCACAGACCATATCTCCGTACCAATGCTTTCTGGCTGATGTTTTGGTCACTTTTGAATGTTGGTTGTGCGTTCACACTCATGGTAGCATGAGACGGAATCTACAACCCACACAAGTGGCTCAGGTAGTGCAGCTCATCCAGGATGGCACATCAATGCGAGCTGTGGCAAGGTTTGCTGTGGCTGTCAGCGTAGTGTCCAGAGGCTGGAGGTGCTACCAGGAGACATAGAGGGGGCCGTAGGAGGGCAACAACCCAGCAGCAGGACCGCTACCTCAGCCTTTGTGCAAGGAGGGACAGGAGGATCACTGCCAGAGCCCTGCAAAATGACCTCCAGCAGGCCACAGATGTGCATGTGTCTGCACAAACGGTTAGAAACCGACTCCATGAGGATTGTCTGAGTGCCCGACGTCCACAGATGAGGGTTGTGCTCACAGCCCAACACCAAGCAGGACGCTTGGCATTTGCCACAAAACACCAGGATTGGCAAATTTGCCACTGGAGCCCTGTGCTCTTCACAGATGAAAGCAGGTTCACACTGAACACATGTGACAGACGTGCCAGAGTCTGGAGACGCCGTGGAGAGCGATCTGCTGCCTGCCACATCCATCAGCATGACCAATTTGGCAGTGGGTCAGTAATGGTGTGGGGTGGCATTTCTTTGGAGGGCTGCACAGCCCTCCATGTGCTCGCCAGAGGTAGCCTGACTGCCATTAGGTACCGAGATGAGATCCTCAGACCCCTTGTGAGACCATATGCTGGTGCGGTTGGCCCTGGGTTCCTCCTAATGCAGGACAATGCCAGACCTCATGTGGTTGGAGTGTGTGAGCAATTCCTGCAAGATGAAGGCACTGAAGCTATGGACTGGCCCGCCCATTCCCCAGACCTGAATCCTATTGAACACATCTGGGACATCATGTCTCGCACCATCCACCAACATCACGTTGCACCACAGACTGTCCAGGAGTTGGCAGATGCTTTAGTCCAGGTCTGAGAGGAGATCCCTCAGGAGACCATCCACCGTCTCATCAGGAGCATGCCCAGGCGTTGTAGGGAGGCCATACAGGCACGTGGAGGCCACACACACTACTGAGCATCATTTCTTTGTCTTGAGGCATTTCCACTGAAGTTGGATCAGCCTGCAACATCATTTTCCTCTTGAAATAATGATTTGAGCATCATTCCAACTCCAGACCTCTGTGGGATATTAGTTGTGATTTACGTTGATCATTTTTAGGTTTTACTGTCCACAACACATTCCACTATGTAATGAATAAAGATTTACAACTGGAATATTTCATTCAGTGATATCTAGGATGTGGGATTTTAGTGTTCCATATATATATATATATATATATCTCTTTCCCTCTGGAGACACGGACAGGGGATGATACTGTGATCTGTGAGTCAGGCCCTGGGAAACGAAGGGGAGTCAGTGGGAGCTTACCGCCCTCATTATCTGGCTCTCATCACAGCCTGCTCTGACATAAGCCCTGGAGACATGAGGTGAAAGCATCAGGACCCCTAGGAAGTGTGATCCTCTACAGGGTCACCCGTCAGTAAATGGCCAAACAGCAGCTGTTGTCAGCCACTTATTAATCTGTTGCACTGACCAGACCTATAAAGGACTGAGCTAATGACTAACCAGGAGAAGACCTGCCATCTTGTTACTTTCTTGGTGTATCCCTGGCACACGTATAATGATCACTTACTTACAGGAGTCTTGTCTGATTTTCACCGCCTTTGTACGGGTGATTTTGATTCGTGACTCAGATCAAAAACGGACATGATTGCTTGATTTTTTTTATTTTTCTTGGTAAAAAAAAACAAACCCAAAAACAAAACACGGACATGTGAACAGCCCCATTGACTAAAATGGGTACGTGTTGTATCCGTAAAAAAAATTGCATCCTCAAGATGTTTTTTTGTTGTTGTTTACTTTGCAGCATGTCAAATGTTTTAGTGTTTTTGCAGCGTTTTTTCACCCATTCAAATGACTGGGGAAAAAAAGCACGTAAAAACGTATAAAAATTAACTTAAGCGCGCTTTTTTTTTTCCCCTGCCACCACTCTGGTTGTTGGTGCAGCCTGCATTCACACATCAGAGTGCGGACCAGGCATAGGAGTGCACATAGATTTGTTCAACTTTGGGGACTTTTTGTTAAATTAAATTTTTGTATTTTTCGCTAAAAATCAGTTTTGTTTTTGGATTTTATTAAACTGTTTGCACCTTTTTTTTTTTTTTTGCTTTTTCAAGCTTTTTTTTTCTCGTACATTCAGCTTTTGTGTGGTCTGTGGTTGTGAATCAGCTGATAATTCAGAAAAAAGGCAGATAGGAGAGTTACAAACTCCCATCAGACCATCTGAATGAGCTCACTTATGGATTCTCAGTTAACTCATTCTGCAGCCAGCAATAGTGCCACTATCGAAGGGCATAGAAGGAAAACGGTTCCAAATTTTTAATGAAACCCAATTACAAAAATTATTTTTAGCCAAAAATACATAAATTTAATAAAAGAAAAAGTCCCCAAAGGTGAACATATCAATGTACGCTCCCATGCGTACTAATGTGCATGAGTTAGTGATGAGCAGATCCGGTTCAGCATCCAGGCAGTGGTACCTGGCAGTTGATGGAAGGCCCTCGAATCGCTTACCTTTTTGTGTCCATGGTGCAGGTTGATTAACTAGGGTTGGCGCAACATCTTTTTTTTTTTTTTTTTTTACCTTCAACTAATATGCAAAAAAAAAAAAATTCTTATCTCTGAAAGAGGCTACATTCAGAGAAGGTGTTAGTTCATGGCCCAGTCAAATTTTGGTTGGCACTGTAGCTGAGTGACACATCGTTGGAATCGGGCTCTCTGCCCCTACATCGTGCTGCTTTTGGATTGCATAACAAAACCTGTCGACAGATTCCCTTTGTTTGTTTTGTATTTTTTAAATTGACTAAAATTGCATTTTTTTTCTTATTTTTTGATTGCAAAATTTTTCCTGGTATTTGACACAGTACTTTTTTTTTGGCTCAGTTTTTGTCTTGCTCTGATGAGAAATGTATGCGAGCCAAGAAAAGCCCGACGTCAGCAATCAGCCAGGAGTGTTCCCAGTTGTGATTGGCAATCTTGTTAATGGGAGCGGGGTGGAATAATGCCGTCCACGGTCACCGGCAGGTTTTACATTCACATTTCTCTGTGCCGCTGCGGCTGGATTTCTGTAGGAAGTAATATTTTTACTTGACTCTTCAGATGACCGGTTTCCCTTCTGGCTTCCTCCTGCCTCTTGCGAGCGTAAATAATAGATCTTTCTATGCTCATTGGAAATCTGTTCATGATATAGTTTCAAACTCCATGCAATGTTCTCACCACGTCTGTTTCCAAAAACCAAAAAAACAAAAACTGGTACTGTATACTAATTGTGTACGGTAAACCCAAAGAAATGAGCTGCATCGTATGTAGGTAGGTGCACATTCACACTGTGGTCATAAAGAAGCATAACCTAGGATTAAAATAAATGAGCCAATACCCTGCAGTAAGTAAGTAAATAGTAATAGTAGTACATGTAAATAACATACAGTACTTAGTTGACAATTTTTTGATCAAAAAAGGCATACAAGCCATCCCACCGTGACAAGGTGATCCAATCGGGATGGCCCCTAACTAGTATTTCACCAACAGGCTTTAAAATAGAAGGGGCTAGGCCTGACTGTTAAAGCAACATTTAGTCTATACGGGCAGGTGGAAAGCTATAGAGTCAGCTCTGGGTTTTGCTCCGTCCCGTCTATTTTGAGGCCTGCTGGCACATAGAAAGGAGAGGTGAACTACAAGAGTTGGGGTCCATCTTGATTGCGGTCACCTTGTCTTGATGGGATGGCTTTTATGCTTTTTTGATCGAAATAATGTCACGTACCCTATATTATTTATGTGTACTATTATTTACTTACTGCAGGGGATTTGCTCATTTTGTTTTTTATCCTAGTTTTATAATTGTGTCCTGTGTAGAACAGATTGCTCAGATAGTTATACACTAAAGGTACCTTCACACTAAGCGACTTTACAACGACAACGATCCGTGACGTTGCAGCGTCCTGGATAGCGATATCGTTGTGTTTGACACGCAGCAGCGATCTGGATCCTGCTGTGATATCGCTGGTCGTTGCTGAAAGTCCAGAACTTTATTTGGTCGTCAGATCGGCAACCAGGGTAACCCGATGTTTACCCTGGTTACCATTGTAAATGTAAAAAAAAAACAGTACATACTCACCTTCTGATGTCCGTCAGGTCCCTGGCCGTCTGCTTCCCGCACTGACTGTGAGCGCCGGCCGGCCGTAAAGCACAGCACATCGGTGACGTCACCGCTGTGCTCTGCTTTTACTTTACGGCCGGCCGGCGCTCACAGTCAGTGCGGGAAGCAGACGGCCAGGGACCTGACGGACATCAGAATGTAAGTATGTACTGGTTTTTTTTTACATTTACAATGGTAACAGGTTAAACATCGGGTTACTAAGCGCAGCCCTGCGCTTAGTAACCCGATGTTTACCCTGGTTACCCGGGGACCTCGGCATAGTTGGTCGCTGGAGAGCTGTCTGTGTGACAGCTCTCCAGCGACCACACAGCGACGCTGCAGCGATCGGCATCGTTGTCGATATCACTGCAGCGTCGCTTAATGTGACGGTACCTTTAGTATTGAATGAAATACTCCTGTATATGTCAGATTCTTATGTTATAATTTGTTCTGCCACTTTTTATTTTTTTTCAAATCATTTTATGCTTGATAAACCATTGTGTTTATGAAAACTACAACAAGCAACCCAGCAAGTGACACATCGCTGGAATCGGGGTCTTTGTCTCTACATTATGCTGCTCTGTTTAGGTGGACAAAATCTGGTGACCGATTCCTTTTTAAGGCCCCTATACACATTATACTAACGGCGTCCAAGCCCAACGACATCAGCGAGCTTGTGTATGGGGCCTGCTGACTATCCCTGAAGAAATCATGGTGGAGGTAAGGATCCCGAATCTCATACCTTTTGTTCTGAGATACGACTCTGCCGCTCTCTTGAAGAGAACACAGGAGCACTTGGCAGAGCGTGCACTCCTGTGTTTAGGAGAAGCAGCCGAGATATCTGCCACTGTTCAGCCTACTGCTATCCATTGCTTATGGGGAGGTGTGATGTCGAATGAACATTTTGCTCAATCCTCGGCTGAATGGTGGCGGGTTCATACGGGCTGTGATCGCCAATGAGTTTTCTTGTGAACAATTGTCGGTCCATATAATCGGCCCGCTTTCTTAACAGTGCAGATAACCAAATTGGTTTGTGTGTCGTCTTTTCTCTTATGACCATGAACCTAAAACAGAAGGGTTCAGTATTGTTAAACCAACCAGATATCTTAAATTCACTTATTCAATGTCTCCATTTCAGAATCACACCCCTCCTCCTCCCCCATTTTTTGTCATTAGCACCTCTATCACCCAGTGTGAACTTGGCCTTAGAATACCCCGACACTTATTTTGACCTCGGATACCTTTTGTGAATGTGCAGCCGGTGGCGGTATAAATAGTCAGCCATTGGCACGATTTGCCACGTAGCGGTCAGGCGTGTTTTTCTGTCACGTCAGATATACATTATCCATGTCAATTTGATGTGATGGCGTTAGAAACTAATTTTCCACCCTTTTTTTTAATCTCTGTTTTATTGCTCATAAGGATGCGATCCTTACATTTTATCAGCTCATTCATTGATGGCGGACATGACTGATCTTACATAACCCACAGGACGATCCCGCTGGTAAACAATTTGCTGACGGCGGGCAAGTCCTCCGCTACATGCCAAGCAATAAGTGCTTCACAGGAGAGGACGCCGTCCGTGGAGGTTTATGGTGTGCCTGACGGAGGAACCTTTAATACACAGGCTCTAATGAACATGCCACTTAGGACGAGATGAAAAATGTGTGAACCATAGGAAGCGCTTTATCTCGGAGAAGAGCTGTCAGCATTCTCGCCTCTAATGAACATATCGGGAGCTCGGGGAGGGAGTTTCAGAGGTGCTGATAAAAGATTCTTCCGTATGAGCTGAGAATGAAAATCGTCAGACTAATTAATATGCGCTGCGGATGATGAGCCGGATACCTATATTTAATGAAACAACCCCCACAGTTACATAACACACGCCATTGCCGAGCAGCACTGCGTTCTTAACGGGGTTGGTTCATGTTCGCAAAGTGATTTTTAAGTAAAATGTATCTCCGTCGTGTGCGCGTGGGATCTTTCTGTTGTAGCAACATTATCACGGCACACACACGGACTTCGTGAGTTGGAAATATGGCTACTGTATGCCTGTGAATTAGGGCTTAGGTTAGGTTCATATTCGAGCTCTCTAAACCGAGCACTACATTGTCATGGGTTTCCTTTGGAAACTGCCAAAAAGCTATATTCTGATGGAAATAAAATGTTCAGCTCACCGTACGAAAAAAGTTTTGAACTCGCACAAGTTTAGAAACAGGATATCCTGAAAAACCTATGCGTTTCTAACCTATAAATTTGTGCAATTCTTAGTAAAAAAAAATGTTTTGCATGATGTCCAGTTTTTAAGCTTGTGTGCTTTTAATGGTTCAATAAACCTTTTTTTTTTTTTAACTTGAAAATTTGGAGATCGAGCACTGGACAAGGTTTTTTTTCGTTCCCAAAATGCAACAAAAATGTGGTTCAATTTTGTTCAGGTTGGGAAATTAGTCTTTCCAGAATGGAGGCCATATCCTGTTCACAAATGGGTGAATGGCTCCACCGGAATCCAGGTTTTTGGGGATTCCAACGTAGTGCTTGTCAAAGATGAGCACTGGAAATGTGAAAAGAGCTTTAGCTGGAGGCTGAAACATGCAACCCCCACGGCGATATTATAACCCAAGTTCTCATATTTTATCCTTCTCTGAACTGATGAGGGGCAAGGATTCTGAAACTGGATCTCTAGTTTGGCTTTATCCCTGGTCACGTTTCAAGGTTCTTCTGTGGGTGTGAATATTGGCTTAGTAGTGACCTGTCGGTGGCACTAGTATCATTTTTATTCCTTCTGGAGGTGAGCTACTTTGCAAATGTTCATCATGGCACGTTGCCTGTAAGACTTCATACACCATCTAGGTCTCCTTCATCCAAACTATCTCCTTTCCCTGAATTGCCTTACTTTCCAAAAGAGGAGAGTGTTGGTCCCGACCTTGGTAAAGCATCCTACTGGAAATATTGAGTGGTCCTAACAAATTTATACACTTTGATTTTGGCCTTACGGACCATCATTTTTGCATAAGCCCACTTTGATTTTGGCCTCATGGACCATCATTTTGGCACCCGCCTAGCTTATGGGCATAACTGTTACCAAGCTTGGCCACGGCCTTTGATCGTACTATGAGGTCAGACCAGTGTTCGCTTACATCACACAATGACCCACGCCTGATCTCTCCCAGCATCATCTGGCAGGGAAGCATTCTGTGAAACCAGCAGTAGCCAGAGTTTTGAAGTCTTTGGGCCAAAATCACTGGCCAAGTCCTTAATCATCATCCATTATTTCTCGTGGGACATCATATTTACTGATCTAGATGTTCCCACCATCACACCGCTGTTTATGGAAAGGCTGGTGTTACTAAGCAGGTGGCGACGTGCTTATTTTGTGTGTTTTTCTGTAGCCGCTGTCTAAGGCTACGTTCACATTTGCGTTGTGCGCCGCAGCATCAGCGACGCAACGCACAACGTAAACAAAAACGCAGCGAAACGCATGCACAACGCTGCGTTTTGCGCCGCATGCGTCCTTTTTTTGATTGATTTTGGACGCAGCAAAAATGCAACTTGCTGCGTCCTCTGCGCCCGGACGCGTGCGCCGCAGTGACGCATGCGGCGCAAAACGCAAGTGCGACGCATGTCCATGCGCCCCCATGTTAAATATAGGGGCGCATGACGCATGCGGCGACGCTGCGGCGCCCGACGCTGCGGCGCAGACCGCAAATGTGAACGTAGACTAACTTATTTGCTGACTTAAAGGGGCCCGAGGATTGCAAACTTCTCTTTTAGTCTCGTAAAGTCAAGAGATTTTTTTGAGGAGAACCGATGAGCTCAAAGAAGTCCACAAATGGTCTAGCACTGAGTTCGTAGTTTGCTGGCCACCAGTAAACTTAAACGCACACATAGGGCTTGTTCACACGGTGTGTTTTTTTTTCCCTGTAGATCAGCAAAAAACACGCAGCATTTTCCGGTACCAGCAAAGTGAATGACATTTTTTAAATCTCATGCCCACAGTGCAGATTTGTGGCGGGATCCTCCCTTGCATGCATGTAACCCAAAGGTCAATGAGGGCATTTCTGTGGCCAAAAAAGCTAATGCCAAAATGGTGTAGTGGTCAAGCTGCACATCTCATCCTTTCTATTGAACTAGGACATACCCGCAGCGAGAATTGACCGTTTTAGTCTATTTTTGCTACAGATATTCTCTGCAGCACATCCAGATGAAAATCTGCTGCGTTTAACCCCTAACAGAGACTCTCCTTCCAATACACATGCAAGATAGGAACATATTTCTACATGTGCATCTGTGATAGCGATTATCTGAGCTCCCCAGCTTTACTCAGCGTTCCTGGCAGTCCTGGGTAATTGCATCTCTGGGAGCGGAGCTGGTAGCGGGCTCGTCACGTCTATTTGACATCTGCAGTCACTATGGGAACTGAATATTGCTTTGTGCGTCGCAGTGATAAAAGAATCAGTCCGAACACATACTCCAGGATTCGATGAAAGGGGCGTTAAATAACCAAATTCTCCGAGTCTGCAATTTATGAATATTTGTGACCGGATCTGCCAGAATATTAAAATGGAACCTGTTTGCTGGTGATAAAATACGCGGAAACCCCACGCTAACCGCTCATTTATATCCCATTCCTAATTCTCAGACTGGGGCTACTTGGATAGGAGTAAAGGTGGTCTCTAAAATCTGTGTTGGGGCTCATTCAGACGTCCATTTATCGGGTACGAGTTTTATCTGTATTTTTCACAGATTGTACTTGCCCCTAATGTTAACAGCTCCATGGACTGAATATAGGTCTACTCTTTTTTTTATATTTTTCCTCAAAATCGCAGAAACATGTCCGATAATGATCCAAGTGTCGGATCAAAATCGACAATGCAAGTCTATGGGTCTGGAAAAAAATTGGACAACACACAGATGCCATCTTGAGTGGTGTCCATCTTTCATCTTCTCCCCACCCCATTCCCATACACTCTCTATAGAGACCCTTCGCTCTGGGGGGGCACGGAAAAGCCATTGGGGACTTGATTTGTCCTTGTCACCTGATATCCAAGGTCCCCACATCCCCACCCAACTTTTCAAAGTAGGTTTTCCCTGAAATAACGCACCGTAAAGCGTACACGGCTGTAATAATGCATCTGGTTCCTGCTGCCCCAGGTTTAGGGGTCGTAAATTGTCTCTCATTTTAAATAAAAATTTAACTCATTCTGCCACTACGAGATTGTGTGAACCTCGAAATTGCTTGCCATGTCCTAAGTACGTGTTGGAGAGGACCTGTCACCAGGTCAGATGTGGCCAGGTTTTGCTCTTATTTTATACCCGCTGTTCCCTTGTCTATGCAATTTACACACAAAACATGACTTGTAAAATCACATCTTCATTTTTTTTTCTCATTGGCTTTTTTTAATTAATTTATTTTTAATGAGAAAGTTGAATCTTAGCAAAGTTAAATGTACTTGGAGGACTTTAACAATACCGACTGTCATGCCAGGATAGTTCCCTTTTTGGTGTAAAAGCTGAGTACATGATCCTCCTCTATAGTGTGTGTGTGTGTGTGTTTAGGTGTAGGACATGTGGCAGTTCACAGAAAGGTGAGTCTTGGTTACACTCAAGGCCCAGACGCCGGTGAGTCACCCAGGTGCCTCATATTTCATTCCTCTGCGCACTTCTCTGGAGCAAGGCGCTGTCTGGGCTGTGCTCGCCGATGTCTGCTGATAGGGTGTATGCTCTGTCAACACCAAGGAGACATACAGCAGTCTGATGCTCACCTGGTGACCGTCTGGGATCTGTTCTGTCTGATACAAGGTGACAGTCTGGGATCTGTTCTGTCTGATACAAGGTGACAGTCTGGGATCAGATCTGTCTGATACAAGGTGACAGTCTGGGATCTGTTCTGTCTGATACAAGGTGACAGTCTGGGATCAGATCTGTCTGATACAAGGTGACAGTCTGGGATCAGATCTGTCTGATACAAGGTGACAGTCTGGGATCAGTTCTGTTTGATACAAGGTGACAGTCTGGGATCAGTTCTGTCTGATACAAGGTGACAGTCTGGGATCTGTTCTGTCTGATACAAGGTGACAGTCTGGGATCTGTTCTGTCTGATACAAGGTGACAGTCTGGGATCTGTTCTGTCTGACACTCGCAAGGTGACAGTCTGGGATCTGACCTGACGCTCACAAGGTGACAGTCTGGGATCTGATCTGACGTTCACAAAGTGACACTCTGGGATCTGTTCTGTCTGACACTCGCAAGGTGACAGTCTGGGATCTGATCTGACGCTCACAAGGTGACACTCTGGGATCTGATCTTTGTAAACGGAGTTTAAAAAATGCTGTGAAAATTTTTGCAGGACAGTTGGAACAGAATTTGATGTAAAAGGATCCATAGTTCATCTTCTCGCTTCTCCGGTAGCAATCTCATCTCTCTACCGTTTCTCCCATACGAAGGAGCGCTCTGCCGTCTCCTGTATGCAGGAGCAATCCCGTACGCAGGAGCGCTCTCTGCCGTCTCTCCTGTACATAGATTGTCTGTTGAATCCAACCAATCTTGAGGGTTTTGCCATCGTTAATTTAGTTTCAACATTTTTATTTCTGAGAACATCATTAAACATAGACACAGATCATAATGTTCAAGGATCCCCTCGCAGGGGGAAATATGATTAAATAAGATGAGGAAAGTTACATTATCCTTGAAGATATTATATTATTTGTATAAATCCATTGAATAACAATTTTAACTCCATTATATTTGGGTTAATGGGGGGGGAAGGAATGGGGAAAAAAGGGGGGGGGGGGGGTACAGAGAACATTGAGTGTTATTCATGAGAGCTAAGTTGACGTGAGATACCAGATTGAATGAACCAAGAATTAAGGTTATCAAGATGTATAAGTATAGTCGTGTGTTATGTAGCTAGAGACAAATGTTCTAGAAAGGTCGTCGTCATTCTGAGCTTGGATCCAAGGATCCCATATACTCCAATAAGTATCAATAGTTTCAGACTTAGTAGCCTCAATTTTTTCATATTTGCCATCGTTAGTTTAATGTATACGTGGCGCTTTAGATATTGATGACCTCTCCTTATATCCGGTCACTGGTGGTCTGGCATGCCCACCAATCTGCCGCAACAGCTGGATGTGCACAGTGTTAAGAACCAGGACCGCACAGCTCCACTCGTTGTGTCGTGGCCGTCCTTGGGTACTTCAGCTTTGCTCTCATCCACTTTAATATTGTCTGCCCCCCACCAATCTGATATTGATATTGATGACCTATCCCAAGAATAGGCCACCAGTATCAAAGCTCTGGAAAAAACCTTTCCAAGCTATTTTTCATGCAAGCTTTGATATAATAGTAACATTTTTATGCCGAATCATTCAACCCATTAAAGGGAACCTGTCACCGCCCAAATCGAAGATGAGCTAAGCCCACCGGCATCAGGGGCTTATCTACAGCATTCTGTAATGGGGCAGGGGCGGTCCCAGTGAGGTCCGGTCCGATGGGCATCGCGGTCCGATGGGCATCGCGGTCCGGGACCTCCCATCTTCATAGGATGATGTCCTCTTCTGGTCTTCACGCTGCAGCTCCGGCGCAGGCGTACTTTGTCTGCCCTGTTGAGGGCAAAGTACTGCAGTGCGCAGGCACCAGGCCTCTCTGACCTGTCCCGGTGCCTGCGCACTGCAGTACTTTGCTCTGCCCTCAACAGGGCAGACAAAGTACGCCTGCGCCGGAGCCGCAGCGTGAAGACCAGAAGAGGACGTCATCCTATGAAGATGGGAGGCCCCGGACCATGATGCCCATCAGACCGGACCGCCCCTGGGTGAGTATAATCTAACCTCTTTTTCTCATCTTTCAGGATACATCGGGGGTTTATATACAGCATTACAGAATGTTGTAGATAAGCCCTTGATGCTGGTGGGCTTAGCTCATCTTCGATTTTCAGGGTGACAGGTTCCCTTTAAGCACATATTTCAGACATGAACCCATAAGTAGCTGTGTATTTTAGATTAACATTGGCCAAACTGTCTTATTTTGTTGGAGCTGGTCAACGATCTATAGCAGTGTCCCTGTCTGACCTGACAGCAGGTATATGAGGCACGGAATGGTTGGGCATGTGGGTTTCAACTTGCCCAATTCTTTATTCTCAAGGCAGAGAAGCCACTACTAGAGGTAAGCAGTGACATAATCCCCTCTCCCCAATGACACAAATGGATATCATTAAAGATTGCCATCAATAGACCACTATCCTCCCCCAGCTTTTCCATAATCTGTGCATTACCACCACATTTGCTGATCTTTTATAAGAAATTGGTCGTACTTCCCTTCTTTGCCCAAATTAGGCTACTGTAATGCACTGTGGAAAATGTCGCCAGTGATGGGCCTCACAGCTCACCGTTACCTATCATTTAGCCGGCCCTACTGTAATGTGCCGACTTGTCATGCAGAAGACATTTTGCAACCGTTTCACACAAGTATTTTAAAGTCATGTCTAGGATCTTTCCTTAATCCTCTGGATGTTAGTTTTGCTTATACAGCCGGCTGACTTGTTTTGTGCATAGATTATATATGTGTGTAGTATGTGTTATATGTGTGTTCTGCACTCAGAAATGTTTCTTGGTAAAGCGTCTCTCAGATATCCTCTGTAAGTCATGCGGTACGGTGTGGACATGTGTACTCTGTTTTATTTGATATCTTTGTTGCTTTTTTGCTAGTTATTTTTCTTTATTCCTGGTGATGTAATAGTTTGGGAGATTTAAATTATATTACAACCTTTATAAAGTTTGAAATCAAAATGTAATCTATTACAGCAAAACCAGGTAGGACAGAGTTAAATCCTAGCTCTGCAGAATTTGATCCACCTGCCTATAATTTTACTAGAACCAAGGCCTGTGTTCACTAGGTGTGCCAGTCTTTGGGATAGAGCAGAGTCGAGTGTGCTGTTAGTGAATGACTAGCCAAAATGTGAGCTGTAGCTGGGAGAGAGGCAGGTGTTGAGTTCTCTCTCTGACTGGAGGCTGTATGGGTTAGCTAGGAAAGCTGAGCAGTCTGTGTGTGCAGAGAACAATGTGGAGGCTGCAGCCTGTTCAGTGTTAACTGTGTCGGGAGTTGAACACCTCTGTTGGTGTTGGAAGCTGCTGGAGCTCGGGCTGAAGGTGATAACCGAGACTGGTAGGATTGTGCCTTTTCTGTGTATAAAGTTAGCTCTTGGAGAAAGGACTGTAATCTCTTTTCAGGGGAACCCGCACTGACATATATGTGCCCTGCTGTATGAAATATTTATGTACTGTGATACCTTTATGCCCAGAAGAGGCTGTTTTTGGTTTTTGAATCCCTTGGAGTTTTATGAAAGCAATAAAACTGCAACTCTTTGGAGCAAACTGCATTGCCTGTGTGAATGTTACCTAAAGCCTACCTTTTATCCCTACATTATATATAACAGTGCTCCGATAATGCTGAGGAGCGTATGCTTCATTTCACTGCGCATGCGCTGATCCCACCAGGGCTGGCTTGTAATTGCATGTCCTGTCCTACGAGATGTCCATGAAGCCTGGACTATGTGATTCTTGGAGAAAAAAAGAGCCTCCCATATGACTATTTATCAGTAATTGGCATACTACCAATAAATAAAAAATGTGGGGTGGTATTTATTTTTTAATTTAGTTGAATGATGCAAAGTTGGATAGAGGTGTTTGTAGGTAGCTATTAATGAGGCTCTGTTTGTGATTTAGGAGCAGAAAATGTAGCTTCATGTTCCTTTTTAAATCCATTTTTTAAAAAAACAAAAAACGTTGAGCTGTAATATAGGGGTGACTTTTATTTAGGTCACTTAGCAGGTGTAGTAATGGGAAACCCTATAATTAGCTAATACACAGGGTTTGCCCGTTTAAACATTCAGCCGATTATTTCCAAAATATAAAAATTGCAGATGTCCATCATCTCCTTGGCAGTCATTTTATAAATTTTTTTTTTTTTAGATTGACGTAATTGACAATATGACTGTTACTGTAATAACTCTGCTGTTGAGCTTTTACTATCGCAGTACGTGATGTCTATTGTTCAGGTGTTTGCCTGATATTGACGTCCCGTATTAATGTTATAATGTTAGTTGGAAAACCACAGCATTCCGTTCTAGGAAGGTAATCTAGTCTCGCTATGCTGATTTGCAAAAACTTAAAAGAAATTCTCAGTGGTTTTCATAGATGGAGGTATTTATTTGTAAGGACAATTACCGTCTTAGACTCAGCAGATAGTTCTGTTATCTGTGAAAATCTCTATAAATGATCGACTGAGAGGCAAGAGGCTGCGGTCATCGAATGTGCTCTTCACGTTCCTATAAGTGAGCTGGTGTAAATTTTTTAACTACTTGTTTAGAGAACATTTGGTTCGTCCGCTATACCCTCTGTGTGAATTGTTGTCAGGGTTTCACAAAGTGTAAAGGAAATTTCAGCCATCAGTTAGAAGGTAGCAAGGATCTGATATTTCAGCACTAGGCGAGATCTTATCAGGTCCCAGGTTGCACCTTTTTGTTGTGCCATGTTTCCCAGACTAGATTTTCTTTTTTGTGCAATGTGCTACAATTCAAAACGCAGGTTCCCTTTTCCTTATTTCAATTGTCCTCTTACCTTGATATTATTATAAGCAATTACAAAGGCTGCAGTCTTGCACCCTAGATACAACCCTTTGTGACTACTCCATCATAGATGGGGACGGTTCACTTGTCCGTATTATTGCCACAATTTGTGTCCAGAGAGCCTAATCGAACTTCACCGTAGGCACAGAAAGTGCTGTTTGTTCAGGTCAAGAGACTTGCGGTCGGACTAGGAATTACCTACACATTATGGTGGTGTGAACCTTCCCATGATTTTTGATCATTCTTGGAGTCGCTGTGTTCTTATGGGAAGCATCAAAGTGTACATGCTAGTACCGTTACTGCAGCTGGTAGCTATAGGTTGAGGGACACACTCATGGAGGTCACACAGCTGCTCCCTAGTATGGAGGCCATATAGCTTCTCCCTGGTATGTTGGAGGCCATACAACTGCACCCTAGTGTTTCTGCTTCCTAGTATGATGGAGGCCATATAGCTGCTCCCTTGGTATGATTGAGGCCATACAACTGCTCCCTGGTATGATGGAGGCCACACAGCTACACCCTGGTATGATGGAGGCCACGCAGCCACACCCTGGTATTGTCACGAAATGTAATGACCCAACAGAGGGTCGGTCAGCAGACACACACTCTACGGGATGGAAATGGGGAGAGGAACGCCCTACCGATAGGGAATGAGGAATGGACATCTCCTGAGCTCCAACCTGATCCTGTCCCTGCACTCCCCTAACACCCTAAGCGGGTCCTTTCCACCCCGCTGCCGTCACGAACCTCATCCCTCGCTGTCACCTCGCACTGCCCTGGCTAGTGCACTGGCTGGCACAACACTTAGCTACCAGACTTCGCTGCCAAGCTCCACAACACAGAGGACACAGAAACAGGACTCCAAACTCCAGAAGTAGCTGATGCAGCGCTGACACCAGAGAGCTGCAACTGCAAGGCTGGTCTCAATAGAATAACTCTATCACCAACAGTCAGTTGATGTATCAGGTGACTATTTAAAGGATTGTGGGAGTGGTCACCACCCACATCAGCTGACCTAGCAATTCAGCAGCTACAGCATGCTGCCAGCAAGGAAAACTGACATTAACCCCTGCTGGACTGAAAGGAAAAAAGCTACATTAAAATTATAGTGGAACCAGAGCTGCCACAAATCCAAAAATGGATCGTGACAGGTATGATGGAGGCCATACAGCTGCTCCATGGTATTATGTAGGCCATACAGCTGCTCCATAGTAAGATGGAGGCTATACAGCTGCTCCATGGTATGATGGAGGCCATACAACCGCTCCACAAATTCTCCATTAGTATCTGTTCTTCTAATGCCAAGTTCAGACAGTCGTTTTGAAAATCGGGCCAGTCGTGGCCACAGATTCCATGTGCCAGAGCTGTTTGGATAGTGTTATTTTATTTTATTGTGGAAATTCCGCTATGTGCATTGACACACTGGCCATAATGGATCTGTGTGCAATCCCTTGCGCACACTGACAGATTATACGCTCGTCTGAGCGAGCCATTAGGCAGAATGACTCTACATATGGCTTGTGATGAAGCACCATTATTTTTCTGCAGGATTCCTATGGAAAGTCTGATATTAAAAGCATACAGGTGCCTGTCACAAAATTAAAATATCATCAAAAAGTTAATTTATTTCAGTTCTTCAATACAATGAAACTCTTATATAGAGTCATTACAAGCAGAGTGATCTATTTCAAATGTTTATTTATGTTGATGATTGTGGCTTACAGCCAATGAAAATCCAAAAGTCATTATCTCAGTAAATTAGAATAAATGGCAAAAAACACCTGTAAATGCTTCCTAAGCATTAAAAAAGGTCCCTTAGTCTGTTTCTGTAGGCTCCACAATCATGGGGAAGACTGATGACTTGACAGATGTCCAGAATGCAGTCATTGATACACACCACAAAGAGGGTAAGCCACAAAAGGTCATTGCTAAAGAAGCTGGCTGTTCACAGAGTGCTGTATCCAAACATATTAATGGAACCTTGAGTGGAAGGTAAAAGTGTGGTAGAAAAAGGTGCACAAGCAACCGGGATAACAGCAGTCTTGAAAGGATTGTTCAGAAAAGGCCACTCAAAAATTTTGGGGAGATTCACAAGGAGTGGACTGCTGCTGGAGTCATTGCTTCAAGAGCCACCACCCACAGACGTATCCAGAACATGGGCTACAAGTGTCATATTCCTTGTGTCAAGCCACTCATGACCAATAGACAATGCCAGAAGTGTCTTACCTGGGCTAAGGAAAAAAAGAACTGGACTGTTGCTCAGTGGTCCAAGGTGTTCTTTTCAGGTGAAAGAAAATTTTGCAGTTCATTTGGAAATCAAGTTCCCAGAGTCTGGATGAAGAGTGGAGAGGCACACAATCCAAGCTGCTTGAGGTCTAGTGTGAAGTTTCCACAATCAGTGATTGTTTATGGAGCCATGTCATCTGCTGGTGTAGGTCCACTGTATTTTATCAAGACCAAAGTCAGCGCAGCCGTCTACCAGGAAATTTTAGGGCACTTCACACTTTTTGGAAATGGAAATTTCATTCTCCAGAACGACGTGGCACCTGTCCACACTGCCAAAAGTACCAATACCTGGTTTACAAACCTGGGGTATTGTGAGGTGGAAGATTAGAAACAGCAGATCCAACAATGCAGACGAGCTGAAGGCTGCTATCAAAGCAACCTGGGCTTCCATAACACCTCAGCACTGCCACAGGCTGATCGCCTCCATGCCACGCTGCATTGATGCAGTAATTGATGCAAAAGGAGCCCCGACAAAGTATTGAGGGCATTTACTGAACATACGTTTCAGTAGGCCAACATTTTGGATTTTAAAATAATTTTTCAAGCTGGTGTGGTATTGTATTCTAATTTACTGAGATAATGACTTTTGGATTTTCTTTGGCTGTAAGCCATAATCATCAACATTAACAGAAATAAACACTTGAAATAGATCAATCTGTTTGTAATGACTCTATATAATGAGTTTCAGTTTTTGTATTGAAGAACTGAAATTACCGTAATATTTTGATGAAATTCTAATTTTGTGAGAAGCACCTGTATATAACAGAGAGCTCATGCACCTCTATGGGAGTTGAAGATGAATAGTGCAGATATTAGGGAGCCCCACCAATGTAGATTTCTGAGATGAGCATTTTTTTTTTTAATCTCTTGTTAGTGGCCTAAACACAATTGCACCTCAGAAGTGTTGTTGTAATACAGTCGCTTAAAGGGAACCTATGATCAAATGACCCATCACATATTGTTATTTAGGATTTGTAATAGTTTTCTAAAAAAAGGAACTCGCTGAAATGGGCATCGAAGGAAGAACTAAAGTTATACAGTACTGCTCCATACTAGTGAAGAGTCAAGGAAGCAAATCCTGTCTCCTGTATAGTCCTGGCTTAGCAAGCCGCTGCACATGTGCCTTGTGCTGCATCCCCCAAGATGCTTTTGGATTTTTTTATTTTTTTTGTAAAGCCGCTAATTTTTTAATACTGCCGTACTACGGAGTGATTTTGCATGGGTGACCAAGGTAGAGATGTCTGTGCTAGGGCAGTACAGAGAGAAGTAGGGGGACGCAAGATGACTTTGAATATGGCACCATGGAGGTGATTGCTGTGCTAGGGTAGTACAGAGGGAAGTAGAGGGACGCAAGATGACTTTGAATATGGCACCATGGAGGTGATTGCTGTGCTAGGGTAGTACAGAGGGAAGTAGAGGGACGCAAGATGACTTTGAATATGGCACCATGGAGGTGATTGCTGTGCTAGGGTAGTACAGAGGGAAGTAGAGGGACGCAAGATGACTTTGAATATGGCACCATGGAGGTGATTGCTGTGCTAGGGTAGTACAGAGGGAAGTAGAGGGACGCAAGATGAATCTCAGGCTTCAGGAATGTCTATTGATTTCATGGCATTATCTTGCAAAAAATAAATCTTAACATATCGACTTGGAAGAGGCGCCATCTCAAGGTGCCTCCTGTCACGGCGCTGTCAAAGTTCATTTTTATAACTGACTGCTACCATTCTTCTGAAACTGTGGAATCCAATAACTTGAAAGGTGTATTGTGCATCAGTCATTGTTTTTTTTTCATGTATTTGTATTGATTTGACCTCCAAAAGAAAAATCTGCCACCGCTGCATGTGAGCGACATGTAAAGTTTAACTCTTATTGACAACACTGTCACTTGATTGAATAACTCTTCTTCTGCAATTTATAAGCGGGGGCCATCTGCTCGCTGCCAATTAATCTGAACGCATTTCCCTGTTAATTACTTTGCCCACATGCTCACATGTAAATCTTGTGGTGAAAGTCACCTTTATATATTCTGCAGGCTGATCGCCTGCTGGCTGCTGCTTTGCCCCAATTTGTACTGCGCGGAGAAGGTCACGGACCAGTTACCCAGCACGGACCTATACATTATCTCTTACATGCATTTCTCTTTTTCTGTAGGCTCGGGGGGGCGGCATCATGTTCAGGTTAGAAGTTTCACATATCCGATACTTCTCCTTCTCAGATATGATGGCTTACTTTACGTAAAACCCTTCATTGTAATCAGGTCTCCTAGCAACTCTGAGCGACTGATGTCACCACTTTCCTGTAATCGAGGGCCGAGTCCTCTAAAATTAGAATTGTATGACTTAGTTCAAGAAGTCCTTAAATCTGTACCTGTTATGTGGACACGAGCCCCAGAATTTTGGGCCGATTCATCATTTACAAATTTTGTGTTATTTTTATTTACTTTGTCTTGTGGTATTCGTTGTCGTTTTTAGATCATAGTTAGTCCAAAAATTATTTTTCCTTTTTTTTTTTTTTCTTTTTTAAATAAAGCATGAAGCAACTTTTAATTTTTGCGTCCAAAAAATTCTGGCATATAAAAATAGATCACTGCAGACTTGTGAATCCTCACAGTGCGTTCGGTCCGGATTCTCCAGTGCAGGCATCGGGAGCAGGCAATCATGTGACTACAAGTAAGCGATTTGCATACTTCCAGCCACATTCCAACTAGACATGCCGGCCTCCACTTCTATTGAATGAGGCTGCTCATGTCTAGTTGTCATGTGGCATCATGTATGCAAATCACATGCTTCTGGACACACGGCCGCCCACTCCTGGCTTCGGAGACATCTGACAATGTGCTCACTGTGAGGATTCACAAGTCTGCAGTCATTTTTAGTCATTAATATATTGAACCGTAAGCATGGACAAGCCCTTATAGCACTTCTTGAGTATAGACCTCATTTACACACCGTTGTTTGACACCATTTTGAGTCGTTTTTTTTTTTTTTTTTTTCCAAAATCCAGACTGGAACGAAGGAGAGCAATTTTTCTATTTATTTGCAGCTTATTCCGTTTTCCGTGCTTTCAAATGTATTATTTTTTTAAGCTGAAAAACTATGCTACTTTAAAGTCTATCCTGTCACTTAAAAGTAGATATCCATCAGCTTAGACCATGAACATGCAGTCTCAGCTTGGCCAAGTGTTCCTGGGTTTTCAGTGGGTAGATGGAGGGCAATAAACTGCTGACAGACACCGCTGAAAGTGTCTTACTTCCTATGAGAACAAAGGATTGGGCATGTTGAAATCCAACATGCCTAATCTGTTTTCCCATAATTTGCTGTTTTGGGAGTTTTAACAGCCCCACGAACCCATAAACATTAGGTGGCAAGTGTAAGGGTCTAGATTATCAGTTTAGTTATAATTTTGCCCATCAATTACCCTAGATTGTTACATTCTTGTATTTTATTGGCTCAACCTCCAGTTTGCGGTCTACTTTATTATCACTATGTCCTCTGTTCACTTTTCCTTTTTCCGTCACTGTGTGGTTTCTTTGTTTGGCAGTGACAAATGTCTGTAATCCAGATCAATCAATTCAGCGTATTGTTGAGAAGGTCTCTAATTTAGATGTTTGCAATCAGGAATGCAATCCTACCTATAACGTCTTTGTCGTAATGGCCTCTGAAACGTGCTGTAAAGCGCAGATGGGAGCAGGGGCTCTCAAAGCGGCCGACAATTATCCTTCAGTGTCTGTGAAAATGATCATCCTTGAAGCCGATCTGAACTGGCAACTGGCACCGTATCCTCATATAAACCATCCATTCCCCAGCGTAATCTGTGTCTGGAGAGCTTTCTGGTTCTTTGTCCCCGTTTGATGGATTTCAATCGCTTCATCCATTTTT
The DNA here is from genome assembly GCF_051348905.1 of Ranitomeya variabilis. Taxonomy (NCBI): domain Eukaryota; kingdom Metazoa; phylum Chordata; class Amphibia; order Anura; family Dendrobatidae; genus Ranitomeya; species Ranitomeya variabilis. The sequence goes on along the minus strand of NC_135232.1, from coordinate 646,571,311 downwards.
TAATTTCTTTTTACTCTTTTATTTTCTGGAATAAAAGCAGAGTAAAAAAGTAAGGAAAGTCTTCTGCCAGGAAAGGAAGTCGATACACATGAAAAAATTGCATGCGTGTACCCTTAAAGGGAACCTGTCACCTGAATTTGGCGGGACCAGTTTTGGGTCATATGGGCAGGGTTTTCGGGTGTTTGATTCACCCTTTCATTACCCGCTGGCCGCAATTTTGGATTGAAGTTCATTCTCTGTCCTCCGGAGTACACGCCAGCGCAAGGCAATGGCATGTACTCCGGAGGACAAAGAATGAACTTCAATCCAATATTGCGGCCAGCATGCAGCCAGCGGGTAAGGAAAGGGTGAATCAAACACCCGAAAACCCCGCCCATATGACCCAAAACTGGTCCCGCCAAATTCAGGTGACAGGTTCCCTTTAAGGGTCCTACAGGTCTGTGTTGTGGACCATTCGCGGCAAAGAGATACGCTATGGCCTGTATCTGTCGTATGACTGTGTGCATATTCCTTATAAGTCAAACTTTGCTCAGTTTTAACCTTTTAAATCAATGTATGCTACATATTTGGTACAAATATTAGCACAGAGAGGGAGGTGTTCTCTGCAAGTTTTACATAAATAGGGGAAATAAAGGGGAAAAGAAGACCCATGCATTATAAAAATACATAGGTGCAGCATGGTGGCTCAGTGGTTAGCACTGCAGCCTTACAGCGCTGGGGTACTGGGTTCAAATCCCACCTTGGACAACATCTGCAAGGAGTTTGTATGTTCTCTCCGTGTTTGCGTGGGTTTCCTCCGGTTTCCTCCCATACTCCAAAGACATACTGATAGGGGACAGCGATGATAATGTGTGCAAACTCTAAAGTGCTGCAGAATATGTTAGCGCTATATAAAAATAAAGATGATTATTATTACATGTAAAGTTATATTAAATATGCATAATATAATACAAATGCAATAAACAATAGAACAAAAAAAATAGCATGTCTTACTACTAACCTATAAGGGTTAAACTAGGAAAGATTGAAAAATGGAAAGCGGAAGAGGAAAGAAGGGTAAACAGATACAATGGAAAAGAAGAAGAAAAGGAAGGAATAGGGAGGTAAGGGGAGGGGTACAAAGGAAAAAAAAAAGGTAAAAGACAGTAAAAGATACCGTAATAAAGCATTTACAGTAATATAGAAATCAAATACAGTTGAAAGGTATGTTATACTGATTAACATCAAGGATTAGGCTATGTGCACACGCTGCGGAATGGTGTGCGGATTTTTCCACACTGATTTTGATAAATCCGCAGGGCAAAAACACTGCGTTTTTCCTGCAGATTTATCATGGATTTACTGCCGATTTACCGCGGTTTCTGTGCGGTTTTACAGCTGCGGTTCTCTATTATAAAGCAGGTGTTAAACGGCTGCGGAATCCGCACAAAGAATTGACATGCTGCGGAAAATAAACCGCTGCGTTTCCGCGCGTTTTTTTCCGCAGCATGTGCACAGCGGTTTTTATTTTCCATAGGTTAACATGGTACTGTACACCGCATGGAAAACTGATGCGGATCCGCAGCGTCAAAAACGCTGCGGATCCGCAGTAAAAACCGCAACAAGTGAATATGGCCTTAGACTGTTAAAAGGACTCTGCTTTTATGGCATAAAACTGATTCCACAAAGACCACTTGGCATTATACTTAGGGAGAGTATTGTCTCTCAGAGCTATAGCAAGTTCAAAAGTACTGTGAATAAAAACCTTTTCAATAATATTGTTAATAGGTATATTAACTGCTTTCCATTTAGCTCCAATGAATGATTTGGCAACTGTGAAGATGTGTAAAGAAATGAGTTTAATGTCTCTGACTTCTACACTTTTGATGCAGATCATCTTCACAGATATCAAACTGCTATATTATTCAACTTACTATGACCTACATGCCCATATACTGTAGATGCCTTTTGATGGTTGATCCTATTGACAGACCCCCTTTAACTCCCCTTTACATGTTGGCATCTGCTTATATCCGTGGGCTTCGCTTACGGTCTAATGATGTAGGGGAAGTCAAGGATCTGGCATGTCAGATTTCGGGCAGCTTGACATATGTTGTGAATGGGACCCTTCAGAGTGACAAAGAATGAGGTGCATGTCTCATTGACATTTTCAATCGAGGCAGGGAGATGCGGTATTGGACCTGGCTCACCAGGTGCTGTGGATCCGCTAATCCTACGGTCCGGGTAGGCAGACAGACTTCAATCATTGGTACAACTTCCAGAGGACATGGGTAATCATGGGGGGCTAGGACCAACTGAAAACTGATGGTCAGAGGGATAGATGGAGTGGAACCCAGCAAGGATAGATGTGAGCTGAAACACATAAGTACAAATAATGGAGCAAATCAAAAAAGGAAGACAGGTGTGTCAATGAGCCTTAAATAGGTCTAGGGAGATTGTCATTGATCCATGCCAGCCACTTGTAAAACCTGACGTGGAGCACAACAGAGGACCGCAGACCCAAGAGAAGGGAGCGGAGCCCGCGATACTTGGGACAGGTGAGTAACAGGTTCTCTAATTACCAAGACAACCAAGCAAGACCCAACTCTGAATTGGTAGAAGGAGAAAAACCATCAACATGCTGCACTGCCGAATCAAGGAGAAAAATGGGTGTGAAGTTCATTCTTTCTATCTGATCATACATTATTGCATTTCAGGGTGTTGTACCACTTCAGTCTACCAAATCACGTGGACTGGATGTCTGAATAAGGAACACACACCAGCAGGGCTGTGGAGTCAGAGTAGTGTCCATTTTGGTAGAGTCTGAGTTAGTCTGTATAAAATGGACCGACTCGTAAAATATATAATAACTTGGGTAGAGTAGTACAATGCAGGATATGCTGTAAATGTTTGCATAAGTATTTGGGAAAGTTGTGAAATGTCCTATAAATGTCTGTTCTGTTTCTGATGGAAGGAGCTCGGCTTTTAGTACAGATGAATCTGTGCTGCACTTTATGTACATGCTCAGTGGTGACCAGTGCTGTGGAGTTGGAGATGAGAAATCTGTGCTGCACTTTATGTACATACTCAGTAGTGACTAGTGATGAGCGAGTGTACTCGTTGCTCGGGTTTTCCCGAGCACGCTCTGGTGGTCTCCAAGTATTTGTAAGTGCTCGAGATTCAGTTTTCGTTGCCACAGCTGCATGATTTACGGCTGCTAGCCAGGCTGAAAACATGTGAGGCATGCCTGTTAGGGAATTCCCACATGTGTTCAGGCTGTCCAGCAGCTGTAAATCATGCAGCTGAGGCCAACAAAACTAAAGTCATAGATGAGATGAATCTGTGCTACAATTTATGTACATGCTCAGTAGTGACCAGTGCTGTGGAGCCATAGATGAGATGAATCTGTGCTGCACTTTATGTACATGCTCAGTAGTGACCAGTGCTGTGGAGTCGTAGATGAGATGAATCTGTGCTGCACTTTATGTACATGCTCAGTAGTGATCAGTGCTGTGGAGTCGTAGATGAGATGAATCTGTGCTGCATTTTACGTACATGCTCAGTAGTGACCAGTGCTGTGCAGTCGTAGATGAGATGAATCTGTGCTGCACTTTATGTACATGCTCGGTAGTAACCAGTGCTGTGGAGTCGTAGATGAGATGAATCTGTGCTGCACTCTATGTACATGCTCAGTAGTGATGAGTGCTGTGGGGTCGTAGTCATGGAAATTGAGAAGTCGGAGGTTTGGCTTTCTGAATCCACAGCCCTGCACACCAGGAACTGCATCACTGTATGATCACACAGAAGTACCGTAATTCACTTTATTCTTGTCATTCTAAATATTTTTTTCCATGCAGGTCCCCAAAAACAAGCACAGAAATCTTCTGCAGTATGTGATTTGTGTTTCGAAAAGCTATTTAACATATACAAGAGGTCAGATTTGTTGGATATTTTGCCGTAGCATTTGCCCAGCATGCCTTAAAGGAATCTTCTAGACTTAGGGTACTGTCACACAGTGCCATTTTGATCGCTACGACGGTACGATTCGTGACGTTCTAGCGATATCGTTAACGATATCGCAGTTTCTGACACGCAGCAGCGATCAGGGACCCTGCTGAGAATCGTACGTCGTAGCAGATCGTTTGGAACTTTCTTTCGTCGCTTGATCACCCGCTGACATCGCTGGATCGTTGTGTGTGACAGCGATCCAGCGATGTGTTCGCTTGTAACCAGGGTAAACATCGGGTAACTAAGTGCAGGGCCGCGCTTAGTAACCCGATGTTTACCGTGGTTACCAGCGTAAAAGTAAAAAAAACAAACAGTACATACTTACATTCCGGTGTCTGTCCTCCGGCGTCTCAGCTTCTCTGCACTGTGAGCGCCGGCCAGCCAGAAAGCGAGCACAGCGGTGACGTCTGACGTCACCGCTGTGCTTTCCGGCTATGGCGCTTACACAGTGCAGAGAAGCAGAACGCCGGGGGACAGACACCGGAATGTAAGTATGTACTGTTTGTTTTTTTTACGTTTACGCTGGTAACCAGGGTAAACATCGGGTTACTAAGCGCGGCCCTGCGCTTAGTAACCCGATGTTTACCCTGGTTATCCGGGGACTTCGGCATCGCTCCAGCGCCGTGATTGCAACGTGTGACCGCAGTCTACGACGCTGGAGCGATAATCATACGATCGCTGCGACATCACGGATCGTGCCGTCGTAGTGATCAAAATGGCACTGTGTGACAGTACGTTTAGGATACAAGTCTGCAATCACTCTGGGGCACATGACCACAAGTTTGTAATTTGCATACATGTGGTCATGTGCAAACTTGACCTGTACTGCCTCGCTCAATGCTAGAGTGCTGAGCTAGGCCGGGCATGTCTAGTTGGAATGTGGCTGTAAGCATGCAAATTGCATGCTTGTGCTCATATAACTGCCCGGTGCTGCTGTCGGAGAATCCTGATAGTGGGCAGTGCACGCGATGATAGGGTTCACCAGTCTGAGGTCACATACAGGAACTGCAGGCTTGTATAAGTCAGTTGAGACCATACTTTTAACCGAACGTCCCATTGAATAAATTCCTCTCCTACAAACAAGCTGCATTTCAATTAAATAATCTCATTTTTTTTGCCGCTTTATTACTTGGTGTTGCAATTTTATTTATTTTTTCCTGGGTTATAAGAGTAAATTTAACCCCTTTCTGACATTAGACGTACTATCCCGTCGAGGTGGTATGGGGCCCATATGACCACCGACGGGATGTCATATGCGATCGGCCGCGCTCTCAGGGGGAGCGCGGCCGGGTGTCAGCTGACTATCACAGCTGTCATCCGGCACTATGTGCCAGGAGCTGTCACGGACCGCTCCTGGCACATTAACCCCCGGAACACTGCGATCAAACATGATCGCAGCATTCCGGCGGCATAGGGAAGCATAGGAAGTGATCGCGTTGCTCCGAGAGTCTCCTACCTCCTTCTCCCTGCAGGCCCCGGATCCAAAATGGCCGCGGGGCTGTTTCCGGGTCCTGCAGGGAAGTGGCTTACAAGCGCCTGCTCAGAGCAAGCGCTGGTAAGCCAGGAGCGCTGCAAGTCAGATCACTGATCTGACACAGTGCTGTGCAAAGTGTCAGATCAGCGATCTGTCACTATACAGTGATGTCCCCCCCGGGGCAATGTAAAAAAGTAAAAAAAAAAATATATATTTACATGTGTAAAAAAACAAAAATTCCTAAATGAAGAAAAAAAAAAAAAATTGCTCCAATAAATATATTTCTTTATCTAAATAAAAAAAACCAAACAATAAAAGTACACATATTTAGTATCGCCGCGTCCGTAACGACCCGACCTATAAAACTGTCCCACTAGTTAACCCCTTCAGTGAACACCATCACAAAAAAAACGAGGCAAAAAACGCTTTATTATCATACCGCCGAACAAAAAGTGGAATAACACGCGATCACAAAAAGGATATGCGGTAAATATCCATGGTACCGCTGAAAACGTCATCTTGTCCTGCAAAAAACGAGCCGCTATACAGCATCATCAGTGAAAAAATAAAGAAGTTATAGTCCTCAGAATAAAGCGATTCAAAAATAATTATTTTTTATATAAAATAGTTTTTATCGTATAAAAGCGCCAAAACCTAAAAAAAGATATAAATGAGGTATCGCTGTAATTGTACTGACTCAGGGGGTTCAAAGTTCTCACAACACATCTAGATAAGTTCCTTGGGGGTCTAGGTTCCAATACGGGGTCACTTGTGGGGGGTTTCTACTTTTTAGATACATCAGGGACTCTGCAAATGCACCGTGATGCCTGCAGACCAATCCATCTAAAGGTACCTTCACACTAAGCGACTTTACAATGATAATGATAGCGATCCGTGATGTTGCAGCGTCCTGGATAGCGATATCGTTGTGTTTGACACGCAGCAGCGATCAGGATCCTGCTGTGAGATCGCTGGTCGGAGCTAGAAGGCCAGAACTTTATTTTGTCGCTGGATCTCCCGCTGACATCGCTGAATCGGTGTGTGTGACACTGATCCAGCGATGTCTTCACTGGTAACCAGGGTAAACATCGGGTTACTAAGCGCAGGGCCGCGCTTAGTAACCCGATGTTTACCCAGGTTACCATCGTAAAAGTAAAAAAAAAACAAAAAAAACACATACTCACATTCCGGTGCCCGGCGTCCGCTTCCCTGCACTCCTCCTGCATCCTGTGTAAGTGCCGGCCGTAAAGCAGAGCGGTGACGTCACCGCTGTGCTCTGTGGAAGATGCCGGAGATGTTCGGCGCTGACACAGGATGCAGGAGGAGTGCAGGGAAGCGGACGCCGGGCACCGGAATGTGAGTATGTACTGTTTTTTTTTTATTTTTACAATGGTAACCAGGGTAAACATCGGGTTACTAAGCGTGGCCCTGCGCTTAGTAACCCGATGTTTACCCTGGTTACCCGGGGACTTCGGCATCGTTGGTCGCTGGAGAGCCATCTGTGTGACAGCTCTCCAGCGACCACACAACGACTAAACAGCGACGCTGCAGCGATCGGCATCGTTGTCTGTATCGCTGCAGCGTCGCTTAGTGTGAAGGTACCTGAAGTCTGCATTCCAAACGGCGCTCCTTCCCTTCCGAGCTCTGCCATGCGCCCAAACGGTGGTTCCCTCCACATATGGGGTATCAGCGTACTCAGGACAAATTGGACAACAACTTTTGGGGTCCAATTTCTTCTCTTACCCTTGGGAAAATAAATAATTTGGGGCGAAAAGATCATTTTTGTGAAAAAATTATTTTTTATTTTTACTGCTCTACATTATAAACTTCTGTGAAGCACTTGGTGGGTCAAAGTGCTCACCACACATTTAGATAAGTTCCTAAGGGGGTCTACTTTCCAAAATGGTGTCACTTGTGGGGGTTTTCAATGTTTAGGCACATCAGGGGCTCTCCAAACGCAACATGGTGTCCCATCTCAATTCCAGTCAATTTTGCATTGAAAAGTCAAACAGTGCTCCTTCCCTTCCGAGCTCTGCCATACGCCCAAACAGTGGTTTACCCCCACATATGGGGTATCGTTGTACTCAGGACAAATTGCACAACAACTTTTGGGGTCCAATTTCTCCTGTTACCCTTGGTAGAATAAAAGAAATTGGAGCTGAAGTTAATTTTTTGTGAAAAAAAAATTAAATGTTAATTTTTTTTTTTTTTTAAACATTCCAAAAATTCCTGTGAAAGACCTGAAGGGTTAATAATCTTCTTGAATGTGGTTTTGAGCACCTTGAGGGGTGCAGTTTTTAGAATGGTGTCACACTTGGTTATTTTCTATCATATAGACCCCTCAAAATGACTTCAAATGTGATGTGGTCCCTAAAAAAAATAATGGTGTTGTAAAAATGAGAAATTGCTGGTCAACTTTTAACCCTTATAACTCCCTAACAAAAAAAAAATTTGCTTCCAAAATTGTGCTGATGTAAAGTAGACATGTGGGAAATGTTACTTATTAAGTATTTTGCATGACATATCTCTGTGATTTAAGGGCATAAAAATTCAAAGTTGGAAAATTGCAAAATATTCAAAATTTTCGCCAAATTTCTGTTTTTTTCACAAATAAACACAGGTAATATCAAAGAAGTTTTACCACTATCATGAAGTACAATATGTCTTGAGAAAAAAATGTCAGAATCATCAGGATCCGTTGAAACGTTCCTGAGTTATAATCTTATAAAGGGACAGAGGTCAGAATTGTAAAAATTGGCCCGGTCATTAACGTGCAAACCACCCTTGGGGGTAAAGGGGTTAAACAACCATGTGAATAAAAGATAATTATTCCTCTTGTGTATGGGTTGCGGATAATGCAATCCCATTTTATTGCTATCGTGATTAATTATTAATGGTCTAGCAATCTTAGCACAAGTCTCCATAGCTAAAGTGATCCATCCGTATATTTATAGAGAGATGGTAATTGTACCCTAATGTGCCAGAATGGCGCAGATCTAGAAATGTTCTCTGTTAGTGCCAGCACAGGAAAAGTTAAGCATTTCTCAGATTATTTCCCTTCCAACGCCTACATCTATAGCTCTCTGGGTTGTATGGCAGCTCCCCCTTTATTTTTGTGTGGGTAGATTATGAGCTTGACAAATTCTACTGAGCAGGTTGGGTGTCCGCACCTCGAAGTTATCATGGCGTTGTACAGTACATCACAACATTCATTCGTATTATACTTTTTCGGTTGTCTTAAATGATATGCTCACCTTCACACAGAATTTTGTTTTATATATTCGCTTCTTAAATGCAAAGATACGCAACTTTTTAAATGATCTTCATTAATTATTTTCTACCATTTTGCTCCTGTAGAGCATCTGGACGTCCTATATCTAGCTGAGTGTCATGCAAAAATGTTACAACTGCTCCTTTTCTTGGTTCTGATGGCACTCTCTTGCCTATTCCTTCTCTGTGTTGGAGATGGTTGTACACAGATCCACAGCAGAGAGGGAAGAAAGTATTCAGGGAGGGCAGAAAAAACTGGATACAGAATAGGAGGGAAAGTACATGGAGAGGATGGTTGATTCTGGAGCTGATACAGGAAAGGTTGCAAATTTCATACCCTAGGGTCTGAAACTAAATGAAAATTGCAGACTCAAACTTGGTGTAATTCTGATAGCTAAAGATAACCACTGACGTGTAAAAATCCTTTTCTTATGGTGTTCCTAATCTTTAGGTAATACAATTTTTTAAAAATCTTGTAAACCAGGTAGTGGCATAAAAAACCTCACTTCATGAGCTACATAGACCTTTATATGGCAGCCAATTTGCCGATTTAGTGGCCTGATGTAGATTATCAGTAAGAAAAAAAAATAAAAAAATGCCTGAGCCAGTATGATTTTTTCTCTCTTATTGTGCTCCTGCCATTGTGTATTTGTTTTGTTTTCTAGCATCATCTTCTATATACGTGGGACCTTTTCATTCACTCTGTTTCATGAGAAAACCATTCCCAAGTACCTTTTTGTCTCCAGTGTAAAAACAAAGAAAAAAAAAACCCTCAGAACATCAGATCACAGCTCTAAATGATTCTCTAGAAATAGATTTTTGTAAGGCTTGATTTGACATGTTCCCGATGATCCCAATTTAGTACACTGGCTGCTTTTTTTTTTTTTTCCTGATGAAGTGTTGCTGCAGTCCTGTCGATACAGGCTTCACTGTTCCATTACGTTCGATTTACTGTTATTTTTTTGCCTTTTTGTTACATATGTACAATAAAGATCAATATACATTTGACTCCATTTGGGGTTCTAAAGCGTAAAGTAAAACATTTCAAAACCTTGTAAGTCTCTGTTCACATCTGCGATGGTTATTTACGCTGTTCTTCGCCATCCCAGCAGGAGGACTGTTCTGAATTTTCTAATGGAATTTGCCACTGAGCTTTCCAAACAGATGTGAGCAGAGCCTAAAGTTCTCCCCATAGACATTGGAGAAAAGCTGGATGAACCTACCAACTCTATTATGCATGGGGGGAGGCTTCCGGACTGTTTCCCCTCCCCCCACCCCAGATGGTTTTGGGATAGAGAAGGACTACATTGAATTACCCAATGCTTTTATACTACATAAGGATCCACTAGAGATGTCTGACACCACTTCCCTCTCCCCATTGCAGACAGTTATTGAGGGTGTGTGATCATGTGTAGGTAGAAGGGCCAATTCTTTCAGTCATTGTGAAGGTATGGCAGTGAGGATCTGTATTCTAAATGGCGCAATGATCAGTCCAATCTGAAAACCCCCATACACATTAGACGGAAGTTAAACAATTTTGACAGCTTTCTGTATGATTGGTTCTGGTGTAGCTTTACATTTTTGGTGAAATTAGTTTAAAGGGGTCTGGACTATTGGACATCCCTTTCGTATGTGCTAATATAAAAATGACAGATCCTTTCCATGCCTGGCATCGTTCCGGCAATGTCGGCGGCAAGTCTACTGTAATGTTATGCCATGCGATCCCCCCCCCATCGGCTGCAGTTCTCATGCTTTCCGCCCATGTCTGAGGTTTGCCCAAAGGAAGTGGGAACGAAGCATCCAGTCAGCGAACAACTGCTAGTCTGCAGGGCTCACACGGCATAAGAATGTCACATGAGTGCCCCGCATTACCAGTTGCCGACATCGCTTGAATGGAGCCCGCACAGGAGGTGTGTTTTTCCTTTATTTTAGACTAGGAAATATGGTATTTAGGAAAGTGTTCTGAATTGGTGACCACCCCTTGTTTAAAGGGAATCTCCCAGTAGGATCAATCCTCCGAACCTTTGTATACGGGCTTACATGTCACAGGAAGCTGAATAAATTGATCCCTTGATATCTGTGATCTGATATCTTATTCCAGAGAAATCCATGCTTTTCTTAATATGTAAATGAGCTGTTAAGATCTGTGGGCCGGACATAGATCTGAATGAGAATCTGCCTCCAGAGCTTATTATAAATGAAATGGGGTGTTACCAGTGTGAGACATGTAATGACTGACAGCAGTCTGCTCTCCTGATCTACATGTCTCACACTGGTAACACCCCATTTCATTTATAATAAGCTCTGGAGGCAGATTCCCAGGGAGATCCATGTCTGGCCCATAGATCTTAACCCCTCATTTACATATTGGAAAAAGGCAGATTTTTGTGGAATAAGACATTGGATTGCAGATATCAAGGTACCATTTTAATCAGCTCCCTATGACCTACATGCCCATATAGACGGTTCACCCTACTGACAGATGCTCTTAGAGAGTTAATGTAACAGAAAAGAAAAACCTCTTACTGTGCCCATTCCTTTGCTTGTAAACTTGCTTGTAACATTTTACTGCAGACTGTTTATTCTGTGTGTGCATATTTGTCATTTTTTCCTTGGTAGACTCTGTAGATTTGTGTGGTTTGTATGGTAGGTGGTAGAACTATCCTGTATTATAGCCTTTCCTGGGATGAGGAAGGTCAGAATCGCTGTGGGTGGCAGATTCCAGAAACTCACCTTGTAACGACCTTTGTATTTTCCTTGCCCGGCACGTGGCACTCACCGCTAAACAATAGCTGCTGCATGGCGGGAGGTAAAACGAATACAAATCGTCCAACTCTTCACTTTTCTTATTGTTCATTAATGGTTTAAAAAAGCAGGGTTTAGCTATGTAATCTGAGAGCAGCATACTGTCAGGGCAGAGATGCGGATTCCAGTGATGTCACTTACTAGACTGTTTTAATGTTTCAATACAATCAGCATTTTATCAGCAAGAGATTATCACTACAGGACTACTTGGCACATGCAGAGTAGTCTGACCACGCCCCCAGCACTGAGTGGGCGGGGTTATACACAGATCAAGCAATGACCTCTACTAGATCTCCAACAGCGAAAAGCTTATTATTTCATAGCTGCTGCACCCAGTAAACTAAGTGACACATCTCTGAAATCAGGGTCTCTGTTCCTACATTGTGCTGCTGGCAGATTACATAGCAAAAACCTGCAGACAGATTCCCTTTAAATATCTCCTATCCAATTCTTCTTTCAAATTGGCAACACCTTTTTGTCTTAGCTTGAGTGTGTAATTTAAATATCTGATAAATGTGGGGCACTGTTAGTATACCATTTTTTTACATTTATTTTTGGCATTTTATAGTAAATTCCCCCCAACGTCTGCATTGCGTTCCATCATTAACAGAATGATGAAACAGAGGAGATCCAGGATCTCAGATCCGGTGTTTTCGGCTTCTCCGAAGACGTATTCTCATATCACCTGGCAGAAATGTCCTAGTTATATCATTGCTCTCATTGCGCCGTCTAATAACTTTTGAATGAAGGTTCTTTCTAAGACAAATTGCTGCATTTATCTGCTCGGATAATCCAGTGAATGAATGTGGGGCTGTGCTCTGCCGGCAGCACGGTAATGTTCTTTACATTATGGCATAATGCACTTTGTGATGATGTGAGCCGAGCTGTCCTGCCGATACACATCCGGGATGATGGAGTACGCTTTCCATGCACTCTGGTAACTGATACTCAGCCGCAGAGGCTGTGCATTTAATAAACCAGTGGCTTTGTTTTATTTCTCTAGGGTCTGGTAATGGGGGTTTCATGCAGACGATTGAGATGCTAAGCAGAAGCGGCGCATATCAAAGAGAACATCCAGAAGCGCCATGTTACGGCAGGTAAGCCAATTTTATTCCGGTCAGGGACAAGCAGCAGGCAGACTGCTGACGGCTAGATGTATACACTGCTTTACATCCTAGACGACGTTGTACGTTTCTTGCCATAGGCTTGGTTGGAAGAACATGAGATTGAAAGCCGTTATTGGTGATTTATTACTTGTTCTAAGAGATGAGCGAGGAGGCATTAAACTACAGTACACACGAGGTGGGAGATGAGAGGTTAATCCCAATTTTCCACCGAGTTTGGGGCCATTTTTTTGTGATACAACCATTTCTCGGATCAAGCTGGGGAATTTTCCGTCATCTTAGTTCTTTCTTTGTGCAGTTGGAAAATTCCTATTTGACGGAACTTATGGAAGGGGGCTTCCCACCTCGTAAATTGATGGACTACTGCTAGGATCTGTCACCACTTTGTAATCTGTGGTGCCTGACCAGTACCCTTATGATCCTTAAAATGAGGAGGACACCATGCTAGTTTAGTGGTGTTATCTGCTTTGCAGGTTTTTTCTGCATATTGATCCGTGGCGGCCCCCTGCGCAGTGAGTCCCAGGGAGGCCCGCAGCGCAGTGGGTCCCAGGGCGGCCCGCAGCGCAGTGAGTCCCAGGGCGGCCCGCAGCGCAGTGGGTCCCAGGGCGGCCCGCAGCGCAGTGAGTCCCAGGGCGGCCCGCAGCGCAGTGGGTCCCAGGGCGGCCCGCAGCGCAGTGAGTCCCAGGGCGGCCCGCAGCGCAGTGAGTCCCAGGGAGGCCCACAGCGCAGTGGGTCCCAGGGCGGCCCGCAGCGCAGTGAGTCCCAGGGAGGCCCGCAGCGCAGTGAGTCCCAGGGCGGCCCGCAGCGCAGTGAGTCCCAGGGCGGCCCGCAGCGCTGTGAGTCCCAGGGCGGCCCGCAGCGCAGTGGGTCCCAGGGCGGCCCGCAGCGCAGTGAGTCCCAGGGAGGCCCGCAGCGCAGTGAGTCCCAGGGAGGCCCGCAGCGCAGTGAGTCCCAGGGCGGCCCGCAGCGCAGTGAGTCCCAGGGCGGCCCGCAGCGCAGTGAGTCCCAGGGCGGCCCGCAGCGCAGTGGGTCCCAGGGCGGCCCGCAGCGCAGTGAGTCCCAGGGAGGCCCACAGCGCAGTGGGTCCCAGGGCGGCCCGCAGCGCAGTGAGTCCCAGGGCGGCCCGCAGCGCAGTGGGTCCCAGGGCGGCCACCGGCATCTTAAGCAGGGCTGACTGCAGTTTCTTGCATTGCTGTGCATGCGAAAATGAAAACTGTATGCAGCACTGTGGCACCTTCATTCTCGGAATCGGCAATGATCCTGCAGATTGGCTGTGTGCTAGTGATGAGCGCGTGTGCTTGGATAAGGAGTTATCTGAGCATGCACGTGTCATAATTGAGTGTTTTTGGCATGCTTGAAAAAAATGCTTGACTCCCTGCAGCTGCATGTCTCGTGGCTTTTCGACAGCTGCAACACCTATAGGGATTCCCTAACAAACAGACAATCCCCGCATGTGTTGTGGCTGTCAAACAGCCACTGCAACTCGAACATTTTTTTGAGAAAACACTCTGTGTTTTAACACAAGCATGCTCGCTCATCACTGTTCTACACCAATCATTAAAGGGATTGTCTGGTCACAGAATATTGATCACCTGCAAATTGTAGCACACTTTAAAGACTGAGCCGCATGGGAGACTAGTCGGAGAGGCAGGTCCCCAGCGCCTTCTCCCGGCCCTCTGCCAGTGACTGATGGGTCTCTATACATGCATGTAAAGAGAGACCTTTCACTCAAGTTCAGTCATTAGTAGATTTTGCTGCAGGTAAATGACATGTGCCTGAAATGTAATGTTAGGACTCAAACCCCCCCCCCCAAACCCCGAAAAATATTACCCTACTTGCTGATTTTTTTTTTTTCACCCGCAGAAGTGCTTCCATGCTGGTCTCAAGGCATCCCGGTCTCCTCTGGTGACGTTCCATCCCATGTAATCATTGGGCTTCATAGAGAGGTGATGCCCCAAGACTGGCATGGAGACACTGCTACTAATCACAAGAGGGGAGGAGTATTTTTCTTTTTGTGAAATCCGCAGGGGAGGTCCTCACGATTTGGACCAAATCTGCTGCTGGGACTTCCGTGAGGATACATGCAGATTGTAAAATAAGTCCTATATTTTTTATTGCACAATAATTTTTTCTTAAATAGGGATTTCTATACAGAGCTACTCTACAGCTCAGCATCTATGAGACACTGCGTGCTGATTTACTGGGGTGGGACATCTCAGAATGTGCTGGCCCGATATCCAAGTAAAACATAAACAGTCAATGTTCTTGTGGGCTTGGACTATGCAGAAAACAATCATGTTTCCAAAAGTTAAGTTTTCTTTGATGAAGATTGCATATCTTTAGTAACTCTAAGCTTCTTAAAGGGAATCTGTCAGCAGGTTTTTGCTACCCCCATCCGAGAGCAGCATAATGTAGAGACAGAGACCCTCATACCAGCAATGTGTCATTTACTGCGCTGCTTGCTGTCATTTTGATAAAATCACAGTTTTATCTGCTGCAGATCTACCAGTTTTCTAAATGAGCTCTGTATAACCCCTCCCACACCACTGATTGGCCGCTTTCTGCTTTTGCATTGTGTGCACATACCCCATCTCTGATTGGCAGGTTTAAGTGACGCATCGCTGGAATCAGGGTCTGTTCCCCCTACATTATGCTGCTCTCAGATTAGGTGGCAAAAATCTGGTGACAGATTCCCTTTAATGTTTTTCAGTTTGGCAAGTTTTCTCCATATAGGCCACATACTGCACTGTATTTGGATATCGTATGTGGGCTTGATGGTCCTCTGATGAGCACTTGACTATGTGACATTTGCAATGTCTTTCTCTCTTCTGTATTTGAGCCTTCCTCACCCCTCTTAGATTGTTTGTACAGTGCCTACTTTATAGGGTTAATTGTCGTACAGTTTGCAAAAGTATACACCATGTGAAAAACCCCTGGCATATACTTAAATAGTTCCATAAGTACCAATTCACCAGATTGGCCTGGCAGGCTTATCTAACTGCATAAGAAGCACAGCAGAAGGTACGTTCCTATATAGAGGACCATTGCGAAATTCTATGTCCTGCTGGTTTGTTTCTTGTCTCTATGGGGGCCCGATCTATCCAGATTGTGACCAATGTTGGTTGTTTGTCATGAAAGCATATGGCCAATGTGGTCCTCTTACACATTCGTCTGCTGAACCCCCTGATTTTAGCAGGGTCAGCTGACCATCCAGCGTGTATGGGGACCACCTGCCTTTCCGCCGATAGATTATGCCAGGGGACATAAGGATCAGATCCTTTGGTGGGGAGAGAGAATTCTGCTCACGGTCCAGGAGCTCGCGAGCGAGCGGTCCTGTTATAGTGGAGCCTCGAGAAATAATTGTCGGACAAACAATTGGCAGACCGCTATCTAATGTGTATGGCCAACCGTAGCCTCAGTTATTTCGGTGCATCTAAATAATACCATGGCTTTGCAGCCATCTGTCTGACACTAGTGGTCAATGGTCAATTCAGTTTCCTATTACTTCTTTTATTGCATATATGTATAAGAATGTTAACACAAGTTTTCCAATGTGGGAGATTATTGATCTCCCCTTCTATAACAAGCCACCATAGTATCCAAAATCTTCCGAATATAAGTTTATGGTTTAGACGCTCGCCTGGCAATTAGTGAGTTAATTACTGGGGACCTGATCTTTTCTGGCACTATGGGCCTTTTCAGTGCTCTCTAGGTCTCTGTGATTTTCCACTTAACCCACGGAGAAGGTTCGGATGTCAAGAAGCGGTGTTGGTTTTGGCGTTGGGAATCCTGCGTCTCCTGCAGCCATCTTAAATAAGACAGTTGTCTCTTCGGCGCGGCGTCCCGTGCTCAATCTTTCCGATTCCCATCGGCCCTGTCTAATAATATTGAACTTTCCATATTCGTTTCCCTTGCATGTCAAAATTAAGTTGTCGTGATGCATTTTTGAGGTGGTTTATTGCAGTTTAATAGCTATTTTATGGCTGGCTTGAGACGTCCTCGGCAGAATGGAGGCATTATTTGCTCTGAGGTGCCCGAAGAATACGGCTTTTATTATTATTATTATCTAAAAGTAGCAAGTATTGTTCAGCCCGGGAACAGCGCGGTGGTGTTTCTGAGTATAGATTTGAGTTCGCTGGTAAATATACTGACAGCACAATATGTTCCTGTTGGAAGGAAATGTAATTTTTTGCTTGGCTTGACTTTATAGAGGTGGTCGGTTTATAAAAAAAAAATATAAATATAAAAAAAATCTGTTTTTCTCCTCTGAAAGCGTGCCATACTTGTACATGGTACCGTCCAATTTAATTTTCTCTTAAATTCTAGTAACTAGAGTTGAGTAAAATGATTTAGAGGACCCCAGTCCGACGTCAAGTCAATGGTACTTGTTGGCAGCTTGCCCTAGACGCCTGTGAACTTCCTTGGCCGACTCCCAAATGCTAGCATCCTGGGTGACCCCTTGGATTACTATGATGTCACCTGAGCCCCAGTAATCAGAAGAAGCACCCATGGTGCCATCTGAGGAAGTTTGACTTGGAGTATCTGGACATTGCCCCAAACATTTGTCTCAACTGTAATAGTAACCTCTTTAAAGGGAGCCTGCCACCAAGTTTTTGTTATGTAATCTGAGAGCAGCATGCTGTAGGGGCTGAGAAACTGATTCCAGCATTGTATTACTTTTTGGTCTGCTTGCTGTCATTTTGATACAGACCCTGTTTTCTCTACTGCTAATCTAGCAGAACTCAGAACACTGAGCATTTTATAACCCCCGCCCACACCACTGATAGGCAGCTTTTTGGGTTTAACCCCACCCACACCACTGGTAACTTTTTGTGTATAACCCCGCTTACACCACTGATTGGCCGATTTTCGTGTACACTCGCGTATATACGTTTATTCTGATAAATTTTTACTTCCTGTATAAATGATACAGATTTATAACCCAAGGTCACTTTGATGAGATTTTGGTGATGCCATTCCAGTTTCAATTTTGGTATTTTTTGTCTGTGAAATAATGTCTCTGGGCTGGTCTGTAAGCAATTTGGCTACTAAAAATAGATTTATTAATTTTGTCTATCTTAATTATTTATTACAGTAATTATTGGCCATTTTCTGGAAGAGTCTGGGAAATTGAAGGAGTCAGGGGGGGGACTTTTGCTTACTGACTGCACAGCCCTGGTGGACTTGAGTAATGTTCTGAGACTCTAGTAATGGAGGTGTAGCAGGGGGGAAGCTTGGCATATACATTATTGCATTATTCTTTCAAACTGATCCCAATGAGATCCCACTGTTAGTTGTATGATGTGTAAAGGTGTTGTCCACTACACAAACTACCACGT
This sequence comes from Ranitomeya variabilis, assembly GCF_051348905.1. NCBI lineage: Eukaryota > Metazoa > Chordata > Amphibia > Anura > Dendrobatidae > Ranitomeya > Ranitomeya variabilis. The sequence goes on along the minus strand of NC_135232.1, from coordinate 646,553,312 downwards.
CTCAGTCACCATATTTCCTCCATGTGAAGGAAAATAGCAGCTATACTCTCCTCCGGAGCACGTACTGTTCTACTGATGTCGGCACCTGCTTTCTCAGAGCTCATGTGACATAATGTTACGCAAGCCCTGCAGCCTGTCAGCGGCTGCTTCACTCCATCGGACGTAATGTAAATCCGGGCGCAGTCAGAGAGCCGCAGCTCCTCTCTCTTCTTCCAGGTCTCCATTTTGTATGAAAGAAGTTAGTGCAGCAGCCACTGATAGACTGCAGGGCTCACTTGACATAATGCCACGGGAGACGCTGTGCCTGTCGCATAGTATGTGAGTATAGCTGTTCTATTCCATGGGGAAAGATATGGTGATTGGGAAGGGGTTGTGGACAGCTCCTTAATGTGTTGGTCAATTGAACCTGATACATGTGACACAATCACTGTAGAAGAAACATTACTAGCCTTAGCAAAAGAAGCCATCATCCCGGCTGCGATGTCTCTCTGTTATGTCTGTGTTCACTATATTTGACCCCTCAATGTCCCTTACTGCATTATGTGAACTTGGGATAATTTTTAGACAGTCTTCATTGGTTATTTAGTGTGATTTCTCCTGATTCGTCTTCATCACAGCGAGATGGGCAGAAGCTAGAGGCTTTTGCATATGGCCTCCGTTGACCTTGCATGGCTTTTACCATGATCCTCTTGCAGTAGTATCTTCTACTTTAGCACTTATTATTTTTGAGGGTCTCCTCACAAGGTATCATACTGTTTATTTTGTTTTTGTTTTTTTGTGATATCATATTCAGTGACTATTAGAATTTGGAAAACATTACACTGTGGAAATCCTACCATTAGCTTAATTACCTTCAAGCCACATTTACAGATCACTGATTGTGATATGTGAGTTTTATGATGCTCTTGTAGGACAACCATTATGATGTTTAATGCTTAGACAGAATGTCGAATAGATGTGAGACATGAGCCCCAAGCAGGTCATTGTAGTAAGCCATACTGTCCAAAATTGGTTCAGATTCTGTATATTGAAAGTATTTTTGGGGTACTAACATAAGTTCAGTTCCTGCACATGATGCCATGAACCTCATAGTCACCAGAATTATTATTATTTTTTTTAATTATATATAGATTTATTTCATCACTTGACCAGTTTGTTGACTAATACAATACATGCTGGGATGTGAGGAAAAGTTCCAGCTCCTATAGTGCTGGCAGAATGCAAGGGAAAAGGAACTGCTCCCTAAAAAATATAGAAGATTGAAAGTTATAAGGCATGAGAATTGGGTGGTTTCTGGACATTTAAAATTGCTGATGCACAAGAAGCAGTTTCGTCCCATTGTAAGGTATTTCGCAGGCAAGACCATATATATAGTAATTTGTGTGACAATGCATTTACCTCTGAATTGCATAATGTTCTTTTAATCATGGAGAATTCATTTGGGGTTTAAAAAAAATCCTTTTTACACCTTCTTTTGTATCAGCTGGTGTCTAAAACCAGGACCAAGATGTCCATATTCTTCAATATGGTGGTCAGTGGTGGATTACTTGTTGTGAATGATGCGTGGTTGGAGTGGAAAACATCTCTGATTCAACAATTTGGTCAAATGTTTTCCTAACTTGTAAGAATTCAAAATGTCTGACCGCTGGCCAGCTAGAGCCGCCTGTACGACTGTTCCTTACAAAAGGTCTTTAGATCCATGGAGTTCCCATGGATGTAATGGAGCTGGTGATTTTAGGAGGTCATGTTTTGCTTCTCTCGGTGGATAGAATCCAGCACAGTTCATACTTCTGTCATAAAAAAAAAATAAAACAAACAAGAAGATAGATGTTTTGTGTCATGATTCTCAGTAGGTTGTGATCCCCACCTCGGGGAACAAACAATGAATGCTCGTCACATAACTCCTTATATTGTGACCTAGAATATGACTCAAGCATTCCTCCACAGCTCTGAGAGCTGTTGTCTATTCATTGTTCTGAAAGACGTTCCCAAAATAAGCAGAGAACTTAATAGGGATGCACTGGTGATCTGTGTGATTCTATGGGAGCAGCTGTGAGTTACTTGGGGAGGTTTAGTTTATAAACCCCCAGATAATCTAGTAATCAACTCAGCAAATTGAAGCCCTTACTGAAAAAAAAAACACGTGGGTGGGAGGTGAGAGAGAAATACTTCATATGATCTGCATTGTTTTCCTAATGATGGTCATGCATAGCCGCTAAAGGAAGCCATTGGCCATTAGTCCGCCTTTGGGGGCAGCTTAAAGTTACAAGGAAGTCCGAGCATCGGAGCTTGTTGGATTCCTCCGAGATGAATGCTGCCAACAGTCTCTGTCATCGATTTTATTGTCCTTTGTGTATATATGGAATAGGTCCAACAGAAAATAAGCCACTGTTTGTTAGATGCTTTCTGGTTTATAGGGGAAGGTCCAAAGCAGAGGACTCCCTCTATAATGTACATATGCCTTTGTTTTTATGTAGTCCATTTGCTTCTGGTCTTGGTCTTATGTGGGCCGTATGCTTTGGCTCTTATGTGGTCTGTATACTTTGGCTCTTATGTCGTCTGTATGCTTTGGCTCTTATGTCGTCCGTATGCTTTGGCTCTTATGTCGTCTGTATGCTTTGGCTCTTATGTCGTCCGTAGGCTTTGGCTCTTATGTCGTCCGTATGCTTTAGCTCTTATGTAGTCCTTATGCTTTGGCTCTTGTGTTTATTCTATTCGCATTAATGTGTGCAACGGTCAGATTTCTCATTAGTGCCTATTGTTTCATGTCCTTTGCTATTATGTCTGCCCATGTTAATTTCTACACCATGGGCTGTGGATCAAAACGTAGAGTCTCCTTTGCACCGTTCCTTCTCTATTCCTTGTTTCCTGGCTTCTTGTCACGCACATGTTGGTATCATATGCTACGGTTGTCAGTTCTCGATGCGTTAAGACGGATTGTCACATGAATTAAGCTTTCTCTGTAACATGTGGACCAGCAAAGGTTGCTTCGCTTAGAAGGTCATGATATCAGTATAATTATACTCTATATGCCCCATAGTGTCGTGGTCGCCAGCTGCTCATTAACTGCTGGACACAATATACATATCTGGCACGTAAGCTGTAGCCTTATGATTTCGAACATCTAGAAGTGTTACAAAATAAACCATTTTAGTTTCCACCAGCATCAAAATCCTCAATGTAATTCTATGGATAATACATTTTTCTCCCTTTCGTACGATTTCCTGACCATGAAATGGACTCTATTCAATAGAGCATCCTTTCAAATCTGCAGATTATTCCACAGCGTGTAAATGGGGCACTGTAGAACCTCTGTTTATTATGCATTTCTTGTATAGGGCCATTATATTGTGCAACGCTTTACAGACGTTATCATCGCTGTCCCCAATGGGGCTCACAATCTACATTCTCTGTCAGTATGTCTGTGAAGTCTGGGAAGAAACCGGAGAACTTGGAGGAAACCCACGCAAACATGTGAAAAACATACAAACTCCTTGCAGATGTTTTCCCTGGTGGGATTTGAACCCAGGACCACAGTGCTGCAAGGCTGCAGTGCTAACCACTGAGCCAACATGCTTACATTTACATGCATGCTAACGGACTATGCTGCTGACAGCAAATCCACCATATGTGAACCGGGCCCATGTGCTGGTCCTCTGCAGAGAAATGGTTTCTGTGGGTGGAACATGTTCTCTATTATCTTCTTCTTTGTTCCATCAGACTCCATATCCCTATAAGCATTGCTCCACTGCACATGGGACAATTTGCTTAGGTGCCCTATTTCCACATTTATCCCCTTTTTATAGGCCAGAGGATGAATGTATGGTTTTAAAGGATCCGGCTACTGAAACCTAAGTCTGGGGGTCACAAAGTCCCCTGTTTCAATGTATTGCAGATCTAGTTAATCATTATTCTATTCTGCGCTCTTAGCTATGACGCTTCCAGGGCTGTTCACTAAAATTGAATTTGTTTGGACTTCTATATGACGGCAGTATCTTTCTTTGGGTTTATACAGCACATTCGGCCTCATGCTTTTATTACTTGGGATGATGCTTCTCGGCAAGTATTATGATCTCCCTAAAGATCAGTCTTAGATCTTGATTGATACAAGCTCATTTCTAAGCAAACACCCAGATGGTGACATTTTATTACAACTTCTGCATTTCCTTTAGATATTGTGTGGGCAAAATTATGTTTCAAGTTTTATTTATTTATTTTTGTATAATATTTGGATATCGGGTCCCATATATTGTGTAAGAACCTGGCAGAGCTTGAATTGCCCTCCTTGTAGCCAGAGCTTGCGGTCCCATATACATAAGAAGGATGGATCCTTCTGCCGACGTCTCTCTCCAGACTCCATCGTACAGATGAACACTTGGCTCGGGTGAGAATTCCTCTGCTCTCTATGGAAGAACCGCACCCAGACTCTGACAGTGACTTCTCTCCCGGAGAGTACAAGGATCGGCAATTGGACACCCAACATGGCGAGTTTCTTTCTCCCACATGATCATCATCTGTTTGGGGAGAGTCAGGAGACCACATAGAATTCAGTATTTCAGCCATCTTTAGTCTAATGGTTATGGGAGTTTTAAGTGATCTTGTTTTTACCTTTTTTGTATTTTATTAAAAGGAAATTGTTTCCTTTAACAAGAAATATGGTTCCCTGAATGTTTGTTAGTTTGCCAAATCATCTGCAAGACCCTGAGTCCTTCCGATTTGTAGAAATCTTGCAATGTGATTTTTTTTCAATTTTTTTTTCTGCTCTTCAATTTGGTTTTTGGATGGTGGCGTGGTTGAAACTCTGCAGACAGTGCAGTGGGGGGAGGCTCCTGCTGCAGCCAGTTTATCCTACAGTCACTCTGTAGGACAGTTGTATTAATTGTGTAATGAAAATAGGAAATTAAGGGAGGACTGGGTGGGATGGTTTTACATTTTTGTGCATCATCTTTGTGCACTACTCCTTTCGAGTAACCGTCCATATTTTAATAAAAATAGTTCTCACGAGTGCAGTTATTTGTAGCTTTCTGTTTTTGGTGGCATCATGTACAATCTTTTTTGGTCCGAGAGCCAAATTCTAAGATTATACCTCTCCCATGCACCGCATAAAATGCTGATCCAAGGTATATATTGACAGAAATATGCCACTATCTAATAAGTGGGGGCTCTAAAGATCGTCTGCTTTACTGTTCACCTTCAAAAAGGAGGAGTCAATTTGGCCATTCAGTGAGTGCAGCTATCCCCATAGTTTGAGAGATACTGAACACAGGAGTCAGAGATGGTTGGGGGCTGCACCGAATGGCATTGTGGGTGGCATATGGCCCCCAGGCTGCAAGTTGTGCCTCCCTGATTTAGTCTTCCTATAAAATTCTGTTAGCGCCTACTGTGGATTTACACTGGGGCACACGGATATAGTACATGTGACAGTACACTTTTTTTTTTTTTGTCTTTTTTTTAATCAGATCATTTTTATTGATTATTTGATTTTATAAACGATTACATACATTATAGTACAAACACAATAAACAAGTTTAACCCTTAAAGTTTATATAGTCCTATACCTGCCACGGTAGGTATTCCATGCCAAACAGTTATCAATATTTAAAAAGTCGAAATGGCCAACTGGGCTAGTACAGTTATTCTGGGTAGGTCCACAGATGCCACCCCAGGGGTGACCAGCCACCATTTCCATACATTTATAAACTTTCTTAACGAGTTCCATTTAATGTAAGTACCTCTCTCCAGGAATATGGTATTGTTAATTTTAGCTTTCCATTCCTCCAATGTTGGGGAATTATGGTCTAACCAGTGCAATGTTAACAATTTCCTGGCCAGAAACGATATTCTCAGAATGGTGGTAGTCACAGGGGATCTTAAATCTCCCCCCCCCCCCCCCCCCCCCAGAAGGCCTATTATGCACACCCTAGGATCAAGTTGTATGTGTATGCTGAATACCCGTTTTATCCGAGAGGGCACTCCCACCCAGTAGTGGCCTATATCAACACATTCCCTTAGCATATGCATCAGACGGGCCCCATTCGTACCGCATCTCTGACATGAGTCTTCAGTCTGAGCCACAATTTTAAACAATATATTAGGTGCCTTATATACCCTGTGGATAAGGAGATGGTATAGGTGTTGTTTGTAGTATTTCATTCCATTGTTCTTCAGATATGGGGCCAACATCCTCTTCCCACTTTGATCTGACCAACATGGGATGCTTATCTAGATACCTGTAAATGGAGGAAATAAGGCCCTTCGTATTAGATGCTGTAGCGATTAAATCTAAGATGTAGTGATTAGTGATCTCTACCTAAGGGTACCGTCACACAGTGGCATTTTCATCGCTCCGACGGCACGATTCGTGACGTTGCAGCGTCGTATGATTATCGCTCCAGCGTCGTAGACTGCGGTCACACGTTGCAATATACGGCGCTGGAGCGATAATTTCATGACGTATTTGCGATGTAGAAGCCGTTGGTTACTGTGCGCACATCGTATACAACCTGTGTCACACGATGCAATCAGGCCGCCACAGCGGGACACTAGACGACGAAAGAAAGTTTCAAACAATCTGCTACGACGTACGATTCTCAGCGGGGTTCCGGATCGCAGTAGCGTGTCAGACACAGCGATATCGTAACGATATCGCTAGAACGTCACGAATCGTGCCGTCGTAGCGATGAAAATGGCACTGTGTGACGGTACCCTTACTATTCTTAATTTGTGTCTGGAAGGCATGATGAAGCTGCAAATACTGATAGAAGGCTCAATGTGGAATGGCAAACCCAGGGCGAATCTGATCAAAACTTTGGATTGATCCGTCATGTATTTTTTGGGAGAATAGTAAAGTCCCTCTGCGTTCCCACTCATCGGAGCCGTCTAGTTTAGCTGTTTCGCTTAGTTTAGAATTGTGTGACCGTACACTTTTAATACAGGTCGTTTTTGCCCTTTTTGTGATGGCACTTTGTATTTTGTATTCTCCTGGGGGCACTGCTGATTACGGAGCTCAATCAATCAAATAAAATTTAATAATTACAAAGCTAATTATTGCTTAGAATTTTTATGTAGCCATTCAGATTTCTTGTCGGCGGCGTATGTAATCGTGGTAATAATATCTATAAATTTCCACCTGTTTTTCAGACATTTCAGCTCGTCTCGGCTGTTTTTCTGCCCTGTATCCTATTTGTGCGTCGCTCATCCATATTTATCCCCTAAGGCCTCTCTACACTTCAGAAAGGTTTTGTGCTTAGCATTTTGTAAACTTTTAACATCTTGATTTTTCTTCCCCTCAATTACTTATGCCGTTTCTTAAACAGCATCTGGCAGACGTCTTAATGCCTGGCCAACTTTTTTGCCCAGGGGCTTTATAAACACTAAAGTTGAGGAATTCAAGAATCGTATATCATCCTCCTCCTCTGTCTAAATGGAATATAATTGCTCATCCAAAAAAATGCCCTGTGATTACAAAGATTACTACAATGCATGTAAACTTCGGTGCTTGAAACTTTACAGAGCTAAGATTATGTTCCTTCATGACCTGTCTTGGGTTTTCGTGGAGTAGCCCCTGGGCTCCAGATTAGAGAAACAAGTCATGGTGTAACGCTTTGATTCCAGGATAATCTGTATATTGCAGTGAGCACACATGGTTGGAAGCTTCCCCCATGATGGCCACCCCTGGTATTCTCTCCTCAGCTGTGGATGAAGACAACTGCAGAATAGCTTTCCTGCACAAGTGTTTAGCAGATTTTTTATGGTAGCTCAATGTTCTTGAATGACCTTTCTACAACTCCGTAGATACTGCTGACATTCTAATTTTTGTGGGGGCTTGCGGATCCTCACCCAGATCTCATGATGAGGCCGGAGTCACACTACCGTATAATATGGACGAGTGCTATGCGTTAAAAAATCGCATCGCACTCGGACCAGTATTCCTCCATGGGGCAGCTCCCATCACCGTTTTTTTCCTCGGCCATATTGTACGTGCATGCTGTGATTGTCACCGACACTCGGCCAAGTCTCGGCTCACTCGCACCCATATAAGCCTATGGGTGCGAGTGAGACAACGCACATCACTCGGATATCATCTGAGTGCTGTGTGATATATGCTGACCCCGGCAATGGAGGAGATGGAGAAATTAATTTGTCTGCCTCCTTCGCAGCTGATCCGCTCTCTGCGAGAGGCTTGGAGCACAGACACATGACACTCAGCTCCAGCTCGCAGCAGAGCAAGAGCCGAGGGTCATTAGCATATCGCATCCAATGCAATACGCTAGTGTGACTCCAGCTTGAGGGGGAGAATTTGTTCTTTTCTTGTCTAAATCTATTGTTTCCCTCACTATAATTGGCATTTAATACATCCGAAGGCCTCAGTACACGGACTAATGTCGGAGGATATTGCCAGGTTCAGCCAACAGTCTAATGTGTATGGGGGCTCTGGCCCACTGATTGTCGGGGGAGATGGTGATCTGGCTGATATGTAGACAAGTACATGTAGCTGCTCACAGTCTGAAATTTGTGGACATATTGGCCCTAGTTTTTGTATTGTCATCTAAGCCTGGGTTTAAGCCCCCATACACATGGACAAACATTGTCTGAACCTGCCGATATCAACTAGTTTGACCAATGGTCGAATGTGTTTGGAGGCCCTAAACAACTGATAGTTGGGGGATATGGCAATCGGGCATGTCCGGCTCCGAATTGTCGATAGTATTGTTCTCCAAGATAAGCCTTCGGCCAACGTGTCAGGCAGTGACTTTCTCATAATGAACACATGAGCACTTGACCAAACGAGAGCTCCTGTGTATGGGAGAGACAGCTGGATGGCTATCAGCCAATGCGTTCTTCAGCCACAGGCATTTAATATGTATGGGGGCCATTACAGTACCAGCTAGAAGATATTTTGGAAAATACTTGTATGTTTGGTGGCATAAAGAGTCCCATTTAAATAAGGGGGCATTCACACGACATTTGACATATGTGCCATGGACCCATAATTTACCCAACATTTTTTAGTTTTGGTCACTATTGGGCTGGTTTATGTTGGTATACACTTTTCATATAGAGGCAGCCATTTAAAAAAATGCTGCCTCGTATCGTTTGGGTGACGTATGCCACTGTAGGCCTATAAATCCTCCGCGCCTGCACTGCAAAAACAGCGTGAATGCATTTGTACCATGTTACTGGATCTTGCCTATTATCCCGTTGTGAGCCTATGCCTTAGATATTTGTCAGATAAAAGGAAGCACCCTTAGGCACCCAGTGTAAAGAGGTATACCGTGTAGTACTAATTTATTTTATTGGGTCTCTACTAGTGATGAGCGAGTATACTCGTTACTGGGGTTTCCTGGTGGTCTCCTAGTATTTGGATGTGCTCGGATATTTAGTTCTCGTCACCGCAGCTGCACGATTTACGGTTGCTAGACAGCTTGAATACATGTGAGGGTTGCCTGTTTGTTAGGGAATTCCAACATGTATTCAGCCCGTCCAGCAGTCGCAAATCATGCAGCTGCTGAGACTAAAACTAAATATCCGAGCACGTCCAAATACTCTGAGACCACCCGAGCATGCTCTGGAAAAGTAATGAGTATACTCGCTCATCACTAGTCTCTACGTAGAACCATGCTTTCCTATACCATAGGTAGTCAAAGGGAAAAAAGGTATGGTGAGGCATAGTGGTCCAGCAAATAGCAATTGCCAAAAGGGACTCTATTTTGCCATATGGTGGCTGCATGAGAGCCCAAAGATTTGTTGGGGGCTTGCTTTGGGTGATACTCCCAATATGTACTCAAACTAGAGATGCACAGAAATATGCTGGGGAACAAAAAGTGCAATAGGGTCTTATCCAGTGGAAAGGGACATAAAGGTGAAGGGAGGTGTCACACCACAAAGAATGAAGTGTAGTAATCAGCCGCTGCAGTTCACGGGTTAAAAAAACAGGGATATGCCATGAGGAAATAGGTGGCCTTACTGCACTGCTGAAGGATGTCCAAAAGAATTCCCAGGAGACTAGATGGATCATTGCGGTTTGTCAACTCGTTTCAAAGTCATCTGACTTCTTAATCAGGATACACCTGGAAATTCTTTGGGGTCTCCTTCAGCAGTGCAGAAAGTCCACCCGTTTCCTTCTAGCATGTCTAACTAGAGATGAGCAGATTGATATGCAGGACTCCAGGTCAGGGGACCTGGTGTCTAGAAGGGAGTCCCCAGAATCTTTTACCTTCAGGCGTCCCAGGCGTACCATTTCATTTTTCAGGGCTGGCACAGCGTCCTCTGTGAAACATGATGCACTGATCTTGTGGCAGCTTTGGCTAATCAAAAGCCATACTGGATGGTAAGTTTCGTGGGCCTCCTGTCCAGTTGCCTGTTACCCTTAACCTGAGCCGGAGTACAATCTGAGCATAGCCAAAGAGGTTGGATAAGTGGGCTGAGCAAGCTGTATTTCACCTGCCAAACGAGTGTCCTTATGGTATATGCTGGCTCATTATGTTTTAATTTTTTTGGAGATTGTCAGAGACGCGTTTTTCCTTGCCTATGAAATCAGTACAGTTTTTAAGACTTTTTTTTTTTTTTTGCAAACCTGTAAAAACAAAAGTGTAATTTTGTACTATAAATGATATCACAGCAGTGGTTGACTTAATTGCGGTGGTTATTAGGAACATACTCTGGTAGTAACACCCTTTGAAGGCCTAACTCTGAAACTATGGGTTTCTCGTGGTGTGTCGAGGCCAAGTTTTCAGCAGCTATTGAGGGAGAAATACATTAATGGTTTACAGGTTCTTCTAAGTTTCCGTCTTTCCCACCAAATTGTTCTGCACACGCTGAACCGATCAGTAAGCCGTCTGCAAAATCTGGGCTTGAGAGGACACTTTCCGCTGGCTGCAGGACTCCCCTCGTACCAGTAATGTATTCACCGTGCAGTCTCTGCCATAATTAATTCCAGACGTCTGAACAGCAGTCACTTTTAATATGCTCTCCGTCTTTATTCTTCTGACAGCCGATCCACGGAGAGGAGCTTCTTGTTGTACGTTGGTACCAAGTTTTTAAAGCTTATTTTTGTTATGTTGCAATCATTCATTTATGAAGCCACCAGGTGCCTTCCAGAGCACCGATGTTCAGTCGTAAAGTCTACTGATCTACACGGTGACACAGATGGTAAGGAGGAAGGCCACTGAGAGTTTTCTCAATTTTTCTGAGTATAGAAGCATATGGTGTGGGGTGGGCCTGTACAAAATTAATCCCAAAGAGGTGGTATTGGACGGGGTGAGTAGGATTCGATGACAGAGTGAACATGCATTTTGTAAGGGTTGGCATCTGCTCAGTTTCACATCCGGCTTTTTTAGGCTTCTGAAAAAAAGCAGATTGCATGGATGTAATGGATATTAAACAAAATAGCGGTATGCAAGAACACATTTGTGAGACCAATAGAAGTGGTGGCAATGTAGTGGAGGCCAGACATGCTGTGTATGTATATATATTTTTAAGAAATATGTCTTCTGTAAAGACCGCTAGAACTTTGCTGATCTTTCTGAAAAATTTCTGGGTTCTTCTACTTTTTGTCTCTGCTCACATTTGAGTTGCAGGGTTCATTTGCCTGGTGGAAGGAACCCAACAGACCTCATTATATCTCAGTAGGGTTCCAAAGGCTTTGTGGGTGCCTTGATGGATCCGACTCGTCGTCATATTGGACTTTCTGTTCGTATGACACAACTGAAAAATGGAGATATGAACAGTCTAAAAAAAATTTTTAATTTTGAATACATTGGCATTATTTTGTTATGGGTTCATTTTTTTTTTTTTGGCATAAATAGTAATGTAAATTTCTTCTTGGAAAGTGCTCAGCCAGATATGCAGAGAAGAAAGCCCAGAACATAATATCCTGCATATGTAATCTGCTTCTCTGAATTTGCAGTGTCTTCTTTTTCCATAGAAACGTGAGCTCATATTGATTTTGGGTTGTCTTTATTTATGTTGTATATGTTTTTTGATTTGTCAGGTATTGCCACATTCACGTTAATGGGCCAGAACTGCAGTACCGAACATGGCCTATAAACAACAGTGACACTGGGGAGCAAGGGAGAGACACTTTTTTTTTTTTTTTCTTGATCCTGAGTTCTTCAAACATTAAAGAGGACTTTTGACTTTTTTTTAAAACTGAATACCTTTTCCACTTGCTGCTGCCTCATGGATTCTTGAACAGTAACAGCAACATTTGGAGGAGGGATTTAAGAAAAATCCAGTGAAGAGTCTCTTTTAAAGGGTCTGTCCAGTCGCTCTGTGACTGCGGACTAAGGAATCCTTACAGCTCATGCATTGCACGCTGTCAGGATTCTATATTGTTGCTGGCGAGAGCGGGCAGTCACATGGCCTCAAGTATGTGATTTTCCTATATGCAGTCACATGCTGACTAGACTTGGTAGGCCTCCCTCAATACCAGTGAATTCAGCGAGGCTGGACACAGTCTAGTTGGAATGTGGATGGAAGTATACAAATCACATGCTTGCGATCACGTGACCGCCTGCTCTCGCTGACAACAGCATAGAATTCTGGCAGCACACGATGTGCGCTGGTATAGATTCTGAGACTGTCAGACGGACTCAGCAAAATAACCTGGTTCGGCCAACGGTCTAATGTGTATGGAGGCACTGGCTGATGGTCTGGAGAGATATTCATCGCACATATCCAATATCGGACTGCTGTTCGCATCGTTCTCCTGGAGATAAGCTGCCAATCGAAGTGTTATCTGGTGGCTTTCTCATAGAGAACACAGGGGCACTTGGCCAAGTGAGTGCTCCTATGTACGCGAGTTGGCACAGATGGCTGACTGCCGAATAATCGTCTGAAGCATCATTCAGCCAACAACCATCTAATGTGTATGGTCCACTTTAGTCTAACATATTGACTGCAGACTCTTACCAGAAGACTGGACAACCCCTTTAATTCTTAAGTAAGAAAGCAAAAGAAGAAAAACTCATGCACTTCTGCATATTCAATGGAAGTTGGCATCTTTTATTTCCCAAAATACAGGTGCTTTTCCCAAAATTAGAATATCATCAAAAAGTTAATTTATTTCAGTTCTTCAATGCAAAAAGAGAAACTCATATATTATATAGCCACAGTATACAACAGAAAATTCCAGCGAATCTTTCCTACTTGGCAATTAAAAACCATTTTATTCTTTCATCTTTAAAATAATCCATATGGCAGAAGTCCTTAATATACACAGGTGGATCAAAATAAGGGCACACTGCTGCTTTATGCATGCAAAGAACGCGTTTCGACCTTCTTAGGTCTTCTTCTAGGTCTCAAATGTGAGCAGTGTCCAAGGAAGTAATATGCCCTGCTCTTAGAAACTCAGTGTAATTAGGAATCTGGTAAATTACATAATTAAAATAAGGTGTGTACCTTTATATTACAGGGTTAAAACTTTGTTATATGCAGAATGTGTTAAAATTTGATAAGCATATTGCTGCATAGTGCCCTTTGTTTTTTTACATATAACATCATATATGTCAATATCTTAGATATGTAAATTATCACATACTCCATATTCAGCTCATTATTCATAAACAGAAAGACAGAAAATTTGACTATCATTTGCCAGTGATATTTGCTAAAAATAGATATTTGTTAAACAAAAGTTGAAATAAATTACCCTAATACACTTATCATATTTGTCTCTTCACTATTATTGCATCTACAATATGTAAATAGCTCATTCTAAAAAATTCAAATACATTTTTTTATCAAGCTAATAAAATTATTAATTTGTTAATTTGTTATATACTGATATCTTCAATGTTGAAATAGAATATAAAGAAAAAAGAAGTTTTTTTTATTATATAGTCATTAGACAGTGATCTATTTCAAGTGTTTTCTGTTAATGTTGATGATTATGGCTTACAGCCAATGAGAACCCCAAAATCTTTATATCAGTAAATTAGAATAACTAACAAAACACACCAGCAAATGCTTCCTATGCATTTAAAAAGGTCCCTTAGTCTGTTTCAGTAGGTTCCACAATCATGGGGAAGACTGCTGACTTGGCAGATGTCCAGAAGGCAGTCATTGATACACTCCACAAGGAGGGTAAGCCACAAAAGGTCATTGCTAAAGAAGCTGGCTGTTCAGCGTGCTGTATCCAAGCATATTAATCGAAAGTTGAGTGGAAGGAAAAAGTGTGGTAGGGATAACCGCAGCCTTGAAAGGATTGTTAAGAAAAGGCCATTCAAAATTTTGGTGGAGATTCGTAAGGAGTGGACTGCTGCTGGAGTCATTGCTTCAAGAGCCACCACACACAGACATATCCAGGACATGGGCTACTAGTGTAGCATTCCTTGTGTCACACCACTCATGACCAATAGACAACGCCAGAAGTGTCTTACCTGGGCCAAGGAGAAAAAGAACTGGACTGTTGCTCAGTGGTCCAAAGTGTTCTTTTCAGATGAAAGTAAATGTTGCATTTCATTTGGAAATCGAGGTCCCTGAGTCTGGAGGAAGAGTGGAGAGGCACAATCCAAGCTGCTTGAGGTCTAGTGTGAAGTTTCCACAATCAGTGATGGTTTATGGAGTCATGTCATCTGCTGGTGTGGGTCCACTGTGTTTTATCAAGACCAAAGTCAGCGCAGCCGTCTACCAGGAAATTTTAGAGCACTTCATGCTTCCCTCTGCTGACGAGCTTTTTGGGGATGGAAATTTAATTCTCCAGCAGGACTTGGCACCTGTCCACACTGCCAAAAGTATCAATACCTGGTTTACAAACAGTATCACTGTGCTTGATTGGCCAGCAAACTCGCCCGACCTTAACCCCAGAGAGCAGACCTGGGCAAAGTGGTGCCTGCAGGTCACATCCGGCCCTCTGGCTGTCTCAGTCCGGCCCGCGACAGCCGTGGGGCTGAAACCTGAGACAGCCGTGGGGCTGAAAACCTGAGGTCCGCGGGCCGCACCATGCCTGCCCGCTCGCTCACTGTCTCCCGCAGTCAGCATTGGTGGAAGAGGGGCCTCCGGCCACTTCCTCCACCAATCAGCGTGTGAAACATCATGTCATCGCGTCAGCTTTGTACCGCCGGGAGTCAGCGCATTGGAGACGGCAACAGAAGCAGGGTGCCTGGGAACGGGACCGAGGTGAGTATGTGGTGTGTTTTTTGATTTTTTTTCATGTGTATGAACATGGGGATTCTATGGGGGTGAACATGGGGATTCTATGGGGGTGACATGCCGCACATGGGGAGGCTATGGGTGTGTCATGCTGCACACGGGGAGGCTATGGGTGTGTCATGCTGCACACGGGGAGGCTATGGGTGTGTCATGCTGCACACGGGGAGGCTATGGGTGTGTCATGCTGCACACGGGGAGGCTATGGGTGTGTCATGCTGCACACGGGGAGGCTATGGGTGTGTCATGCTGCACACGGGGAGGCTATGGGTGTGTCATGCTGCACACGGGGAGGCTATGGGTGTGTCATGCTGCACACGGGGAGGCTATGGGTGTGTCATGCTGCACACGGGGAGGCTATGGGTGTGTCATGCTGCACACGGGGAGGCTATGGGTGTGTCATGCTGCACACGGGGAGGCTATGGGTGTGTCATGCTGCACACGGGGAGGCTATGGGGGTGTCATGCTGCACACGGGGAGGCTATGGGGGTGTCATGCTGCACACGGGGAGGCTATGGGGGTGCCATGCTGCACACGGGGGAGGCTATGGGGGTGCCATGCTGCACACGGGGAGGCTATGGGGGTGTCATGCTGCACACGGGGAGGCTATGGGGGTGCCATGCTGCATATGGTGAGGCTATGGGAAAGCTGTATACTGTCATGCAATATATGGGGAGGCTGTGTGGGGGCCTCATGCAGTATATGGGAGGCTGTGTGGGGCCTCATTCAGTATGTGGAGAGACTGTGGGGCTCATGCTGTATATAAGAAGGCTGAGTGGGGCTCATGCAGTTTATGGGGAGGCTGTGTGGGGCTCATGCTGTACATGAGGAGGCTTTGTGGGGCTCATGCTGTACATGGGGAGGCTGTGTGGGGCTCAAGCTGTTCATGAGGATGCTGTGTGGGGCTCATGCCGTATATAAGGGGCTGTGGGGGGGTTCAAAGATATACAGGGGAGTGTCAACATATACTTAATTATGCTCAATATTAAGTGATACAAGTAATATTATTAAATTAATATTGAGTAGAATTAATTTCAAGCTATTCGTTCGGTCCTCCACAACAGTCATGGTCTCTCATGTGGCTCCACTGGAAAATTAATTGCCTACCCCTGCCATAGAGGTTCTATGGGGTATTGTCAAGAGGAAGAGGAGACACTAGACCCAACAATGCAGATGAGCTGACGGCTGCTATCAAAGCAACCTGGGCTTCCATAACACCTCAGCAGTGCCACAGGCTGATCGCCTCCATGCCACGCCGCATTGATGCAGTAATTGATGTTAAAGGAGCCCCGACCAAATATTGAGCGCATTTACTGAACATGCATTTCAGTAGGCCAACATTTCGGATGTTAAAATCATTTTTCAATCTGGTGTTATAAAGTATTCTAATTTACTGAGATAATGACTTTTGGGTTTTCATTGGCTGTAAGCCATAATCATCAACATTAGCAGAAATAAACACTTGAAATACATCACTGTCTGTAGTGACTCTAAATAATGAGTTTCACTTTTTGTATGATCTGCTGCAATGAAACAAAACCTACTCACATTTCAGGTCTCGCTTTATGTTTGGACATAGAAGCTTTTTGTAAAGTAACACCAACCAAGATCCTTCATTTTTCTTTTTTTATGGCGTTGATGTTATTTTATCCCTGTTTCCCTGCAGCCGCTGTCCTCAAGGTCAGCCTCTGAGACCAAAGCTGTGCTGATATGGCGGGCAGCTACATGTGCCAGACCCTCTTAAGCCTATTTAGGACTCCTTTAATCTGCGGTAAACATCCTGCTCGGCTCTGCTTTGTAAGCTATACATTTTACATAAGCATTTCTATCATCATTGCCCATCTGCTGAGCATCTAGACTTATGATTACAAAAAAAGATTTCGACCCAAATGGCCACTGGTAGAAATAGCGTGGACCGGTTTATAGACGCCCATCGCTCCTTTGAGTGCTCCTCTTTAGTTGCCATTCCTTTATCGGTTATCTCGACATTGGCGCATGACCGAGATCCTGGCTCTTCTCGTTAGGGTTGCGAGATTGTCAGCCGTCCGTTCTGAGTCCGTGCCCATTAAATATTTATTTAAGGACTTTATTGGTCAGAGCGGATTTGCTACAGCCGGGGAGCTGTCACTGCCGCCTTCATTATGGGTTACATTCCTAAGTAAGAACGTGGCGAGCCGTGTTGATTTTACGGATCAAAAGAGGATAAGTCTACAGTAATTCTCCCCTTATAAAATCAGACTAGGAGGAACGTTCAGTCGTCTGCATGTTAAATAAACCTGACAGCTCTGCACATTGACCTTTTATGCAGGTACAACAGTTTTGTAGTGAATATAGATGGAGAAAAGCAATCGCATAGTGTCACAGCCAATAGCGCACGTGGCCTGAAAATTCCTGTGTGAGTTTTTCTCTTTTCTTAGCCTATTCTAGGTCTTTCTTTTTATGGACCAGTCTTTGGAGGCACAGAAATAAGAGGAGCTGTTATAAACCTACACCTACATGCTACAGTAATGGCTAAAATATGAGTTCTATAGATTTTTAGACTTTTATTGACAAATACTTTAAGTTTATGCAAAGACTCCGTATTAAAGAAGCACTCCTCCTCCCATCAAAGTTTTTTATCCTCTTAAATAAATTTCAATCATCCTGTTATACAGCACTGTGTACTGACAATTGCTCATTTTGCCTTTCTACCCAGTTAATTTTTCTCTGCTCTATGTAGAAACAGGAAGTCTTTTATCCCCCTCTTCAGCTCCTGAGCCTGCTGCTTCCTCCTCCCCATGCTTAGGACTTGTGCAGTGATGACTCATGTAGGGAAAATTGACTTCCTGTTTCTACATAGAGCTTAGAAGGATTCAGCTAGTCAGTTTTTAATTACATGATGTCATAGACCTAATAAAAAAGAGAAGAATTTACCCTGTGGAAGAGCAAAATGAGCAATTGTAAGTACACAGTGCTATATAATATGATGACTGCTATAGGTGAAGTACAAATTTTGATGGGAGTGCTTCTTTAAGTGTTGACCTTTTATTTTTCAAGACTTCTTCCCTTCCAACTGGGAGTTGGAAGTCGTTTCTGGGCCAAATACTGTCTGATGACAGCCCATTCTTCTCCAGTGCTTGGAGTTTATCACAATTTCTGGTTTTTTGTTTTTTTTTTGTTCACCAACCTTTTGAGGATTTACCACTGGCTCTCAATGGGATTTAGTCCATGAGCCAAGAACCAAATTTGACGATATCGGTACCAAGCGGAGTGACTAATTCTCTTTGGTATTTTTAGGTAGATGCATGTCTGTAGTTTATTTTTTGATATGATAGCCCTTACATATACGTAGCTTATTAACCCCTTCAGCCCTAGGCCTATTTGTACCCAAGTGCCTAAGCCAATCTGACCTGTGCCACTTCATGGGCTAATAACTTTGGAACGCTTTCACCTATCCAAGCCATTCTGAGATTGTTTTCTCGTGACATATTGTACTTCACGTCAGTGCTAAATGGGAGTCAATATATTTTACCTTTCTATATAAAAAAATGCTAAATATTCGGAAATTTTGGAAAAATCGGCAATTTTTTAACTTTGAAATTCTCTGCTTTTTACAAAAATACTGATACCCCCCATAATAGTTATTAATTTACACTCCCCACATGTTTACTTCATATTGGCATCATTTTGAAAATGAAACCTTATTGTTTTACGACGTAATAGGGCTTATAGTTTTATGCGCAATTTTTCACATTTACAGCAAAACCCACTTTTCAAAGGACCAAGTCACTTCTGAAGTCACTTTAAGGGGCTTACATAACAGAAACCACCCATAAATTACCCCATTTTGCAAACTACACCCCTCAAGCTGTTCAAAACTCATTTTTAAAAACTGTTAACCCTTTAGGTGTTCCACAGGAATTTTAGCATGAGCCAAGAACCAAATATGACGATATCGGTACCACCCGGAGTGACTAGATGTAGTATTTGTAACAAAATTTAATCCAAGTTATGTAAATACACACTGAACATGTCATGTGCATATATATATATATATATATATATATATATATATATATATATATATATATATATATATATATATATATATATATATATATATATATATATATGTTACTCCATAATATCTTCAACATCGGACTCTGAATCTGACTGTTGTTCTACTGGCTCGTCTTCAGTACCCTTGTTCTGGCATGTCTGTAATCTGCACATGTCTGTGCACTTCAGGCCATTGCTGAGGCAAGTACACTGAGGAAGTTCACATGACCGCACACACTTGCAGGACAGTAGCTGTATAATAGCTTCTGGTGCTGGTGCCCCTTGCATCCACTTGACAACAAGCTTTCCGTCGTTATCTATCATCCAACCGCAGTCTGTTGGGTTTGCAACCCATGGCTGGCTCTGCAGACTTCTCCTCCAGATCGCAGCCTGGTAGTTTGCACGCAGTGCATGCATGAAAAGGCAGTCCTGGCAAGGAGGGAGTTGACTTGACTCTACCACTCCACGTCTGGCACAGAACAGCTGATAACGGAGCCTGTTTACCTCAGTTGTTTGGGTAGTTGGCAGGTACATGTGGCAGGTGATTTCCTGTAACTTCTCAAAAAGTTCGGTAGACACTTCCCATGAACGACCAACTTCCTGAAAGGCATCCTGGTATGTCTTGTTCATCTTCAACTGCTTGAGTGTCGTCATCTTCCCACGGCCAGCGAATGCACTGACGGTGTCACAGCCTGTAAATGCATGCATACCAATCAATGAATCACATACGCTGCCTCCCAATGTTCGGCTCAGAGTGGTGATATCCAGGAATCTTGTCCGGTTCTGTGTACCGCATTTCTGGAACAGGTGGGATGGGATTTTGTGGCACATGCCCAGACACAGGACCATGACATCAGTATCCTCCGAAGTGATGATGACCGACTTGTAACCAGATTCTGCTGCATGAAGAGCATGGAGAAGGAGGCGTGTGTCTGCTTCTTCTTGATTTGACTTAAGGTCAGCAGCCTCTTCCCACTGTTCTTTGGTGATCTTAAAGCAGAGCTGCTCACATGTGACATACAGCTCCTTCTCCTCAAGCTTCTCCCTGTGGTGTTTCGCCTTCCATTCTTCTACCAGAAACTTTATGAGACTTGCCTTGTTGGAGGAACTACTTAGAAGCTTTTTCCACTGCTGGATGTTGTGCCCATGTTGAATGTTCTTGAAATGGATCCCTGTGCCTTCATATCTGTTGACTCTTTCTGTATCTTTGATGGATGTCTCCTTGTAGACGTCAAAGACAATATCAATGCGCTTGCTCTTAGCACCCTCATGGATAGCGCGACTCATTGCTGTGCCTGCTAGCTGGCCAAATGTTGCATTGTTTCCCTTCAGTTTCTGAACCAGGCTCATCCCATCAATGATGGTTGCAGAGGGCTCGGGGATCACTTCTGCAGGACGAGCATTCCTCTCCAACTCCCTTGCGAGGGCAGCCTTGTTGGTCTTGCGGATAGACCCATCACCATTGGCAAGTGCCCATGGCAATGGACCCAGGGGATGAGTCAAGACATCACTCATTTGTAGCTTTCTGTTCTCAGCTACAAGTATCATCTGGCCAAATAGGTTTCTGTCAGCCTTCAAAATTACCTCCTTGCCAAGACCTTGTCTGCGTGTCTTCATTTGGATGTTAGAGAACGTTTTAAGTTTGTTCTTCGTCATCTTGTCATGAAACAATGTAGTTGGCTTATCGGTACCCAAACGCTCATCCTTGAATGTTTGATATGCATCCTCTCCTATACTGTATGCCCCTTGAAGGTCTTTGGCTACATCTGGTGGTGCTACAGTCGCTGTTGACAAACTGATAAGTTCACCATTATGCTCTTTGTTGAAGGGGTTCACCCAACCTGTCTCCAGCAGTTGAACGAAAGATTGGACATCGGCTTCATCTCTTCTAATCCTAGACACCTGTAGGTCTGAATGGCTGAAGTCAGTATATTGTTGGCCTACCAGGGCCCTCAGCTGCCTCAAGTACATACTGCGGTACTCTGATGTCAGGTAGAACCTGGAAACAGCTCCAACTTTGAGGCTGAAGCCTTTTGTGCCCCCTGGTGTCTGGGTGTCTTTGTTGATTGTCTCTTCAATGGTCTGGTCCACAGGAATTCGTCCAAAAGGATTCTTGCTACCGATCTGGACCGAAAAGCCACCTTGCATGAAGTATTCATGGACCTCTGGGTGTTCTATGGGCAGCCGAGACATTGTGGCATAGTAATAGGTTAGGTATCGGGCATAGTTGACCTTGTCATAGGCAAAACACCATGGTATCATCTGTCGGATTGCTCCTAGGTGAAGCATCCAGTTGCCTTCTCTTGAAGCTCGAACCAGGGCCAGCATGGTCTCGACCATGTCCAAGTATGACATCCAGAATGCTGAGAGTTGTTCATTTCTGAGGGTCTCAAGATAAACTTGAAAGAGCTTCAGGGTAAGTGTGCAAGATTCATTATCCAAGAGCTTTTCGAAGGATCCCTGCGACACACTGATGCGAAAGTTTGTGATGTTCTTCAGTGTTTCATCCAGATGGTGAAGGTCCCTTGCATGGTTTTCTTCTAGCCATGGAAGGAAGTTTTTCCATGCAAGCCTCATAAGTGCTTCATAGACCAGCTTGTGTAGTCTCACTGCTCTGTTGTACCTCCGGCCGTCCATCACTCCAGACACTGATCCTTCAGCGATTACACCGGATTCAACACACAGATCTCTAAGGCCTGCATCCTGAAATCTGTTCCCTATGATAGAGAGGAGATTACAGATTGTGTGGAAGACACCCATTCTAATTATAATGTTCTTGAACTTCTCCTGTTTCCAGATAACCTCGGCAGCTTTGGCATAGAGTGCTTGATCAAACACACACACAATTCTGTTAAGCTTCAGGGTCTGCATGATGGCATGTGTTTGCTCCAAGACTTCATTCACAGTGGACATGGCTGTTGCAGGAGCATTGATAGTGGGCAGGTAGCTTACAGTGTCCTGGGCCACTACAATGTCGCTGCGGATTTTTATGTTGAACCCAGTCCAACTGCTGGTGGTCTGATCCTCATGGTCTGACATTCTAGCCAGAAGCCAGATATGGTTTTTGGTTTTTGAATCCTGGACCTCCTTGGTAGTGTTAACATTCGAAGTCTCAATCCTGGGTGGCTCTCCCCGCTGCCCAACATTGTATATCGGTAGCATTAATTCTGTCAGAGTTATGCTTCTTTTCTTCGACTTGGTTACATCTGGCAGGACTTTCTTTGTCACAGAGCATGCAACATTGGACTGAACAGCAATGCCATTGACTCTATGAGATGTACCTGCTCCACTTAGTGTCTCCTCAAGTCTGTCAATGTTATCCCAGGCCAGGGTTGTGAACACACCTGGGTAGATACTTGCTGGCATTGGGATGTCATCCTTTGAACATTCCAACTTCTGGATACAAAGGGCTGTATCGATCTCCTCAGCCATTGAATATGACACACAGTGGCCAAGACGATTCAGAGTTCGAATCAGTTCTGTATTGCCGGTCAAAGACTTAACTGCAAAGGATAGCAGTACGTGCTTTGGTGGCTTTGTCTTTCCATTGGTAACAGCAAAAACCAAGTCACTGCCGAAGGATGTGGCAAGACGTTGAGCTCTTTCACAGGTAGTTTGGCACTCACAATCTCCTGTAAGCAGGGTTTGCAGGAATTGAGTGACTAATGCAGGAACGACATTCTGATCTGTATTGGGAGGCCATGGCTGACTCACATCTTGCTTCTTGATCTCATTCCTTAGCTGCATTGCTGCTTTGGTTACGATATCTCCAGAGTTAGCAGCTCTTGCTTCTTGCAGATCTTTTGTCATGCTGTGTACTTGCCGGACAAGGTCGTCCATTGATAGGCTACATGGATAGACTAGAAGCTTACCTTTCTCATCTGAGAGAAAGCGGAGTGATTCCCCAATCTCTGTTTCAAGTTTTCGTCGAACATGTTTCTTTGTCGATGGTTTCAGTTGGATGATACCACGGGATATCATTAATCTCTCAAGCCTAGATGTGAGGTTTATCATAGGCAGTACTTCTGGGTTTGGGAACAATTTAGTCCTTATATACAAGAAGAGTTCTTCAAGGGCCTCTTTCTCTGCCTCTTCGTAGCGTACTTCCTCGCTTTCGACCTGATTTTCAGCTGCACTAGACCTACAGGCCACTTGGGAATCATCTTTTGTGAATAGTTTGTAGCACGACTTGTGGTAGTGCCCCTCTGCAGCAACAAGGTCTCTGCTAAGTAAACCAAGTATTCTCTGTGTGCCTTTCCTTATCGCTGCTCTGCGGATCGTCTCATCTGCTCGTAGCTCAACACACTGGACAATTGGCTCCCTTGTTTGTTTTCCTTTTAGGTACTTGCTTGACTTCTCACAGAAGATACATACTTTGGCATACACCCTGCTATCACTGGGGGCACCCCTCGGTAGCTTCCTCATGGAGATTTTGCTTGCTGTTTCGACATTGACACCCTTGCCAAGGATAGAATCCAGTGACTTCTTCATTGTAAAGATACTACGACATTTACGGTGATATTGTATGTGTGGTATTTCTCCTTCTTCAAGGCCCTTAGCTGCTACCAGGACTGATTCATGCTGCCTGATCTCTGCAGCCCTAAGCAATGTTTTCCAGGAGTCCAAATC
Organism: Ranitomeya variabilis; assembly: GCF_051348905.1. Taxonomy (NCBI): domain Eukaryota; kingdom Metazoa; phylum Chordata; class Amphibia; order Anura; family Dendrobatidae; genus Ranitomeya; species Ranitomeya variabilis. Next base: position 646,529,495 of record NC_135232.1, on the reverse strand, counting down.
CTTAAGGGACGCCAGATCATCGCTGTCATCATTAGAGCAGTGTATGATACAGTCGATCCGTGATTTCTTCCTTGCTGGTACTTCCATCATGCCGTTAGATAGTCAGTAAACACCTGCAAACACAAAGAAAAACATTAAAATTTTATTTACCGTATTTCCTGGCGTATAAGACGACTTTTTAGCCATGAAAAACATGGCTCCAAGAGGGCGGTTGTCTTATACGCCGAATACAGCCGCCGGGGGGAAAGGCCGCCGCGCAGGGAAGGAGGAGGCAGGGGCCCACCTTCATGAGGCGCTCGTTCTTAGAGCTGGGAGCGCTGGTGCTAGGTGACTGTTCCCCCTCTCTCCACAAGTTCCTTACCAGCAGCAGCACACAGTACAGGACTACAGGACCTGTGGTGATGTCACGGCCATGTGATCAGTCACAAGCCTGGGAGGTGTCAGCCTCTACAGAGGGAGATAGGAGCTCTGCAGAGAAGACCGGAGAGTCCTGTTCAGCACAGAACGTGTATGTGTCAGTGTGTGTGCGTGTGTTGGGGCACCTCAGGGTGTCTTCAAATGTGACATAGCCCCCTAGATTTCTTCCAGTAAAATTTGCACTCCAAAAGTCATTTGGCGCTCCTTCCCTTCCGAGGCCTGCCGTTCCCCAATACTGCAGTGTACGACAACATATCGGGTGTTGTTGTGTTCGGGAGAGATTGGTGAACAAATAGTGGGGTGCATTTTTTGCTGGTACACCTCTTAAAAATAAAAAAATGAGCCTAAAATGACACCTTCATGTAAAAAATGCACTTTTTCCATTTTCTCAACCAAGTGTTTCCAACTACTGTGAAACACTGGTTGGGTCAAAGTGGTCACTATACCCCCTAAAAGATTCCTTGGGGGTGTAGTTTCCAAAATAGGGTCACTTTTTGGGGTTTCCACTGTGGGGGTACCTCAGGCAGCCTTCAAATGTGACATGGCCCCCTAGATTTCTTACAGTGAATCCGCCACCCAAAAACCACATAGCGCTCCTTCCGTGTTGAGCTATGCTGTGTGCCCATACTTTAGTTTACGAGTACATGTGGGGTGTTTCTATAAACTGCAGAATTAGGGTAACCAAGTTTGGGTTTGCCGTTAACCCTTGCTAGGTTGCAGGTAAAATTGGATTACAATGTAATATCTGGAAAAAAAATGAAATTTTGAAATTTCGCCTTCATTCTGCTAAAATTCCTGTGGAACACCTAAAGGGTTAACAGTTTTTAAAAATGAGTTTTGAACAGCTTGAGGGGTGTAGTTTGCAAAATGGGGTAATTTATGGGTGGTTTCTGTTATGTAAGCCCCTTAAAGTGACTTCAGAAGTGACTTGGTCCTTTGAAAAGTGGGTTTTGCTGTAAATGTGAAAAATTGCGCATAAAACTATAAGCCCTATTACGTCGTAAAACAATAAGGTTTCATTTTCAAAATGATGCCAATATGAAGTAAACATGTGGGGAGTGTAAATTAATAACTATTATGGGGGGTATCAGTATTTTTGTAAAAAGCAGAGAATTTCAAAGTTAAAAAATTGCCGATTTTTCCAAAATTTCCGAATATTTAGCATTTTTTTATATAGAAAGGTAAAATATATTGACTCCCATTTAGCACTGACGTGAAGTACAATATGTCACGAGAAAACAATCTCAGAATGGCTTGGATAGGTGAAAGCGTTCCAAAGTTATTAGCCCATGAAGTGGCACAGGTCAGATTGGCTTAGGCACTTGGGTACAAATAGGCCTAGGGCTGAAGGGGTTAATAAGCTACGTATATGTAAGGGCTATCATATCAAAAAATAAACTACAGACATGCATCTACCTAAAAATACCAAAGAAAATTAGTCACTCCGGGTGGTACCGATATCTGGCCCGGCTCATGGACTAATTGAGATCAGAGGAGTTTCTGTGGACCCACAATTTGAATGTTTTGTTCACTAAGCCACTTATCGTAGTGATCACTTTTGCCTTGTGGCATGGTCTCCGTCATGCTGGAAAAAGCAGCATTCATCACCAAATTGCTTCTGGATGGTTGGGAGAAGATGGTCTTGGAGGAGATTTAGATCCCATTCTTTATTCATGGCCATTTTCTTAGACAAAACTGTGAGTGATGTATAGGAGTACTGGTAACAAATATCATATGCCCACCCATGTAAATGTTGACTCAGGAATCAATACTTAATAAGGAGAAAACTGAGTCAACAGATAACAAAAAATTTAAAATTTTTGTTCAAGAACAAAATCATGTGCAAATGATTGCAAACAATTACGACATGGGTTTCTTAACCCCTTTCTGACCTTGGACGGGATAGTACGTCCGAGGTGAGATCCCCTGCTTTGATGTGGGCTTCGGTGGTGAGCCCACATCAAAGCCGGGACATGTCAGCTGTTTTGTACAGCTGACATGTGCCCGCAATAGCGGCGGGTAGAATCGTGATTCACCCGCCGCTATTAACTAGTTAAATGCCACTGTCAAATGCTGCCAGCGGCATTTAACTAGCGCTCCCGGACATCGGGCCGGAAATGAGCGCATCGCTGACCCCCGTCACATGATCAGGGGTCAGTGATGCGTCGGCTTGACAACTAGAGGTCTATTGAAGACCTCTATGGTTGTTGATGCCGGATTGCTGTGAGCGCCACCCTGTGGTTGGCGCTCATAGCAATGCAGTAAACCTACTACATAGGGGCAATCTGAGCTTCACTCCTATGTAGCTGAGCCAATCGAGTTGTGCCAGCTTCTAGCCTCCTATGGAGGCTATTGAAGCATGGCAAAAGTGAAAAAAAAAATGTTATAAAAAATATGGAAAAAAAAATATAAAAGTATAAATCACCCCCCTTTTGCCCCAATTCAAAATAAAATAATAAAAATTCAAATATACACCTATTTGGTACCGCCGTGTTCAGAATCGCTCGCTCTATCAATAAAAAAAGAAAGGATTAACCTGATCGCTAAAGAGCGTGGCGAGAAAAAAAAATTGAAATGCCAGAATTACGTTTTTTTTTGTCGCCACGACATTGCATTAAAATGCAATAACGGGCGATCAAAAGAACGTATCTGCACCTAAATGATATACTTAAAAACGTCAGCTCGGTGCGCAAAAAATAAGCCCTCAACCGACCCCAGATCATGAAAAATGGAGACGCTACGGGTATCCGAAAATGGCGGATTTTTTTTTTTTAACCAAAGTTTGGAAATTTTTTTGACCACTTACATAAAAAGTAACCTAGTCATGTTTGGTGTCTATTAACTCGAAATGACCTGGAGAATCAAAATGGCAGGTCATTTTTAGCATTTAGTGAAGCTAGCAAAAAAGCCAAACAAAAAACACGCATGGGATTGCCCTTTTTTTTTTTTTTGCAATTTCACCGCACTTGGAATTTTTTTCCCGTTTTTTCTAGTACATGACGTGCTAAAACCAATGATGTCGTTCAAAAGTACAACTCGTCCCGCAAAAAATAAGCCCCTCACATGGCCATATTGATGGAAAAATATAAAAGTTATGGCTCTGGGAAGCAGAGGAGCAAAAAAAAACCTGCATACCTTTTGTTCCTTGTGCAGGACTCCTCTCTTACATAAGCCAGTTCTAGGTTTACAGCGTTTGGCTTTCAACTTGCATAACATGAACACTTGTCTTTGATTCATACTATAGGGAAACGCTACAAAAGTTAGCTGACAACAGTTTGGACTTGAGTCTAGATATTTTCCTTTTTGGCACTTATCTTTTTAGACGTTTTCTGTCAATCTCTAGGGAAGGTTTTGTTGAAGGGCCACTAGAATAGTGAAATCATGACAGTTGTTAAACTTTAAGATGGGAAAGGATGAACACTAGTAAATAGTTTTTAATCCAAAAATTGTAATGACTGGTATCTATGATGGGTTTTGCCAAATAAATTATTTTAAAATTAAAATGGACCTTCTGTAGACCAACACCCTCTACCAAGTGAATGGTCCTGACGAGGTTTGACACCATTATTAGATGCTTCAGTAGGTCCTTATGTGGCCAGAATTCAGCAGATTTCACTCTTCTCATTGACTTAAAAGCATATTAATACAATTAGTTCTCCTTTGTATGGTCCCTCTGGCCTGCTTCTTAGGGTACCGTCACACATTGAAATTTTCATCGCTGCGACGGCACGATCCGTGACGTCGCAGCGATCGTATGAATATCGCTCCAGCGTCGTAGACTGCGGTCACACGTTGCAATCACGGCGCTGGAGCGATGCCGAAGTCCCCGGGTAACCAGGGTAAACATCGGGTAACTAAGCGCAGGGCCGCGCTTAGTAACCCGATGTTTACCCTGGTTACCAGCGTAAACGTAAAAAAACAAACAGTACATGCTCACCCGTCGGTGTCCTTCAGGTCCCTTGCCGTCTGCTTCCTGCTCTGAGTGCAGCCGTACAGTGAGAGCAGATCGCAGCACCGCTGTGATCTGCTCTCACTTTCCGGCCGGCACTCAGAGCAGGAAGCAGACGGCAAGGGACCTGAAGGACACCGACGGGTGAGCATGTACGGTTTGTTTTTTTACGTTTACGCTTGTAACCAGGGTAAACATCGGGTTACTAAGCGCGGCCCTGCGCTTAGTTACCCGATGTTTACCCTGGTTACAAGCGAAGACATCGCTGGATCGCTGTCACACACAACGATCCAGCGATGTCAGCGGGTGATCAAGCGACGAAAGAAAGTTCCATACGATCTGCTACGACGTACGATTCTCAGCAGGATCCCTGATCGCTGCTGCGTGTCAGACACTGCGATATCGTAACGATATCGCTAGAACGTCACGAATCGTAACGTCGTAGCGATGGAAATTTCAATGTGTGACGGTACCCTAACTCACAGCAGATGTGCAAATGTCACAGCTGTTTGTCTTCCCTTATAATCTTTATATTGCACCATTTAGGATAGATCAGGCCGATCTACTGGATTATGTTTACTTTAATATAATTAACTTACAATATTCATTATCTAATGTGTACAACATCTCTCTGTAAAATGTGATAAAGATGACAGAAGATGCGCCAAGTCTTCACAACTTGGTGCACGTGTTGCTTGTTTTTAAAAGTTATGATGTAACTTAAGGTACCTTCACACTGAACAACTTAACAACGATATCGCTAGCGATCCGTGACGTTGCAGCGTCCTGGATAGCGATATCGTTGTGTTTGACACGCAGCAGCGATCAGGATCCTGCTGTGACATCGTTGGTCGGAGCTAGAAGGCCAGCACCTTATTTCGTCGCTGGATCACCCACTAACAATGCTGGATCGGCGTGTGTGACGCGGATTCAGCGATGTCTTCACTGGTAACCAGGGTAAACATCGGGTTACTAAGCGCAGGGCCGCGCTTAGTAACCCGATATTTACCCTGGTTACTAGTGTAAATGTAAAAAAACCCAAACACTACATACTTACATTCCGATGTCTGTCGCGTCCCCCGGCGTTCTGCTTCCCTGCACTGTGTCAGCGCCGGCTGGCTGTAAAGCAGGGCACAGCGGTGACATCACCGCTCTGCTTTACGGCCGGCGCTTACAGTGCAGGGAAGCAGAAGGCCGGGGGACCTGACAGACACCAGAATGTGAGTATGTAGTGTTTTGTTTTTTTTTACATTTACACTGGTAACCAGGGTAAACATCGGGTTACTAAGCGCGGCCCTGCGCTTAGTAACCCGATGTTTACCCTGGTTACCCGGGGACTTCGGCATCGTTGGTCGCTGGAGAGCTGTCTGTGTGACAGCTCTCCAGCGACCACACAGCGACGCTGCAGCGATCGGCATCATTGTCTAGATCGCTGCAGCGTCGCTAAATGTGACGGTACCTTTACTGTGGATGTAAAGTATACACATCCCTGTCAAAATAGCATTTTTCTCATGTAAAACGAAAATAAAAATCGTGGCAAGGAGATGTCTTCCATAATCTGTATAATTCAATTGAAAAATAAACTGAAATCTATACGGGTTGTAAAAGAAAATTAAAGAACTAAAATAATGTGGTTGCATAAATATGCACACTCATATTTTGTTGAAGTACCCTTTGAATTTATGACGGCATTGTCTATTTGGGTGGAAATCTGTAAACATTGCATATATAGGTTTGTCAATTTTTGCCTGCTCTTCCTTGCAGTAGCGCACATGAAGACACAAAGAATACGGGAGATTGTTGTCACATGCAGTACTTGTCAAAAATTCCTGCAGCTCCTTTACTGTTGCTGTAGGCCTCTTGGCAGCCTCCCAGACCAATTTTTCCTCTTATCTTTTCATCAATTTTTGAAGGCAATCCAGTTATAGGTAATGTCACTGTGGTTTTAAATTTAAGCCACTTGATGACGTGTTCAGTGTTTCATGTTCCATCTAATGACCCTTCTCCGGTCAGATAAATTTCAGCAACGGAATCTCTCTGCTGTGTTTTCAGCTGATTACAGACCATGGCTTTTGCTGGAAAATGCAACACAGGAAAATCCTCCTAGAGCAACTAAACTTTACATGGGGTTAATCAGAATCCTTGTAAATGATAACCTCTTGGCCCCAATGTTGTTCAACATTTTTATAAATGATCTAGATAAGGGAACTGAACATAAACTAACCAAATTTGCAGAGGATGCAAAGCTTGGAGGGATAGCTAACACTAGAGAAGACAGAGAAAGGATTAATAGAATTGTATTTAAAAGGGAGAAAAGCAAGATTTTATGTCTGGGCAAGAAAACAGAAGATTACATCTACATAATGGGAGGAATAGAACTAAACAGCACATGTGAAAAAGACTTGGGTATACTAATAGATCACAGACTGCACATGAGTCAACAGTGTGATGCAGCAGCAAAAAAGGCAGACACAGTTCTAGGATATATTAAGAGAAGCATTAAGTCTAGATCATGTGAAGTAATTATCCCCTTTCTACTCCTCCTCGGTCAGGCCTCATCTGGAATACTGTGTCCAGTATGGTGAATGGACTGCAAAGTAGGTCCTACGAAGAACGGTTAAAGGATCTGGGAATGTTTAGCTTGCAAAAAAGAAGGCTAAGAGGAGACTAATAATTAGGCTATGTGCACACGTTGCAGATTTCCTGCGGATCTGTATCTTTTTTTTTTTTTCACGCTGAAACGCTGCAGATCCGCAAGTGATTTACAGTACAATGTAAATCAATGGCAAAAAAAAATGCTGTGCTAGTGGTGCGGAAAAATCTGCACGGAAAACACAGCAGATTCAAAAAAGGACAATGTCACTTCTTTTTGCCGATCTGCTCCGTTTCCTCTCCCATTCCATAATAGAAATCCGCAGGGGTAAAAAAAAGGAAGAAATCTTCACAAAAATCTGCAATGTGTGCACATACTAAAAAAAGGTGCAGATTCTGACCTGTGTTTTCTGCCAAGAAATGCAGAATCTGCACAGAAAATTCCACTGTCAAATCTGCAACGTGTGCACATAGCCTTAATAGCTGTCTACAGATATCTGAAGGAATGTCACAGTGTAGCGGGATCCTCCTTATTCTTATTTGCACATGAAAAAACAACAAGCAATGGGATGAAGCTGAAAGAGGAGATACAGATTAGATAGATATTTGAAAAAACTTTGACAGTGAGGGTGATCAATGAGTTGAACAGGATGCCACGAGTGGTGGTGAGTTCTCCTTCAATGGAAGTTATCAAACTGAGGCTGGACAGACATCTGTCTGGGATGATTTAGTGACTCCTGCATTGAGCAGGGGGTTGGATACAATGACCCTGGAGGTCCCTTCCAACTTTAACATTCTATGATTTTTAACTGTCTAATGACTTATTTAACATGAGTTAAAATGTGATTGGCTAATTCTGAACATCCCCAATTATAAGTTTGTATTCACAGTTATGCAACCACTTTATTTTAGTTTTGTAATTTTTATTTCCCCCTTATTCGTTTTAATGGTTTTTTTTTTAACATAAAATAAATCTGGCAACTTGACAGTGGTGAATATGGGATTACAACACATTTTGGTGAGTTTTATATATCCAGTTTTTATTATAAATGCAAAACTAAAGTGGTATATTCACAGTTTTACTTTTTTCTGTAAAATAGTCTGTCTTTTGTCGTGGAAAAAACTCCAATATGACCGCAAAGTGAATATACCCTTAGGGCTAGGTTTTGGGTATTTGTAGCATTTTTGTTATCTGCAACTTATGTAAGCTGACATCAGTTTGCATTTATTTCCATCAGCCTGTCCAATCAGTCATCCAATGGACAGTCAGACATGACAGTTTGACATGTGTAATATTGGAATATAACTGGAGCCCCATGCCTCACCCTTCCAAGGAGCGAAGAATTAAATTGAAAATATCCAACTAGAAAACAGCATGTAATTTGTCACTCTAGGAAAATTGGTATGCCTAAAAAAAAAAACCTGAGAAAATTGTTCTTGAAGTCTGGTCTTAGAATGGGTTAAAATCATGAATCTGATATGAGATCTATTTATAATGTCAGATACACTGGACAATTGTTTGGTCCTTTTGAACAGAAGAAGGCCGCAACCCAATTAATCGAGGAGACCGTGTTTGATCTGTATTTTTAGCCATAGTGTGAATTAAATGTTTTCACCAAAATTTCCAAAGTCAATGCGTTAAATTGGTGTTGTAGCTAGCACACAAGGCCTAATTTATCTTTTGCGATTTATTGAAATCACTTTTTTTTTTTTTTTTTGGTCTCGTGGTATTTTCTGACATTTTTAGCTCCAGATATTACAAAATAGTGCACGCAGGTCATGTATTTGGTGCAAATTCAATTATGCTCTTTATCTTTGTTTGCGACTTTTCAGCACCAAAAGAGACAAATCTTTTTGAAAAGTTGCAAAAATTTGCTAGATTGTAGACTCCTCCAGAAACCTTACATATTAATATTGTATTACATAATATTGAGCAGAATTAAGTATGTAAGTACGGTAATCCTAAACGTAGCCCCCTATATGCACCCACATAGCCTCTTAAATACAGTATGAGCCCTCACATAGTCTCCTATAGAGTGAGCCCCCAAATAGCCTCTTATATACTGTACAGTTTAAGCCCTCCACAAAAACAAAATACCGCACTCCCGTTCCCCCGGTGCTTTGCTCGGGTCCTTGCGATGTGCACTGAAGTTCTGCACATTATACGCTGTAGTGACATAATCGCTTTTGCTGTCTATTGCACACGCTGAATGAGGGAATATGGAGCCAACGGCTCACTCCACTATTCTGTTGACAATGGTGACATCAGGATGCCGGGCGGGGAAGAGTGGCCTCATGGTACAACTTGTGGGCCAGTGCGTTCGGCTTTCTCGGCCCGTGAGCTGCATTGGAACAGCCAGAGGGCCGAATGTGACCACACTTTGCCCAGGTCCGGTCTAAGACATCTGGATAAGCAAAGTTGTCGAGGAAAAATGAAGAGACTTAAGAGAAAGACAATGTAAAAAATGGTGAAAAAAAATGTATAGAGAATATGGGTTAAACACTAAAGCCACCAAAAAGAAGGAAATACTCCAACACTGATTGTGTATGGACACACTGTAGCTTATAGATGTTATCCCACATCCTTTTTTTTTCCACGTCTTATAGTCTTCGAAAAGATTCAGAGATCTGTTTATATTTGGTCCAGAAATGTACATTTTAATGAAGGGGCCCATGATGCAAATAGACCCCATACGGATGACCTATTCCAAATACGAACGTATGAAGTCAGCCTAAGGCCTTGTGTCTGGTGCACGTACCGTCCTGACCCAAACTCAGCAGCAAACCCTTGCATCACGGACCGCGGAACATGAATTTGTGAATCTGGACTAAAAGTAAGAGCTGTGTAACTTTTGAGGTAAAAAAAAAAAAAACATCATTTTTTTCCCCCTAGATGGTGTTCTGGTGACTTCTTTTCCTAATATGCCGGATTTGTGATGTCCATGACCTTACGGTCACTTGACTTAAGTCTCTCCAGACCCATTTCATATTAACAAAGCCGCAGTGTAATTACACATCACTTTCACTATGTAATTTGTTGGGACCATGTATTACCCAATTCAAATTTGTTGAAATTTGTCGAAAATGCCCATGGGACGTATTGTGTTCTGAGGGAGAATATCGGGTTACACCTCATTTTAGTTAATCTACAATGCATCTACTTAAGTTATTAGAGTATTATACTTTCCTTTACCTCCTAGGCAGAAGCTGCTAAGGCTTTGGCAGTAAATCCAAGTTGTCTCTTATTTACATCTGTAGAAATGTCTTTCTAGCCTGCAATTTCTTCCCTTTCATTTTACACCCCCCTTAAAAACCAGTTTTGCAAGTTTATTTTTCTTTCTCACTTCTATATAGTGAAACGTGGTGTATTATTATTCCACCCTTTTGTAATATATAGGTGGACTCCTAAGGATAGAAGACCTTTAAAGGTCTTACCCAGTGACTTCCATTACAACCCACACACCTGCAGAGGTGCTTGCATGATCGGCAGATATTGTGAACGTGTCCTGCCTATCGTGGCAAAGTGAGCGATGCATGATCAGTAGGTATATCAACACTTGTGTGGATAACAAAGTCTTCTGCACCGCTCATCTCCGATGTAGAAGTGAGGTTCTCTGGATGTTGCCCGATAACCTTTTTAAGGGGTCAAGTTGAGGTTTTAAGTTGGGATCAAATTTTTATTATGCCAATGAACCAAATTTCTGCCCCCGTCACAACATTTTGCCGGCATTGGTGGGGCACACTAGTTTTTCAATCTGGTTTTGATGACTTTTCATCTACTGATGAGACGAGGCTCAGAATTGGTGCCCATCAATGACATGTTATTGGGTTGGCATGTCGTGGGGACATGTGGGTTGGTGAACTAGAGTATGGAAGGAGAAAGTGAGAGGAGGGCAGAGTATGGCACCTGAACATAGAAGAATGGTCAATGCTTGCCAGGGTATGAAGCAGAAACTACGTAATCAACCTACAACTGAAGCCCCCAGATTTTTTTTGTGATCTTAGATCCATTGACAGGACCTTTACCGAACCCAAGATCAGGAGTATTTAGTCTCCCATTTTAAAGGGAACCTGTCACCCCCAAAATCGCGGGTAAGCTAAGCCCACCGGCATCAGGGGCTTATCTACAGCATTCTGTAATGCTGTAGATAAGCCCCCGATGTAACCTGAAAGATGAGAAAAAAAGATTATATCATACTCACCTGGGCGGGTGGTCCGATCCGTTGGGGGTCGCGGTCCGGTCCGGGGCCTCCCATTTTGATAGGATGACGTCCTCTTCTGGTCTTCACGCTGCGGCTCCGGCGCAGGCGTACTTTGCCCTATTGAGGGCAGAGCAAAGTACTGCAGTGCGCAGGTGCCGGGAAAGGTCAGAGAGGCCCAGCACCTGCGCACTGCAGTACTTTGCTCTGCCCTCACTAGGGCAAAGTGCGCCGGAGCCGCAGCGTGAAGACAAGAAGAGGACGTCATCCGATGAAGATGGGAGGTGCCGGATCGGACCGGACCGGGACCGACCCTGGGTGAGTATATTCTAACCTCTTTTTCTTATCTTTTAGGATACATCGGGGGCTTATCTACAGCATTACAGAATGCTGTAGATAAGCCCGTGATGCTGGTGGGCTTAGCTCGCCCTCGATTTTGGGGTGACAGGTTCCCTTTAAGTCAAGCCACGTTGCTCATGGGCACTGCCGCCCCATTAAGTCTGTACCACTAAGGGGGTTAGCTGATCTCTGTGCTCAGGGGTCTTGGGAACCCTTTTCTCATGATCCGTTGGGGGCCCAGTGGTGGATAATTTAGTATAAGCCCTTCATTCTCCTTTGTCACAATATGACTGTGCAAACAATTTCATCTGGAGCTTTTTTTTTTTTTTTTTTCCTTAAATTTGAATATTGCTACAGTTTTCCAGCTACAGCTCTAAATCATGCCAGGAGTACCAGTGGGCAGGTTCCTAGTGCTAGGTGTACGAAAGCTCCGACAAGTCCCAGAGCAATAGAATTTGCTGGATTTTTTTTCCCTCAATCTTTCATACTGTTCCAGATTGAACCAATACATTTAATCTGTTTCCTTTTGTTTTCTTGGATTAATTTTCTGCAGGACAGTTGTTAAAAGAAAGGAATGTAAACCATCTACCCATACATAAGCTGCTGCCCAAGGTCATGTGGACACCGGTTCCCGGAGATCTACTGTAGGCATTTCTTCTAGCTCGTCTATCCATTTAGTAGTGTTCGCTAAAGAACACCTGCCTCATTTTGTCCTTGTGCTTTGCTTACCCTCCTGGGGTCCTCCGCTGAGCCTCCGCTGAGTGTCTCATGCTGTCACCTTAGACAGAGTCGCCGAGCTCCATTATTGACTGCAGCACTGTCCACATGACGTCACTGCTGCACACAATAACATACACTGTGAGCTGCATCAGAGGCTTAAGGCTGGACCCAGTTAAGGGTGGAAAAAGAACAGTGTTTTTTTTTAAACTAATGGGGTACAGTGGTTTTCCAAAATTGGAAAACCCTTTTAAGTTCATTTTGTGCAGTGCATGTGCAGGTGACAGAGACTGACTGCATGCTGTAAGTAATTCACATCTTTGAAATGCGTGTAGCATAGCCGTTTGTGAAATGTGTGCATGGTGTTCCCCAGAAGCTGGGAGACGTTTTTATAGAGAGACCAGCCTGTTGGTACTGTGGGTTGGCAGATAGTGCCCAGTCCTTGCCTTTAGGCAAAGGGGGGAATGTGTAAGCATAGCTGGGAAGGACAGGGTCAAATCTCAGCTCTGTAGGGTCTTGATAAGATACACCTGTAGGGTTTTGCTAAGAACCAGGAAGTAGCTTGAGGGTCTGGCAGTCTGCTGGGGGTGTGTGGCAGTCTGCTGATGGTGTGTGGCAGTCTGCTGGGGGTGTGTGGCAGTCTGCTGATGGTGTGTGGCAGTCTGCTGGGGGTGTGTGGCAGTCTGCTGGGGGTGTGTGGCAGTCTGCTGATGGTGTGTGGCAGTCTGCTGGGGGTGTGTGGCAGTCTGCTGATGGTGTGTGGCAGTCTGCTGGGGGTGTGTGGCAGTCTGCTGATGATGTGTGGCAGTCTGCTGATGGTGTGTGGCAGTCTGCTGATGGTGTGTGGCAGTCTGCTGATGGTGTGTGGCAGTCTGCTGGGGGTGTGTGGCAGTCTGCTGATGATGTGTGGCAGTCTGCTGATGGTGTGTGGCAGTCTGCTGATGGTGTGTGGCAGTCTGCTGATGGTGTGTGGCAGTCTGCTGGGGGTGTGTGGCAGTCTGCTGGGGGTGTGTGGCAGTCTGCTGGGGGTGTGTGGCAGTCTGCTGGGGGTGTGTGGCAGTCTGCTGATGGTGTGTGGCAGTCTGCTGGGGGTGTGTGGCAGTCTGCTGATGGTGTGTGGCAGTCTGCTGATGGTGTGTGGCGGTCTGCTGATGGTGTGTGGCGGTCTGCTGATGGTGTGTGGCAGTCTGCTGATGGTGTGTGGCAGTCTGCTGATGGTGTGTGGCAGTGTAAGTAAGTGTCCAGTGTTCCACTGGTAAGTGTCCAGTGTTCCACTGGTAAGTGTCCAGTGTTCCACTGGTAAGTGTCCAGTGTTCCACTGGTAAGTGTCCAGTGTTCCACTGGTAAGTGTCCAGTGTTCCACTGGTAAGTGTCCAGTGTTCCACTGGTAAGTGTCCAGTGTTCCACTGGTAAGTGTCCAGTGTTCCACTGGTAAGTGTCCAGTGTTCCACTGGTAAGTGTCCAGCCAAAATGTGAGCTATAGCTGAGAGAGACATGCCAGTCTCTCCGATTGGAGAATGCGCTAAGCAGTCTGTTCTCTTCCTTTTTCCTCTGTCAGTTCTACCTGGCAGCTAATTGCTGAATCAATTCTCCAGTCTTTTTTTTTTTCTGCTGCTCATAGACATTCCTGATTGAAGCTATAGAGTTTCATGGCAAGTCCCAGATGGCATAAAAAATGCATGTGAGTGTTGAATAATATATGAATAGCCATTAATAGCTCCCCAGTGAGTGGCCCTGCGGATCGCCATGCAGAAGGTCCTGGGATGAGAATAGGCAGAAAGATCTAGAAATGATACTGTAGACCGTACGGCACTTATCTCTAAATTACTGTGCTTTTTACTGAGCTGCACGGTGCTTACTGCCATGCAGTGATTGTGCTGTTCATGATGGCTACATGAGCAAGAATGCCATCACGGCACGATAAGTACATAGACCTAACTGAAGTTGATGCAAGATTTAAAAGGCGAGTTATGGGGCCTTTTTTTATTACCGGTATTTGCTGCTATGAACCATGTTTACGAATCTCAGAAATTACTTTTAAAGGGGTTTTCTGGGTTTGGAAAATCCATGTCCCCCGGCTGCAGTTGGTAGAAAAACAAACTGTGGTTTACTCACCCTCCCCAGGTCCAGTGCTGAGTCCCCACTGCTGCTCTGTGGTAGCCCCAGCGGATAATTAGCTCCTCTGCTCTATCATAGCTGACTGCTTTTAGGGTATGTGCACACGTTCAGGTTTTTTTTGCCTTTTTTTTTTTTTTTCGCGATAAAAACGCTATAAAAAAGCATTAAAAACGCATACATATGCATCCTATCATTTAGAATGCATTCTGCAATTTTTGCGCACATGATGCGTTTTTTATCTGCGAAAAAAAACGCATCGCGGTAAAAAAAAGCAGCATGTTCATTAATTTTGCGTATTTTTCGTGTTTTTCCCGCTATGCTATGCATTGGGAAAAAACACACAAAAAGCGCAAAAAAAACCGCATGCGGATTTCTGGCAGAAATGTCCGGTTTTTGTCAGGAAATTTCTGCAAGAAATCCTGACGTGTGCACATAGCCTTAGCCTGCTGAGCTCAGTTACTGGTTGCAGTGCTGTCAATGTGACATCAGCACTGTCGACCATAACAGGCAGCTGTGGAGACTCCACTCTGGACCTGGGGAGGGTGAATAAAGTCCAGTATATTTTAAAATCCAGCTACAGCCTGAGACAGGAGTTAAAAATTCTGTTCTTTTTCCTGGATGATTTCTCTTTAGCCTTAACGTTGGGGTGTCCAAGTCTGGAAATAGGAGTCCTCCAACATCCTACAATGAGGGACATTGTATGTAGGGTTGTAGTATCCTTCAGGTCACAGCCCTGTTAACTACAGTGTTAAACTGTCCTTCACCATGGCACATAAAGACACTACTGTTTAGAGATAGGCTTTCACCCTTTTTTTTTTCCTTGCACCTTTTGGTATTTCCAAATTAACCACATGTTATAAATGTGTTGCCAAATCCACGATGCTGCCCGCAGAAGTCAGCGATGGAAAGTCATGGAATTGCGCTTGGGTTTCCGTAAACGGAAATCTACATCCGAGTTAATTTAATGTTGCCCCAAGCTCAAAAGTCGGAGAATTTAAAACAAAACAACACCATTATTTGTATCGCTGGCAAAAGCTTCTGTTCTCTGTAAACTTTCCAGATCAGCCCCCCCCCCCCCCGGTAAATCTGCGTAACTTTATATACCCCGGGGTCCCTTGTTCATCTGCATTCAGTGGCATCTGAAACACTGTACATTATAAAGTGCACCGCAAAACAAATGTGCCTCCAACCAGAAATGAAAGAAAAACATTCCTTCTGTGTTTTACTGAATTTCGTGCTTTATTTGCCTAATTTACACTAATGTGTGAGAGAGTGATATTAGAGCCGAATCTGTCGGAGGTAGAGCTGGGTCACATCAAATTGCAGCTCCTGGTTCAGTGACCTGTGACTGCTAGACGGGAGCCCTGAGAGCCGCCTCCTACCTGACTGCATCCACGGCTCTTCTCATGACCCGAGCTGGCACTGCATCAGACCGCAATGATGAACTTGTGCCAGTCCAGGTAATCAAAAGAGGAGCTTATAATGTCAGGTAATGGGCAGTTCTCAGGGATCCCATCCAGCGGCCACAGATTACTCACGTGGCTGATTGACTTGAATCCTGCAAATCGATTAGTAGGGAGTCGCCCATTGTTTAATAAGTAAATCAAATGAAGTCTATAATATAATTTCTATTTGTCTCAACATTTACTCTGCGTTTGATCGGTGTAATGCCTCATTCAGACGTCGGTTTTCGTTTCATCGGTGTAATGCCTCATTCAGACGTCGGTTTTCATTTCATCGGTGTAATGCCTCATTCAGACGTCGGTTTTCGTTTCATCGGTGTAATGCCTCATTCAGACGTCGGTTTTCGTTTCATCGGTGTAATGCCTCATTCAGACGTCGGTTTTCGTTTCATCGGTGTAATGCCTCATTCAGACGTCGGTTTTCGTTTCATCGGTGTAATGCCTCATTCAGACGTCGGTTTTCGTTTCATCGGTGTAATGCCTCATTCAGACGTCCGTTTTCGTTTCATCGGTGTAATGCCTCATTCAGACGTCCGTTTTCGTTTCATCGGTGTAATGCCTCATTCAGACATCCGTTTTCGTTTCATCGGTGTAATGCCTCATTCAGACGTCGGTTTTCGTTTCATCGGTGTAATGCCTCATTCAGACGTCGGTTTTCGTTTCATCGGTGTAATGCCTCATTCAGACGTCCGTTTTCGTTTCATCGGTGTAATGCCTCATTCAGACGTCGGTTTTCGTTTCATCGGTGTAATGCCTCATTCAGACGTCGGTTTTCGTTTCATCGGTGTAATGCCTCATTCAGACGTCCGTTTTCGTTTCATCGGTGTAATGCCTCATTCAGACGTCCGTTTTCGTTTCATCGGTGTAATGCCTCATTCAGACGTCTGTTTTCGTTTCATCGGTGTAATGCCTCATTCAGACGTCCGTTTTCGTTTCATCGGTGTAATGCCTCATTCAGACGTCGGTTTTCGTTTCATCGGTGTAATGCCTCATTCAGACGTCTGTTTTCGTTTCATCGGTGTAATGCCTCATTCAGACGTCCGTTTTCGTTTCATCGGTGTAATGCCTCATTCAGACGTCGGTTTTCGTTTCATCGGTGTAATGCCTCATTCAGACGTCGGTTTTCGTTTCATCGGTGTAATGCCTCATTCAGACGTCCGTTTTCGTTTCATCGGTGTAATGCCTCATTCAGACGTCCGTTTTCGTTTCATCGGTGTAATGCCTCATTCAGACGTCCGTTTTCGTTTCATCGGTGTAATGCCTCATTCAGACGTCCGTTTTCGTTTCATCGGTGTAATGCCTCATTCAGACGTCTGTTTTCGTTTCATCGGTGTAATGCCTCATTCAGACGTCCGTTTTCGTTTCATCGGTGTAATGCCTCATTCAGACGTCCGTTTTCGTTTCATCGGTGTAATGCCTCATTCAGACGTCGGTTTTCGTTTCATCGGTGTAATGCCTCATTCAGACGTCGGTTTTCGTTTCATCGGTGTAATGCCTCATTCAGACGTCGGTTTTCGTTTCATCGGTGTAATGCCTCATTCAGACGTCCGTTTTCGTTTCATCGGTGTAATGCCTCATTCAGACGTCCGTTTTCGTTTCATCGGTGTAATGCCTCATTCAGACGTCCGTTTTCGTTTCATCGGTGTAATGCCTCATTCAGACGTCTGTTTTCGTTTCATCGGTGTAATGCCTCATTCAGACGTCCGTTTTCGTTTCATCGGTGTAATGCCTCATTCAGACGTCCGTTTTCGTTTCATCGGTGTAATGCCTCATTCAGACGTCGGTTTTCGTTTCATCGGTGTAATGCCTCATTCAGACGTCGGTTTTCGTTTCATCGGTGTAATGCCTCATTCAGACGTCCGTTTTCGTTTCATCGGTGTAATGCCTCATTCAGACGTCCGTTTTCGTTTCATCGGTGTAATGCCTCATTCAGACGTCGGTTTTCGTTTCATCGGTGTAATGCCTCATTCAGACGTCGGTTTTCGTTTCATCGGTGTAATGCCTCATTCAGACGTCGGTTTTCGTTTCATCGGTGTAATGCCTCATTCAGACGTCGGTTTTCGTTTCATCGGTGTAATGCCTCATTCAGACGTCGGTTTTCGTTTCATCGGTGTAATGCCTCATTCAGACGTCCGTTTTCGTTTCATCGGTGTAATGCCTCATTCAGACGTCCGTTTTCGTTTCATCGGTGTAGTGCCTCATTCAGACGTCCGTTTTCGTTTCATCGGTGTAATGCCTCATTCAGACGTCTGTTTTCGTTTCATCGGTGTAATGCCTCATTCAGACGTCCGTTTTCGTTTCATCGGTGTAATGCCTCATTCAGACGTCCGTTTTCGTTTCATCGGTGTAATGCCTCATTCAGACGTCCGTTTTCGTTTCATCGGTGTAATGCCTCATTCATGTATTTGAAAGTTACCGCACACTCGGAACTGGTATGATGCAAAAGGTATTTAACAAGTGATGTGACATCACATCGAGCAGGGCGCGGGAGCGCCGCTTACTAAGGAGACTCAAGACAGTACAGTGACAGGACATGCATTAAGGGGACTATCCTCCTGCCCTCTACTTTTGCCACTTGTATATATCTATTCGGAAATCAAGTAACCCCATGAGTAAGACCCAGGAGGGTCGAAACGTTGGGTTTCTATCTGCACATATCTTTCTGTGGCAACCTTGTTTGTTATCACAATAAACTTGTTAAATACCTTTTGCATCATACCCGTTCCGAGTGTGCGGTAATTTTCAAATACATGATTATTGGGACCACAAGGTCCGTTTTACCAGCACCTCCCTGTCCGTAACCTGAGTGCACACCATTACCCTCCTATAATGCCTCATTCAGACATTCGTTTTCATTTCATCGGTGTAATGCCTCATTCAGACATTCTTTTTCATTGAATCCAATCCATAGACCTGCAATGCAATTTTTTGATCCGACCCTTGGATTAAAATCAGACACGTCTCCGTGATTTTCCATGGACCAAGCTCGGCCTATGAGAAATCACGGACATGTGAATGGCCCTATAGACTATCACAGGTACGAGTGCTATCTGTGAGAACCATGGATAGCACTCATACTGGAAAAACGGATGTCTGAATGAGGCCTAATGGACAGTGACTGGATCGAGAAGGATAAATGGTCGCCACCACTGAGGTCTTGCAGTGAAGAGCTGGGAACAGATGTTTATCACGTACCTTACAGATAGGTGATGAATGTCCAGTGTTGGACTACCCCTTTAAGGCACTTATGACATATTGCTGGGATGTGCTATCAATTTCTGATTAAAAGTGATTTTCTCAAACAAAACTGTACCCATTCAGCTCCAGCCATGTGTGGTGTTTTTTTTTTAGGTATTTGTGCCCATCCTCGTCAACAGCCGACTACACAACCCATAATAAAAGGCAGTCCCCAGATAATGATATGGCTGCTGTTACAACTCAATTAGCAGTAGTTTTCATGTTTTTCCTAATGTCCTGCAAGGCAAAAAATCAGTTCTAAATCCTTCTACTTAATAAGGAAGATTTACACTTTAGATCTAATGGTTGGCAACGCATTTGGGAGATTAGACAAGTGAATAGAATTCTTCAACATCTTGACAGAAGACGAGACTCAAGGACTTGGGGCATTTAGGGAAATGCCACAAAAGTGTTGTCACTGTCTATTTTTTTAAGCAATGGTGCAGATAGATTTTTTTTGTTTTTTGGCACTGTGCACATAGAACTTAGGCTGGTTTCACACTTGCGTTTTGATCTGCAGCGTTTTAGCGCTAAAAAATGCATGCGTTTTTTTTCTATACTTAACATTAAAAACGCATGCATTTTTTAGCGTGCGTTTTGACGCGTTTTCGGCAACGCATGCGGTTTTTGATGCGTGCGTTCATTTGCAGAAATGCAACCTGTAGTAATTTCTAGCAGCGTTTTTTTGCCGCAAAAAAATGCATTGCTTTCTATGTAAACGCATGCGTTTTTAAGCACATGCGTTTGCTTGCGTTAAAAACACATGCGTTTTTATAGAAAAACACAAGAAAAAACAAGAAAACCCTTACCCTAACCCTAAACACAAGAAAAAACAAGAAAACCCTAACCCTAACCCTAGGGTTTCTAGGGATCCTAACCCTAACCCTAAGGTTAGGATCCCTAGTAACCCTAGGGACCCTAACCCTAGGGATCCTAACCCTAACCCTTAGGGTTAGGGTTACGATCCTAAGGTTGGGATCCCTAGGGTTAGGGTTAGGATCCCTAGGGTTAGGGTTAGGATCCCTAGGGTTAGGGTTAGGATCCCTAGGGTTAGGGTTAGGATCCCTAGGGTTACTAGGGATCCTAACCCTAGCTATTTCTGTTTTTAGTGGTTTTTCTAGTTGATTTTGATGATTGGCAGCTGTCACACACTTCTCAGCATGCGTTTAAAAAACGCAAACGCAGGAAAAAACGCATGTAAATGCCGCAAAACGCCGCGTTTTTTTTTCTGCATGCAAAAACGCATGCGTCTAAAAAACGCGACATTTTGCTGCGTTTACATGCGTTTTTTCACCATATGCTTTTTTTAAAAAAACGCTGCAGATCAAAACGCATGTGTGAAACCAGCCTTACCTGGTTTTATTGTTTAATAAATGTTTTTCCTAACTTAGATTGCATCGTATGATGCTAATATGTCATTATTTTCTATTCTCTGCTTTTGTCTTAGGGCAAGTATCTGTGTCCTAGCTTGTTCGAGTAGTTCAAAGAGGAAATGTAATCCACCAGGACTAGCTAGTAATGTGCTGCATGAGAGCTGCCATATGTAGTGTGGCTGAGGGGCCCAAGGCTAAGCCCCTCTGCTAACCTTATCCCTAATCTTCACAAGTGGAATAACCCTTCCCTTGTCATTGTGAGCCATAGCCGCCTTTAACCAATTTGCACTGACAGCGAGCATGATGAGAGAGCTCGACGCTGTATGATATAGTCCTACGCTGGTCTAATTAGCATCTTCGGCAGAAGTCTCCTGGGCACAGTATATAAATATTGTAGCCTTGGAAACCCTTACATCTGAACCATAGGGCAGCACAGTGGCTCAGTGGTCAGCGCTGGGGTCCTGGATTCAAATCCCACCAAGGACCAGATCTGCAAAGAGTTTGTGTGTTCTCCCAGTGTTTTAGGTTTCCTCCCACAATACTTAGGGAGCTAAGATTGTGAAACTCAATGGAGACATTGATGATGATGTATGTAAATTACTATGGAATTGCACTGTATAGGCAAATAAAATTAATATACAAATGACAGTGATAGTTGACTTTGTGGTACTTTCTCCCATCTCCCTACTGCATCTCTGGAGCTCAGCCACAGTGATCTTGGGGTTCTTCTTTACCTCTCTCGCCAAGGCTCTTCTCCCACTATTGCTCAGTTTGGGTGGATAGCCAGGTCTAGGAAGACTTCTGGTGGTCCCAAACTTCTTCCATTTAAGGATTATGGAGGCCACTGTGCTCTTAGGAACCTTGAGTACTGCAGAAATTCTGTTGTAACCTTGGCCAGACCTGTGCCTTGCCACAAGTCTGTCTCTGAGCTCCTTGGCCGGTTCCTTTGGCCTCATGATTCTCATTTGGTCTGACATGCACTGTGAGGTCTTATATAGACAGGCGTGTGTCTCTCCAAATCAAGTCCTATCAGTTTAATTAAACACAGCTGGACTCCAATATAGGAGTAGAACCATCTCAAGGAGGAGCACAAGGAAATGGACAGCATGTGACTTAAATATGAGTGTCTGAGCAAAGGGTCTGAATACTTATGACCATGTGATATTTGTTTTTCTTTTAATAAATGTTGCAAAAATATTTACAATTCTGTTTTTTTTTTTTCAATCAAGATGGGGTGCAGAGTGTACATTAATGAGAAAAAGAAGAACTTTTTTTGAATTTACCAAATGGCTGCAATGAAACAAAAAGTGAAAATTTTAAAGGGGTCTGAATACTTTCCGTACCTACTGTAATTGAATAAAATAAATTAATAAACCAGTGAATGGCAAAAATATTGACCATTGCCCTGAGTTTGTATGTTTTATTCGTGTTTGCCTAGGTTTCCTTTGGATTCTTCAGTTTCTTCCCACATTACTTAGGGAGCTTAGATTGTGAACTCCAATAGGGACAGTGATGATAATGTCTGTACAGTAAAGCTCTGCTGAATTAATGGCTCTGTATAAGTGAGTAAAATAAATTAATAAACCAATGAATGGCAAAAATATTTTGCTCAGACAGCCGTAGACTGTCATTTATGAAATGCAGGAGTATACGGTCAGCGCTGAACAAAGGATAGCACTGACCTCTAAATTTGCTGCTTGACACAAACACTGCGCCTCCTCCTTTTTGATTGTGGTACTTGGGTTGTACCACCTGGGCAGGGCACTACCGATGCTGTCCAAAACCCATTTTATTTTCTTTTTGATATTTTTAGAAAGCCATTAGTGTCTTGCTGGGAATGTGGGAATAATTATCAGTCCTGCCATTACCAGTGCAGGTGTATGCTAGATTGTTCTTTTGTGCTTACCAATTCACGCTTGTGGTTTTTTTTTTTAAGGGCTCATCAGAAACTAGATTTATTTTTTTGCCTGCAGAGATCTCGGGTCTCACAGATAAAGAGTTCAGATTATCTGTCTGGCCAACGCTGTGCTGCGTACGTAGTGCTGACCACATCATATCTACGGATAGAAATAAATCTCATTTCTGTGTAGCTGCACAGTTTGGGGGATTAATGAATAAAGAAGGGGCACCCTGGGATCGGTTTAAAGTGCTTAACTTGTTTTCAGGTACGGTATGAAACCTCGCCGAGTTGTACATTATTGCATTACGCCATGTTAGTGTTTTAGATGTAATAAGCCCTTTTTTTGTATTGGATTTTTGTTGCTTTTTTTCTTTCTTGGTCCACGATTGCAGTATTTGTCCTTGTGCATTCATTAATTCTGTAAAGGAAAGCCACCAAAAATCTGATATATTGGCCATTAACCTTCTACCACTTGGTTAAGTAGAAAGATATGATTTTTTTTTTTTTTTTTTTTTTTTTTTTTATTATTATTATTATTATTATTATTATTAAAGATCTGGTACTGACTCTCTAGGAAAATGAAGCCGATGTATTTCCTAGCAGGTCTGATTTAATGGTATCACGTAGTCACATTTCCAGACCTGCCTTCCTTCTGTATTCGTTCTCCGTGTCTGTGCTGCAATCACATCTGCCGGTTTGTCCTTCCCTTGTGTCCTCTGCGGAAGATGTGATTTGCTGTACGGCAGCCTCACTGCGCTAATGGCATTGCAATGCTGTTATCTGCTTTGCCAGCACGATGGTGATACCCCCCAGAGGACCAGTGGTTTATTAGTAGTGATGTTCGCGTGCTCAGCAAGACGATCACCCGTTGTTTTGCCTTTTTTTCCTGAAAAAAAAAAAAGAAAAACATTGAAAATAGATCCAATCAGTATTGTAAACTACTGTAATTTATGACCTTGGGGAGACAACCTTATTACTTCTAAAAAGCTTTAAAATGGTGCATTTAATAATGGTGAAGTTACTCTCACAAACTAGGCTCCTAGAGCGGATCTGCCACCAAAAAAAACTGTATACATTATTACATAGATCTTAGTCTTGATGAGGCTGGTATACTCACTTTCATCATCCTTGTCAGAATAGACTGTATAATCCTGATATTAGACAAAGTCTGATTTCGCATCGGCTGCTTGTACTGAGCTGTGTGAGAACTCAGATTTGGAGGAGGGACACTGAGGAGCTGTCAAGCAGACTAAGCGGAAGGAGATTGAATTAAACGAGGATTCTGACATGGGTTTTCAATTTAGTACATTTATGTTCAGCAGGTCTGAAGGTCCGTTTACACTAAACGACCGACTACTTGCTTGCTGATGGGAAGTTGTTTAATAGCCTGTTTAAACGCAAGCTCACTTCAGATGTGCACTGGTTGATCTGTAATAAATCAACTAGACGATGTGCTGTTGAGAATGATGATCATTTGTGCAAGCTAAGAGTATTTCATGCGAAGATCATGCCGCTGTTCATTTGGTCATCGGCAGACTGTGTTCACTGCATGATGATCGTGCATTGTAAATGCACCTTAAGCTATGTTCACACATCGTGTTTTTTTCTGCAGGCAAAACCTGCTCATTTGGCCGTTAGAAACTTCAAAAAAGCAGGTTTTGCTTCGTTTTTGGTGTTTTTTTTTTCCCCTGCATTTTTGTCAGGGTACATTTGTCTCTTGTGCATGCTGATAGTTTAGTGCATAATGCATGCAAAAAAATATTAATCTATTTCATCAGGTTTTAGCACCAAAAATGCAGCAAAAACTGATACCTGCGTTTCTGCAGGTGAAAAACACTGAAAGAAGTGACATACTGCAATTTGCAAAAACCAAGGTATTGCACAAAATACTGAGTACAAAAAAATCAATGTGTACACATGAGATTTCTGTAATCTCAGACTTTGCTGGTACTGTAAAACGCAGCAGAAAAATTGCATTAAAAAAGCATAAAAAACTCTTCTGGAAAAAAATGCAGCTTGCAAATATAGCCTTAAGAGATCTCGTTATTAAATAGAATGCTATTGTGGAATTCTGGTAGGGATTCTAGGGTCACATTGCGTTATGTGACCGCGTTTAACGGACTACGTTACACCGCGGCATAACGCGGTGTTAACGTAGTCCATTAACGCCGCCATAGCCTGTAATAGTGAGCGCGTCGCTAGCGCCCGCCCACATTGGGCGGGCGCTAGCGATGTCGCGTCATTTGAGTGACGGACCTCGGACGCTGCTTGCAGCGTCCGCGGCGCGCCCGAGGTCCGTTCCTCGCTAGTGCAGATCGGGGATCTGCGCTAGCGGGGACGCCGAACGCGGACCCTAGGGAAGCATTGCGTTAGCGCAACCCGCTAGCGCTATGCGCTTAACGGATTGCCCTAACGCAATGTGACCCTAGCCAAGGCTGATCAGGCTTAAGAGATCTTTGTACTATAGAAATAGTATGCATTTTCCATCTGGAAAGAGATTCCCTTAGAGAAGTACAAGGTATTCTACAGTTACTTTGGAAGTCGCAGGTTGTTGAAGTGACTCTTTGGTGGAAACACCCTGCGCACAGACGTGTGCACAGACGCGCGCACACCCTGCGCACAGACGCGCGCACACCCTGCGCAGAGACACATGCATGAACACACACTCCTTTTTAGTAGGGCCAGTACCAGTAGTTGTTCGCTTTAGGACATGGGGTATTTTCTTATTGGGGCTTTCCCAAGATGAGCTTTTGTTACCTGTAGTAGTCAGTGTAGTCATCAGTAAGTTACTAGTGATAGTCTGACTTAGGAATTCGACTAATGAAAGCACTTTTCTGAGAGTAAGAAGGCATGACGAAAAGGAACTACAACTACTCTCCCTAAGGCCATGTTCACATCTCATTTTTTGGCACTTGTGAAGCATGCCCTGAGAATGTTCTGTGACCTACATCTCCTATTTAGGCCTCCGCTGTAGACTTCTATTCAGCATGGAGTTACATGTTGGCACGTGAAAATTTTGGGAGTTTACTGTAGATTCAATCTGCAAATGGCCAAAGGACGTGTAGAAAGCAGTCACTAGGATGGCTACTTACATCAGCAGTCTCCTGACTGGTCATCTTGGTGTGATTTTATACCAGGGTTAATATGTATCTTGCCTTCATGGAGACTTGGTTGTGGTTGGCGTCCATGACGCTCTTTGGAGAAAATAGAACGGATGTCAACCCAACACGGAGGTGCAGTAATATCGGAGATAAAAGCCCAGCGATAGTTGGGATCCCAGTGCATGGATTCCACTAACAAGAAAATAAATCCACCTCTGATATTTGATCTAGAAATGATAAACTATTTTCTATAAGGAACTACAATGGGAGGCTCTGGACTTTCCATGGTTCTCCTTTAGGATAAGTGCTAATGACACGTGAATGCGAGGTTAGCTTATGTCGACATCGATCAGACGGATGATGAATTGTCTGTTGCTCCAAGAATCTTATGTGTCATAAAAAAGACGACCTGCTTAGCTTACATTATAATTACTCTGTGTGACTCTGTCCTTTCCGGATGCCAGTTATTCAATTATATGCAGTGGAACAAAGTGGACGTCTCCGTTACCGCTCTGAAAGGATCAAATGGCACTTTTTCAAAAACCTATAGAGGACACGATGAAAGCCGTACATGAGCAATTATATTCCCCCAGCATATCATGAAAGTAAGATCTGTCCTCATAGGGAATTAATCTATAATGCTGCAGACCTCCAAATTTGTCCTCGCTGTGTATTCAGCTTTTTAAGATTTCTTATAATGAGGGCCATTTCCTCTACTTTTATAACGATAATCTGTTTTTTTTCTTCTCTTGCTTGGAATTTATGTAAAATGAAATACTATTCCACAAGACCGAAAATTAATCTCATCTAGTCATGTGTTTTTAGACTTTTTGTGTTCTAAGGGGAAATGTTTCTCCGTGTGGAGAGTGCTTTGCCTGACTTGCCAGTGTAAGGAGACTTATAGGCCATGTAGTGCTTCTCTGAGAAATTAAATTTACAAATTGCCTCTTCTGAGAGGAAGAGGACTTGAACTCTAGTGCCACCTATTGGAAGTAGCGATTCTAAAAGTCAATATTGACCCTTAAATGAGCCTTGTCACATGACATGGAGGAAAGCCAAATCAGAATCTCAATATGCAGACTCGTGTTTCAGAGTATTGCTCCTCCTCAGTGCAAAGCATGAGATCTGATTTGTCAGTATGAGAGGCCTCTGACTGGGAGTGTAAGGGGTGCTGTTTCTCGTTGTGGAGGGTGATGTGTTTTTACACTTTTTGGACATGCCTGACATGCCAGTGTAAGGAGATTTACTGGCCATGCAATGCTTTTCTGGTAAAGTAGAGACTTTTGGGGGGAAATTGTGATGTATATTGGGGTGCAGCAGTACAGTCATACTCAGTCGGTGTCCAGGTCCCTCAGGCCATATAAGAGAACCAGGTGGTATGAATGGTACATGGTATTTTGAAGATATATATGTTAATTTTCAGAACATCTGATTAATAACATTGAGGATGGTCTGACCTGATGGAGACTATTTTACCTAAATGCTACCAACCAGTTTTTTTTTTCTGTCAATCCATCTTCGAGCTGTTTAATGTCTTGATAAGTCTTTTTGTTAAAAATAGACAGCCTAACAATGGGGATGTAAGGCCAGTTCCTAGTGCCTTCTCCTTTTTATGTTCCCCAATTAAAATGATTTTCATCCTAATTGATTGATAGGCCAGCAATGCTTTATTACTGGGGTCCAGATTCCAGAATGATAGATCCGTGTTGTTCTTCAAAAAGCATCATGAAGAGGGGTGGGGTATGGCAAGATGCTTGTAGGGCTGATGACCATCTTCAACTTACCTAAATATTAGTGATGAGCAGGTTTTCCTGAGCACGCTAGGGTGTCCTCCGAGTATTTGTCAGTGTTCAGAGATTTAGTTTTCATCCCCGCAGCTGAATGATTTACAGCTATTAGCCAGCCTGAGTACATGTGGGGGTTGCCTGGTTGCTAGGGAATCCCCACATGTACTCAGCCTGGCTAGTAGCTGTAACTCATTCAGCTGCCGCAATGAAAACTAAATCTCCCAACACTAATAAATACTCGGAGGTCACCCGAGCACGCTCTGGAAAACCCGAGCAATAAGTATATTCGCTCATCACTAGTAAATACCTTATGAAGAACTTGATGGGAAATAGTGGGAAATTATACTACAGCATAACCATATTATCCCAGGTTTACTTTAAACGCTGGCTCCAATTTACCTTTGTGTAGGTGTATATCGCACTAAAGTTTTTAGTCTTTGATAATTATTTTTCATAAGTTTTTTTTTTTTTTCCAGCTTCTGTTTTATTGCCTGAATTGCTCTGTTCTGATTTTCTTGTTTTACTTTAAAGTATGCAAGAAAAAAAACACAACGAAAGGGAAGCATATGGCAAAGATAATCTGTGCCAAGTACGTCACAAGCTTATTTTGGGTTGTTCTGAGTAATAGCTAAATCTGTGTAAAGGCCACAAGCATTCATTTATAGTGAGACCGATTAATAATTCAGATTGTCATATTGCCAGAGAGACTATTCTTAACAAACTCTTCAGTAGCCAGAGTCCCTAAATTGTAAGCTCAGTGCTCATCCTGGTGGTCAGTGTATCTGCCCCAGAGTTTCCCAACCAAGGTTCCTTTAAATTCCTTACAATTCAATCAATGCATGTGAGGTAATCCTACGGTATGTGTACTGCCTACCTTTTGGCCTCACCAATCTTTTGTGCACGCTCCTATACGCCTTAGGACCAAACCTCATAGACCACTGCAAGGTCAGGTAGAGGATTTCTTGGTCATGTGCAGTAAAGCTGGCCATACACATGTGATAGCTGGAAGCAAGCTTTCTCCTGATCCCCCCCCCCCCCCCCCCCACACACACATATGAATTCTAGGCTTCTCCAAGTGTTCGTTTTTTCGATGTGGAAAGGGGAGAAATCTGCTTTCAACTGGATGACTAAAGGATTAGGCGGTTGAATTCAGTCTCCCGGACTCGTATATCTTACCCACCATCATCTGTACAGTCCCCATACACATATTGATTGGTGGGATCGGCCGATCTTATTCTAACATGCATGGGAGCCTTAGGCCAGTCTCACATCCAGATAATTCCGGTACCGGAAAAATCGGTACCGGGGTTATCCGTGTCCGTGAGCTCACGTGGCACATCAGTGTGGCACACGTGCGGCAGTCGTGTGCCAACTGAGTACCACACGGACCGTGCAGGAGACAGCACTACAGTAAGCGCTGTCCCCAGCGGGTGGTGCTGAAGCCTGTATTCATCCCTTCTCCCCAGCAGCGTTCGCTGGAGAGAAGGAATGAAAAATCATGTTTTTTTTTTTATTTTTATATTTTTTGTTTTTATAATAAAGTTCCCGGTCAGCTCCCGCCTCCCACCCCCTGTGCGCCCGCCCGCTGGCATTAAAATACCCAGCTCCCGCGATGCTTCCTCTCAACGCCGCAGCTTGTTCTGTATGAGCGGTCACGTGGTGCCGCTCATTACAGGGATGAATATGCGGCTCCACCCCTATGGGAGGTGGAGCCACATATTCATCACTGTAATGAGCGGCACAACGTGACCGCTCATACAGAACAAGCTGCGGCGCTGAGAGGAAGCATCGCGGGAGATGGGTGAGTATTTGAATGCCAGCGGGCGGGCACACGGGGTGGGAGGCGGGAGCTGACCGGGAACTTTATTTAAAAAAACAAACAAAAAAAAACATGATTTTTCATTCCTTCTCTCCAGCGAACGCTGCTGGGGAGAAGGGATGAATGGCGGCTTCAGCACCACACGCAGGGGGGGCAGTGCTTAACTCTAGCTCTGTCTCCTGCACTGTACGTGTGGTCCTCAGACGGCACACGGACAGCATCCGTGTGCGGTACGTGTTTACACGGACCCATTGACTTTAATGGGTCCGTGTGATCCGTGCGCTCCCACTTACACGGACACGTCTTCGTGTTTTTCAAACGGACACACGGTCCGTGAAAACACGCTGACATGTGCAGAGACACATTTATTTTAATGTGTCTATGTGAGTCAGTGTCTCCGGTACGTGAGAAAACTGTCACCACACGTA
Source organism: Ranitomeya variabilis (assembly GCF_051348905.1). NCBI lineage: Eukaryota > Metazoa > Chordata > Amphibia > Anura > Dendrobatidae > Ranitomeya > Ranitomeya variabilis. The sequence continues at coordinate 646,500,056 of NC_135232.1, read as the reverse complement.
CCGGAGCCACTGACGTGTGAAACAGGCCTTAAAGAGACTGCCCAGACTTGGGGTACAAGTGCGTGCTGTCAAGATTCTCTTGTACCGGGAGTAGGCCGGTGCATGACTGCAAGTAAGCGATTTGCATAAATGCGGTCACATGTCGACTAGACGTGCACTGCCTCACTCAATTCACTTGTCTTGACACGTCTAGTTGGAATGTGGCCAGAAGTATCTAAATCGCATACTTGAGGTCCTGTGACCGCCTGCTACCGCCATCAGAGAATCCTGACAGCGCACACTGAGCGGCCTCAAGGATTTACAAGTCTGCAGTCACATAGTGACATATATTTTCAGGATTTCCTTAACATTGCATAGGTGAGAGGACCTGTGAACATTTCTAATGCCTTGATCATAATTCCATTACTTGTGAAATGACAAGGAAATCCTGAAAATATCATCTGACGGGGGTCGTGAGGACTGCAGTTTGGGGAAAAAACTGATCTAGATGTAGGTTTGGTTGTTGCTTGATGCTATGGATATGCCAGGAATTGTGCGAATTATAAAAGCTGGAGAACGATTAAGGGTAAATACTTGGACAATCCTGTTAATGGCAACCACTATATTTTATGTCCTGCTTGACTTGAAGCTGGGTTATAGAGTGAAAAATTATCTGGTAAGTTTACTTTGTAGAGGTTGTCTAAACTGTCCAAGCCAGAAAATACTGGGCGAGAATTCTAGAGTATTCTAGATGTTTTTTGCTTATATGGCACCATCATTTTCTGCAGCGCTTTACAGGCATCATCACCACTGTCTCCATTGGGGCTCACAATCGAAACTCCCTATCAGTATGTCTTTGGAGTGTGATGGGAAACCGTAGAACCCTGTGAAAACCCATGTAAACACTTGGAGAGCATACAACGTCCTTGCAGATGTTGTCCTTTGTGTGATTTCAGCCCAGGACCCCATTGCTGCGAAGTAACAGTGCTTTCCCATAATCCAAGAAATAAAATAATATTTCAAACCAGCTGGACCATTCATGAAACTCCTGCATAGTTGGCACTGGGACTACTCTTCTCCAATGCCAGACATCGCAGTCATAGGGTTTTAGTTTGAGAATTAGACGTGGTTTGTGGTAGTGACACATAACCATGAATGAATTTGTGGTCCCGTGGGAGCGTTTTCCATTGCTTCAGCTTTATAAACTCTGGAATCTAAATTATAGCAACTTTAACGTCTCTCTTGAGTCCACAGAAATGGTTAATGCCTTCCCGGTAATGGCCCCGATTGGGGCTTATATTTCTACAAGGAACGTGGGGTAAATGGGTCAAGATGAAAATCTGATATGACAAATCTTTGAAGCACTCTTACATTTTCTATAAAATATCCGTGTAAAACACCTGTCTGGGAAAGACTTTAAAGGTTACAAGTGGCAATGACGAAACGCGTGCCCGAGGAAAGAGCTTTTTTTAATGTCACAAAGTGTCTCTTATAGAAAGATGTGTAATTATCATCATCTCCAAGAAACAATCAAAGATGGAATTGTAATGCCTGAATGTTAGGCGTGAGGCTTCAGTATATGTTCTCGTCCTTTGATGAATTTCAGGAGTGATGTTTTTAGAATGTCATACGTTACGTCTTTTTTTCTATCTTTAACCCCTTCTCACCCCATAACATACGATTATGTCAAAGGGCAGGTGCTTATATCCTGAGGCAGATGTTGGCTGTATTAAACAGCCAGCATCTGTCAATAACAGCAGCAACTGGGATAAGCTCCAGTCACTGCTTCTAACACTTTAAATGCTTCTGTCAATATCGGACAGTGGCATTTAAACAATACAATCCCACCCCTCACACCCCTGTTACATGATTGAAGGTTGCCGATGGGATGCCGTAGCAGCCTGTGGCCTGCTGATGGCCTTCATTTCTGCCATGATACTGTTCTGAAGACCAACTAGTGAGAAAGCTTCATAGGAGTCCATGACTAGAACTATGTTCTGCAATTCTCCAGTGAAAAAAAACAACTATCACCGATTCTAGTCCTCAAAGGGGCCTAAACCCTTCTTTTCCTTTGTTAAAAATGACATTTAAAGCATATTTGATGTTGCTGCATTTACAAAAGTCTCATCTATCAAAAGAGATTGAGGATGGAGGGACCTGATCTCATAATCACATAACCCGTCCGCTGTGTATAGTTCAAGTGATCAAACGATTGCAGGTTCTAATCTTCGAGGGGGATTAAAACAAAAAATAGAAGAAAATAAACCCAAATTATGAGTCGCCCTTCTTTTCCTCAGTTAAAAAAACAAACATATTTTTTGTTGCTGTGTTTGTAAAAGTCTGATGTATCAAAATATTAAATAATTCATTTAACCTGTGCAAGAAATGTTAAGGAAAAAGGAAACCTTATCCAGATGGTTCCATTACACAGTTCACAACCATCCACTCAGTCCACGTGCTGGAGATGTACGGAAGAGGAGGGTACCATGTTCTATACCTTCTGGTCTTGTCGGGTCCTTGTGGCTTTCTGGGCTTTGGTCCAATGCATTATCTCTAAACTTAAGGGCATCCAATTCTTGCACACAAACTAGTTTTATTGCATCAATATACTAGAGCCCTCTCCTTTTGGCACCCGATTATTGCTGCTTGCTCTTGCCGTCCTCTTGTTTGGAGGTGTGCAGATCCTCCCTCGTCAGGTCTTTGGTTCTCCATGGTCGTTGAGATTACGAACGTGGAGGACCTAATCTCGTCATCACAGAACACATCATACTCCTATAGTAAGACCTTGTACCACAGGTTGGTCTTCCAAGAAGCTATAGCGTGGGGGATCAACCTTTATAATGATAATATGTCATAGTATGATGTAGATAAGGGTTTTTGTCACGAGAAGCCTAAACAATCATGATCAATATATGACTATTTAAAAAGTAATTTCCAACATTAAAAGTTACTTTCTGATGAGTGTGGGTTCAACACAATGGACCCCACCAATCCTGTGAAAGATGGTCTCTAAAGCCCTGTCGGAATAGAACGGTGGTCACGTACACATATGCCACCCTTCCTTTCATTGTCTATGGGACTGCTGCGAACCCTGAACATTGTACTTTAATATTTCCTTCAGTCCTATAGACAATTAATGGAGCGGTGGTGCAAAAATAGTCTGCCCCCCACACCTCCAAAAAATACAGATCGTTGATTTGTTTCTTATCGGCTAAAAAAGGACAGCACTAACTCAGAGGTTTGTGCCTCTTGATAAATTTGCCACATCATTTCAGTTGTCATGTGCCACCACAAGAACAGTACTCCAGTTTGTCGTAATTTACACCATTTTAAATTCTGATGAATTTTCTGGCCATGCCCCCGCTTGGCAAAGCTCTGTCTGCTTTTCAAAAAGTGGTCACAGCCGACCCAGACGGTCTTAAAAAATCGAAAAGTTGATTTAAAATATTACAACGTTTCAAGCAACCTTATCCTTATTCCAGAATTTTGGCTGAGCCATTTGATGACTTGATGGCCTTAGCGTTTTTCCGCTTCGGTTATTTGGCTCATGTAGAATAGATTTCCTGTTGACAGTCGTGTTGTCCTTGTAACTGGTTATTTATGAACTTCTGTCAAGTGCGTATCTGAAGTTTGGACGTTTTTAATAAACGTTCTGTTATCGAATCTTTTTCCTTCTCCTGGTCATCTGTTGCTCATCTAGCTTTGATTACTTCTGCGAAATAAAACCACATGGGCAGAACATTGACTTGCGCGTATGCTCTGCAGACAAACGGGATCAGATATCTGGATTATTGCAATTTGCAAGATTTTATCCAACGCAAATGATTTGGTGTTTTTTTTTCTTGTTAAAGGAAATCATGTCCTGTTTAATTTATTTAGGATTTACACAATCTGCCATATCTAAAAAAAACATCAGCGTTTACTGACTGAAGTATTTTTATTCTGTTCTTTTCATTTACTTTTTATATACATGACTTTTTTTTTACGTTGTTCACCTCGTACGACAGATGTTTGTACTTATTTCATTATCGGCAGACCTTTTTTTTCCTTTCCACTTTAGTCTGTCGGATTTTTATTTATATAGATGCTGTGTAGAGGTTAAAGTAGTGTAAGATGGATTTTGTTTCCCATTAAGATATATAAAATTTGGCTTGGGTCACCATACATATTAGAGCCTTCCATCTGTTGTGTATGGGCACCACCTTACTTTTCCCCTTCAGATAATGTTCGGGAAGAGACAGGGCATGTTGAATTAAGATGCCCAACCCTTTTATTCTTCCCGGAGAGAAGTCGCTGCTGGAGATGTCCAGTGTGTAAGGTGGAGTTGGAGAGATTACTGTTGGCCAAACACGAACAAGCTTTTGGATATCTGCTATATAATGGGTGGCCGGCTTGACTATTTGGTAATCCTATAAGGATAGGCGCTGTTCTGGTGAATTAGCTAATGACATTGGTCAATCAATAAGTAGATTTTAATTGACGTTATTAACTCTGTAATCGTTATTTAAAGTTCTCTTTCGGACAGATAGTTCCATCGTGCTGGTCAGAGGCTTAAAACTGTTTCATCTGACTCTGCAGCATAATTGATGGCAATTAACTTTCATGCTACATAAATATCCTTTAATCGTGTGGAATTTTTATTACTCTGCAGACAGACCTGTAGATATAGATAAGTTAATGTCCCAAAGCCCACCACTTTGTAGTAAATCTGCTTAATTGATGATCTAAGCAGAAAAGCAGATCACGCTCAAACAGTTTTTATGCTTTGTGAGAAGATGTTCAAACTCACTGAGACCTTATATTTGCTCAGTGTCCACAATGGAATTAAAGGTCCATTTATACTCCATGATCTTGCAGAACGTGCTCGTTTGTCAGGTGAAATGATCTTATGGAATCTTATGGAATGCACAAAGGAAAAAAAATAGTTCTCTGCAGCACATCGTCTTGTATAAACAGGACTTGTGCTGCAGAAAACAATGTCAGCCTATACACACGCAATGATCTATTACAGATAGAGATGGGCGAACCCGAACAGTAAAGTTCGACGTCCATGCAGAACATCTACTGTTTGGGCACAGACACTGAACACTGACTTCAACAGGACGTCCGTGTTATTGTTAGGGTTCGGCCTCCCAAACACCGAGTGTTTGTCACGCTGTAGTGTGCTTGACAGCGCGGCAAACACTGCTTCTGATTGGTGGTAAAATCATCACCACCAGTCAGACAGCTGAAGTTCCCACACTGTCAAATGACAGCGTGCACCTACAGCTATGATTGGAGGTATAAAGTTTACCTCCAGTCATTGGTGTCAGCTGATGGGACTACTGCTCCCATCAACTAACCTCTGCTGCCGCTAATATCAGTAAGAGCAGGCGGCGGCTGATGGGAGTATTCATCAGCCTGCGCTGTAAATAAATAATGGCGTGGGTTCCCCTTTATTTTTGATAACCAGCCAGGCAAAACTGACAGTTGGGGGCTGGTATTCTCAGGCTGGTAAGGGGTCATGGATATTGGCCCCCCCAACCTAAAAATAGCAGCCATCAGCCGCCCAGAAAGGCGCATCTAATTAAATGTGCCAATTCTGGCGCTTTCCCTGGCTCTTCTCACTTGCCCTGTAGTGGTTGCAAGTGGTGGTCATATTTGTGGGGTTGATGTCACCTTTGTATTGTCAGGTGACATGAAGCACACGGCTACAGGGCAAGTGGGAAGAGCTGGGCAAAGCACCAGGATTGGCTCATCTAATAGATGAGCCTTTTCTGGGCGGCTGCGGCTGCTATTTTTATGCTGGGGTGGGTCAATATCCATGGCCTCTTAGCAGTCTGACAATACCATTTCCCAGCTGTCTGCTTTAGCAAGGCTCATTGTCAAAAATAGGGGAGGGACCCCATGACGTAGTCCCATCAGTTTGACACCTGTGACCCGGAGCTCAACTTTATACCTCCGATCACAGCTGAGTGCTCCCGCTGTCTTTTGACAATGTGGGAACTGCGGCTGTCTGTCCGGCGGTGATGATTTTACCGCCAATCAGAAGTGGTGTTTGCCGCTCTGTCATGCACATGACAGCGTGGCAAACGCTGGATGTTAGGGACCCCCATTTAAATGAATGGGGTCCGGGTACTGTACTGGTATATACAGTTATATGAAAAAGTTTGGGCACCCCTATTAATCTTAAGCTTAATGTTTTATAAAAATGGTTTATTTTGCAACAGCTATTTCAGTTTCATATATCTAATAACTGTTAGACACAGTAATGTTTCTGCCTTGAAATGAGGTTTATTGTACTAACAGAAAATGTGCAATCTGCATTCAAACAAAATTTGACAGGTGCATAAGTATGGGCACCCTTATCATTTTCTTGTTTTAAATACTCCTACCTACTTTTTACTGACTTACTAAAGCACTTTTTTTGGTTTTGTAACCTCATTGAGCTTTGAACTTCATAGCTAGGTGTATGCAATCATGAGAAAAGCTACTTGGCCACTTGCAAGTTGTTCTCCTGTTTGAATCTCCTCTGAAGAGTGGCATCATGGGCTCCTCAATACAACTGTCAAATGATCTGAAAACAAAGATTATTCAACATAGTTGTTCAGGGGAAGGATACAAAAAGCTGTCTCAGAGATTTAACCTGTCAATTTCCACTGTGAGGAACATAGTAAGGAAATGGAAGAACACAGGTACAGTTCTTGTTAAGGCCAGAAGTGGCAGGCCAAGAAAAACATTAGAAAGGCACAGAAGAAGAATGGTGAGATCAGTCAAGGACAATCCTCAGACCACCTCCAGAGAGCTGAAGCATCAACTTGCTGCAGATGGTGTCACTGTGCATCGGTCAACTATACAACGCACTGCACAAGGAGAAGCTGTATGGGAGAGTGATGCGAAAGAAGCCGTTTCTGCAAGCACGCCACAAACAGAGCCGGCTGAGGTATGCAAAAGCACATTTGGAGAAGCCAATTTCTTTTTGGAAGAAGGTCCTGTGGACTGATGAAACCAAGATTGAGTTGTTTGGTCATACAAAAAGGCGTTATGCATGGCGGCAAAAAAACACTTGCTACCCACAGTAAAATTTGGTGGACGTTCCATCATGCTTTGGGGCTGTGTGGCCAATGCCGGCACTGGGAATCTTGTTAAAGTTGAGGGACACATGGAATCCTCTCAGTATCAGCAGATTCTTGACAATAATGTTCATGAATCAGTGACAAAGTTGAAGTTACGCAGGGGATAGATCTTTCAGCAAGACAATGATCCAAAACACCGCTCCAAATCTACTCAGGCATTCATGCAGAGGAACAATTACACTGTTCTGGAATGGCCATCCCAGTCCCCAGACCTGAATATCATTGAACATCTGTGGGATCATTTGAAGAGGGCTGTCCATGCTCGGCGACCATCAAACTTAACTGAACTGGAATTGTTTTGTAAAGAGGAATGGTCAAAAATACCTTCATCCAGGATCCAGGAACTCATTAAAAGCTACAGGAAGCGACTAGAGGCTGTTATTTTTGCAAAAGGAGGATCTACTAAATATTAATGTCACTTTTCTGGTGAGGTGCCCATACTTATGCACCTGTCAAATGTTGTTTGAATGCAGATTGCACATTTTCTGTTAGTACAACAAACCTCATTTCAAGGCAGAAACATTACTGTGTCCAACAGTTATTAGATATATGAAACTGAAATAGCTGTTGCAAAAAAAAACAATTTTTATAAAACATTAAGCTTAAGATTAATAGGGGTGCCCAAACTTTTTCATATAACTGTATATACACTGCTCAAAAAAATAAAGGGATCACTAAAGTCCCACATCCTAGATATCACTGAATTAAATATTCCATTTGTAAATCTTTATTCATTACATAGTGGAATGTGTTGAGAATAATAAAACCTAAAAATGATTAACGTAAATGACCACTAATATCGTACGGAGGTCTGAAGTTGGAATGATGCTCAAAATCAAAGTGGAAAATTAAGTTACAGGCTGATCCAACTTCAGTGGAAATGCCTCAAGACAAGGAAATGATGCTCAGTAGTGTGTGTGGCCTCCACGTGCCTGTATGACCTCCCTACAAGGCCTGGGCATGCTCCTGATGAGGCGGCGGATGGTCTCCTGAGAAATCTCCTCCCAGACCTGGACTAAAGCATCCACCAAACTCCTGGACAGTCTGTGGTGCAATGTGACATTGGTGGATGGTGTGAGACATGATGTTGCAGGCAGCAGATCGCTCTTCACAGCGTCTCCAGACTCTGACACGCCTGTCACATGTGCTCAGTGTGAACCTGCTTTCATCTGTGAAGAGCACATGGGCGCCAGTGGTGAATTTGCCAATCCTGGTGTTCTGTGGTAAATGCAAAGCGTCCTGCATGGTGTTGGGCTGTGAGCACAAACCCCCATCTGTGGACGTCGGGCACTCAGACCATCCTCATGGAGTCGGTTTCTAACCGTTTGTGCAGACACATGCACATTTGTGGCCTGCTGGAGGTCATTTTGCAGGGCTCTGGTAGTGCTCCTCCTGTTCCAACTTGCACAAAGGCTGAGGTAATGGTCCTGCTGCTGGGTTGTTGCCCTCCTACAGCCCCCTCCATGTCTCCAGGTGTACTGGCCTGTCTCCTGGTAGCGCCTCCAGCCTCTGGACACTACGCTGACAGACACAGCTAACCTTCTTGCCACAGCGCGCATTGATGTGTTATCCTGGATGAGCTGCACTACCTGAGCCACTTGTGTGGGTTGTAGAGTCCGTCTCATGCTACCACGAGTGTGAAAGCACAACCAACATTCAAAAGTGACCAAAACATCATCATTGGTACTGAGATGTGGTTTGTGGTCCCCACCTGCTGAACCACTTCTTTATTGATTGTGTCTTGATAATTGCCAATAATTTCCATCTGTTGTCTAATCCATTTGCACAACAGCATGTGAAATTGATTGTCAAACAGTGTTGCTTCCTAAGTGGACAGTTTAATTTCACAGAAGGTTGATTACTTGGAGTTATATTCTGTTGTTTAAGTGTTCCCTTTATTTTTTTGAGCAGTGTATATAATATTTCAAATGGCCGAAATGCCGCTGTTCTCTTGAATTCGACATTGCTTTTCTTTTGTTCCTGCTCATCTCTCTTCCGGAGATATGGCCCCCTTTTCTTTGTCTGTAAATCTAGTCTCTTAATCAAACTGGGTGTGGTGTTCAAGTGGACTACTGTAGGGAAGAGTCGAGGACCACACCCACATAGCTAAAAAAAAATAAAATAGATTTACGGTACATACTAGGAAAAGACGGCCAAATCTCAGAAATGGAGAGGCAATGGAACAAAAGAAAAACAATGCTGAATTCAGGAGAATACGACTGTTTACACGAGGTATAAAAACAAATACATAGTTATGGCAAACGATAGGTACCCTTTAAAGGGCTACCGCCAGAAAAATAATTATTGACGTGTCCATAGCATGCCACTATATATACTGTGTGTGTGTGTATGTATGTGTGTGTGTATATATATATATATCTATAAAAATATATATATATATATATATATATATATATATATATATAATATTAGTCCTGTTCTACACAATGCACATAAGACTACCGTAATCTGTCTAATTATGCATTTACATTGGTATCTTTAGGAAACTATTGGGGAGATTATCTTAGAGTTTCTTACAATTTATTATTGATTTGCACTTGAGTTGTCCAGATCCTTTCAATAGCAAGAAGGAAAAAGCCTGTGCTGGTGAACAGATGATCCCACGTTACAGGACCATCAGCTATGCTTCCCAATTAGACTGATATCCTTGGGTATTGTGTAACTATAATAGAGCTATTCAATAATCCATTAAAAAGTGAACAGATCAATTATTTCGTATAGACCCCTCTCACAGTGGAAGTCATCAGTCAGGTTTAGTCTCATGTAATTTAGCTAGATACCATACATTTCAAATTAGGCATTGATCAACTCATGGTGCCCGTGTATGCCTGGCCTGGGGGCGTTAATGTACTAGAAAGTTGAAAAGCTTAATTCTCTAGTGATTGCTTGAGTGCATATACAGATGCTTCTCACAAAATTAGAATATCATCAAAAAGTTAATTAACATCAGTTCTTCAGTACAAAACTAATATGTTATATAGAGTCATTACTAACAGAGTGATCTATTTCAAGTGTTTTTCTGTTGATGTTGATGATTATGGCTTACAGCCAATGAAGACCCAAACGTCATTATCTCAGTAAATTAGAATAATTTATAACACCAGCTTGAAAAATGATTTTAAAATCTGAAATATTGGCCTACTGAAATGTATGTTCAGTAAATGCGCTCAATACTTGGTTAGGGCTCCTTTTGCATAAATTATTGCATCAATTACTGCATCAGTGCAGCGTGGCATGGAGGTGATCAGCCTGTGGCATTGCTGAGGTGTTATGGAAGCCCAGGTTGCTTTGATAGCAGCCGTCAGCTTGTCTGCATTGTTGGGTCTGGTGTCTCTCATCTTCCTCTTGTTTGTAATGACTCTATATAATGAGTTTTCACTTTTTGTATTGAAGAACTGAAATAAATTAACTTTTTGCTTTTCTAATTTTATGAGAAGCTTCTGTAACTTGGCTGACCAAGTGGACCATATGTTGGGCATTATTTCCATGTCTTGTGACAGCTAGGGCATTTTTTGTTGTTGTTTTTTTTCCCCTTTAAATTAGAACCTGATGAAAAACCCCGGAGACAACCAATATTATTGAAAAATAAGTTTTACATTTCGGAAATTTGCCTATGAAAGTCAAGTATATAATTGCTGCATATGTCAATTTAAAAAAAAAATTTGAATCCTTCAGTTGAGAAACTATAATGACGTCTTGGGAATAAATAAAAAAATATATTGGAACTTTGGAAGAGGCGTCCAACTGGAGCAAATCTATAGTGAATGGAACTTCACATGGAAATTATTTGGGTTTTATCTGCCTAAAATAAAATATCCTAAAATTGTATGATAGTAAAAAAAAAGAAAAAAAGCATGACTGCATTCTTCCACTGTTGTCCATGGGTTGTCTATGGTACTGCTGCATTGCCAGTGAATTCCTGTAGACCAGAATTAAGCTTTTTTTGTTTTCTAATCTTATGCAATCCCTGGAATGGGTGTTCTGCCCTAAAGATATTATCACCATTTGATTGGACACATAATAAATGTTAGTGTACCGTCTCACAGTGGCACTTTTGTCGCTACGACGGTACGATCCGTGACGTTCCAGTGATATCCATACGATATCGCTGTGTCTGACACGCAGCAGCGATCAGGGACCCCGCTGAGAATCGTACGTCGTAGCAGATCGTTTGGAACTTTATTTCGTCGCTGGATCTCCCGCTGTCATCGCTGGATCGGTGTGTGTGACACCGATCCAGCGATGCGTTCGCTTGTAACCAGGGTAAACATCGGGTTACTAAGCGCAGGGCCGCGCTTAGTAACCCGATGTTTACCCTGGTTACCATCGTAAATGTAAAAAAAACCAAACAGTACATACTCACATTCCGGTGTCCGTCAGGTCCCTCGCTGTCTGCTTCCCGCACTGACTGTGAGCGCCGGCCGGAAAGCAGGGCACAGCGGTGACGTCACCACTGTGCTCTGCTTTTACTTTACGGCCGGCACTCAGTCAGTGCGGGAAGCAGACGGCGAGGGACCTGACGGACACTGGAATGTGAGTATGTACTGTTTGTTTTTTTTTACATTTACGATGGTAACCAGGGTAAACATCGGGTTACTAAGCGCGGCCCTGCGCTTAGTAACCCGATGTTTACCCTGGTTACCCGGGGACTTCGGCATCGTTGGTCGCTGGAGAGCTGTCTGTGTGACAGCTCCCCAGCGACCACACAACGACTTACCAACGATCACGGCCAGGTCGTATCGCTGGTCGTGATCGTTGGTAAATCGTTTAGTGTAACGGTACCCTTAGTTTATTTCTCCTTGAGACCCCACTGATCACCAGAACAGGAAACTTGTGTCCCTTGGGTTATTCCCAGAGTGCATCTCTGTGGAATTAAGTCTGACGCTGAAGATGGAGCAAAAATCCATTTTCCTGCAGACCTGTGGGGTTCCCTATGATAGGCCATAGCTTAAATCAGAGTAGTTCCTATCTGGTGGATAGGCGAGAACTTATTTAGGCTGGAATACTCCTTTAGTGAAGTATTATAGAAGAGTAAAGGCCCCGTCACACATAGCGAGATCGCTAGCGAGATCGCTGCTGAGTCACAAGTTTTGTGATGCAACAGCGACCTCAGTAACGATCTCGCTATGTGTGACACGTACCAGCGACCCGGCCCCTGCTGCGAGATCGCTGGTCGTGTCGGAATGGCCTGGACCTTTTTTTGGTCGTTGAGGTCCCGCTGACATCGCTGAATCGGTGTGTGTGACACCGATCCAGCGATGTCTTCACTGGTAACCAGGGTAAACATCGGGTTACTAAGCGCGGCCCTGCGCTTAGTAACCCGATGTTTACCCTGGTTACCCGGGTGCTGCAGGGGGACTTCGGCATCGTTGAAGACAGTTTCAACGATGCCGAAGTCGTTCCCCTGATCGTTGGTCGCTGGAGAGAGCTGTCTGTGTGACAGCTCCTCAGCGACCACACAGCGACTTACCAACGATCACGGCCAGGTCGTATCGCTGGTCGTGATCGTTGGTAAATCGCTATGTGTGACGGGGCCTTAAGGCACTTGGTTTCAGATCTTTGGTGATGGTGTCCGACCTGGTGCCCGATTCGGCTTATTTCTAGTCCTACAGTGCAGGAATCATGTAAGATGATGAATAATCAACTTGACTTGGTCGCCTATAATTTGTGCCCTAATTCAGATGACGTCCGACCAGCTTTTACTGTAGACCTTCTCAACATCCCCCCATTCATAATCAGCATCTCCATATTGTAGTTTACCGGTAATTATCATGGTTTGGTTTCACTGTGATTGTACAACCAGAGATGTTTTTCAGTGCAAGTTATTAGAACAGGACGCGTTTTTCATAGACTAAGGATATACCATGCTTTTTGTTTGTGCCAGCCATCTTATATGCTATCATTGTCTTGAGTTCGGTCTCCCGGGTTTTGGTTTTCTTAACTAGTCAACCGTGAACCCTGAATACAGAAGAGCTGTTACTGAGAAATCTATTGTATCTTCATCCTGAATGGCTTCGGACTGACAAGGATTTCTTATTGAATGTCATGGAAAGCTTTTCTTCAAAGCCCATTGGTCTTAATTCCTGCTGAGTGGTATGATTAGGAACTGCTATGTTGCAGAGCGTCTTTGCCCATGGCGGAGAACATTTATAGCATTTACAAACTACCTGGCATAAAAAGCAAAGACGTTTACACAATAACATTTTAGGATGCGTTCGAGGGACGCTTAGCTACAGAGCCTTTTGCATTCATCGACATCACTTTTGATACTGTCTCGACAGACCCAGGAGCAATGTAATCTCCATCGTGTAGCGTTCAGAGTTGCATTTGAATGCACGTTGTATGGTGTATATTATGGCTTCACTTTCACGTAACATTGGTTATTTTATTTGCCATTTTTACTTTTATTTTGTATGCCAGTTCAACTGAGTTTTGGGCAGGAATGTATTTTTCAATAATAGCATGAGAATCCATGTGTTCTTTCTTTTAAGACTATGATTGTGCTTATGGGGAAAACAATGTTGTCTTGTCATCAAATTTGGGACCATGATGATTCTGTGATTACTTTTTGGAATGGCTATTCTAACCACAGTTAGAAATTAGTAATTAGTAATTATAATTAGCCATTAGTCTAAGCACTAATGACCAGATCCCCCCCCAGACAAAATGGAGAAACGTCACCCAAACCTGCTGATCATTTGATGTGTATTTGAACCTCCCAACTCCCACTTGACAGGGGAAAGGAGGACCAGGTATCTCCTGAGAGATCACCACCTGCTAGAAGTTTATAGCAGTAGCTATCTTTATTAATAAGCACATGCACCCTTGGCCAAACTGATCTTGTATGTCTATAGAGAGGGATCGGGGAGATAGCAGGTCAGTATGTTGACCATCAAAGATGTGTTGACATATTAAGGCTGGCCATACACATTTAATGGCTGTCTGCTGGATAATGCTTTGGCCGATCGTTCGGCAGAAAGCAAAGTCAGCTGCTTCTCCCATGCTTTGGAGTGCTCGCTTGGCTAAGCACTCCTGTGTTCTCTGAGAAAGATGCCGATTGACAAGTTGGCTGGTGGCTTAACTCTGGCAGAAGAATGCGATCGGCGATCTGAAATAGGATATGCGTGATATACAGTACATCGTTCCCAACGATCTGTCCACTGACGCCCTCATTCACATTAGTCTGTCAGCTGAAACCGTAAATATTGGTGGGTATGGTGGACATTAGTCTAATGTGTATGGGGCCTTAAGTTTACATAGTCAATCAATCTGTAAATGTAGATGGCAATGGCAAATTTCTATGTTTGTCCAGTCTTGGCATAACATTAAACCCACCAAAACCTTTGAAATTGGCGGGTTCTGCTGTCGTTAGTCTAATGTGTATGGGGTCCTATAAGTATTTTGTTTCCAGTCTTGTAAAATTTAGGGTTATACCAATCTTGGTTAGAATCGATTATCAGATTGTTACATGTGATGAATTTAATTTTACATTTTGATGTGTGTGTGTATAAAGATGCATCTATAGACGTTCATGATTGTACATCAAATAAATGTACAGTGTAAGCAATCGTAAAGGTTTTTTTTAATAACCATGGAAATATTTTATAGTTACAGTTAATTTTTCCTTTGTCTTTCAGGTTTATTTCCGGAAAAGCTTGAGATTGATTTCATGATGTTGCACAGACAGTCTTGAATTGGATATCAACCATAACAGAGAAACAAGCAGAAAATGTCTCGCTGTCTCACATTCTCCATGAATTAGTGACAAGTCATTACACTTTCACATTTTTTATCATAAATATCTATTTATAACTTGGCAGATCTCATGAAACGAGTGTGTTCTCTGGAGTATTCTCTCCAGGAGAACAGAATCCTTTCAGAGAATAAAGATGGACTCCTTTTGCTCTGGAATTTTCTAAAGTTGAGTACTTCTTCAGATCATGACCAGTTTGAAAAGGTCCCAGACTGAAAGGTCCGTTGCAAGTGGAACTCAATCATCTGTACCAGATGGACCACCAAAGGCTCGTTCTGATGATTTTTATATGAGACGTTTTAGGTCACAGAATGGTAGTTTAGGTTCTTCGGCCATGTCTCCCGTAGGACCTCCTCGTAGTGAGAGCTCTCACCACATTTCCTCTACACCAGGTGTACCTAAAATGGGTGTGAGAGCACGTATTGCAGATTGGCCTCCCAGAAAAGAGAACGTAAAGGAACTTAGAACTAGTCAGGATATGGAGACTGCTAGTATAGAAACGATGTCTGTTAAGAGTAGTCCTAGTAGTCAAGTTAGTACATCCAGTATGAATTCCAGTGACTCTGTTATGCTAAAAAGCATTCAGAATACCCTAAAGAATAAAACAAGACAGGCAGAAAGTTTAGACTCCAGGTTTCTGTCTCCTGAAGGTTACTCCAGCGGAAGCTCCCCTAGAAAAGTTCACCGCAGAATTAGACAACGGAGTAACAGTGATATTACAATTAGCGAGTTTGATATGGATAATTTTGAAGAGTGTATGTCACCAACTTTTAAGACTGGTCCATCGCTCCATAGAGAATATGGTAGCACCTCCTCGATAGACAAACAGGGAACATCAAGTGACAGCTTCTTCGACATAATAAAGGGATATAAAAATGAGAAAGCCGATCATCGCGGACATGGACCATCAAAGTTGAGTGAACTGTTACTGAGCAGTGGAAGTAGAGGCTCTGGTTTCTCCTTGGATGTTATAGATGGTCAAAGAGATGGGCATAGGGTCTTCAAAGACCGGGACAAGCCACTAAAGAGACGCTCCAAATCAGAAACTGGAGATTCTTCAATTTTCCGTAAGCTTCGAAATGCAAAAGCAGAAGGAGAGCTTGGAAAAACTATAGATATTGACGACAATCGTTCTGACGACAGTATTAAGCCATGGACTTGCCCAAAGTGTTTTGCTCATTACGACGTCCAGAGTGTCCTCTTTGATTTGAACGAAGTTGTCATCAACCGGCATAATGTTATCAAACGACGAAACACCACCACTGGAGCCTCAGCTGCTGCAGCCGCTTCTCTGGCCGCAGGACCATTGTCGCACTCCTCCAGCTTCAATTCTCCAACCGGTAGCACCGAAGACCTAAATTCAAAAGACGTTGACCAAGGAGATGACAAAAGCAACGATTTAGTAATGAGCTGTCCATATTTCCGTAACGAAATGGGAGGTGAAGGAGAAAAGAAAGTCAGTTTGTCCAAATCGAACTCCGGTTCTTTTTCTGGCAGTGAAAATTCTTCCTTTGAGTCAACAATGAGTTCCCACTGTGCAAATGCAGGACTGGCTGTCCTCGAGGTCCCCAAGGAGAATCTGGTTTTACATATCGACAGGGCTAAAAGATATATCGTTGAACATGTAGACCTTGGCGCATATTATTTTCGAAAATATTTCTATCAAAAAGGTGAGTTATGCTCAATTTTCTCTCTTTTTTTTTAAACTTGCATTTTTGTGCTCAACCATGTGTTAAATTACTTTCTTCCAGCGCAGAACACATTAATTAAGGCAGCCATAGTTTTCGCCAAAAGAATTTCAATCACTGTGAGGTGCAGAAGTTATCTATTGTGCTCCTTGTTCTAAATTTCCTCTTAAAATTCTAATTGCATTCAAGGCTTTTTAATTAATTTTGGTTGAAACCCTACAAGGAACAAAGAGGCATTTACTTACAATTAACTGTAAGGTTAGGCATAGATTTTGCACTTCAGTGCCACAGACTAAATCATCATCCCTTGTATGATTTCTATAGATTTTTGCACACGGCTATTACCTCTATGCAGCTTGAATAGAACAAATGAAAAGAGTGAATTTTGGCTAATAGAATTTGTTCAGGTTATGGATAAATTACATTTTAAAATTCAGTTTTAGGACATTTTGCTTCAATTGCTTCTCTTGGGTAATGCACTATGTAAGCATAAAGCTGTGCCATGATTGCTGTAGCGTTTTGTTAGGTGCTGTACCTCAAAATGAGGTTTACTTTCGAATTATCAAAAGTTAAAATTGGTCATTAAATGAAATGTTGGATGAACTTTCCAACCATGTAAGGTATGTGGGGTCTCCTGATTCTCCCAACATATGACATATTTCTTGGAAAAGCAGAATTGTGTTGGTTAGATTTCATGCCGTGATCTGTGGTACAGACCCCAAAAAACAGTAATGTGTCTGAAGCGTACAGGGGTTAGCAACTTCTTTATAAGTCCTTTTCATATGCACTTTACTAAATACCTTGCTTTCTCAAATACTCTGTAACCTGACCTGCTTCCCTGGACACATCATCTGACTTCCTGTGTTGTCTTGTTCTTGGCTCTGGAAATTGACAAGTGGGAGTGGTTGCTGTGTGGGAGGGCACTGCTCCATTCAGCAGAACTCACACTGCTCCTGTACTTACTCCTGCAGACACTGCTCTTTCTTTTATACAACAGTGTTTGTATATACAGTCATGGCCAAAAGTATTGACACCCCTGCAATTCTGTCAGATAATACTCAGTTTCTTCCTGAAAATGATTGCAAACCCAAATTGTTTGGTATTATTATCTTCATTTAATTTGTCTTAAATGAAAAAACACAAAAAGAATTGTCCTAAAGCCAAATTGGATATAATTCCACACCAAACATAAAAAAGGGGGTGGACAAAAGTATTGGCACTATTCGAAAAATCATTTGATGCTTCTCTAATTTGTGTAATTAACAGCACCTGTAACTTACCTGTGGCACCTAACAGGTGTTAGCAATAACTAAATCACACTTGCAGCCAGTTGACATGGATTAAAGTTGACTCAACCTCTGTCCTGTGTCCTTGTGTGTACCACATTGAGCATGGAGAAAAGAAAGAACTGTCTGAGGACTTGAGAAACCAAATTGTGAGGAAGCATGAGCAATCTCAAGGCTACAAGTCCATCTCCAAAGACCTGAATGTTCCTGTGTCTACCGTGCGCAGTGTCATCAAGAAGTTTAAAGCCCATGGCACTGTGGCTAACCTCCCTAGATGTGGACGGAAAAGAAAAATTGACTAGAGATTTCAATGCAAGATTGTGCAGATGTTGGATAAAGAACCTCGACTAACATCCAAACAAGTTCAAGATGCCCTGCAGTCCAAGGGTACAACAGTGTCAACCCGTACTATCCGTCGGCGTCTGAATGAAAAGGGACTGTATGGTAGGAGACCCAGGAATACCCCACTTCTTACCCTGAGACATAAAAAAGCCAGGCTGGAGTTTGCCAAAACTTAACTGAAAAAGCCTAAAACGTTTTGGAAGAAAGATCTGGTCAGAAGAGACAAAAGTAGAGCTTTTTGGGCAAAGGCATCAGCATAGAGTTTACATAAGAAAAAAAGAGGCATTCAAAGAAAAGAACACGGTCCCTACAGTCAAACATGGCGGAGGTTCCCTGATGTTTTGGGGTTGCTTTGCTGGCTCTGGCACTGGACTGCTTGACCGTGTGCATGGCATTATGAAGTCTGAAGACTACCAACAAATTTTGCAGCATAATGTAGGGCCCAGTGTGAGAAAGCTGGGTCTCCCTCAGAGGTCATGGGTCTTCCAGCAGGACAATGACCCATAACACACTTCAAAAAGCACTAGAAAATGGTTTGAGAGAAAGCACTGGAGACTTCTAAGGTGGCCAGCAATGAGTCCAGACCTGAATCCCATAGAACACCTGTGGAGAGATCTAAAAATGGCAGTTAGGAGAAGGCACCCTTCAAATATCAGGGACCTGGAGCAGTTTGCCAAAGAAGAATGGTCTAAAATTCCAGCAGAGCATTGTAAGAAACTCATTGATGGTTACCGGAAGCGGTTGGTCGCAGTTATTTTGGCTAAAGGTTGTGCAACCAAGTATTAGGCTGAGGGTGCCAATACTTTTGTCTGGTCCATTTTCGGAGTTTTGTGTGAAATTATCAATGTTTTGCTTTTTGCTTCATTCTCTTTTGTGTTTTTTCATTTAAGACAAATTAAATGAAGATAATAATACCAAAGAATTTGTGTTTGCAATCATTTTCAGGAAGAAACTGAGTATTATCTGACAGAATTGCAGGGGTGTCAATACTTTTGGCCATGACTGTATGTGTATATATAAAAATATATACATCCACACATATGTTTAAATAGTATTTTTTATTTAATCAATACATAAAATATACAGTGCCTTGTGAAAGTATTCGGCTCCCTGGAACTTTTCAACCTTTTCCCACATATCATGCTTAAAACATAAAGATACCAAATGTAAATTTTTGGTGAAGAATCAACAACAAGTGGAACACAATTGTGAAGTTGAATGAAATTTATTGGTTATTTTAAATTTTTGTGGAAAAATGTGCAATATTATTCGGCCCCTTTACTTTCAGTGCAGCAAACTCACTCCAGAAGTTCATTGTGGATCTCTGAATGATCCAATGTTGTCCTAAATGCCTAATGATGATAAATATAATCCACCTGTGTGTAATCAAGTCTCCGTATCAATGCACCTGTGTGTGTATAGGCAAAGCAATCACACCATTGATGTCCATAAGTTCATTTATGTGTAATTATGAGACAATGACACACGGAAAAAGTATTGAACACATGAAGAAAGAGAGGTGCTAAAAGTCATGGCACCCACTGAAAACGATTAGTTATTATAAAGCATTCCTGCCTCTTAGTGAAAAATATCAGCTGGTGCAACTGATGGCGTATAAAAAGGGGTCTCATTACCAAGGTGCTACACGAGAAACCTCTCTTGATCTTTTGAGTAAAACCAGTGGGCTGTCCCAAGACTTTGGCAAACTTATCATTGTAAAACATACTGGTGCCATTCGTTACAGAAGAATTTCTATATTATTGAAGGTTCCAGTGAGCATTGTTGGAGCCATAATCCGAACGTCGAAAGAACATAATTTCACCATAAACAGGCCATGACCAGGTGCTCCTGGCAAGATTTGAGACAGAGAAGTAAATGGAATTATCAGGGAGTTGGCCACGTGCCAAACACCACCAGTGGAGAGCTACAGAAAAAGCTGTAATCAGCAGGTACAGTTGTTTCAAAGAAAACATAATGCACTCAACCTACATGGTCTGTAAGCACACCACACACGACTCCATTGCTTAAAAAAAGCATGTTTATGCAAGCCTGTGAAATGCTGGGAGAATATAATCTGCTCAGATGAGACCAAAATTGAACTAATTGGTTGCCTTAATACACACCTTGTTTGGAGGCCAAAAGGCAATGCATATAACACCAAAAACATCATACCAGCAATGAAGTTTGGAGGTCGGAACATCTTGGTGTGGGGCTGTTTTTCAGTATACAGCACTGACAAACTTTATGTAATTGAAGAAATGGATGCATGGACAAATGTACCGAAACATTCTTGACAATAATCTGCTGCCATCTACCAGCATGATAAAGATGAAACAAGGGTGGACATTTCGGCAAGACAATGATCCCAAACACACAGCCAAGGTAAATCTCAATTGGTTTCAGAGAAAGAGAAAATATAACTGGTAGAATGGCCCTGCCATTCACCTGACTTGAAGCCAACAGAAAATGTATGGAAGGAACTAAAGCTCAGAGTTCATAGAATGAGACCTTCAGACTTTGAAGAGAGTGTGGAAGAATAGGCCAAAATCACATCTGAGCAATGCCTGTGACCAGTTTCTCCATACAAGGTGTCTTGAAGCTGTCATCACCAACAAAGGCTTTTGTTCAAAGTATTAATTAAATTTCAGTAAGTGTGTTAAATACTTTCTCCGTCTCATTTTTACACACAAATTAATTTATGGACGTTTATGGTTTGAAATCTTTGCCTGTGTGGATTGGATGGGCTGTTACCGACATCTGGAGAGAATTTCGTGATAATAGCACCTTTAGAAATACATACATTTACTTAGAAAAGTGGTGGTGTTCAATACTTATCTTAGCCGCTCTGTCTGTGTGTGTATGTACACATATATATACACTGTGTGCAGAATTATTAGGCAAGTTGCATTTTAGAGGATTATTTTTATTATTGGTCAACAACTATGTTCTCAATCAGCCCAAAAGACTCATAAATAGGAAAGCTTAATATTTTTGGAAGTTGGAGTGGTGTTTTTTAGATTTGGCTATCTTAGGAGGATATCTGTTTGCGCAGGTAACTATTATTGTGCAGAATTATTAGGCAACTTAATAAAAACCAAATATATTCCCATCTCACTTGTTTATTTTCAGCAGGTAAACCAATATAACTGTACAAAATTTAGAAATAAACATTTCTAACATCCATAGATTCTGTCAGTTGTTTGATCTGTTTACGATCAACATTGCGTGCAGCAGCCACCACAGCCTCCCAGACACTGTTCCGAGAGGTGGACTGTTTTCCCTCCCTGTAGATCTCACATTTTATGAGGGACCACAGGTTCTCTATGGGGTTCAGATCAGGTGAACAAGGGGGCCATGTCATTATTTTTTCTTCTTTGAGACCTTTACTGGCCAGCCACGCTGTTGAGTAGTTGGGGGCATGTGATGGAGCATTGTCCTGCATGAAAATCATGTTGTTGTTTTTTAACGATACCGACTTCTTCCTGTACCACTGCTTGAAGAAGTTGTCTTCCAGAAACTGGTAGTAGGTCTGGGAATTGAACTTCACTCCATCCTCAAGTTGAAAAGGTCCCATAAGTTCATCTTTGATGATACCAGCCCATACCAGTACCCCACCTCCACCTTGCTGGTGTCTGAGTCGGAGTGGAGCTCTCTGCCCTTTACTGATCCAGCCTCTGGCCCATCCATCTGGCCCATCAAGAGTCACTCTCATTTCATCAGTCCATAAAACCTTAGAAAAGTCAGTCTTAACCCCTTCCAGACGCAGCCCTTTTTCGTTTTTGCGTTTTCGTTTTTTGCTCCCCTCCTTCCTAGAGCCATAACTTTTTTATTTTTCAGTCAATATGGCCATGTGAGGGCTTTTTTTTGCAGGACAAGTTGTACTTTTGAATGACACCATTGGTTTTACCATGTCTTGTAGTAGAAAACAGGAAAAAAATTCCAAGTGTGGTGAAATGGCAAACAAAGTCTAATCCCACACTCGTTTTTTGTCTGGCTTTTTTGCTAGGTTCACTAAATGATAAAACTGACCTGCCATTATGATTCTCCAGGTCGTTACGAGTTCATAGACACCAAACATGTCTGGGTTATTTTTTATATAAGTGGTGAAAAAAAATTCCAAACTTTGCTAAACAAAAAACAATTGCGCCATTTTCCGATACCCCTAGCGGTTTAATTTTTTGGGATCTTGGGTCAGGTGAGGGCTTATTTTTTGCGTGCCAAGCTGACGTTTTTAATACCACTTTTGTGCAGATATTTTCTTTTGATCGCCCGTTATTGCACTTTAATGCAATGCCGCGGCAACCGAAAAAACGTAATTCTGGCGTTTTGAATTTTTTTCTTGCTACGCCGTTTAGCGATCAGGTTAACCTTTTTTTTTAATTGATTGGGCGATTCTGAACGCGGCGATACCAAATATGTGTATGTTTGATTTTTTTTTTTTTAATTGTTTTATTTAGAAAGGGGGGTGATTTAAACGTTTATATATTTTTTTTTATTTATTTTTTTCATATTTTTAAAAACATTTTTTTTAACTTTTGCCATGCTTCAATAGCCTCCATGGGAGACTAGAAACTGGCATAGCCTGATCGGCTCTGCTACATCAGATCGCTGCTATGTAGCTGAATTACAGGCTTGCTATGAGCGCCGACCACAGGGTGGCGCTCTCAGCAAGCCTGCATCAACAACCATAGAGGTCTCAAGGAGACCTCAAGTTGTCATGCCGACGCATCGCTGACCCCCGATCATGTGACGGGGGTCGGCGATGTGAGCATTTCCGGCCGCGCGGCCGGAAGCGGTAGTTAAATGCTGCTGTCAGCGTTTGACAGCGGCATTTAACTAGTTAATAGCGGTAGGTGGATCGCGATTCCACCTGCCGCTATTGCGCGCACATGTCAGCTGTACTAAACAGCTGACATGTCGCGACTTTGATGTGGGCCCAGCGCCGGAGCCCACATCAAAGGGGGAGACCCGACATGCGCCGTACTAGTACAGCGCATGTCATGAAGGGGTTAAGATATTTCTTGGCCCAGTCTTGACGTTTTATTTTATGTTTCTTGATCAAAGGTAATTTTTCTGCCTTCCTTACCTTGGCCATGTCCCTGAGTATCGCACACCTTGTGCTTTTTGTTACTCCAGTAATGTTGCAGCTCTGAAATATGGCAAAACTGGTGGCAAATGGCATCTTGGCAGCGTCACGCTTCATTTTCCTCAATTCCTGGGCAGTTATTTTGCGCCTATTTTGTGCCTTTTTTGCCCAACACGCTTCTTGCGACCCTGTCGGCTATTTGCCATGAAACGCTTGATTGTTCAGTGATCACGCTTCAAAAGTTTGGCTATTTCCCCCTGCAAGACATCTCACAATTTTGGACTTTTCAGAGCCCGTCAAATCTCTCTTCTGACCCATTTTGCCAAAGGAAAGGAAGTTGCCTAATAATTAAGCACCCCTGAGGCCGGTTTCACACGTCAGTGATTCTGACTCACGTAGACACATTAAAATCAATGTGTCTCTGCACATGTCAGCGTGTTTTCGCGGACCGTGTGTCCGTTTGGAAAACACGGAGACATGTCAGTGTTCGTGGGAGCGCACGGATTACACGGACCTATTAAAGTCAATGGGTCCGTGTAAAACACGTACCGCACACGGATGTTGTCCATGTGCCGTCCGTGTGCCGTGCTGGAGACAACGCTTACAGTAAGCGCTGTCCCCCCTGTGTGGTGCTGAAGGCTTAATTCATCTCTTCTCCCCCGAAGCGTTCGCTGGAGAGAAGAGATGAATGATCAATTTTTTCTAATTTCTTGTTAAAAATAAGCTTTACGGGTGTCCTCCCATCCCAAGTGCGCCGCCCGGCCCCTTGCAGATACAGAGAAATACTCACCTAGCTCCCGCGATGTCTCCTCTCTCCTCTCCGCGCCGCTGCTTCTCCTGTATGAGCGGTCACATGGTGCCGCCCATTACAGTCATGAATTTGCGGCTCCACCTCCCATAGGGGTGGAGCCGCATATTCATCAACTGTAATGGGCGGCAACACGTGACCGCTCATACAGGAGAAGCAGCGGCGCGGAGAGGAGAGAGGAGACATCGCGGGAGCTAGGTGAGTATTTCTCTGTATCTGCAAGGGGCCGGGCGGCGCACTGGGGATGGGAGGACACCAGCAAAGTTTATTTTTAACAAAAAATTAGAAAAAATTGATCTTTCATCTCTTCTCTCCAGCGAACGCTGCGGGGGAGAAGAGATGAATGCAGCCTTCAGCACCACACAGGAGGGACAGCGCTTACTGTAGCGCTGTCTCTCCTGCACGGTCCGTGTGGTACCCGGGCGGCACACGGCTGCCGCACGTGTACCACACGGATGGCCTACGTGAGCTCACTGACACGGATAACTCCGGTACCGATTTTTCCGGTACCGGAATTACCTGGATGTGTGGGACAGGCCTTATATAGGGTTTTGATGTCATTAGACAACACCCCTCCTCACTACAGAGATGGAAAGCACCTGATTTACTTAATTGGTAGTTGGCTCTCAAGCCTGAACAGCTTGGAGTAGGACAACATGTATAAAAAGTATCGTGATCAAAGTACAATTTGCCTAATAATTCTGCAGACAGTGTGTGTGCATGTGTGAGTGTGTATGTATGTGTATATTATATATATATATATATATATATATATATATATATATATATATATATATATACACTATTATAACTGAACTCCTCGTGTTCTCTCCCTCTACTAACCTACCTTTGCCTGACATTGACATCTCCGTGTGTGGTTCCACCATTACTCCAAAGCAACATGCCCGCTGCCTTGGGGTCATCCTTGATTCCGAGCTTTCATTCACCCCCCACATCCGATCACTGGCTCGCTCTTCTTATCTGCATCTCAAAAATATTTCTAGAATTCGCCCTTTTCTTACTTTCGACTCTGCAAAAACTCTTACTGTCTCACTTATTCATTCTCGTCTGGACTATTTTAACTCTCTACTAATCGGCCTCCCTCTTACCAAACTCTCCCCACTCCAATCTGTCCTGAATGCTGCTGCCAGAATCATATTCCTCACCAACCGTTACACCGATGCCTCTACCTTGTGCCAGTCATTACATTGGCTACCCATCCACTCCAGAATCCAGTACGAAACTACTACCCTCATCCACAAAGCACTCCATGGCTCAGCACCACCTTACATCTCCTCTCTGGTCACAGTCTACCACCCTACCCGTGCCCTCCGCTCCGCTAATGACCTCAGGTTAGCATCCTCAATAATCAGAACCTACCACTCCCGTCTCCAAGACTTTACACGTGCTGCGCCAATTCTTTGGAATGCACTACCTAGGTTAATACGATTAATCCCCACAGTTTTAAGCGTTCCCTAAAAACTAATTTGTTCAGACTGGCCTACCGCCTCAATGCATTAACCTAACCATCCCTGTGTGGCCCATTCAAAAAAAAATAAAAACAAAAAAAAACAAAAAAAAAACACATCAGGTTCCTCTCATCATGTTCTCATACACTTTATGCAGTTAATAGCACTCTGTGTCTGTACTGTTACATACTTAGGCTGTTAACTGGTTCATGCAGCTTTACATGAACACCCGAGCCTTACACTATGGCTGGTCCAAATAACTAAAGCAATTGTTACCATCCACCTCTCGTGTCTCCCCTTTTCCTCATAGTTTGTAAGCTTGCGAGCAGGGCCCTCATTCCTACTGGTATCTGTTTTGAACTGTGATTTATATTATGCTGTAATGTATATTGTCTGTACAAGTCCCCTCTATAATTTGTAAAGCGCTGCGGAATATGTTTGCGCTATATAAATAAAAATTATTATTATATTATTATTATTATACTGCTCAAAAAAATAAAGGGAGCACTTAAACAACAGAATATAACTCCAAGTAAATCAAACTTCTGTGAAATCAAACTGTCCACTTAGGAAGCAACACTGTTTGACAATCAATTTCACATGCTGTTGTGCAAATAGAATAGACAACAGATGGAAATTATTGGCAATGCAGGTGGGGACCACAGACCACATCTCAGTACCAATGCTTTCTGGCTGATGTTTTGGTCACTTTTGAATGTTGGTTGTCCTTTAACACTCGTGGTAGCAGGAGACGGACTCTACAACCCACACAAGTGGCTCAGGTAGTGCAGCCCATCCAGGATGGCACATCAATGCGAGCTGTGGCAAGAAGGTTTGCTGTCTGTCAGCGTAGTGTTCAGAGGCTGGAGGCGCTACCAGGAGACAGGCCATTACACGAGACGTGGAGGGGCCATACGAGGGCAACAACCCAGCAGCAGGACCACTACCTCAGCCTTTGTGCAAGGAGGAACAGGAGGAGCACTGCCAGAACCCTGCAAAATGACCTCCAGCAGGCCACAAATGTGCATGTGTCTGCACAAACAGTTAAAAACTGACTCCATGAGGATGGTCTGAGTTAGCGACATCCACAGATGGGGGTTGTGCTCACAGCCCAACACCGTGCAGGACGCTTGGCATTTGCCGTAGAACACAGAGATTGGCAAATTCGCCACAGGCGCCCTGTACTCTTCACAGACGAAAGCAGGTTCACACTGAGCACATGTGACAAGACATGACAGAGTCTGTAGATGCCGTGGACAGTGATCTGCTGCCTGCAACATCCTTCAGCATGACCTGTTTCGCAGTGGGTCAGTAATGGTGTGGGGTTGCATTTCTTTGGAGGGCCGCACAGCCCTCCATGTGCTCGCCAGAGGTAGCCTGACTGCCATTAAGTACCGAGATGAGATCCTCGGACCCCTTGAGACCATATGCTGGTACGGTTGGCCCTGGGTTCCTCCTAATGCAGGACAGTGCCAGACCTCATGTGGCTGGAGTGTGTGAGCATTTCCTGCAAGATGAAGGCATTGAAGCTATTGACTGGCCCACCCATTCCCCAGACCTCAATCCGATTGACCACATCTGGGACATCATGTCTCACTCCATCCACCAACGTCATGTTGCACCACAGACTGTCCAGGAGTTGGCAGATGCATTAGTCCAGGTCTGGGAGGAGATCGCTCAGGAGGCCATCCGCCACCTCATCAGGAGCATGCCCAGGCATTGTAGGAAGGTCATACAGACACGTGGATGCCACACATCATTTCCTTGTCTTGAAGCATTTCCACTGAAGTTGGATCAGCCTGTAACTTCATTTTCATTTCACTTTGATTTTGAGCATCATTCCAACTCCAGACCTCCATGGGATATTAGTTGTGATTTACGTTGATAATTTTTAGGTTTTATTGTTCTCATTGTTCCACTATGTAATGAATAAAGATTTACAACTGGAATATTTCATTCAGATATCTAGGATGTGGGATTTTAGTGTTCCCTTTATTTTTTTGAGCAGTGTGTATATACACCTTAAGTTGTGCGTGCAGTGTGTAGGCACATGTTCACACTGACCACTAAACAGACAAAACCCAAGATAGAAATATGTCTGAAGCTCTGAAGTTTTTCCCATAACATAATCTGCAAAGGCTTTTGACATAATTTTGCATCACCAGTGTCTTCTGCTCCGAAGCAAAAAATAAAAGCAAATGCCCCTGCCTGTTTCCAGAAAGCTTAGAGATGCAGTGAGCCAGTGACGTAACTGCTGCACTGGTTAAAAAATTTTTAATTTTCTTTGCATAATTATCCACGTTACAGTCTAGACTGGTGGTGGTCTTCAGAATATTGCGGACCCTCCACATCCTGCTTCTGTGCCGCCATTATCAGACCATATGTTGAGTGCAGTGAGTCTATATATCAGATTGCTGCTGTCCTCTCTTATACTTATACTGCTCCTGGCTGTATATGAAGAACATATAAGAAAAGCCGCTGACTCTCAACTTGAGAAAAAGAAAAAAAAATCTAAGAACAAGATTATTCTCATTTGTATGGAGAAATCTTGGCCGGGTATTTATAGAGCGTCCGTGTTGCTATGCAGGGTTGGCAGACGCATTACCAGAATGGTGAAGTCACAGCTATAAATTGTAATTTGCTTTAGAAGCTATGCAAATTAATGGAAGCCATGACTGCATAGTTGCTGTCTTGTGCCAGATGTTACCATGCAGCCTCAGCTACTAAATAACTACCCCCCCCCCAAACAGTGATGGCTGCAAACATTGTGCTATGCTTGAATTAAATAGAAAAAGTTGCCATGTAACCTCACCGTCTACATCAGGAAAACCCACTGATATCGACAAGTTTGGCCAACAGTCTAAACTGTATGGGGGCCTCTGACTGATAATGTTGAGGTACAGGAGGCTCGTGCACGTCTCATTTTGATGTATGGCTCATTAGGTTAGGGGGATCCTCAAAGCCAAGGTCCAAGTGGGCACATGGGCCATGGGTGTCTGTGCAGCAGGCAGATGAGAAACAGGTAGCAGAGGTTTTATAGACCTCAGATAGGAGTCTTGAAACACTAGCAGGCAGCCGAGGTCCCAGAGGGCCACCCTCAGCATGCAGCCGGGGTCCCAGAGGGCCACCCTCAGCATGCAGCCGGGGTCCTGGAGGGCCGCCCTCAGCAGGCAGCCGAGGTCCCGGAGGGCCACCCTCAGCAGCCGGGGTCCCGGAGGGCGGTCCTTAACAGGCAGCAAGTTGACTACCTGCCTGTTGTGCCCGGCGCTGATCCCTACCAGCGATTCAGTGGCTTCTGCTCACATTGCTTCGACAGAGCAGCTTCTCTTCTGCTCTACTCTGTTGACTGGTTGAGACTGCATGGAGCTGGCTGTCAGTTGGCACGAAGCCAGTAGTCATAACACATCGACCGAGCAGAAGGGAAAGAACTGCTTTAACGTTGAGATGCTGAATCAACGGCAGGAGAGGTCAATGACCGCACTGTGCCATAACTGGGTAGTTTGAATCGGGGACTCTCTGCAAGGACTGCTTGCACTGTTACATGACAATCAGTAATCCCCTAGAGCCACTCTCTAGACCAGGGGTCCTCAAACTTTTTAAGCAGGGGGTCAGTTCACGGTCCCTCAGACCAGTGGAGGGCCAGAATATAGTTTTTAAAAAAAACTATGAACTAATGCCTATGCACACTGCACATATCTTATTTTGAAGTAAAAAATACAAACAAAACCAGAACAAATACAATATTTAAAATGAAGAACAAGTAAAGTTAAATCAACAAACTTACCGGTATTTTAAGGGGAACTATGGGCCCTGCTTTTGGCTAATGGGATGGTCAATGTCCGGTTCCATATTTGTCGCTGCTAGTCATAACAAGTGAAGCAATTGTTCTTTCTTGATATCATGGTTTCCTAGGGATTCCAAATTGCTATTAGTAAAATACCAATATATGTATATACAGTGCTACAAAAACAATATGCCAGCAATAAAATGTCCCACACAGAGACACAGACTGCACTGCCCATCAGTGCAGTCTGATCAGTGACTATCAATGCAGCCTTGCCAGTCAATATCCTTTCAGCCTCACCAGTGCCCATATTGATGGAACTCTGCTTTTACCTCAGGCTCAGTCTGGTGTGGTGCGAGAGTCTCCAATGGGCAGGTAAATGTCTCCAATAGGCATTATAGGTCCCCAATAGGCAGGTAACTGTCCCCAATAGGCAGCACAGATCCCCAATAGGCTGGTAAATTGTCTCCAATAGGCAGCACAGGTCCACAGTAGGCATGTAAATGTCCCCAATAGGCATTCAAATGTCCCCAATAGGCATGTAAATGTCCCCAATAGGCAGCACAGGCCCCCCCAGTAGGCATGTAAATGTCCTCAATAGGCAGCACAGGTCCCCAATAGGCCACATAGTCTACAATAGGCAGCATAGTCCGGACCCGGCGTTAAGAGAAAATGTAAAATACCAGTACTCACTTATGTCCCCCGCTGCTCTGAAGAGGCGCCCGCTCGACTCCATCTTCTTCTGGCAGAGGCGGCATGACGTCATCAGGCCACGCAGGCGGCGTGGTCTGTGCTGCTTACGGAGGGCCGTGCATCACCTTTCCTCACCGCCTTGTCATAACGCCCGTGATTAAAGGGCCCTCCGGCATCGAACTGTAGTGAAGTTCACTGTCGGCCGGGCCCAGGGTCGAGATAAATGTCCTTGGCAGGCCGCATGTGGCCCACGGGCTGTAGTGTGAAGACTCCTGCTCTAGACTCTAGCTTGCCCTGTAATAAGCTTTCCTAATGGACAGCGGATGTCCAGCAGCTCTAGAATGCAAATATAAGGCAACTAGCTGAAGAGCCTGGCGTTGCCCGGGCATAGTAACTAACTGTGGTTAGTTATAGCACCTCACTTCTCTCATTTTCCCCCCTCACTCCTCTCATTTTCCCCCCTAACACCTGTCATTTTGACCTCACACCTGTCATTTTTCCCTTATTATATACCTGTATGTCATCTCCCCTGTATATAGTATATACCTGCTGTAAGTCATCTCCTGCATATAGTATAAACCTGTGTGTCATCTCCTCCTGTATATAGTCTATACCTGTATGTCAAATCCTCCTATATATAGTATATACCTGTATGTCATCTGCTCCTGTATTTAGTATATACCTGTGTGTCATCTCCTGTATTAGACCTCGTTCACATGTTATTTGGTCAGTGTTTTTATCTCAGTACTTGTAAGCTAAAACTTGGAGTAAAACAATCAGAGGAAAAGTTTATTAAAAACATGGCACCACTTCTGTGTTTTTATCCCACTCGTTGTTTTGGCTTATAAATACTAAGGTAAAATATGTAATCTCCCTTGTATATAGAATGTACCTGTATGTTATCTCCTCCTGTATATAGTATACACCTGTATGTCATCTCCTCCTGTATATACACTGCTCAAAAAAAATAAAGGGAGCACTAAAATCCCACATCCTAGATGTCAGTGAATGAAATATTCCAGTTGTAAATCTTTATTCATTACATAGTGGAATTATCAACGTAAATCACAACTAATATCCCACGGAGGTCTGGAGTTGGAATGATGCTGAAAATGAAAGTGGAAAATGAAGTTACAGGCTGATCCAACTTCAGTGGAAATGCCACAAGACAAGGAAATGATGCTTAGTGTGTGTGGCGTCCACATGCCTGTATGACCTCCCTACAACGCCTGGGCATACTCCTGATGAGGTGGCGGATGGTCTCCTGAGCGATCTCCTCCCAGACCTAGACTAAAGCATCCGCCAACTCCTGGACAGTCTGTGGTTGTTGTGAATTCGGTTTGTGGGCTCCCCCGGTGGTCTGTTATGGTAGTGTCTCTTATGTGCCTTCCTCCATCTCTGATTACCTGTCGCCACCCTCTAGGGGAGTTTCCTATTTAAGGCTGCTTGGCTGTTAGTCACATGCCGGCCAACAATGTGCTAGTAGCATTCTGTTGCATTCACCTGCCTCAAGTTCCAGTTCAGCTAAGTTGAATTTTGTTTCTTGTTTTGCTATTTTTGTCCAGCTATCTGCAATGTGACTCTTCAGTGCTGGAAGCTCTTGTGGACAGAAAATTACTACTCCAGTGGCATGAGTTGTCACTGGAGTTTAAAGTAATTTCTGGATGGTGTTTTTGAATAGTTATTTTTAGGTCGACCGTGAAGTAACTCTTTCCTGTCCTTCTGCTATCTAGTAAGCGGACCTCACTGTGCTAAATCTGCTGTTCATCCTACGTATGTCATTTCCTCTGAACTCACCGTCAATATCTGTGGGGGCCTACTATCATCTTTTGGGGTTCCTCACTGGAGGTAAGGCAGGCCTGTATATTCCTCTTATAGGGGTAGTTAGATCTCCGGCTGGCGCGTGGTGTCTAGGGCATCGTAGGTACATCC
This sequence comes from Ranitomeya variabilis, assembly GCF_051348905.1. Lineage (NCBI taxonomy): Eukaryota > Metazoa > Chordata > Amphibia > Anura > Dendrobatidae > Ranitomeya > Ranitomeya variabilis. Next base: position 646,468,100 of record NC_135232.1, on the reverse strand, counting down.
CCCGGCTACTGTAAGTGTTGGGTCAGGTTCAGGTCACGGTCGACCTTAGTTTCCATCACCCGAGAGCTAGTCCGTTTTGTATTTTTTTTCCCATGGTCATTGGGGTAACCATAACAGTTTGGCCGGCCAATAAAAAATCTATGTGTTAAAATATGCACTAAAGTAGGAAGGAGAAGAAAAGGTTTTTTTTTTCGGTGTTTGAAAGTGCACCTTAGTTGGATCAGTTGTATTCCTTGCTTAAACTGCAGTCGTCAGCCTTTTTTTTTTTCTCCTCTCCTCTTAACCTCTGAATGCTTGGGTTACACCCATTTGAAACATGGATCCACAGAGTTTAGTTGCAGGTTTGAATAACCTTGCGACAAAAGTACAGAACCTACAAGATTTTGTTATACGTGCTCCAATGTCTGAACCTAAGATTCCTCTGCCTGAATACTTTACCGGAGACAGATCCCGGTTTTTGAGTTTCAGAGAAAATTGCAAATTGTTTTTGTCTCTGAGATCTCACTCTGCTGGTGATCAGACTCAACAAGTTAAGATTGTTATCTCTCTACTGCGCGGCGACCCACAAAGTTGGGCATTTGCATTATCGCCAGGGGATCCTGCGTTGTTAAATGTAGATGCGTTTTTTCAGGCTTTGGGGTTGCTTTATGAAGAACCTAATCTGGAGATTTTGGCTGAGAAAGCCTTGATAGCTCTTTCCCAAGGGCAAGATGAAGCTGAGATATACTGCCAGAAATTCCGTAAATGGTCGGTGCTTACTAAATGGAATGAGTGCGCTTTAGCAGCTAATTTCAGAGAAGGTCTCTCTGATGCCGTGAAGGATGTCATGGTGGGGTTCCCTGTGCCTACAGGTCTGAATGATGCCATGAAATTGGCTATCCAGATTGATCGGCGTTTGCGGGAGCGCAAATCTGTGCACCATATGGCGGGGTCTTCTGAGCAAAAACCTGTGCACCATATGGCGGTGTCTTCTGAGCAAAGACCTGTGCACCATTTGGCGGTGACCTCTGAAAAGGCATTAGAGCATATGCAATGCGATCGTGTTTTGTCTAGAGGCGAACGTCAAAATTACAGGCGCAAAAATGGATTGTGCTTCTACTGTGGAGATCCAGCTCATGTTATATCAGCATGCTCTAAACGTATAAATAAGGTTGATAAAAAGGTTGATAAATCTTTTTCTACAGGTACCTTGCAGTCAAAATTTCTTTTGTCCGTGACATTGATTTGTACCTTATCATCTGTGACTGTGAATGCTTATGTGGATTCTGGCGCCGCTCTGAGTCTCATGGATTGGTCCTTTGCCAAGCGTTGTGGGTTTGATTTGGAGCCGTTGGAAGTTTCTATTCCCCTGAAGGGTATTGATTCTACACCTTTGGCTAGCAATAAACCACAATATTGGACACAAGTGACTATGCGTCTTACCCCAGACCATCAGGAGATTATTCGTTTCCTTGTATTATATAACCTACATGATGTCTTAGTGCTTGGATTACCATGGTTACAGATTCATAATCCCGTCTTGGACTGGAAATCTATGTCTGTGTTGAGCTGGGGATGTCGGGGTATTCATGGGGATGCACCTTTGGTTCCTATTTCTTCATCTACTCCCTCTGAGATCCCAGCATTTCTGTCAGATTTTTATGATGTCTTTCAAGAGCCTAAAGTTGATTCTCTCCCTCCCCATAGAGAGTGTGACTGCGCTATTGAATTGATCCCCGGTAGTAAGTTTCCTAAGGGTCGCTTGTTTAATTTGTCTGTACCTGAACATACTGCTATGCGGGAGTATATCAGAGAATCCTTGGAAAAGGGTCATATTCGCCCCTCGTTGTCTCCACTAGGGGCAGGATTTTTCTTTGTAGGTAAAAAGGATGGTTCATTGAGACCTTGTATCGACTATCGACTTTTGAATAAGATTACAGTTAAATACCAGTACCCGTTACCTTTACTGACTGATCTGTTTGCTCGTATAAAGGGGGCTAAGTGGTTCACTAAGATCGATCTACGTGGTGCGTATAATTTGGTGCGGATTAAGCAGGGGGATGAGTGGAAGACCGCATTTAATACGCCTGAAGGCCATTTTGAGTATTTGGTAATGCCTTTCGGTCTCGCAAATGCCCCTTCCGTTTTTCAGTCCTTTATGCACGATATTTTCCGTGAATATCTGGATAAGTTTATGATTGTGTATTTGGATGATATTCTTGTTTTTTCGGAGGACTGGGAATCTCACGTTCAACAGGTCAGGAGAGTTTTTCAGGTTTTGCGAGCTAATTCTCTTTTTGTAAAGGGCTCAAAGTGTAGTTTTGGAGTTCAGAGAATTTCCTTTTTGGGATATATTTTTTCCCCTTCATCTATGGAGATGGACCCTGTCAAGGTCCAGGCTATTTGTGATTGGATGCAACCTACTTCTTTGAAGAGTCTGCAAAAGTTCTTGGGTTTTGCTAATTTCTATCGCCGATTTATAGCGGGTTTTTCTGCCATTGCTAAACCTTTGACTGATTTGACCAAAAAGGGTGCTGATGTTGCTAATTGGTCCTCTGCGGCTGTGGAGGCCTTTCAAGAGCTTAAGCGCCGCTTTTCTTCCGCTCCTGTGTTGCGCCAACCTGATGTGTTACTTCCGTTCCAGGTTGAGGTGGATGCTTCGGAGATCGGAGCAGGTGCAGTTTTGTCGCAGAAAGATCCTGACTGCTCAGTAATGAGACCATGTGCGTTTTTCTCCCGAAAGTTTTCGCCCGCTGAGCGAAATTATGATGTGGGAAATCGGGAACTTCTGGCCATGAAGTGGGCGTTTGAGGAGTGGCGTCATTGGCTTGAGGGTGCTAGACACCAGGTGGTGGTCCTCACTGACCACAAGAATCTAATTTATCTTGAGTCGGCCAGGCGTCTGAATCCTAGACAGGCGCGCTGGTCGTTGTTTTTCTCCCGATTTAACTTTGTGGTGTCATATCTGCCTGGGTCCAAGAATGTGAAGGCGGATGCCCTCTCTAGGAGTTTTGAGCCTGACTCGCCTGGTGATTCCGAACCTACCGGCATCCTGAAGGATGGGGTGATATTGTCAGCTGTCTCCCCAGACCTGCGGCGTTCTTTGCAGGAGTTTCAGGTGGATAGGCCTGATCGCTGTCCGCCTGGTAGACTGTTTGTCCCTGATGATTGGACCAGTAGAGTTATCTCGGAGGTTCATTCTTCCGCGTTGACAGGTCATCCTGGAATTTTTGGCACCAGGGATTTGGTGTCTAGGTCCTTCTGGTGGCCTTCTTTGTCTCGAGATGTGCGCATGTTTGTGCAGTCTTGTGATGTTTGTGCTCGGGCCAAGCCCTGCTGTTCTAGGGCCAGTGGGTTGTTGTTGCCCTTGCCTATTCCTAAGAGGCCTTGGACGCACATCTCTATGGACTTTATTTCTGACCTTCCGGTTTCTCGTAGGATGTCTGTCATCTGGGTGATTTGTGACCGTTTTTCCAAGATGGTTCATTTGGTACCTTTACCCAAATTGCCCTCCTCCTCTGAGTTGGTTCCTCTATTTTTTCAGAATGTGGTGCGTTTGCATGGTATTCCTGAGAATATAGTGTCTGACAGGGGTACTCAGTTTGTGTCTAGATTTTGGCGGACGTTCTGTGCCAGGATGGGTATCGATTTGTCTTTTTCGTCTGCATTCCATCCTCAGACTAATGGCCAGACTGAGCGTACTAATCAGACCTTGGAGACTTACTTGAGGTGTTTTGTGTCCGCTGATCAGGATGATTGGCTTGACTTTTTGCCATTGGCAGAGTTTGCCCTTAACAATCGGGCTAGTTCTGCCACTTTGGTTTCTCCATTTTTTTGTAATTCAGGGTTTCACCCTCGGTTTTCGTCCGGTCAATTGGAGTCTTCGGATTGTCCTGGAGTGGATGCTGTGGTTGATAGGATGCATCAGATTTGGGGACAGGTTGTGGACAATCTGAAGTTGTCCCAGGAGAAGACTCAACAGTTCACTAATCGTCATCGGCGTATTGGTCCTCGTCTTTGTGTTGGGGACCTGGTGTGGCTGTCTTCTCGATTTGTTCCTATGAAGGTCTCGTCTCCTAAGTTTAAGCCTCGGTTTATCGGCCCTTATAGGATTCTGGAGGTTCTTAATCCTGTGTCCTTTCGTTTGGACCTCCCAGCATCTTTTAATATCCATAATGTTTTCCATCGGTCATTGTTGCGAAGGTATGAGGTACCGGTTGTTCCTTCTGCTGATCCACCTGCTCCTGTGTTGGTTGAGGGTGAATTGGAGTATGTGGTGGAAAAGATCTTGGACTCCCGTGTTTCCAGACGGAAACTTCAGTATCTGGTTAAGTGGAAAGGTTATGGCCAGGAGGATAATTCTTGGGTGACAGCATCCGATGTTCATGCTCCCGATTTGGTTCGTGCATTTCATAGTGCTCATCCAGGTCGCCCTGGTGGTTCTGGTGAGGGTTCGGTGCCCCCTCCTTAAGGGGGGGGTACTGTTGTGAATTCGGTTTGTGGGCTCCCCCGGTGGTCTGTTATGGTAGTGTCTCTTATGTGCCTTCCTCCATCTCTGATTACCTGTCGCCACCCTCTAGGGGAGTTTCCTATTTAAGGCTGCTTGGCTGTTAGTCACATGCCGGCCAACAATGTGCTAGTAGCATTCTGTTGCATTCACCTGCCTCAAGTTCCAGTTCAGCTAAGTTGAATTTTGTTTCTTGTTTTGCTATTTTTGTCCAGCTATCTGCAATGTGACTCTTCAGTGCTGGAAGCTCTTGTGGACAGAAAATTACTACTCCAGTGGCATGAGTTGTCACTGGAGTTTAAAGTAATTTCTGGATGGTGTTTTTGAATAGTTATTTTTAGGTCGACCGTGAAGTAACTCTTTCCTGTCCTTCTGCTATCTAGTAAGCGGACCTCACTGTGCTAAATCTGCTGTTCATCCTACGTATGTCATTTCCTCTGAACTCACCGTCAATATCTGTGGGGGCCTACTATCATCTTTTGGGGTTCCTCACTGGAGGTAAGGCAGGCCTGTATATTCCTCTTATAGGGGTAGTTAGATCTCCGGCTGGCGCGTGGTGTCTAGGGCATCGTAGGTACATCCCCCGGCTACTGTAAGTGTTGGGTCAGGTTCAGGTCACGGTCGACCTTAGTTTCCATCACCCGAGAGCTAGTCCGTTTTGTATTTTTTTTCCCATGGTCATTGGGGTAACCATAACAGTGGTACAACGTGACGTTGGTGGATGGTGCAAGATATGATGTCCCAGATGTGTTCAATCGGATTTAGGTCTGGAGAACGGGCGGGCCAGTCCATAGCTTCAATGCCTTCATCTTGCAGGAACTACTGACACTCTCCAGCCACATGAGGTCTGGCATTGTCCTACATTAACCCCTTAACGACCTTTGACGCATACGCTGCGTCATGAAAGTCGGTGCCAAAACGACCTATGACGCAGCGTATGCGTCATGGAATGATCGCGTCCCTGCAGATCGGGTGAAGGGGTTAACTCCTATTTTACCCGATCTGCAGGGAGAGGGGGAGTGGTGCTTCAGCCCAGGGGGGGTGGCTTCACCCCCCCGTGGCTACGATCGCTCTGATTGGCTGTTGAAAGTGAAACTGCCAATCAGAGCGATTTGTAATATTTCACCTAAAAAGCTGGTGAAATATTACAATCCAGCCATGGCCGATGCTGCAATAACATCGGCCATGGCTGGAAATACTAAAGTGCCCCCCCCCCCACACCCACCGATCGCCCCCCCAGTGCTCCGTTAGTCCTCCGGTCCCCTCCGTCCGCCTGCCGGCTCCCCCGTCCTGCTGTCCGCTCCCTCCTTGCTCAGATCCCCCCCCCCTGTGCTCCGATCACCCCCCCTGTGCTCCGATCCACCCCCCCACCACCCCTTCATACTTACCGATCCTCCCGGTGTCCGGCCGTCTCCTCCCTGGGCGCCGCCATCTTGGAAAATGGCGGGCGCATGCTCAGTGCGCCCGCCGAATCTGCCAGTCGGCAGATTCCTTACAGGTACATTTTGATCGCTGTGGTAGGTTCTATCACAGCGATCAAAATAAAAAAAATAATAAATAACCCCCCCCCCCCTTTATCACCCCCATAGGGACAATAATAAAATAAAGAATTTTTTTTTTTCTTTTTTCCACTAGGGTTAGGGTTAGAACTAGGGTTAGAACTAGGGGTAGGGTTAGGGGTAGGGTTACGGGTAGGGTTAGGGGTAGGGTTATGGCATGTGCACACAGAGCGGATCGGCCGCGGATCCGCAGCGGATCGGCCGCGGATCCGCAGCGGATCCGCAGCGGATTGGCAGCGGATTGGCAGCGGATTGGCCGCGGATCCGCAGCGGATTGGCCGCGGATCCGCAGCGGATTGGCAGCGGACCCGCAGCGGATTGGCCGCGGATCCGCCGCGGATCCGCAGCGGATCCGCAGCGGATTGGCAGCGGACCCGCAGCGGATTGGCCGCGGATCCGCCGCGGATCCGCAGCGGATCCGCAACGGATCGGCAGCGGATCCGCAGCGGATTGGCTGCGGATCCGCAGCGGATTGGCCGCGGATCCGCAGCGGATTGGCAGCGGATTGGCCGCGGATCCGCAGCGGATTGGCCGCGGATCCGCAGCGGATTGGCAGCGGATCCGCAGCGGATTGGCCGCGGATCCGCAGCGGATTGGCAGCGGATTGGCCGCGGATCCGCAGCGGATTGGCCGCTGCGAATTCGAAGCAGTTTTCCATCAGGTTTACAGTACCATGTACACCTAAGGAAAACCAAATCCGCTGTGCCCATGGTGCGGAAAATTCCGTGCAGAAACGCTGCGTTGTATTTTCCGCAGCATGTCAATTCTTTGTGCGGATTCCGCAGCGTTTTACACCTGTTCCTCAATAGGAATCCGCAGGTGAAATCCGCACAAAAAAACACTGGAAATCTGCTGTAAATCCGCAGGTAAAACGCAGTGCCTTTTACCTGCAGATTTTTCAAAAATCGTGCGGAAAAATCTCACACGAATCCGCAACGTGGGCACATAGCCTTAGGGTTAGGGTTGGAATTAGAGTTAGGGTTGGAATTAGGGCTAGGGTTTGAAATAGGGTTAAGATTAGGCTTGTGGTTAGGGTTACGGATAGGGTTAGGGGTGTGTTGGGGTTACAGTTGTGGTTAGGGTTGGGATTAGGGTTACGGTTGGGATTAGGGTTAGGATTAGGGTTGGAATTAGGGTTACGGGTGTGTTGCGGTTAGGGTTGTGGTTAGGGGTGTGTTGGGGTTAGGGTTGTGATTAGGGTTATGGCTACAGTTGGGATTAGGATTAGGGGTGTGTTGGGGTTAGTGTTGAAGTTAGAATTGAGGGGTTTCCACTGTTTAGGCACATCAGGGGTCTCCAAACGCAACATGGCGCCACCATTGATTCCAGCCAATCTTGCGTTCAAAAAGTCAAATGGTGCTCCCGCCCTTCCAAGCCCCGACGTGCGCCCAAACAGTGGTTTACCCCCACATTTGGGGTACCAGCGTACTCAGGACAAACTGGGCAACAACTGTTGGGGTCCAATTTCTCCTGTTACCCTTGCAAAACTAAAAAATTACTTGCTAAAACATAATTTTTGAGGAAAGAACAATTATTTTTTATTTTCACGGCTCTGCGTTATAAACTTCTGTGAAGCACTTTGGGGTTGAAAGTGCTCACCACACATCTAGATAAGTTCCTTCGGGGGTCTAGTTTCCAAAATGGGGTCACTTGTGGGGTGTTTCTACTGTTTAGGCACATCAGGGGCTCTGCAAATGCAATGTGACGCCCGCAGACCATTCCATCAAAGTCTGCATTTCAAATGTCACTACTTCCCTTCCGAGCCCTGACGTGCGCCCAAACAGTGGTTTACCCCCACATATGGGGTATCAGCGTACTCACAACAAACTGGGCAACAAATATTGGGGTCCAAATTCTCCTGTTACCCTTGTGAAAATAAAAAATTGCTTGCTAAAACATCTTTTTTGAGGAAAGAAAAATGATTTTTTATTTTCACGGCTCTGCGTTGTAAACTTCTGTGAAGCACTTGGGGGTTGAACGTGCTCACCACACATCTAGATAAGTTCCTTGGGGGGTCTAGTTTCCAAAATGGGGTCACTTGTGGGGGGTTTCTACTGTTTAGGCATATCAGGGGCTCTGCAAACGTAACATGATGCCCGCAGACCATTCCATCAAAGTCTGCATTCCAAAACGTCACTACTTCCCTTCCGAGCCCCGGCATGTGCCCAAACAGTGGTTTACCCCCACATATGGGGTATCAGCGTACTCAGGAGAAACTGGACAACAACTTTTGGGGTCCAATTTCTCCTGTTACTCTTGCAAAAATAAAAAATTCTGGGCTAAAAAAATATTTTTGAGGAAAGGAAACACATTTTTTATTTTCACGGCTCTGCGTTATAAACTTCTGTGAAGCACTTGGGGGTTCAAAGTGCTCACTACACATCTAGATAAGTTCCCTTGGGGGTCTAGTTTCCAAAATGGAGTCACTTGTGGGGAGTTCCTACTGTTTAGGCACATCAGGGGCTCTGCAAACGCAACATGATGCCCGCAGAGCATTCCATCAAAGTCTGCATTTCAAAACGTCACTACTTCCCTTCCGAACCCCGACGTGTGCCAAAACAGTGGTTTACCCCCACATATGGGGTATCAGCGTACTCAGGAGAAACTGGACAACAACTTTTGGGGTCCAATTTCTCCTGTTACTCTTGCAAAAATAAAAAAATTCTGGGCTAAAAAAATATTTTTGAGGAAAGGAAACACATTTTTTATTTTCACGGCTCTGCGTTATAACCTTCTGTGAAGCACTTGGGGGTTCAAAGTGCTCACCACACATCTAGATTAGTTCCTTGGGGGTCTAGTTTCCAAAATGGAGTCACTTGTGGGGAGTTCCTACTGTTTAGGCACATCAGGGGCTCTGCAAACGCAACATGATGCCTGCAGAGCATTCCATCAAAGTCTGCATTTCAAAACGTCACTACTTCCCTTCCGAACCCCGACGTGTGCCAAAACAGTGGTTTACCCCCACATATGGGGTATCAGCGTACTCAGGAGAAACTGGACAACAACTTTTGGGGTCCAATTTCTCCTGTTACTCTTGCAAAAATAAAAAAATTCTGGGCTAAAAAAATATTTTTGAGGAAAGGAAACACATTTTTTATTTTCACGGCTCTGCGTTATAACCTTCTGTGAAGCACTTGGGGGTTCAAAGTGCTCACCACACATCTAGATTAGTTCCTTGGGAGGTCTAGTTTCCAAAATGGGGTCACTTGTGCGGGAGCTCCAATGTTTAGGCACACAGGGGCTCTCCAAACGCGACATGGTGTCCGCTAATGATTGGAGCTAATTTTCCATTCAAAAAGCCAAATGGCGTGCCTTCCCTTCCGAGCCCTGCCGTGCGCCCAAACAGTGGTTTACCCCCACATATGGGGTATCATCGTACTCAGGACAAACTGGACAACAACATTTGGGATCCAATTTCTCCTATTACCCTTGGGAAAATAAAAAATTCTGGGCTAAAAATCATTTTTGAGGAAAGAAAAATTATTTTTTTATTTTCACGGCTCTGCGTTATAAACTTCTGTGAAGCACCTGGAGGTTATAAGTGCTCACTATGCATCTAGATAAGTTCCTTGGGGGGTCTAGTTTCCAAAATGGGGTCACTTGTAGGGGAGCTCCAATGTTTAGGCACACAGGGGCTCTCCAAACGCGACATGGTGTCCGCTAACGATTGGAGCTAATTTTCCATTCAAAAAGTCAAATGGCACGCCTCCCTTTCCGAGCCTTGCCGTGCACCCAAACAGTGGTTTACCCCCACATATGAGGTATCGGCATACTCAGGAGAAATTGCCCAACAAATTTTAGGATCCATTTTATCCTGTTGCCCATGTGAAAATGAAAGAATTGAGGCTAAAAGAAATTTTGTGTGAAAAAAAAGTACTTTTTCATTTTTGCGGATCAATTTGTGAAGCACCTGGGGGTTTAAAGTGCTCACTATGCCTCTAGATGAGTTCCTTGGGGGGTCTAGTTTCCAAAATGGGGTCACTTGTGGAGGAGCTCCAATGTTTAGGCACACAGGGGCTTTCCAAACGCGACATGGTGTCCGCTAACGATGGAGATAATTTTTCATTCAAAAAGTCAAATGGCGCTCCTTCCCTTCCGAGCCTTACCATGTGCCCAAACAGTGGTTTACCCCCACATGTGAGGTATTGGTGTACTCAGGAGAAATTGCCCAACAAAATTTAGGATCCATTTTATCCTGTTGCCCATGTGAAAATGAAAAAATTGAGGCTAAAATAATTTTTTTGTGAAAAAAAAGTACTTTTTCATTTTTACGGATCAATTTGTGAAGCACCTGGGGGTTTAAAGTGCTCACTATGCTTCTAGATAAGTTCCTTGGGGGGTCTAGTTTCCAAAATGGGGTCACTTGTGGGGGAGCTCCAATGTTTAGGCACACAGGGGCTCTCCAAACGTGACATGGTGTGGGCTAAAGATTGGAGCCAATTTTTCATTCAAAAAGTCAAATGGCGCTCCTTCCCTTCCGAGCCCTGCCGTGCGCCCAAACAGTGGTTTACCCCCACATATGAGGTATCAGCGTACTCAGGACAAATTGGACAACAACGTCCGTGGTCCAGTTTCTCCTTTTACCGCTGGGAAAATAAAAAAATTGTTGCTAAAAGATCATTTTTGTGACTAAAAAGTTAAATGTTCATTTTTTACTTCCATGTTGCTTCTGCTGCTGTGAAACACCTGAAGGGTTAATAAACTTCTTGAATGTGGTTTTGAGCACCTTGAGGGGTGCAGTTTTTAGAATGGTGTCACTTTTGGGTATTTTCAGCCATATAGAACCCTCAAAATGACTTCAAATGTGAGGTGGTCCCTAAAAAAAATGGTTTTGTAAATTTTGTTGTAAAAATAAGAAATCACTGGTCAAATTTTAACCCTTATAACTTCCTAGCAAAAAAAAAAAATGTTTCCAAAATTGTGCTGATGTAAAGTAGACATGTGGGAAACGTTATTTATTAACTATTTTGTGTCACATAACTCTCTGGTTTAACAGAATAAAAATTCAAAATGTGAAAATTGCGAAATTTTCAAATTTTTTGCCAAATTTCCGTTTTTTTCACAAATAAACTCAGAAATTATCGACCTAAATTTACCACTAACATGAAGCCCAATATGTCACGAAAAAACAATCTCAGAATCGCTAGGATCCGTTGAAGCGTTCCTGAGTTATTACCTCATAAAGGGACACTGGTCAGAATTTCAAAAAACGGCAAGGTCATTAAGGCCAAAATAGGCTGGGTCATGAAGGGGTTAAGTGGAACCCAGGGCCAACCGCACCAGCATATGGTCTCACAAGGGGTAGAGGATCTCATCTCGGTACCTAATGGCAGTCAGGCTACCTCTTGCGAGCACATGGAGGGCTGTGCGGCCCTCCAAAGAAATGCCACCCCACACCATTACTGACCCACTGCCAAACCGGTCATGCTGATGGATGTGGCAGGCAGCAGATCGCTCTCCACGGCGACTCTAGACTGTCACGTCTGTCACGTGCTCAGTGTGAACCTGCTTTCATCCCTCGTTCACATGTTATTTGGTCAGTGTTTTTATCTCAGTACTTGTAAGCTAAACTTGCAGTAAAACTATCAGAGGAAAAGTTTATTAGAAACATGGCACCACTTCTGTATATTTCTTCCACTCCTGGTTTTGGCTTATAAATACTGAGGTAAAATACTGACCAAATACTGAACGTGTGAATGTGGCCTTATACACAGCCTCCACCTGCAGCGCCTCAGTCTTCTCTATACACAGCCTCATACTGCAGCAGCACCTCACTTCTCTCATTTTCCCCTGACATCTCTCATTTTTCCCCTCACATCTCTATCCATGAGGCTCCTCCCTTTCCCTTCACGTCATGCCTCACAGGAGCAACTCCATTCTAGGCGTGGCTGAGACACAAACACAGATTGGAGAACATGAGATTGTGTTTAATAGATATATCCTTAAAGGTGGCCATGAAGAGCAATCGTCATGAGGCCTATGAAAAGAGGATGACTTCTAGGCCAAGTAAGCAAATCACGGTTCGCTTTTCAATTTAGTTTGTAAGCACTTCGATAAGTCACTATTTTCTATGCACACCACAGCGTTACTTGCGTTCTGCACCAACATGCCCATTTTGGTAGCATTTAAACATATGGCATTGGTTTTTTTTGAGTCATCAGTCATTCTGAAATGTTCTGGAGAAGCCACATTATTGTGGTTCTTCAAATGTGCAAGAACCTGTTAAGGAAATGTGCAGAGATCCATCATCGTGCCATGTGTCTTCCCAATCCCAAGATGCTTGGCTAACGAGAATAGTAATAATAATAAAAAAAAAAAATTTATATACCCTCCCGAGAACGGTGCTCTGCAGAGCTCATATGAATACAGCTGAGGTCGAGCATCTTGACTAATTGAGATCTGTTCTCAGCTATCTGTCGACGTCCCATAGACAATAATTGGAGCAGTAGCGGCCGTTCTTAGCCCAGTTCTCAGGATTGGTGGGGGCCAAGGCAGTCGGACCTCCACTACTCTTCATAGGTGATGAGACTTACTGTTGGGAATAACCTTTTAAGTATCAAATGCTATAAATGTTCAAGAACTACAAGTTCCAGCTCAATCATGCCGTTGTGAATAAAAGAACCACAAATTAATATATTCAAGAGTCGAGACTGATGAAATATTACGTGATGGCTTGGTACAAGTCTCTAGCAGTGGATGTGTGTATTGCCATTAAGCCAAATACATATCCTCAACCTGGTTCACCCTGTTACTAAAATATGATATTCTAAAGAGCTTCTGTCACTAGTAAATTGCATTTATTACTATTTTTGTGTCACTATTCAGAAAATACTACTTAGGTGCAAATTATCCTGTATCTGTGGGGTGAATCTTCAGTAAATGGTTTCGCCAATCCAATGAAATAACTTTTCGGGGCGATTTTACTTCTGAAAGTAGGATTATGGCAATATAGATCCCAGCAGAATAATACATTTGATTATTTTGTAGTAATCTGTGGTGTCAGTGCTGAGAGATCAAGCTGTGAGGTTACATGAAAATCAGACTGGAAATGCATTAATGCATGTTGCGGCATTGACATGCCCCAAATGCCCTTCCTGGCTAATTATTGCTGTACTAGGACATCTTTAGCCGGAACGCTAATTTGACTAGCAAAATCGTCCTGCTAGATTCACTTTAAGTAATGTATGACAGTGGATGTAACCTCATAAAAAGAAGCTACTAAAATACGTGAGAAAAGCTTTATTGGAAGTATCTGTCCTAAAAGTCAGTATAAACTATAAAATCACCTGCTGCAATATATTGTTATGGTACAAATCCCCTCTGCTTGCTGTCTCATCTGCTGCAATATATTGTAATGGTACAAATCCCCTCTGCTTGCGGTCTCATCTGCTGCAATATATTCTAATGGTACAAATCCCCTCTGCTTGCTGTCTCATCTGCTGCAATATATTCTAATGGTAGAAATTCCCTCTGCTTGCTGTCTCATCTGCTGCATTATATTCTAATAGTAGAAATCCCCTCTGCTTGCTGTCTGCTGTCTGTCATCTGTTGTTTTACCATCTAGCAACATATTTTAATGTGCCTGCTAAATGATGATTGGTATAATTAATTTGCTGCATTGTACTTAATACTCACTGTTGCATATCCATGACTGGGATCAGTCTAGATGTTATCTGGTGGAAGGTGCTATAGCAAATAGATGTAGCCAGGCCCAATGTCTTTGATGATCTAACCACCCCCTGGTGTGCTGGCCCCAGCTACCAAATTATCCCAAACTAGCTCCCACAATCCATCTCTCCTGAGCCTGTATTGTGGCCTATAAATTTAGAAACATCTTAAGGGGTGCACGCATGTGAGGGGGTGCACACATGCATCACAGGAGATAAGCATCAAGATAAAGCAGTTATTCCATGGCAGTTAGGCTGCTTTCACACTAGCGTCGGTACGGGCCCGTCGCAGTGCGTCGGGCCAACGTACCGACGCATGCTGTGAAAGAAATGCACAATTGGGACAGCGGAAGCAGTCTTACGACGCTTCAGCTGCCCCATTGTAAGGTCCGGGGAGGAGGGGGCGGAGTTTCGGCCGCGCATGCGGACTAGATGCACAAAAAAAGTTACATGTAACGTTTTTTTCTGCCGGTGGTCCGCCAAAACACGACGCAACCGTTGCACGACGATTGCGACGTGTGGCGATACGTCGCAATGCATCGGTAATGTAAGTCTATGGGGAAAAAATGCATTCTGCAGACAACTTTGCAGGATGCGTTTTTTCTCCTAAACGACACATTGCGATGTACAGCCAACAACGCTAGTGTGAAAGTAGCCTAAGTCTGGGCAGAAGTCAGGCCTCTTTCACACATCAGTTTTTTAGAATCAGTCACAATCCGTCAAAGTGTTGAAAAGACGGATCCTGTGCAGTTTGTAAAAAAAAAAAACCTGATGCACTGTAGCCGTTTTCATGACGGATCCGTCGAAGCAGCTGCTGCATGAATTTAAAGGAATAGAATTCTGCAGAGAGAGATAAGAGACCCTGAATGGAAAAATGAGTTGCATTAAAGGAATAGAAATCCTTCCAGGCATGCTCCGTTTCAAAAAACGGAATCAGTCTCTGGATTCCGTCTTTTGACAGACAGCGACGGACCTGCGTCCATAGGCTTCCATTATAGCCAACGACGGACGGCGCAGGATGCGTCGCTGACCGATTTTCCGACGTGCACAAAAAACGTTGCATTGTTGTCTCCGGCCGACGGACAAAGATCGTCAAACGGATGAAACGTGAGGCCATCCGTCACAATCCGTCGCTAATGCAAGTCTATTAGAAAAAAACTGATCCAGCAGCAACATTTGGTGGATCCTTTTTTTTCTAAAAAAGACGGATTGTGACTGATTCTAAAAAACGGATGGTGAAAGAGGCCTAAGGCTACTTTCACACTTACGTTTTCTGCTGTACATCGTTGTGCAGTAAAATGACTTATCGACGGACGTCACATAAATAGCGAAAAACGTGTGTGACGGATCCAGTGTAATGACGGATGCGTCGTCCACAATTTGAATGGAGAAATTTCTGGGAATTAAAGGTCCGGGGGAGAGAGAGAGAGACTTTTTCCCGGATTTGAAAATCCTTCCGGGCATGCTCAGTGGGGAAAAACGTGATACGTCGCTGGATTCCTGTGTGTGACGGTCAGCGACGGATCCTGCGTCCATAGGCTTTCATTATAGCCAACGACTGGCAGCGCAGGATGCGTCGCTGACCGATTTTCCGACGTGCACAAAAAACGTTCCGTTTTCTCCGCACGACGGACCGCTATTTTCCGACGGATCCAGTGCACGATGGATGAAACGGATGGCCATCCGTCACATTCCGTCGCAATTACAAGTCTATGGGAAACTGCAGGATCCTGCAAAAATTTTTTTGCAAGATCCTGCATTCTCAAAAATCGACGGATTGTGACAGAAGCTGAAAAACGCAAGTGTGAAAGTAGCCTAAGGCCTCTTTCACACATCAGTTTTTTAGAATCAGTCACAATCCATTAAAGTGTTGAAAAGACGGATCCTGTGCAGATTGTAAAAAACTGATGCACTGGATCCATTTTTTTGATGGATCTGTTGAAGCAGCAGCTGCAGAAAAAATGGGTTAATTTAAAGGAATAGAAATTCTTCCAGGCATGTTCCGTTTCAAAAAACTGAATCCGTCGCTGAATTCCTGCTTTTGACTGTCAGCAACGGATCCTGCGTACATAGGCTTCCATTATAACCAACAACGGACGGCGCAGGATCCGTCGCTGTCCAACTTTTCGACGTACACAAAAAGCGTTACTATGTTTGTTGTCTCCGGCAGACGGACAAAGACTTTACAACGGATCCGTCAAGCGACGGATGAAATGTGAGGCCATCTGTCACAATCCGTCGCTAACACAAGTCTATGGGAAAAAAAACGGATCCAGCAGCAACATTTGCTGGATCCGTTTTTTCTAAAGAGGACGGATTGTGACTGCTGGCAAAAAACTGATGCGTGAAAGAGGCCTCCCCCACACTTTGCTCTCCCTTCTATCCATATGCTTTATTCCTATCCTCCTATGTTCCCTTGCCATCCAAATTCACCACCCATCCCCCTCCATCACGACTCCTACGCATCAGCCCCTCTCTCCTTCCCTCTCCCACACACAGCTCCCATGCACTTCTCACCTTTCTGACAAACCTCAGCACATCGCACAAATTTTTTTTTGTACAATTCCAAAAACTACTTGCTCTTTATCTTCCTACTCCTACTGATTTCAGGGGACATCTCCCCCAACCCTGGTCCACCATCCCCCAACCTCAACCCCTACCCTACCTTACATCGAAGCCTTACTAACCTTATTAATATTAGTTGCACTCCTTCATCTCCTTCTTTTAATTGTGCCCTTTGGAATCCACGGTCTGTATGTAACAAGCTTCCTTTCCTACACAATTACTTTCTGAACCACTCTCTTAATCTGTTGGCCCTCACAGAAACCTGGATTCAAGATTCTGACACTGTCTGTCCTGCTGCCATTTCCCATGGTGGCTTACAATTCTCATATTCCCTGAGACCCACAAACAGACATGGTGGTGGAGTCGGCATACTCCTGTCCTCACAATGCACTTTTCAGGTCATCCCCCCAGTTCCATCACTCTCATTTCCTTCTTTTGAGGTCCACACCATCAGGCTCTTCTGTCCCTTCTCCCTCAGAGTAGCGGTCATATAAATGCCCCCAGGCTCACCCAACCACTTCCTGGACCATTTCTCTGCCTGGCTGCCACACTCCATGTCCTCAGAACTACCTACACTTATCCTGGGAGACTTCAACATCCTCATTAACAGCCCCACTTCCACATCTGCATCCCAGCTTCTATCACTAACCACTTTTCTAGGCCTCTCACAGCTCTCAACCTCAGAAACACACAAAGACGGTAACACCCTTGACCTGGTCTTTGTCCGGCTCTGTTCAATCTCCTACCTAGATAACTCACCGCTTCCCCTCTCCGACCACAACATTCTCTCCTTCACACTCTCACAATTCCTCGCCCACCCTAGCACACTCCTACCTACCACACATTCAGAAATCTACATGCTATTAACCCTCATACACTTTCAGACTCTCTACACTCATCATTGTCCCCAATCTCCACTTTTTCCTGTCCTGATCTGGCTGTATATCACTACAACGACACTCTTAGAAGAACCCTTGTCCAAGTAGCGCCCCTCGCCCTCAGAACCTCCAAGCACAGAGTTAATCAGCCCTGGCTCACATCGCAAACCTGATTTCTCCAGCGGTGCTCTAGGTGTGCTGGACGCTTATGGAGGAAAACTCGCACACCAGAAGACTTCATACACTTCAGATTTATGTTAAGAACCTATAATTCTGCCCTTCACGTCGCCAAACAGACCTACTACACCACCCTGATCTCCTCACTATCCAACAACCCCAAGAAACTTTTTGACATCTTTCACTCCCTCCTCCGGGCCAAAAGCACAAGCCCCATCACAGATATTTGTGCTGATGACCTGGCCTCCCACTTTATAGAGAAAATAGATAGTATCCGTCAGGACATCCGCTCCCAGCCACCAAGTGCAGTGACTCCCATCCCTCCCTGCATTTCCCCTGGCTCACTCTCCACATTTGATCCCATCACAGAAGAAGTCTCCAAGCTCCTCTATTCTTCTCGTCCGACTACATTCACTACTGACCCCATTGCCTCACATCTCCAGTCTCTCCATAGTCATCTCAACTCGCCTAACTACAGTCTTTAATCTCTCCCTCTCTTCTGACATTTTCCTCTCCTGCTTCAAACACTCTACCATTACTCTATTACTAAAGAAACCCGCCCTCGACCCATCCTGCACAAACAACTGCAGACCAGTCTCCAATCTCCCCTTCATCCCTAAACTCTTGGAGCGCCTGATCTACTCCCGCCTTACCCGTTACCTCTCCACTCATTCCCTCCTAGACCCTTCACAGTCCGGTTTCCGCCCCCTACATTCGACAGATACTGCACTCATCAAAGTGACCAACGACCTTCTGACAGCAAAATGTAATGGTGACAACTGTCCGCTCATTCTCCACCTTTCTGCAGCTTTGACCACCCTCTCCTACTCTCTAGGCATTAAGGACACTCCCCTCTCCTGGTTCTCTTCCTATCTTTCTGACCGCTCCCTCAGTGTTCTGTTCGCTGGCTCCATTTCATCTCCTCTTCCTCTCACTGTTGAGGTACCTCAGGGCTCAGTCCTTGGCCCTTCTCTTCTCCCTCTACACGGCCCCAATTGGACAGACCATCAGCAGATTTGGCTTTCAGTACCATCTTTATGCTGATGACACACAACTATACACGTCATCCCCTGACCTTACCCCCACCGTACTACAGAACGCCAGTGACTGTCTATCCGCAGTCTCCAACATCATGTCCGCACTCTGTCTGAAAGTCAATCTTTCCAAAACCGAACTTCTTCTGCTCCCGCCATCTACTAATCTCCCTAAATCTGACATTTCCCTCTCCATGGAAACAACAAAAACCGTCACTGCCGCCCTGATCCACTCCCGCCTGGACTACTGTAACGCTCTATTAATTGGCCTCCCCCTTACTCGACTTTCCCCTCTCCAGTCCATCCTTAATGCAGCACAAAGCTCTCCACAGTGCGGCACCCCCTTACATCTCCTCCCTCATTTCTGTCTATTGGCCTAACCGACCGCTGCGCTCTGCAAACGACTTTCGACTAACCTCTGCACTAATCCGTACCTCCCTCTCCCGACTCCAAGACTTCTCCCGTGCTGCGCCAATCCTCTGGAATGCTCTGCCCCAAGATATTAGGAACAATCACAACTTGCACAGTTTTAGGTGCTGCCTCAAAACACATTTGTTCAGAGCGGCCTATCACGTTCCCTAATCAGTTATTTTATGTGTAAGTGTGTGTGTGTAGCCCATTCACTATCTCCACCTATCCCCCACCCCATTGTAAAGACATCATTGTAAATACACACCTGTACTTTGTATCTCCCCCACCTCATTGTAGATTGTAAGCGCTCACGAGCAGGGTCATCTTATTTTGCTTTAATCATTATATTATTGTTAATGCCGTTACTTATGACTGTTGTGTTTAACTGTAAAGCGCTGCGGAATATGTTGGCGCTATATAAATAAAGATTATTGTTATTATTATAAATCCTTTCCATATGGCTTACGATGTGAATCCAAACCTGAACTTTATTTTGGAGATAGATGTTTCGGGGTGTTTTCACCTCATCAGTGCTAAGCAGCAAAACTATTTTTTCTGGTTGAGAAGCCTTCGGTGAGGGGGGGTGGGTGGTTTAAGGGATTCAGTTTCTCCTTGTGGAAAGCGCCAGGTTGGCGTAAGGGGACTTATAAGTCATACAATGCTTCTCTGGGAATTTAAATATACAGATTGCCATTTTAAAGGGGTAAGACAGGAACTATAGTGCCATATATTGGAGGTAGCAATCCTAAAAGTCATTATTCATCCTTTAATGAGCTTTGCTGCATGATTTAGGCTAAGAAGCTAAACTAGACACTCCATTTGCAGACACGTTTTGGGGTGTTTGTCCCTCATCAGTGCAAAGCAGGAGCACTGGTTTGGCTGTGTGAAAAGCCTCTGACAGTGGGTCTAACACTGTTTCTCCTTGTTGAGAACAGTTGTCGTAGGGAGACTGAAGGCTGCTCTGGAAGATTTAGATAAATAAATTGCCTTTTTAGGTAAAAAAAAAAAAAATGACAGGAACTTTAAGTTCCATATATTGGAAGTAGCAATCTTAAAAGTAAATGTTGATCTTTTTAACGAGCCTTACCATTTTACTTGGGTTAAGAAGCCAAACCATCCACTCCATTTGCGGATGCATGTTTTGGAATGTTTGTCCCTCATCAGTGCAGATCAGGAGGTCTGATTTGGCTGGATGAGAGGCCTCTGATGGGTTTCTAAAGGATAAAGTTTTTCATCAAGTATAGCCTCAAGTAGGCATAGGGAAAGGTTTTTTGGCATTTAAAAAACAATTTTTTTTTTTTTTTAACTCTTCTGACTTAAGTGACTATAAAAGCTATTGGGTCTTATCAGGAGGCAGTAGGGCCTCACTAGAGCAAAATCTGTGGCTGCAAATATTGCCGTATTTTTTGGATTATAAGACGCACCGGACCATAAGACACACCTAGGTTTTAGAGGAGGAAATTGGGAAAAAAATTTAAACAAAAAATGTGGTCAGTTCTGTACTTAATGTCCCCTATCTTGGTACATATATTTGGTCCCCCTCATTTCTCTTAAGTAGCAGCACACTTGACCACCCGCTGGCAGCTGCAGGAAGGTTGCGGCTGACACTGCTTATTACTAAAGAGCAATGAATACTCACTGCTTTCCACGCACACAGTCCCGGCGTGCAGAGCAGTGAGTATTCTGTCAGCTGCCCTTCGACTTGCAAGCAGCAGATGACTTCCCTGCCATGCGCTGCTTACAAGAATAAAGCTTGTAGAATGTCCGCAAGTACAGGGTCCTCTCCCCCCTGTGCCAGTCTGTCATCGTAAATTTGTTTAATAATAATAATAAAATAAAACAGCTGCAGGCATCGGAACAAGATGGAGCGCCGGGAAGATAAGTGTAATGGTTTGTTTTTTTTAATGTTTTCTGATGGGGCCATGCATACCAGGATGAGGATGGTGGCCAATCATACCAGGATGCTATTAAAGAGAAATGAATATTCATTGCCCTCCACTCCCATGGGCGTGGAATGCTCTGAATACTTACCGTATATACTCAAGTATAAGCCGAGAATTTCAGCCCATTTTTTAAGGCTGAAATTGCCCCTCTCTGCTTATACTCGAGTCATACCCAGGGGTCGGCAGGGGAGGTGGAATGGCAGCTGTCTATGCATACTCGCCTGCTCCTGGCGCAGTCCCTGCTTCCCTGGCGCCGGCAGCTTCTTCCTGTAGTGAGCGGTCACATGGTACCGCTCATTACAGTAATGAATATGGACCCCACTCCACTCCCATAGGGGTGAAGCCGCATATTTATTACTGTAATGAGCGGTACCATGTGACATGTCTTATAGTCCGAAAAATACAGTAAACAGCTGATACATGGATAAAGATACCCCAGATTTATTAAGTGGCTTCTTATTAAATTTGCCATATTTTACTTAAACATACTGTGATTTTGATTTCCCACTTACACTTTTTATGCCATTATGTCAAAAGAAAAAAATGTTACTCCAGCAGCTGTAATAAATTATAGTATATAATCACCTAAGCTTTGAATTAATATTTAAAGTTGGAAAATGTAAAATCTCCAAAATTTTCTTTGCTTACATATTTCAAACTATTACTGGTTCCTACGTAAAGCAAATAGGAACTACCTTTGTTATCAGGTACAGCCACCCGTGTGCGGACTGCAATGCCCAGACTGTCCTCCGGTCTCCGCACCCAAACCTAAAGGGAGTCTGTCAGCACAAAGTGACTGTTCATACCAAGTACAGACACTCAGTGCACCGAGTACACCTTTCCACCTACTTTTTTCCTCTTTTCCCCTACCTCCCCCTGTTTGATACACAGCTCTGGCTTTATAGGGCGGAGATGGATAGAAAACAAGTAGGTGAGAAGGTGCACTTAAATATGTGGCAACGCCAAGAGTGCACAGAGTGCCTGTGCTTGGTTTGGACAGTTATTTTGTGTTGCTAGACTTCCTTTTAAAGTCTCATAGAAATACATGATGCTGTATGTTCGGGTCGGTATATGAACCATCTGAACCCAGCCTATCTGATAGAAGAAACTTGCTAACGTGGAATGGCGCCATGACCCACCTTCATTCACTATAATTCACATTCACCCACCTTCTTAAAGCTCATAAGGGGGATGCTATACACATTGGGCAGGTCCGATCAGAACACCCACTCCTCCGTGCAGTCATCATTTGGACAAAGCATGTAGGATGTACCCCGTAAATGTTTTCATGCTGGTATTAAAACTAGGTAGTGCACTTAGTCTTCTTTGACCCCCCATTAATGTCAATGAACTGCATGGGTTTTAGGTCCCCTCCTTGTACAAACCAGCAGGTGGGTGAGGTGCCCGGCGGGCAGAGCAGATGCCGGGATATCTTTAGTATCTGTTGTCTTTATTTTTGCATGCTCAGTGCAAAGTCTTCACCACGGCTTGTATGATTGAATCACACCGGCTTTATTCACTTTTACACTTTGCGAAAAAACACAACTTAGCCACAGTGAGTGCATAACGCCTGAAAAATGTCTGGTCATTTTGTTAATAGCACATTGATCAATACAAGGTTAAGTCCTCGTCGGTTGGAGGGGATTGAGGTTTTACTGTCTTGATGTAAAAATAAACTAAAAGGCCATTATACGAAATGCTGTTCAGCGAGAAGACATCAATGAAATGTTCTGTCTTCTGACACTTCGCCTTTTCCCTTCTGCACTGTGCTGCCTCTGTATCCTGCTGATACTACTCTGCATGGCGTACCCTTTATATTATAATGCTGTAAAACTTATTGGGTTGTCAGTTTCCAGCCCCAGCATTTCTTCTGCTACTACCTGTGATTCAGTATTCTGTCAATTACTGGCCCATGCAGTAGTAGGCATGACTGGATCTGACTCCTGTGAGAAAACACTCTCATAGCCTCACCAGATAATTGCCTCTTCAGAGAAGAAGACGACTTGCTAGTGCCACCTATTGGAAGCTGCAATCCTTAATGTCAATATCGACCCTTTAACTTAGATCCTTGCCACATGACTTAGGATAAAAGCCAAACCAAACCTCAATATGCAGACATTTGTTTCGGGGTGTTTCCCCCTCTTCAGTGCATAGCATGAGATGCCTCTGACTGGAGGTTAAGCAGTAACGTTTCTCCTTATGGAGAGTAACATGCCTGGCAATCCCAGGGTAAGTAGGATAATAAGCTGTGCAATGTTCCTCTGGGAAATGAAATAAGCGAAGTGCCTCTACAGAGAGGAAGAGGATTTGAACATTGGTCCACAAATTGGAAGCCGCAATCCTAAAAGTCAACATTGACCATTTAACAAACCATATGACTAAGGCCATGTTCACACGTTGCCATTTTTACCGCGGATCCGTGCTGTTTTTGGCGGATTCAGCCTAATTATCCATATATCCATCAACATCTAACCATCAGGCAGGATCCAGCAAATTTTTGAAAAAACGGATCTGTTGCAAATAGTGAAAAACTGATGCAACTGATCCGTTTTTTTTTTTTTTTTTTTTTTTTTTTAGAGAGAGAGAACGGAAAATGTGCATGATTTCAATGGAAAAAATGCATGAAAAAACGGATTCGGAGGCCGGATTCATTGTTTCACATCTGTTTCATACATTTTTCGCTGGATCGGTCGCTGGGTGTTTTTTCGATGGACAGAAAATACTTTCCTCAGTACGTTTTCTCTGTCCGCCGGAAACAGGTTTTTTGGGTTTTTTTTACACATCCGGCAAAAAACGGATGAAACGTGAGGCCATCAGGCGCAATTAGGTGATAATACAACTCTGAGAAAAAAAAACGGATCCGGCGAAAAAAAACAAAACATCCGTTTTTTTCAAAACTCGCCGGATTGTGCCTGACAGCAAAAACCTGATGTGTGAAAGTAGCCTAACTATCCATATATCTGTCTACATCTATCTATCTCATTCCATCTATCTATCTGTCTGTCTATGTGTGTAATGGAGTGTGGGTTGGACAAGATGTGACATCACAAATCTTTTTTTTTTTTTCTTTTAGTTCAATAATACATCTTTATTTAGCTTTCAAAAATGCATCAAAAAACGCACCTGCATTTTCTGCCAAGAGCTGCGGATTTAGTACAGAAAAATCCGCAGGCAAATCTGCAACGTGTGCACATACTCTTAGGATAAAATCCAAAGTAGTCATTCTTATTTTCAGACGCGTGTTTTGGGATGTTTGCCCCTCATTAGTGCAAAGCAAAACCCAATTCTATTTTTGACTCTAAATATGTGACTTCACCATCTGTTAATATAGCCGTGTGCTTGAGCCCTTACAATAATTACATGGGTTGTCTGGGCTGTCAAGCATTAATCTTAAAGGGAACCTATCACCCCGTTTTTTTCGGTATGAGATAAAAATACTGTTAAATATGGCCTGAGCTGTGCATTACAATAGTGTAGTTTGTGGACCCCGATTCCCCACCTATGCTGCCGAAATACGTTACCAAAGTAGTCATTTTCGCCTGTCAATCAGGCTGGTCAGGTCGGATGGGCGTGGCTTCTTCCCCCAGATATTGCGTAGTTTTCCGTTGGTGGCGTAGTGGTGTGCGCATGTCCAACGTCCCCAATCCTGCACGGGGGGGTGAAAATAGCAGCGATGTCCGTTATTCCATTGGTGGTCGGTGGGCGCGGCCATCTTCCTTTGGCCGCGCGTGCGCAGAAGCGGCGCTCTGCTGGCCGCGGCTTCAGGAAAATGGCC
Source organism: Ranitomeya variabilis (assembly GCF_051348905.1). Classification (NCBI taxonomy): domain Eukaryota; kingdom Metazoa; phylum Chordata; class Amphibia; order Anura; family Dendrobatidae; genus Ranitomeya; species Ranitomeya variabilis. The sequence goes on along the minus strand of NC_135232.1, from coordinate 646,443,605 downwards.
GCGGGATGCCGCGCGTGCGCAGATGGAGATCGCGGCGGCCATTTTTCTGAAGCCGCGGCCAGCAGAGCGCCGCTTCTGCGCACGCGTGGCCAAAGGAAGATGGCCGCGCCCACCGACCACCAATGGAATAACGGACATCGCTGCTATTTTCACCCCCCCGTGCAGGATTGGGGACCTTGGACATGCGCACACCACTACGCCACCAACGGAAAACTACGCAATATCTGGGGGAAGAAGCCACGCCCATCCGACCTGACCAGCCTGATTGACAGGCGAAAATGACTACTTTGGTAACGTATTTCGGCAGCATAGGTGGGGAATCGGGGTCCACAAACTACACTATTGTAATGCACAGCTCAGGCCATATTTAACAGTATTTTTATCTCATACCGAAAAAAACGGGGTGATAGGTTCCCTTTAACTACTCTAATCCCACGTATAAAAGAAAAAAACATACTCCCCTCAAAAGCCGATGATGCAATTCTCAAAAGGTATATGACACTGTTACATTACATGACCGTTGCAGCTAGTCGGAAGTAGTTGTTCAGCTTTCACTATTCCATCATAGCAAACATAGTGTGACAGAATACTGAGAAGCTGCAGCCGTTCAGTGGCCACTGATTGGCTGCAGCAGTCACGTGATGTAACAATGTCAAGTGACTGCCATTAATTTTAGCATTGACACTTCTAGAACAGCTTCGGTCTTGGAGGGGAGTGTAAGGTTTCTTCTATTATATGGCGGAATTGCCCAGCCTGGGTTTTCTTTTACCTAATCTGAGAGCAGCATAATGTAGAGGCAGAGAGCCTGATTCCACCAATGTATTACTTACTGGGCTGCTTAATGCGTAGATTTTATAAAATCACTGTTTGATCAGCAGGCGATCATCAATAAAGGACTACTTGGCCTGCTGCCAGGTAGTCCAACCCCGCCCCCAACACTGACAGCTTTCCACCTATATACAGTGTACACAGCTGCCAATCAGTGGTGTGGGTGGAGTTATGCAACAGAGAACTGCTATAGCTACAACAGATAAAACCTTTTTTAATAAAATCTGCAGCAAGCAGCCCAGTAAGTCACTCATCCTGGAATCTGGTTCTCTGCCCGTACATCATGCACTTTTCAAGATCTGCTGACCGATTCCCTTTTACTTACAAAGCTTGAATGTACTTGATCAACCAGCGCTTTAAGGCTATGTGCACAAGTTGCAGATTTTTCCCCACCGTTTTTGCGAAATCCGCAGTGCGTTTTATCTGCGGATTTACCGCAGATTTCCTGCATTTTTTGTGCGGATTTCCCCTGCGGTTTTACACCTGTGGATTCCTATTGAGGAACAGATGTAAAACGCTGCGGAATCCGCACAAAGAATGGACATGCTGCGGAAAATACAGCGTAGTGTCTCCGCGCGGTATTTTCCGCTGCATGTGCACTGCGGATTCCGTTTTCCATATGTTTACATGGTACTGTACACCGCATGGAAAACTGCTGCAGATCCGCAGCAAAATCCGCAACGTGTGCACATACCCTAATATGTTCCCATCTGTTTTCAGTTGGCCTTTTTGATTGGCAATCTTGGATCCTGTATTCTCGCAAAATAGGTACAGAGGTCTTAAGGGTGCTTCCTTTTGTGGTCCAGAATTGATAAAGTTCTGTCTCTTATTCACGTGACTGTTGATGTCAATCAGTGGCCACAGTGGGAATATCTAATATATAGTAAGTGACCGAGGAGCTTTCGGTTGGCTTCCGTGATCTCATGAATGATGGACAGGAGGTCATCTCTTCCAGTATCTGTGGTGGCAAGTGAGCCAAGGGGGGTAAATAGTTACCATATTTCTTTATTTTAGAACATTTTCCACTATTTAGAATCCTAAAAACCTATGTAATAAAAAATAAAAAAAATACTGTATATCCTCATGCTATATATCAGTAAGAACCTGACACTTGACCTTTAGTCGTCTTTTTTTTGTTTATATACGGTATTTGTAATCTAAAATTAAGTGAATCCTCTGTAACGAGACGTTGAGTCTGTATTAGGGGATAATTGATCTCCAGTTAGGTCACTCCTGCAGGTGACTCCTGCTTCATCCTTTCATGTTGACTGATCCTCAGAATGGAGGAGGTGGTTGGTGATCGTTCTCGTTGGATTCTTCAGTATCTTACGTGTTATTGTACAGTGCACTGAAGCAGCTTATATTCTAACGACCTTTATGATTTATTACCAATCAGTGTTGTATCACTCCTTACCGTGGCTCGTCACTGTGATTGAGGTTTAACAAACTGATTACTCATGTGAAGCAATCAGGCTTGTATATCAACCCTACATTAAAGGAAACTAATATAAACAAATACGGTACCTATTTTTCCAATCTGTTTATTTTCGGATGTTAGATTTTCTTTTTTTTTTATTGATTATTAGACCGTTGTTTTCCCTGACCTAATGTTGAAAGCATTCACATGTTTCGCAAAAACTTAGAAACCTATAGATTGTCAATGAGTCTGTCACTTCTGGGGAAAAGTGTTGTGAGCATGTTCTATGACCTATGCAGAAATCAGTGTGGAGGATGTGATCTGTAACGATCGCCTATCCTAAATGGTGGATCCTTTATCAATATATAGAGGTGCTACTATTCATTGTAATCCTGCGTGTGATGATAATGAGATGATTGCTGAAAAGTGATTTCTACAGAATCCTCTTACTATCGCCTTACCCAGCACCCATGCTAATCTTGTTCTGTTGAATATCCCATCCAGACTTTTCAGATGCCATATCCGATATTTGTTTTTTTATCTGGATAAAGGCGCCAGTCCATCGCCGAAATGCGTTGGAACACAAAAGGCTTCTCATTTACCACCGCGCTGCCTGGTCAATGTGATATCGTCCTCTACTAAAGAGTAATGAAATTGAATCCGTTATATGGGCGACACCACTGGTGCCCGATGGACAGAATAGAACCTTATAGGAAATGACCCTAAGAAAGGTTTTTCATGAGCCTAAGACTAGGTAATCAATACAGTTGAGCAAAATGATTTGAATTAACGTGGTTCAGTGGCCTTAGAGAAAATTGCCTAAAAGAGGCTTTTACTCTGAATAAGAAATCTCAAGAAATGATTGACATGTAAAGAGATCTACCATTGCAACCTAGCGTATGTATTGTCTGTGGGAAGTTCAATAAGATTTCTCAATGGCCCTATGTCAGGAGCAGACTGGGGCCAACAACGTCAAAGGCAGGTCCTACTAATCAGAAGAGCTGCCCAGGATCACTGCAGGCGGTAAGAGTTTTGCATGGCTCTGGTCATCACAGAATACCAAAGTTACTAATTTTAAACAACTTGTTAACCCCTTTGACCTATCATTGTCTCGGTATGTGGCCACAGAAGTGTTAATAAGAGCCTTTGTTGCACTTTCCGCAAACGCTTTTTCATCCCCAGCCTTCCTTTTTCTCATTATTGTGTATGTTATTCTTTACTTCTAAGTAGGTGGATCTAAAATTAGGACATCGTGCTGATATCAGTCATAGTGTGAGAACGAGGACATGCAACAGCTTCTGAATAGCCTTCTCTACAGGCTGTAGTACAAAGAAATAACTTGTCCCACCTGAAAGCCTCTAGATTTGGTCATTAGCCAGGGCGAGACCACCTGGCTTCACTGTGCACATCCCGGAAATGGGGCGAATGGGCAAGATTTTAGCCACGTTTGTCATGACCTCGCCTGTCCTCAATCAGGCCAGACGAGGAAAGATGAAGACAAGGACATTTCAACTTGAATCGGCAACATCTGCTCCTTCACCACACTCAGTACTTGGTCTCCCCTTTGGAAATATATAGAAATACTGGGTATTAGTCACGGCCACTCCTTCTGTGGCCGTGCATGCTGCCGGGACCACCGCCGCTCCCCCCGCTCATAGTTACCCGCTGCGGCGCGCTCCTACTGCAGGCGCGCGTCCTCTCCTTCATTCTTCTCCGCTCCCTGGTTCTCGTTGGGTGCGCGTGCGCACCGCCCACTCCAGCACTTCCTCTTTGTGATTTACAGGTGCTCTGTATCTCCTCTCTGTGATCCTGGAGGACCGTGACCCGGAAGTCCTCCAGCACTCCATGTATTTAAGGCAATTCCTTCCTCTGCTCCTTGCCTGTCTGTCATTTGTGCTTCTGTGGCTCAGGTCCACCTTTGTCTTTGCACTGCCTGTTCTGGGTCTCCGCTCTGTCCAGCCAGTTCAGCTTTTCTGTCTTTCCCAGGCTTCCTTGTCTCCTCGTCCAGTCCAGCCTTCCCAGTGGACAAGGTGTTATCCATGCTTGTGTGATAACTGAGTGTCTTTGGCGTGCTTGAAGAATATGTTCGAATCCCCGCTGCTTTGTCTTGCTGCTGTTCGACAGACTCAACACATGCAGGCATTGCCTGTTTGTTAATCTCTGCATGAATTTTGCGGCTGTGTAACTTCCTGTCTTTTCAGGAAAAAAATTCAGCAGATTCCTTATCAACAGAGGCATGTAATAACTCTACATACAGCTGATAACACAGGATCCACTAATCCCGAATATTGAGGGTGGGTATTAAATAGTGTATAGGTGTTAAACAGCTATCACAGGCTCTGCTTCCTTCACCTCTTTCTGCTGCCCTCTGCTGCGCTCCACGTCGTATTTTGCAGGTTGCTCGCTGTCGCTCAGATATCATCTCCCTAATCCTACACACCTGTGTGTTGGGATTTAAACTTGTGTGTTCCAAGTTTTGTTTGCTCCATTACCTACACTTACTGTGTTTTCAACTTGCATGTAATGGGCTCCACTCCGTCTGTCCGACTGCTCCTGAGATTCTAGATAGTTAAACTCCTCGGTTCCACGTGAGAAATGGCACCAACGCCCGGAGTCCATGTGCCTCACTGGTCCATAAGCTTGGCGGTTCCACCTTACAATAGGATTGCCGAGCTTTCATGTTCATATTTTACCATATTCGGAAATTGTATTCAGCTTAATAATTGAATACCTTGCTCTCTTGTGTAAGACATCAAATCTATTTGGTTTTTAATCTGCTCCTTTTGGGAAAACGTTATTCTTGTATTCAGTACATAGGGCAAACTGCAGCTGTTACAGGAACCAGCGTTCTTTGCCGTCCCCCAGTCAGTATTGGTTTAGGATTTACCATATGTCATCCTAAAAATAAATAAATAAATGAAATGTTCCAGTATGACCATTAAATTCAAAATTGTATTTTTTTAATTTCATAGAATATCGTAATGATGGGATGATTGTAGTTTTATTGTAATTACTGGGTCCGGCAAATTGTTTTGCCTAACTCCAATCAGAATCATTGCCCAAAAAATAAAATAAAAGATCATCTATATACTGGTAATAAAGAATTAATGCTCTTTCCATGTGGTTTAGGTACTTATAGCATGTTGGCTCATGTTGGAAGTGGAAGGTTGCACTGAATGCGCCATAGCCACTAAGATCAAACTTTTAGTTAATGAGCTGACCTATAAAGTATTAATAAAACAGTCGGTGTGACATTTAATTTGGTTTGTTAGCCGGAGGCTACTTGCTGGAGTTTTGCCCTTTGTTGTAAATGCATCTATGCAGAAAAAAGGGCAGCTGGACCGTGCATGCTAAAACCTGTTCTGTTAAATTGACTATTATTTGATTAGATTAATTAACCTTTTTAACTCTTTTCACACATGGTATTACCATGTTTATGCATCATGTGAATATATCACATTTGTTCTAAAAAATATTTAACCATATTTCTAACATATGATATAGAAAAAAATTCAGCCGTCCTTCTCATGTCCATTGGTATTTTATTATCACCATTTGAATGGGCTGACAATGCTTCTATGTACTGTATTCTCATTTTATCCTGTTCATATGGAATCCTATAAGCCAAACCTGATATAGTAATCATAACCATTTTCATAATTCCTATCCATAATGAGTATTGTTTATTACCACTGATACCATATCACATGATATATATGTATATATACGTGTGTATGTATAATAGATGGACATATATAGACTTTGTTAGTGTCTTACTGTATTTTTTTGTTTTCTTAAAGAGCTTACCCACTACTAAGGCAACCCCTTCTTGATCAAAATATTTGGCCATGATAAAATAATAAAACCTATACCCTCTTTACCGTGCAGCTGCCGTTCCAGTAGTATCTGTACTCGCGGTCCTGAAACTCTCATGTGGCGTTTTGACGCCAGCACCCAATCAGCACTGGCATCACTGTCCCCGCCTTCGGACAAATCGATAATGAAGAGGAAGTCCGGCATGCAGCTGATCTGTCTTCCTCTTCATACTCCACTCGTACAGTCTGCTCTCCTGAACTCACTGCATAGCTGAGTTTGATTATAACTAATACAGTACAGCAGAGCTGAGCTTTGTCACATTACAAACGCATTTGCAGATGCATTTGTCCTGTCATAGTGTTGTCGGCTTCAATTTCACAGGCAGCCAGTATGGGGCAGAGAGCAATACAGCAATTTTGACAGCATTGTGAGAAGAGATCTTCAGGTGCAAACGTGTTTGTAATAAGCCAAAGTTCAATTCTACTGTAGTGTTAGGCATTGTTCACATGTCCACTTTTTGCTTATGAGTGCTGTCCATGTTTTTCACAGGCAGCATTTTTACCCGTGATAGTCTATGGGGCCATTTACATGCCCGACATTTTCCTCAGATTGGTCTGTGCAAAATCATGGAGACGTGTTTAATTTTGATTTGAGTGTCAGATCAGAATCTGCAATGCAACTTTATGGGTCCTTGAAAAAAATTCTGACAGCACTCGGATAACATCCGAGTGCGGTTTGATTTTCATGGACTGTCACATAGGAGATGCTTTTCATATTTTGTCTCCACGTATGAGAAAAACTGATGATGCTCGGACTGCACACTGATCAGTTTGATAAAAATAATTTGCCTGTTTTTTGGACGTTAGAAAAACAGACTTCTGAATGAGAACCTTGTGGTAGTCAGAAATTGCTGTGCAGCAGAGCTGAGAACAGAAGAGTAGAGATGTAGCTGCAGATGTGTTTGTTGTAAGACAAATCTCAGCTCTGCAGTACTGTTAGTTATAATCACTCACAGCTCTGCAGTACTGTTAGTTATAATCACTCACAGCTCTGCAGTACTGTTAGTTATAATCACTCACAGATCTGCAGTACTGTTAGTTATAATCACTCACAGATCTGCAGTACTGTTAGTTATAATCACTCACAGCTCTGCAGTACTGTTAGTTATAATCACTCACAGCTCTGCAGTAGTGTGTTAGTTATAATCACTCACAGCTCTGCAGTACTGTTAGTTATAATCACACAGCTCTGCAGTACTGTTAGTTATAATCACTCACAGCTCTGCAGTACTGTGTTAGTTATAATCACTCACAACTCTGCAGTGCTGTTAGTTATAATCACTCACAGCTCTGCAGTACTGTGTTAGTTATAATCACTCACAGCTCTGCAGTACTGTTAGTTATAATCACTCACAGCTCTGCAGTACTGTTTTAGTTATAATCCCTCACAGCTCTGCAGTACTGTTTTAGTTATAATCACTCACAGCTCTGCAGTACTGTTAGTTATAATCACTCACAGCTCTGCAGTGAGATTAGGAGAGCAGACTGTCGGTAATTACATGTCTCACACTGGTAACCTCTTCCATTTATAGTAAGCTCTGGAGGCATTTTACTCAGCATTCTATGATTTACCGTACATCCCCATAGATGGCATACCAAGGTTGATCCTACAGATTCCTTTTAAATAGCTCATTTAGGGTTTATTTACACTATATTTTTTATATATACTGTATATATAGATAAACCAGTAAATGTTCTTTAAAATACGCCAAATGTATCCTTCAAGCATATCCTGATAATGTGTCTTCTATTTTTAGTGTATTGCAAAACAGTCATATTTTAATATAAAGGATTCTGGGGAATAAAATATTTATTTTTTAAAACAAATTATTAACAGCCGGTTACACATTTATTAGCCCCTGCGCCCTCCTATCTCACTGCCTCAACTAATGCCAAGCATATTATTTACTTTCTCTTTCGTGCTTTATTTTGTAATGTTTTTAGTAATTACATACGGATAATTACATATTAGATTGCATGGCAAAGTGCTTTAAATTATCCCGTATTATATTACGTGTGTTTTTTTTTTTCCCCAAGAAGCAGTTTTAGCAAAACCTATGTTCTGTAAGATTCCTCAAGGAGAAAATTCTCTACATCTACTAGACTGTGAAGTTACATTTTTTGGTGGGTGGATTATTTTGTTCATACTGGCATCTGACTTGTTCCCATATTGGACTTTTGGAGGAGGAAGGGTCGGTAGTTTTGCTGAAAATGCCTCTTCCCGTGATGCCTGCCTCTTTGCTGCCCTTCACAGTTTCGGACCACCTAATGTTTGTCACCTGATTAAGTAGCATAAAAGGCTGAGATTGGGTTTTTGCTAACTGTGCGAAGTCACCCTGTTAGCACCAGAGCATGCTCAGATAACACCTTATCCTGGCACGTTCGCTTATCACTATTCTTCATATTCTCTGTGAGTGCTGAATTTTACACCTATGTGGATCGGAGCCCCACTCAAGCACCTTCTCATATTTTCGGAGAGCCGTATATTATTTCATGCACTAGGACTATGTTCCCATACAGGATTTTTGCTGTGTTTTTTTTTTCACCACTGCTAAAACCTGCTCGCTTAGCTGTGTTAAAATTACCGATTTTGTGACGTTTGTAACGAGTTTTTTTTTTTTTTTCAATTTTATTTTTGGCGCAGATTACTTCACTTCCTCATTGTTTTCCGTGGGTGAAAAAAACACTGCAAGAACACTGAAATAAAAACTTAAGTGTGTGCGTGAGATTTCTGAAATCTCATCGTTTTTGTTGGTACTGATAAAAAGCAGGTTTTAATTTGACTAAAAAAAGGAGCAAAAAAAAACCCGGGTCATTCCATATCAAGTGATCCAAATATGAATATTTTTTTTACCTTACGTCTTTAGATTTGTTTTATTTTTTGGTTTTATGAAGTACAACTTTAGTTAATTACAAATTAAAAGTTTAGAATTTTTTTCTTCATCGGTTAATTTTTTACAGATTTTTAAAGTTTTGAAAAAGCATGGATTTTGGCCTGGTATGGCTTTACATTTGTTATCATATCTCGGGCTAGAATTAAGATAAAGAGGTGGGAGAGGCATCATTTTTCTCAGAACGGTAGCGGCTTTCATTTGATATGTCACAAGACTATGTTTCTTTATATTTTGTTTTGGAGAAATCAAATTAAAAATTTTGATGCGCAATTCTGAAAAAAACGTATGTTTTAAAATTGTGAAAACATGCATGTGTGTTACTTGTGTCCTTGTTTATATTTGTACAGGGATTCAACTTGGGACCTATCACATTTGTATTTTTTTTAAGCCTTGAATCATCTGATTTTATGTTTGTGTGAGTTTCTTCCCTTTTTCTTTTCAAATTACAACTTACTGCATTCAACATTTATATGTAACAATAAAGTAACGCAAAAAACAAACACCAAAGTGCCAGAATAAATGCATCTTAATCATCATAACACAACTTGCTCAGCATTTTCAACCTGAATTCATTGAACAAGCCAAAAGATAAACGGTGATCATATCCTCAAGTGTGATTTTCTAAATACAGTCTGATCCTAATTATATGTTAAAAACAAGATTAAAAGAACCAATATTTCTACCACCTTATTTATACATGGAACAATTTTTTTTTTATTATATCACTAAACATGTCACTTATGAAGTGTTTAAGAAGAATAGTCCAGTAGTTAAATCCTTGTACTATAAAATATGAACTAATCAAACAATTAATAGTAGGTTTTTACACTGGCCTGTTATTATCAATGTGTCCCTTCTAGTGGGTGAAATGCCATCTTGCCCATAAGCGCTCACTAGCAATGGCCGTTTCCTTCTGTGTCAGAGTATGTGCGGCTGTCATGGTGCTCGGCTCCACCTGAGTTATATCTGATTTTTGTAACTTTTACAATGTCTGATTTTCTTGGATACACAAAGGACGGCGCTGGACCAGAAGGTGCAGAAAAGTCACTTCTACGTCTTCATTTTCACAATCTTTGGAGAGTCCAGTAGCCGTCAGCGCCGATCATATTCACAGGTGACATAGCCAGTTCTGTCGTCCATTGCCGATCTTGTGCCGCCTTCTACCACGTCATGGACGTCACTGTCTTTATTTCCACTACATGGGATGACAGTCCGGTATTGCGGAGTCCCTGTGATGGGTTCTGCTTCCTGTAACCGATGTTATAACAAACTCTCCTCCTCTTCGTAGTCCTGGTTTGTACAATACATGAACTGGATGGTAAGAGTATTTTTCTCCCTCCATTTGAGGAGTTGCCTGGGTGTTCAGATTTGGTGTGAATACGGCCCGAGCTGCCGGCCGGTCACCTGCTCTGTAGTCACCGTCTACCCCTGGTCATCCTCAGCCCTAACAAAGCTTCTCCTCTGTCCTCTCCTGCTTCTATGTGGTAACATAATAAAATAATACAGGAATATCTAACAATCATGGATTATTTGGTAAATATGGACCTCACACTGTTAGACCACAAGCTGAGCAGATCTGAAATCAAGATTTTTGAACTGACACTGTAATAGTTTTATTTTTTAAAATATGATCCCATCATGATCCCATCTTGTATTTTGGTACAGATGTGAATAGGAGCATAGCAGGCACATGTGCAGTTTTTGAAATTTTTAAACTAAACGGTTTTTTTGGAAATGCGTTTTAAAATTTTGCGCTTGCAATCGCATAGGTAAAATATTATCAAAGATACTCTTGTGACATATCTGGTGAAAGCCTGTACAGTTCTGAGTAGAATGGTGTTTATTTTGTTTCTCTATCTCTTTTCTAGCCTGAGTTATGGGGAGAAATGTAAAGGCAGGCAACAACAAAATTCGCACTTTTTCCGAACTTTGAAAATCAATAAAAAAAAAAAATCTAGAATTTTTTTTTTCTTCACATTTTGCATTCTCTGACACACTATTACCAAATAACAAAATCTCAAAAGAATTAAAAATATAGTGGTAAAAATCATTGGTTCACTTGACATGGAATGACCCACCCCTAACTCCTGTATGTGAACATATCCTTGTATTGTTTGTGAGATTTTTCAGTCTATGTATGACAAATCCTTCTATCAAAGAATATTTATTTTGGTTGGAAATAAGAGGGAAAATGTATTGTATAAAACATTTTCTGTATTTATTTTTTTCAGAGCACTGGAATTACTTTGGATCTGATGACAATCTTGGTCCGGTGGCTGTGAGTATCCGGAGAGAGAAATTGGAAGATGCAAAGGAAAATGGACCCCAGTATAACTATCGGGTCATCTTTCGAACCAGTGAGGTAAAATATATATTTTTATGTACATTTTTCAACAGTCCATAGACCAGGGCGGCACTTTTCTCGAGAAATAAAGCAATTTTTTTTATCTTTATCAGTCAATACCATGTTACCATCTGTGTGCCACTGAAGTGGAGACCCCCTTAAACGCAGGAATACGGGCTCTTCCCGAATACTCAATTTACTCCATATTGTAAATATACTACCATGACGTCGTTCCCTATTCGGAATGAACTGGGGCTTAGTGGACAATCCCTTTAACTGCGGTGTTTGGCCTTCAGTTTTAGCAATAATTTTGTATGATCTGGCGGTAACGCTATGGGCCTCTCCTTTCCCTCCGCCAATATATTATCCTCTCCTGTGATAAGAGGGGGCGTTACCATTGGTGCGGGGCACTTTCTTGTTGGATTTGGGATCTGTAATATTGGTGGAAATACTCTTAAAAACTGACCCTGAAGGTACAAAAACCTGATGTCGTCTGCTGGAAAGTCTCTCCCTCCATGACCAGAGTGACCCTTTGTGTTGGAGAAGCTGCGGGGTCAATCACAATGTGTTTTATTTGACTTCTCTGCTTTTCTTGACACATTTTATCTAGAAATGAAAGTACAGTTAGTAGAAGATAATTTTTTCAGGGTTTTTTTTTTGCACCTTTTACCTATTTTACCATGTACCATCCTTAGGTCCAGACACAGTAATGACAGTCAGGGTGGAGTACGTTGTACTTTATCCTCATAACTGCTGGTGTTGTGACAATATGAGCTATATGATTGTCCCGCTGTCACTAAGACACAAGGAAATGATGGCGTAAGGGCCTGTGCACACGATGCAGTCAGAAACGCTGCAGATCTGCACTGTGATTTACAGTACAATGTAAATCAATGTGAAAAAAAAAGCTGTGCAGATGGTGCAGAAAAATCCGCGCAGAAACGCTGCAGATTTCAAAGAAGTGCACGTTGCTTCTTTTGTGCAGTTCTGCAGTGTTTCTGCACCCCTCCATTAATAGAAATCTGCAGTGGTAAAATCTGCACAGAAACTGCACAAAAACTGCACAAAATCTGCAACAAAAACGCACAAAAACTGCATCAAATCTGCACCTGCGTTTTCTGCCAGGAGATGCAGATTTAGTGCAGAAAATTCTGCACCACATTTCCTACGTGTGCACATAGCCTTACTGCCTCCAAGGACATAGCGATGTTCTCATTCTAACCCAGATGGTGCATGGATGTTTTTTCAACACCTTTGGATGTCCTACATGGAGAAAGGTCCTCAATAGTGATGAGCGAGAGTGCTCGGACAAGGTGTTATCGGAGCATGCACGGGGCATGCTTGTGTATGTGGCTTTTCAGAAAATATACTTTTACAAACCTGCCAGAGACTACATGTCTCGGATGACTTACTCAAGGCCGGTAACAGCTGCTTCTCCACACCTTGTTCTCCATGACTGACAGGTCTCGCTCTGTATATGCATAGAGTGGGACCTGTCAGTGTAGAGTAGCGAAGTAGTGATAAGCTGCTGGGTACTGGCCTCGGACTAGTCATCTAAGATGTCTAGTCCCAAGCCACATTCTCCAAGTATGTTTTCTCTGCCACGCTGTATGTAGAATGAATGCAGTGTCATTCACGCTGCCCGTGGTTCAGGCAGCCTCAGGCAGCTTACAGGTTCTCTTTAAAGCGAAATTGCCTCCTGGAAAATCCTGTTCAAGCCACAGACATGACGCTATAGGGCAGCAGATGTTGAGAAAATTTATACACCATTATATGGCAAGAAATTATGTGTAATTTAATGCTTAAAAGCTTAAAGGGATTTTCCACTTTTAAGGAAAATGGGCTCCAAATGCTTGAAAATACTTTAAGATCCCAAAACTTACAAACAGAACTGGTTCTCACCCTCTCCAGAACCAGTGCCAGCTGCTCAGATCTCAGTGTTTTGGCTGCAACAGTGGCATCATGTCGACAGCTCGCATCACCACTGTGGCCAGTTACTGAGATCCATGTCTGTGCCAAGGTAGGCAGCATGAGCCGCCGTGCTCACTGATTAACTACAGTGGTAATGTCAGCGCCAAAGCCAAAACACAGGCTGCAGTAGAGTCAGGGAGCTGATGCTGGTCCTAGGGAGGGTAAGAACTTGCTCTGCTTATTATTTTACGTATTTTTCAGCAATTGCAATCCGTTTTTCTTAAAGGGGTTGTCTGGTACTTTTACATTGATGGCCTATTCTTATCTGATCCATGGGGGTGCGGCACGTGGCACCCCAGGCAATCAGTAGTTTCCGGTGCTGGCGGTGACCAGAAGTGCTCAGTCGTGGAGCTGCAGCTTTGTCAGCTGTACTGTGGTCACGGCTGGGGGCTGCACATCCGCCTCCTGCTAATTCGAAAAAAGGATGGATGTGCAGTACACGGCTGCAGCCACTTCACAGTTGACAGCTCTGTGCTGTGCAACGCTGCTAGCACCAGTAGCAGCTGATTGATGGGGGTTCCGTGTGTCACACCCCCATCAATCAGATTGTTATAACCTATCCTAAGGATAAACCATCAGTCTGAAAGTCCCAGACAACCCTTTTAATGATTGACATCCTTCCATCTATGAGTTTTCACATAGATCCAGCATTGAATCACTGATGTGGACCACTCGCTGGACCCCTAAGCCTGGAGTCAGCAGGAATTTAATAACTAAAATACAAGTTGTACTGAATCTCTTCCCAAAAACCTCGATATCATTATGCTTCGCTCCTCCTCCTCTATAAGATTTTGCCTACAGATCAGACTGCAAATTCAATGCAACAGTTCCCGTTTTAATGCTACCAATACTTCAGAATGGCTGACCATGTCAATACCTGTGCTGCTTGGGTCTTCTAATGTGGGGGACTCTCTTAAAGGGAACCTGTCACGTGAATTTGGCGGGACCGGTTTTGGGTCATATGGGCGGGGTTTTCGGGTGTTTGATTCACCCTTTCCTTACCCGCTGGCTGCATGCTGGCCGCAGTATTGGATTGAAGTTCATTCTCTGTCCTCCAGAGTACACGCCAGTGCAAGGCAATATTAACAAGGGTCAATAGGAACCCAAGTCATCAACTAGTTAGGGTCTGGAATCCACATCACACCAGCTATCTAAAGAAAACATTTGCAATCGGTCAGATTCAACGTGCCCAAATTTCATCACGACAACTCATAATGTGACTCCGTATTCTGTATGGCCACCATGTGCCTGACATCTCTCCATGCTCCTGATGGCCGCTTGGGTGATGTCCTGGTGGTTCTTTTCCCTGACCTGGATCAGGACATCACTGAATTCCTGGACAGTCTGTGCTGCTAATTTTACGCCAGTTACCTGCCTGAATTAGTGATGAGCGAATAGCATTGTTGCTTGGGTCTCCCCGAGTATGTTTGGGTGATCTCCGAGTATTTTGACATCCTCGGAGATTTAGTTTTCGTTGCCTCAGCTGCATGATTTACAGCTGCTAGACAGCCAGAATACATGTAGGGATTCCCTAACAAACAGGCATTCCTCACATGTATTCAGCCTGTCTAGCAGCTGTAAATCATGCAGCTGAGGCGATGAAAACGAAATGGCCGAGTACTACAAAATACTCGACCACCCGAGCGTGCTGCAGGAGACCCGAGCAACTATGTTATTCGCTCATCACTAGCTGGAAGTCATTTTGTAGGGCTTGGGCAGTCCTCCTCCTGTTCCTCCTCACACGAAGCAGATTCCGATCTTTCGACTAGCTCGATGCCCTCTACGTTTCTGTCCGGCTCTCCTCGAGTCTTGGTATGTGTTTCTTGTTTTAAGACTTTGCTGGCAGACACGGCAAACCTTGCAATTACACAACCTGAAGTACTTGGACTATCTGTGCAACCTGAGTAGTCTGCAGATACTGACTCGGGCTACCAGGGCGAAATGCAAAAAAAAAAAAGAAAAGAATCTGTCAGGAAGGATAAGGAAAGAGAGGAGTTGTGTGACCATAACCTGCAAAACCAATCTTTTTGGGGGGTTTCCTCTCCAGCACACCTCCTGTCACTTTAATTTGCACCAGCACTTGTGAAATTGATTCACAGTTTTTTCTGCTTCCCAACTGGACATATTTGTATTCCAGAATTAAAGGGAATCTGTCAGTAGGGCAATCCTTCCTACATTTTCTATATAGCCTTACAGGTCATAGTGACTTTAATAAAATTATACCTTGATATCTGCAATCCGATGTCTTATTTCAGAGAAATCCACATTTGTTTTTAATATGTAAATGACCTGTTACGATCTATGAGCCGGACATAGATCTCCCTGAGAATCTGCCTCCAGAGCTTATTATAAATGAAAGGGGACATTACTAGTGTGAGAAACATGATGACTGACAGTCTGCTCTCCTGATCTACATGTCTCGCTATGGAGGCAGATTCTCTGACATCTAGATCCGAATCATAGCTCTTAAGAGCTCAATTACATATTCCAGAGAAATCCACGTTTTTCTTAATAAGATGCCAGATGATGGAGATCATTTTATTCAGCTTACTATGATTTACATTCCCATATAGATAGCTTAGGAGGGTTGATTCTACTGACAGATTACATTTAATTGACTTGGGCTTATACTGTTATTGCAGGTGTAATCTGGCAGAATTCCATACAAGTACGGGCAGAAATGGGCAAGTTAGGAGTCGAGTCAGTCCCTTAGTGGCTCGTACCTAGAGGCAGTATTTTGGAATTAAAAGGAATTTTTGATAAATTAAATGATTTTTATCCCATTAGCGATCATATAAGCAGGGCTGTAAAGTCGATAAGCCAAACCTCTAACTGACTGCTCAGTTCTCCAGACTCCACGACTCCGTCCCCACAGCACTGGTCACTACTGAGCATGTACATAAAGTGCAGCACAGATTCATCTCATCTACGACTCCACAGCACTGGTCACTACTGAACATGTGCATAAAGTGCAGCACAGATTCATCTCATCTACGACTCCACAGTGGTCACTACTGAGCATGTACATAAAGTGCAGCACAGATTCATCTCTACTAAAAGCAGAGATCCTTACATCAGGAACAGAACAGACATTTATAGGACATTTCATAACTTTCCTAAATTCTTATGAAAACATTTACAGCACATTCTGCATTGTACTACTGTACCCAATTTATTATTTATTACGGTATTATTATAGGAGTCGGTCGATTTTATACCGACTCCACCAAAATGGACACAGACTCCACAGCCCAGCATATAAACATACTTTCCTTCAAATGACATTGGTCAGCTACCTTTTTCTTTTTTCTTTTTTTTTTTTTTTTTAAAGCTTAGCGTTTCCATGTCTTGATTTCTTTTCTATTTTTCTATTTTTTTCTGGTGTTCTCATGAATTTTTACAGTATTCTTATTCGAAGGGGGGCAGGCAGAGATCCAATGCCCCCAGCCTTTGATCTGTATAAATGATAACTCCATACTCAAAACATTTCTTCAAACAAACTTGTTTTTTTTTTTTTTTTACTTATTTTTTTAAGAATAATCTTTTCTAGCCACTTACATTGTAGCATACCGCAGGATTATGTGCGATTGCTAGAACACCAGATTGAATAAAATGTAGCTTGGTTGGATCTGTTTCTCATCTACTACTTGCATTCCGGAAATGCTTTGGGTTGGGTTCCGGATGTGACCAGATATAGGATATGCACATTGAAAAAAGTTTTTTCCAGCCAGATATAGCCACATTCCATTTCTAGAACGTGTAGGTCATCCATCACAAGCGCTGACATTTGTTGAAAGCTACAGCTAATGTCAACGTCTACACGTTTGTCCAAATGCAATGACTCTTTTAAGCACCGTTTACTTTCTGTTGTTTGTTTTAATCGCCATCATTATGGGAGAACAATCATGAAAATTGTAAACTAGAATATCCCATAATAAATCAATAGTCATGTGTTTACAAATTGACAAACATTGCAAACATTCTTTGGAACTAGTCATGTCTACTACCTAGAAGAACAAACAAAGTTGAAAGATGTGCCTTAGGGTTAATCAAACAAAGTATTTGTATTTATGTACTGTTTGATTACAGTGTGTTTTACATGCTATAGTGGTTTCTAGGCATGCTTTGTGTCCTATGCAGAGGTCACTCTACATGGATGGGGAGGAGGGGAGCTGTGACCATCCCCTTTTGTGAATGGTGAAGACTGTGTTATATAAACATTCATCTGCCACTTTGCTGGTGTAATTTTAAAGAGGTTAGCCACAGCTTAATTATTTCTTTTCCTATGGAGCTAAGCATTGACCGACAGGTAGTTCTTGCCTGTTGTGCTGTGCAATCATCTCTCCTTTACTTGTAACGGACAAGGACCTCTACTTCCAGCGATTCTCCTTCCTGTGACATCACATCGACAGAGCAGCTCCTTCTCTTCCACTCTGCTCTGTCAATGGAGCGTCACTGTTGATGTCATGTAGATTGACAGCAGCTCCCCTCTGCATCAAGCGGAGTTGGCTGTCAATCAAGATGAAGTCATAATAGAGGCCAGAGCTGAGTGGAAGAGAAGGAACTGCTCTGTCTATGTGACATCCCAGCAAGCAGAACTGCCTGCAGGAGCAGTCCCTGACTGATCTGAGCCAGGAAAGATTGTCGAATGGCAATAGAGGCCGGAAGTTAGCAATGACCTGCTAAGTGCTTAGCCCCATAGAAAAAAAAAGTCTCAATAATCCCTTTAAGCCACAAATGTTACTTGAAGTAGCGTTTCTTTAAGTGGTGTACGCCTTTTAATGATTTTTGCCCCTTAATTAAGACTGGCGTGTACAAAATCAAAGAAAACCAACATGTTCCTTATAAAAACTTGGTTTGGAGAATATTTCATTTTCTGTTAACATGACCACTTTAAGCTATTAATTTTCCACTAGAAAAGCTGCCCTGAAATCATTACCTACTAGATTCAAGCCTAACAAATGTTGTAAAACATGGTTTTGTCTTGACCTGTATATTTACTATCATTGCCCTAATATCGTTATCTTTTAATAAATGTAATATTTTAATAAATTGAGGATTAAGTGTTTTATTCTATTCTGCAGTGTAATGTGTCAAGTTTTAGTTCAAATGGCTCATGGGATACTTGCACTGTTAGGCTATGTTCACACGCTGCGGGTTTTGCTGCGGACCCGCAGCTGTTTTGCAGCTGCGGGTCCGTATCCTTTTTCCATGTAGGTTACAGTGCAATGTAACCTAATGGAAAACAAAACCCGCTGTGCCGACGATCCTTTTTTTCTGTGGAAAATCCGCGCGGATTTTCTGCAGAAAAAAAAGAAGGACCATGTCACTTCTTGGTGCAGAATCGCAGCGATTCTGCACCCATAGGAATGCATTGAACCGCTAACTTCCCGCATGGGGCTGTGCCCACGTTGCGGGAAGTTAAGTGGATAATGTGCCGATGGTACCCGGGGTGGAGGAGAGGAGACTCTCCTCCAGGCCCTGGGAACCATATTTGGGTGTAAAAAAAAGAATTAAAATAAAAAATAATGCTTTACTCAGCGCTGCCCGCGGTGTCCGGTCTCAGTTGCTGTGCCGAACAGGACCTGTGGTGACGTCGCGGTCACATGACCATGATGACGCCGCGGTCACATGACCGTGACGTCACGAAGGTCCTTGTCGGCACAGCCGCTTGCAGCGCCGGGGAGATCGGGACATCAGAGGGTGAGTATAGCCAATTTTTATTATTTTTTACATTACTATTGATGCTGCATATTGCTGCATATGCAGCATCAATAGTACAGCAGTAATCCCGCAGCGGAAACCGCGGAACAAACCGCGATAAATCTGCAGGGATAACCGCAGCGGTTTTGCCCTGCAGATTTTCAATTCCGCTGCGGGATTAACCCGCAGAGGAACCCGCAGCGTGTGAACGTGGCCTTAATCTGGGTGATTTGTATCTGGGGTTTCCAGCTTGGTCTTCCATGGAGTGTTAAAGCAACGTATGATTAATTTATCGGTACAGAACCGTAAATCAGAAAGTGAAGGGCTGTGACTTGATGGCTTATGCATTAATATTAAATGTCCTTGTAGTAAGTGCTTGTACGACCTGTTAAGAAGTTATCTGAGTTGTAGTTTCTCCTCTATCCTTAGCTTATGACTTTACGCGGATCAGTGCTTGAAGATGCAATTCCGTCAACTGCTAAACACGGCACAGCAAGAGGGCTTCCGCTTAAAGAGGTGCTCGAGCATATTATTCCTGAGCTGAACGTCCAAGGTCTACGACTGGCCTTCAACACCCCGAAAGTTACTGAGCAGCTCATGAAACTGGATGAACAAGGGGTAGGTGATTTGTGTGAAGTCATTGTATTGCCCCTGGGGCCTGGCCATATATATTTAAAGAAGGACTGCTATAGCCACCCAAAAAAA
This sequence comes from Ranitomeya variabilis, assembly GCF_051348905.1. Lineage (NCBI taxonomy): Eukaryota > Metazoa > Chordata > Amphibia > Anura > Dendrobatidae > Ranitomeya > Ranitomeya variabilis. The sequence continues at coordinate 646,423,868 of NC_135232.1, read as the reverse complement.
ACCTTTAAAAGATGCCTTTGATGTTCTACCTAAGTAAACAAGTCCTCAAAGTCTCAGTGCCAGTCCCTTCTACTCTGATCTCCACACAGTCGCCTTCTTGTGGAACGTAGGCAGAGATTGGAAAGCAGATTTAGGTGCCACAAATCCAAAAAGCCATACAGGAGTAGGGGTGAGTGGTTGCAGTCTGGACCAACTCTAAATTTGTAAACTATGGGAAGGGAAGTAAGGAGTTAACTCCCAGCCACGTGAGCTCCTGCCTCGTTGTCCCTTCCGCCACAGGATCCATGTCTTCTGAAGGTAACTGCAATACAACTATATTGCTAAACAACTATGGTACTTGCAGGACATCTGAGATTTACCTTTCAGTAGATTGTCAAAAGCTGTAAGATATGGTGATAGTTCTATGATATAGCAGTTAATTGAGGAATAGTCCGACATTAGGAATGAAGGATGCAGCAGCAGTTAACACCAACCCAGCTGTAGTGAACTGTACCTAGAAACCTACGGAGCTTCGCTATTGGTCATCCTAACACAAAGTGAATGTCTGGTTTGAAGCAGTTATGAAGGGGTTGTATGATGACAAGACATTGGTTACCTATACTACGTACTAGCAGAAGAGCCCGGCGTTGCCCGGGCATAGTACCCTAATATCCCACATCATCCCGTCAGCGAGAGTCACCGGACTACTACCCCTAATATCCCACATCATCCCGTCAGCCAGAGCCACCGGACTACTACCACTAATATCCCACATCATCCCATCAGCCAGAGCCACCGGACTACTACCACTAATATCCCACATCATCTTGTCAGAGCCACCGGATTACTACCCCTAATATCCCACATTATCCCGTCAGAGCCAGCATTGTCAGATTGGTGCTGTTACACCGATTAAAATGATACCTGGGTTGGAGAACTTCGTCTTGTTTTTTTTTTTTTATCTGTTTTTGAAGTTTTAAGTTAATGAGGATGCTTCATGCCAGACAAAAAAAAGTTCCTGATTGTGGGCTCCCCCTGCAGTCTGTGGCAGAGGGTGGTCTGTGTCGGCACAGTAATAAATTGTTATTTCCAGCTTTACAGAAGGTGGATAGATCATAAATAGCAGGTTGGTGGTGGTATCCACCCAGCATCCCAACTGACCAGCTGTTAAAAGCTCCAGCGACAGCCACATGTAATCACATTGAACAGAGCTTCAGTGCGCTGCACAGCTCCATTCCATGTGTATCAACCATTGCAGAGCTTGTGAATAAGAGCTGTTCTGCAGTACTCAGTAGCAGCTGCTACACAATGAAACAAGCTGAAATTGCAGCCCCATGTTGTACTGATATTTACCCGCTTGTCGACTGCAATGAATGCTTAATGCTGCTTTTCATGCGTCGTTTACTTATACATTCACTAGATGGTGGCCTGATTCTAACGCATCGGGTATTCTAGAATATGTATGTATGTATATAGCGGCCACAAAGTATATAGCACAGGCCACGTAGTATATAGGAGCCATGTAGTATATAGCAGACAAATACTACGTGGCCTGTGCTATATACTATGTGGCTGCTATATACATACATACATAAATATTGTAGAATACCCGCTGCGTTAATACAGGCCGCGCAGTATATAACACAGCCCACGTACTATATAACACAGTCCACGCAGTATATACCAGCCACGCAGTATATAACACAGGTGACGTAGTATATAACACTGGCCACGTAATATATAGCACAGCCCACGCAGTATATAGCAGCCGCGCAGTATATAGCACAGCCCACTCAGTATATAACACTGGCCACGTAATATATAGCACAGCCCACGCAGTATATCACACTGGCCACGTAATATATAGCACAGCCCACGTAGTACATAGCAGCCACGCAGTATATAGCACAGCCCACGCAGTACGTAGCAGCCACGCAGTATATAGCACAGCCCTCGCAGTATGTAACACTGGCCACGTAATATATAACATAGCCCACGCAGTATATAACATAACCACGTTAGTATATAGCACAGAGATGTAGTATATAACAGAGCCCACGCAGTATGTAACACAGCCCACGTAGTATATAGCAATGTGGGCACTATATGCGTGGTTAAAAGACTTAAAATAAAAAATAAACATATACTCACCATCCGAAGGCTCCTTGAAGTCTTGGCCCTGTGTGCGGTGCATGCGGCAGCTTCCGGTCCCAGGGTTGGTATGAGCGCAGGACCTGTGATGACGTTGCGGTCACATGACCGTGACGTCATGGAAGGTCCTTCTCGCATAGCATCCTTGGCACCGGAACCTGCCGCTTGCACTGCTGAGGACAGCCGCGACGGAAGGTAAGAATAACCTTTTTTTTTTAATTATTATTATTCTTATTTGTAACATTAGATCTTTTTACTATTGATGCTGCATACGCATTCTGCTGGGAGGAAAGAGCGGCCATTTGCCGCCGGACTGTGGCCGTCGCTGATTGGTCGTGGCGATGGTCGTGGGCGTTTTGCCACGACCAATCAGCGACTTGGATTCCATGACAGACAGAGGCCGCGACCAATGAATATCCCTGACAGACAGAAGGACAGACAGAAAGACGGAAGTGACCCTTAGACAATTATTTAGTAGATACAGTAGGGGATTTCTTAAGTATGGTAGTTTATCTTTTGTTTTGTTAGTTTTCCTTTGTTTTTGATGCTTTTAATCACAGTCCATGTGTTATAAGTTAATAGGTGTCGATTTAGCAACTTTCACATGGGTTGCATAATGTTAGCATTATAACAAAGTTGGCAACTAAAGAAATAAAACATTGTGTTCTGCATAGGATTGTATGCGGTTCTCATCCTTGTATAACTGCTGCATTCTTGTTTTTGCTGCTTTGTTACATGTAGACCTTCTTTGAGATTCTTTATGCACTGTCTTATGTATACTTCATTGCAGGGTTACAATGTATCCCTAATGCTATGAGTCAGATCTATTCAGTTTCAGGGACACCTGCAAATATCTTCTTTTATTGCTCTGATAGCAAATGCAATTCTATTCATGCAGAGGCTGAAAGCATTCTTTTGTAATGTGAAGAAGAGATTACAGAAATCAGATCATGTTTAAAGCAACACACCCTCAGTTTCAAATGCCCTGTATTACAAGAAATGATATGTGATTAGCAGCTTAAAACGTAGCTGTAATAATATTCCCTTAGAATAAAAATCTTCACCTGCCCCTGTACAAAACCATGGCTTTAGAGGGAATCTGTAAACCTGTGTTTGCTATGTAATCTGAGGGCAGCAGAATGTAGGCGCCAAGACCGATTCCAGGGATATGTCACTTACTGGCCTGCGTTTTAGGCTATGTGCCCATGTTGCAGAATAGAAGCAGATTTGTCCTCATCAAAACCGCACACCCTTGCCAGGAAAACCGGATGTGTTTTTGACGCGTTTTTCATGCGTTTTTTTCTAAGCGTTTTTTAAGCGTTTTTGAGCACAAATAAAGTTGGGACAAAAAAATCATACCAGTCCATACCAGCCATCATCCAGGAAGACGGAAATGATCTGGGATTCTCGTCTTCCTGGATTATGGGATGGCATGATGGGATGCCCATGATGCCACTTCCTATTTGCTGTAGTTTTGATATACAAAACCGCAGCAAATGCGCTTGAAATCCGCAAACATTTTTAATATTGGCCTTTTTCAAGCATTTCAATACAAGTCTATGGCGGCGATTCTGCAAAAAAAATGAACATGCTTCGTATTTTACCCCGATGCGATTACGCTGCGGAAAAAACACGTAGCATGGACACAGCAATTGCGGAATGCAATTAAAATTAATGGGATGCATTTTGTTAGCTTTTTTTTAACCGTTTCCGCAGTGGAAAAACGCCATGGAAACGCTTAAAAAACGCAACGTGGGCACACAGCCTTACGAATAAAATCAGTGTTTTATCAGCAGGAGATTATCACAACAGGACTAGTTGTCTTGTGCCTCCTGGTCCAATCACACCCCCGCGACTGATTAGCAGCTTTCTGTCAATCAGTGGTGTGAGTGGGGTTATACAGAGCTCAGCGGAAAACTGTGATTCTGTCACAACTGCTGCAACCAGTAAACTAAGTGATACATGGCTGGAATCGGATCTCTACATCAGGCTGCAGCCATATTTCGATTTGATGGGTGCCGCCTTGCTCAGTACACTTGGGAAGCTGGATACAGTCTAGTTGGAATGTGTCCGGAAGTATGAAAATCGCATACAACCATCGTTACCAGTGCTGATACTGGAAAATACTCACACAACACACAGTGTGCGCAATGTGAGGATCCACAAATCTGCAGTCACATAGTGACCTGTCAACCTCCCCACATACTCCCGGCCCCTGTGCCTTGAGATGTGCACAGCCAATATAATGCGTATGTGCGAATTCCAGCTACGTAGATGGCACCGTAGACCAGAGCATTTATGGATCTGTCCTATCTCATCATGGATTTACATTTTCTGCAATTTGCATGCCAAGGAAACCTGACGCCAGACTCCTGAATGTTGAGTAGAGATGTAAATGACTTTTAGTAAAATGTAAACATTTTGTGCTCCTGACCTGGATCTACCCTATTCTCGATGTATTATTATGGGTCTGAAATATGGAGTTGGGTCTGAAATATGGAGTTGGGCCCCTTTTGGCGCCTGCACCAGCCCCCATTCTTCTGTGAACGCTTTCCACAAACCTTTTCTGTGTGTATGTGTAACTCTAACAGATTAGACACTCATTTTTGGGTGTCTCGATGGGTGTTCCAATTCATGCAAAAAGATGTTTAATGGACTTTAATAATCAACACCAGACATATTGAATCTGGTCTTTATTGACTTCATGTTGTGTAAAGGGGCAGAGCCCGCCGGCATAGGAGAGGATCTTCCCCAAACGGTCACCGCATAGAATGGTTCACATTGACCATCCCATGGAAAACGGCCCCATACATTATCCCCCCTACATCCGCTTTGCAGTTAGCACCATGCCCGCAGGTAGGTAACGTTCTTCGGGCATCTGCCCAACCCAGAGTCACCACCACCATGCCAGTTATGTTCGTAATGAAATTACAATGAAGCTTTTGTTTGTATACCCTCCTTTTTTGTTCTTGGTGGTTTCCACATAAAACATAAACTTCATTGCCAAATCTGTTCCGTTAATGTGGTAATATCTGACTTTGAAGAACATGTTCTTGACTGTGAGATGTAAATCTTTCCGTATAAACAAGCACTTCAGCACATACAGACGTACCACGCTATGGCTGCCAAGGGCTCGTAGCATAAATAGAGACGGTTTTATGTGCAGGCCAATCTACATGGTTGGAGTGGAAAATGACAGAGGACCCCTTCCCAATTTCCATTCCCTGGTTTCCTCTAGTTAGATCTAGGAAACTGAAGAAATCTAAGGTTTAAAGTTTAGAGTTCTGCTGTCATTATTTTTTTTTCATCCGAATATATTTATAAAGCCTAAAGGGGGTTATCCACTACTCAGACTACGCCTTCTGAATCTCTGTTTCCCCCAGTAAAATAATAACGCTTATACTCCCCTCCAATGCCGTTCCAGTGGTGTTGGCATTGATACTCCCAGGGCTCTCATGACATTATTATGCAATCCCTGCAGCCAATCAGCACAGGCCTCACTCTCCCTTCCTTAAAATGAGTCAAGACATCTGGAGGAAGCAAGTGAACAGCCGAAGCTCTCACTTCCTCCAGATCCCAATTATGTCCATAGGAGAGGAGAGTGAAGCAAGTGCTAATTGGCCACAGGGGTTGTGTGACATAATAATGTCACGAGAATCCCGGGAGACACCACTGGGACAGCTGTGTCACCTGAGGGGTGTATTAGTGTAATTATTGTACTGGGGGGAAACATAGGGATTCAGAAGGGGTTCTCCAAGTATTGTCTGCCCCTTTTAATTATGACCTTAAATACAATGACTGTGTACGGCACATGGCATTGGAGGTGCAATAACGTCCCTATCCCGTGCACCAGACTCGCCAGGGGGGCGTTCATCTGCCATATTGATAAATCTGGTGTAGGATAAAATTGTTTTTTGCCACATTACTTACAGGAAATCTATCAGCAGGTTTTTGCCATTGAATCCAAGAGCAGCATTATGTAGGGGCAGAGATCCTAATTCCAATGATGTGTTACTTACTAGGCTGTGTGCTGTAGTTTCAATACAGTCATTGTTAAATCAGCAGGAGTTTACCACTGCAGGACTAGGTTTCACATGTCAGGCAGTCCAGCTAATCTGTTTAATCACACCCCCACCACTGATTTGGTTCACTATATATGTCTGGTATTTATGTATAGGCCTGAAATTCACTTTTAAAATGAAAAAGGGTACATTCCTCAGTAGATCCTGTCAATTAATAGCTTTTTCCCATTACAGCTAAGTTACCAGCTGAAAGTCGGCATCATGTACTGCAAAGCGGGTCAGAGCACAGAAGAAGAAATGTATAACAATGAGTCAGCCGGGCCAGCCTTCGAAGAATTCCTTCAGCTCTTGGGGGAACGAGTCCGACTTAAAGGATTCGAGAAGTACAGAGCGCAACTCGATACTAAAAGTAAGAAACCAACTCGTGTTCCGTATTTGGTGTGACCCGAATATGGCTGCCTACAAATGTACTGTACCTGTCCTTCGATATTGTGGGACAGACTTGATCTAAAACTAGTAATACGGAATTTCATTGTTATTGTCGTCTTAGAATATAAGATCAATTACATGATTTAATGAGCACTCCCAGCTTTGAAAGTTCTCATGATAGCCCAAAAGTCTAGCGGTTCTGTTGCTTTTCCACATTGCCATTCTTCTGTTTCGTTGCGTTGGCTATATTGGCATAGTTGGGTGTGAGATTTGTGATTGGAGAAGTAGGTTTGGCCTGTTTCATACCACATTTTTGTGGTGGACTTGTCGTATCTATTTGCACTGTAAAAAAAGAAAAAGCTATTAAGACAGATACGTTTGTGCTTGCATGAAAAAACGTATGTCAAGCTGGTATCATGTTTGTGCACATATCCATTTTGCGCCTTTTTTTTGGTTGTTTCTTCAGGATTCTGGGTTTCTTAAATAAAAAAAAAAAAAGTTTTTTTTATAACATTGCAGTCAGTGGAAGACAAATGCTAACTGTTATGTGTTGTCTCAAATGAATGCAACATATGTTAAAAGATGGGTATTCTTGCTTTAAATAGATCCCTTCACCACATTTTCCATGTTAAACTGGACACATGATATAGTGCCTGCAGGGCGAAATAAAACATTTATTTTTTAAAATTTTGCCTTTCTGTGGCAGAGAGATTAGCAATCAAAGTATTGGTACCTAATGAGTTAACAGACAGCAACTTGGACTTAAAGGGGTTCTCCACTACTCAGACAACCCCTTCTCAGTCCATATGTTTGCCCCCAGTAAAATAATAACACTTATTATAGTCCCCTTTGGTGTCGGCGCTGGCTCTTCCGGGGATCACGTGACATTATGACATTATGTGCCGCGCTGGCTTCACTCTCCGCCTTCGGAGGGTCGTATAAATGTTATTAATTTGTTTTTTGGGGGAAAATACGGATTAAGAAGGGGTTTTCAGAGTAGTGGACAACCCCGTTAAGTGCAAATGGGTGTTAACTCATTAGGTACCAATACTTTGCTAATATCTCCACATTGAAGAGGCAGATTAAAAAAAATTAAAAAAAAAGTTTTATTCCCGCTCTGCAGCCACTATTGTATCAGCTCAGCATAAAAACTTTGGTGAAAGATCCTCTTGACAATGCATCTGTTTGAATCAGTTTTGTTTTATTTTCAAAAGTTTTTCAAAAGTTGCAAAAAGGTGGTGGGAATGGGGTCTAAGAGATTTCTCGTTATTTACAAAACAATTGCTTAAATAAATATTACAAGGAAGCCCATGTTTAAAAAGCCAAACTGAAGAAGGGGTAAATACCACACACCCCCTCCGGAAAGCTTTCTCTCCTTTTAACCCTTTCTTATCCCACCTCCGTTACACAGATAACTGTGCTCATCTACTAGCCTCTTATTCCTGTACAATACCAGCTCCACCTGACTCATAAGGAACGGATGATAAAGCCCACCCATCTGTCTACAAACTCTAGACCACTTAAAAAAAAAACACCCATCTGTCTACAAACTCTAGACCACTTAAAAAAAAAAACACCCATCCGTCTACAAACTCTAGACCACGTAAAAAAAAAATGTGTGATTCATTGTTCCAGAAAGTATTCTCTGGCATTCTGCTCTGTCGATTCAGCGCGTTGGGAACCTGAAATGATTGCGGGGCTGGTTTCTTTTTTTTGCAGCAAACGTTTTAGGCACGGGTCAGCTCACATTTGGAACAGTTCAGCATTAGGCGACCATATTTTCATTTGCCTTTTCCTGGCAACAAAACGCAGCAGCTGTAAAATGTAGACACATTGTAACGAAGTGGATATTAATTGTCTGACACAAAAGCAAGTCAGACTATTTTCACCCAACCTTCCATACTGTCCATTTTTCATGAACCTGTAAAAATAATCTGCATTTTTTAGGCAGTAAAGAAACCAGAACACATTCTTTATAATATACTATTGATCCGTTATACACAGGGCTGCGGAGTCGGTATGCCAAGCTTCAGACTCCTCAATTTCCAAGACTCCCACTCCACCAAAATGGCCTCGGGCTCCGACTCCTGACTCTACAGCCCTGCCAGGGCTGTGGAGTCGGTAAGCCAAACTACCGACACCGACTCCTCAATTTCCATGACACCGACTCCACCAAAATGGGCTCCGACTCTGACCCCACAGTCCTGACAGGGCTGTGTGGTCTGTAATCCAAACCTCCAACTCCGACTCTGGCTCCTCAATTGGCATGACACTGACTCTGACTCCACCAAAATGGGCCCCAACTCCACAGCCCTGGTTATACATATCATTATATTGTCTGATTTGGGACAACATTTTGCACCAGACGCCTGCAGCAATGTACAGTATTTTCCAACAAAATGGAGTAAATAAACCCATTGATCTGTACATATTTTAGCACATGTAGAAGAGACTCTAATCTCCGTCTTTCATACCTATTAGATGTGGTCAATAGCGACTGTGTCATCAATGGCACACGGAGGCAGCGGGCATCCTTTGTCCTCCGTTTGGCAAAGGTTTCCTAGTTAGATAGAAAAAAGGATAAAGTTGTAAAATAAGGTTGGGCAAGTTTAAAAAAATAAAAATAAGTTAACGCTAAACTTAATATGAATCCCAAATGGTTCGGACGCATAATGCAAAAACAAGACCTTAATTGACAATTTAAAAAAAAAAAACCATGGTTGTGGCTACTGAAATGAACAGTAAATCTTCGGGTTGATCATGGACTGTACACTCTAGACTTATGGCGGACAATATTGAATGGTTTGGCTGACAGTCTAGTATGTGTAGGGGCCACCAGCTCTTCCTCAGTAGATGATGTCAGGGAAGATAAGGATCCAGCATGTCCGATTTCATACTACCAATCCCTCTGTTTGATGGGGAGATATCGGTTACCAGAGGAGTTTAGTTTGGCAGTGGCCGTCTCATAAAAAACACAGAGAGTGAGCTCTGCTGTATATATAGGAGTGGGCGAGTTCGCTGCCAACCAAATTGGCTGAGCCATAATTTTGCTGACCGCCATCTAAAATTAATGGCAAGGGAGGCTATGAATTAAAAATGAATAGCCACCAATACTAGATTGGTGAGAGTCCAACCGATCAATTGGATGAGAGGTGTTTGTGGTGGTCCGGTGAGCTGTGCATCCCCCAACTCTGCACTTTTTCATGGTTGCTTGTGTTATGTTTGATGAATCACTGTAGCTTTGTCCAATAAAAAAATAGGATTAAAGGGAATTTGTCAGTGGGATCCACCATCCTAAGTTGCCTATACAGGCATATAAATCATAAGGAACTGAATAACATGATACTATCTGCAATCTGATGTCTTATTCCAGAGAAATCCAAGTTTTTCATAATATTTAAATGAGCTGTTAAGATCTATGGGCCGGACATAGATCTCCCTTCCAGAGCTCATTATAAAAAAAATTCACTGAAAGAGGAAAAGAAAATTAACAATATCACTGGGAGAGAAAAAAACAGCCATACTTGCAATACCATGTCCAGACATCAATGCACAAACAGGATGCAGCGGATCCCCCAAGATAAAATCAGGGGCAACACAGGTGCAAAATACTAAAAACAAGCCACATACTAACCCACCAAACATCCGTGGGGCGGATAGTATTTCAAGTGCACACATGTCTGCATTGGGTGTCGTTCACACCATTGCGTGAGATGCACCTCTATCCGTAAAGCAGCCTATTACCGATGCCCCTCCTATTACATCAGGTGGGCTACCAATACCCTATATGCACCCACAGGCTAGACACCCCACCACTGGAAAGACCTGGCTTGTACCCTGAAAAACAATTGGGCAGAAAAAGATGTAAATAATGAATTAGGTATTTGTCATTATTTTGGCCAAAATATCCAAGCTCGCAACCCACTTCACGGGTCCTCATTTATTTGCGAGTCCTACACTAAACCCTTCTCTAAATTCAAAGCATTCACTGAAAGAGGAAAATAATGTTTTGTGTATTGTAATGTTTGGTAGGTTAGTAAGTGGCTTGTTTTCAGTATTTTGCACCTGTGCTGCCCCTGCTTTTATCTTGGCGGACACGCTGCGTCCTGTTTGTGCAGGACATGGTATTGCAAGTATGGCCGTTTTTTCTCTCCAGAGCTCATTATTAGTGAAAGGAGGCGTTACAAGTGTGAGACATGTAGATCAGGAGAGCAGACTGTCAGTCATTACATGGTAACGCCTGTTTTAATTTATAATGAGTTCTGGAGGCAGATTATTGTGGAGATCTATGTCCGACCCATAGATCTTAACAGCTCATTTACATATTAAAGAAAACTTGGATTTCTCTGGAATAAGACCTCTGAAAGCAGATATCAAGGTATTGTGTTATTAAACTTTTTATGACCTGTATGGCTATATACACAGTGCCTCAAAGTGATTTGTCAGGGTTACCCCATTCCGATCTGATATACTTGATGAATCTTTTATAAAGTCCTGGATGATCCTTTTAAAAGCTAAACTTTCCTGCACTCTTAAGGCCATGTTCACATGTTTTTCTCTCCCATTTTTGGAAAATCAGAGTAAAATTGCCGCGTTATTTCCAGTCATGTGTTCCAGTTACGCTGTGACAGCCGCTGGCTTCCAGATGATTGCTCCTCTGTAGTACTGCGGGCTCCAGACCTGTAACCTCTGATAGATAGCTCTGATTGTTTCCTCACTTTTCATATATGCAGATTAACCGTTCTGCTCATATAAACTTCTGCTCGTCCTTCAAAACTTTTATATGTTGCATGAAGGTATAAAAAGGCATAAAAGGTTTTAAAAGGTATAAAGGTATCTTTAGAAAATACTGCCTGTCAGCATAGACATGCAACGCCAAAGAGGTAGACAATGTGACTGCGCAGTTTCTTATCTTTTCATTCAGCTCCTCAAGGACAGTTCTTTAGGTCCATACATCTAGATGACTCATGGCACGATGGTTGGTACATAGCCCAGGTTCTTCTTTAACAAAGAGTTATGATAGAAGCAAGCAGTCAGTAAATCTGGAGCTCGGTGGAGCATCAGTCTGGATAGAGTATGTGGTGTGCATCCTTACCCCGAGGATACTGCTCCACTCTCAAGATTTCTTTAGGAGCCCCAGGTGCACAACCTAGTGCTTGCTACATTATTCTTTAAATCTCACTAAGGTAGTGGCCAGTGTAAGCAGTATTGCTTGGCAGTCTGGTATTCTATAGTACTTTTCATTCTTCACATATGCAGATTGTCTCACCAGACAGGAAGAAGACAGAAACTCTAGGAACACTTATTGGAAGTAGCAATCCTAAAAGTAAACATCGACCCTCTAACGAGCCTTGCTACATGACATGGAGAAAAGCCGAACCAGAATCTGTTTGCAGATGCCTGTTTCAGGGTGTTACCTCTCCTCAGTGCAAAGCATGAAATCAGTTTTGGCTAGGTGAGAGACCCCTGACTGTGGTCTAAAGGTACCTTCACACGAAACGACATTATAACGATATCGCTAGCAATCCGTGACGTTGCAGCGTCCTCGCTAGCGATATCGTTTCGTTTGACACGCAGCAGCGATCAGGATCCTGCTGTGATGTCGCTGGTCGCTGAATAAAGTCCAGAACTTTATTTGGTCGTCCGATCGCTGTGTATCGTTGTGTTTGAAAGCAAAAGCAACGATACCAGCGATATTTTACACTGGTAACCAGGGTAAACATCGGGTAACTAAGCGCAGGGCCGCGCTTAGTTACCCGATGTTTACCCTGGTTACTAGCGTAAAATGTAAAAAAAACAAACAGCACATACTCACATTGCGTCCCCTGCAGTCTGCTTCCTCCTCTGACTCAGCGCCGCAAAGTGAAAGTGAAAGCAGCACAGCGGTGACGTCACCGCTCTGCTCTCACTGTACGGCGCTCAGTCAGTCAGGAAGTGGACGCAGGGGGACGTGAATGTAAGTATGTGCTGTTTGTTTTTTTTAGATTTTACGCTGGTAACCAGGGTAAACATCGGGTTACTAAGCGCGGCCCTGCGCTTAGTTACCCGATGTTTACCCTGGTTACCAGGGGACCTCGGCATAGTTGATCGCTGGAGAGCGGTCTGTGTGACAGCTCTCCAGCGACCAAACAGCGACGCTGCAGCGATCGACATCGTTGTCGCTATCGCTGCAGCGTCGCTTCGTGTGAAGGTACCTTAAGTCTCAATAAGGGGTCAATATTGACTTATAGGATCGCTACTAGAGTTGAGCGAATATGTTCGGAATCAGTTGCCGGATCTGAATTTGTTATATTGGTACCCTATTTGTGCCGAATTTACGTTTGATGATCGATTCCGAACATATTCATTCTTTTCTACTCCTATTGACTCCAGTGACGTTCAGCGAGTATTGCAAAAACAATATTCGCCACCGATAACAATCGATGTCTGTCTCTGAAGAGACAATTTGCTAATTTAATTTATCAGTAGAGCAAGTGTGATACGTGTTCACCAAAAAACTATTCCCAGTAGTACCAGAAAAACAGTGTCATCCCAGTAGTGGAAGCTTCTGCCATTGGCTTTTTCTTCCTCTGCTATATAAGTGGCCATAGGCGGTAATAGGCTCATATAGTGGAATATGGATGCCAACTCACTGCCCGTCCAATAGAATTTTCACTTTATTTTTTCTTCATTAAGGCTATGTTCCCACAATGAGCATCTGAAGAGTTTTTGATGTTGCAGATTCTCTACACCAATTAAGTTCCTTGCAGATATATATATATATATATATATATATATATATATATATATATATATATATATATATATATATATATATATATATAAATTGCGTTTTTGATACTTTCTGGTATTTGGCATTGACTTAACTTCATTGGTACATTCGTGTGCAGATTGCATGTGTTTTTAATCTTGGATTTTCCGCACCTAATGCAAGTCTATGGGGAAAATCCGCACATAAAACTCGCCAGAGAAATTTACATGTTACACACTGCACAGTGGTCATGAGATTTCTATAAATCCCATCCATTTGCTGGAACAGTAAGACGCTGCAGCAAAACTTACGCCCCATCAAAAACTCATGGTGGGAACTGAACCTGGCTGAAAATTCTTTTTCTGTTCCTGATGGCTCCACATAGCATTCTAGGGTGAGGAATTCCTAAAATCTTCTTGGGCAATTGACAGTATTCGATTTAAATCCTTAATTTACGTGGATACATTTTTTTATGATCTTGTGCTTGTTTGTTTTTCAGCTGATTCAACCGGTACCCACTCCCTTTATACAACTTATAAGGATTATGAAATAATGTTTCATGTCTCTACCATGTTGCCGTACACGCCGAACAACAAGCAGCAGGTGAGCGCATTGTATGTCACATAATACTATTAATGTTATACTGGATTATTGATGGGAGAGTTTCAGGACGGCGGATTAGGACCTGTCGGCTCTCAAGACATTTCTGCTTTAGTGTTCGTCAGAAAATACAAATTGTAGAAAATCTCTTCTCATCATATAATAAATTGCCAATTGGGTGTTACCGTTCCCCTTCTCGGACCCCGTCTTCTATACCTGATATTAAGCCCATCAATTCCCTTGACTGATTTTAGGGAAGAGATGATTAATAATAAGTTATCCAATATTCTCTGATTGTTAGGGGTCAAAATCCCTGGGACCACCAGCAGCACCAAGAGCAGGGATCTGCAACTTAAGAGAGCGGCGTTCTACAGAGCCCTGTCTTGAATGAAGTGGAGGGTCACATGCTCGACCCCCACTTTATTAATAGGGATGTGAGAAATAGCAGAGCATCGTAATGGGCCTTCTCCAGCAGAAACCTTACTGGAATCAGGGTCTCTGTCCTTACATTAGGCTGCACTCTGATTACATGGTAAAACCTGGTGAAAGATTCCCTTTAATGACTGGACAGTGCAAACTGTATGGCAAAGAACAACATAAAAAGACCTTAAAGGGGCTGTCCATGACGCAGCGCCACTAATCAGCTGTTATCACTGTTGGAAGAAGCCGGGTGAAATCAGTGTACAAGTGTTAAACACAACGGCTTTGCACACTATTTAGTCACGGCTTCCGGGTACTGCGCATCACCTCTTATTGAAGAGAATAGGAGCTGATCTGCAGCACCCGGTAGCAGTGACTAAATTGCGCACAGAACTGTGGTGTTTTGGCTCTGTACGCTGTTTATTAACAAGAGGTGATAACAGCTGATCGGAGGGGTATTGGACCCCCACTGTTATATTGATGATCTATCTTAAAGGCTTCCTTAGGCTACAAGTCTGCAGTCACTCTTATGTGACTGCACTCTTGCGAATCCTCATATGCGCACTGTCAGGATCCCCCGAGGCTGGGAGTGGCGGCATGCGGCTGCAAGTATGTGATTTGTGTACATGTGATCACTTGTCGACTAGACGTAAGTGTATTGAGCAACATGTCTAGTCAGAATGTGGCTGGAAGAATGCAAATCACATACTTGCAGCCACATGACTACCCACTCTCGGCGCCAGCACCAAAGAATCCTCATTGTGTGCATGTAAGGATTCATAAGTCTGCAGTCACTTAGAGAGACTGCAGACTTATACCCTTGGGTCTGGACAACCCCTGTAAGACTAAAAAGTAATGGACAACCCCTCTAAACCAGCTGTGATCTGCATGGTATATCTGCGCGTATGAGCCCCACTATAGACAGTGCCTGTGTGATGTGGAATGCATAAACCAAAAAAGGCCATGTTCATACGGTCAGGATTTGGTCAGTATTTCACATCAGTATTTGTAGCCAAAACCAGGAGGGGAACAATGAGAGGAAAAGTATAATAGAAACATATGCTCCACTTCTGCATTTATCACCCACTCCTGGTTTTGGCTTACAGATACTGATGTAAAATACTGACCAAATACTGCTAGTGTGAATGTGGTCTTATATAGACTTTTTTTTTCTCTCTCAAAACTATAAATCCTAATCTTTAAGTAATTGAAGCGTGCAGTAGAAGATGCCAATTGCGTGTATGATCCAGCGATTTCTCATTTGCAAGACGTGAACATCCCAAATAGGAAAGAGACAATAAAGTAATGCTATATTATAGGTAATTATGCAGATCCCACAGCAGTTAAAACCGTCAGCTCCATAGAGAAATAATTACAAGCGCGCTACAGTAAAGTGGTTGGCAGCGCGCGTTACCATAGGAACGGAAGTCTGGGACCCCGCTGCTTGCTTTATGTTCACAAATAGAATCCACTGCTGGCGGAGGAGGATGGGGGGCACGCAGTGTTAAATTGGAAATGCATTATTCATTTAATAGAACATGTTTTCCGAGGTTATGTTTATGGACACGCACTGTTGTACCTCCAGGCATCGGAAAGGTCAGGGGCCGCAGTCTGGGATGATTGAGAGCATTCATTGTTCCTTACCATCTGGGTTCAGGGACCATTGTTTTTACGATTGGTGTGCACATAAACAGTCGAGTCGACAAAGCTAAATTACTAATTTTTTTTGCGCTCCTCCTTATTTATTTTTTTCCCTCCTCCTTTAAAAAAAAAAAAAAAATTAAATCACAAGAATAAAAGGTACTTGCATTCTATTCCATAATGTTTTATTCCAAATTATGGTATTATTACACTATGATTAATGTGCTTTTATAAAAAAAGGACATTTTTACCGGATTTGGATCATTTCACACCCAGACCTTCCTTATTTACAGTATTTATTTATTTATTTTTTTTGGAGGTGGATGCCGGGATCTAGTTTGGGGTTCACTTAAATTATAGGTATTGCAATCAATGACAAACAGGGGGAATCTATGCAATATATAAGTTAACCCTGGATGGGGAAAAAAAAGGTGTTGGTTTGCATCTGTCGCAAACCACATGCATGTATTATTCAGCAGCGCTTTAGCGCCCAATCTACTCCGCTCCCCCGAAATGTGTAAAGCTGTGATTTTCTTTCTAATTGCAGCTGCTGAGGAAGCGGCATATCGGAAACGATATTGTGACAATAGTGTTCCAGGAGCCGGGAGCCCAGCCTTTCAGTCCCAAGAACATCCGCTCGCATTTTCAGCACGTCTTTGTGGTCGTAAGAGCGCACAATCCATGCACGGACTCTGTCTGTTACAGGTATGATTATCGTCTAGGCAGTAATCAATGAGGGGGGCATCATGGCCAGTCCCCTTGAGCGAGCACAGTTTTTTAACCGTTTGCGGTCTCAAACACAGAAAATATGACAGATGTGTAATCTATATTGATTGCCGAGTGCACAACGTGACTGTAAGATGTTCTGACTGCACAATGGCTGTTTTTTTCTAGATCTAAAAGGATCTATATGAGAAATATTTCTTATATTTGGCAGATCAATAAACGATCAGATGCCAAATAATTATCTTTTAGTTTCCTGCAAGCGTCGCGGTTGATTTATTCAATATTTAGTTACGCGCGGGAATCGAAAATATATATTTAAACCATATTGTTGAGATGAATTATTTGTGAGTGCTTGTTTATGTGATGTAGAAACCTGTTAATTAATCCCACTAGTCTGGTCGTTAAGGCCTTTTCTTGCAGCGTGCCCTCCTCATCCATTATCTCAGTTGTGGGCATTATGTTGGCACGTTTTTGTTTTGTCAACTATTAGCATGAAAAATACATAGATCGTATAATTCCGGAACTCGATCATTTTACAAGGTTGTCTTCTAAAAATGTTTTATTTTTCTTTGAATATGTTTTTGTTGGAGAAAATTGCTATGTCTTTCGCTGGGATTTTAATTGCGCTTCTTTGTCGAATTATATTGGTTTGTGGCTTTGTATACATAAAATACATATGCATGTGGTATGGTGTCATTTTTGGCAGTTTTCCATAGACATATCTATAGTATTTAAAAATGCCACTAAGAGGCCTTAAAAAAAATGTTGGTTACATGCAAAAGAAGCGCTATCGCTTTGAAATACATTTTTTTAATGTATTTTAGGATATCGGAGAAAAAGACTGCATGAAAGATGCCTCGGGGTCTGTGCCTACCACGCTAGTTCCGGACAGATTCTGCCTGGAACCTGCTGGAAAAAGCACTAAATAAAATGGCACCAAAAATAATGAATGTATACACAGCACTTTCAAAACCACTTGCTGTGCACATGTTCCCTGTTTTGTCACTTCTTTTAACCATTTCAGGCTTTGAAAGACTTGAAGCGGCTAAAAGAAGTGACCTGTTCATTCTTCTACTGGATTCTGCTTGGAAACGGCCACTGTTATTTATGGAATTAAGAAAAAAAGCTGCTGTAAAAGTCATCTTAATGCAGATGTTGCCTGCGCTTGCTCTGGTATTGCAGACGCTGCCTGCCCCATGATATTGCAAATTCTGCCTGTGCTTACCCAGGTAATGCAGATGTTGCCTGCGCTTACCCTGGTGATCTGGACGCTGCCTGCCGCACCCTGGTAATGCAGAGGCTTCCCTGCCTGCACCCTGGTAATGCAGAGGCTGCCCTGCTCGCACTCTGGTAATGCGGAGGCTGCCCTGCCCGCACTCTGGTAATGCGGAGGCTGCCCTGCCCGCACCCTGGTAATGCGGAGGCTGCCCTGCCCGCACCCTGGTAATGTGGAGGCCGCCTGCCCGCACCCCGGTAATGCTGAGGCCGCCCTGCCTGCACCCTGGTAATACGGAGGCCGCCTGCCCGCACCCCGGTAATGCTGACGCCTCCTGCCTAAACCCAGGTAATGCGGACGCGACCTGCCCACACCCTGGTAATGCAAAGGCTGCCTGCACACAACTTGGTAATGCAGGCTTATATGGAGACTAGGTTTGATTTCTGTGAAATGTACATTCGCGGTCAGCAAAGTAACATCTACTTATCCACCACAATGCACGTTGCCAGACAGTGGATCCCTAGGAAACAGCCTTCTTTCATTTTCTTGCTAAGGAACAGAGGGTAGAGAAGTAGCAAAGCAAGATGGATCCTTTGACCTTATCAATGTCATGAAGGGTCCGCTCATATAGATGTCTTTATTTTTTATTTTTCTTTATCAAATAAAACTTGGGTCCCACCAGGCTCCCATCCTTTGCTTTACATAGAATACTCTATTGGTTCTGATACTTAGGAGTACTTTTTACATGGCTCCGGAGCAAGCGGCCATAAACCCTCTGAGTTAGGACTGTAGCCTTTGCCTTGTGTGTGACCAAGGATCGAGCTTTGCTTCCAGTTTTGCTAATGGGACCTTACATTTTCATGGTAGTCTAAAAGTCGTGGTTAAGAGCAGCCCTTGTGTAATTATGTATATATTTTTATATTTCAGCGTTGCAGTTACACGATCAAGGGATGTTCCTGCTTTCGGTCCACCAATCCCAAAAAGTTTCACCTTCCCTAAATCTACAGTGTTCAGGGACTTCCTGTTAGCCAAAGTTATTAATGCGGAGAATGCTGCTCACAAGTCTGAGAAGTTTCGAGCTATGGCTACTAGAACCCACCAAGAGTACCTGAAAGACCTAGCAGAAAAAAATGTCACCAACACCTCCATCGATTCATCTGGAAAGTTTCCATTCATCTCGCTGGCTTCGAAGAAGAAAGAAAAGGCAAAGCCTTATCCATGGGCTGAACTTTACAGCGCGGGGGCAATTGTCTGGAGCGTCCATGTTGAAGACTTTAGCAATGCTTTGGAGATAGAATGTCTCTTGTGCATCTCAAACGAAATATTGGCTCTTCTTGACCAGGAAACCAAAAATGTGATATTTAACTGCTCAAGTCGAGATGTTATAGGATGGACATCCAACAACGCAACGGTTAAAGTTTTCTATGAGCGAGGAGAATGTGTGTTCATCCGAAGCTACATCAACAATAGCGATGAGATAAAGGAAATTGTCAAGAGGCTGGAAGTAAGAGCCATCTCCAAAGTCGCACATCTCTTAATGTCCGATCATGACCATCGTTTTAATATTTATTCTTTAAATCAATAGTACACATGAAAATAAGCTACTTTGTAATATGTCTTATCTGAGAAATCTGCTTCTTTCTCCTCCTGGATTGATCCTTTCTCTCTCAATTCATGGGTAGAATCTGTCTTCAGTGACTACAGACTTTCCCATTACTTAGAAAGGAGATGACAGTTGGTGCTTTTACATTTCTATGGAGAGGGAGGAGCTAGAAGCCTACTACACAGACATTCTGCTGCAAGGTCTCCTGACAGTTACAGATCTCCATTGAACTGTATGAACACTATCTGTCATCTCCTTTCTCAGTAATGTGAAAATTTATATTGACAAATTTTACCAATGAATTGAATATGCAAATTGCCTCTTCAGAATGAAAGCAGACTTGAACTCTAGCACCACCTATTACAAGTAGAAATCCTGAAAGTCAATATTGACCCTTTACCAAGCCTTATCACATGACTTAGGATAAAAGCCAAAGCCAAGTGTTTCGGGGTGTTTGCTCCTCCTCAGTGCAAAACATGATATCTGATTTGGCTGTATCAGAGTCCTCTGACTAGGGATCAAGGGGTAACATTTCTCCCTTAGAATTGAGAATTATGAAAAAGAAAGATCATTCACGGAGGAGTAAGAAGCAAATTTCTCTAAATGGATAAATCAGAAAGTTTCATATTTTCACATTGGCTATTGATTTAGGAAATAAACATGAAATTGGTGGCTACTCCTAGTCCATAAAGTCTGTTAACAGAGCTGTTTTATGGGGTATTCTGACTTGTCCTATAGATGACGAGTAGATAGTTGGGTCAGCACTAGTACAAGTTCATATGACAAGGTCAGTCTCTTGCCCATCGGTCCTTTTGCCTTCATTTATGTACTGTGCCTTTTTAGCTCCTGTATTCTTGTTCTATCTTTTTGCAGATTGTCACAAAAGGATGCGAGTCAGTGGAAATGACATTAAGGAGGAATGGATTGGGGCAGCTCGGCTTTCATGTCAATTACGAAGGGATAGTTGCTGAAGTGGAGCCTTATGGCTATGCTTGGCAGGCGGGCTTAAGACAAGGGAGTCGTCTGGTTGAAATCTGTAAAGTTGCTGTAGCCACATTGAGCCACGAGCAGATGATCGACCTACTGAGAACGTCCGTAACAGTGAAAGTGGTCATCATTCCCCCACATGACGATGGCATCCCACGAAGGTATTATTTAGGACTTCTTAGTTTTCCTACTTCCTGAGATTGTTCTGCCAACAGGCATCTAATGTACTAGTCCAGCGGAACCCCTTCACCACCTTGAGGTTTTCAGTTTTTGCATTTTAATTTTTTGCTCCCCTTCTTCCCAGAGCCATAACTTTTTTTATTTTTCCATCAGTATGGCCATGTGATGGCATGTTTGTTTTGGGAGGAGTTGTACCTTTGAATGACACCATTGATTTTACCATATAGTGTACTGGAAAATTGGGAAAAAATTTCAAATGTGGTGAAATTGCAAAAAAGTACAATTCCACAATTGTGATTTGTTTCTTTTTTTGTTTTTTTTTACCACATTCAGTAAATGCTAAAACTGACCTGCCATTATGATTCTCCATGTCATTACGAGTTTGTAGATACCAAACGGGGGAGACGCCAATTTTCCCAGACCCATATCGAGAAGAACAGCGGGTTTAAGTTTTTTATATATAAAACATAACTTTTATTCCTATTTATTTAAAAAAACAACCCCCAAATATCTGAAAATGCAAATCAAACTGTGCAATGTAAAGTGCTATGTGCAAGATATGGAAAAAGTGCCTGTTAAAACTTATAGTACCGCTGGAACAACGTTTAGGGGGCTTTTTCACATAACCATATGGTGTCATCTACAAGCTTACCCCTATAAAACAAAAATCTGTTTGGATTTTACATAGGTTATACTACCTTATTAATCTTCTAGGACTCGTATCACATCAAATCCTGTTTACAGATTATTGCACAAATAGGGATGATCTAATAGGGTATACTTTCCCACATATACATTATTTCATTATATCTCCCCATGTGTCAATAACAATAAACAGCAGAAATACTAATATATTGATTAACGTCATTAATTATCATTTGACTTCTTATATACGTTGTTATTCAATCCGGACAGATTGTGGTACATATCAGCGCCCTCATACAAATAGTTTAAAGGGAAATGTTGCATTAATCACATTTCCTTCACACATCTTACCCCAAATAACCACTTGAATACATCTATGCCTCTATACGTTCTTGCATACGTTCTTATTTATGATCAAAAATGGGTTCAGTGTGTATTATATATATTTTTGTTAAACTCCTCTGGATCACCAAGCGTGTCGCTGGATTTAGCCACCGAGTTCATAAGGTGCCGTCTACAGCAATCACCATTTCATATGATGCAGTTATTCGGTTCCCTTCCCATATTATGTCTCCCGACACATTTCATCATACAGATTCTTCAGGGGAAAATGACATCTTAAAAGAATGAGCATAGCCGTGGTGCTCCTCCAGCTACTTGCCTTATATAGATTATGCATGGCTTCTTGCGGTCGCATGTTTCCAGACGCCGGCACTTCCGGTAATTGGGGTGCATGCGCCGTTAGAACCAGACCGCTTACATCACGTCCGGATATTGGAACGCAAGCGGTAAATAGTGAACCGCCAGCGTCATATCCAGTACACGAACATTACCGCAAATTGCGGCCGATCGTGACAAGCGTACGGCCCATGCCTTTCGCTACGAGCCTGTATTATGTGGATATTTGTTATCCTATCAATTTCTTTTATAGTAACAGAATACATCATATTCTGTCTAACGCCTTTTTGGGCATATGCAGATTTTATTCTTCTTTTAAGCTTCACAGTTAATTATTTACTTTATTGGATATGGTCCTACCCGAGGATCCTCTGATTTTAATACCACACAGATCAAAGAGCACCATCTTATACAAAAAAATATGACAAATGAGAGTAAGTAGGGATTTATTTTAGTAAATGCCCTTTAGTAAAAAAAGGAATACAATAAAGAAAGTGATGATACGACAAGCAATAAAAGACCTCAATCTGTTTGCTCGTCGCCTCAAATAGAAAAAACATTTTATAAAAGAGAATAAAAAATGCTGTGCTAAGTTAGGGATTGATGAGAATCTCCTCAGTGATGTGAGATTTCTTTTTCATTTAGAGGATACTGATCCTAATGATATGGGAGCAGGGCCTTTTACAGGCCTCAAAAGTAAGCGTAAACATATGCCACCTATCACAAGTGATGTAAGTACAGTAGATGTTTTCTTGAATTTAGTATCTAGGGATATAATGGAATTTGAACAAAAAAGTAAAAGGAATTTCCACAATTTGACTAAAATGGAGATGGAGGGTTTGTGCGAACTCGAAAAAGATAACAGTAGAGTGTTTAAGCCTTCTGATAAAGGGGGTAACATAGTGGCGATGGATGTATCACAATACAAGACCCTTTGTTACTCCCTTTTACAGACAGAAATGGGCTATGAGAAACTTGAAAAAGATCCAACAGCTGTATACCATAAGGAATTGAAGGAATTAATATCAGAGGCCTTCAGAAAAAATTTAATTGACAGTAACGAGAGAGAGTACCTTTTGCCAAGTCATCCGGTAGTGGCAACTTTTTACTGTCTACCAAAAATCCACAAAGGGATCAATCCCCTAATGGGACGACCTATCGTCTCAGGTATTGGTAGTTTAACACAAAATCTTGGCCAGTATGTAGACAGAATTCTGAGACCATTACCTCATTAAGCTCCTATATGAGAGATACGACAGACCTCCTCCTGAAACTGGATAATATAGAACTTGATAGGGACATGATCCCATGTTCTATTGATGTAGAGGCGTTATACTCTTCGATCCCACCCAATAAGGGTATAATGGCTGTGGACTACTATTTGAAAACAAGGGGTCGGCAATTCACTGACCATAATTATTTTGTCATTCAAGCGCTTGAGTTTTGTCTCACCAAAAATTATTTTCTCTTTGACAATAAGTACTTCCACCAGCTCAGGGGCACAGCTATGGGGAGCCCATGTGCTCCCTCGTATGCGAATTTGCTCCTGGACTGGTGGGAGGAAAATGTCATTTTTGGGGAAACCACGTCTATGGCTGAAGAGAATATCGTACTATGGTTACGATATATAGACGATGTGTTTGTGATATGGAGAGGAAGCGAAACCAGTTTCAGTAATTTTGTAGTGGGTCTGAATTCTAACGACCTGGGGTTACGCTTCACACACGAAACTAATATCTCCAGCCTCCCCTTTTTGCATATTTTGATTGAGAGAGGAAGAGAGGGACAACTGATAACAAGCACCTATAGAAAACCTACGGCATCAAATTCCCTCCTGAGATGGGAGTCTAACCATCCAGCCCCCTCAGGAGAGGTATCCCGAAAAGTCAGTACCTTTGGGTACGGAGAAATTGCTCAGATCTTGATAGGTACAAAAAGCAATCAAAGGGAATGTTTCCAGGAACGGGGTTACCCAGATAAAGTCCGGACGTGATGTAAGCGGTCTGGTTCTAACGGCGCATGCACCCCAATTACCAGAAGTGCCGGCGTCCGGAAACATGCGACCGCAAGAAGCCATGCATAATCTATATAAGGCAAGTAGCTGGAGGAGCACCACGGCTATGCTCATTCTTTTAAGATGTAATTTTCCCCTGAAGAATCTGTATGATGAAATGTGTCGGGAGACATAATATGGTAAGGGAACCGAATAACTGCATCATATGAAATGGTGATTGCTGTAGACGGCACCTGATGAACTCGGTGGCTAAATCCAGCGACACGCTTGGTGATCCAGATGAGTATAACATAAGTACCGTATATATAATACACACTGAACCCATTTTTGATCATAAATAAGAACGTATGCAAGAAAGTATAGAGGCATAGATGTATTCAAGTGGTTATTTGGGGTAAGATGTGTGAAGGAAATGTGATTAATGCAACATTTCCCTTTAAACTATTTGTATGAGGGCGCTGATATGTACCACAATCTGTCCGGATTGAATAACAACGTATATAAGAAGTCAAATGATAATTAATGACTTTAATCAGTATATTAGTATTTCTGCTGTTTATTGTTATTGACACATGGGGAGATATAATGAAATAATGTATATGTGGGAAAGTATACCCTATTAGATCATCCCTATTTGTGCAATAATCTGTAAAGAGGATTTGATGTGATACGTGTCCTAGAAGATTAATAAGGTAGTATAACCTATGTAAAATCCAAACAGATTTTTGTTTTATAGGGGTAAGCTTGTAGATGACACCATATGGTTATGTGAAAAAGCCCCCTAAACGTTGTTCTAGTGGTACTATAAGGCTGTGTGCACACGTTGCAGATTTTTCACGTTTTTTCGCTATAAAAAACGCATACATTATGCATCCCATCATTTAGAATGCATTCCACAATTTTTGTACACATGATGCGTTTTTTTCCTTGAAAAAAAAAAACGCATTGCGGTAAATAACGCAGCATGTTCATTAACTTTGAGGTTTTTTTTGCGGATTTCCCACTATATTATTGCATTGGGAACCTCCGGAAAAATCCGCAAATAAAACGCACCAGAAACGCGAGAAAAACGTGCAACAAACGCGTGCGAATTTCTTACAGAAAATGTCCTGTTTTGCTCAGGAAATTTCTGCAAGAAATCCTGAACATGTGCACATAGCCTAAGTTTTAACTGCCACTTTTTCCATATCTTGCACATAGCACTTTACATTGCACAGTTTGATTTGCACTTTCAGATATTTTGGGGTTGTTTTTTTTTAATAAATAGGAATAAAAGTTATGTTTCATATATATAAAAAACCTAAACCCGCTGTTGTTCTCAAAAATTTTTGGTTTTGGTTGAATCAAAGCCCTTGCTAAAAACCAGACCCATATCGCCTCCATTTGTGGGGATGTGGGGCATAATTTTTTGCGCTGAGCTGATGTTTTTATTGGTACCATTTTGGTGTAGATACAATGTTTTACTGTTGCATTTTATCACAATATTTCAGCGACCAAAAAAAAGTAATTCTGGCATGTTGATTTTTGTTCTCGCTATACCTTTTACCTTGATAAATCGGGCGATTCAGAATTCAATGATACCAAAAATGTGTAATTTTTATTGTATTATTTTGAGGAGAGGGATTTGAACCTTTTTTTTATATATATATTTTTATTTGTAAACTTTTTTTTTATATAGTTTTTACTTGATTCAAGTGTCTCCTTGGGAGATTTGAAGCTGCGATCTTCTGATCGCTTGAGATGAGCAGAAGGGCTCATCTGCTATGAACGCTGGCCACTAGGGGGCGGCAATAGCAAATCAGCAATGACCACAACAGGGGTCTTCTGCACACCCCAGATTGTAATGCCACCCATGATCATGTTGCAGGGGCATAGACAGGCGGAGCTAGTGACGCGCTTCCTCATGTTAAATGCCGCTGTCGGAGATTAACAACGGCATTTATCATAAATCTACCAAAAAGTGTGAATGGACACCAAAAAATATTCCATAAAAACTTATTTTAGTATTACAACGGAGATAATAATTGTCTATTATTATTGTCTCTAGACAGAGTAGAATGCATATATAGAGGGGACACAGTCCTGTATGAAAACACCACATAGAAACGTGTATGAGGTGGGTATATAAAACCTTGATGTTCAGTCTGCAATTCTATCACAATTGCTTTACCCAGTAAACTAAGTGATACATGTCTGGAATCTGGTTATCTGCCCCTACATAATGCTGCTGTCAGATCAGATAGCAAAAACCTGCAGACAGATTCCTTTTTAAAGGGGTTTTCCGGTTTTCAGTAAACCATTGTCCTCAGGCACAGTTTAGGGTTAAAAAAAGAAAAACTGCTTTACTCTCTCTCCCTTGGTCCAGGGCTGTGTCTCTGCCGGTTACATTAGTAGAGCAGCTTAGCTCAGTGATTGGCTGCAGCACTGTCAGCATGACGTCAGTGCTGCAGACAAACAGCGGACACTTGGCGCTGGGTGCAGGGAAGTAAGGTAGGTAGATATTTTTTTCTGCACTGCATCTGGGGACAAAACTTTACTGAAACCAGAAAACCCCTTTAAAATGGCCATAGGAATAATCTTATGTCTAGGTTATTTCACAACCGCCAAGGACATTACTTCTGGATTTACAGAGAACTCCGAAGTGACTCTCTGAGGCCGAAGAAAACACCAGCGCGGAGCTTTAATGGAAGAAGTAATATTCCTCTGAGTGTAGAGTCAAGGAGCATGATGCATTTTGACGATCTCTTCTTGTTACCCAGCAGCATCATCAGGGAGGGGGTAGTTCTCCGCTATCTGGGTGATATATATATATATTTTTTAAGATCCATCTGTAGTAAGATCCATCTGTAGAAGATGTAATAAAACCTGAACTGAAGTGTCATTAGTATTCCGTGTCCTTAGGGCTTTCTGCAGTAATTACAGGTAGATCTAGGGGGATTTCGCATCTCATAATTTACTGTACAAACTCCACAACTCGGTTGTGTAAAATCTGCTCCTTCCTCTCCATTTATCATAGTGCGGACTCTGTGCTAGCAAGTAATATCACCCTGTCGAATGCCTTTAACTCCTTAACGACCGCCGATACGCCTTTTAACGGCGACCGTTAAGGACACTTACTACTTTTTAACACCACTGAGAAATAAGTGTATAGCGCTCTCCAGCATTGGAAAATCTCTGGGATATCGGCTGCCAGGGGTAGCGGAGACCCCGGCGAACATGATTCGGGTCGGTCTTTACCGTCCACTGTCATGTGATCGCTTTTTTCACTGAATAACAGCGATCACAAAAAAAGTCAGATTTTTCCATTCATTTCTCTCTCCTCTGGTATGATCTAGCATATCAGAGGAGAGAGAAATTGAGTACCCCGGTACGTCTGCCATCCTGCTCCCTTCCCCAGCCCTTCATGTCACCTTCCTGGAAGAAAATGGTGGGCGCACCCCGGCATCTGCAGGCCAGTACCCGGCAACAATAGGTGATTTTTCCTATTGATTCATTTTGATCACTGTGAATAGGGTTGGGGTTAGGGCTGGTTATGGTTGGGTTTGGGGCTGGGTTTGGGGTGGGTTTAGGGTTGGGTTTGGGTTTAGGGCTGGGTTTGGGTTATGGTTGAGGTTAGGGCTGGGTGTGGGTTAGGTTTAGGGTTGGGTTTAGGGCTGGGTTTGGTTTAGGGTTGGGATTGGTTTAGGGTTGGGATTAAGGCTGAGTTGGGGTTAGGGCTGGGTTGGGTTTAGGGCTGGGTTAGGGTTGGAAAGAATAAGGTATTGCGCTAAACCAACTAAAACAAGCTTATGATATGGGTTTTGCAAAACCCTATTACACCCACAGACTACCGATGATGGAACTGCCAGAGCTGATAACAATCATATATAGGGGTAGTGTTAAACACTTACTCGTTAACTGAGTCGTGGAAGATGGTGCCAATCGGTGTTACAGCCTGCGGGTGTTAGTGGTCCTGTGATTTAGTGTACTTCCCAACCCCTGTCCTGTTTAGTGATCCTGTGATTTATTGTACTTCCCAACCCCTGTCCTGTTTAGTGGTCCTGTGATTTAGTGTACTTCCCAACCCCTGTCCTGTTTAGTGGTCCTGTGATTTAGTGTACTTCCCAACTCCTGTCCTGTTTAGTGGTCCTGTGATTTATTGTACTTCCCAACTCCTGTCCTGTTTTGTGGTCCTGTGATTTAGTGTACTTCCCAACCCCTGTCCTGTTTAGTGGTCCTGTGATTTAGTGTACTTCCCAACCCCTGTCCTGTTTAGTGATCCTGTGATTTATTGTACTTCCCAACCCCTGTCCTGTTTAGTGGTCCTGTGATTTAGTGTACTTCCCAACTCCTGTCCTGTTTAGTGGTCCTGTGATTTATTGTACTTCCCAACTCCTGTCCTGTTTTGTGGTCCTTTGATTTAGTGTACTTCCCAACCCCTGTCCTGTTTAGTGGTCCTGTGATTTAGTGTACTTCCCAACCCCTGTCCTGTTTAGTGATCCTGTGATTTATTGTACTTCCCAACCCCTGTCCTGTTTAGTGGTCCTGTGATTTAGTGTACTTCCCAACCCCTGTCCTGTTTAGTGGTCCTGTGATTTAGTGTACTTCCCAACCCCTGTCCTGTTTAGTGGTCCTGTGATTTAGTGTACTTCCCAACCCCCGTCCTATTTGGTGGTCCACTTATTTAGCGTTTCTTCCAAACCCCCATCCTATTTGGTGGTCCACTTATTTAGCATTCTTCCTACCCCCCGTCCTGTTTGATGGTCTGGTTTTTTGAAGTTCTTCCAATCCTGTCTGTGTCTAACTAAATACTTGTTTTTTAGAGGCTGCTCAGAAACCTACCGCATGCCAACTGTGGAGTACAAAATGACGGAAGGCATCCCGTATGAACTGAAGTTTCCGTTCAGAAACAACAACAAATGGCAAAGAAACACAGGGAAAGGAGAGGCCGCACAACTGCGACAGATCCCTTCTCAGCTTCAGAGTCCTGTCTCATCAAGAGTCTCGTCTGTTAAAGGAGATGGGAAGATGCAGACCCCAGAACGTTCCGCCAACATTCCACGGAGCATTTCCAGCGATGGTCGTCCACTGGAGAACAAGAGGTAAGGCACAAGTTGCAGACAGTGGAATGATTACTATTCTAATGGAGAAAGAATATGGGGTGAAGGGGATAGTAGATTTGTGGCAGAAATTGTCCTGTTCATCAGAGTTGGGAGCGAGCAGAGAAGCATGAGTCTGCCGCTGTAACTACTCTATACAGATGAATGGATCTGATTTTCAGTTTCTGCAAAAAAAACTGCTGCATGTGAATATAACCTTACCATGTGTATTCAAACTGAATTCTTATGTTGGCATGCGAGAATTACAGAAACCATCTTCAAGTAATACAGATGCACAAACTTTTTTTTTTTTATTTTAATTTTTTTTAAAACTAATGCTGCAAGTGAAATCTAATCTAATGACGTGTCGTGTATTAACATTGGCGATGGTGCAGGCACAGGCCTCACCCCCATAACGTAGAACTGCACCACTTTCATTTTGGATCATGTAACGCCCTCCACTAACTTCCATGCTGCTAACATCTGGGGTACGCAGGCCGGACCTCTCGTGCTCTGTCCAATAAACGTGTCTTGTCTGGTTTGAATAAGGCTGTCTCCGGCGTCTGAGATCTATGTCTCTGTTTCATCTGTCGCTATCGGAAGATCCCAGCAGTGTCGTAATTCTCCCAGCAATCTTTCTACCTCCAGCGATACTGGCTCGAGTGGAGGCTCCAGACACAGGCAGAAATCCATGCCCGAAGGGTATGTCTCTCCTCCTTGTTATCATTGTGAACATCAAGCCATTTTGGCTTTTGGATAAATTATAATATTGGTCTCAGTTCTTGCAGATTTTGGAAAGCTGCTCTGAGTATCCCATCGCTTTCCCAGATGTGTGGTTTTATTGCTGGACATGTTATTGTGGTGTAACTTAAAGGGGTTGTCCAGTACTTTAATATTGATGGCTGTCCTTAGTGTAGGTCATCAATACCAGATCGGTGGGGGGTGCGACACCTGGTTGCCCCCATGATCAGCTCTTCTGATGCTGTCAGAGCCATGATGTGATCAGTTTCGGAGTGGAACTGCATAGTGGTCGCAGCGGAGTACTGCAGATCCACCCCTATTCATTCGGATAAGGGCAGATCTGGAGTATCGGCTCACGGCCGCTGTGCAGATCCCACAACTGATCACATTTAGCCGCCGACCGCATTGGAAACAGCTGCTCAGCGGGGCTAACGGGTGTTGCACCCCCATCGATCTGGTATCATATAAAAGTACCAGTTAACCCCTATAAGTCCTACATAGTTAAAGGGATTGTCCACGTCAGAGTATTTCTTGTTAATTTCAAGGTACTCTGATTTGTATGAGTCTGCCAGCTATCTGCTGTAATCGGAGAGTTAACCTTTAAGAAATATTCAGCGTCACTTATCAGTACAACAGGAGAAATGTAGCCTTACATGGTTCCGATTACCATTAAAGGGCTATCCCTCGAATCCACACGCAAGATGGGTCCTCCAGTAAGATAGATGCTCAGACTTATTGATGTTGGTCCTGAATGAGTTCCACCTCCCACATTATAAACGCAATATGCCCTAATAATGCATAGAAAAGTAAGGTTTCAAAACAAGACAATCCCTTTAAAGTGCTTTTCCTCCAAACAAACGGTTAGGTTGCAGTATAGGGGAGAGTGTAGTTGTGGCATTATCTCCGTAGCACTTTGCAGTTTCCTATAGGAAACTTGGGAAAATTGCACTTTTTATTTCTTTTTTACAATTCCGCATTCCCAAAGATGTTGGATCATAATGTCTAGTCTCTATAGCTCTCATGAGGCTTGCTTAGATTCTTCTGACCCATGTTAGGGTTTTATTACCATCAAAGTGTGTTCTAATGCGATCCTGTACTATACCTCGTCAGCTGCCGGAAACAGAAATCACAAGTTGATCCAATATAAGAAGGCATCACTATAAGATTTGTGGATCCCCAAAGATAATTTGATTAGATCCATATAAAGTGCAAATGTATAATATGCTGTATATGTATGTATTTAAAATGGCTATTGTTGAATAATGAATCTTTCTGAAACCTTCTATTATATTGTTTTCCACGTTTTATTTCCATTGTTTGATCACATTCAAGCTGTCAGTGAATGGAAACAATCTCGGTTACATCCTTGGCTGACAACTGTCCAGACCTCATTGTGCTCAGTTGAGTTTTCAGCAGTCTCGCCTATGCAGTTCACATGTTCAGTAGTTATTTATTTACCTTTTTGGGTCAGTTTTGCGTTAATAAAAAGCAGAAATAAAATATTCAAGTAGAGAATCCATTCAAAGGGGAGAGAAATGTCACAAAATATCTTCAGTTTGCCCAACAGCTGTTTTTTAGCTGAATCAAACTCCGTGGACGGCACAACTTGTTTTGTTTTTTTATTACGGTATATTTGTCCGGTCAAAAAAAAAAAAAAAAACAGTAAACAGAGCTAGATCTGATATCTTTTTTTTTTTTTGTCTTTTCTTTCTTTAAACAATGAAGTCTATGGGAAATGGATCCTAACAGTTGGTTTCAATTTTGCATTCATTCTTGTCTTCTTTATAATAGCTCCGGATCCTTATCGAACGTGTGACAACTGGACATGTGAACTCCCAGCTGACAAATGTCACCCACATTGTTACATTGTATCCCACTGTTATGCTTTTAGAGGATTGACTGACTAGGCTGGATACAGTTGTCGCAAAATCTACGCAGTGACCAGTATTGGGTACATTAAAGGGGTATTCTCAAGTTTGGAAATTATTCCATAAGATAGGCCATAACTTACTGATCACAGGGGTCCGACCACTGAGGACCCCCAGCAATCCCAAGAAAGGGGGCTCTTATGTGAATGGAGTTTTGATGTATCATGCACACTGGCGCTCCATTCTTTCTTATGGGAGTGCTAATGACCTGCCTAGTACAGCACTCAGGAGGGTCCCATAGGTCGGACCCCCAGCTATTGGGAATATATCCTCCATCCCATTGATAGCGAATCACTTTCAAGCTTGCAAATACCCCTTTACATTTTTATATAGCACAGCCACGTAGTATATAGCACAGCCACGTAGTATATAGCACAGCCACGTAGTATATAGCACAGCCACGTAGTATATAGCTCAGCCCACGGAGTATATAGCACAGCCACGTAGTATATAGCACAGCCCACGGAGTGTATAACAGCCCACATAGCATATAACACAGCCACGTAGTTTATAACAGCCCACGTAGCATATAACACAACTCACGTATATAACAGCCCACGCACGCAGTATATAACACAGGCCCCGTAGTGTACAACACAGGCCCCGTAGTGTACAACACAGGCCCCGTAGTGTACAACACAGGCCCCGTAGTGTACAACACAGGCCCCGTAGTGTACAACACAGGCCCCGTAGTGTACAACACAGGCCCCGTAGTGTACAACACAGGCCCCGTAGTGTACAACACAGGCCCCGTAGTGTACAACACAGCCCACGCAGTACATTGCACAGCCCACGTAGTATATTGCACAGCCCACGTAGTATATTGCACAGCCCACGTAGTATATAGCACAGCCCACGTATTACATTGCGCAGCCCACGTAGTACATTGCACACCCCGCGTAGTACATTGCACACCCCGCGTAGTACATTGCACAGCCCACGTAGCACATTGCACAGCCCACATAGTATATTGCACAGCCCACGCAGTATATAGGAATGTGGGCATCATATCCCTGTTTAAAAAAATAAAATAAAAAATAGTTATATACTCACCTTCCTTTGGCCCGAATCCAGGCGAAGCGGTTACCAACGCTCCTCGTGTGCGCCGGTCCCAAGAGTGCATTGCGCTCTCGCAAGATGATGACGTAGCGAGACCGCTACGTCATCATCTCGCGAGACCGCAATGCATGGAGCGGTCACCGGAGCGTCGCGAGGAGCGGGAAAGACCGGTTCTGGATCCGAGGGGCTGACGGACGGTGAGTATATAACTATTTTTTATTTTTTTTTAATTATTTTTAACATTAGATCTTTTAACTATTGATGCCGCATAGGCAGCATCAATAGTAAAAAGTTGGTCATACAGGGTTAATAGGAGCGATAACTGAGTGCGTTACACCGCGGCATAACGCGGTCCGTTACCGCTGCCATTAACCCTGTGGGAGCGCTGACTGGAGGGGATTATGGAGCGGGCACTGTCTGTGGGGAGGAAGGAGCAGCCATTTTGCCGCCGGACTGTGCCCGTCGCTGATTGGTCGTGGCCGTTTTGCGACGACCATCGACTTGGATTTCCATAACAGACAGAGGCCGCGACCAATGAATATCCATGACAGACAGAAAGACAGACAGAAGGACAGACAGAAAGACGGAAGTGACCCTTAGACTATTTTATTGTAGATAGATATGATAGATAGATATGATAGATGGATAGATAGATTGATACGATGGATGGATAGATAGATAATACCAAGCTCGATGTTTAGTAATAAATATAATAAAATGGTACATAAAGGCATCTTAATATTCAGCACTGCCAACAGCACTCGGGAGCGGAGCGTGCTGTTGCATGTATTTCTTTGCTGCTGCAAACTCTGCTCCTGATAACCGGCGGCAGTGCTGGGTATTAAAATGCGAGACACGTCCGAGTTTCTCGCATGTGTGATCCCGGCCTTAAAGGCAATATCTGTTTAATTTGAAAAAAAAAATTGCGTGGGCTCCCGCGCAATTTTTTGCGCCAGAGAGGGAAAGCCAGCGACTGGGTGACCGATGTTTGTAGCCCGGGAAGGGGTTATTACCCATGGATCTTCCCGGGCTATGAATATCAGTCCGCAGCTGTATATTTAGCCTTTACTGGCTATTAATATAGGGGGACCCCCCCCAAAAAAAAAAAACACAAAAAAAACAACAAAATGTCGTGGGGTTCCCCTATAATTTATAGCCAGAAAGGCTACGCAGACAGCTGCGGGCTGCTATTCATAGCCTAGGAAGGGACCATGGATATTGGCCCCTCCCTGGCTACAAATACCAGCTCCCAGCCTCCTCAGAAATGGCACATCTGTAAGATGCGCCAATTCCGGCGCTTAGCCTCTCTTCCCACTCCCCTGTAGCGTTGAGATATGGGCTAATAAGGGGTTAATGTCACCTTTGTAAGGTGACATAAAGCCGGCTTAGTAATGGAGAGGTGTCAATAAGATACCTATACATTACTAATCCTATACTTGTTAAAGGGTTAATAAAACACACACACATGCAGAATAAAGTATTTTAGTGAAATAAAACACCACACAGTTTTGACCATATTTTTATTGAACTGGTAATCCAAGCGAAGCCCTCGTCTCCTAAAAAGAAAAGTAATAAACCAACAGTATACTCCCTTTGTCCGACGTAGTCCTTAATAACGAGTGTCCCACGACGAGTCTAGCTCTGCTACATCTGGATGCCTGACATCCACACATAGCAGAGCCTCTAGATGATCGCTGGAGATAACTCTCCAGTAGTGATGAGCGAGTATACTCGTTGCTCGGCAGAGGCGTAGCTAGGGTTGTGGTTCGGGGGGGGCGAAACTTCTGAGTGGGCCCCTAACCAGGTAACCTTGATTACAATTCGGTGACGCGTCCTAATACTGGAAGAGAACCTCAGCTGATGATAGCGCTGTTACTGAAGATAATCTCTATATAAAGACCAACATGGATATTATCGCCATATGGTCAGTGGTAGATATCAGCCCTACAGAACATATAAGAGATCACAGCACAGTAACAGATAATGTCTTACCCCTGACGTCCTTTCTGATGGCTAATTTTTCCCGTCTTTTCCATCTGGCCCAGACCGACATGACAACTTCTTCCAGCCAGGACTCGTCTGCAGAGAATACAACAAAGACACATTTCACTTCTCAAATTCCAGCTCCATCACAGCTATTCCCAACCTGCACAAACTCCTCATCCTGCTGATA
Source organism: Ranitomeya variabilis (assembly GCF_051348905.1). Classification (NCBI taxonomy): domain Eukaryota; kingdom Metazoa; phylum Chordata; class Amphibia; order Anura; family Dendrobatidae; genus Ranitomeya; species Ranitomeya variabilis. The sequence continues at coordinate 646,388,847 of NC_135232.1, read as the reverse complement.
CCCCAATACTGAGCCGCTGCTGCCGTATGTGCCCCTATTACTGCCCCTGATACCCCAATACTGAGCCGCTGCTGCCGTATGTGCCCCTATTACTCCACCTGATAGCCCAATACTGAGCCACTGCTGCCGTATGTGACCCTATTACTGCCCCTCATACCCCAATACTGAGCCGCTGCTGCCGTATGTGTCCCTATTACTACCCCTGATACCCCAATACTGAGCCACTGCTGCCGTATGTGTCCCTATTACTGCACCTGATACCCCAATACTGAGCCGCTGCTGCCGTATGTGTCCCTATTACTGCCCCTGATACCCCAATACTGAGCCGCTGCTGCCGTATGTGTCCCTATTACTGCCCCTGCTGTGTGGTTCTCTGTGCCCTCTAAATTCTAAAGCACCCCTCTATAATATAGTAATGCCGGGTGCAAGTGCCCTAGAAAACAGTGCCCATATTTTGCCCCCTAGAAAGTAATAATGCCCTGTGTGCCCCTTTGATAGCCACAGTAACCTGAGTTCCCCTATAACAAGAAGTGCCCACTTTACATTTAATAATGTCCCGAGTCTCCCCCTGTACACATTATGATGCTCTTATACACAGTATAATGCCCCCTCACTGTACAGTACCACCCACACAGAATACTGACTCCTTAGTAAGCCTCCAAACTGTTTCATGGCTCCAACAATGTATCATGACCCCCACACTGTAATCTCCACACTGTATGATGGCCCCCTAGATAGCCTCCATAAACATTAAAACCTACAAGAGAAAAAAAAAGTAAGCAAAAACCCTGATATAACTAAGTAAAAATGCAAAAGTGCATTTAAATAGCACAGAGTTTTTAGTAATACTGTTTTTTGAACAAAAAACAGTATTACTAAAAACCGTGTCATTTAAATGCACTTTTGCTTTTTTACTTAGTTATATCAGGGTTTTTGCTTACTTTTTTTTCTCTTGTAGGTTTTAATGTTTTGTGGCCAATGTGAACATGCGTTTAACCTCTGCATGTGTACCAACTCAAGCTAAGCTCAATATTTGTGGGTTTTTTTTAGCCTCCATATATAGTAGCATAATGCGCCAAATAGTCCACAATATAGTATAATGCACTCCCCATAGACAGACTCTATAGCATAAGGCAGCCCCCATAGGCAGACAATGTAATAAGTCAGACCCTGTAATAAGTCAGCCCCCATAGTCAGACCCTGTAATAAGTCAGCCCCCATAGTCAGACCCTGTAATAAGGCAGCCCCCATAGTCAGACCCTGTAATAAGGCAGCCCCCATAGTCAGACCCTGTAATAAGGCAGCCCCCATAGTCAGACCCTGTAATAAGGCAGCCCCCATAGTCAGACCCTGTAATAAGGCAGCCCCCATAGTCAGACCCTGTAATGTCAGCCCCCATAGTCAGACCCTGTAATAAGGCAGCCCCCATAGTCAGACCATGTAATAAGTCAGCCCCCATAGTCAGACCCTGTAATAAGGCAGCCCCCATAGTCAGACCCTGTAATAAGGCAGCACCCCCATAGTCAGACCCTGTAATGAGGCAGCACCCCTATAGTCAGACCCTGTAATAAGGCAGCCCCCACAGTCAGACCCTGTAATAAGGCAGCACCCCCATAGTCAGACCCTGTAATAAGGCAGCCCCCATAGTCAGACCCTGTAATAAGTCAGCCCCCATAGTCAGACCCTGTAATAAGTCAGCCCCCATAGTCAGACCCTGTAATAAGGCAGCCCCCATAGTCAGACCCTGTAATAAGGCAGCCCCCATAGTCAGACCCTGTAATAAGGTGGCATATCCCCATAGGCAGACCCTGTAATAAGGTGGCATATCCCCATAGGCAGACCCTGTAATAAGGCGGCAGATCCCCATAGGCAGACCCTGTAATAATGGGGCAGATCCCCATGGGCAGACCCTGTAATAAGGCGGCAGATCCCCATAGGCAGACCCTGTAATAAGGCAACAGCACCCATAAAAAATAAAATAAATACTCTCCTGACAGCGGGCGCCGGGCAGTGATGTCATCGCGCCCGCTGTCAGTGTCGGCGAAGTCAGACGCCGACACTGACAGGGAGATGAGATCAATGTGATCAGCTGTATCTGCTTAATGCCGGTACAGCTGATCTTCCGATGACTGTGGGGGGCCCGCTGCTGGCATCGCCCCCCCGCCTGCTCAGGGGCCCCATAACGGCAGAGCAGGGAGATCATTTCTCCCTGCTCTGCTGCAGAATGTAACTGTATCGGCGTGCTGTGCGCGCTGATACAATTAAGTAGCGTAGCTCCGGGTGGGCCCCCTCAGCACCGAGCCCGGGGCGCCCGCACCCTTTGCCCACCGGTAGCTACGCTACTGTTGCTCGGGTGATCTCCGAGTATTTGTCGGAGATATAGTTTTCATCGCCTCAGCAACATGATTTATGACTGCTGGACAGGCTGAATACATGTTGGAATTCCCTAACAAACAGGCATTCCTCACATGTATTCAGCGTATCTGGAAGCCATAAATCATGCAACTGAGGCAATGAAAACCATATCTCCGAGTAATAACAAATACTCGGAGATCACCTGAGCGTGCTCATCACTACTCTCCAGCGGTCACCTACACTGCAGCCTTCTCACAATCAGCTGACCGTGATAACCAGACTAGTGACCGGAGGTAAACCCCGGTCACGTGCACGGCAGTTCTCGCCATAACATAAGTTGTCGCAAGAACTGCAGTGGACGCGTACCTCCGGTGATGGGACAGGTAAGCCCGCATGTAAATTAGGAGCCATGCGTAGTATGCTGCGTTTACGCACTTACTACACTTGTGACTAATCATTAGATGTGGTTTTACTGCATCTAATGATTATTATATATGGGTAATTTACGGTGCGGCGATGGAGCGTCGCTGCATTGTAAACAGACATGCTGTGTTCTGAAAAGACGCTCCGCATGTCCGTTTACGCGGGTCTGCCGCCTGCGTGTTTTCACGCATAGTGGAGACGGGGTTTCAGGAAATCCCCTCCACTTTGCTGTAACATCTGGACGCTGCTGCTTTGACGCTGCGGCTCTACGTAATTCTGGTGTTTCTAATTTTTTTCTCGCTACGCCGTTTAGCGATCAGGTTAATCCTTTTTTTTTTATTGATAGATCAGGCGATTCTGAACGCGGCGATACCAAATATGTGTAGGTTTGATTTTTTTTTATTATTATTGATTTATTTTGAAAGGGGCGAATGGGGGGTGATTTAGGCCATGTTCACACTTTGCGGTTTTTACCGCGGATCCGCCGCGATTTTGATGCTGCGGGTCCGCAGCAGTTTCCATTGCGTTTACATTAACATGTAAACCCTATGGAAACCGCAAACCGCTGTGCACATGCTGCGGGAAAAACCGCGCAGAAACGCTGTGGTTTACAACCCGCAGCATGTCACTTCTTTGTGCAGAATCGCTGCGATTCTGCACCCATAGGAATGCATTGAACCGCTTACTTCCTGCATGGGGCTGTGCCCACGTTGCGGGAAGTAAGCGGATAATGTGCGGGTGGTACCCGGGGTGGAGGAGAGGAGACTCTCCTCCAGGCCCTGGGAACCATATTTGTGTGTAAAAAAAAAAAAAGAATTAAAATAAAAAATCATGCTATACTCACCTCTCAGCGCTGCACGCGGCCGATCAGAGTTGCTGTGCGAACAGGACCTGCGGTGACGTCGCGGTCACATGACCGTGACGTCACGCAGGGTCCTTCTCGCACATCATCTTTGGAACCGGACCACCGGGTGCAGCGCCGAGGAGATCGGACGTCAGAGGGTGAGTATATAAACTTTTTTTTTTATTTTAACATTACTATTGATGCTGCATATGCAGCATCAATAGTATAGGCGGAAACCCGCAGCGGAAACCGCGGAACAAACCGCGATAAATCTGCAGGGATAACCGCAGCGGGTTTGCCCTGCAGATTTATCAAATCCACTGCGGGAGAACCCGCAGAGGTCACCCGCAAAGTGTGAACATGGCCTTAAACTTTTATATATATATTTTTATTTTTTTTCACATTCTTTTTTTTACTTTTTTTTTTTATACTTTAGCCATGCTTCAATAGCCTCCATAGGAGGCTAGAAGCTGGCACAACTCGATTGGCTCTGCTACATAGCAGCGATCATCAGATCGCTGCTATGTAGCTTAATAACAGGCTTGCCATGAGCACCGACCACTGGGTGGCACTCACAGCTAGCCGGGATCAGTAACCATAGAGGTCTCAAGGACCTCTATGGTTACCATTCTGAAGCATCGCTGACCCCCTGATCATGTGACGGGGGTCGGCGATGCGCTCATTTCCGACCGGATGGCGGAAGCGCTGGTTAAATGCCGCTGTCTGTGTTTGACAGCGGCATTTTACTGGTTAATAGCGGTGGTGAATCGCGATTTCACCCGCCGCTATTGCGGGCACATGTCAGCTGTACAAAACAGCTGACATGTCCCGGCTTTGATGCGGGCTCACCGCCAGAACCCTGCATCAAAGAGGGGTATCTGACCTCGGACGTACTATCCCGTCCGAGGTTAGAAAGGGGTTAAATAAAAAATAAACTGTATGTTTGGTATCTGTATATTCATACTGACCTGGGGAATCATATTACCAGGTCAGTTTTACCATATAGTGAACATTGTAATTAAAAAACCCCAAAAACAATTGTGGAATTGCACATTGTTTGCAATTTCACCGCACTTGGAACTTTTTTTCACCGTTTTCCAGTACACTATATGGTAAAATCAATGCTCTCATTCAAAAGTCCAACTCATCCATATTGATGGAAAAGTGGAAAAAAAATTATGCCTCTTGGAACGAAGGGAGGAAAAATTGAAAATGGCCATGGTGTGAAGGGGTTAAAGGAAAGCTATATTCCCATGCGTTTGAGGCAATTTTTTTTCTTGCCCACAATATAGAACGAGTCGTTTTCTGCATCAGAATTTATTTATGAATTTATTTATATCCATATAAAAAGATGTCCCGTAATGTGTCCCAGGAGGCCATTCAGCCTGCACTGCTCCTTTTATTGCCTCTTCACAATATACCACTAATTGTCAATGAATATTGATAGCCATCGAGTAAGTGACAACTTTTATGTCAGCCTGGAATAATGCAATACGCAAGGTAATAGCATAGTCATAAAGTATTGCTATACTGTCAGCTGCAATAGATGAAGTGTGCCGAAGCCATGTAATGTATTCTTGGGGGCAATTCACACTGAGCTTATTAGAAAGTGCTACAGAAATATATTTGCTATGTAAAATCTGTAATACAAACGCCCATTTTGCTCTTCATAGTGTAATCCATAATCTTAAATATAGACAAGTTCATACACTTAAAGGTAATTTGTCACCGGGTTTTTGCTACCTCATCTGAGAGCAGCATAATGTAGAGACAGAGACTTTGAGTCCAGTGATATGTCACTTACTAGGCTGCTTGCTGCATTTCTGTTAAAATCCCTGTTTTATCTGCTACAGCTCTATCAGTTCTCTGACCGCTGAGCTCTGTATAACCCTGCCCACATCACTGATTGGCAGCTTTCTGCCTATGCACAATGTTCCTAGAAATCTGCCCATCAGAGGTTGGAGGCGCGTTTATTCTGGGCTCATGAATATGGTGGACTACCTGGCAGCAGGTTTACTAGTCATAGTGATCTCCGGCTGGTAAGGCATTGATTTTTATCAAAACTACAGCAAGCAACCCAGTAAGTGGTACATCACTGCAATTAAGGTTATCTGCCCCTACATAATGCTGCTCTCAGATTAGATACCAAAAACCTGGTGACAGATTCCTTTTAAATGGGTTCTCTACTACAGGATATGTGATAATTTATTGATTGGTGGGTCCGACTGCTAAAATCTGCACCGATTGGCAGAATGTTGCACTTTTATTCCCCTCACAATGGTGGAGTATTGCACATGCTCTAACACCACTCCATTCATTCCCTCTGGGGCTGCTGAGCTCTGCACTCAGCTTTTTCCGGCAGCCCCATAAAGGAGGAATGGAACAATGTTCAAATAGGATAACATTTTCCCGTTCTGCCAATCCAGATCCCGCACTCCTGTGGATTTGCTATAACTTATTTTTACCTGAAAATCCCTTTATCATAGCGTTTTGTTGTTCACAGGCTTTTCTTTCTCATGTCCTCTACGTTGTCCTCCAATGGCTTTGAGATCTGTAGCTTCAATTCATTTGCCAGAAACCGGATAGTCTATGTAGCATTAGCGAAAAACCATTTCTCATTGATCAGCAGCAACTGAACTTCTTTCCCTATGACCAGCACATTTTGGGCTGCGAGTCTTCTTTATTCTTCCAGGGGCTGAGCTTTTCTGATCCTTCTGGCTTAATCTCAGCTGTACTATACAATGTCTCATTGTGCATTTATTCATGATTTTATTTAAAAGAGAATTGTTATCTAGACTACAGTAAAGACTGGAAACTGACGAGTCAGAGATGGTAGTGTGGGCAATGGCATCAATAAGACAAAAAGACTGGAAACTGACGAGTCAGAGATGGTAGTGTGGACAGTGGCATCAGTAAGGCACAAAGACTGGAAACTGACGAGTCAGAGATGGTAGTGTGGGCAATGGCATCAATAAGGCACAAAGACTGGAAACTGACGAGTCACAGATGGTAGTGCGGGCAATGGCATCAATAAGGCACAAAGAGTGGAAACTGACGAGTCGGGGATAGTAGTGCGGGCAATGGCATCAATAAGGCACAAAGACTGGAAACTGACGAGTCAGGGATGGTAGTGCGGACAATGGCATCAATAAGGCACAAAGACTGGAAACTGACGAGTCAGAGATGGTAGTGCTGGCAATGGCATCAATAAGGCACAAAGACTGGAAACTGACGAGTCAGGGATGGTAGTGTGGGCAATGGCATCAATAAGGCACAAAGACTGGAAACTGACGAGTCAGGGATGGTAGTGCGGGTAATGGCATCTGTAAGGCACAAAGACTGGAAACTGACGAGTCAGAGATGGTAGTGTGGGCAATGGCATCAGTAAGGCACAAAGACTGGAAACTGACGAGTCACTGATGGTAGTGCGGGCAATGGCATTCGTAAGGCACAAAGACTGGAAACTGCCGAGTCAGGGATGGTAGTGCGGGCAATGGCATCTGTAAGGCACAAAGACTGGAAACTGACGAGTCAGGGATGGTAGTGCGGGCAATGGCATCTGTAAGGCACAAAGACTGGAAACTGACGAGTCAGAGATGGTAGTGCGGGCAATGGCATCAATAAGGCACAAAGACTGGAAACTGACGAGTCAGGGATGGTAGTGTGGGCAATGGCATCAATAAGGCACAAAGACTGGAAGCTGCCGAGTCAGGGATGGTAGTGCGGGTAATGGCATCTGTAAGGCACAAAGACTGGAAACTGACGAGTCAGAGATGGTAGTGTGGGCAATGGCATCAGTAAGGCACAAAGACTGGAAACTGACGAGTCACTGATGGTAGTGCGGGCAATGGCATTCGTAAGGCACAAAGACTGGAAACTGCCGAGTCAGGGATGGTAGTGCGGGCAATGGCATCTGTAAGGCACAAAGACTGGAAACTGACGAGTCAGGGATGGTAGTGCGGGCAATGGCATCTGTAAGGCACAAAGACTGGAAACTGACGAGTCAGGGATGGTAGTGCGGGCAATGGCATCTGTAAGGCACAAAGACTGGAAATTGACGAGTCAGGGATGGTAGTGCGGGCAATGGCATCTGTAAGGCACAAAGACTGGAAACTGACGAGTCAGGGATGGTAGTGCGGGCAATGGCATCTGTAAGGCACAAAGACTGGAAACTGACGAGTCAGGGATGGTAGTGCGGGCAATGGCATCTGTAAGGCACAAAGACTGGAAACTGACGAGTCAGGGATGGTAGTGCGGGCAATGGCGTCTGTAAGGCACAAAGACTGGAAACTGACGAGTCAGGGATGGTTGTGCCTTACAGATGCCATTGCTCGCACTAAGACTGGAAACTGACGAGTCAGGGATGGTAGTGTGGGCAATGGCGTCTGTAAGGCACAAAGACTGGAAACTGACGAGTCAGGGATGGTAGTGCGGGCAATGGCATCTGTAAGGCACAAAGACTGGAAACTGCCGAGTCAGTGATGGTAGTGCGGGCAATGGCATTAATAAGGCACAAAGACTGGAAACTGACGAGTCAGGGATGGTAGTGCGGGCAATGGCATCTGTAAGGCACAAAGACTGGAAACTGACGAGTCAGGGATGGTAGTGCGGGCAATGGCATCTGTAAGGCACAAAGACTGGAAACTGACGAGTCAGGGATGGTTGTGCCTTACAGATGCCATTGCTCGCACTAAGACTGGAAACTGACGAGTCAGGGATGGTAGTGTGGACAATGGCGTCTGTAAGGCACAAAGACTGGAAACTGACGAGTCAGGGATGGTAGTGCGGGCAATGGCATCTGTAAGGCACAAAGACTGGAAACTGCCGAGTCAGTGATGGTAGTGCGGGCAATGGCATTAATAAGGCACAAAGACTGGAAACTGAAGAATTAGAGATGGTAGTGCGGGCAATGGCATCTGTAAGGCACAAAGACTGGAAACTGATGAGTCAGGGATGGTAGTGCGGGCAATGGCATCTGTAAGGCACAAAGACCGGAAACTGCCGAGTCAGGGATGGTAGTGCGGGCAATGGCATTAATAAGGCACAAAGACCTGACGAGTCAGAGATGGTAGTGCAGGCAGTGACATCAATAAGGCCGAAAGACTGGAAACTGACGAGTCAGGGATGGTAGTGCGGGCAGTGACATCAATAAGGCACAGAGACTGGAAACTGACGAGTCAGGGATGGTAGTTTTGGCAATGGATAATCTGCTGCCAGAGCTTATTATAAATTAAAGGGAACATTACCAGTGTGTGACAAGTAGATCAGGAGAGGAGACTGTCAGTCATCATGTGTTTCACACTGGTAACACCCCCTTTAATTTATAATAACCTCTGGAGGCAGATTCTCAGGGAGATCTATGTCCGGCCCATAGATCTTAACAGCTCATTTAAAAAAAGTTGATTCCTCTGCAATAAGATATCGTATCGCAGCCATCAAGGTATGTTGTTATTCAGCTTCCTATGACCTGCATGCCAATATAGACGGCTTAGGAGGGTTGATCCTACTGACAGATGCCCTTTAAGCTCGTGCACAATATGGACCACCGATGGCATCTAGTTTCCATTGAGCTATTCCGTAGAAGCAGTAAAATTGTGACTACTTGTAAATGTAGTATGACAAGCGAGATCCGGGCTCCGCTGTATGCAGAACAAGTGTATGCAGTGACCTAAGAGAACAGGACTGCAAACGTGTGAAAACAAAGCCGATCTAACAAGCAGTTATGACCAGGGTGTCAAATCTCAAAACCAGGTGTGGAGATAAAAGTGCGTGGTATTCCTCCTGATAATGACTTCTCACACCAGCCGTCTTTCTGCTCTTCTCCAGTTTGGTTGTTGATTGCCTAGGAGGTTGATCTTACACAGCTCAGATACATGTTTATCCAGAAGGCTTCGCATGTGAATTACTGAATTCGACTAAGAACATTAATGTACCAAGAATTCACATTGAACCAAACGCTGATGAAGCTATATTCTCTGCAGCAGAAACTTCTTTTCATGTATTTCCAAATTTAGCCAATTCCAACATAATCCACTTTTTTTTTCCATTTCTCACTGACCCTCAGTGGTTTCCAGCCGCACACTGCAGTTCTTACAAAATGATTTGTCTTCGTGAATGGAATGCCTGTAAAACACATGTTGCCCCTGTGATTCTGCTAATGGTATATACGGGTGTGTAGCATGAGGATACAGTGGGATGGAAGAAAATAAGCATTTAACAAGCACCATATTACACTTGTCTGAAACTGGCCGAATGGGTTTTGCATATTTATAATTGTGCAATTATTAATTGCCTGAACCTAATTAGTAATGGTCGCCTTGTTTTCCATGACACAGGTTTGGAGTTGGACGAAGGTCACCAGCATCCATTGACAGACAGAATACGCAGGGTGACCTGATGGCCAGCGGAAAGTCTACACCCAACTGGCAGAGGAGTGATGACAATGTGAATGATCAAATAGGTATTTACATCTAGTCCGTATTACGCCTGTGTGAATCTGGCCTTATCGTGTGAGTAAATATCCGCTCTGAATAGAACACCATCAGACTGAAAAAAATATTTCCTGTTTTACAATGCAGCTGTGCCTTGTATGTTTCCACAAACATTAAAGGGAATCTGTCAGCAGGTTTTGCCACCAAATCTGAGAGCAGCATAATGGAGGGAGAGAGACCCCAATTCCAGCGATATGTCACTTACTGGGCTGCTTAGTGTAGTTTTGGTAAGCTGCTGCTGATAAACTAGCCATTTTATGACCAAAGGACTTAGTAAACCTACTTCTACGTAGTCCTTTATATTCATGAGCTCTGTATAACCTCGCCCTCACCACTGATTGGCAGCTTTCTGCCTATGCACAGTGTGCACAGAAAATAGCCAATTGGTGGTGTGGGCGGGATTACACACAGCTCCGCAATCAGAAAACTGTTAGATCCGCAGTAAATGAAACAGTGATTTTATCAAAACTACAAGCCGCCCAGTAAGTGACACATCACTGGAATTGGGGTCTCTTCCCCTATATCATGCTGATCTCATATGGGGTTGCAAAAACCTGCTGACCGCTTCACTGAGTTCTACAGGATGAAATGCAGGTTTCCTAGAAGAACCCATGAACTGTAGTGGAATTTATGGTAATCAATAAGCTTAATGGGATGTTCCTAAGTTTAAAAGTTATCCCCTTACTTCAGGAGAGGGTATTTCTTTCCGATTGCTGTGGGTTAGACTGCCATGGCCATGCTGAGCATAACAGAGGTTGATCATGCACAGCTTTGTTCATACTAATAGGAACTCTGAAGATCAGTCAAGCAGTAATGCGCATGATTGTCCTCCGCTCCATTTAGCAAGGTCTCTTCAGAGCCCCGGTTCTCTGGATCAGTGGTGGCCACGGCGGTTTGACCCACAGTGATTAGAAACCAATCCCCTATCCCTTTGATAGGCTTTATCTTGAGAACACCCTTTAAAGCTGCCCCTATTCATAAGTGTTCAAATTACTAGCAGTCCAATATGACTAACCAGATTAACCAGTTTTTGGTATAAATTCTATTCCCACATGTCACACAATTTACCAGTTGGTGCAGTAGATTCTAAGAAATCCACCAGACTCCGCATTGATGATCTGCAGGTTTCTGAGTCCGTGTATTAGAATAATTGAAAGGGGAAAGTGTTCACAATAATAGCAGTGTGGAGATCAGTTAGTGAGGTCAGTCATTCTGTGAAGGAACAGCTGTGAATCAGGTGTCCCTTATCTAAGGGTGAAGCCAGGACATGTTGTAGATGCATTTCTCCTGGAAAGCCTGAGAAATATGGGTCGTTCGAGACATTTTTCAGAAGAACAGCGTACTTTGAAGTTGATTGGAGATTGCAAAACTTATAAATAAATGCAGACAATGATCAGCTGTTCAGCTAAAATGATCTCCAATGCTTTATTATGTAAAGCCAGAGAGACGTGGAAGAAACCGGAAGACTTACCATCCGAATGGATGGAAGAATATCTAGAATGGCAAAGGCTCAGCCAATGATCAGCTCCAGGATGGTCAAAGACAGTCTCATGTTACCTGTGAGGACTGTGACAGAAGACAACTGTGTGACGCTAATCTCTTACCAAGAAGTCCCCGCAATGTCCTACTGTTGAAAAAAAAAAAGACATGTACTGAGGCGGATACAATTTGCCAAAGAACACATCAACTGGCCTAAAGAGAAATGGAGAAGCAGTTTGTGGACTGATGAAAGTACAATTGTTCTGTTTGGGTCCAAGGACCGCAGACAGTTTGTCAGACGACCCCCAAACTCTGCATTCAGCCACAGTACAGTCTGAGGACAGTGAAGCATGGTGGTGCAGGCATCATATGGGCATGTGTCTCTTACTATGGGGCCGGACCTATTTACCACATACCGGGGATCATGGACCAGTTGGCAGATATTATAATACTTGAAGACGTCATGTTTCCTTACACTGACGAGGATATGCCGTTGACATGGGGGTTTCAACAAGACAACGACCCTAAACACACAAGTAAACGAGCAAAATCTTGGTTCCAGTCCAACAAAATTGGAGCGGCCAGCCCAATCCCCGGACCTTAATCCGATAGAACACTTGTGGGGTGACATTAAAAATGCTGTTTCTGAGGCAAAGCCAACAAATGCCAAAAAATTGTGGGATGTAGTCCAAGTATCCTGGGCTGTAATAGGTGACAGGGGCCAGAAGTTAGGTGACTCTATGTAACAGATGTGAAGCAGTTCTAAAAATCTGTGGGTAACAACTAAATATTAGGTTAGGGAGTCACAGGAATGCTAAATCCACAAAAAAGAATACATATTGTGAGTCTGTAAAGACACATGCAGACACTGCTATTTTTTTTTTAGAACGGCCCAATGTTCATTTTTTGTTATTTTCTGTAAAGTAGTTAAATATTATATATATTTCTCTTCATGTTTTGAATTACAAAACAGTGTGCAACCTTCCCAATGCTGGAAGTAAAAACTAGTATACAGGTTTTGTGATTAACTCATGTTTTTGAACACACTGCTATTATTGTGAACACTACTGTATATCATTGAAAAACGTCAGCCGACCTTGCCAGGGGCATCCGTTGGCAATCTAGATTGTAAGGGGCAGCCCAACCATTTAATCTTCCTGAAGACTAGCGCTTGTCAGACTTTTATGTATGGAAACCCCTTATATTCTTACTATCCAGATATAAGCATGCAAGCTTGGTTGATCTTCATGGGCATGTTTGAGTGGTAAGCGAGATGGGTGCAGGTCGAATAAGGGTACCGTCACACAGTGCAATTTTGATCGCTACGACGGCACGATCCGTGACGTCGCAGCGATCGTATGATTATCGCTCCAGCGTCGTAGACTGCGGTCACACGTTGCAATCACGGCGCTGGAGCGATGCCGAAGTCCCTGGGTAACCAGGGTAAACATCGGGTTACTAAGCGCAGGGCCGCGCTTAGTAACCCGAAGTTTACCGTGGTTACCAGCGTAAAAGTAAAAAAAAAAAAAAAACGTACATGCTCACCATCTGATGTCCGTCCGGTCCCTTGCCGTCCGCTTCCTGCTCTGACAGATCCGGCCGTACAGTGAGAGCAGAGTGCAGCGGTGACGTCACCGCTGTGATCTGCTCTCACTTTCCGGCCGGCAGACAGTCAGAGCGGGAAGCGGACGGCAAGGGACCTGACGGACATCAGATGGTGAGCATGTACGTTTTTTTTTTTTTTACTTTTACGCTGGTAACCACGGTAAACATCGGGTTACTAAGCGCGGCCCTGCGCTTAGTTACCCGATGTTTACCCTGGTTACCTGCGAACGCATCGCTGGATCGCTGTCGCACACAACGATCCAGCGATGTCAGCGGGTGATCAAGCGACGAAAGAAAGTTCCAAACGATCTGCTACGACGTACGATTCTCAGCAGGGTCCCTGATCGCTGCTGCGTGTCAGACACTGCGATATCGTAACGATATCGCTAGAACGTCACGAATCGTACCGTCGTAGCGATCAAAATTGCACTGTGTGACGGTACCCTAAGTGTCCGGGCTGACCTCTGTCTGGTGAAGACTACTTGTGTACATGTGGAGACTGTCGCACTTGAATTTATTGAAATGGGAACATGTTTCTCTTTCAGATTTACATTTCTACTCAATTATACAATTAAGCGGTCAGTTCCGGTAACATATTAGGTGAAGAAAGCAGCAGGGGTGGAGAACTGCACTATGTGCCTTTATTTTTTTTTTTCCTCCTTTTTTATTGTTTCTACATGCTTTTTACTTTAGGCTTTATGATTTCAACCCCATCAGGATTCTCCCAGAAATTAATCTGTTTTGGCATAAAAGTAATATCCAATTTTTCTTTCTGCTATCCTTGGAACGTGAGAAACCAATATATGTATACTGGTGCCACCTGATCTCATGGTTTTACAGATTCTAAAATGCACTTTATGCAGCTGGGCTGTCGTAGGCTTAATAAATATCAGAAGATGCAGTTAGCGGAAACCGCATGGGAAATGCCTATGTCGCGGTAAATAGAACAATATGCCAAAGAAAAAGGCAGACAAAGGAAGCAATAAACCACTAATATTCAGCACAAGTATAGTCGGTTTGTACCAGGCTACAACCCCGAGGCGAAGTGGGGGGTCCATGCTGCATTATGAGCACTTCAATGTTTCCCTATAGGGAGAAGAGTCGCACGTTTTTCCCTTCTGGAAGCATTTTGGTCACTTGTCCAGATGCACGTAAATGTCTCCTGTCATCTGATGTTGCGCAGACCTGCACCTGCTAGAATATACCTTCACCAGTGTTGTTAGAACAAGACGGTTGCTTTGTTGCTAAGAAGAAAAAAATCATACAAAATCACCTTGAGAAAGTTCCAATTAATTCCATGAGATCTGGAGTTGCTTAGTAACATAAAATTAAGCTTTGGCCATTTCTGGGTTGACAAGCCATCTGTTCAGCTCGTGTATATGCGCATTTCACCATAGCAAAGCAGCAATTAAACCGCTTCGTAATTTCTAAGAAGGACAGACTGTGTGGGTTTTTTTTTTTTTTTACATTTTCACAGATGTTTGTTTCGACCTAGATGGTAACAGTGAATTTATTTTCTCAGATTCTTTTTCTGTAAAGTAAAGGAGTGTAGTCACTGGTTCAATTGTAGCTCGTGGTAATCTGACACGTAGGTGTGACACCACACATGTCCATGACAGTGTAAGGAGTGTGATTTAGAAAACCCATTTTAGGATATTGGAATTCTAATAAGGAGAGTTTTGTATGAGTGGAGGACAGATTCATGCCAGCTGCCCACTCTGAGCTGCTTATTATTGGGGATGTTGCTATAAAAAATTGAGTCAGAATACCTTGTAAAAATCCCTGAGCTCTCCTGATTCTATAGCTCTTTTCCGCTTTGCACTGTGTTGTTTCATTGCAGAGATATTCAAATGTTTCTTTTAAAGCTCAGTATGTCAAATCTCTGCTTGTAGTGCAACTGGGCATTTCTTTAGAGTCTTCTCTGGGGGCGTGTTCTTTCACCCCTCCCTCCTAGACTCTGCCAATCACCGCTCAGCATCTGAGAGTGCTAGATCTGCTGCCAAGTTGTGATTGATATTGTGTCGGAATGAGGGGTGAAAGCACATGCCCCCAGAGATAACTCTGAAGAAACTTCCAGTTGCAGTACAAGCAGAGATTTCACATATTACCCTTCAAAAGAAACAAATATGAATATCCCTGCAATAGAGTGACTCAAGGCAAAACGAAAAAGAGCGGCAGAATCCAGGAAGCTTGGGGATTTTTTTTTTTTTTTTACTAGGTATTTAACTCAATTTTTTGAGCTAGTGGCAGGTCTTATTTAACAAAAATGAATTGTTCAAGGAAATATAATTGGTTTACAGGTTATAGCCTTATGAAAAGCCAACACGAGAGGCATGCATTTTAAAAAACATGTTATTTTTGGACATCTCTTTACGATGCAGTAAAGTATGGTTCAGATCGCATCAACATAAAATGGCACATGTTGGATCTGACCTGCTCAGGGTAGATTGAGTCATTCACTATTAAAGAGAATCTGTCCCCTCATTTTTCGCAGCCACCGATAAGCCCCCGATATAACCTGAAAGATAAGAAAAAACAGTTAATTATTCTTACCCTGGGGGTGGTCCGGTCCGATGGGCATCGCGGTGCGGGTCCGGCGCCTCCCATCTTCATGCGATGACGTCCTCTTCTTTGCTTCCTGTCGCGGCTCCTGCACAGGTGTACTGATTTACCCCATTGAGGGCAGTGTAAAGTACTGCAGTACGCAGACACCGGGCCTCTCTGACCTTTCCCGGCGCCTGCGCGCTGTAGTACTTTGCTCTGCCCTCAACAGGGCAAATCAGTACACCTGTGCAGGAGCCGCGACAGGAAGCAAAGAAGAGGACATCATCGCATGAAGATGGAGGCGCCGGACCCGGACCGCCCCTGCGTGAGTATAATATAACCTCTTTTTCTCATCTTTCAGGATACACTGGGGGCTTATCTACAGCATTACAGAATGCTGTAGCTAAGCCCCTAATGGCGGTGGCTGCTTCTTATATGCGAAAAATGAGGTGACAGATTCCCTTTAATATTCTCTGTGTATGTCCTCCAGGACTTTTCTCAGCTCTTCTGCCTCCTCTATTAAATTATGTGCTTAGTACAGATTTATCTACACGGTGGTTGCATCAAAGATCCTGTACATTGTAATTTTGTGAAGAAGGCATTACAACTATTCATCTGAGCAGGGCCACATCCAAAAGCAGGTAGTACCTGCTACAGAGCATCGGCGACATACTGACTCCACCAGAGCGTTAATAAAGATGTAAAGGAGAATGAAATGTGTGAAGGGACCAAAAAATACATCTGCAATATATACAACCCCTGGCAAAAATTATGGAATCACTGGCCTTGGAGGATGTTCATTCAGTTGTTTAATTTTGTAGAAAAAAAGCAGATCACAGACATGGCACGAAACTAAAGTCAGTTCAAATGGCAACTTTCTGGCTTTAAGAAATACTAAAAGAAATCAAGAACAAAAAATGTGGTATTCAATAATGGTTACTTTTTTTAACCAAGCATAGGGGAAAAATTATGGACTCACTCAATTCTGAAGAAAAAATTATGGAATCACCCTGTAAATTTTCATACCCAAAAATAACACCTGCATCAAATTAGATCTGCTCGCTAGTCTACATCTAAAAAGGAGTGATCACACCTTGGAGAGCTGTTACACCAAGTGGACTGACATGAATCATGGCTTCAACACGAGAGATGTCAATTGAAGAAAAGGAGAGGATTATCAAACTCTTAAGAGGGTAAATCATCACGCAATGTTATAAAATGTGTTGGTTGTTCACAGTCAGCTGTGTCTAAAATCTGGACCAAATACAAACAACATGGGAAGGTTGTTAAAGGCAAACATACTGGTAGACCAAGGAAGACATCAAAGCGTCAAGACCAGAAACTTAAAGCAATATGTCTCCAAAACAGGAAATGCACAACAAAACAAATGAGGAACGAATGGGTGGAAACTGGAGTCAACGTCTGTGACCGAACTGTAAGAAACCGCCTAAAGGAAATGGGATTTACATACTGAAAAGCTAAACGAAAGCCATCATTAACTCCTAAGCAGAAAAAAGCAAGGTTACAATGGGCTAAGGAAAAGCAATCGTGGACTTTGGATGACTGGATGGAAGTCATATTCAGTGATGAATCACGAATCTGCATTGGGCAAGGTGATGATGCTGGAACTTTTGTTTGGTGCCGTTCCAATGGGATTTATAAAGATGACTGCCTGAAGAGAACATGCAAATTTCCACAGTCATTGATGATATTGAGGCTGCATGTCAGGTAAAGGCACTGGGGAGATGGCTGTCACTACATCTTCAATAAATGCACGAGTTTATGTTGATATTTTGGAGACTTTTCTTATCCCATCAATTGAAAGGATGTTTGGGGATGATGAAATCATTTTTCAAGATGATAATGCATCCTGCCATAGAGCAAAAACTGTGAAAACATTCCTTGAAAAAAGACACATAACGTCAATGTCATGGCCTGCAAATAGTCCGGATCTCAATCCAATTGAAAATCTTGGTGGAAGTTAAAGAAAATGGTCCATGACAAGGCTCCAACCTGCAAAGCTGATCTGTGAACAGCAATCAGAGAAAGTTGGAGCCAGATTGATGAAGAGTACTGTTTGACACTCAATAAGTCCATGCCTCAGAGACTGCAAGCTGTTGTAAAAGCCAGAGGTGGTGCAACAAAATACTAGTGATGTGTTGGAGTGTTTTTTTGTTTGTTTTTCATGATTCCATAATTTTTCCTCAGAACTGAGTGAGTCCATAATTTTTCCCCTATGTTTGGTTAAAAAAGTAACCATTACTGACTACCATATTTTTTGTTCTTGATTTCTTTTAGGATTCTTTCACACTAGCGTCGGGCTCGGTCCGTCGCAGTGCGTCGGGCCGAGGTCCCCGACGCTAGCGTTGTCTCCGCCGCACAACGGGGGCAGCGGATGCATTTTTCCAGCGCATCCGCTGCCCCATTGTGAGGTGCGTGGAGGTGGGGGCGGAGTTCCGGCCGCGCATGCGCGGTCGGAAAAAGCGGACCGTCGGGAGCAAAAAACGTTACATGTAACGTTTTTTGGTCCCGACGGTCCGCCGCAACACGGCGCAACCGTCGCATGACGGTTGCGACGTGTGGCAATGCGTCACAAATGCGTCGCTAATGTAAGTCAATGCAAAAAAAAAAACGCATCCTGCAAGCACTTTTGCAGGATGCGTTTTTTCGGCAAAACGACGCATTGCGACGTATTGCAGTAAACGCCAGTGTGAAAGTAGCCTTAGTGTTTCTTAAAGCCAGAAAGTTGCCATTTGAAATGACTTTAGTTTTGTGCCAGGTCTGTGATCTGCTTACATCCTCCAAGGCCGGTGATTCCATAATTCATGCCAGGGTTTGTGTGTGTATGTATGTATGTATGTATGTATGTATGTATGTGTATATACACACACACACACACACACACACACACACACACACACACACACACACACACACACACACACACACACTCACACGTATATATATTTTATTTGCTTGGAGATAAAAGCTTAACATGTCCTCTATTATAGAGCCAACATGCCATATGCCTGCTATGTCTAAGGTACATCCTTCATACAGAGACAGCCCTACAGGAAGACTTATACGACAGGACCCCGTACTTCACCTATCGCCTCACAAACAGGGACAGGTGTGTATTAAGTTTTCTTTATTAAAGTAAATTTAATTTAATATTTTCTAATTTGCTTAAAAAAATTATTTCCATGGAAAGCATTGTTCATTTCCATTTCAGACATAAAAATCCAATTTTATGCCGTAAATGTTTGATACTACTGATGAGCGAACATGCTCGGATAAGGTGTTATCCACCATGCTCGTGTGCCAAGAGTGACTTCGGCGTGTTCGAATACTATGTTCAAGTCCCCGCGGCTGCATGTTTTGCACACACGGTGATTGCCTAAGAAACAGTCAGTTCATGCAGGTGTTACGACTGTCGAACAACCGCTAGACATGCAGCCACAGGTATCAAACATATTTTTCAAGCACGCTGAAGTCACTCTGTTGGCACACAAGCATGCTGAGATAACACCTTATCCAGACACAATCGCTCATCACTATTTGATACATGCGGGTCCCATTACTGAGACCAATATATTTCTAGAGCGGAGGTCACCCAATCCTTGTCCTGTATCTATCAGACATGACACATCATGTATGTCATAAATGCTTAAGGCAAAGTTTATACTGATTTTTTTTTTTTTTTTTTTTTTGGGGGGGGGGGGATTTTGAAGTGGATCCTCCTCAAAACCAACATTAATCAATATTTAGCTTTTTTTATATGGATTAACCATATCCGCTTCAAAATCCACATTCTAATCTACATGCTAAACGTTTTGATGAGGCGTTTGTAACTCTTTTTATCTGTCTTTTTCTGTGCTCCTCTCAGCAGATTTATGACCGCATAAAAGTAGAGCTGAACTTTGTGGTTGTAAATCGGCTCAGCAGAGTTCAGAAAAAGACAGATAAAGGCCGGCGTCACACAAAAATACGGTCCGTTTTTTACGGCTGAGATACTCAGAAAAGTTCCTGAACAGTGATCCGTACTCAATGCGAGGATGCAATTTTTTTTTTTTTCCAAAAAATATCCGTGTGGCGAGATTTTCTCGCCGGCTTGCAAAATGGACATATAATGGATGCATGGGCTCAAATATTCATGAGATCATACATACAGTATATATATATATATATATATATATATATATATATATATATATATATATATATACAGGTCCTTCTCAAAAAATTAGCATATAGTGTTAAATTTCATTATTTACCATAATGTAATGATTACAATTAAACTTTCATATACTATAGATTCATTATCCACCAACTGAAATTTGTCAGGTCTTTTATTGTTTTAATACTGATGATTTTGGCATACAACTCCTGATAACTCAAAAAACCTGTCTCAATAAATTAGCATATCAAGAAAAGGTTCTCTAAA
This sequence comes from Ranitomeya variabilis, assembly GCF_051348905.1. Taxonomy (NCBI): domain Eukaryota; kingdom Metazoa; phylum Chordata; class Amphibia; order Anura; family Dendrobatidae; genus Ranitomeya; species Ranitomeya variabilis. The sequence goes on along the minus strand of NC_135232.1, from coordinate 646,368,662 downwards.
TGACCTATTACCCTAATCTTCTGAATCAACTAATTAACTCTAAACACATGCAAAAGATACCTGAGGCTTTTAAAAACTCCCTGCCTGGTTCATTACTCAAAACCCCCATCATGGGTAAGACTAGCGACCTGACAGATGTCAAGAAGGCCATCATTGACACCCTCAAGCAAGAGGGTAGACCCAGAAAGAAATTTCTCAACAAATAGGCTGTTCCCAGAGTGCTGTATCAAGGCACCTCAATGGTAAGTCTGTTGGAAGGAAACAATGTGGCAGAAAACGCTGTACAACGAGAAGAGGTGACCGGACCCTGAGGAAGCAGTGGACTGAGTCTGGTGTGGAAACATCCAGAGCCACCGTGCACAGGCGTGTGCAGGAAATGGGCTACAGGTGCCGCATTCCCCAGGTAAAGCCACTTTTGAACCATAAACAGCGGCAGAAGCGCCTGACCTGGGCTACAGAGAAGCAGCACTGGACTGTTGCTAAGTGGTCCCAAGTACTTTTTTCTGATGAAAGCAAATTTTGCATGTCATTCGGAAATCAAGGTGCCAGAGTCTGGAGGAAGACTGGGGAGAAGGAAATGCCAAAATGCCTGAAGTCCAGTGTCAAGTACCCACAGTCAGTGATGGTGTAGGGTGCCATGTCAGCTGCTGGTGTTGGTCCACTGTGTTTCATCAAGGGCAGGGTCAATGCAGCTAGCTATCAGGAGATTTTGGAGCACTTCATGCTTCCATCGGCTGAAATGCTTTATGGAGATGAAGATTTCATTTTTCAGCACGACCTGGCACCTGCTCACAGTGCCAAAACCACTGGTAAATGGTTTACTGACCATGGTATTACTGTGCTCAATTGGCCTGCCAACTCTCCTGACCTGAACCCCATAGAGAATCTGTGGGATATTGTGAAGAGAAAGTTGAGAGACGCAAGACCCAACACTCTGGATGAGCTTAAGGCCGCTATTGAAGCATCCTGGGCCTCCATAACATCTCAGCAGTGTCACAGGCTGATTGCCTCCATGCCACGCCGCATTGAAGCAGTCATTTCTGCCAAAGGATTCCCGACCAAGTATTGAGTGCATAACTGAACATTATTATTTGATGGTTTTTTTGTTTGGTATTAAAAAACACTTTTATTTGATTGGTCGGGTGAAATATGCTAATTTATTGAGACAGGTTTTTTGGGTTATCAGGAGTTGTATGCCAAAATCATCAGTATTAAAACAACAAAAGACCTGACAAATTTCAGTTGGTGGATAATGAATCTATAGTATATGAAAGTTTAATTGTAATCATTACATTATGGTAAATAATAAAATTTAACACTATATGCTAATTTTTTGAGAAGGACCTGTATGTATGTATGTATATGTATATGTATATATATATATATATATATATATATATATATATATATATATATATATATATATATATATATATATATATATATACACATACACATTTATTTCATGCAGCTCTTTGCAGCTCTAGGTGTTAAAATAAAGGGTTAAATCACGGGAAAAACTAGCGTGGGCTCCCGCGCAATTTTCTCCGCCAGAGGGGGAAACCCAGTGACCGAGGGCAGATATTGATAGCCTAGAGAGGGACCATGGTTCTTGACCCCCCCCCCCCCCCCCCCCGGCTTAAAGACGTCTGCCCCCAGCCACCCCACAAAGGGTAAATGTAAGGTGACATTAAGCCTGGTTAATAATGGAGAGGAGTCAATAAGACACCTACCCATTATTAATTCAAAAGTAGGAAAGGGTTAAAACATAGAGTATGTAAGAATAAAGTATTTTAATGAAAGAGAGACACAGGGTTTTATTTTCTTTATTGTACACTCAATCCACCTGAAGACCTCGTTCTCCTGAAAAAAATTCCAAAATAAAAAAGCAACAATATCCCATACCTGTCCGCCGTACAGTCATGTCCCATGCTGTAAATCCATCTGAAGGGGTTAAATACAGGTACAACTAGGAGTGCTGCTAATGCGAGTGCTCCCGGCTGTAAAACTCCGGGGAATTAATGAAATGAAGATAACGGATAGTGATGAGCGAATATACTCTTTACTCGAGATTTCCCGAGCATGCTCGGGGGTCCTCTGAGTATTTTTTAGTGCTCGGAGATTGTTTTCCTCACCTCTGCTGAATGATTTACATCTGTTAGCCAGCTTAATTACATGTGGGGATTCCCTAGCAACCAGGCACAGTGGCGTATCCAGGGGGGGGCAGTCGGGGCATGTGCCCTGGGCGCAGCCGACGGGGGCGCCAGCGGGTCCAAGGAGGCTCCTCGTCGAGTCATACCCATGGGGTCGGCAGGGGAGGGGGAGCGGGGGCTGTCTAATTATACTCACCTACTCCTGGCGCAGTCCCTTCAGTTCCCTGGCGCATCTGCTTCTTCCTGTACTGAGCGGTCACATGGTACCGCTTATTACAGTAATGAATATGCGGCTCCACCTCCCATATGGGTGGAGCCGCATATTCATTACTGTAATGAGCGGTAACGGTGACCGCTCAGTACAGGAAGAAGCTGCCGGCGCCGGGGAAGCAGGGACTGCATCGCGCCAGGAGCAGGTGAGTATACGGTGAGGGGAGCGCTGCGCAATAGTCACCTGCTCCTCGTTCCAGGTGGCGCTCCGTCTTCAGCGTCTTCTGCAGTGACACTGAGGTCAGAGGGCGCGATGACGTGGTTAGTGCGCGCCTTGTGCCTGAACGTCAGTGCAGAAGACGCTGAAGATGGAGCGGTAGCTGGAGCGAGGAGCAGGTGAATATTGAAAGTGCCGGGGGCCTGAGCGACGGAGAGGTGAGTATGTGATTTATTTTTTTTTATCGCAGCAACAGCAAATGGGGCAAGTGTCTGTATGGAGCATCTTATGAGGCCATAACGTTTGTGCAGCACTATAATGGGGCAAGTGTTTGTATGGAGCATCTATGGGGCCATAACGTTTGTGCAGCACTATATGGGGCAAGTGTTTGTATGGAGCATCTATGGGGCCATAACGTTTGTGCAGCACTATATGGGGCAGGTGTCTGTATAGAGCATCTTATGGGGCCCATAATGTTTGTGCAGCATTATATGGGGCGGAGAGGCGAGTATGTGATTTTTTTTTGAATTTTTCTTTATCGCAGCAACAGCAAATGGGGCAAGTGTCTGTATGGGGCATCTTATGAGGCCATAACGTTTGTGCAGCATTATATGGGGCAAGTGTCTGTATGGAGCATCTTATGGGGCCGTAACGTTTGTGCAGCACTATACGGGGCAAGTGTCTGTATGGAGCATCTTATGGGGCATAATTAACGTTTGTGCAGCATTATATGGGGCAAATGTCTGTATGGAGCATCTTATGGGGCCATTAGTAACCTTTATGCAGAATTGTATGGGGCTCCTGATTCAATATGGATATTCAAAAACACTTAACCTACTGATGTCTCAATTAATTTTACTTTTATTGGTATCTATTTTAACATTATGGGGATTCAGGAATGTACCTTGGCTTGGTCATACAGTTTCAATAGAGTTAAGGTTCAAATGGGGGAGGTTTTGGGGGCGGGGGTGCCAAACTGATCCTTTGCCCCGGGTGCAGGAAAGGCTAGATACACCTCTGACCAGGCAACCCCCACATGTACTTATGCTGGCTAACAGATGTAAATCATTCAGCTGCGGCGAAGAAAACTAAGTCTCCGAGCACTAAAAAATACTCTGAGGACACCCGAGCGTGCTCGAGAAATCTCGAGTAACGAGTATATTCGCTCATCACTAGTAATGGAGCTTCGGTGACTAGCAGTGCCGTCACCAAAGCTGCACCCCCTGGAACTGTAGCGTGAGAAAATATTCAGAAAAATTCTCACGCTACAGTTCATATGTTTATGCCAGCAGGGGGCACAGCAACGTAGCTAGTCACCGTAGCTACGTTACTTTCATTTCATTCATTCCCCAGTGTTTTACAGCCGGGAGCGCTCGCATTAGCAGCGCTCCTAGTTGTAGCTGTATTTAACCCCTTCAGATGGATTTACAGCGTGGGACATGACTGTATGGCAGACAGGTATGGGATATTGTTGCTTTTTTATTTTGGAATTTTTTTTAGGAGAACGAGGGTCTTCAGGTAGATTGAGCGTACAATAAAGATGTTAAAACCCTGTCTGTCTTTCTTTCATTAAAATACTTTATTCTTAATGTGTGTGGGGGTTTTTTTAACCCTTTCCTACTATTGGAGTAATAATGGATAGGTGTCTTATTGGCTCCTCTCCATTACTAACCAGGCTTTAATGTCACCTTACAATAGCAAGGTGACATTAACCCCTTATTACCCCATATCCCACTGCTACAGGGGAGTGGGAAGAGAGTGGCTAAGTGCCAGAATAGGCGCATCTTACAGATGTGCCTTTTCTGGGGTGGCTGGGGGCAGATGTTTTTAGCCGGGGAAGGGGGGGGGGGTTAGGCAATAACTATGGTCCCTCTCTAGGCTATTAATATCTGCCCTCAGTCACTGGCTTTCCCACTCTTGCGGAGAACATTGCGCGGGAGCCCACGCCGTGATATAACCCTTTATTTTAACACCTAGAGCCCCCAAATTTTGCACACAGACTCTTCTAACATTAGTAGTGAGGGATGTATAAATATATAACAGATATGGAATGGTTTACTGTATGTAAACCATGTCTCATAACCTGTCGGGTTTGATAAGGAGACAGCAAAAGCCAGCAATTGAATTACTGGCTTTTAAGCTATCTAGCTCTTATTAAATATAAATATATATATGCGTGTGTCAATGACAAAATATATATATATATATATATATATATATATATATATATATATATATATATAATATATATACAGTGGGGCAAAAAAGTATTTAGTCATTCAGCAATAGTGCAAGTTCCACCACTTAAAAAGATGAAAAGATGAGAGGCGTCTGTAATTTACATCATAGGTAGACCTCAACTATGGGAGACAAACTGAGAAAAAAAAAATCCAGAAAATCACATTGTCTGTTTTTTTATCATTTTATTTGCATATTATGGTGGAAAATAAGTATTTGGTCAGAAACAAAATTTCATCTCAATACTTTGTAAAATATCCTTTGTTGGCAATGACAGAGGTCAAACGTTTTCTGTAAGTCTTCACAAGGTTGCCACACACTGTTGTTGGTATGTTGGCCCATTCCTCCATGCAGATCTCCTCTAGAGCAGTGATGTTTTTGGCTTTTCGCTTGGCAACACGGACTTTCAACTCCCTCCCAAGGTTTTCTATAGGGGTGAGATCTGGAGACTGGCTAGGCCACTCCAGGACCTTGAAATGCTTCTTAAGAAGCCACTCCTTCGTTGCCCTGGCTGCGTGCTTTGGATCATTGTCATGTTGAAAGACCCAGCCACGTTTCATCTTCAATGCCCTTGCTGATGGAAGGAGGTTTGCACTCAAAATCTCACGATACATGGCCCCATTCATTCTTTCATGTACCCGGATCAGTCGTCCTGGCCCCTTTGCAGAGAAACAGCCCCAAAGCATGATGTTTCCACCACCATGCTTTACAGTAGGTATGGTGTTTGATGGATGCAACTCAGTATTCTTTTTCCTCCAAACACGACAAGTTGTGTTTCTACCAAACAGTTCCAGTTTGGTTTCATCAGACCATAGGACATTCTCCCAAAACTCCTCTGGATCATCCAAATGCTCTCTAGCAAACTTCAGACGGGCCCGGACATGTACTGGCTTAAGCAGTGGGACACGTCTGGCACTGCAGGATCTGAGTCCATGGTGGCGTAGTGTGTTACTTATGGTAGGCCTTGTTACATTGGTCCCAGCTCTCTGCAGTTCATTCACTAGGTCCCCCCGCGTGGTTCTGGGATTTTTGCTCACCGTTCTTGTGATCATTCTGACCCCACGGGGTGGGATTTTGCGTGGAGCCCCAGATCGAGGGAGATTATCAGTGGTCTTGAATGTCTTCCATTTTCTAATTATTGCTCCCACTGTTGATTTCTTCACTCCAAGCTGGTTGGCTATTGCAGATTCAGTCTTCCCAGCCTGGTGCAGGGCTACAATTTTGTTTCTGGTGTCCTTTGACAGCTCTTTGGTCTTCACCATAGTGGAGTTTGGAGTCAGACTGTTTGAGGGTGTGCACAGGTGTCTTTTTATACTGATAACAAGTTTAAACAGGTGCCATTACTACAGGTAATGAGTGGAGGAAAGAGGAGACTCTTAAAGAAGAAGTTACAGGTCTGTGAGAGCCAGAAATCTTGATTGTTTGTTTCTGACCAAATACTTATTTTCCACCATAATATGCAAATAAAATGTTAAAAAAACAGACAATGTGATTTTCGGGATTTTTTTTTCTCAGTTTGTCTCCCATAGTTGAGGTCTAACTATGATGTAAATTACAGACGCCTCTCATCTTTTTAAGTGGTGGAACTTGCACTATTGCTGAATGACTAAATACTTTTTTGCCCCACTGTATATATACCTATTCTATGTGTAGACATTTATTCTACCTACTCTATTCTAACCTGTCAGTGTGATTTTACTGTACACCGCACTGAATTGCCGGCTTTTCTATAGAACACCGGTGCGTATTTCTCGCAAGTCACACTGCTGGTCCATGTGTAATCCGTATTTTTCTCACCCCCATAGACTTGCATTGACGTATTTTTGTCGGAATACGCCGACAATCGCAGCATGCTGCGATTTTCTCAGTCTGTAAAATACAGCCGATAGATATACGGCTGATGGGAGCTGCCCCATGGAGAAATATTGGTCCGAGTGCAATGCGTTGTTTTTGCACCTCTTACTCGTCCTTATTTCTCTGTAGTGTGACCCCGGCCAAAAGCGTTACAAACACCTCAGCAGAATGCGATTAATGATGGATTCTTAGTTAACTCATTCTGCAACCAGCAATGTGCAGGAAAGCAAGAGAGCATGTGTAAACGAAACTGAAATGAAAACATTTATTTTTTTGCACATTACAGCTCTGCTATACAGCCAGAATGCTGAGTTCCCACTGTAACTGGGGATAATATGCCAGCTCCAGTTACAGGGAAAATCAGTTTTTTTAAAAAAATGTATTTAAAATATTGAAATACTCTCATAAATAGTGTGTATAATAATAAAATAAATGCATAAAAAGCAGTAAAAAAAGAAAAATACCGCCACACAAACCATTAAAGTATTGGCTACAAGCAGTCTTCTGTGCCGACCACTTGCCGTTGTGCGACATAGTTGATATTTCCAAATCTACACATGGCACATGGAAATTCGCCTTTGGCCCTATTGTAAGCCCACCGCCTGGGTACACCTGCTCCTAGCCAGCTGGCTCTTTACTTTTTTCCATTCCTGTGCGTGGGTGAAAAACACTAAAAGAATTGACATGTTGCAGAATTTTTTTAAAAAAGGTATAAATCTGTAAGAAAAAAAATAAGCAATGTGTGCACGAGATGACAGAAATCTAATTTCTGGGACTGTGAAATGCTGTTTTTTTTTTCCCTTGAAAAACATAATGGGAACAAAAAACCAGCGGCATGTGAACAAGCCCTAACAAATAAAGATAGCAGACACTATAGCGCCAATACGTCCAACAGGGGCATCACAACTTCATAAGGCTACAAAACATGGAGGACTAGACTAATCATGCTGATAGGAGAAATGGGTAATATGTTTACAGGAATATCCAACAGGTCTGTAAGGTTTCCCCCCCAAAAACAACAACTTTGAACAGCCTCTTTAATATTAGATGTGAAATCGCCTTTATTCACAGACTGACAGCCATTACTCCAGCCATTCAAGCACCAATACACTTTCCAGCAATGCGTCCAGCGCTCACAGCGAAGAGAAGTGGTATGACAGCGGGGAACGGCTGGAGTCGGAGCTCAGCAGCTACACCTACATCCAAGGAACGTCCGCAGACAGCGGGATCGACACCACTTCATACGGCGCTAACCATGTCAGTTCTGCCATTCCTGGGGCATCGTCCACCTCTCCACGCTCCGGCCCTCCTAAAGAAAAAGTGGCGCCTTTGTGGCACAGCGTCAGTGACGTGGGGTTAATAACTGATAGGACGTGTGACAGAGACTCTCATGGATTGGATGGGAAAAGGGAATCTCCCGTCTCTTTGGAGAATCACACAAAGGTCGCCATAGGCTCCAAGCCATTAACTAGAGAGAACAGCGCCTACAGCCTCAGCGATGCCGCTTCTCACACCAGGTAGGATGTCAGTGTTGTGCCCTGTGTCCATGCTTCTGTCACTCTGTGGTGTGATCGCAGCCGTGGTGGTGGTAGTGGTGTTGGGTCTTTTTTGTCTGCTAAGACATAATACGCATAACTGGGATTAGTACACTCTCATGTTACGTTACATCTCCTTTCCACCATTCCTTCCCCCTTCCTACCCCTAACATTAGAAAGAAAATCATTCCATCCCTCTCTCCCACAAATTACTTTACCATATTTAGTTGAAACTTGGTTTTCATTCTTAAAGGAGCACTAAACCTAAAATGTACATTATTACAAAGGAAAAAAAATCTCCTGGAGGTGCCAGAATTTTAGATTCACTAGAAGATCAAGGTCTCCCCCTGCCTGACATGGCTGGGAACAGTAGAGTCCATTCATCTTCGTAAATATGAAAAGCTTTAGGTTTCGTGTCCCTTTAAATATTGTCATAAAGTACAACACTAAGACACACTCACATTGTACATAAGCAGCATATATTTGCACACAGCAATAATAGATGGGTCATGGTGGTACTTTTCTAATTATGGAGGCCACTGTTGTGTTGGGACACCATTTTCAGTGTGTGCTTGGTTGTCTTGTAGGCCATTGTCATCGGGCCAGGAGTCTTCTATGTTGCTTTGTCTTTGGGTCAGATATGTTGTCAGGGTTTTTTGGACTGTTTTCTCGTGTTAACGATTGTCTATGCTGTGTTGTTTCGGGGCAGCAGTTGTCAGTCTCCTTGTGTTGTGCCCTCACTTGTCTGTGCAGCATTGTCCTAGGCCTACAGTTGTCCGTGCAGCATTGTCCTAGGCCTACAGTTGTCCGTGCAGCATTGTCCTAGGCCTACAGTTGTCCGTGCAGCATTGTCCTAGGCCTGCAGTTGTCCGTGCAGCATTGTCCTGGGCCTATAGTTGTCCGTGCAGCATTGTCCTGGGCCTACCGTTGTCCGTGCAGCATTGTCCTGGGCCTACAGTTGTCCGTGCAGCATTGTCCTGGGCCTACAGTTGTCCGTGCAGCATTGTCCTAGGCCTACAGTTGTCTGTGCAGCATTGTCCTGGGCCTACAGTTGTCCGTGCAGCATTGTCCTGGGCCTACAGTTGTCCGTGCAGCATTGTCCTGGGCTTACAGTTGTCCGTGCAGCATTGTCCTGGGCCTACAGTTGTCTGTGCAGCATTGTCCTGGGCCTACAGTTGTCCGTGCTGCATTATCCTGGGCCTACAGTTGTCCGTGCTGCATTATCCTGGGCCTACAGTTGTCCGTGCTGCATTATCCTGGGCCTACAGTTGTCCGTGCTGCATTATCCTGGGCCTACAGTTGTCCCTGCAGCATTATCCTGGGCCTACAGTTGTCCATATGTCATTTGTGGAATTTGGTCGTGAACTGTCTGCTAACCTGAAAAACTGGCTATTGGGATAGTATTAGAAGGTTGCACAGTTTTGTTTAGTGTTATTATTGATCTTTGCTCCGTTGGTTGCACTGTACTGTATGTAAAGAACTTACAGAAATGCAAATGTATGCTCAAAAGATCCAGTATTGGTGTTAATTACAGTCACGCATATTTCCAACTGTCTGTAGAGCCAGCACTGGTATTTTACAAGCCCACATTTACAGTATGTATTTTTATTTTATAATGGGGCTGAGCTGCAGTACCTGACACAGCCACTATAAGGTGTACTGAGCTGTGCCTGGTAAACAATATGGCAGCAACCCCTTCCAGGAGTTGCCAATGTAAAAATGATAGCCTATTCTAAAGGATTGTACGCAATTATTATAGCTTTGGAAAATACTTTTAAAAAGGAGTTGTCCACAACTGGACAATCCCTACTTAATCAATTCAGGACCCTATAGAAAATTAAATAAAAAGCATACTCTCTTCCTGAAGGAGCGCCATTCCAGCGGTCTGCTCTGCTGTTCCTGGCGGGTGACATGGCATTGTTGTGTCACATGATCACAGCAGCCAATCAGCGGGTGCACTAAATATAAACTTTCATATGGTGGATTTAAAAAAAGAAAATAATGCAAAAGACGGACATTTTTAACCCAGTGACAACTTCTCTTTAAAGGGAATCTGTCAACAGGTTTCTGCTATGCAACCTGAATACAGCAGGAGATAGAGGCTGAAACAGATATCAGTGATGTGTCACTTAAAAGGCTGTGTGCTGTTGTTTACTTACAATGAAGGTTTTATCACCTGGAGACTATCACTACCTAGACTACAGCTCACCTACCTGCTAGACCAACCCCGCCCCCTCCTCTGATAAGCATCTCACTATCAATAGACATGGTGCACAGAGAGCTGTGGTGTGGGCGGAGGCAGCTTTCTCAGCTCTGCTACATGCAACATCTAAAAACAGATTGTGTGACAATGGCTGCACCCAGAAAACTAAGTGACACATTGCTGGAATCGGGGTTTCTTCCTACATTATGCTGCTCCCAGATGAGGTAGCAAAAACCTGCTGACAGATTCCCTTTAAGGGTTCGTCTGCTTTCAACATTGACTATTTTTATAAAAGAAAATAAAAACAAATGGTGAACCTGGTGGAATTGTCCATTTTCCTTGCAGTGATACCACTGGGGAAAAGAAGCATTACACTGTTCCCATCAAACAATTTTCTCCTACGCGTCATTGGGGGACACAGGACCATGGGTGTTATGCTGCTGCCACTAGGAGGACACTAAGTTAACGCATAAAGAATAGCTCCTCCCCTGCAGTATACACCCTCTTGCTGGCTCTAAGTGAACCAGTTCTTGCTTATTGTCTGTAGGAGGCACTTGGGTCTGTTTCAGACCCCACCGTTTTTATTTTAATTTTTATTTTTTATTCTATTTTTTCCTTAACGGAGCGAATGAGTTCAACGGACCCTTTCTAGGTTCCGATCTCCCCCGAACCATCAACAGGCAATTACGTGGAGCGTCCCTCCCATATCCTTTCCTGCAACGTTGGATGCCAGCCCTGAGCTCACCTTACGGGCGACAGTTCCTTCGCGTTCCGATCTCCCCCTCCATAGCAGGCGACCACATGGAGTAGCCCTCCATCTACCTCTCCCGGAGCCAGGTGCATAGCCGGACATAAATATGTATGGCATTGGTGCAGCCCCCCTCTGCATCACCACTGACATAGCGGATGACGCAAGGCGGCAGAAGCTCTCCACCCCCTCCCTGACTATGGCGACGGTGGATTGAGCACCGGCCCACCGCATCTACCGTGAGTACACTGCGGGGGCCGAGGCGCTGGGGGGGGGTCCTGGTCCCCGGGGTATGGAAGGTCCGCACCTCTATCAGAAAGCACGGGTCCGTGAGTGGTCCGCAGCGCGCATTTTTGATGGAGCGCTCCTCAGGATGGCACTAATAGCGGTCGCAACGCCGCAGGCTGCAACCGCAAGTTTTTCAAATTTAGTCCCCAGCTTTTCTGCTCATACAGGCCAAAGTCCTTGGCCACGCCCACCGGCAATTACCGCCGCCCATCTTTTCCAGCGCTTCTCTTTCCATGAGAAGTGCTCTCACAGATCTCTGCGGCCATCTTGGTACACCCAGTGCTGATCCTGCAGCGCTGCTCCAGCCCTCCTAATCTCTGGATCTGGGGTCACAACCGATATACAGCCTTCAGGACCATACATTGCGGACCTCCCCTGGGGACTCAAGACACAGGACCTGGGTAAGCTGCAGATACATAGTTTAACCCTTCCCCTGCTAGTAAGTGCTCTCCTCAAGGTTACCATGTCTCAATCAAGGCCTCACAAAAAGTCTGGGAAAACCCACACTGTATTTTTTGCTGCATGTACCTCTTGCAAAGTCTCATTACCCCGGGGTCACAATACCGCATTGTGCACAGCTTGTGAACCGGCGACTATTCGGGAACCACCTGTTACTGATACCGAACCTAGTGAGCCTGGTCCCCCTGAGTGGGCTACCTCCCTTACCCGGTCTATGGCATCCCTGGCAAAAGCATTAGAATCGTTCCGAGACCCCTCCTCTAACCAGGGCACTTTTACGGACGACGCTCCCTATTCTCAAAACCCCTCGTACTCTAGGGGTTGTACCTTGCCAAGGGGCTCTCGCCCTTCCAGAAAAAGGACTCATGCCATATCCCCAGACCATCACCGGGATTCGGGTTCTGAGAGCTCCATTTCTCGCTCCCCTTCCATTGGGGCTAGCAGAGCACCTGTTTCAGAGGACGATTCTGACATGTCCCTAGATCAGGAATTTCATCACAATCAGGAGACTCTCGACTCACTGAGTGAGTCAGTGAATAAGGCTTTGAAACTTGAGGAAGAACCTTTATCTAAAACTGATCATGCTGTGTCCTTTAAGAGGACCAAGCGAGCTCACAAGGTATTCGCTACTCATCCTGAATTTAAGGAAATTGTTGAATCTCACAGGATCCATCCCGATAAACGATTCACAGGGCAGAAGCCCATGGAATCAAAATATCCCTTTACCCAGGATGTAAGAAAAGATTGGTCTCAATCTCCCCCGGCTACTAAATCTATTTTATCCTCTTCAGAGGGCGCCTCTATTAAAAATCCAACCGATCGTCAGATCGACAATATGGCGCGTTCAGCCTTTGAAGCCTCAGCAGCCGCACTCTTCCCATCTTTTGCTGCTACGTGGGTGGCTAAGGCTATGACCCACTGGGCTGACGTCTTGTCTTCAGCGGTGCTGGATACCGATCTTTCCCCTGAGATAGCAGACCTCGCTACTCAGATAGCCAGAGCGGGAGATTTTATAGTTACCGCGTCCCTGGATGCTGCTAACTGTGCTTCTTAAGCAGCAGCAAACGCCATCACCATCCGTAGATCTTTATGGCTCAGGGACTGGCGTGCGCATTCGACTTCCAAAAAGTAATTGACTTCTCTTCCATATCAGGGCGGTCGCCTTTTTGGCGAAAAGCTCGACCAATTAATTTCCGACGCCACTGGAGGGAAGAGTAAATTTCTTCCACAACAGAGACCCTTTCGGAACCAGCAACAGCAGGCCCGGTCCCGATTTTTTTCGCTTCAACTCAAATTGGTCCTCTACTTCCACATCCTCTGGCCCTGGCCGGGCGCAGTGTAGGGATGGAGGTCCTCAAACCTCTTACAAACCATCCCCCTCTTGGAGAGGCAGGCCTAGGCAGTCAGGGTCCAGAGGGTCCAGACCGGGCAGGTCTCCCACACAATGACTCCCTGCGGTATCTGGAGGACACCCTCAAAGTAGGCGGCTGCCTGCTTTCCTTCAGCGACGCATGGCTCTCGGTCGTTCATGATGAATGGGTCCGCGACCTAGTGTCCTCCGGATACAAGATAGAATTTCTCTCGCTCTTCCACCAAATCTCTTTTTCCCGTCTTCTCCTCCCAGGGCAAAGGCATCAGAGTTCTTCCAGGCCATAAGCTCTCTAAAAGAAGACGGGGATATTATCCCGGTCCCTCAAAGCGAAAGGTTTCAAGGTTTTTATTCAAACCTGTTCATTGTTCCAAAGAAGGACGGTACAGTACGTCCCATACTGGACCTAAAACTGCTGAACAAATTTGTCAGAGTGCTATGGTTCCGGATGGAATCGCTTCGTTCTGTCATCGCCTCCATGGAGAAAGGCGAGTTACTAGCGTCCATAGACATCCAGGACGTGTACCTCCACATTCCTATTTTACCTTCTCACCAAAGGTTTCTTCGCTTCGCAGTTCAGGAAGATCACTTTCAGTTTGCTGCTCTGCCCTTCGGCCTCACCACCGCTCCCAGGGTATTCACCAAGGTCATGGCGGCTGCCGTGGCCATCCTCCATACCCGTGGTGTGGTGGTGTTAATGTATCTAGACGATATCCTCATCAAAGGCCCCTCTTTCCGCACCTGCAAGGAGGCCGTGACCATCACAATAGATACTTTCTCGTCTAGTTTGGAAGATAAACTTCAAAAAGTCTTCCCCAGTACCGGCTCAGCGAATTTCCTTTCTAGGAATGATACTGGATTCGTCCCAGGGATTGGTACTTCTTCGTCCGGAAAAGATCTCAGTCTTACAGCGGGAAGCTCAGAAGCTCTCCCAACCTCATACGCACTCTCTACGTTTCAGTATGAGAGTTCTCGGCAGGATGGTAGCAGCTATGGAGGCAGTCCCATTCACTCAACTACACCTCCGCCCATTACAACATGCTCTCCTGGCTGTGTGGGACAGGAACCCATTATCTCTCGATCATCGTTTCCTCCTTCCCCAGCGAGTCAGACAGTCTCTCAGGTGCTGGACTTTGAAGTCCTCCCTGAATCAAGGGAAGTCCTTTCTCTCAGTACATTGGCTAGTTGTGACAACAGATGCCAGTCTTCTGGGCTGGGGAGCAGTGTTCCACCATCACACTGCTCAGGGCCGCTGGTCTCTTCAGGAAGCTCGCCTGCCCATCAACATCCTTGAAATACGGGCAATCAGGTTGGGTCTTCTTCAATTCCATCCCTTCCTGACGGTTCGTCTCATCTGGATTCAGTCTGACAATGCCACGGCAGTGGCGTACATCAACCGGCAGGGGGGAACACGCAGCAAGGCAGCCATGACCGAGGTAGGCCACATTCTTCGTTGGGTCGAGGAAAACCACTCAATGATATCAGCGGTTCACATCCCGGGAGTGGAAAACTGGGAGGCTGATTTCCTCAGCCACCAAGGTCTCAACTCCGGAGAGTCGTCTCTCCATTCGGAGATCTTCCACCAGATCTGCTGTCGTTGGGGAACCCCGGACGTCGATCTGATGGCCTCACTGCTAAATTCCAAGGTTCCCAATTTCATAGCTCGGTCCCACGATCTGGCAGCCATCGGGGCAGATGCACTCATTCACTCGTGGCATCAGTTCCAGCTTCCGTACATAGTTCCCCCGCTTCCCTTGCTGCCGAGAGTCATCAAGAAGAGCGGAGGGGATACCAGTTATCCTCATTGCGCCAGGTTGGCCGCGCAGGGCCTGGTACGCTGAACTAGTTCAACTAGTCGCTGATGTCCCCTGGCGATTACCGAATCGCACAGACCTGTTGTCCCAGGGTCCCATTTACCACTAGAACTCCGAGGCCCTGTGTTTGATGGCATGGCCCTGGAGTCCTGGGTGCTGACACAGGCAGGCTTCTCTCAGAATGTAATTTCTACCATGATCAGTGCTAGAAAGCCTACGTCTATGCGTATATATCATCGCATTTGGAAGACCTTCTCATGGTGCCAGGACCGTGGACGCTCTCCTCTTGAATTTTCCGTTCCTTCCCTCCTCGATTTCCTTCAGTCGGGTTTGGACTTAGGTCTCGCCCTTAGTTCTCTCAAAGGGCAGATTTCAGCCTTGTCAGTCCTGTTCCAAAGTAAAATTGCCAACAGATTATAGGTGAAGATGTTCATTCAGGGAGTCTCCCATGTAGTGCCGCCCTATAACATGCCGTTGGAACCATGGGACCTTAATTTGGTCTTCGGACTCTTGCAGGAGGCTTCTTTTGAACCTCTGCTGAACGTATCCCTGTCTCTTCTGTCATGGAAAGTTGCCTTCCTGGTTGCGGTCACGTCCATCCGACGAGTCTCAGAACTGGCGGCCTTGTCTTGCCAAGTTCCTTTCCTCATTTTTCATCAGGATAAGGTGGTTTTGAGAACATCCCCGTCTTTTCTACCGAAGGTTGTCTCATCTTTCCACCTCTATGAGGAGATTGTCTTGCCTTCACTTTGCCCCGGCGCCAGTACATCACACCGAGAAGGCTCTCCACACAATGGACTTGGTGAGAGCTCTTAGGAGATACATCTCGAGGACTGTGTCTTTCCGCAGGTCAGATGCCCTATCTGTGCTCCCGGAAGGGCCAAGGAAAGATCTAGCCGATTCCTAAGCTACGATAGCCAAGTGGATTCGTTCAGCTATCCAGGAGTCCTACCGAGTTAGAGGTCACTCCATTCCAGCAGGGATTAAGGCTCATTCTACTCGATCAATGAGTGCGTCTTGGGCCATCCGGCACCAAGCATCGGCAGCACAAGTCTGCAGAGCTGCGGCTTGGTCCAGCCTGCATACGTTTACGAAACATTACCATGTCCATTCTCAGGCCTCGGCAGATGCGTCCGTCGGCAGAAGAATTTTGCAGGCGGCAGTGCCACATCTGTAACTTGTGGGTACAAGGAGCAATTGCAGTGGATTGTTTTCCCACCCAGGGACTGCTTTAGGACGTCCCATGGTCCTGTGTCCCCAAATGAGGCGTAGGAGAAATGGGGATTTTTGTGCACTCACCGTAAAATCCTTTTCTCCGAGCCAATCATTGGGGGACACAGCACCCACCCTGTTGGCCTACTGGCTCTAGTTTTTTCTGTGTTGACTTGGTTTTGATATATTTCATTCTTGTTAATTGTTAAGCTCCTACTGCTTAGTTACCGAACTGGTTCACTTAGAGCCAGCAGGAGGGTGTATACTACAGGGGAGGAGTTATTCTTTATGTGTTAACTTAGTGTCCTCCTAGTGGCAGCAGCATAACACCCATGGTCCTGTGTCCCCCAATGATTGGCTTGGAGAAAAGGATTTTACGGTGAGTACACAAAAATCCCTATTTACAAGTAATGCTCTGATGTAACAGGTCATCCTGAGCTCGGGATACTTAACATAGCCATTTTCTGCCTGCCTATAATGGAGGAGAACACTGATTAGACTGCATTTTCTAATGTGGTGCTTACAAACCAGACACTAACTATGTTGCAGGTGAGATTGGATGTATACCTGTACATCTGTGCTCAGCCTCCCGTGTGGACTCTTGCGAGCACCTATATTTAATAATATGGCAGGCTAATTGTTGGACATAATAATCTATTTTCCTATCGTGTTCAGGTCACCTTCAGTTCTCTACTATTTGCACATCAGGTATCAGGCAAAGTAATAGCTACAATCCTCCCCAAAAGTCCATTTACACTGCAAGATTATAGTGAAACGAGTGTTCTCAGGAAGGCTTATTTTGCAATAATTTTGTAGTCTAAAGAGCCTACCGATCACCCAGTGAATGAGTAGAGCACTCGACCGTCGGGTGAAATGATCTTTTGGTTTTCACAACAGATCATCGTTCTCGGCAGCACATCGTCTTATGTAAAGAGAACGAGAACAGTGGCAGCATATACACACTGAATTATCTATTGCAGATCTTTTAACGCACGTTTTAAGAGATTTTTGCCCGTGTATTAAACACTTACCAATTGGCAGTCATTTAACACTCAGTCACCTTTGCCGCGAGCATACATTTGTATTTTTTTCCTTTTATTTGTAAATAACCGTTCTTGTTCAGAATTCGGAATCTATTTGGTTTGACCATATTTAAAAGGCGTGAACACGACGGACTGGACAGAGTCAATGTTGGGCAGTTAAACCATTGATAAGAGTATGATTTGGTAATCTTTATGTATTTGTAATACTTATATTTTCTAGCTACTACCAAATTTTTAAAACCTTTTCCCAAACATTTCTCCCCAAAAGCAGAATTTAATATTTAAAGGGTTTGTCCACTATTAGGGAAAACCCCTCCTTAAAGTAAATGTTCGGCCACGATAAAATAATAACACCTGTACTTGCCTCCCGTGCTGGGTCTATTCTAGCTGTGTTGGCACTCGCGGCCCTGGGGCTGTGATGCAGTGGAATGACACGTGATGCCCGGCGCCCAATCAGAGCTGGTGTCACTGTCTTCGGACAAACTGAACATGAAGAGGAAGTCCGGGATGAGCTGCAGTCCTGGCTCCCCTCTTCATGTTCAGGTCGTGTGAAGACCGTGACGCCAGCTCTGATTGGGCGCCCGCGTCTAGTGTCACAACACCGCATGGGAATCCCGGGGAGAGCGAGTGCCCACATGGAACGGAGCCAGCATCGGAGGTGAGTATAGGCTTTATTATTTTATCGGGGATGAACATTTAATTTAAGAAGGGGTTGTCATAGTAGTGGACAACCCTTTAATATCCGAACACAAAATGATTAGTCCACCCAATCAGTGTGAGCTTAAATTTGGCAAAACCAATACTATCCGTCCCAAAACGATCAGTCATCTTGTCTTGCTGTGGGGGCATATTTTTTTTCCTTTTTTAGTTATGGCTCATGGATGCCCCGCACATGCAACATTTACTAAAATGTGTGGCTCCCCATGGTTCCAATCCTGGATATCATGTAGATTATTTACAAAGTGGGTGAAAAATCCAAGAATTAAGATTAGCTTTTTCTCATTCTCCCCCAGCACCATGAGCTCTCGGCACTCGGCAAGTCCCGTTGTTTTCACTAGTGCCAGAAGTTCGCCCAAAGAAGAGTCTCATTCTGCCACTTCCCCACAGCTCGCGCCTTCTTTCTCCTCTTCCTCCTCATCCCCTTCTGGTCCTAGGACTTTCTACCCTCGCCAAGGTGCTACCAGCAAGTACCTGATTGGATGGAAAAAACCTGAAGGGACTATAAACTCTGTGGGCTTTATGGATTCAAGAAAGTAAGAGCCCTTTATGTTCTGCTCGTAAATGATATTGGCATATAATGTTCTAATCGCTTGGCGCGTCTTCTGAGGTTGTATATACTGCAATGTACAGCATTGGAGAATACGCTAGAAAACTTGTGC
Organism: Ranitomeya variabilis; assembly: GCF_051348905.1. Lineage (NCBI taxonomy): Eukaryota > Metazoa > Chordata > Amphibia > Anura > Dendrobatidae > Ranitomeya > Ranitomeya variabilis. The sequence continues at coordinate 646,349,940 of NC_135232.1, read as the reverse complement.
TTCTCTTGCGACTTTTTAGGGATTTCTTTTTTCTGCATGTTTGTAGTCTCTTACGTAATAATAACTAAGATCACACAGCGCTTTACACACATGACATAAGACATATCAGGTTTCTTCCTAACCGGTATCCATGCATGATTTTGTGGTGGCCATTACAAAACGTAGATGTCATTCTCCTTTCCCTGCTTTCCTCCATATCTTTCCTCATTCCTTGCGATAAATAATTCAATATTCCACCATAAGCCAGTCTTAAATTCTTAAAGACCTCTTCCTGAACTGTTTCTGTTTCCTTCAATGGAAGAAGACATCAGATTGATTGTGTGGAGATGCCACCTACAAGGCTGCGTGCATCAATAAGGGATCTACAGGCTTCTCCAAAGAGAGTGTCCACAGTCCACGAGGAACTTAAGAAGCTTATTGACATGGAAGGGCCACCTACCGGATCAGAGAAGCCTTTAAAGGTACTGCATCAATGCTGCATGTTAACTGGTGTTTTTGGGTGGATGGACTGATGGGGAATGTAATGTATCCAGTGATGGTGTAGACATGTGGTGAATATTTACATTGCATGAATTTCTTACACATAGACTGCATAGTAATTCCCGCACATGCTCCGGCTAGAGTACTTGAAATGGCTTGTTCTCTCCTTCAATGGACACATTAGATGGACATTCTCTGAAGGGAATAAAGAGGATGTCTTAGAACTAGGCTAAAAGGTGGGGAGTGGTAGACAAAATTGGGAGTGGATCCTACGGTCTTACATTTAGCCGCACTTTTTTTTTTATTGCTCTTTAAACTACTTCCTGACTGCCCACAGACTAGTCTATAAACGTCTGCTGCGGCAGTGGTGAGTCGGCTGTCATACACAGCTAGATTCCCTATAGAGAAGGCAGAGAAGGTTTATTACCATCTCTGCTTTTCCTATTACTGTATTCACATTGCTGAACAGTAGAGGAAACATTGACAGCGCTTCGTCCCATAGCTCTGTCAGCTCTGGTATAAAGTCAATTGTCCTAATTTTTTCCATCTTTGATTCCAGCCCCAGATACAGGGGAAATCAAATATAAAAATGTTGAAATGCTCTGAAAGATCTTTTATGACATCACAAGGTGATGAAAAATAAATAAGCTGCAAATAAATAGATTTTAAAAAAATGCGCTAAATTAATGTGCACTCAACTCATTAACCCTTAATTCAATGAGACATATGGGTACGTCCTTGCAGGGGTGGCACCGTGTGGAGAGGGCTCAGGAGCTGAGCGGTCCTCACATGTGTCTGATGCCGGCTGTATTACGTAGCTGTGTCTAGCAGCAGCAGCCAGAGATGAGCTCTGATGTCTGCTATTAACCATTTAAATGCAACTGTCAATCTCTCACAATGGCTTTAAATGGAACGCTGACTGGTGCGCACACACATCGACTTGCTTCGGCCCCTGTGACGTCATCAAAGAAATCTAATGGTTTACCTTCTCAGGTGGTGGCCTGTTGAAGGACCCCATCACTGTCATCTTGTACTTTTAGGCCACAGGCTGAATATCATAGGGGACAGAGATTTTTGCTATATACTACAACACTGTGGTATTAAAGTACATGGTATAAGCGATCGACAATTGCAAATTCAAGTCCACTAAAGAAACTAAAAAATAATAAGAAAACATTTAAAAAAAAAAAAAAAAAAAATGTTTCCTACTAAAAATAAATTCTTTTTAATGCTTAATCTATAAAAGATCGATCTATCAAAATATAAACTTAATGTATATTAATTTTTAACTGATTTTATGGTAAAAGCATAACAAAAAGAGATAAAACTGCAGAATTGTTTTTTTGCTTTTTTTAGCTACCACTGCCATCCTGATAAAATGCAAAAGCGATCAAAGTGTCGTATGTACCCCACACTGGTATCAATCAAAATGTCAGCTGCCAAGCAACAAACAAGCCATTCATACAGCTCAGTCGATGTAAAAATAAAAGTTTGGTATCGCTGTATCGTACTGACCAAGAGAAACATGTTCCAGGGGATTTTTACGACAGAATTAACCCCATAAGAACAAACCTGTCACATTCTCTATTAAAGGAGAATCTGTCACCACGTTTTTGCTATGTAATCCGAGAGCAGCATGATGCAGGGGCAGAGACCCTAATTCTAATGATGTCACTTGCTGGTTTGTATGCTGTCATTTTAATGCCATCACCAGTTTCTCTGCTTCAGATCTAGCAGTTCTCTGAATGCTGTGCCCTGTACAACCCTGCCCACATCACTGATTGGCTGCTTTACGTGTACACTGTGCATAGGCATAAAGCTGTCAATTGGTGGTGGGGTAAGGGTTACACAGAGAAAGTTGACTGGGAGGCACAGGATACATAGTCCTGTGTTGATAATCCCCTGCTGATAAAACACTGATTTTATTTGAACAACACCACACAGTTTAAGTGACATGTTGCTGGAATTAGTCTCAGCCCTTACATCATGCTGTTCTGTTTCATAGCAAAAACCTGTTTTCAGATTTAAAAAATAAAGATCTTACAATTTTCTCCATGACAACCGGGGCTATTTTAGACTCACCTTCCTATTGTTTCAGGAAACAGCACATGTATATAGCCACTATGGTAAGCCCTCAATCGTATCATTTGTGTTGAAGTGTCTAATGAGCGTGTGCAAAGGTCATTGTGAAGGAAGGAGGAGCAGGCGAGCTGTGACATCACCTATTGTGATTGGTGGATCCTGTGTTATCAGCCGTGTATGCAGGTGTTACCTGTCAGTATAATCCTGCCTTAGCTGATAAGGAGTCTGCTGAAAACGCTTCCTGAAAAGCAGGGTTTATGAGCCTAAAAAAGCCCCGGTGACCAGTGTGAATTTTTCAATATTACTGAACAAATATTAATATAAATTTCAAAAAAGAAAGTGTGTTTTCATATCACAATCTAAAACAAATCCTGATTAATACAATAGGTCATTGTCTGATGATAGCTTCCCCTTGAGGACACACAAGGTTTGGTAATTATATTTTTTATTACCAAACCTCCATTAAAATCTCTTTTAAAAGAAAAATCAGAATTTGTCCCATTTCAGTGACTTTCACAATGCCGTCCAGAACTGAAGCCACGACAGATTTTCAGTATTTGTAATCGCACTAAGTGCGCAAGGCACCGTACAAGAAAATAATCCCCCATGGAGCTCTGAGCACTTTAGAAAGGTTCATCCAGGGCACACAGTTTCCATGACAACTGTGCACTATATTCTCTCCTCTTATTTTATTTTTTATTTTTTTTTTAGAGCCAAAAAATGTGTTAGAATATAGCAGGTTTTATCGGGATGTTAATGCTCGCTTCACATAGTGAGCTGACGGGTTTTTTTTGCTTGGCTTTACAAGTGTCTAAACCTGGTGCTATTCGTTACCGCTCGGGATTCGTTTTGCCACGGCCTTCTTTGTGGCTCGCTTTCTGTCTCCCCATTTAATTCTTCTGACACAATTCTCAGAAGATGGCCCGTTGGGTGCTTCCTTGTCATGTTTCATTTTGGCATTTTCGGCTGAAGGATTTCCTGAACATGTCTAGCAGTAAACAGAATGTAACGTGTGACTGAGCAAACACGGAACATTCCGAAGATGTTCTGGAAATTAAAGCCATTTACCAACCGCCCTCCTACTGAGGCCCCATTATCTCGTTAGATTTGTGCCAATTAGCAGATAATCTTTTTCTTACTGGTGTATGGATAATAATCATTCTGTCCTTGTTCCCCCGGTGCACTGCACTACTGATGGGCTTGTGTTTGTACACCGCAGCCAGCCAGGGAGCACTGGTAAGAAAGGAGGAGGGTCTCGGATTGCCTTACCGCCCCTATACACATTAGCTGGCTGTCAATACAGACAGGTTCGGGTGACTATGAACTGCATATGTGGACGCCGGCTGTCTGAGGGTCCGGGGAGATGTCGATTGCTCATCTCCCATTTGGGACTGCCTATCGTATTGTTCTCCCTGAGATAAGTCACCGACCGACTCATCAGTCGGTGGATTTCTCATGGAGAAGACAGGAGCGAGCGTTCAGCTGAATGAGCTATCCAATTTGTATGGCGAGCTTTAGACCACTTAGCAAATGTAGACCCCATAAAAGGGAGGAATTAGTGATGTAAATATCATTACATTATAAATTACATCCCAGAACTGCATAGCTAAGGTGGACCGTGAAAAGTTCCTTTTCTTATATTTGGTAGGAATACATGGGGTTTTTTTTTAGTTTTTCCCCAGCAATCAGAATACTGGAAACACAGATGGTTTGTCCATTAATCAGCATATGATATATGCTGCACAACTCATCATTCAATGTTTCATAATAAATTCGGAGAAGCAAGATAAATAGATGAACACACAACAACTAAATGACTAATATAGTTTCCTGAAATTTCAATGAATAAGGCATGCAAGAGGCGATAAAAAGACATTGAAGCAAGCAAAAGATGTACAATATATCAAAACATATCAACAGCTAACAGGATAAGATATCAAAAGACATACAATGTATCAAAAATATCATTTACAACAAAATAATAAACATATTCAGCCTCGATATCCAGGGGAGCCCAGAGATGAGAGCAGACTTTTACAGCTTATCTTGCAGTTTCATTTTTCGCTCCTCTATTCTTTTGTCTAACTCAAACTATTATACCCCACTCCAAGCCCCCTGATGTCTCTGGGCAGAAGCTAAGATGTGCTAAATCTTTCTAGGCTCAATAAACAAATGTATTGTGCGTGTTCTTAGCAATCATCTACGAGTGGTGCCTGCTATCTCCACTTTCTAAAGCTAAATCGTAGCTGATAATAACACTGCTAAAGGTGTAGAATCCAACTGAACCATTACATTTACCCTTTCCAATACACAAGTAAGGTATTGGAGGTTTCTAAGCAAAAAAAATAATTTGGCTTGCAAAATAAAATAAGTAAGGAGATCTCTATTCAGTGGATAGACTGGCCACTCTTGAATGAAAGCAAAAAAGTAAAGTTCTTTTCACATAAACATTTCACTTCATGGCTAAAACCACAGCTTAAAGGGGTTTTCCGGTTTTAAGCTACAAGTCTTCAGTCACTGTGACTGCAGACTTGTGAATCTTCGCATTGGTGGTCATATAATTGCAAGTATGTGAGTGGCATACTTACGGCCACATTCCAACTAGACTGTATCAGTCTTTTCTCAATACACTTGCATTGCACTTGACCACATGTATGGAAATCACATAGTTGTTGGTCAAGAGTCCACTGCACCCGGAGAATCTTTACAGCACGTAGTGTCCACACTGAGGATTCACAAGTGTGCTGTTACATAAGTGACTGCAGACTTGTAGCCTAAGGCCAGACAACCCTTTAATGACTGATGTGTCATATGACGGACACTACTCCTGACCAACTGACCCCAAACTTCTAATGGTTGGCTCCCTACATTTGACTGGCTCCGGATGTAGCAGAAATCTTCCTGTCTAATCTGCTTCAAATTGAGCCACCAACTACAGTATGTGAACGTTGCAGTAGTTAACATCTAGCTTTCCTCTTGCAAACGTGGGGAAACCCTTAAATTACATAAAACAAATTGTCCTTTACATAAAATATTACGTTTAGAAGTAAAATGCACGAAAAAGACTAGAAATTAGCTGGCACTCTGTCTTCCTGTTACTACTCTCTGTAGGAAACTTCTGATGTTGGTTGAAGTTTCTGGACTTCATAATCTAATTTTCCCATGCACTTTATATTATTTAGATCTCTCATAGAGAAGGAACGTTCAAACTTGTCTCCCTGACAACAGGAAACCTTGGAAGATGACAGAAGGATAGGAAATAAAAAAGCAGCTGAATCCATAAACGGCTCACTTGTGACTCAGAGGAGCGCAGTCAAGGGCAGAACTGCAGAAAACTCAGCGAGCTGAAGCTGAGGACTCTCCAGGTCGCACACCATGCCGAAAGTGTTGGAACCACTTGAAATTGTTTCAGTAAATGATGTATTTCTCCCAGAAAATCATTGAAATTACACGTTTTGTTATACACATGTTGTATGTGTATTTGAACAACACAAAAAAAAGAGAAACAAAAAAGCAAACAAGACATAATTTCACTCAAAACCTCAAAAATGGGCCAGACAGAATTGTTGCCACTTTTCCAAAATTGTGAGTAAACAGCTTTGGTTCTAGCTCGTTCAAACTCACCTGTGGCAAGTAACAGGTGTGGACAATAGGAAAATCACACCTGAAACCAGATAAAAAGGGGAGAGGTTGACTTAATCTTTGCACTATGTGTCGGTGTGCATCACATTAAGCATGGAGAACAGAAAGAAGAGAAGAAGCCTGTCTGAGGACTTGGGAATCAAAATTGTTTGAATATCAACAATCTAAAAGTTAAGGGTCCATCCAAATAGATTTTGATGTTTCTTTGTTCATGGTGCACAACATAATCAAGAAGTTTACAACCCATGGCACTCTCTGGATGCGGACAACAGAAAATTTGATGAAAGGTTGCAACGCAGGAAAGTCCAAATGGTGGATAAGCAGCCACAATCAAGTTCTAAAGATATTCACATTCAAGCTGTCCTGCAGGCTCAGGGTGTGTCAGTGTCAGCGCAAACTAACCATTTACATTTGAATGAAATGAAACGATATGTCTGGAGTCCTGATAGGACCCCACTGCTGACAGAGACCTAAAAAAAAACCTAGACTGCAGTTTGCCAAAATGTATATGCATAAGCCAACATCCTTCTGGGAAAATATTTTGCTGTTTAAAATGGAATGAGGCCTACAAAGAAAAGAATACAGTACCTACAGTCAAATATGATGGAGGTTCAAATATGTTTTGGGGTTTTTTGTTGCCTCTGGCACTGGGTGCCTTGACTGCGTGCAAGGCATCATGAAATATGAAGACTACCAAAGGATTTTGGGTTCCACTGTAGTGCCCAGTGTCAGTTGTGTTTGTTTCATAGGTCATGGTTCTTCCAGCCGGACAAAGGCCCCAAAAACATACTTCAAGAAGCCCCCAGAAATGAATGGAAACAAAGTTCTAGAGAGTCCTGAAGTGGTCAGCAAGGAGTCTGGATCTAAATTCCATTGAACACCTGTGGAGAGATCTTAAAATTGCTGTTGGGAAAAAGGCACCTTCACATATGAGAGACCTGGGGCAGTTTGCAAAGGAAGAGTGGTCAAAAATTCCAGTTGAGAGGTGTAAGAAGCTTGTTGATGGTTATAGGGAGCAATTGATTGCAGTAATTTATTCCAAAGGGTGTGCAACCAAATATTAAGTTGAGAGTGCCTACAATTTTGTCCGACCCATCCTTAATCTTTTATTATTTTTATATAGCGCTAACATATTACGCAGCGCTTTACAGGTTGCACACATCATCATCGCTGTCCCCGATGGGGCTCACAATCTAAATTCCCTATAAGTATGTCTTTGGAATGTGGGAGGAAACCGGAGTGCCCGGAGGAAACCCACGCAAACACGGAGAGAACATACAAACTCTTTGCAGATGTTGTCCAAGGTGGGATTAGAACCCAGGACTCCAGCGCTGCAAGGCTGCTGTGCTAACCACTGCGCCACCGTGCTGGTGTTAATCCATTACTTGCCAAATTAATTTTTTCTGAAAAATCCGTACTTGTAAAAATTTTTACAAGTACGGATTTTTCAGAATAGGGCATCCCAATATTCAATTAAAAATGACAATGGCATGATTTCCTGTTTTGAAAACATTCATTTTACAAACACAACACACAAAAAAAATTGGACCTAATTATAAAAATTATAAAATCTTAGTTGCTAGAAGCTAAAGATTAAGCGTCTCAAAAAAAGGACTTTGTTAGATAATGGGTTTAGTGTGAAATTATATCCAATTTGCCTTTTTTTCTGCTTTTTTTGTGTTGTTCCAATACACACAAATGAAATAAACATGTATTACAAAACGTGTGTAATTGCGATAATTTTCTGGGAGAAATACTTCATTGTCTAGAACATTTTTAACTGTGCAACACTTTCCGACATGACGGTACATAATGCTGGAAACCCTTTCCAAAATCACCATGTCGTTAAATAAAATAGTTTTCAAAAGAATATAAGCATAATCCTCTCAGTTGTGCATTCAATTCAAGTGATCCTCAATCCAAACCACAGAAATAAAATCAACAGCTCAAATCCAGCACATAGTAAAAGTTTAGTGTGCATTAAAGTGTAACCGTCCTCTAATTTTTTCCCCCACATAAATCAATAGTACACATGACGATAAGCAACTTTGTAATATGTCTTATCAGAAAAATCTGCTTCTTTCTCCTCCAGGACTGATCATTCATTATCAATTCTTAGGTAAAATTTATATTCAATGAAGACATGTTTTCACATTACTGAGAATGGAGCTGGAAGCTGGTGCTTGTAAAATTTGATGGAGATGTGACGAGGGAGAGACATTCTGCTGCAAGTTCTCCTGAAACAACACTTCTCCAAAGAACTTTGAGCACCAATCATCATCTCATATCTCAGGAATGGATAATTTGTCTTCCCTATAGACAGATTATACCTGTGAATTTAAAATTTATCTAAGGGTAACACACTATAAAGACCGAGATATGGGATGCATACGGTTTCTATTAGTGATGAGCGAAAGTGCTGGGATAAGGTGTTATCTGAGTTCATGTCCCTGCCGCTGCATGTCTCGCGGCTGTTCGACAGCCACAACACTTGCAGGGATTACCTAACAAACAGACAATCCCCCCATGTGTTGTGGCTGTCGAAGTGCCATGAGACATGCAGCTGCGGGGACTCAAACGTATTATTCGAGCACGCCGAAGATACTCTGTTAGCACCTGAGCATGCTTAGATAACACCTTCTCCCAGCACGTTCGCTCATCACTAGTTTCTTTGATCAAATTCTGATTTTCCAATCCAAAAGCTGTTACTGCTCTCAAGGCAGGAAAAGCTCTCATTCTCTGGGTGGAGGCCCGGTAATTAAGATTCATAGACAGCAACTTCAGGCTGTTTTGGAACAGCTTTTTATGTAAAAATACCAGCTTGACCATATAAAAATATATATGCCTGAGCTTTGTACATTCTCCTCTATTATATGCGGCTTGAAGATAAGGAAGCATTTGAGACCTGGAGCGATTCACTTTAACCCATTCCGTGTAATGGACATATGTAATGTCAAAAAGGAGTCTTTACCCCAAAATGTATTTTAAATGAGCTATGTAGTGTTATAGGGGACTTTGCATCTGTAAGAAGCGATAGCATGGTTGTTACAGGGGCTAAGGTACAGTGCTAACCACTGAGCCACCATGCTGCCTGTTAGTAGAGATCAGTCAGTCACTTGAAGCAGAATGGGATTTTTAATCTTTGAGACTCAAACTTGGCTTCAATTGTGCAGTCAGGCTCTGGGTCATGCTGCCCGTGGTTTGGGCATCATGAATCGACTGTCCGGTTCCCTTTAAAAGGAGTACAAGACATGAAATATTGCAATTAGATGTACTGTGACTAAACCAAATTAGTGGTTGTGAAATATTGGCATAATATGAGGCATGTCTTTGAATTCAGTCACGTGGCATTACTTTAATTTATGTCTATGTAGAGATCTTATGAACTTTTACCTTTTTTTTTTTTTTCTCAGTCGTCTTTTTCTACAACATCAAGCAAAAGATCCCTGCACAGGACACTTTCTGATGAGAGCATCTACAGCAGTCAGCGGGAGATGGTGTTCATCAATGCTAGAGCGTCACTCCTGGACCAAGCTCTTCCCAATGACGTCCTCTTCAGTAGCACATACCCTTCTCTGAATAAGTCATTGCAAATGCGCAGACCATCCTACACTATGGGTATGACTTCCATTCATGGTGAGAAGTTCAGAAAGTATTATATACTAGGATTTTCTCTGATATTGAATCATGCAGATTATATCCGTATTATGCCAGGGGTCGAATGTGCAAGAGCCCTATTGTGGAATTTAAACATAAGACTGAGCTAACTCTTAGCAGCCGGGCTGTGGCTGAAAACTGCTGTAGCCCATGGGCAGTACCCAGCCACGGCCACAATCCGAAGCAGCTCCACAATTTAGCAGTTCTGGCTGCTGCTGCCGACACCAAGAAAAGCTGATCAGCAGGGGCACCGGGTGTCAGTTCCTAACCGATCAGGAGTTGATGACCCCTCCTAAGGATAGGTAATCAATGATAAAGTAGTGGAAAACCTCTTTAGCATTAGTTAGATCCAAGTGTGTGTTGTTTGATATTTTTCACTGGGGGCATGTACTTCTTCCTCCTGTATGACACTGACCATTCGTAAGCAGGCAGCAACATAGAAGTGCAGAAGGACCTGTGATGTCATCCGGGTCACATGACCAGACTCCACAGGTCCTGCCAACTGCAGTGTTCAGCCTAAATAAGCGCTGAAGATATATACAGCACAGAACTTCTAGAAATGTTAATATTTCCAGAACTTCTGTGCTGTGCTTTTTTCCCCCAGTGAAAAATATCTAACACTACCTACTTGAACATAACTTAAAGGGAACCTGTCACCCCGTTTTTTCCGTATGAGATAAAAATACTGTTAAATAGGGCCTGAGCTGTGCATTGCAATAGTGTATTTTGTGGACCCCGTTTCCCCACCTATGCTGCCGAAATACGTTACCAAAGTAGTCGTTTTCGCCTGTCAATCAGGCTGGTCTGGTCAGATGGGCGTGGTGTCTTCCCCCAGATCTTGCTTAGTTTTCCGTTGGTGGCGTAGTGGTGTGCGCATGTCCAAGGTCCCGAATCCACTGCACAGGGGAGTGAAAAGAGCGCGATGTGCACTATTTCATTGGTGATCGGTGGGGGGCGGCCATCTTCCTTTGGCCGCGCGTGCGCAGAAGCGGCGCTCTGCTGGCCGCGGCTTCAGGAAAATGGCCGCGGGATGCCGCGCGTGCGCAGATGGAGATCGCGGCGGCCATTTTCCTGAAGCAGAGATGCGAACTCTGCTTCAGGAAAATGGCCGCCGCGATCTCCATCTGCGCACGCGCGGCATCCCGCGGCCATTTTCCTGAAGCCGCGGCCAGCAGAGCGCCGCTTCTGCGCACGCGCGGCAAAAGGAAGATGGCCGCCCCCACCGATCACCAATGAAATAGTGCACATCGCGCTCTTTTCACTCCCCTGTGCAGTGGATTCGGGACCTTGGACATGCGCACACCACTACGCCACCAACGGAAAACTAAGCAAGATCTGGGGGAACACACCACGCCCATCTGACCAGACCAGCCTGATTGACAGGCGAAAACGACTACTTTGGTAACGTATTTCGGCAGCATAGGTGGGGAAACGGGGTCCACAAAATACACTATTGCAATGCACAGCTCAGGCCCTATTTAACAGTATTTTTATCTCATACGGAAAAAACGGGGTGACAGGTGCCCTTTAAGTAAACACAAAGAGGCAACTTTTTTTTTTTTTTACAAAAATTGACTCTCTACAGTCACTATTGGAGATTCGGATGAACGGTTAAAAACAAAGTTCGGGTTTGGGTACCAGAACAGTACCGATCTACATTCACTTGAATGGGGGGGACCGCACATCCAGTGTTTGTCACGTTGTTATGTGCATGATAACTCCAAATGACAGCGTGAGCCCACAGCTGTGATCAGAAGTATAAAGTTTACCTCTGGTCACTGGTGTCAGCTGACGGGACTACGGCTTCCATCAGCCTACACCTGCTGCTGCTAATAGCAGCGAGTGCAGGAAGCAGCTGATGTGAGTATTCATCAGCCAGCATCTGCACTCTTAATAAATAAAAAAAACAGCCAGGCAAAACTGACAGCTGGGGGCTGCAACCCTCAGCTGTCTGTCAGCGTTAGCAAGGTTGGTTATTAACCCCTTTCTGCCATCAGACTTACTATTCCATCCATGTGACCTGGGACTTAATCCCCATGGACGGAATAGTACGTCCAGTGCGATCAGCCACGCTCCCGGGGGGAGTGCGGCTGATCGCGGCCGGGTGTAAGCTGACTCTCACAGCTGACACCCGACACTAAGTGACAGGAGCGGTCATGGACCGGTCCCGGCACTTTAACCCCCAGAACACTGCAATCAAACATGATCGCAGTGTGTCGGAGCCAGCAGTGGAGCTGATAGCCCCTCTGCCTTTGGATCGGAGACCCCGCGGCATGACGCGGGGTCCCGATCGCTTCCATGGTAACCCGATGTCGTCATGACAACATCGAGGTTACCAGAGCTGAGCGACTTCCTATCATGCGCAGTGCATGTCAGGAAGTCTCTGGTCAGTGTGCAGGTATTGCAGCAATGACAGCTTCTATAGCATGCAGATCTGCATTCTATAGAAGCGATCAGCCTGCACAAAATGAGTCGGCACAAAATGAGTCGGCACTCAGCTTAACGTGATCAAGTGAGGTTTTGATGGTATCCACAAGGTAGTAACAGAAACGTTTCGGTCCTAATAATGGACCTTCATCAGTCACCGTTATAGTATATGTAGAGATATGGGTGGACCCATGTGATCACTTATTGCTAGAGGTAGTCAGGCTATAACTGAGACTGCTGCCCATTTAGGAGAAAATATGGCCAATAAGATGGTTATTGAATCAATCCAGGCTATTTGTGAAATGACTGCCTGTATTGAGGTGTGAGTGGTCAGGATAGGGGCTGACAGATCAGACCATATAGTAGAGTGCTGCCTGCATATAGAGGAGGAATGACCTGTGTGAGGGCTAGCCGGTCTCCAGAAAGCCCGGGTAGTGTGCGCCTGCCTGGATGGCGTAGGGACGCGGTATCCACCACTCGTCAGTGCTCATTTTTGCTATATATCTTACGGTGTGGGAGCCTACTCTGGCACCTCCCTTAAATGGCTGTGCACACGCTTATTTATTTGCACAAAATGAGTGTCCCATAGTGGGACACAGTATAAAAGTGAGAATGAATTTAAAAAAAAAATGTTTTTGATAATCGTAAAAATATTTTAAAAAATAATAATAAAAAAAATCAATATTCTATCAATAAATAAATATTTGAATTAAAAAAATCTAAACAATAAAAGTACACACATTTAGTATTGCCGCGTCCGTAACGACCCGACCTATAAAACTGTCCCACTAGTTAACCACTTTAGTGAACACCATTAAAAAACAAAACAATGCTTTATCATCATATGGCCGAACAAAAAGTGCAATAACACGCCATCAAAAAGACGGATATAAATAAATGTGGTACTGCTGAACACGTCTTGTCCCGCAAAAAAACAAACTGCCATATAGCTCCATCACATGAAAAATAAAAAAGTTATAGGCCTCACAATAAAGCGATGCAAAAATAATTATTTTTTATATAAAATAGTTTTTATTGTATAAAAGCGCCAAAACATAAAAAAATGATATAAATGAGGTATCGCTGTCATCGTACTGACCCGAAGAATAAAACTGCTTTATCAATGTTACCACACGCGGAACGGTATAAACGCCCCCCCTCTAAAAAAGAAATTCATGAATTGATGGTTTTTGTTCATTCTGCCTCACAAAAATCGGAATAAAAAGCGATCAAAAAATGTCATGTTCCCGAAAGTGGTACTAGTAAAAACGTCAACTCGTCCCGCAAGAAACATGACCTCACACAACTCTGTGGGCCAAAATATGGAAAAATTATAGCTCTCAAAATGTGGTGATACAAAAACTATTTTTTGCAATTAAAAGCGTCTTTTAGTGTGACGGCTGCCAAACATAAAAACCCGCTATAAATAGTAAATCACCCCCTTAGTTAGGGAAAAGTAATAAAATAAAAAAAATAAAAATTATTTATTTCCATTTTCCCATTAGGGTTAGGACTAAAGTTAGGGTTGGGGCTGGGGCTAAGTTAGGGTTAGGGCTAAAGTTAGGGTTGGGGCTAGAGTTGGGAATAAGGTTTGTATGTTTAATCTGGTTTTTATTGAAAAGAACTTCAAAACAAACAAGGAACAAAGGATTCAACAACATAAAAAGTATTGAGTACAAAAAGAAATCTCATATACAACTGTATATCAAGACCTGTAACCAACAAGTCCCGAAATAGTATAACTTTCAGGTCAAAATCATTTTCAATCAAGTCCAACAAGATCTGAAAAGAAAAAAAAAATCCATGGCGGATGTAGGTATACCCTATCCAGGGAGACTGTAGGACCTTTGGTGATACATATGAGGTATCCTCTGAAAGAGAGCGACCCAAACAAGAGGAGCTAGGTCACTCCAAGTAATAATGGTATAAACACGAACGGAAAGAATGAGACTAAGAAGAGGAATATGGGGGAGGAGAGAGGATGAAAAAAAAAAGGGGGGGAGGGGGAGGAACCATGGAGTCTGATATAGAAGGGGGCAACTTGCACCCCTATAATGACGTCCATCTAACCCGTATTGTTCAATCTATTTTCCTTATGGCTTAGAAAAGAGGGATTGAAAGTCCTGAGAGTCCATAAACAAAATCCAAGGACTCCAGACCTGCAGATATTTCTCCATTGAACCGTTAACCTCAGCGGACAATTCCTCCATACTTTGAAGGCTGGTCATCTCCTTGACCCATTCAGACACACTAGGAGATTTGGAGGATTTCCATTGTCTCGGGATCACAGTGCGCGCAGCAGTTAAGCAGAATCTTAGGAGCCCCTTTTTCTGGAAGCGAAACGAGCCCGGGAGGATAGATAATAAAGCCACCTGGGGGGAGTTGGTCACCAAATGACCACTAATGGCTTGATAAGCGGAAAAGACAGAATCCCAAAATGGCTTAATAAGCTTACATCCCCACCAAATGTGTAGCATGGTACCTCTCTCTATTCCACAACGCCAGCACCTATCGGAGACGGAGGGAAAAGCGGCGTGTAAGACATCAGGACAGCGATACCACCTGGTGAGAATTTTGTAATTCTTTTCCTGTGCGGCACAGGCAATAGAGAATTTATGTGAATATACGAACGCCTTCCTCCACTCCGCCTCCGATATGGCTTGGGGTTAAGGTTTGGATTACTTTTACGATTGGGATTAGGGTTGGGATTAGGGTTAGGGGTGTGTTGGGGTTAGGGGTGTGGTTAAGGTTGGGAATAGGGCTAGTGGTATGTTGGGGTTAGTGTTGGAGTTAGAATTGGGGGGTTTCCACTGTTTAGGCACATCAGGGGCTCTCCAAACACGACATGGAGTCCGATCTCAATTCCAGCCAATAATGCATTGAAAAGTCAAACGGCGCTCCTTCCCTTCCGAGCTCTGCCATGTGCCCAAACAGTGGTTTACCCCCACATATGGGGTATCATCGTACTCAGGATAAATTGCACAACCACTTTTGTGGTCCAATTTCTCCTGTTACCCTTGGGAAAATTAAAAATTGGGGGCGAAAAAATGATGTTTGTGAAGAAAAAAAAAAATAATGATTTTTTAGTTTTACGGCTCTACATTATAAACTTCTGTGACACACTTGGGGGTTCAAAGTGCTCACCACACATCTAGCTAAGTTCCTTAGGGGGTCTACTTTCCAAAACTGTGTCACTTGTGGGGGTTTTTCACTGTTTAGGCACCTCAGGGGCTCTCCAAACGCAACATGGCGTCCTATCTCAATTCCAGCCAATTATGTATTGAAAAGTCAAACGGCGCTGCTTCCCTTCCGAGCTCTGCTATGCGCCCAAACAGTGGTTTACCCCCACATATGGAGTATAGGCATACTCAGGACAAATTGTACAGCAACTTTTGGGGTCCAATTTCTCCTGTTACCCTTGGTAAGCGCTATAGCTTGCCGAATAAAAGGGACCCGAACAAATTCGCTGAACTCTACACATAAGCCCACAAATATCATACCTAAGGTTATGTTTTCATAAATGCTGGTATAATTAGTTGGGTTTATTTTTATTTTCAGTTCATCCCTAGAGGAAACTTTAGTTTTTTTTAAATTGTGTATGGGAGCCACCCCACCAATTAGCTGATTGCCACAGGTCCATCTTTCTGATCTGTTATCCCTGGAGGATGTCACAGCCACACACTGGATGGAAATAATGGTTTAACGTGGCAGTCCTAAGTCCTTTAGGCCTCATTCAGGCATGTGGAATTTTTCCACATACGAGAAAAATGTACTGATTATTCTGATCAGTGTGTGGTCCGATTTTTTTTTTTTCACGGACTTGTTGACGTGCATTGCCGATTTTCGCGCCGATCCTCAGATAAAATTCAGACAGGTCTTGGTGACTTTCCGTGATCCTCTCGGGCTAAGGAACAAGTCACACATTTAAATGGACCTGTAGACTATTGCAAGTTTGAGTGCTGTCTGTGAAAATCACGGATAGCACTTACATAAAATACATATTGACAACGTAGAAGTTCTTGCAAAAAAATGAAATATTTTAGTCTCGCATAACAGGTCCATTACTCAGTAATTGATATTTAGGAAGTGGTAGGACAGACGGATGAGCTGGGGGGGAAGACAAGTAATGAAGGAGAAATGATTTACCAAATTTTGCACTATCATTTTGTCACACAATTCTGGTCACTTGCCAGTTTTGTCATATTGAAATGAACATGGGACTATTTTCTCAGATATGCCAAGATTCCAAAAATAATCTCTTCCTTGGTATTTCCAGGCGAGTTTTCGGCGTCAGACACCTCCCTCACTGACATCCATGATCAGAGAAGACAGGCCATGCCCGACCCAGGACTTATGCCCCTTCCAGATGCTGCTTCTGATCTAGAGTGGTCAAATTTAGTAGATGCTGCAAAGGCCTTTGAGGGTAAGGTGTTCAATTAAAGTCTGATTTGTATTGTTATTTTCCTTGCAATTCTTTAAAAAGTTTATATGACTGTAGGATATGTACATTTAGGGAGGTGGCTTAAACAATTACTCCTTAGGTCTGGGAAGAAAAGATGATAGGTTTTCCTGTAAAGGAGTCTGTATACTTACTACAGTAGACCATCAAAGTTTTTCTCCCAAACTCATACTTGGACTGGCCAACAGGAGAAGAGGAGAATCCTCTGGTGGGCCCCCACCCTGTTATATGAGCAATAATTGGTACAATATACTTGAATCTGTAGACAAAGTCATTTTATGTGTAAGGGCACGTGTGTAGCCCAATTCACTATCCCCATCTATCCCCCACCTCCTGAAGATGGCTGGACCATCATTGTAAATACATCATTGTAAATAAGCTCTGGAACTTTGTATCTCCTTCACCTCATTGTAGATTGTAAGCTCTCACGAGTAGTGTCATCTTATTGTGCTTTAATTATTGTATTGTTAACGTTACTACTTATGACTTGCATTTGAAACTGTTAAACTGTAAAGCGTGTGGAATATGTTGGCGCTATATAAATAAAGATTATTATTATTTTTATTAAAGGCAGCATTCATTTGAGTCTACCCAGTTCATTGTTATATACGGCGGGTATGGAAAGTATTCAGACCCCTTTAAATTTTTCACTCTTTGTTTCATTGCCGCCATTTGGTAAATTCAAAAAAGTTCATTTTTTTTCTCATTAATGTACACTTTGCACCCCATCTTGACAAAAAAAAAAAAAACAGAAATGTAGAAATTTTTTGCATATTTATTAAATATCGAAAACTGAAATATCACATGGTCATAAGTATTCAGACCCTTTGCTTAGACACTCATATTTAAGTCACATGCTGTCCATTTCCTTGTGATCCTCCTTGAGATGGTTCTACTCCTTCATTGGAGTCCAGCTGTGTTTAATTAAACTAATAGGACTTAATTTGGAAAGGCACACACCTGTCTATATAAGACCTCACAGTGCATGTCAGACCAAATGAGAATCATGAGGTCAAAGGAACTGGACAAGGAGCTCAGAGACAGAATTGTGGCAAGGCACAGATCTGGCCCAGGTTACAAAAGAATTTCTGCAGTGCTCAAGGTTCCTAAGAGCACAGTGGCCTCCATAAACCTTAAATGGAAGAAGTTTAGGACCACCAGAAGTCTTCCTAGACCTGGCCGTCCAGCCACACGGAGCAATCATGGGAGAAGAACCTTAGTGAGAGAGGTAAAGAAGAACCCCCAAGATCACCGTGGCTGAGCTCCAGAGATGCAGTAGGGAGATGGGAGAAAGTTCCACAAAGTCAACTATCACTGCAGCCCTCCACCAGTCGGGCCTTTATGGCAGAGTGGCCTGACGGAAGCCTCTTCTCAATGCAAGGCATATGAAAACCCGCATAGAGTTTGGTAAAAACACATGAAGGACTCCCAGACTGAGAAATAAGATTCTCTGGTCTAATGAGACGAAGATAGGCCTTTTTGGTGATATTTCTAAGCGGTATGTGTGGTGAAAACCAGGCACTGCTCATCACCTGCCCAATACAATCATGGTGGTGGCAGGCAGCATCATGCTATGGGGGTGTTTTTCAGCTGCAGGGACAGGACGACTGGTCGCCATTGAAGGAAACATGAAGCCAAATATAGAGAGATCCTGGATTTAAACCTCTTCCACAGTGCTCTGGACCTCAGACTTGGCCGAAGGTTCACCTTCCAACAAGGCAATGACCCTAAGCACACAGCTAAAATAACAAAGGAGTGGCTTCAGAACAACTCTGTGACCATTCTTGACTGGCCCAGCCAGAGCCCTGACCTAAACCCAATTGAGCATCTCTGGAGAGACCTGAAAATGGCTGTCCACCAACATTCACCATCCAACCTGATGGAACTGGAGAGGATCTGCAAGGAAGAATGGCAGAGGATCCCCAAATCCAGGTGTGAAAAACTTGTTGCATCATTCCCAATAAGACTCATGGCTGTACTAGCTCAAAAGGGTGTTTCTACTCAATACTGAGCAAAGGGTCTGAATACTTATGACCCTGTGATATTTCAGTTTTTCTTTTTTAATTTGCAAACATTTCTACATTTCTGGGGGTAGGGGGTTCAGTCAAGATGGGGTGCAGAGTGTGCATTAATAAGAAAAAAATGAACTTTTTTGAATTTACCAAATGGCTGCATTGAACCAAAGAGTGAAAAATTTAAAGAGGTCTGAATACTTCACGGTACCCACTGTAAATTTATGATTGAGGAAATATCACATTTGCATGTAGCAAATGTAGAAAAGTGGGGCCCTGGAGTTTGTAACTGGTGGGCCGTACCACCCTCATACTCACGCACACTATGCTTGAGCTAGCGTGCATATGTGCTCAATGGTGAGGGAGAAATACGCTCATCTCCTGTGAGAAGAAAGCCTTGGACTTTTTGAAATCTAATGCTTCATATACATTAGATTGTAGGCAAGTCCTAATGAAAAATCAGCACATTTGATCACCTTTGCTCTTTGGTGTATGTCTACCGTAAGTCCAGGGCCCTATGGCTACTGAAGCGTGAGAATACAGTGTGGAAAGGAAAGAAGAAAGTACAGCAGTTTTAGGGTATGTTCACATGGGGCATTTTTATTTTTTGTGTGAGTTTTTCTCTGATGCACCAGCATATAAATGTGTTAAAACAATCATCTCATTCAAACGCTGCGTTTTCTTGATCTGCTTCGTGGTTTTTGTTTTTTTTTTTAAATCTGCAGCATGTCAATTCTTTGAGTGTTTTTCACCCATTCAAATGAATGAAAAAAAAGGGCAAGTAAAAACACCTTTATTGCACAGGGCATTTTTCCTGACACCACTCTGGTTTATGGTGCTGCAAAAACACAATTTGTGAGGCATGCCCTTTGGCTGCATTATGTATTTGAGAATTAGGATTTTTCTGTAAGTCGTGCTGCTGAATTTTATTTCTGTGTTTTCATTAGATCAAAGAGCTTCCTTCTTTGCCTCTCCAGATGATGAACACAGACCGGGGAGCTCCGCCTCGATGGGTGAACAGTTAGAAGGCCAGTCTCCCTCTCAGTCCAGCACTTACTTTGGGTAAGACTTCCAAACATGGCATGTTTCCTTCATAGTACCTCGCCCCTTAGAGGGAGCCTGTCAGGTTAGATAACGTTGTAGATACAGCCGTGTTGTGCTGAACCTTTTTTCAGCTAAGGTTCATTTGGATATTGATACCATAATTCTGGGGTCCTAAAAATGTTCATTTTGAAATTTTTTCTGCTATATTTTGTGATGTTAGTTGGTATGGATGATGTTGCTACTCGTAACTACTTTTCCAGATTTACGTTGGTCTGGAGTGCAGGCAACTCTTTGCGATAAGTTGTGTAAAGAACTCGCAGCAGTAAGTCGTACCTAACACAGATGTATATTACACGGCAGGTCTCCTCACTGGGGGAAATTCATCACTGCTCATGTTACATTTATAAAACTCAAGCAGTTGGAGATCTGTAGTGTATACATCAGACTGCTGATACACATCATATAGGAGATGCAGACACTGCATTATATACATCACATAGGATACACTGGGGCTACGGTTGGCCCAAGCACTGCGGTCCCTGGGAATCTGCCTGGGAGCTGCAGAAAAGGGGGCTTGAGGTTCCTCACCCCAGAGATATAAGGTCAATCTGCAGGTTAATAACATTAGGAAGGTGCCCGGCTGCTGTACTAAAAGTGCAGCACCTGAGAGAAATTGAACTTTCTCACAGGAGCCTGTAGCTTTCAGTCATGCAGGCATTGTCACTCTGGCCTTCAGTCACAGCTCTGTAAGCAGCAGTTTCAAGCACATCTCGGCACTGACTGACAGCCGGTTCTGAGTTCATCAATGCAGAGCTGCCTATCAGTCATTGTCGGGTTGTGATTACATCCGCTTCTCCCAGCATAGTGAGCAGGTGCAATGAAGTTGCAGCAGCTTGGCTGCATGACATGACTGAAAGCTGGCAGCTCCCGTGAGGAAAAAAAATGTAATTTTCTCCCGGGTGCTGCACTTTTAGTACAGCGGCTGGGCACCGTCATAATGCTATGTCTGCAGGTTATTAGCGCTATCGGACGTGAGAGATTCCCTTTTAAGTAATTTTCCTATGGATGTTTTAAAACCTATATTAGGAATGCGCAAGCTTTTTTTGGTGCAGGGTCTACATCAGACTGAACCAATTCCAAGGGCCTCAGTAAGGCTTAAAGGTGACCTGTCACTAGACCCGTGCTGCTGAACCATGCACAACACGAATCAGAGCCTGACTGTGCAGTTGCAGCCATGTATGTTTTCTGAAATGCTGCACACATGGTAGAGGCCTGTCAATCAGCTGGGGCAGTAAGAAGCCGGACTAGTCGTGTTTCTCCCTATGGTCCCTGTCATGATATGTACTTTTGCCCTGTCCTGTATTTGAATAATATGCCATTTGATGTATGTAACTGTTCTCTGGTTTCTATTAGCTGTAATTTATGTATTTTCTTGTGCTGGGAGTTCACCTGTAACAATATGTCTCCTTCCCCCAATACTTGCAGCCCTAAGCTATAATGTAATTAAGCTTTGTCACTAGTGAAGGAATAGCCATTCTTCCTCACAGCAGGTGGCTAGTCAAATGTACGAACTACATAGACTAAGTGGAGCCGACCAGTCTAGAATCTTCTGATGGATCCAACCATTGAATAGAAGGTGTGACCCCTACCCCCCTTCATGGGCTGATCCCAGGAGCTCAGACAATCCATTCTTATTTTGACATCAGATGTGAGTTGATCCTTGAAGGAGAAGGAGTGGGGATTCTTAGCTGAGGCAAGACCCCACGTCCATCTGGGACTGCGGAATCGAACGGGGCGAGACTTGAGCTGAGGACATATCTCGTCGTTCGTGAGATTGTTTTGGGATCCCTTGGACTCGTGTGGACTATTGCTTTGTTAGCTGGCACAAGGATTATCGGGAGGTGCCCCCGAACCTGTTCCGTTGGACTAATTGTGGACTCTGTAGATCTACCTGCATGTGCTGTTCCAGCGTTCTTGATAATAAATCTGTGGAATCATCCCTTGGCCTGTTGTCCCTTCTTGCTCTGCCGTACACCCCGTCACAAACTGGTGGCAGCGGCGGGATCAGAGCAGAAGGAATGGAGGACAATGGCCCAACATCGGGAACCAGCACCGCAGAGTACAATAACTGGACTTTGGAGAGCCTACAATCAAAGGCCCGTGAAGTAGGAGTCCGTTTTAAAGGACTCTCCAAGGAGCAGCTAATTGAGGCTTTGGAAGGAGTTCACCTGCAAGATGACGCTGAGGAAGGATCCTCACAGCAAATGGAGGAAAGACTGCAGCCGGAGGTAAATACCCAAAAAAGTCAGTGGGCTGTGTGGTACGAGGAGGAGATGGCATTGCTGAGAGAAGAGGCCAGCATAGACGATAAGAGGAAGGCCATTCACAGAGCTCAGGAGAGGGAGGCCATTCACAGAGGAGAGGGAGGCCTTTCACAGAGCTCAGGAGATGGCATTGCTGGAGAGGCAGATCGCTTTGGAAGCAGCTAGAAGCTCCAGACAGACTGTGACCCCAGCACCCACCATGAGGGAGCTCCCCAGAGTGTCCCGCAAAGACTTTAAGCCCTTTAATGTGGCTGCAGGCGACATTGAGGGCTTCTTCCAGGACTTTGAGCATCAGTGTCGATTAATGGAAGTCCCGGAAAGGGAGCGAGTCAGACATCTTGTGGGGCTCTTAGAGGGTGGAGCTGCCGAAGCCTATAGAGCTATGGACCCTCGGGGGAACCATGAGTATGCGGAGATTAAACAGACTCAGTTCCGTACTTTAGCCTATGATGGGGAAGTGTCTTTTAAGATATATGCTCATAGACTCAAACAAATATGTCATCGCTGGCTGGAGGCAGAGGAGGCCTTAACCTGGGAGACCTTCCTCCAGGTTATCCTGAAAGAGCAGTTTTACTTCAAGTACCCTGCTGAGATCCGGGAATGGGTGCGTAAGAGGAGACCAGCGACAGTGGAAGAAGCTGCATCTCTCGCTGATGAGGCTCTCACCATCAAGCCTCAGTGGAGGGTTCTGTTGGAGGATGGAGAGAGGCCCACCAGCTCCACAACATCGGTGGCCCCCAGGTCTTCTGTCCCCATTGTTCCCCGTTCCTCTAAGCCACCACCTCATGCTGATACTCGTGTAAATGTGCCTCCAGTTGCTTCTACTGCGTTTTCTGAAATACGACGAGGAGAGGAAGTAGCAGAGCGCAGGTGTTATGGTTGTGGGCATCCGGAGCATCTGCAGGCCTCATGCCCAGCCAGCCCATGGAGGAGTCGTCCTCAAACCCCTACAGCACCTTCAGGTGGGAGCCGGCCTCCAAGTTCCCTTACCCCCTCGCCCAAGAGGATGCCTTGGATGGAGTGAGACCCAGCACAGATGCTATCGATGTGGGCAGCCGGGGCATCTGCAAGCCTCCTGCCCAGCTGTTCAAATGAGGATTGATCCTGTACCCAGTCGTATTATTAATTATGTACAGCCAAGTGCCATGGAGGAAGACGTGTCACCACTACTTGAGGACTGGCCTAGTGACTCACCCACCCATGTTGCACCACTAGGAGTTTATGGTGTGCGACCTGCAGCTATGACGACTTCTGCTCATCGAGGTAAGCACTTGCAGAAGGTCGTGCTGGATGGAAAGAGACTTATTGGATTTTGTGACTCGGGCTTTCCTCACACTGGCTGATCCCCGAGTGGTTCGGCCTGAGGCAATTCATAGAGGACCTGGGATTGTCATTAAACTGGCTGGTGGACAATGGAGGACTATTCCCACAGCCACTGTGGATCTGAACTTTGGTTTTGGGGTCAGGCGATGTGTGGTTGGGGTGATGGGTGGTCTGCCTGCAGATGTTCTCCTGGGCAATGATGTGGGAGAGCTATGATGCCAATTCGTGGCTGCATGAAGCCACATGTATGTTATGCTTTGCCTGTGTGTACTTAACCAGCGACCTGTAGAGGTCCCTAGTACGTACACAAATTGGGAGGGGAAGAGATTGTCATGATATGTACTTTTGTCCTGTCCTGTATTTGAATAATATGCCATTTGATGTATGTAACTGTTCTCTGGTTTCTATTAGCTGTAATTTATGTATTTTCTTGTGCTGGGAGTTCACCTGTAACAATATGTCTCCTTCCCCCAATACTTGCAGCCCTAAGCTATAATGTAATTAAGCTTTGTCACTAGTGAAGGAATAGCCATTCTTCCTCACAGCAGGTGGCTAGTCAAATGTACATACTACATAGACTAAGTGGAGCCGACCAGTCTAGAATCTTCTGATGGACCCAACCATTGAATAGAAGGTGTGACCCCTACCCCCCTTCATGGGCGGATCCCAGGAGCTCAGACAATCCATTCTTATTTTGAGATCAGATGTGAGTTGATCCTTGAAGGAGGAGTGGGGATTCTTAGCTGAGGCAAGACCCCACGTCCATCTGGGACTGCGGAAGCGAACGGGGCGAGACTTGAGCTGAGGACATATCTCGTAGTTCGTGAGATTGTTTTGGGATCCCTTGGACTCGTGTGGACTTTTGCTTTGTTAGCTGGCACAAGGATTATCGGGAGGTGCCCCCGAACCTGTTCCGTTGGACTAATTGTGGACTCTGTAGATCTACCTGCATGTGTTGTTCCAGCGTTCTTGATAATAAATCTGTGGTATCAGCCTGTTGTCCCTTCTTGCTCTGCGGTACACCCCGTCACAGTCCCCAGCTGACCTTTCAAACTGTTTTCTCTGAACACATTTCAGAGACAGCATCTGATTGATGCTATTGTTCGGACAACATGCATCTCGTGGCAGGTTCCATTAACCCCTTAACAACCACCGATACGCCTTTAACGGTGGCAGTTAAGGGTACCTATTCCTCTGCTTTTTAATGGCGCTGATAAATAAGGGTACAGTGCCCCCAGCGTCGAAAATCTTCGGGATCTCAGCTACAGTTGAACACCGGTGAATCTGCATGAGGTCACTGAACCGTGTGGATTTACCGCATTCATTGCATTTTTATTGATTTAATTTTTGTTGCGGAGACTAGCGTGTCCTCAAGAGAAATTGACATGCTGAGGTATGGAACGACGCGCCACATGTCAGTGTCCACGAGTCATCCGCAGGCGACTATGCACGCATAGTGGACATGGGATTTCTGGAAATCACATCCACTGTGCTGTCACAGGTGGCCGCTGCTGGTTTGATTCAACAGAAACAGGCAGCGTCAAACCCGCAGCAGTTCCTGATTGTGAGCAAGCACCCTTAGGGTTGGAGTTAGAATGGGGGTTTCTTCAAAAGAAAAAAAGAAGACAATATGACGGCTAGTATGGAGTGCAAGTCCTTGCTACTCGAGTTTGCATCGGGTAGTCGGGTACGCACGGAGAATCCCGCATCCCTGCATGTTTTTTTACGTGTCTAACAGCTGTGAAACATGCGGTGAGCATGTCACTTGAGCACCCGCGATATTCGATGCATACCCGAGTAGCGAGCACTTCCGCTCAACACTAATGACGATATATTCAATATGATGACCTAATGTTATCAAATTATGTGTCGCACATCAGGGGCTCTCCAAACGCGACATGGCGTCCGCTCTCGATTCCAGCCAATTTTCCATTCAAAAAGTCAAATGGTAATTTCCTCCCCTCTGAGACCTGCCATGCACCCAAACATTTGTTTTCCCCCCATATATGGGGTATTAGCATGCCAAGGAGAAATTGCACAACAAATTTTAGGGTCCATTTTCTCCTGTTACCCTTATAAAAAAAATAAAAAAATAAAAAGTTAAGGTCTAAAGTAAATTATTTTGTGAACAAAGTGAAATGTTCATTTTTCCTTCCACATTGCTTTAGTTCTTGTGAAGCACCTGAAAGGTTAATAAACTTCTTGAGTACCTTGAGGGGTGCAGTTTTTAGAATGGTGTCACATTTGGGTATTTGTTGTCATATAAGCCTCCCTCAAAGTCACTTCAAATGTGAGGTGGTCCCTAAAGAAAAAAAAAAAAAAGAAATGGTTTTGTAAATTTTTTTTGAAAAATGAGAAATTGCTGGTCAACTTTCAACCCTTATAACTAGAGTTGAGCGAATTTGGTGACATTCGGTCTCCGAATCTTAATTTGCCTTATTCGTGCCATATACATATTCGGTAATTTCTACTCCAATTGACTTTAATGACATTTGGTTATGTTCGACAAATATTGCAAAAACAATATTCGCTGCCGATTGGATTCAGACCCAAATCCGAACAAATTCGCTCAACTCTACTTACAACGTCCTAAAAAATAAAATGGTTCCAAAATTGTGCTGATGTAAAGTAGACGTGTGAGAAATGTTATTTATTAACTATTTTGTGTGATATGACTATGATATCCCATAGAATGCAAGTCCGCAAGGACAGGGTCCTCTCCCCTCTGTACCAGTCTGTCACTGTAAACTTGTTTACTGTAAACGATATTTATTACTCTGTATGTAACCCCTTTCTCATGTACAGCACCATGGAATTAATGGTGCTATATAAATAAATAAATAATAATAATAATAATAATGACTGTCTGATTTAAGGGCACAAAAATTGAAAGTTTGAAAATTGCTAAATTTTCAAAATTGTTGCCAAATTTCCATTTCTTAAATAAACGTAAGTCATATCAAAGAAATTTTACCACTAACGTGAAGTACAATATGTCACATGAAGTACAGTTTTTCACAAAAAACAATCTCCAAATCACCAGTATCCGTTGAAGCATTCCAGAGTTAATACAACAGAAGGTGACAGCGGTCAGAATTGGAAAATTTGGCCTGGTGATTAAGGTCAAAGTTGACTGTGTCACTAATGGGTTAAAGGTTTATTACCATGCATGTATAGCATATTACAAGTATATGCCATAAATGTATAGATGACAGTTCCACTTCCAGGACCACATAGTTCAGGTGTATTCTGCCACTATATGGGGGTCTCAGAGATGGCTGTACAGTGCTGATATCCATTCATTCTCCCATGCTCTCTGCCACTCCTTCTGCTTCTCCCTGGCTTTGAAAATACATGAGCAGCCATGATGCACAGATAAGCCTCTTTATGATCAAATAATTAGGGACCACAGGATGGTATTGTGGGCTCTGGTCCGCAGGTTGTGCACCCCTGCTATAGTGTAGTTTTTCTTCGCTTACATGGGATGAGGAGACCCCATGCAGAAATTATAGTCTCAGTGGGATGTCTTATACAATGTAAGGGTATGTGCACACATTGCAGATTTGCCTCTGGAATTTTCTGTGCGGATTCTGTATCTCTTGGCAGAAAACGCAGGTGCAGATTTGATGCGTTTTTCTTGCGGATTTTGTGCTTTTTTCCAGTGGATTTACTGCGGATTTCATGCATTTTTACCCTTGCGGATTTCTGTAATGGAATGGGTGCAGAAACACTGCAGATCCGCACAAAGAATGGACATGCTCCTTCTTTTAATCCGCAGCGTTTTCCATGCAGATTTTTCCGCACCATTAGCACAGCCCTTTCTTTTGCCATTGATTTACATTGCACTGTAAATCACTTGCAGATTTGCAGCGTTTCTGCACGGAAAAAAACGCTGCAGTTCTGCAGGAAATCTGCAACGTGTGCACATACCCTTACACTTTATTAGCGTTACATAAGATCGTTTAGCAGTGTTCTTATGTACTTAGGGGGAGATTTATTTAGTGACTTGTGCACACTCTTTTTGCACCAATGTCATAACTTTCAGTCTGTTCTCTACTCTCACAACTTAAAATATATATATTTGAGCTCAGTGAGAAAGGCTCAGTGTGAGCCGAAACGTCGTATAGAGATGTGGGTCTGAAATAAACTTCACAGTTTTTCACTTTCCTACGAATTGGAGTGCTGCCTTCCTTTTTTCATTTGGCATATTATTTGGGTGGATGAGTGGACCGTCCTGCCCAGGAGGCTTGGCACCCATTGGTGAGCATTGTGCTGTTCTCATATATATATATATATATATATATATATATATATATATATATATATATATATATATATATATATCTATCTATCTATCTATCTATATCTATATCTATATCTATCAGGGCTCCGAAAGGGAGAAAGACCTGCTTTCAGTGAGCTGAAACATTTCTTTTAATGGCTGAGGGCTCAAACAGGCCTAAGCTTCTAACATATGAGTGTTAAATACAATGTTTCCAGTCTAAAAAATCCTCTAAAAGGCTGGGTGCCCACGATCTGGAAGTAGCAGCGCTTTGGACTCTTTGTATGTTCGCTGCATCCAAAGCATTGGAAAGCATTGAAGCTGCATGTGGTCACTGAATTGTGTGGAATCACTGCGTCCAATACATTGTACGGGTGACATTTATCTTGTGCAGACTAGCGTTTCTGCCAGAGAAATCGACATGCTGCAGTAGGGAAAGATGTGCAGCATGTCCGTGTCCACAGGTGAGCCGCGGGCGTCTCTGGACGCATAGTGGATATGGGATTTCTTGAAATCCCATCCATTATGCTGTAACATTTGGACGCTGCAGGTTGGAGGCCGCATAAGTGCGCAGGGTCAAACACGCAACAACTCCGCATTGTGGGTACATACCCTAATAGTCTGGACTACAGACTGACTTAGTTACCGTGCATCCGTCTGGGTAAAATAACTGTGAAGGAAGCAGAGGGGCAGCACGGTGGCGCAGTGGTTAGCACAGCAGCCTTGCAGCGCTGGAGTCCTGGGTTCTAATCCCACCTTGGACAACATCTGCAAAGAGTTTGTATGTTCTCCCCGTGTTTGCGTGGGTTTCCTCCGGGCACTCCGGTTTCCTCCCACACCCCAAAGACATACTGATAGGGAATTTAAATTGTGAGCCCCATTGGGGACAGCAATGATAATGTGTACAAACTGTAAAGCGCTGCGTAATATGTTAGCGCTATATAAAAATAAAGATTATTATTATTTATTTATTAAGGAAAGGGTACGTACACACAACCATATTTTCAGACCTAGTGTGATCTGTGATAAAAAAAAAAAAATTATCAGTACTAGAACAGGGCTGTTCAACTGATCCTTTTTTATTTTCATGGATCGAATGTCATGAAAAAAATAGGATCACAGCATCTGATTTTTACATATACATTGCAATTCTTAGAGGTGTTTTCCTGTACTTTTAATATTGATGTCTATCCTTAGGATTTGTCATCGATATCAGGTTGATGGTGGTGAAACACCAAGTACTCACGCCACTCAGCTGTACCCGGTGCCAACGGATGTGATCAGTTGCATAGCTGTATAGTAGCTGCAGCCGGCTACTGCACATCATCCCGTGATTGACTCCAAAAAGGATCTGGAATACCCGCCCCACTGAGCTTCCCACTATACATGTTCACACACATCTCTCCTATCTACATTCTAGGGCTATGTTCACACATTGCGTTTTTGCTGCTTTGTAAGCATGGGTTTACTAGGGACCATTCCTGTCAGACTAATTTGATCAGCTTCTATGAAGAGGTAAGTTCCGGACTGGACCAAGGAAACGCAGTGAACATGATGTATATGGACTTTACAAAAGCTTTTGATACGGTGCCACACAAAAGGTTGATACATAAAATGAGAACAATGGAGATAGAGGAAAATATGTGTAAGTGGGTTAAGAGCTGGCTCAGGGATAGGAAACAAAGGGTGGTTATTAATGGAGCACACTCGGACTGGGTTGCGGTTAGCAGTGGGGTACCACAGGGGTCAGTATTGGGCCCTCTTCTTTTTAACATATTTATTAATGACCTTGTAGGGGGCATTCAGAGTAGAATTTCAATATTTGCAGATGACACTAAACTCTGCAGGGTAATCAATACAGGGGAGGACAATTTTATATAACAGGATGATTTATGTAAACTAGAAGCTTGGGCTGATAAATGGCAAATGAGCTTTAATGGGGATAAATGTAAGGTCATGCACTTGGGTAGAAGTAATAAGATGAATAACTATGTGCTTAATTCTAAAACTCTGGGCAAAACCGTCAATGAAAAAGACCTGGGTGTATGGGTGGATGGCAAACTCATATTCAGTGGCCAGTGTCAGGCAGCTGCTACAAAGGCAAGTAAAATAATGGGATGTATTAAAAGAGGCATAGATGCTCATGAGGAGAACATAATTTTACCTCTATACAAGTCACTAGTTCGACCACACTTAGAATACTGTGCACAGTTCTGGTCTCCGGTGTATAAGAAAGACATAGCTGAACTAGAGCGGGTGCAGAGAAGAGCGACCAAGGTTATTAGAGGACTGGGGGGGTCTGCAATACCAAGATAGGTTATTAGACTTGGGGCTGTTTAGTTTGGAAAAACGAAGACTAAGGGGTGATCTTATTTTAATGTATAAATATATGAGGGGATTCTGATGATCTTTTTAATCATAGACCTGAGACAGGGACAAGGGGGCATCCTCTACGTCTGGAGGAAAGAAGGTTTAAGCATAATAACAGATGCGGATTCTTTACTGTAAGAGCAGTGAGACTATGGAACTCTCTGCCGTATGATGTTGTAATGAGTGATTCATTACTTAAATTTAAGAGGGGACTGGATGCCTTTCTTGAAAAGTATAATGTTACAGCTTATATACACTAGATTTCTTGATAGGACGTTGATCCAGGGAGTTAGTCTGATTGCCGTATGTGGAGTCGGGAAGGAATTTTTTTCCCCAATGTGGAGCTTACTTTTTGCCACATGGGTTTTTTTGCCTTCCTCTGGATCAACATTTCGTATGTGGAGTCGGGAAGGAATTTTTTTCCCCAATGTGGAGCTTACTTTTTGCCACATGGGTTTTTTTGCCTTCCTCTGGATCAACATTTTAAGGTATGTTAGGTTAGGCTATGGGTTGAACTAGATGGACTTAGTCTTCCTTCAACCTTAATAACTATGTAACTATGTATGCAAGTTTGCACCTAGGTATCACAGTACCAGCAAAATCTGAGATTTTAGAAATCTAATGCACACAGCTTGGTTTTTTTCATGACTGTTCTGTTAAAGAGCTGCATTGTTGCAAAATGCAGCATGTCACTACTTGTAGCTTTTTTTCTGTGTTTTTGCAGCATTTTTTCACCCATCAAAAACGAAGCTAAAACTTTGCATAAAAAAATCACAACATGTGAACATAGCCTAAGACAGGTTTCCATTAGTTTAACAGGACAGCAGCCATTGTAATGTACTGTATTGATTATCTCCCTAGATAACAAAAGAAAATATGATTAGCTAATTTAATGTATTTTGGAATTTATTTATAATATTTTCTTTTTCCTCATAATTTACTTCCACTAGAAAAAAAACAACAGTAAAATCAAATCTAAGCCTTTTGTAGGTTAATTTTGCACTTTCCTGTTGGGTTCCATGTTAAAGGGATTATCCAGGACTAAAGTAATTTTTCATTGTGAACAAAAAAATTCAACAGGCAGGTAGTTGCTAGCTAGGTAGTAACTACCTGCCTGCTCTATCCAGCGCCACTTCTGCGATTCGGCTGATCCACATCAGCCTCTCTTCCGCTCTGCTCTATTGATGAGGCATTACTGCCATAGTCATGCTGATTGACAGCTGGCTCCCTGTAGCTATGCAGCGGGGATCCGGCTGTCAATCAGCATGACTATGGCAGTAACGCCTCATCAATAGAGCAGAGCGGAAGAGAAGCTGCTTCTGTGGATGTGACTTCAGCAGAAGCCGCAGAGGGAGTTAGTGACCGCTCTGTGTCGCCAGAAATCTGTGCGGAGTATAACAGGTAGGTAGTTAGTAACTACCTGTTTGCAAGTTCTTAGACCCACAGTAAAAAAAAATATATAGTTCTGAATAACCTCTTTAAGTAATCAAGTATTTATCAGCTCTGTCTTTTATTACAGGAAAGAGTCTCCCACCTCACTGGCTACGAAGGTTGAGCAGTTGGAGGGCATGCTGAAAATGCTGCAGTATGACTTGAAAAAGGTACGACCGTAAAGAAGAAGGGTTCTATCGTTGGCTGGAATAAATTCAGTATTAATTGTGTTTTATTTATCAAAACCCCTGCTTCTGAGTTTGAGTCCAGTGGTTGTTGTTGATTTCTCTGACAACCTTCCCAGTATAAGCTGGCATACAATCACTGTTTAGGACTGCCCACTTGACTACTAGAAGCCCAGGATGAGCAGGGTTTTCAATAGCTAAACCACAAATTGACATAAAATTCTTCCAGCATTCTGGTCAGCTCCTGCTCTGTACCCTAGTTCTTTCCTTTATGTTGGCGCTGCCTCCGTTTACCCACTTCTCCTCTTGTGCAAAAGTGGCATGGGGAGCACTGTGAATAAGTCTAAACCATGCCTCCCATTCCCTATTTCTGCTGTGGGTTGGACCAGAGTTGAAGATGTCAATGATGTGTTCTCTCCACAGAAGACAAAGACCTGAAGAAGCGTGGTTCATATTTTTGGCTAAGCTCTCCAGGGTACTGCGGTTGTCATTTTGGACTTTATTAATCGCAGGTATGCGATTTGTATACTTTCGGACACATTCCGACTAGACTTGTTCATCCTCGTTGAATTCACTTCAATTGAGAGAGGCCGCACATGTCCAGTTGGCACATGACCGTATGTATGCAAATTGCCCACTTGCTTCTGAAGAATCTTGACAGCACACACATTGCACATTGTAAGGATTCACAAGACTGTAGTCACATTGTGACTGCAAACTGGAACCCCAAGCCTGGACAACCCCTTTAAAATTGTTCTGTCATCATTTCGCCATTCTCTGAATACAGGCAGAAATATTAATAATGGGGGTTTCCATTTTGATTTTCACCGCTTCATCCAGGCCTATTTGTAAATTTCTACTCAAACTGAAATTTTCTAATATGTAAAATATAAAACAAAGTATTCTTCATATCACAAATGTAACCTAATGTTTGATATTAGGATAATTAAAGACATATTGGCCCCGATTTCATAAGTGTAACACTTTGAAAAGTTGCAAAACTTTTTCACAACTTTTGGCATCTTCACTCCAGTTTCAAGCAGCTCCGCCAAAATGGGTAGGGCTAGGAAGGAAGCGGGACGGGGCATGGCAACTTATGATTGGTGTGCGAAAAGCCAGTCTTAATGAATCAGGCCCATTGTGTTGCACGGTTTCACATTAGTTTTTCTGGCTATTACCATGACAAAGTGCATAAAGCTGTCCATTAATCACATTGCTTACTGCAATCAGAGCTGATAATGGTACACAGTAGTGATGAGCGAACGTGCTTGAATAAGGTGTTATCCAGGCATGCTAGAAAAAATATGTTACAGTCCCCGCACCTACATGTCTCGCGGATATTCATCAACCACAACACCTACTTGCGTCTGTCGAATATCCACAAGACGTGCAGACGCCGAGACTTGAACATATTTTTCAAGCACGCTGAAGACACTCATCACTAATACACAGCAGACGGGGGGAAAAAAAAGAAATTACATATTAGGCTACATTGACCCCATATGGAAATCATGTTCATACATTTTGGGAACATACACTGGATTGCTTTTGTTTAGGCATCCGGGGGTAAGTAACCTTGCATTTTTTTCCTCTTCCCCACCCGATATTTATGTTTTATGGGACGAACCTTTAAAGGTTGTTGGATCCCTATTTGATTTAGCGTAGTCTTATTACCGAGCCGTAATTTGTATCAGAATCGGCTTCATGACTGGTAAAGTGATGAGTGGAGATGGAGTGGGTGCATTTTTTAACTCAGGAAGTTTCCAAGCAAACAGATATTAGAGTAAGTATTCCCCTCACTGTGGTCTCACGATGTTAGCCCCCACAACTCGCTTTGGCAACCTTGGGGCCTATTTACACTGGCCGATAATCTGGTGACCCTAAGAAGGCTTGTTCTCGATTATTGGCCTATATAAACCGGCAAGCAATCACTCAATGAGCAAGCAAAACGCTCGTTCGTCAGGTGAGATGATTTTTAAAGCAAGCGTTAAAGTCCATCCCAGCACATGCCCTGTAGTAACCGTTCTCTGACCTTAGGGCTTGTTCGCACACTACATTTTTATAGTACTGACAAATTGAATGATATTTCTGAAATCCCAGGTACACGCTGTTTATTTTTTTCCCTGCAGATTTGCCCATGAGTTTTTTCCAAATCCGCAGCAATTGACAAATGACAATTCTTTCAGCATTTTTCATACAATCAAATGGATGGGAAAATAACGCAAGTAAAAAAAAACGCCCTAAATTTTCCTGCCAACACTCGAGTAGTTGCAGCAGATTTTTCTGTTACAATTTAATTTAACAACTTTAAATTAAAGAAACAACATACATAAACAGTTCCTGGATTCCGGGGTCTGACTTAAGGCCATATTGCCCAGATTGTTTGCTAATCACCATATGCTTCTGTTGTAGGAAAAGGAAGATAAAGCAAATCTTCAAGCCGAAGTGCAACTCTTACGAGAAGACAACCTACGCTTGCAGGAAGAGTCCCAGAATGCTACTGCCAAGTTGAAGAAGTTCACAGAATGGGTGTTTAACACTATAGACATGAGCTAATGGACAGTGCAGACTGTACAGATGTGAACTTCTTGTGTCCTGTCGAGTGTGTCCCGTAGACCTTTAGCTTTAACTGCAGCTGGATTCGAGTGTACATAGAAAGGAGCCGCAGCGTTTCCCAACTCCTGACTTTTTATCCTGCCTTGCATGTATTAAGCAAAGTATCACTTCTACACACTGCCTATGAGAATTACACAACGTGAGAAACGTAGCTGAAATGTGAATGTTTCAGAAGTAAAATTTGTACAGTTTTGAACGCAAAAAAATATATATATATATATATGCCAAACATGGTCGCTTCTCGGGCAATAATCCCTAAGTGGAAAAAAAAAATGCCATAAAATGACTATTCCTTTTGATTATAAATGGGTTGTATCACTTGAAATAATTTTATCATGCAAATCTTTATCAGAAAACAAACTAAAGCCATCTAAGCAAGTAAGATACAGCATTGATGATGCGCCGTGTATGGTTTTCAGCGAGCAGTTGAAGATTGTTTGTTTTTATTGTAGTAAAAGACCTCTTTTGATTTTTTTCCTCCCCCCCCCCCCCACACTCGCTTCCTTCCCCCCCCTCACTAGTGTAGATAGTTATATGTACCTCAAATTGTTTGTAAAATAGCAATAACCCCCACCCCACTGATAAATTATAGGTACAGGAGATTATGCAGAAGTTTGAGATTTTTTGTGTTTTTATTTTTCTTTTTTGCTGCCCCATTGACTAATTTTTCAGCACATGGAAAAGACTGTCTGCGGCCTTGCATTAGTGACCCCGTCTATTTTTCACCTGCGATCTGGCAGCCGGTATTGATTATCTGTTACTGTACAGGACCACAGATTGCATCGGTCCCTGGTGGACCTTTCCATAATTGAGCCGTTTCATAGTCACCAATATCACTTTTTTTGAGAGGGTATGTAGAAGCACACATCACAGCACACAAATATATATTCCTTCTAGTTATCTCGTGTGAAAAGTCCCCATTGCCTTTATCTGACTGTACAGATATTGAATAGGGATCATATGGGCTATTTATTCCAGCAATATGGAGGACACCGATACGACTTTAGTCACCTGCACTTTGTACGTTCCGCTCTACGTATTGGAAAACTACATAGCATCAAAATGAACAGTTTCAAATTTCCTGTAACCTAAATTTTTAAACTAAACCCTATATTTGCTACAAGATTCTATCTAGGCAGAGAGATTTATATTTTGTAAGAAAAATGTAATTTGTTCTCTGGAAATATTGTTTCCAATGCTTTTATTAGTAATTCTTGTGACACTTTATTTCTTTGCAATTATGTGCCGTTTAGATTTTTTTTTAATTATTATTTTAATTTTCGTTTTTTAGCTGCTTTAAAAAGGCATGTACAGAAATACTCTATTCACTCACATGGCAAAAAGCTTACGGTTTAGTTATTTACCCTACCAGAGTCGTTTGGTAAGATGTTCTAATGGAGATCAAAAAGTGTTTGAGTGTTTTTTTTTTTTTAATGATTGTATGAAGGAGATTTATATAATAATGCCTGGTATCACTTGTACATTGAATTTTTTTTTCCAAGCCTCTCTCAACCATTCTGAAATGTTTGATTTCTCTTCTTCAGAAAGGGAGGAGCTTGAGGAAGGCTATTTATTAGAATTTTTGCAACAAAGTTATTGTATCTGAGGTTGCAGAGAAAACTTGTAAAATCCTGAAAATAAACTGGTTTTAAAAGATGACTATCTTTTGGTTACTCTTTTTTTTTCAGAGCAACTAGAAGGCTCAGTTTACGTGTATGGGGCTTGCTTAGGAGACTGTCATATTTAAAGGGGTTATCCAAGACTTAAAAAATTGGCAGGCAATAGCTAACTTACTTGCCTGTTTTGCCTGGCAATGATTTCTCCTGACTCAGAGCAGTCATGGACCACTCCTAGCATCAATTCTTCTGCTTCCTGTGATGTCTCGTTCACAGAGCAGTTCCTTCTCCTCCACTCTACTCTGTTGACTGGGCGTCTCTGCCAACATCATGTTGACTGACAGTCGGTTCCCCGCTGCGTTGGTTTGAGCGGGCTGTCAATAAACATGACTATGTCAGTGATGACTTAACACCACAGAGCAAAGAAAAATGAACTGCTCTGTCAATGTAACTTTACAGGAAGTAGGATAATTGCCGGTCTGAGCACAGAGGTATCCCTCATGCAGCAAAACAGGCAGGAAGATGGCAACTACCTGTCGATGATTAGTTTTTCTCTAAGTCCCTTATAACCACTTTAATGGGAAGAATAGTGCAGCAGATAGGGACTATCCTGGTTATCAAAATTACTTGCATTACGATGGACCGAATTGTAAGGCAATGGCTTCTGTCGGTCACTGTTACGTGACTGATCGAGCATCATGATGAAAAATAAAAAACAAGTACCTGCATGGTTTTTTCCAAGTTTGAAGTGTTGTTTCATGTAACTTTTCAGAATAAGCTGTAGTCCGTGTAAAGGAGGAATAACACGGTTTCTCTTAACCGCATGATGGCAACCATGAGAGAGCCCTCCTTTTCCGATAAGAAAACTGGAGCGGATTATCTCCAGGAATGCATCAGTAGGATCTGCTCTTCTAAACAGTCTACATTTACATGTAGGTCATAGGAAGCTGATTTAAATGATACCTTCGATATCTGCAATTGGATGCCTTATTCTAGAGAAATACACGTTTTTCTTAATATGTAAATGAGCTCTTAAGATTTATGGGCCGACATAGATCTCCCTGAAAATATGACATCAGAGCTTATTATAAACTAGATGGTGGCCCAATTCTAACGTATCGGGTATTCTAGAATATGTAGGTAGTATATATCACAGGCTACGTACTATATTGCACAGTGACGTAGTAAATAACACAACCGACGTAGTATATAACAGTAGTATGTAACACGTAGTAATACGTAATACGTAGTATGTAACACAGCGTACGTAGTATATAGCAGAGCTACGTAGTATATAACACAGCCACGTAGTATATAACATAGCCAAGTAGTGTATTGCACAGGTATGTAGTATATTGGTCAGCCACGTAGTATATAGCAGAGCCACGTAGTATATAACATAGCCACGTAGTATATTGTAGAGGCACGTAGTATATTGCACAGGCACGTAGTACTGTATATTGCACAGCCACGTAGTATATAACAGAGCCACGTAGTATATTGCACAGCCACGTGTATTGGACAGTCACGTTGTATATTGCACAGTCAAGTTGTATATTGCCCAGCTACATAGTATATAGCACAGAGATGTAGTATATAACAGAGCCCACGTAGTATGTAACACAGCCCACGTAGTATATAGCAATGTGGGCACTATATGCGTGGTTAAAAGACTTAAAATAAAAAATAAACATATACTCACCTTCCGAAGGCCCATTGAAGTCCTAGCGCCTGTGTACGGTGCACGCGGCAGCTTTCGGTCCCAGGGTTGGTATGAGCACAGGACCTGTGATGACGTCACGTTCACATGACCGTGACGTCATGGCAGGTCCTTCTCGCATAGCATCCTTGGCACCGGAACCTGCCGCTTGCACTGCCGAGGACAGTGCGCGACGTCAGAAGGTGTGAATAACCTTTTTTTTTTATTATTATTATTTGTAACAGTAGATCTTTTTACTATCAGCGACTTGGATTTCCATGACAGAGGCCGCGACCAATGAATATCCGTGACAGACAGAAGGACAGACAGAAAGACGGAAGTGACCCTTAGACAATTATATAGTAGACTAGATGGTGGCCCGATTCTAACGCATCGGGTATTCTAGAATATGCATGTCCACGTAGTATATTGCCCAGTGACGTAGTATATTGCCCAGTTACGTAGTATATTGCCCAGTGACATAGTATATTGCCCAGTTACGTAGTATATTGCACAGCCACGTAGTATATTGCCCAGTTACATAGTATATTGCACAGCCACGTAGTATATTGCCCAGTGACGTAGTATATTGCCCAGTGACGTAGTATATTGCCCAGTGACGTAGTATATTGCACAGCCACATAGTATATTGCCCAGTGACGTAGTATATTGCCCAGTGACGTAGTATATTGCCCAGTGACGTAGTATATTGCACAGCCACGTAGTATATTGCCCAGTGACGTAGTATATTGCCCAGTGACGTAGTATATTGCCCAGTGACGTAGTATATTGCCCAGTGACGTAGTATATTGCCCAGTGACGTAGTATATTGCCCAGTGACGTAGTATATTGCCCAGTGACGTAGTATATTGCCCAGTGACGTAGTATATTGCCCAGTGACGTAGTATATTGCCCAGTGACATAGTATATTGCCCAGTGACGTAGTATACAGCACAGATCCACATAGTACAGTATATTGCACAGCGACGTAGTATACAGCACAGAGCCACGTAGTATATTGCCCACCCACGTAGTATATTGCCCAGCCACGTATGTCACAGTTTAAAAAATAAACATATACTCACCTTCCGAGGGGCCCCTTGTAGTTCTGTCGCCTGTGTTCGGTTCAGGCGGCAGCTTCCGGTCCGAGGGTGTGATGACGTCGCGGTCACATGACCGTGACATCACGGCAGGTCCTTCTCGTGCAGGCGCGCAGGGCCTGCGATGACGTCGTGGTCACATGACTGTGACATCATGGCAGGTCCTTCTCGCGCAGGGCCTGTGATGACGTCGCGGTCACATGATCGTGACGTCATGGCAGGTCCTTGTCGCACACCAACCTTAGCACCGGAACCTGCCGCTTGCATGGACCGGTCACCGGAGCGTCGGAAAGGCGGCGGAAGGTGAGTATATAATGATTTTTTTTATTATTATTTTTATTATTATTTTTAACATTAGATGTTTTTACTATTGAGGCTGCATAGGCAGACAGGGTTAATAGCAGCGGTAATGGAGTGAGTTACCCGCGGCATAACGCGGTCCGTTACCGCTGGCATTAACCCTGTGTGAGCCGTGACTGCGGGGAGTATGGAGCGGGCGCCAGGCTATTTCTGCAGGGGAGTAGGGAGGGACTAATCGAACTGTGCCCGTCGCTGATTGGTCGTGGCAGCCATGACAGGCAGCTGGCGAGACCAATCAGCGAATGAATATCCGTGATGGAAGTTGCCGACAGAAAGACGGAAGTACCCCTTAGACCAGGGGTGTCAAACTGCATTCCTCGAGGGCCTCAAACCATGCGTGTTTTCAAGATTTCCTTCTCATTGCACAAGGTGCTGGAATCATTCTGTGCAGGTGATTAAATGATCACCTGTGCAATACAAGGAAATCCTGAATACATGACCTGTTTGCAGCCCTTGAGGAATGCAGTTTGACACCCCTGCCTTAGACAATTATATATATAGATGAAAGGGACTGTTACAAGTGTGAGACATGTAATGACTGAGAGTCTGCTCTCCTGATCATGTCTCACACTGGTAACTACCCCTTTCATTTATAATAAGCTCTGATGTCAGATTTTCAGGGAGATCTATGTCCGGCCCATAGATCTTTACAGCTCATTTACATATTAAGAATAATAGGGATTACCAGGGCTGTGGAGTCGGAGTTAGTTTTGGTTGGAGTTGGTAGAAATGTACCGACTCCGACTCCAGCTTTAAAAAATTTTTATTAATATTTCATAATTGAACTTTCATATGAATTTTATAAATGTTACTCAAATATATATGTTCTATCAAACTATGAACAACAGTGATAAGCAGTTCTGCTGGAGATAGAGACATTTCTTACTTCTTGTGTGTCACTGTTCTCCACTGCCCTTATCTAATCTTATACTTGGTTAACCTCATGGTGCCCCAACCCCCCTACTTACAATGTATGAAACTGAAAGTGAAAATGTGTTGCAAATTCTTAGTAGTAAAGCTCCTCCTCTAGACTAGATGTTTACTAGGTGTGCGTCTTCCAAGCAACTCACAGCTGCTACTCAGAAGAGGAAGACTGTAAGAAGTATTATCCTTTCAACAAACTTTGCATCAGTTAACTGTGAGTACATGAGGAATAACAGTATTACTGACCACTATATCAGTTGTACGACCTGGCAATAATTTTGTACAATTGTTTTTAGGAAAAACAATTGTCATTTGGATTGTGAATGCAGAATTAAAAACCTGAGAATGTCAAAGAAGCGTCACATTAAATCAGCTGTATTTGAACATTTCACCATCACTCAAGATAGAAAACATTATATCTGTCAGTGTATGACAAATGATCCAGACGAAAACAAATGCTGTGAAGCCAAGATCAGTGCATATTCAGGCAAAGATAAAAATGCTCCTACCAGAGCTTCTAATCTAAAGCGACATTTACAGCGCTTTCATCCAGAAGTACTGAAAGCAGTGGATGAGAAAGACTGCATCCAAACCAATGAACCAGTGCCCAGCTCTTCCAGCCAAACAAAGGAGCAGAGAACTTTGCAGCCATCAGTTGCAAGATATTTTGTCAGTGACAAAGTTACTGTGACAATGACAGTAGATACATTTAAAAAACAGATCATAGAGCTTGTTGTAAAGGATAGTGTGCCTATTTCATTATTTTCACGACCAGCTTTTATGTGTCTGAATGGGGAAATGGCCCGCAAGCTTGGTGTTTCTCTGGAGAGAGAGAGTATTAGAAAATTAGTAATCGAAGAAGCTTTTAAACAAAAGGAAGAACTTAAAAAAACTCTCAAGGGACGCTTTCTGTTTCTTAAACTGGATGCCTGCACACATCACAGAGTGAACTATTTTGCCATCAATGTCCGATTTGTTTGTGACAAAAATGAAATAGTTACCAAGACATTGGCAGTAAAAGACACCAAAGCTCATCACACCAGTGAGTTTCTCCGGGTCTTGGTGGAAAAGGTTCTGCAAGACTATGAACTAAAAAAAGAGCAAGTTCTTTCTGTCATAACTGACAATGCTTCAAATATGATAAGTACTACTAAGCTAATGAATGAGAGTAATGATGGTGACCAGCAGCTAGAAGAACATTCTGGGTCCACAGACACAGAAATGTTTGAAATAGAGGAACACAGTATTGTAACTGAGGAGCAAACAAGTTGCTTCAGATGACCAGCAACATGATAGTTTAGATGATCTTGTTGAAACTGTCAATACGTTCTTTCATTCATCACATGCGCTGTGTTGTGCATAAGCTACAGCTGGCTATAAGAGACAGTCTGCAAGAAGGACATGCTGCTGCACTGATTGGCAAGGTGAGAAAATTGGCTACTGTTGCCAGAACCCCTAAAGTTGACTCAATTTTGAAGAGACGTGCTGGAAAAGGGGCAATTATTGATCAAGCCACACGATGGGGCAGTACTTACTTAATGATTCAGCGCTTGGTTGAACTGAAAACCTTTCTTGTAGACATGGCTAACCCTCAACTGACACTAAATGAAAGTCAGTGGAATCAGGTGACTGAGCTGGAAAAATTGCTAGAGCACCCATTTACAGTGACTAAAAAATTACAAGCAGAGTACTTAACTCCAGGTATTTTCTTAAAGGAGTAGAAGAACCTGATGTTTCGCCTGTCCCAAAGAGGAGGGTTATTTGCAAGTGGCATTGCTACATCAATGAAACGGAGAGAGGAGCTACTAATACAAAATAACATTCTTTTGGCAGCTGTTTATGTAGACCCAATGCATCGGATTCTTCTAGACGATCAACAGCTAACTAAAGGAAAAGAAGCTCTGTTTGAAATAGCAGTAAGGATGAAAGGGTTGCAGAACAGTCAGGAGGAACAAGAAGAATTTGGTCGTCCTGCCACATCTTCATCCTCATCAACTGATGAAGAATTTAATTTCGAAAAATATTTGGAGCACAAGAACCGTGCAAAGCATTCCCGCATAGAAGAAGAGTCATCCCCATCAAAGAACACAGCCAGTACATTTCAGCAGAATTTTTCATGTGCACTAAAAGAAATTGAGAAATTTGACTGTTCATCAAAAATAACAGTGCAACAAGCGATTCCTCTATATCCTGACATTGTCAGAGATGTTGCCCGAGTGGTTACTGCTTTGCCACCAACCCAAGTTAGTGTAGAGAGGTTGTTCTCTGCTCTCAAAATAATTAGATCAGATTTGAGGGCATCCATGAAGGAGGATCTGACAGGCAATACTTTTTCTGAGGACAAATTTATAGATTTCTTCTTATTAACCGCATAACAGTGTTTATTGCATATTTGCTTACAAGAGTTTATAAAAGTTTATAAAAGTTATTTGCTATATTCTAATTGTATTCTAATAAATA
Organism: Ranitomeya variabilis; assembly: GCF_051348905.1. NCBI lineage: Eukaryota > Metazoa > Chordata > Amphibia > Anura > Dendrobatidae > Ranitomeya > Ranitomeya variabilis. Next base: position 646,307,447 of record NC_135232.1, on the reverse strand, counting down.
TAGTTTTTGCTCTAAGTGGTCTGATTACTTATATGATGGTGAGAAACTGAATAAGCACGATGTTAATATTTTACAACAGTAAATTTATTGTTACGAATTGGCCATTTATGAAGGAGTCGGAGCTGGAGCTGGAGTCGGAGTCGGAACCTGATAAAATCCAGGAGTCGGAGTCGCAACTGTGGCTTACCGACTCAACAGCCCTGGGGATTACTCTGGAATAAGACATCTGATCACAGATATCAAGGTACCACTTTATTCGACTTCCTATGACCTGTATGCTCATATAGATGGCTAAGGGGCATGAGATGTAAGGATACAGATCTCATCTCCTGGTCTAACCTCCTGTATGATTAGGTAGTGCTGAGAGATTATAGCATGGATAACAGTCCCAATGAATCTGACCGTACCGCATAGTTAGTAGGTTCATCTCCGATCGCACAAACGGGACACACACTTCTGCCATGTTTACACATTGCGGAAAATTTCTGCTGAGGATCACAAGGTGCTTAATGAACTAGTGTTAATAAAAGAATAGGGGTTTGTCTGATAAACATGTGCTCTCTTAATGTCACTTTCTAGTATAATTTGGCACCGACTCATCAAACTGTTTGTTAGAATTTGCAAATTGTTACAACTTTTGGCATTTTCCACCAGTTTTTGCACTGTTCTGATAAAATGGGTACAGCTGGGGTAGGACAAGGGGGTGTGACACCACAGCTAGTCTAATTCATGACAAGCTGTGGCTTACCTTACGCCAAAAATCTTACTCCTGTCCTTGGAGTAAGATTTATGGCAAGGCCCACCGCCACTTTTCAGACGCACCAGATTCATTAAGAGACATGCACCTATTAATGAATTGGCCACATCTGACTCAAGCCCGCTCCCTTCCCCACATTGTTCACACCTGTCTTGATGAATTATTCTCAGTCTTCAATTCTTTAGATTTAGTTCCTTCTAGGAGTTTTTGATGAATTTTAGACGCTGCATATCTTTGCTGCTCAAAATAGGCAGCGCCTCTCAGTTCTAGCAAAGTGGATGGGATTTCTAGAAGTCTCCTGCGCACTGTTTTGGTTTTTTTTATAGACACTTCATAGACTGGACTGCAGTGCATGTTTAGAATTCACAATGAGTTTTATGTGTGGATTTTCCCCACAGACTTGCATTAGATATGTGAAATCTGCAGGGAAAAAGATGCACATGTGGAAACACACAAAAGCATGTAATGTAATCTGCACATGATAATCAAAGTTTTGCCAAAGCCAAATACCAGGAAGAATTAAAAGTATGGCAGCTTTATTTAAAACATTGCATACCAAAAAGAGACAAAAAAAAAGCATCAAAATACACAATAAAAAGGCATCTAAAAAAATATACTAAAAAAAACAAGTAACCTAATTTACCTAATAGAAATGCTGCCAAAAATCTACAAATATCAAAAACCTCACCAAACGCTTATGGGAATGTAGTAGTAGGCTGTGTTGACACATTGCGGTTTTTATGCAAATTTTAAGCTGTGGTTTAAAAAAAAAAGAACTGACCTTTGGTTGCATTGCTGCACTCTATCGCTGCTTTTTCTGGTGATACACACTAGTTACATAACCCCTGAAAACAAAAACGCAGATTGTAGACAAACTGTAAATCTTAACCCCTCAACGACCACCGATACGCCTTTTAACGGTGGCAGTTAAGGGTACTTAAACCACAGTGCCGTTAAGTAAAGGCTCTGTGGAACAAGTGTATAGCGCCACCCAGAGTCGGATTTTCTCTGGTGTCTCGGTTGCCGGGGGTAGCCAAGACCCCAGAGAACATGATTCGGGTCGGACTTTACTGAACCCCGGGTTGCAATCGCCGGTAATTAACAGTTTACCGGCGGCCGCAAAAAAACCCACAATTTCCCATTTAATTTCTCTGTCCCCGATCGCCCCCGATACTCACCCGTCTCCCCCGATGCTCCTCGTGGCTCCCAATGAGCGCCGCCATATTTTTCCAGGAAAAAAACGGCATACACAGTGCGCCCGCCGGCCGGCGCCCAGCAGAACTTTGGGGTCTCAGCTGCCGGGTGGTAGCCGAGACCCCAAAGAACATGATCGGGGTCGGTTTTTACCGACCCCTGTTTTGCGATTGCTGGTAATTAACTTTACCGGAGACTGCAAAAAAAAAGCGGTGTGTCATTCTCTGTCCTCTGATGTGATCGCACATCAGAGGACAGAGAAATAGGGGGATCGGGGACCCTGTTATGCTTACCGGTGTCCCTGGGTCTTCCTGCGTCCCCTCCTGGCCGCCAGCTTCCTCGTGAAGAAAATGGCGGGCGCATGTGCAGTGCGCCCGCCATGATGTGCCGGCCGGCAGAGGAAGATTCTTCCTCTTGTTTTATTTTGGTCACTGTGAGATCTTATCACAGTGATCAAAATAGAAAAAATAATAAATACCACCCCCCCTTATCACCCCCTTAGGAAAAAACAATAAAATAAAAAAAGTATATTTCCATTTTCCGGTTAGGGTTGGTGCTAGGGTTAGGGTTTGTGCTAAAGTTAGGGTTAGGGTTGGTGCTAAAGTTAGGGTTGGGGCTAAAGTTAGGGTTGGGGCTAAAGTTAGGGTTGGGGCTAAAGTTAGGGTTGGGGCTAAAGTTAGGGTTAGGGCTAAAGTTAGGGTTAGGGTTGGGGCTAAATTTAGGGCTAGGGTTAGGGTTTGTGCTATAGTTAGGGTTAGGTTGGGGCTAAAGTTAGGGTTGGTGCTAAAGTTAGGGCGAGGGTTGGGGCTAGGGTTAGGGCTGGGGCTAAAGTTAGGGTTAGGGTTGGGATTAGGGTTTGGATTGGGATTAGGGTTAAGGTTGGGATTAGGGTTAGGGGTGTATTGGGATTAGGGTTAGGTTTGATGTTAGGGTTGGGGTTAGGGGTGTATTGGGATTAGGGTTAGGTTTGAGGTTAGGGTTGTCATGATTAGGGGTGTTTTGGGCTTAGAGATTTGATTAGGGTTGGGATTAGGGTTAGGGGTGTTTTGGTGTTAGGGTTGTGATTAGGGTTATGGTTAGGGTTGGGTTTAGGGTTAGGGGTGTTTTGGGGTTAGGGTTATAGGTTGGGATTAGGGTTAGGGGTGTGTTGGGGATAGGGTTGGAGTTAGAATTGGGGTGTTTCCACTGTTTAGGTACATCAGGGGGTCTCCAAACGCGACAGTCAATTTTGCGCTCAAAAAGTCAAATGGTGCTCCCACCCTTCTGAGCTCTGCCGTGCGCCCAAACAGCGGTTTACCCCCACATATGGGGTATCAACGTACTCCGGACTAATTGGACAACAACTTTTGAGGTCCAGTTTTTCCTGTTAATCTTGCGAAAATAAAAAAAATTGGGGGCTAAAAAATCATTTTTGTGGAAAAAAAAATTTTGTTTTCACGGCTCTGCGTCAAACTTCTGTGACGCACTTGGGCGTTCAAAATGCTCACCACATATCTAGATAAGTTCCTTGGGGGTCTAGTTTCCAAAATAGGGTCACTTGTGGGGGGTTTCCACTGTTTAGGTACATCAGGGGCTCTGAAAATGCAACATGATGCCTGCAGACCATTCCATCAAAGTCTGCATTTTAAAACGTCACTACTTCCCTTCCAAGCTCTGATGTGTGCCCAAACAGTGGTCCCCCTACATATGGGGTATCAGCGTACTCAGGACAAATTGGACAACAAATTTTGGGGTCCAATTTCTCCTCTTACCCTTGGGAAAATAAAAAATTGGGAGCTAAAAAATCATTTTTGTGGGAAAAAAATGTATTTTCACGACGCTGCATTATACATTTCTGTGAAGCAGTTGGGTGTTCAAAGTGCTCACCACCCATCTAGATAAGTTCCTTGGGGGGTCTAGTTTCCAAAATGGGGTCACTTGTGGGGGGTTTCTACTGTTTAGGTACATCAGGGGCTCTGCAAACGCAACATAATGCCCACAGACCATTTTATCAAAGTCTGCATTCGGAAACGGCGCTCCTTCCCTTCCGAGCTCTGCCATGCGACCAAACAGTGGTTATCCCCCCACATATGGGGTATCAGTGTACTCAGCATAAATTGCACAATACATTTTGGGGTCCAATTTCTCCTGTTACCCTTGTGAAAGTAAAAATTTGGGGGTGAAAAGATCATTTTTGTGGAATAAATACGATTTTTTTATTTTCATGGCTGTACATTATAAACTTCTGTGAAGCAGTTGGGAGTTCATAGTGCTCACCACACATCTAGATAAGCTCTTTGGGGGGTCTAGTTTCCAAATTGGGGTCACTTGTGGGGGGTTTCTACTGTTTAGGTACATCAGGAGCTCTGCAAATGCAACATGACGCCCGCAGACCATTCCATCAAAGTCTGCATTTTAAAACGTCACTACTTCCCTTCTGAGCCCCGATGTGTGCCCAAGCAGTGGTCTCCCCCCCCTCCCACATATGGGGTATCCGCATACTCAGGACAAGCTGGGCAACAAATTTTGGGGTCCAATTTCTCCTGTTACCCTTGAGAAAATAAAAAATTGCGAGCTAAAAAAATCATTTTTGAGGAAAAAAAAGGATTTTTTATTTTCACGGCTCTACGTTATAAATTTCTGTGAAGCACTTGGGCGTTCAAAGTGCTCACATCTAGATAAGTTCCGTAATGGGTCTAGATTCCAAAATGGGGTAAATTGTGGGGGGGTTTCCACTATTTAGGCACATCAGGGGCTCTCCAAACGCGACATGGCGTCCGATTTCAATTCCAGCCAATTCTGCATTGAAAAAGTCAAACGGTGCTCCTTCTCTTCAAGCTCTGCCGTGCGCCCAAACCTGTTTATCCCCCCATATGGAGTATCGACGTACTCAGGAGAAATTGCACAACAACTTTCGTGGTCTAATTTCTCCTGTTACCCTTGTGAAAATAAGAATTTGTGGGCGAAAAGATAATTTTTGTGCAAAAAAAAAAAAAAATGCTTTTTTTAAATTTTTATTTTCATGGCTCTACGTTATAAACTTCTGTGAAGCACTTGGGGGTTCAAAGTGCTCACCACACATCTAGATAAGTTCCTTAAGGAGTCTAGTTTCCAAAATTGTGTCACTTGGGGGTTTCCACTGTTTAGGCACATCAGGGGCTCTCCAAACACAACATGGCGTCCGATCTCAATTCAGCATTGAAAAAGTCAAACGGCGCTCCTTCTCTTCCAAGCCCTGCCGTGCGCCCAAACAGTGGTTGACCCCCACATATGGGTTATCGGCGTATTCAGGAGAAATCGCACAACAAATTTTGTGGTTCATTTTCTCTTTTTACACTTGTGAAAATAGAAAAAAATTGGTTCTGAATTAAAATGCAAAAAAAAGTTAAATGTTCATTTTTTCCTTCCACATTCTTTCAGTTCCTGTGAAGCACGTAAAGGGTTAATAAACTTCTTGAATGTGGTTTTGAGCACCTTGAGGGATGTAGTTTTTAGAATGGTGTCAAGTTTGGGTATTTTCTGTCATTTACACCCCTCAAAGTGACTTTTAATGTGAGATGGTCCCTAAAAAAAAAATTGGTTTTGTAAATTTTGTTGTAAAAATGAGAAATCGCTGGTCAACTTTTAACCCTTATAACTTCCTGACAAAAAAAAATTAGTTTCCAAAATTGCAAATTGCCTCTTCTGAAAAAAAGAGGACTTATCTCTATAGCGCCACCTGTTGGAAGTAGCGATCCTACAAGTCACAATCAACCCTTTAACGAGTCGTGCAATATGACTTAGGATAAAAGCCAAATCAGTATCTCAATTCGCAGACACGGTGTTTCGGGCTGTTGGCCCTCGTCAGTGCGAAGTTATGAGAACTGATTTGGCTAGGTGAGAGGCTCTGGACTGGGGTCTAAGGGGTAGCGTTTCTCCTTATGGAGAGTGACACACCATCTCTGGCTTTTCCAAAATTGTGCAGATGTAAAGTAGACATGTGGGAAATGTTATTTATTAACTAGTTTGTGTGACATATCTCTCTGATTTAAGGGCATAAAAATAGAAAGTTTGAAAATTGCAAAATTTTAAAAATTTTCGCCATATTTCCGTTTTTTCCATAAATAATCGCAAGTAGTATCGAAGAAATGTTACCACTAATATGAAGTACAATATGTCACTAAAAAACAGTCTCAGAATCAGCAGGATCTGTTAAAGCGTTCCAGAGTAATAACCTCATAGAGTGACAGTGGTCAGAATTGTAAAAATTGGCTCGTCATTAAGTACCAAATTAGCTCTGTCACTAAGGGGTTAATCTGTCTTTATTATACAATTCCTAATCTTTACTTACACATGATGTATTTACCTGTCCCCAATGAATAAAGCCAGTAAATGTTTAAATATATATGAGACTAAATAAGTTTTAAACATTCTAGTTGGTGGAAAACTTTTTTTTCTACAAAATGTTTTTGCATTGCACACCATGCAAACACTTCCTGACCTGCTCCTTCGTGATCACTTACCCCACACTAAGCCCTTATGACATCTATTGCTTAGGATTCCAGGATGAGTCATATAAGATGATTCCTAAACGTGACTTGTTGTGCCCTCCTGGTGGATATACTGTACTTTGTTTAATAAGGTGTGAAATTTAAGTATTATACATTAATTCCCTTTGATTTTTGTTGCAGACATTTGTGAGCATCACACTGGGCCTGCATAAGCCCTTAAACATCATACATGCTTGTATGGAGAGTACTACATTTCATCACCTTGGTATTTTAAAGCTCTGAAGCACATTACTCAATATTTAGGATTCACACCAATGGAGCTGAGTTGCAATACGAACTATAAACCATAGTCATGGATGGAGCTTTTTCAAAAATAAAGCAGACATAATTTTTAAATCGTGGAAAAAAACTTTAAAAGGGAATCTGTCAACAAGTTTTGCTATGTAATCTGAGAGCATCATAATATAGGGTAAGGAACCCAATTCAAATGATGTATCAACAATTAGGCTCTGTGCTGTAGTTTTATTACAATTCGTGATGAGCGAACGTGCTCGCCACTATTCGTTACTCGCCGAGCAGTGAGCATTTCCGGGATTATTCGGCGGTAACTGCAGTCTCCATCCCGTGTTTTTGGCGGACTTTAGAGACCCAATCACGGTGCAGGGATTGTCTGCCAGGCCATGAAACACTGCAGCCATCTTTGTTGTGGTCGTGCAGTGATTGGCTGGGCAGTACAGCATCATCCCAAGTATGAGACCCGGCGCCGCCCTGCTCGCCGCATTCTGTTCCTGTTTCAGCGAGAGTAGGGAGAGCTGCTGCCGAGATGGGGTCAGAATCGTGGTTTTAGAGTTAGTGTCGGTCTGCATCTTACATCCACAACTCCTCAGAAACCAAAAGTCATTTTTAGGGCTAATTAGCGATATTGCAGCGCTAGGTAAGCAGGGCACAGCATATCCACATCAGTGCAAGGCCTGCAGGCACTGTATGTGTGCACATTGCTCCCACTGCATCCCTCCCAAAGCTCCATAACTGCTGCTGCAGCTTATTTACTGTCTATATACCTATTTTTTTTTCCACAAATACCCCCCCCTCCAAAAAAAAACAAAATATATATATATATATATATATATATATATATATATATATATATATATATATATATATATATATATACAGTCTGTTCTGTCAGACTGAGGCCTGTTGAAAAGTGATAGTTTGTCAGGCATACGTAGCATAGCTGTGTGTGCTACCCTTGTGCCCCCTTTTTTTATTTGGTGCTTTAAATTCACCAAAAAAGGCCTCATATATCTGCGTGCTCCAAGTTTGGTCATTGGAGGCCGGTGTACTTATTTTTTGGCTGTGTGATACTCAAATTCTATACAGCGCTATTCAGCATGAAAAAATTGAAAGGCCACAGATTTGCCAGTGTGGTATTTCCGTTACAGCCATCATATATCTCTGTGCTCCAAGTTTGGGCATTGGAGGCGGGTGTACTTATTTTTTTGCTGTGTGATACTCAAATTCTATACAGCGCTATTTAGCATAAAAAAAATTGGAAGGCCACAGATTTGCCAGTGTGGTATTTCCGTTACAGCCGTCATATATCTCTGTGCTCCAAGTTTGGGCATTGGAGGCCGGTGTACTTAATTTTTTGGCTGTGTGATACTCAAATTATATACAGCGCTATTTTGCATAAATTAACTTAAAAAAAAAATTTGAATACAACCTGTTAGGTCAGGCTGAGGCCTGCCTGGTGTTTGGGTTTGAAAAATCGTAGCTTTGCAGGCATACTGATCACATATTATTTCTCTACTAATAAAGACATTTGTGTTGAGCATTTGAAATAGTGCATTAGTCCATTTAAAATGGTTAAGGCAAGGGGCAAAGGAGTGGTAAGTGGACGTGATGCTGATGGTGCATCCAGAGGACGAGACTGTGGCCAAGGGGAAAGTGGGCAAAAACAAAGACCCACATCTTCTCGCTCGACCTTCCTGTCCCATTTTCTAGGGGACCGCAGCACACCACTATTGAAGCCAGAGCAGTGTGAAACGGTTGTTGGTTGGATAGCGAATAATGCTTCCAGTCACTTAGCCACCACCACCTTGCCTTCCACACGGTCAAGTCTGAGTAGCCGTAAGTGTGGCCAGGATATTCCTCACCCTTATCCTTCCTCCCACCATGCTGCGTGCCCTGAGACAACTGATCCCACACTTGGACACTCTGAAGAGCTGTTCAGTTTTCCATTTAAAGATTCTGAAATCTCTGCCGGTCAACTTGAAGTGGGGAAAGATGAGATCGCATGTAGAGCTGCCCAAAGCTTTGACCAGCCCCGGTCACCTGAAGGCGATGGTGGGAAAGTGTCATAAGAGGTGGACGATGATGAGACACAATTGCCAGAAAGTCAGGAGGAGGAGCAGGGTGCGGATGTGGAAGACGAGGTGGCGGATGACATAGTAACTGACCCAACCTGGCAGGACATGCATAGCTGGGACAGCAGCACAAATGGGAAAGGAGGCATATCCCCCCAACAGGCAGGAAGAAGCAGTGTGGTGGCCACAGACAGAAGGCGTGCATCCGTTCCCTGTAACACCAACATGAGTGAAGTTGCCATTCCACCTGTGAGATCTTCCCGAGTCTGACTATTTTTTAAAGACTCTGCCGATAACCCCAAACAGGCCATTTGTAGCACCTGGTCTGCCCGCATCAGCAGGGGTAGCAAAACAACCAGCCTGACTACCACCAGCATGATCAGGCACATGCAAGCAAAGCACCCGACTTTGTGGGCCAAACCCCAGGCTCCAGGACTACTGCCTGCTGGTCACACCACTGCTTCTTCCACTGTTTTGCTTAGAAGCCAATCCCCAGTACACCGTGCATGTGAAGATGCCTCTAGCCCTGCACGTGTTGTGGCCCAGTCAAGCAGCACCATCAGCAAGCCCATCCACGTCCTTGTCCCAGCACAGCGTTGTGTTGTCTATAACCCAGTCTTTGGAACGCAAGCGGAAATACCCAGCCAATGCCCCACAGGCCACAGTCCTCAATTCTAATATTTCTCTTCTGCTTGCGCTAGAAATGCTGCCTTTTAGGCTTGTTGAGACGGAAGCTTTCCGCAACCTGATGGCGGCGGCCGTCCCAAGGTACTCAGTCCCCAGTCATCACTATTTCTCCCGGTGTGCCGTACTGGCATTACACCAGCATGTATCCCACAACATTACCCGTGCCCTCCACAATGCTGTTACTGGGAAAGTCCACCTAACCACGGACACGAGGACAAGTGCTTGTGGGCAGGGACGGTACATCTCAATGACGGCACACTGGGTTAACATAGTGGAAGCCAGGACCGAGTCGGACCTTGGGATGGAACACATCCTCCCCACGCCGAGGATTGCTGGCCCTACGTCAATCAGGGTTTCCCCCACAGTCTACAGCTCCTGCACCATCTCCTTCTCTTCATCCTCCATCTCTGAAATCTACACATCAGTCAGAAGCTGGAAGCACTGCAGCACTGCCTGAGCCAAGCGCAACAGGCTGTGCCGAAGCTAATCTGCATAGGTGACAAACCGCACAATGCAGAAGAGTTGTGGACAGCGCTGAAAGAGCAGTCAGATGTTTGGATGACAACGCTGAACCTACAGCCAGGCATGGTCGTGTGTGACAATGGCTGTAACCTGGTGGCAGCTCTGAGGCAAGGTGAGCTCACACACGTACCTTGCTTGGCCCATGTGCTTAACCTCGTGGTTCAACGTTTCAGCGTTTTCTGAAAAGCTACTCGGAGCTGCCGGATCTGCTAGTGAAAGTACGCCGTCTGTCTACCCATTTTCGAAAGTCAGCTACAGCTTCAGCCACCCTTGCTGTGCTTCAGCATCCTTTTCAGCTTCCAGCTCACGACTGTTGTGTGATGTCCCCACGCGCTGGAACTCTACGCTGCATACAGTACAGACCAAAAGTTTGGACACACCTTCTCATTTAAAGATTTTAATGTATTTTTATGACTATGAAAATTGTACATTCACACTGAAGGCATCAAAACTATGAATTAACACATGTGGAATTATATACTTAACAAAAAAGTGTGAAACAACTGAAATTATGTCTTATATTCTAGGTTCTTCAAAGTAGCCACCTTTTGCTTTGATGACTGCTTTGCATACTCTTGGCATTCTCTTGATGAGCTTCAAGAGATAGTCACCGGGAATGGTCTTACAATAGTCTTGATGGAGTTCCCAGAGATGCTTAGCACTTGTTGGCCCTTTTGCCTTCACTCTGCTGTCCAGCTCACCCCAAACCATCTCAATTGGGTTCAGGTCTGGTGACTGTGGAGGCCAGGTCATCTGGCGTAGCACCCCATCACTCTCCTTGGTCAAATAGTCCTTGCACAGCCTGGAGGTGTGTTTGGGGTCATTGTCCTGTTGAAAAATAAATGATGGTCCAACTAAACGCAAACTGGATGGAATAGCATGCTGCTGCAAGATGCTGTGGTAGCCATGCTGGTTCAGTATGCCTTCAATTTTGAATAAATCCCCAACAGTGTCATCAGCAATGCACCCCCACACCATCACACCTTCTCCTCCATGCTTCACGGTGGGAACCAGGCATGTAAAGTCCATCCGTTCACCTTTTCTGCGTCGCGCAAAGACACGGTTGTAACCAAAGATCTCAAATTTGGACTCATCAGTCCAAAGCACAGATTTCCACTGGTCTAATGTCCATTCCTTGTGTTCTTTAGCCCAAACAAGTCTCTTTTGCTTGTCGCCTGTCCTTAGCAGTGGTTTCCTAGCAGCTATTTTACCATGAAGGCCTGCTGCACAAAGTCTCCTCTTAACAGTTGTTGTAGAGATGTGTCTGCTGCTAGAACTCTGTGTGGCATTGACCTGGTCTCTAATCTGAGCTGCTGTTAACCTGTGATTTCTGAGGCTGGTGACTCGGATAAACTTATCCTCAGAAGCAGAGGTGTCTCTTGGTCTTCCTTTCCTGGGGCGGTCCTCATGTGAGCCAGTTTCTTTGTAGTGCTTGATGGTTTTTGCCACTACACTTGGGGGGGACTCTTTCAAAGTTTTCCCAATTTTTTGGACTGACTGACCTTCATTTCTTAAAGTAATGATGGCCACTCATTTTTCTTTACTTGGCTGCTTTTTTCTTGCCATAATACAAATTCTAACAGTCTATTCAGTAGGACTATCAGCTGTGTATCCACCAGACTTCTGCACAACACAACTGTCCCAACCCCATTTATAAGGAAAGAAATCCCACTTATTAAACCTGACAGGGCACACCTGTGAATTGAAAACCATTCCCGGTGACTACCTCCTGAAGCTCATCAAGAGAATACCAAGAGTGTGCAAAGCAGTCATCAAAGCAAAAGGTGGCTACTTTGAAGAACCTAGAATATAAGACATAATTTCAGTTGTTTCACACTTTTTTTTTAAGTATATAATTCCACATGTGTGAATTCATAGTTTTGATGCCTTCACTGTGAATGTACAATTTTCATAGTCATGAAAATACAGAACAATCTTTAAATGAGAAGGTGTGTCCAAACATTTGGTCTGTACTGTATGTTGAAAAGGATTTGTGAGCAGAAGAGGGCTGTTGTTGACTACCAACATCAATAAGGCCATCGAATTTCAGGTCAGACTCCACACATAAGACCTCAGGAGTGGACATGGATGTCAGACATATGTAACATCCTCCAAAACTTTGAGGACTGCACCAAGATGGTGAGCGGCGATGACGCCATAATTAGCATCACCATCCCGCTTCTCAGCATTCTGAAAAACTCTCTGCTCACAATCAAACAGGATGCATTGCAGGCGGAGCACGAGGACATGGAGCAAGGAAACATATAAGGGGATTACACTCAGCCCAGCCTCATGTCTTCTCAACATGGATTGGTAGGAGGAACAGGAGCTACTTTCATGCGCTATAGACGGTACTACATACACATCTGTATTAGCTTCTGTTCAGCGGGGATGGCCTGAGGACAGGGAGGAGGAGGACAGCATGGTCAGTCATCCTGTTGGTGAGGACACGGAAGTCTTGTATGTTAGCAGTCTGGCATTCATGGCTGACTTTATGTTGCGCTGCATTTCACGTGACCCTCGGATTATCAAAATTTTGGGTGACACTCATTACTGGTTGGTGACACTTCTAGACCCACGCTACAAGGAGAACTTTCAATCTCTTCTGCCTGAGGCATAGAGGTGTACTAAAATGTTGCAGTACCACAGGGCCCTTGTAGCGGAATTACTTAGAAAATTCCCATGTGAGAACGCTGGCAGCAGACATCAGAGTTTGTTGTACAACCAAGGACTCCAAGCGAGAGAGACAGAAGTACAATCCAGCTCAGGCAGGGGAACAATGGCCAAGTTGTGGGACAGTTTTCTCAGACGATCCCATCTTGGCGGCACAGAGGCAAGGGGTGCTGTCACAAGAAGTGCAATGTTTGGGAAGATGGTGATGGAGTACCTTGCAGATCGTACAAATGTTCTCTGTGATTCCTCTGTGCCTTTTAATTATTGGGTATCCAAGCTGGACACGTGGCATGAACTGGCTCTCTACGCCTTGGAGGTCCTGGCCTGCCCTGCTGCTAGCGTTCTGTCAGAGAGGGTTTTTATTGCCGCTCGTGGAATTATAACAGATAAGCGCATCTGCCTGTCAACTGAAAATGCTGACAGGCTAACTCTTATAAAAATGAACAAGGCCTGGATTGGGAAAGACTTCTATACACCACCAGGTGAAAACAGCGAAACATAACCTCAAATACATTCTCTCTTTTGGGGAGGTGTATTCTCATGCACGTCTTCACAACCACACATGGGTATACTCTTCCACATTTGGTCTGATTGTTGTTCTCCTCCTCCTTATCCTCATCATCCAGAGCCACTAGATGACCAGGGTGCACATGCTCAGTACTGTTATAGGCCGGTGATTTTTGGGCACGGGGGCTGTGAAGGCACTATTTAAAAAAAAAACAAAACAGGACCCCACATTGGGGAATTGGGCATTACAATACATTGGGCCTACTTCTTACTGTAAGTCTGTCTCCTGCAATGTGTCCTTTAACTGCCACTAGATGACCAGGGTGCACGTGCTCTGTACTGTTATAGGCCAGTGATTTTTGGGCAAGTGGGCTGTGATGGCACTATATTTTTAAGTCCAAAAAGGACAACACATTGATGAATTGGGCATGACATTTCTTTGGGCCTACTTCTTAACTTGGTCTCCTGCAATCTGTCCTGTACCTGCCACTAGATCACCAGGGTCATCGTGCTCTGTACTGTGCATTTTGGCCAAGGGGGCTGTCATGCCACTCTTATTTTAAAAAAAAAAAGGATTTTACATTGGAGAATTGGGCATGACATTACTTTGGGCCTACTTCTTAACTCAGTCTCCTGCAATCTTTCCAGTTCCTGCCAGTAGATCACCAGGGTGAACGTGGTCTGTACGGTGCATTTAGGGCTAGGGGGCTGTGACGGCACTATTTTAATCAGTCCAAAAAGGACCCCACATTGGGGAATTGGGCATGGCATTCCATTGGGCCTACTTAACTCTGTCTCCTGCAATCTCTTGTTTAACTGCCACTAGATCACCAAGGTGAACGTGGCCTGTACTGTTATAGGCCAGTGAATTTTGGGCAAGTGGGCTGTGATGGCACTATATTTTTAAGTCCAAAAAGGACAACACATTGGGGAATTGGGCATGACATTACTTTGGGCCTACTTCTTAACTTGGTCTCCTGCAATGTGTCCTGTACCTGCCACTAGATCACCAGGGTGAACGTGGTCTGTACTGTTATAGGCCAGTGAATTGTGGGCTGTGATGGCACTATATTTTAAAGTCCACAAAGGACAACACATTGGGGAATTGGGCATGACATTACTTTGGGCCTACTTCTTAACGCGGTCTCCTGCAATGTGTCCTGTTCCTGCCAGTAGATTACCAGGGTGAACGTGGTCTGTACGGGGCATTTAGGGCTAGGGGGCTGTGATGGCACTATTTTAATCAGTCCAAAAAGGACCCCACATTGGGGAATTGGGTATGGCATTCCATTGGGCCTACTTCTTAACTCTGTCTCCTGCAATGTCTCTTGTTTAACTGCCACTAGATCACCAGGGTGAACGTGCTTTGTAATGTTATAGGCTGGTGAAGTTTGGTCAAGGGGGTCTGTCATGGCACTAGTCTATTTTTACAAAAGGTACCCCCATTGATGAAACCACATCCTTGTTGGCTAACACTTCATAACATTTGTGTACCTTAAAGAGCTCACTTGAAAGGATCCTTTTTGTGTTGCCTGGTTGCTAACATTGGACACAATACACTTCATATAAATTTGATAAAGCAATGTTGTTACTTTGCCTCAGTAGTTCATTAAAAATATAGCTTTGTCCACTATATTAGTTTCTCTCCTTGCGAGCCTTAACTTTGTCTGCCTGTACAAATGGAGAATATACAAATGGCGATTTGTAAACAAGATTGAAATACTGTATACCGAATGCATTCAGACAATCACATAGCTGCGCTTCTTGTAAAACATTTAGAGATGTGACAGACAATGCTCATAGTGACACAATTTTGAAAAATGTTTGTTTATTCACTTCACAAACAGTTCTAAGCCCTCTATATGTTTGCTGTTTGTCATTGTAAAACATTAAGGTTACTGAAACTATGCCGGTGGTGGTTTGATCTAAATCCTTGTGGCTTTTATTTTCTAGGGGTTTATGGCACCTCGTCTGATGACTCCATGATATCTCAGTTTCATCCAGCCTTGAAATTTGGCCACTTGACGGAGTGGGTGGAACTAAAGTTACTACAGTGTTATTTACTATATAAGACCAGAGAAACATGACTAAGACAGATGCGAAAACTGGGGTACCTGTACATGTACAGTGTGCTGATACCTGCATAATTGGGGATGCCCATGCAGTGTAGGTAATCTCCCAGGGGTTCTCTGTCTTGGTGTTGCTTCTCTGATATTCCAGACGGATGATGTTTAATAGCTTCTTGGTGATGATCTAAGTATACTGTATGTAGTTAATCTTCATATATACGTAATCACTATATTTATTTAATCCTTATATGTACTTATTAACCTGGGTATGTTAACACATACAAAAGTGTTCGCACTCACACTATTCAATCATACTATTCCTTGAATTTTGTAGTTTGCAATAAAATTGCCTTGGATTGCAACTTATCCTTTTTTAAAGCCATATCTGAGCCTTTGTGTTAAAAACATGTCAAATAAAATTGCCAAATTCTCCTGTAAATAATTGTGCAAAGAGGGAACCATCATACCATTAAAAAATATGAGTGAATTTTCCTGGGCCCATCCAGTATGTGGGTTCCAAGGCTTAATGGGGTGCATATGACTGACTATGCAGCAGGGCTCGTCTTCCTGCCAATATATAAAACAAAGGAGTATGGAGCACAAGATGCATATTGTGAAGTGGATTTTCCTGGGCCCATCCAGTATGTGGGTTCCAAGGCCTAATGGGGTGCATATGACTGACTATGCAGCAGGGCTCGCCTTCCTGCCAATGTATAAAACAAAGGAGTATGGAGCACAAAATGCATATTGTGAAGTGGATTTTCATGGGCCCATCCAGTATGTGGGTTGCAAGGCGTAATGGGGTGCATATGACTGACTATGCAGCAGGGCTTGCCTTTCTGCCAATGTATAAAACAAAGGAGTATGGAGCACAAAATGCGTATTGTGAAGTGGATTTTCCTGGGCCCATCCTGTATGTTGGTTCCAAGGCCTAAAGGGGTGCATATGATTGACTATGCAACAGGGCTGGCCTTGCTTCCAATCTGTAAAACAAAGGAGTATGGAGCACAAAATGCATATCGTGAAGTGGATTTTCATGGGCCAATCCATTATGTGGGTTCCAAGGCATTTGGGGGGGTATATGAATTGGTAGCAGGGCAGGCCTTGCATTCAATGCAACATTTTGTCAGGAGGCCCTCCTGGACATCTTATGAAAGGGGTATTGTGGTGCGTTGTAATTCTTGGCAGCCCATCCACTCACAGCATAGGCTACAACAGCTTAGGAGACCCAGTTTCATAATGGCCCTTTAAGAAGATTAATGCCACCTGATGCACCAGTAAAAATAGTCTCTGTGACTTTGAGTCCCTCCTTTGTACATGAAACAAGATGGGTCTGCTTATGCGTCACACACCACATGGCCAGCTAGGGTTGTTAAATGTTACAATGACATATCCCTGTGAATGCATTTGTAGTGGTTGAAAGCAATGTTAAAGTTGAAAAACGCATTAAAAATGTTGTGTCTGAACTAAGCCTAAGTGGGAGAGGAAATTTTCGGTCTGGGGTTAAATATTTGGCCTTACAGGCAAGTCATTAACCTGCAAAGAATGTACCTTGACATATTTCCAAGCAAAACCCGTTTTGGTTTACTTTTCATGTGTTTTTTGTGTCCCCGGGAAAAATGGCATGAATCTCAGAAAAAAATGATTAAAGCTGTGAACTAGGAGTCAGTAATGGTTCCAGGGGCGATCCCCATGATGTCCCTGTGTCATTTGAGCAGTGTTTCTATCATTTTCATACGTTTTTAGACCTTAAAAGGACTCCCGGGGGGATCGTGGTAAAAATACTCGGGTCTCCCATAGATTTACATTGGGCTCGTTGTTCTGGCCGAGTACCCGAGTATTTCAATTTGCTCAACCCGAGCAACGAGCACCCGAGCATTTAAGTGCTCGCCCATCACTAATTGCAATCAATGTTTTGTCAGCTGGAGATTCACTGCTGAAACGAGGTTGCGGTAGGCTGGAGGCAGAGGAGGTATGGGTGATTTGGAGGTAGGTAGGTAGGTTGAAGGTTTGGTGGAGGTAATGAGGAGTTGGAGGGAGGGTGAAGGTGGGGGATGTGGAAAAAGGGTGGAGGGTAGAGGTAGGGTGGATGCAGGGTGAAGGAGGAGATAGGCTGGACATGGACGTAGAGTGGGGGTGAGATAGAGGTAGGTTGAAAGAAGGGTGGATGTGAAAACAAGGTGGAAGTAGGATGAAAATAAAGGATTAAAGAATATAGGGTGAAGGCAGGGAGGCGGTGGACTTACGGTGGAGCTAGGATGGAATTAGGTTGGACAAAAGAGGAGGTTGAGCTAAGGTGAAGAGGGGAGGCAAGATGAAGGTAAGCTAGAGGAAGGTGAAAGTCAAGGAGGAAGTGGCAGAGTGGAAGTGGAGGAAGGGTGGAAATGAAGGTAAGCTGGAAGTAGGGTGGAGGTATGGTGGTGGAAGTGACAGAGTGGAGGTGAAGGAGAATTGAGGTAGGAGTGGAGGTATGCTGGAGGAAGAGTGGAGGTGGGGTTGAAGTGGATGAAGATATGGCAGAGGTAGGCTGAAAGTGGAAGTAGGGTGAAAGTAGGATTGAGTTATGGCAGATATATGATGGAGGTAGGATGGAGGTGGAGTTGGGGTAAAGGTGCAGATAGGGTGAAAGTGGAAGCAGCGTAAAGGTAGGGAAAAAGTGTAGGGGTGAAAGAGGTGGAGTTAGGGATTTCGTAAAAAAATAGAGTGGAGGAGGTAGAGTGCAAGTGATGATAGGGTTGAGGTAGAGTTAGGGTTAAGGAAGGGTGAAAGGTAAGGTGGTTGTGAGGTGTTGAAGGTGAGGTGATGGCACAGATAGGGTAGGGTTAGGATGGAGTCGGAGGTAAAGGAAAGGTTAGGTGGAGTGAGGGTAGAGGTTGGGTGGAATTAGTGTGGAGAAAAGGGGAGGTGGAGATTAGTTGGAAGAAAGTTGGAGTTAGGCTTACGGTAGGGGAGAGGTTAGGTAGAGGTAAAATGTAAGTTGATGTAGGATGAAAGTTAAGCTACGATGGCGGTAAACTGGAGGTGGAAGTAGGGTTGAATTTTAGGTTGGGTGGAGGCAGAGTGGAAGTTGAGGTAGGGTGAAGATAGTGTGGAGTGGAGGGGGTGAGGATGGAAATATAGAGGAGGTGTAGGTAGATGTGGATAAAGGTTGTGTGGAGGTAGAGTGGAGGGGTAGGTAAGGTGAAGAGAGGATGAAAGTGGTGTTAGGGTCAAGGTAGAGTGAGTGGAAGTAGGGTGCAGCTAGATGTAGGGTAGAGGTAGTGTGGAAGTGGTGAGAAGGATGAGGTAGAAAGAGGAGGTAAAATGGAGATGGAGGAAGTGTGGAAGTGGAGGTAGGGTGGTGGTGGAGTTAGGGTTGAGGCAAGGGCGGACACTGACAGCTTGGGGCCCTGTGCAAGAAATGTGTCTGGGTCCCCCTCCTTTTATGGCAACAAAGCTACAAATATATATAAATATATACAGGTGCATCTCACAAAATTAGAATATCATCAAAAAGTTAATTTATTTCTAGTTCTTCAATACAGAAAGTGAAACTCGTATATTAGATAGTCATTACAAACAGAGTGATGTATTTCAACTGTTTATTTCTGTTAATATAGTTGATTATGGCTTACAATCAATGAAAACCCAGAAGTCATTATCTCAGTAAATTAGAACACTTTATACACCAGCATGAAAAAATGATTTTAAAATCTGAAATGTTGGCCTACTGAAATGTATATTCAGTAAAAGCTCTCAATACTTGGTCGGCAGTCCTTTTGCATCAATTACTGCATCAATGCGGCGTGGCATGGAGGCGTTCAGTCTGTGGCACTGCTGAGGTGTTATGGAAGCCCAGATTGCTTTGATAGGAGCCTTCAGCTCATCTGCATTATTGGGTCTGTGTCTCTCATCTTTCTCTTGACAATACCCCATAGATTCTCTATGGGATTAAGGTCAGACGAGTTTGCTGGCCAATCAAGGACAGCAATACTGTTGTTTTAAACCAAGAATAGGTACTTTTCGTAGTGTGGACAGGTGCCAAGTCCTGCTGGAGAATAAAATTTCCATCTCCAAAAAGCTTATCGGAAGAGGGAAGCATATGAAGTGCTCTAAAACTTCCTGGTAGACGGCTGCGCTGACTTTGGTCTTGATAAAACACAGTGGACCGACACCAGCAGATGACATGGCTCCCAAAACCATCACTGATAGTGGATACTTCACACTAGACTTTGGCAATCAAGGTCCCAGAGTCTGGAGGAAGAATGGAGAGACACAATCCAAGCTGCTTGAGGTCTAGTGTGAAGTTTCCACAATCAGTGATGGTTTGGAGAGCCAGGGCCACCATCAGGGCATAACAGCCGTGACTGGCGTATGGGGCCCGGTGGGCAGAGCTGGCCCGCATCGGGCCCCCTCTCATCTGCTCACCGGGACCCTACCGGCAGCCGCAGGCTGAACCGGACCCTTAGCGGCGGCCGGCGCTGCAGCTGTTTAACGCTATTGACGTTCGGGCCCACGCCTGCACGTCAATAGTTAACAGCCGCCAGCCAATCTGAGGCTGGCAGCTGACGTCAGCCGCAGCGTGGCAGGTAAGCGGAACTTGTTTGGTTTTTTTTGTTGTTTTTTTTATTTTTATTTTGAGCGGGGGGCCCAGGGCAGGACGCTGGACACACTGGGGCAGAACGGCTGGACACACTGGGGCAGAACGGCTGGACACACTGGGGCAGAACGGCTGGACACACTGGGGCAGAACGGCTGGACACACTGGGGCAGAACGGCTGGACACACTGGGGCAGAACGGCTGGACACACTGGGGCAGAACGGCTGGACACACTGGGGCAGAACGGCTGGACACACTGGGGCAGAACGGCTGGACACACTGGGGCAGAACGGCTGGACACACTGGGGCAGAACGGCTGGACACACTGGGGCAGAACGGCTGGACACACTGGGGCAGAACGGCTGGACACACTGGGGCAGAACGCTGGACACACTGGGGCAGAACACTGGGGCAGAACGGCTGGACACACTGGGGCAGAATGGCTGGACACACTGGGGCAGAACGGCTGGACACACTGGGGCAGAACGGCTGGACACACTGGGGCAGAACGGCTGGACACACTGGGGCAGAACGGCTGGACACACGGGGGCATGACTGGAGACACTGGGGGCATGATAGGAGATGGGGCAGAATGGTGATACGGGCATGATTGGAGACACTGGAGGCAGGATTGGAGATGGATGGGGCAGGATGCATACGATGGAGACAGATGGGGCAGGATGGGGAGATCATATGGGGCAGGATGGATACTCATTAGGGCAGGATGGGAGAACATATGGCTGACGCCAGGAATGAGACACACGGGGGCTAGGATGGCGAATATTATTACCATAGGGGCTAATTGAGGGATATTATTACTGCAGTGATGTATTTATTTTATTTTTTGAGTACACTGTTTTAAATGGAGGGGCGGTCCTATTACTGTGTAGAGTGATACTATGTCGCCTTCTTCATGTGGTGTAATGTAGAAGTTGGGAAAATTAAGTAATGTGTTCTGCAAGTGGAACTCGAGATAACTGTGTTATTTCCTGCAGAGACGAGTCCTGGCTGGATGAAGTGATGGCGGTCTGTGCGGGATGAAAGATGAAGGACTTCACCTAGAGACGTCACTGGTGAGTCAGTGTGTTACCTATACACTGACACTAAGCACTGTATACTATATACAGAGGTCCTGTGTATAATGTCACCGGTGATCACTGGATTACCTGTACACAGACACTGCATACTAAGTACAGATCTCCTGTGTATAATGGCACTTATGGTGATAGTATTGTGGGTTTTTTTTATTATTGATCAGTATTGTAGTATTCAGTCACTATGTGGTGGTAATATGTGGTCTGGTCATGATGTTGTGGTATTTGTTCCTTGTATTTGATATTATTCAATCACTGGTGGTAATATGTCATCTGGTCATGGTGTGGCGGTATTTGTGCCTTGTAGATAGTGTTATAGGTCACTGTGGTGATAATATGGTGTATGGTCATGGTGCTGTGGTATTTGCTCCTTGTATGTGGTATTATTGGTCATTTTAAAAATTGAAAAATAAATAAAAATATACCTAAATTGTATTGCATATTTTAACAAATATTTAATAGGTTACAGTAGAGTAGGGCCCGGCCAAAAGTGTCTACCTTGTCATTTTGGTGGCTTAAAAAATCTTTTGGCCAAAACAAAAGCTGCCGGCTATATGTGTGATCTGGTGATGGGAACTGTCAATGTGTGATAGGTGAGAAGTGGAGATTTTCCAAGAGAGAGCTGTGGGACTGTGGACAGTTTGAGGGGTGGGGCGTGGAGGCGGGGCTGGGGTGGAGCCTGGGTGGAGTCTCAAGGGGGCCCCGGAAATTTTGCCAGTATGGGGCCCCGAAATTTCTAGTGGCAGCCCTGTGGGGAGCTATGTCATCTGCTGGTATAGGTACACTGTTTTATCAAGACCAAAGTCAGCACAGCCATCTACCAGGAAATTTTAGAGCACTTCATACTTCCCTCTGCAGACAAGCTTTTTGGAAATGGAAATTTCATTCTCCAGCAGGACTAGGCACCTGTCCACACTGCCCAAAGCACCAATACCTGGTTTGAAACAACAGTATCACTGTGCTTGATTGGCCAGCAAACTCTCCTGACCTTAACTACATAGATAATCTATGGGGTATTGTAAAGAGGAAGATGAGACACCAGACCCCACAATGCAGACGAACTGAAGGCTGCTATCAAAGCAACCTGGGCTTCCATAACACCTCAGCAGTGCCACAGACTGATCGCCTACAAGCCTCACCACAAGAAGCTCCGACCAAGTATTGAGTGCATTTACTGAATATACATTTCAGTAGGCCAACATTTCAGATTTTTTCAAGCTGGTGTTATAAAGTATTCTAATTTTCTGAGATAATGACTTTTGGGTTTTCATTGGCTGTAAGCCATAATCATTAACATTAACAGAAATAGATCACTCTGTAATGACTCTATATAATATGAGTTCCACTTTTTGTATTGAAGAACTGACATAAGTTAACTTTTCTCCTTCGTCTCATTGGGGGACACAGACCATGGGTTGTATGCTGCTTGCCACTAGGAGGCTGACACTAAGTTAACACAAAAAAGTTAGCTCCTCCTCTGCAGTATACACCCTTGTGCTGGCTCCCAGAGAACCAGTTCTTGCTTAGTGTCCGTAGGAAACACATGGACGGGTCTGCTATTCAGACTAAAAACTTTTATTTTTACATTTTTTATTTTTCACAATCGACAAAGGGACGACGGATCCTTCCAAGGCTCCGATCTCCCCAAACCATCAACAGGTGAGCACGGAGAGTATTGCCTCTCCTGCGATGTGGGATGCCATGCCTGAGCTGATTCTTAGGGGTGATGGGTCTCTTCAAGGGCACCGATCTCACTCCCCACACTTTCAATGGATGAGCACATGGAGTGTCGCCTCCACGTATCCTTTTCCGCAGCAAGGGCCTATTGCTGGACATTCGGCCCTGTCCCATCCTAGGGGATTTACCTCTTGGATATACAGAGGCCTGCCTCGTGGCGTCCGAGCAGCCCCCACTGCACCACCACTGTTAAAGCGGAGGGTATAAGGAGGCGGACGGTCCCTCTCCACTTTCCTCCTAAAGGGATGGTGGATTGAGGGTTTTACCCCTTATCCCTGCACCGTCCAAACCAGCAGCAGCACAGGAGGACCTGCAGCAAGCTGCCTTACCTGCCACCCGGCAGCTTCTCCGGGTAAGTGCCAGGGCTGGAGGGCTCCTTTCAGGCGGTCCAGGGCGGCGCTGAGTAAGGGGGGACCCATCCTCATTGTAGGGGCACGCATCGGCTCTTTCCTGCAACAGCGCCTGCCGGTGCCGCAAATTTGGTCCCCGGCTTCGGCCTTGTTCTAGTCTGCAACCACCCGACTCCGCCCATGCTATGCTATGACGCGATGTGGAGGCTCCGCTCACCGGTCCTGACGCCTCTCAAATCTCGGAGGCCATCTTTCTCCCCCCCAGACCGCCTCAGCACGCACTCTATCTGCCATCAGGACAGAGTGTAATGATTATAAGGCATAACTCAGGAGACTCTTTGCATGGAACAAGACAACTACAGGACACAGTTTTATAAGTGGTAAAGTCTATATTATCACACGGTGATTCAAACAGGTGCAGAGAGAAACTCAAGTCCACAACACTTGGTGTAAATATTATACGCAGCTTAACAGTCTATAGGAAACTTCAGAGGAAAATGTAATCACGCAGAAAGTCTATGAAGCACAATTATTCTTGAGGATACTTGACACAAATAAGTCCATGGTAGTCCAAACACAGATAGATATGCTTATAAGGCAGTTCAAATAATATCTTAGCACAACCAGAGAGGCCTGGGTAAAAATCTCAGGCTTAAGCAGAGCAGCAACAGCTTACATGTCCAGCAAATGCAGATGGAAACAAACACAAGCAGCCAGATGGAGGATTACTGGAAACCGATGTATGCAGCAGAAACTCAGAGCTGAGTAGCAGGATCTCCACACAGGTTCACAGGAGCAGGTGCAGGTGCAAAGCCAGGGAGTCGTCAGGAGCTGGATGCAAGGCAGAGTACTCTAGCACAGATTGAAGGCTGGGGAGGAGTTTTATAGCAGGAAGACACAGTGCACATGAGACCAAAGATGCCATCTTGGAAAAGGGCAGTAATGCACAAAAGGTAATCAAAATGTTCAGAGTCCTGACACAGAGGCAGCAAGTGTCGCACAGAGTCCACGCAGGAGGAGTGGGGACACAGACCTTGGTAAGGGAGCGCTGCATTTTACAGATTGAATCCCTCAGGGATCCTCCTCCCTGCTGTATCCCCTTCCTTTCTCTGCAGTACCTCTTCTCATCAGCCCCTAATATTATAGGGCCACATAGAAGGGTACATCATGTCCCAGCCTAAGGTTTTAAAAAAGTCTAACAAGACTATGGCTATATTCTTCACTTATGCTCCTCCTGCCAATCTGCGTTTCCTAAGGCTCAGAGTGTGCAATGTGCAATGCCTGTGACCCCCACTGCACTCAGGAGCCCTCCGCCGCCACCGAGCCCAGTGTACCTAGTCCCTCTGAGTAGGCTTCATCACTGTCTCAATCCATGGCTTCGCTGGCCAAAGCGATTGAATCCCTCCATGATCCTTCTGGGGACCGGAGCGTTTGCAGGACTGATGTAGACTCACCCTCCCCAAGCTGGGAGCAGTCGGTTAGCAGGGGCCGAAAGCACTCTAGAAGCAGTCGGGCACCTAGAAACGGACCCGTAGCACGTCTCCTGAGCAGACACGTGCTACTGATCCGCTTCTCACTCTCTCTCTCCAGAGTTCAGTAGCGACCGCAAATTTGACTGTGAATCTAATGGTTCCTTAGATCCGGATTCGCCAGACTTTCAGAAGACAGCAGGTTCGCTTATTGAGGCAGTCAACCAGGCTTTAAAGGTTGAGGAAGATTCCAGCTCCACTCCGGATCAGACCGTGTCCTTTAAGAGAACTAAATGCTCTCATAAGCTATTCACCCCGAATTTAGAGCCATAGTTAATAGGCACAGAGAGCGCCCGGATAAACGCTTCACAGGACAAAGGCCTCTTGAAGCCAAGTATCCGTTTTCAGCTGATCTGAAAAAAAGATTGGGTTGAATCTCCGGTGGTAGATCCCCCAGTATCGCGCCTAGCGTCCAAAACTCTCCTGTCCGTGCCAGATGGCTCATCCATCAAAAATCAGATGGACCATCAGAAAGTTTGTCTCAGTTTGTCTTTGAAGCCTCAGGTTCAGCTCTCTATCCATCCTTTGCCGCAGCTTGTGTAGCTAAGGCTATGGTCTTCTGGTCAGAGACCTTAGCTAACTCACTTCGGAACAGTAACCTTCCTCCAGAGGCGGCAAACCTTGCCAACCAAATTTGCCGGGCAGACGATTACCTGCTACATGCATCCTTGGATGCGGCCGGTTGTGCTGCTCAGTCAGCAGCCATTGTCATCTCTATCAGAAGGTCATTATGGCTCAGAGAGTGGAAGCCGGACTCTGCTTCAAAAAAGTCTCTCACCTCCTTTCCTTATCAAAGCGGCCGCTTATTTGGGGAAAAGCTGGATCAGATCATTTCTGATATTATGGGAGGAAAGAGTAAATTCCTTCCCCAACAGAGACTTAGATGTCCTTTTCGGAGACAGCAACAAATCTGTTTCCGTTCCTTTCGCTCCACTCCAAGCTGGGCCACTACCACTACTTTATCCAGTTCAGGATGTTCTCCATGAAGAGATGGAGGAACTCCGGTCTCGTACAGACCTAACCACCATTGGAAGCCCCGACCCAAACAGTCGAGGCCTAAAGGACCTAGGTCCCAGAGATTTTCTTCACACTGACTATCAGCGCTATTCGGTCGACACCGGCAGGGTAGGCGGCCACCTACTTCTCTTTCGTCGGGTCTGGCTTTCCGTCATCTCTGACGAGTGGATCAGAGATCTGGTGTCGTCCGGATACAAAATCAACTTTGCTGCGAGCCCTCCTTCACGTTTCTTCCCCTTCTGTCCTCCCTCTTCAGAGGCAAGGGCAAACGCTTTCTCCTGGGCCATAGACGCATTGCGTCATGATGGCATCATTGTCCCCATCCCAGAAAGCGAAAGGTTTCACAGTTTCTATTCAAACCTTTTTGTCTTCCCAAAGAAGGAAGGAAAGGAGAGACCTATACTTCTAAACAAGTTTGTCAAGGTCCGCCATTTCCGCATGGAATCTCTGCGTTCAGTTATCGCTTCCATGGAAGAAGGGGAATTCTTGGTCTCAATCGACATCCCAGACACTTACTTGCACATTCCAATTTTTCCCCCTCACCAGAGATTCCTGTGCTTCGCCATTCACGACCAGCATTTCCAATTCACGGCCCTGCCCTTCGGCCTTGCTACTACCCCCAGAGTGTTCACAAAGGTCATGGCAGCCGTCATGTCCATCCTGCACTCCCGGAACATGATCGTTCTGCCTTATCCGGACGACCTGTTGATCAAAGGTCCATCCTTCCACTACTGTGCGGAGTCCGTGTGCATTACTTGCGATACCCTTTCTCGTCTGGGCTGGCTGAGGAACTTAAACAAATCCTCCCTGGTCCCAGCCCAGCAGATTTCCTTTCTAGGAATGTCCCTGGACTCATCTCGGTGGTTGGTAACTCTCCCTCCAGACAAAGTCTTAACCCTTCAACAAGGAGCTCGAGCGCTTCGTCAGTCTTACCCTCACTCCATCCGGTTTGCAATGAGGGTACTAGGAAAGATAGTGGCCGCAATGGAAGCGGTTCCCTTTGCGAAACTGCACCTTCTTCCCCTACAACATGCCCTTCTGGCAGCTTGGGACAGAAACTCTTTCTCCTTCGTCCTTAGGTGCCTCTTATCCCTGCAGGTCAGACAGACTCTGACAGACAGACCGGGCAAAGTCCTTTCTAGCCGATTAATGGCTAGTAGTGATTACCGATGCCAGTATTTCGGGCTGGGGAGCAGTCTTCCGCCACCACACTGCCCAGGGCCGCTGGTCAATTCAGGAATTGAGTCTAGCAATCAACGTTCTGGAGATCCGTGCTATTCGACTGGCCCTGCAGCATTTCCATCATCTTCTGGAGGGTCACCCCATCCGTATCCAATCAGATAATGCCATGGCTGTGGCATACATCAATCATCAGGGGGGTACCTGCAGCAGGGCGGCCATATCTGAGGTAACTCACATCCTTCGTTGGGCAGAGAAAAACCGTTCGGTGATCTCAGCGGTGCACATTCCAGGAGTGGAAAACTGGACAGCAGACTTCCTCAGCCATCAGGGTCTCACTTCGGGGGAGTGGGAGCTCCATCCAGAAGTCTTCAACCAGATCTGTCTTCGCTGGGGATCCCAGATGTGGACCTCATGGCGTCCAGACTGAATGCCAAGGTTCCCCAGTTCGTAGCGAGGTCTCGAGATCCAAGAGCCATTGGTGTCGATGCTCTGGTTCTTTTATGGCACCAATTCCACCTTCCGTACATTTTTCCTCCCCTATCTTTACTCTCCAGAATAATCAGGAAAATCAAGGCGAAAGAAGTACCAGTGATCCTGGTCGCTCCCGATTGGCTCGCCATGCGTGGTTCGCAGAGTTGGTACACCTCGTCGCCGACATACCCTGAAGACTGCCGGATCAGCCAGATCTACTCTCCCAGGACCCCAACTACCACCAGAACTCAGGGGCCCTGTGTTTAACGGCATGGCCATTGAATCCTGGGTCTTAACCCAGGCAGAGTTTTCTCAACAGGTCATTTCCACCATGGTTAGTGCCCGTAAACCCTCATCGGTACGCATCTATCATCATACTTTCTCCTCTCGTCTTCTCAGTTCCCACCATTTTAGAGTTCCTACAGGCCGATCTGGACTCCGGGCTGGCACTTAGCTCTCTCAAGGGCCAAATCTCCGCCCTATTGGTCTAATTTCAGAGACGCATTGCATCAAGACTTCAGGTTAAGACTTTTCTGCAGAGGATGTCATATGTCGCACCTCCCTATAGCATGCCTTTAGAGCCTTGGGACCTCAACTTGGTGCTAAGTGCCCTTCAGGAACCTCCCTTTGAACCGCTTAAGGACATTTCGCTGACTTTTCTGTCCTGGAGGTTGCCTTCTTTGTGGCGATCACATCGATCAGAAGGGTTTCAGAATTAGCCGCCTTATCCTGCTGGTTGCCTTTCCTTAATTTCCATCAGGACAAGGTTGTCCTTAGGCCGTCGCCGTCCTCTTTGCCAAAGGTCGTTTCGTCCTTCCATCTTAACGAGGACATTGTTCTTCCTTCCTTTTGTACTGCCCCTATTCACAGAGTAGAAAGTGCTCTCCACACTCTGGACCTGGTCAGAGCTCTGCGAAGGTACACCTCAAGGATGGCATCCTTCAGAAGAACAGATGCTTTGTTCATTCTCTCGGAAGGTCACAGGAAGGGTCTTGCCGCTTCTAAGGCACGATAGCCAGGTGGATTTGTTCCACCATCCAGGAGTCATACCGAGTCAGAAGTCCACCCATCCCAGCGGGGATCAAAGCACACTCCACTCGGGGGTGGGGGCTTCTTGCTCCATTCGGCATCAGTACATGTGGGGGTTGCCTGGATGCTAGGGAATTCCCACATGTACTTATGCTGGCTAACAAATGTAAATCATTCAGCTGCGGCAAGAAAAACTAAATCTCCGAGCACTAAAAAAATACTCGGAGGACCCCCGAGCATGCTCGAGAAATCTCGAGTAATGAGTATATTCACTCATCACTAGGGTTGAGCGACTTTTGCTTTTTTAGGATCGAGTCGGGTTTCGCGAAACCCGACTTTGTCAAAAGTCGAGTCGAGTGAAATCGTCCGATTATCGCGCAAAGTCGGGGATCGACCGAAACACGAAACCCAATGTAAGTCAATGGGGAATCAAAGTCGGCAGTGAGTGGAGGACAGGAAAACACCTACAGTGCCCATTTTAATGTCAAAAACATCAATTCTTGTCACTTAAGCTTGTCAATCTTAATTTACCTTATAATAGCTAGGCATTGAAAATTGGGGGTCATTTGGCTAAAGTTGTGGGGGGGGGGTAGGGCTGGCTCAAGTTTTTCATGGGCCCAGGAAACGTGGACTATGTCACGGCGGTGGAGCAGGGAGAGATAAGTAAGTATTTCAACTCTGCAAGTGCTGTGATCCTGATCAAGCAGGGGGGGCCCACTCGTTCGCATTGGCACTGGCACAGGGCCCCTTAAAGTATAGCGGTGTGTTTGCACGGCGGGGGCGCCTCCCACCGGCAGCGACACTTTTGCGTACTCTGAGGGGCCCTGTGCCAGTGACGTCGCCAACGAGTATGCCCCCCCACCTGATGAAGGAACCTGCACTTTCATCTGCACCTTTCTCTTTGTCACCGTGTAAGGTGGTATAGGATGCGGGAAGGGGAACCTGACTTTCAGCAGGGTCAGATTCTGGCTGTGTAGAGTGCAAGGAGAATGTAGTGGTCTGGGTCAATGTACCAGCAGACTCATCTAGCAGTGGATAGGCAATGGGCAGGATGAGAAGGAAACACAGTTAGTAGGCCCAAATAATAAAGTAGGCTAAATGCAATTCAAATGTGGTAACAGGACTAAACAGGCGGCATTGCTTTGTTCAGTGGAGGACAACTGTAATGAGTGGCAGACACAGTTAGTAGGCCCAAGTAATAAAGTGGGCCAAATGCAGTTCAAAATTGGTAACAGGAGTAAACAGGCGGCACTGCTTTGTTCAGTGGAGGAGAACAACAAGCAGCGGCAGACACCGTTAGTAGGCCCAACCAAACAAGTAGGCCAAATGCAGTTTCATATCTGATCTAGGCCGAAAGCCTGAAGATTGAAGCTCAGCTTTATTCAGTGGAGGAGACAAGCGAGGGGCAGCAGACACCGTTACTAGGGTCCAACCAAACAAGTAGCCCAAATGCAGTTTAATATCTGATCTAGGCCGAAAGCCTGAAGATTGAAGCTCAGCTTTATTCAGTGGAGGAGACAAGCAAGGGGCAGCAGACACCGTTACTAGGGCCCAACCAAACGAGTAGGGCAAATGCAGTTTAATATTTAAAATGTAGGCCGAAAGCCTGAAGATTGAAGCTCAGGAAAACCAACACAGGACAACACCAAGGTGCGGCAGACACTGTTACTAGGCCCACCCAAACTAGTAGCACAAATGCAGTTTAAAATTCTAAATACAGGCCGAAAGCCTGAAGATTGAAGCTCAGGAAAACCAAACAGGAGAAAACCCAGGAGCGGCAGACACCATTACTAGGCCCAACCAAAGTAGTAGGCCAAATGCAGTTTAATATTTAAAATGTAGGCCGAAAGCCTCAAGATTGAAGCTCAGCTTTATTCAGTGGAGGAGACAAGCAAGGGGCAGCAGACACCGTTACTAAGGCCCAACCAAATGTAGGCCGAAAGCCTGAAGATTGAAGCTCTGGAAAACCAACACAGGACAACACCAAGGTGCGGCAGACACCGTTACTAGGCCCACCCAAACTAGTAGCACAAATGCAGTTTAAAATTCTAAATACAGGCCGAAAGCCTGAAGATTGAAGCTCCGGAAAACCAACACAGGACAAAACCAAGGTGCGGCAGACACCGTTACTAGGACCACCCAAACTAGTAGCCCAAATGCAGTTTAATATTTAAAATGTAGGCCGAAAGCCAGAAGATTGAAGCTCAGGAAAACCAAACAGGAGAGAAAACCCAGGAGCGGCAGACACCGTTACTACGCCCAACCAAAGTAGTAGGCCAAATGCAGTTTAATATTTAAAATGTAGGCCGAAAGCCTGAAGATTGAAGCTCAGGAAAACCAACACAGGACAACACCAAGGTGCGGCAGACACCGTTACTAGGCCCACCCAAACTAGTAGCACAAATGCAGTTTAAAATTCTAAATACAGGCCGAAAGCCTGAAGATTGAAGCTCAGCTTTTTCAGTGGAGGACAGCGGTATTGAGTGGCGCAGACAGACAAAGGTAGTATGAGTTAAATAAAAAAGTTGGCTCTATGCAGTTTTAAATTGGTTACAGGGGTACACAGGCGGCATTGGTGTGGTCAGCGGAGGACGATTGCAAGGAGGGACCGCAGACAGACTTCCTAGGCCTAAAATAAAAAAGCAGGCTCTATGCAGTTTTAAATAGGCTACAGGGGTACACAGGCAGCATTGGTGTGGTCAGCGGAGGACGATTGCAAGGAGGGACCGCAGACAGACTTCCTAGGCCTAAAATAAAAAAGCAGGCTCTATGCAGGTTTAAATAGGCTACAGGGGTACACAGGCAGCATTGGTGTGGTCAGCGGAGGACGATTGCAAGGAGGGACCGCAGACAGACTTCCTAGGCCTAAAATAAAAAAGCAGGCTCCATGCAGTTTTAAATAGGCTACAGGGGTAAACAGGCAGCATTGGTGTGGTCAGCGGACGACGATTGCAAGGAGGGACCGCAGACAGACTTCCTAGGCCTAAAATAAAAAAGCAGGCTCTATGCAGGTTTAAATAGGCTACAGGGGTACACAGGCAGCATTGGTGTGGTCAGCGGAGGACGATTGCAAGGAGGGACCGCAGACAGACTTCCTAGGCCTAAAATAAAAATGCAGGCTCTATGCAGGTTTAAATAGGCTACAGGGGTACACAGGCAGCATTGGTGTGGTCAGCAGAGGACGATTGCAAGGAGGGACCGCAGACAGACTTCCTAGGCCTAAAATAAAAAAGCAGGCTCTACGCAGGTTTAAATAGGCTACAGGGGTACACAGGCAGCATTGGTGTGGTCAGCGGAGGACGATTGCACCGAGGGGCAGACACAGTTAGTAGGGCCAAAAAAGTAATAGGCAAAATGCAGTTAAAAATCGGTTACAGGAGTACGCAGGCGGCCTAACTTTGTTCAGTGGAGGGCAACTGTAAGGAGTGTCTGACACTGTTAGTAGGCCAAAATTATAAAGTGAGGTTAATGTGTTGCCACAAAAAAATTTCACAAATAAACAGGTGGCATACCTAGGTACAGGGGTGGGCTCCTCTGCTGACTTACAGACAGTGGTAGTTGGCGCAAAGTATTAACTGGTGTAAATGTAGGACAGGGCCCCTGAATATTTTTAATAGCATTAATCATGTCAAGAAACTGGTATTGGCAGTGCCATTGAAGGATTTAACAGCACAGACTAAACAGTGGTGGAGCAGTGAGAGGTAATTTTGCAAGTGGTAGAGCACTGTTTGAGCTGGGGTGCGGGAACACTCTCTCGTGGGCGGCTGTACTGGCCCAGGGCCCCTCATGTTACGACGGTGTGTCTGACGTTGGGTGTGCACCACCACCGCTAGAGACACTTCATTGTACTATGAAGGACCCTGTGCCAGTGCCGTCGCCCAAAAGTGGGCACACCCACCTGTTCAGCCAAATGGCACTCGCACTGGTGCTTGCGCCAAGTGGTGACCACGGCCCCGTGGGGCAAATCAGCCCATTTAGGGAGGTGTAAAAATGGCGTATGGTGGACATACAGCAGCTGCAAATGGAGAAATTGGAGCAGTCAGTAAGACAAGACCAAAAGCAAGACCTTTTTACAGGAAAGCTAGGTGTCAGCAGGGAAAGGTGGGGCAAAATAATTAGAAACCCATGATTGGTTCATTTTAATGAAGGTTAGATCATCAACATTTTGGGTAGTCAGACGAGTCCTTTTTTCAGTCAGTATTGAACCAGCAGCACTGAATACTCTTTCTGATAGCACACTAGCAGCTGGGCAAGCAAGCTCCTGTAATGCATATTCTGCCAATTCAGGCCAGGTGTCTATTTTGGATGCCCAGTAATCAAATGGGAATGACGTGTGAGGGAGAACATCGATAAGGGAGGAAAAATAGTTAGTAACTATACTGGACAAATGTTGTCTCCTGTCACTTTGAATTGATGCTGCAGTACCTGTCGTGTCTGCGGTCATTGCGAAATCACTCCACAACCTGGTTATAAAACCCCTCTGTCCAACGCCACTTCTGATTTGTGCACCTCTAACACCTCTGCCATGTTGCCCCCTGCAGCTCGTGTGAGAACCATTACCACCGCTGTGTGCTGGGATTGCCTGAACCAAGCGGTCTACAAGAGTTGCTTGTTTGGTAGCCAATATTTGCTCAAGGTTTTCATGTGCCATGATATTTTGCAATTTCCCTTTATAGCGTGGATCCAGGAGGCAGGCCAACCAGTAATCGTCATCGGTCATCATTTTGATAATGCGGGGGTCCCTTTTTAGGATACGCAAGGCATAATCCGCCATGTGGGCCAATGTTCCAGGTAACAAGTCACTGCTTGTGCTGGGTTGAGGAGCACTTTCTGGCAAATCAACATCACTTGTCTCCCTCAAAAACCCTGTACCTGACCTTGCAACGCCACCAGTTTCTATTGCCCCCTGAGAAGCTTCCTCCCATAAATATTCATCCCCATCATCCTCCTCGTCCTCCTCCTCTTCGTCCGCCACCTCGTCCAGGAGACTTCCCAGAGCAGACAATGACTGAGTGTCATCAAGGCTTCCCTCGTCCTCGGCTGCAGACGCCTGCTCCTTTATGTGCATCAAACTTTGCATCAGCAGACGCATTAGGGGGATGCTCATGCTTATGATGGCGTTGTCTGCACTAACCAGGCATGTGCATTCCTCTAAACACTGAAGGACTTGACACAGGTCTTGTAGCTTTGACCACTGCACACCTGACAACTCCATGTCTGCCATCCAACTGCCTGCCCGTGTATGTGTATCCTCCCACAAATACATAACAGCACGCCTCTGTTCCCACAGCCTCTGAAGCATGTGCAGTGTGGAGTTCCACCTTGTTGCAACGTCGATTATTAGGCGGTGCTGGGGAAGCTTCAAAGATCGCTGATGGTTCTGCATACGGCTGGAGTGTACGGGCGGATGTGGAGCGCCCCCACTGCCGCAGGGCCGAGGGGTACCCGGTACCGGGCCTCTGAGTCTCTGCTCTGGGGGTTGTCACGGTGGCTAGACCCGGTCCGTGACCCTGCTGAGGGGCGTACAATGAAGGTGGAGGGATGGTGACGATGTTATCATGTGGTGCAGGCCGCAGTAAATAACGAGGACACCAGGTTGCAGTCTCTTTACCTCTTTACTGAAGGCTTCAGGATCCTCAGTCCGGAATATGGTTAACCAGGCTGCGCGAGTCCGGCCGGTCCGATGGCACCTCCAGAGTTCCCTTTGCAGGTGGAAATCTGTGCCTACCTTCTAGCGCTTGTGTGTTGTGGTCCTCCCCTGCTGTGCTTACGGGATAGTCCCCACAACTGTTGTCTGTTTCTGAAGTTCCCTCACAACTCGATTATGATGTTCTTCTTCGTCCCCCAGATCATATGGCTAGGACGCACCCGTATGACGGGTAGGCTCGGAGTTCTTCCGGGACCCTAGTGTCGCCCCTCTCCAATTGTTGCCCCCTATGTCTTCTTAGGTGATTTGAGTGAGACAGCCCACCTATAACTGACTGTCCTGCCGTAGGTTTGAAGTAAGGCCTGGAGCTCAATACTTCCTCGGCGTTCCGGCCACCGGCTACGCGCCTCAGTAGGATGTTGCCTCGTCTTACAGCACGACTCCTACTGGTGTTTCTCCTTGTTGCGTTGATCTCGTTTCTCACTCAGCACAATAAACCTCGCTTCTTGTCCTTTCTTAGGGCACCGCCGCTATCTCGTGCAGGCGCGGTCCCGTAACATTCTCTCTGTTCGCTAGGTCTCTGCCAGGATCCCACCCCTGACAAGGACCCCCCTGAGTCTTCCCCTGCAACACCCTCTGCCACAGGATGTTGCCTGGCTCCAACCCAGTCAGCTTCTTTCTAACTTCCTGTCTAACCCCCAGTTTTACCAGACTGTGAGTGGCCTAATACATAGTACCCTTAGCTCCCCCAGGAGGCCAAACTGTGAAATGTATTGGTGTCTGTGATACCTGGTCAGGTGAACTCCTTCAGTGCCATCAGACGTACCATAGCCCCCCTTAGCGGCGGAGCATCAGTACTGCAACGACCAGGACTCTGGGGCGCTGCACTCCCCCCCGGTTAAATCCAGTACTCCTGGACTGGGAAGAAAACAACAATACAGGTCAGCAAAAAGACATACAATTTTGAAATGCAATAACAATAAGTAAGTTTGAACAGAGCTTCCCTTTATGGGAGGTGAGGACACTTGAACGTTACAAACATGGTTAAATATTTTAAATAACAGACTATAAATAACTTCTCTTACCCAACCGGGTATTCTACTAAGTGCAAATTTTTGAACAATAATTTAACGTTGCCTTTAAGGACGTACACCTGAATCCACTAAAGACATTCTTATAAAACACTATAAGGCTAATCAACTTTTCCTTCATTTTCCATCTTTACATCTGCAGGACCGCCTGTCTATCTGCCCCAGGCCTACTGCCTCTCGTTCTGTTGCAGGACCGCCTGTCTATCTGCCCCAGGCCTACTGCCTCTCGTTCTGTTGCAGGACCGTCTGTCTATCTGCCCCAGGGCTACTGCCTCTCGTTCTGTTGCAGGACCGCCCCTTTCCGCCCGGGCCTACTGCCTTTCTGCTACTATACACAGTATAGAACGTATCATCCATCTCTCAGTTCAGGATCACCGAGCCATCTCTGTATGGCTCCTAGGAGGACTCACCGACTAACCCCGTACGGGTTCACTTCCTGTCCTCATTCTCTAACACATTATTAAACATTCCTTACAATTAACTAGCTAACTACATATAACTGCTACATGTCAGCATTATTACTTCTTCTGTTAAAGTATCATCATTCTCTAAGTGCTATCGATGAACGTCCCCTTTAGGAAGGGACCAAGTCTCTATGAGGTAGTGCAACTTCTCAAGCTGCAAGTCCGTATGCAGTAAGGACTCCGGTGCTGTTTCCAGGAACAGTTTCTTCGCAAAGAGTCCCTTTTCTTTGTAAAACCAGTAGAGGGCACCTTTAAGAAGGTGCAAACTATTTACAAAACAGTTTGTGAATCATTCACCGTCCATGATTCGGTAGTCTTTATAACATGGGTGAACAGGGAGCAAAAAGGAAAATAAGAGCAAAACTAAAAGCAATAGGGATCCCGGGTAAACGAAGGGATCCCTTTAAGAATAACCCTAGTCGGGTTTAAAGCAGCAAAAAGCAGGGAAACAAGCAGTTAACTATTTACATTCTATAAGGCATCTAGAGCTTCATAGTAAGTTGCAAGATATCAGCCGTTAGTGGACACCTCGACCATTCAAGCTTTGTCCCCTGGTCTGCGGCTGATGTAGTGTCAGTGGTTGGTCTCTCGGGTGCAATCAGATCACCCGGTGTCTGGATTCGAAGGCTAACCCTGGCTGCAAGCTCGGTAGCCGCAACAAGGCGTACAGTGGCGATAGTAACAAGATCTGTCAAGTCCGGATCGGTCATGGTCTGGGCAACAGGTGACACCCCCTCAGGCCCACATCGTTGGACGTTCCGAGCGCACCATCCTTGCGCACTCCGGTGGCGGGTGTAGGTCACCTGATCCCCCCTTTGCAATAGTGGGTCACCATATTGGTTGCGGCAGGGAGTCTTCACATTGTAACTGGTAACGAAGACGTCAGTCGGTAGTCCCGGTTCCTGTATGGAGCCCCAACCCCGCTTTGGGTGAAAGGCCAGCACAGTTCCCCGCTTTACCACATCTTTCCTGACGCAGGCTTCAGGCGTTGTACTTTTGGCGCATTAGTTTGTTCTGTGTCTTTTCGGTTTTTCCAATGTAGGATCAGGCATCGCTTATATTGTTCCCAAGTGAGCACAGCAAGGGTGAGGCCTTCCTCCCGAGCTCCTTCTGGCCCGGTCCAAGGGGTGTCCCACTGGAGGATCACCCCCTCTGGGCTCACATCTATGGGTTCCCCCATCGTGGTCGGTAGTGGAGGTACCACCAGCCCCGCTGAGAGGAAACGGTTATTGTTGGGGTGAGGAGCGGTCGCGGGAGCGGGATCGGCCAGGGGGGCAGGATCGGTCAGGGGAGCAGGTGCGTCTTCCATACCTGCGCCTGATGTGATTCCACCGATGTCGATCCGTTCCGCTGACAAGGACACTGGAATCAGCCGCAGCCCGGACTGCGGTTCCTCCACGGTGGACTCCCGATGTGGTTCCGCTCTCCATGGCTCCGTGGTTGGGATAGGTAGGCTCGGCTCCTCCGCCGACGGCTCCAAGGAGTTCGAGTCCTTCAGCTGCGGTGGATTCGGGTCTGTCTCCGGTGGGTGAGGACATGCCGGGAATACTTCTCCGTCGCTCGGGCACTTGCTGCTCATCGTCGCTGTCCGACATTCGGCGGCACCGCATACACCTGGCTCCGCCATTTCTCCAAGGTCGAGCTCCCTCTTCGCCTCGTTCCCGCCGTTCCAAATCAGGGGGTGGTTCTCCTCTGCTTCTGGGCAGGTCATCATCTCGCAGCAGAAGTCGGAGGGGGCGGTCACTGCTTTTGGCGCCGCTCTGGTAATCTCCTCCCATGGCACGCCCTTCTTCTCCCCCTGCGCTCCCTGTGGCGCTGCAATGGCGGCGGGTTTTGGCGGCAAATGGCAGTGCACAGTCTTTGCAATAAGTCACAGTCCAAGCACAATAAATCACAGTTCCAAGGCACACATGACCTGATTCTTCAGGCTTAAGTAGATCCTGTTCGTGACGCCAAGTTGGAGCGCCCCCACTGCCGCAGGGCCGAGGGGTACCCGGTACCGGGCCTCTGAGTCTCTGCTCTGGGGGTTGTCACGGTGGCTAGACCCGGTCCGTGACCCTGCTGAGGGGCGTACAATGAAGGTGGAGGGATGGTGACGATGTTATCATGTGGTGCAGGCCGCAGTAAATAACGAGGACACCAGGTTGCAGTCTCTTTACCTCTTTACTGAAGGCTTCAGGATCCTCAGTCCGGAATACGGTTAACCAGGCTGCGCGAGTCCGGCCGGTCCGATGGCACCTCCAGAGTTCCCTTTGCAGGTGGAAGTCTGTGCCTACCTTCTAGCGCTTGTGTGTTGTGGTCCTCCCCTGCTGTGCTTACGGGATAGTCCCCACAACTGTTGTGTTTGTTTCTGAAGTTCCCTCACAACTCGATTATGATGTTCTTCTTCGTCCCCCAGATCATATGGCTAGGACGCACCCGTATGACGGGTAGGCTCGGAGCTCTTCCGGGACCCTAGTGTCGCCCCTCTCCAATTGTTGCCCCCTATGTCTTCTTAGGTGATTTGAGTGAGACAGCCCGCCTATAACTGACTGTCCTGCCGTAGGTTTGAAGTAAGGCCTGGAGCTCAATACTTCCTCGGCGTTCCGGCCACCGGCTACGCGCCTCAGTAGGATGTTGCCTCGTCTTACAGCACGACTCCTACTGGTGTTTCTCCTTGTTGCGTTGATCTCGTTTCTCACTCAGCACAATAAACCTCGCTTCTTGTCCTTTCTTAGGGCACCGCCGCTATCTCGTGCAGGCGCGGTCCCGTAACATTCTCTCTGTTCGCTAGGTCTCTGCCAGGATCCCACCCCTGACAAGGACCCCCCTGAGTCTTCCCCTGCAACACCCTCTGCCACAGGATGTTGCCTGGCTCCATCCCAGTCAGCTTCTTTCTAACTTCCTGTCTAACCCCCAGTTTTACCAGACTGTGAGGAGTGGCCTAATACATAGTACCCTTAGCTCCCCCTGGAGGACAAACTGTGAAATGTATTGGTGTCTGTGATACCTGGTCAGGTGAACTCCTTCAGTGCCATCAGACGTACCATAGCCCCCCTTAGCGGCGGAGCATCAGTACTGCAACGACCAGGACTCTGGGGCGCTGCAGATGTGCGAGCAAAGTCTTCGCACCTTTAGGAGCAAGGCGGGTAACCCCAGAAAACTTTTCCGGAAGCACTGCACCACCAGGTTCAAGGTGTGAGCCAGGCAAGGAATGTGTTTCATTTGTGAAAGGGCTATAGCAGCCATAAAATTCCTTCCGTTATCACTGACTACCTTGCCTGCCTCAAGATGTACAGTGCCCAGCCATGACTGAGTTTCTTGCTGCAAGAACTCGGCCAGAACTTCCGCAGTGTGTCTGTTGTCGCTCAAAAACACTTCATTTCCAACACAGCCTGCTGACGCTTACCACTAGCTGTTCCATAATGGGACACCTCGTGTGCAACACTGGCAGCTGCGGATGGAGTGGTCGTACAACTGCGGTCTGTGGACGAGCTCTCGCTTCTGCTGGAGGAGGAGGAGGGGTGGCGAACGCCTACAGCCAACTGTTTCCTAGACCGTGGGCTAGGCAGAACTGTCCCACTGGGGCTGTCCCCTGTGGACCCTGCATCCACCACATTAACCCAGTGCGCCGTTATAGTCCTCAGAATAAAGCGATGGAAAAATAATTATTTTTTCTATAAAATAGTTTTTATCGTATAAAAGAACCAAAACATAAAAAAATGATATAAATGAGGTATCTCTGTAATCGTACTGATGCGAAGAATGAAACTGCTTTATCAATTTTACCAAACATGGAACAGTATAAACGCCCCCCACAAAAGAAATTCATGAATAGCTGGTTATTGGTCATTCTACCTCCCAAAAATCGGAATAAAAAGCGATCAAAAAAAGTCACGTGCCCAAAAATGGTACCAATAAAAACGTCAACTCGTCCCGCAAAAAACAAGACCTCACATGACTCTGTGG
The DNA here is from genome assembly GCF_051348905.1 of Ranitomeya variabilis. Lineage (NCBI taxonomy): Eukaryota > Metazoa > Chordata > Amphibia > Anura > Dendrobatidae > Ranitomeya > Ranitomeya variabilis. The sequence goes on along the minus strand of NC_135232.1, from coordinate 646,268,062 downwards.
ACCAAAAAATATAGAAAAATTATACCTCTCAAAATGTGGAGTCGCAAAACTATTTTTTGCAATAAAAAGCGTCTCTTAGTGTGTGACAGCAGTCAATCATAAAAATCCGCTAAAAAAACATCTATAAAAGTAAATCAAATTTATTTATTTCCATTTTCCCATTAGGGCTAGGGTTAGGGCTAGGATTAGGGTTAGGGCTAGGGTTAGGGGTGTGTTGAGGTTAGGGGTGTGTTTGGGGTTAGGGGTGTGTTTGGGAATAGGGTTAGGGGTGTGTTTGGGTTAGGGTTTCAGTTACAATTGGGGTTTCCACTGTTTAGGCACATCAGGGCTCTCCAAACGCGACATGGCGTCCAATCTCAATTCCAGCCAATTCTGCGTTGATAAAGTAAAACAGTCCTCCTTCCCTTTCCGAGCTCTCCCGTGCACCCAAACAGGGGTTTACCCCAGCATATGGGGTATCAGCGTACTCAGGACAAATTGGACAAAAACTTTTGGAGTCCAAGTTCTCTTGTTACCCTTGGAATAATAAAAATTTGGGGAGCTAAAAAAACATTTTTGTGGGAAAAAAATGATTTTTTATTTTCACGGCTCTGCGTTATAAACTGTAGTGAAACACTTGGGGGTTCAAAGTTCTCACAACACATCTAGATAAGTTCCTTGGGGGGTCTAGTTTGCAATATGGGGTCACTTGTGGGGGGTTTCTACTGTTTAGGTACATCAGGGGCTCTGCAAATGCAACTTAACACCTGCAGACCAATCCACCTAAGTCTGCATTCCAAATGGCGCTCCTTCCCTTTCGAGCTCTGCCATGCACCCAAACGGTGGTTTCCCCCCACATATGGGGTATCGGCGTACTCAGGACAAATTGGACAACAACTTTTGAGGTCCAATTTCTCCTGTTAATCTTGGGAAGAAAAAAACTGGGGGCTAAAAAATAATTTTGGGGGAAAAAAAAGATTTTTTTATTTTCATGGCTCTGCGTTATAAACTGTAGTGAAACACTTGGGGGTTCAAAGCTCTCACAACACATCTAGATAAGTTCCTTGGGGGTTCTACTTTCCAAAATGGTGTCACTTGTTGGGGATTTCAATGTTTAGGCACATCAGGGGCTCTCCAAACGCAACATGGTGTCCCATCGCAATTCCAGTCAATTTTGCATTGAAAAGTCAAACGGCGCTCCTTCCCTTCCGAGCTCTGTCATGCGCCCAAACAGTGGTTTACCCCCACATATGGGTTATCAGCGACAAATTGCACAACAACTTTTGGGGTCCATTTTCTCCTGTTACCCTTGGTAAAATAAAACAAATTGGAGCTGAAGTAAATTTTTTGTGAAACAAAAGTTAAATGTTCATTGTTTTTTAACTCCTTCATGACCCAGCCTATTTTGACCTTAATGACCTGGCCGTTTTTTGCAATTCTGACCAGTGTCCCTTTATGAGGTAATAACTCAGGAACGCTTCAACGGATCCTAGCGGTTCTGAGATTGTTTTTTCGTGACATATTGGGCTTCATGTTAGTGGTATATTTAGGTCCATAATTTTTGTGTTTATTTGTGTAAAAAATGGAAATTTGGCTAAAATTTTGAAAATTTCGCAATTTTTGAATTTGTATTCTGTTAAACAAGAGAGTTATGTGACACAAAATAGTTAATAAATAACATTACCCACATGTCTACTTTACATCAGCACAATTTTGTAAACAAATTTTTTTTTTTGCTAGGAAGTTATAAGGGTTAAAATTTGACCAGCAATTTCTCATTTTTACAACGAAATTTACAAAACCATTTTTTTTAGGGACCACCTCACATTTGAAGTCAGTTTGAGGGGTCTATATGGCTGAAAATACCCAAAAGTGACACCATTCTAAAAACTGCACCCTTCAAGGTGCTCAAAACCACATTCAAGAAGTTTATTAACCCTTCAGGGGCTTCACATCAGCAGAAGCAACATGGAAGGAAAAAATGAACATTTAACTTTTTAGTCACAAAAATGATCTTTTAGCAACAATTCTTTTATTTTCCCAAGGGTAAATAGAGAAACTGGACCCCAAAAGTTATTGCACAATTTGTCCTGAGTACGCCGATACCCCATATGTGGGGGGAACCACTGTTTGGGCGCATGACAGGGCTCGGAAGGGAAGGAGCGCCATTTGACTTTTTGAATGAAAAATTGGCTCCAATCTTTAGCGGACACCATGTCGCGTTTGGAGAGCCCCTGTGTGCCTAAACATTGGAGCTCCCCAACAAGTGCCCCATTTTGGAAACTAGACCTCCCATGGAACTAATCTAGATGTGCGGTGACCACTTTAAACCCCCAAGTGCTTCACAGAAGTTTATAACGCAGAGCTGTGAAAATAAAAAATCATTTTTCTTTCCTCAAAAATTTATTATTTAGCCCACAATTTTTTATTTTCACAAGAGTAACAGGAGAAATTGGACCCCAAAAGTTGTTGTCCCGTTTATCCTGAGTACGCTGATACCCCATATGTGGGGGTAAACCACTGCTTGGGCACACGTCGAGGCTCGGAAAGGAAGTAGTGACTTTTGAAATGCAGACTTTGATGGAATGGTCCGCGGGCGTCACGTTGCGTTTGCAGAGCCCCTGATGTGCCTAAACAGTAGAAACCCCCCACAAGTGACCCCATTTTGGAAACTAGATCCCCCACGGAACTTATCTAGATATATGGTGAGCACTTTGATCCCCAAAGTGCTTCGCAAAAGTTTACAACGCAGAGCCGTGAAAATAAAAAATCACTTTTCTTTCCTCTAAAATTATGTTTTAGCAAGCAATTATTTATTTTCACAAGGGTAACAGGAGAAATTGGACCACAAAAGTTGTTGCCCAGTTTGTCCTGAGTACACTGATACCCCATATGTGGGGGTAAACCACTGTTTGGGCACACGTTGGGGCTCGGAAGGGAAGTAGTGACTTTTGAAATGCAGACTTTGATGGAATGGTCTGCGGGCGTCACGTTGCGTTTGCAGAGCCTCTGATGTGCCTAAACAGTAGAAACTCCCCACAAGGGACCCCATTTTGGAAACTAGACCCTCCACGGAACTTATCTAGATATGTGGTGAGCACTTTGAACCCCCAAGTGCTTCACTGAAGTTTACAACGCAGAGCCGTGAAAATAAAAAAATATTTTTCTTTCCTCAAAAATGATGTTTTAGCAAGCAATTTTTTATTTTCACAAGGGTTACAGGAGAATTTGGACCCCATTAGTTGTTGCCCAGCTTGTCCTGAGTACACTGATACCCCATATGTGGGGGCAAACCACTGTTTGGGCACACATTGGGGCTCGGAAGGGAAGTAGTGACTTTTGAAATGCAGACTTTGATGAAATGGTCTGCGGGCGTCACGTTGCATTTGCAGAGCCCCTGATGTGCCTAAACAGTAGAAACTCCCCACAAGTGACCCCATTTTGGAAACTAGACCCCCCAAGGAACTTATCTAGATGTGTGGTGAGCACTTTGAACCCCCAAGTGCTTCACAGAAGTTTATGACGCAGAGCCGTGAAAATAAAAAATAATTTTTCATTCCTCTAAAATTATGTTTTAGAAAGCAATTTTTTATTTTTGCAAGGGTAGCAGGAGAAATTGGACCCCAATAATTGTTGCCCAGTTTGTCCTGAGTATGCTGTTACCCCATATGTGGGGGTAAAGCACTGATTGGGCGCATGTCGGGGCTCGGAAGGGAGAGAGCACCATTTGACTTTTTGAACGCAAGATTGGCTGGAATCAATGGTGGCGCCATGTTGCGTTTGGAGACCCCTGATGTGCCTAAAAAGTGGAAGCCCCTCAATTCTAACTCCAACACTCACCCCAACACACCCCTAACCCTAATCCCAACTCTAGCCATAACCCTAATCACAACCCTAACCCCAACACACCCCTAACCACAACCCTAACCCCAACACACCCGTAACCCTAATCCCAACCCTAATCCTAACCCTAATCCCAACCCTAACCACAACCCTAACCCCAACACACCCCTAACCATAACCATAACCACAGGCCTAATCTTAACCCTATTTCCAAATCCTAGCCCTAATTCCAACCCTAACTCTAATTCCAACCCTAACCCTAAGGCTATGTGCCCACGTTGCGGATTCGTGTGAGATTTTTCTGCACCATTTTTGAAAAATCCGCTGGTAAAAGGCACTGCGTTTTACCTGCGGATTTACCGCGGATTTCCAGTGTTTTTTGTGCGGATTCCTATTGAAGAACAGGTGTAAAACGCTGCGGAATCCGCACAAAGAATTGACATGCTGCGGAAAATACAACACAGCGTTTCCGAGTGGTATTTTCCGCACCATGGGCACAGTGGATTTGGTTATCCATAGGTTTACATGGTACTGTAAACCTGATGGAAAACTGCTACAAATCCGCAGCGGCCAATCCGCTGCGGATCCGCAGCCAACTCCGCACCGTGTGCACATAGCCTAATCCTAACCCTAGCCCTAATCCTAGCCCTAACCCTAGCCCTAACCCTAGCCCTAACCCTAACCCTAGCCCTAACCCTAACTCTAATGCTAACCCTAGCCCTAACCCTAACCCTAGTGCAGAAAAAAAAATATATTTTCTTTATTTTATTATTGTCCCTACCTATGGGGGTGATAAAGGGGGGGTTCATTTACTATTTTTTTTATTTTGATCATTGTGATAAGTTTATCACAGTGATCAAAATATACCTGGAATGAATCTGCCGGCCGGCAGATTCGGCGGGCGCACTGCGCATGCGCCCGCCATTTTGGAAGATGGCGGCACCCATGGAGAAGACGGACGGACTCCGGGAGGCTCGGTAAGTATGAGAGGAGGGGATCGGAGCACGGGGGGGTGGATCGGAGCACGGGGGGTGGATTGGAGCACGGGGGGTGGATCGGAGCACGGGGGTGGATCGGAGCACGGGGGGAGCGGGCAGGAGAACGGGGGAGCAGACAGGCGGACGGAGGGGACTACGGGACAGATCGGAGGACTGGGGAGGCGATCGGTGGCTGTGGGGGGGGGGGGCACATCAGGGTTTCCAGCCATGGCCGATGATATTGCAGCATCGGCCATGGCTGAATTGTAATATTTCACCACTTTTTATAGGTGAAATGTTACGAATTGCTCTGATTGGCTGTTGCACTTTCAACAGCCAATCAGAGCGATCGTAGCCACGAGGGGGTGAGGCCACCCCCCCTGGGCTGTAGTACCACTCCCCCTGTCCCTGCAGATCGGGTGAAATTGGAGTTAACCCTTTCACCCGATCTGCAGGGACACAATCATTCCATGATGCCACATAGGCATCACAGGTCGGATTGGCACCGACTTTCATGACGCCTCCGTGGCGTCAAAGGTCGGGAAGGGGTTAAACATTCCAAAAATTCCTGTGAAACACCTGAAGGGTTAATAAACTTCTTGAATGAGGTTTTGAGCACCTTGAGGGGTGCAGTTTTTAGAATGGTGTCACACTTGGTTATTTTCTATCATATAGACTCCTCAAAATGACTTCAAATGTGATGTGGTCCCTAAAAACAAAATGGTGTTGTAAAAATGAGAAATTGCTGGTCAACTTTTAGGCTATGTGAACATGTATATTGAACATAAAAGAGAAAGGAGTACCAAATCACCCGTAAAGATAAAATATAATATTTATTATGAATCAATCTAAAAACATGCAATACAAGATAGTATAAAATATATTATTGGACAAATACATAAAATTGTGAAGGACACAAACAAGAACCAACCACATTACATAGTGTGCACGGAAACCTATATACCTGGTAGTGCATATAGCAGCATAAACCACTAGTCAGAGGGAAAGATCCAGGAAATCACATGGATCACCACAAATGTGGTCCAAAACTAAGTATCCCAAGCTACGTGTATTATGTGCCAATCATATAAACAAATATCTCACCCAGATGGATCCGTGTATGTGGTCAGACGTAGGCTACGTCTGACCACATACACGGATCCATCTGGGTGAGATATTTGTTTATATGATTGGCACATAATACACGTAGCTTGGGATACTTAGTTTTGGACCACATTTGTGGTGATCCATGTGATTTCCTGGATCTTTCCCTCTGACTAGTGGTTTATGCTGCTATATGCACTACCAGGTATATAGGTTTCCGTGCACACTATGTAATGTGGTTGGTTCTTGTTTGTGTCCTTCACAATTTTATGTATTTGTCCAATAATATATTTTATACTATCTTGTATTGCATGTTTTTAGATTGATTCATAATAAATATTATATTTTATCTTTACGGGTGATTTGGTACTCCTTTCTCTTTTATGTTCAATATCCTTGTTGGAGTATGTGTTATGCCTGCTTTTGACAGTGCTGGTTTTTATTAAAATCTCTGGGTATTTTTTATATGTGAACATGTAGTCTGGTCCACTGCGGAAAAAGCGGATTTGATAAATCTGCAGTGCAAAACCGCTGCGGATTTATCGAGGATTTACCGCGGTTTTTCTGCGGTTTTCCATGGGGCAGCTGTAAAACCGCTGTGGAATCCGCAGAAAGAAGTGACATGCTCCGGAATGTAAACCACTGCGTTTCCGCGTGTTTTTTTCCACAGCATGTGCACAGCGTTTTTTGTTTCCCATAGGTTTATATTGAACTGTAAACTCATGGGAAACTGATGTGGATCAGCAGCGTTTTCCGCATCATGTGCACATACCCTTAACCCTAAGGGTATGTGCTCACGTTGCAGATTGGCCTGCGGATTTTTCTGCACTAAATCCGCAGTTCTTGGCAGAAAACGCAGGTGCGTTTTTTGCGCAGTTTTGACGCGGTTTTTGATGCGGTTTTTGATGTTTTTGAAAGCTAAATAAAGATGTAATATTGAACAAAAAAAAAGATTTGTGATGTCATGTCTTGTCCAACCTCCTCTTTTCGATTTGTCCAATCCACACTCCATTACACACATAGATAGACAGACAGATAGATAGATAGATACATAGATAGATACATGGATAGACAGAAGGAATGAGATAGATAGATGTAGATAGATATATGGATAGTTAGGCTACTTTCGCACATCATGTTTTTGCCGTCAGGCACAATCCGGCAAGTTTTGAAGAAAACGGATCCGTTTTTTTTCACCGGATCCGTTTTTTTCTCAGAGTTGTATTAGCGACCGGATTGCGCCAGATGGCCACATGTTTCATCTGTTATTTTCCGGATCCGTAAAAAAAAAACTTTCCGCCGGACGGAGATAACATACAGAGGAAAGATTTTTCTGTCCGGTGGAAAAACGCACAGCGACTGATCCGGCAAAAAATGTATGAAACAGATGTAAAATGATGACTTTGGCCTCCGAATCCGGTTTCTCATGAATTTTTTCCATTGAAATCATGCACATTTTCCGTTCTCTCTCTCTAAAAACGGATCAGTTGCATCAGTTTTTCACTATTTGCAACAGATCCGTTTTTCCACAAATTTACCGGATCCTGCCTGACGACAACAAACTGATGTGTGAAAGTAGCCTAACTATCCATATATCTATTTACATCTATCCATTAGGCAGGATCTGGCGAATTTTTGAAAAAACGGATCTGTTGCAAATAGTGAAAAACTGATGCAACTGACCCGTTTTTTAGAGAGAGAGAATGAAAGATGTGCATGATTTCAATGGAAAAAATGCATGAAAAACCGGATTCGGAGGCCGGATTCTTCATTTCACATCTCAACTTCATACATTTTTCGCCGGATCCGTCGCTGTTTGTTTTTTCGCCAGACAGAAAAAAACGTTCTTCTGTATGTTTCCTTCGTCCGCCAGAAACAGCTTTTCTGAAGGATCCGGCAAAAAACGGATGAAACATGTGGCCATCAGGCGCAATCCGGCGCTAATACAACTCTATGAGAAAAAACGGATCCGGCGGAAAAAACGGATCCGTTTTTTCAATACTCACCGGATTGACGGCGACAACCTGATGTGTGAAAGCAGCCTGATATCTGGATAGATACATCTATGTATCTATAGATATATCTATCTATACATATATCTATAGATCGATATAGCCATAGATATATAATAGAAAGGCCGATGTTTCTAACGCTACTTTCACACTTGCGTCGTTTGGCCTCCGTCGCAATGCGTCGTTTTGGAGAAAAAACGCATCCTGCAAAGATGCCCGCAGGATGCGTTTTTTCTCCATAGACTTGTATTACCGACGCATCGCGACGTATGGACACACGTTCCATACGTCGTGCACTGGATGCATCGGTACTTGGCGGACCGTCGTAGCGAAAAAACGATCAAGTGAATGTTTTTTCGTATGTCGGGTCCTGCATTTTGAACTGCGCAGGCGCAGCCGGAACTCCACCCCCTCCTCCCTGGGACTTCACAATGGGCACCGGACGCGTTGAAACACTGCGTCTGGTGCCCACATTGTGTAAAAAATCACCACTGTCCGTTGGTACGTTGCGCCGACGCTTTGTGACGGCCCCGTACCGACGGAAGTGTGAAAGAAGCTTTAATAAGCGTTTAATTAAAAAAAATGGAAAAAAATGGCGTGGGCTCCCGCGCAATTTTCTGTGCCAGAGGGGGAAAGCCGACAGCCGGGAGCCAATATTTGTAGCCTGGGAAGGGGGTAATACCCATGGCCCCTCCCAGGCTATGAATATCAGTCCGCAGCTGTCTGCGTAGCCTTTACTGGCTATTAAAATAGGGGGACCCCCCCAAAAAAATGATGTGGGGTCCCCCTATATTTTATAGTTAGAAAGGCTACGCAGACAGCTGCGGGCTGATATTCATAGCCTAGAGAGGGGCCATGGATATTGGCCCCCCTGGCTACAAATACCAGTCCGCAGCCGCCCCAGAAATGGCGCATCTGTAAGATGCGCCAATTCCGGCACTAAGCCCCTCTCTTCCCACTCCCGAGTAGCGGTGGGATATGGGGTAATAAGGGGTTAATGTCACCTTGCTATTGTAAGGTGACATTAAGCCTGGTTAATAATGGAGAGGCGTCAATAAGACGCCTATCCATTATTAATCCTAGAGTAGTGAAAGAGTTAAAAACAAAATAAAGACACAGCCAGAAAAAAGTATTTTATTATTCTTAATTTAACCATACTTCAGTGCCTGCAAAAAATGTTAAATAATAAACGGTATACTCCCTGTCTGACGCAGTTCAATTAATAACGAGTGTCCCACGACGATCTCCCCTATAGAATAGTGACATCGGGTGATGTCACTGCTCTATAGGACCTTCAGTGACACACTGACAGGAGACAATGGCTCCTGCAGTGCATCACTGAGAGGTTACTGTAGTTCACTGATGTCACTTTATGCCATTGCTGCGTGGGAACTTTCTCACACAGCAATGCCAAAAGTGAGACTAGGGACTATTTTTTACAGTGGCGGAGGAATACAGTGTGGAAGGATACCTCCCTCCCGTCATTGTATTCCTGGAGCCCCTAGAGAGCGGTCGCATCAGCTGATGCTGCTGCTCTCCACGGGAGATTGTCGTGGGACACTCGTGGATTTCTGCGGATCAGGGAGTATATTGTTTGTTATTTTAATACTTTTTACAGGTGACACTGGCTTCGGGGATCTAAGTGACAAGTGATGGTGAGTATGTACTCTGTTATATGTACTGTATGTTATATGTATGTATTGTATGTAATGTATGAATGTATTGTATGTAGTATGTATGTAGTATGTATGTATGTAGTATGTATGTTGTATGTATGTAGTATGTATGTATGTTGTATGTATGTTGTATGCATGTAGTATGTATGTATGTATTATTATTATTATTATTATTTATTGTTATAGCGCCATTTATTCCATGGCGCTTTACATGTGAGGAGGGGTATACATAATAAAAACAAGTACAATAATCTTAAACAATACAAGTCATAACTGGTACAGGAGGAGTGAGGACCCTGCCCGCGAAGGCTCACAATCTACAAGGGATGGGTGAGAATACAGTAGGTGAGGATAGAGCTGGTCATGCAGCGGTTTGGTTGATCGGTGGTTACTGCAGGTTGTAGGCTTGTCGGAAGAGGTGGGTCTTCAGGTTCTTTTTGAAGAAGTATGTATGTATGTATGTTGTATGTATGTAGTATGTATGTATGTTGTATGTAGTATGTAGTATGTATGTAGTATGTATGTAGTATATATGTAGCATGTTGTATGTTGTATGCATGTAGTATGTTGTATGTATGTTGTATGTTGTACATATGTAGTATGCATGTTTGTGTTTTGTTTTTTTACATTCAACACATTAGCCGGATGATGGGACTACTACTGTCCCATCATTGGCTAATGTGTCACTCACTGTCACTGTAGCAGGCATAGCCCGATGGGACTTGTAGTCCCATCGGACGATGCCTTCACACATGCACAGACCCCCGGCAGGCCCGCACAGACTCCTGGCAGGCCCGCACAGACTCCCAAGAGGCCTGCACTGACCCCCAAGAGGCCCGCACAGACCCCCGACGGTCCCGCACAGACCCCTGTCAGCCCGCACAGACCCCCGAGAGGCCCATACAGACCCCCAACAGTCCCGCACAGACCCCGCCCGCACACACAGACACGCAGTCTCCGCCCACGCACTGCCCACACTCCGCCCACACTCTTCCCCCCTCCCGATCTGCAGCGTTTCACCCACAGCTAAACCGCAGATCTTTTTTATATCTGCGGTTTTGCTGCGGAAGTGCCCGACTCAATATAAGACAATGGGTGAAGAAACACTGCAGATCCGCACAAAGAATTGACATGCTGCGGAAAAAACAACGCTGCGTTTCCGCGCGTTTTTTTCCACAGCATGTGCACAACGGATTTGGTTTTCCATAGGTTTACATGGTACTGTAGACTGCATGGAAAACTGCTGCAGATCCGCAGCGTCAAAAACGTCCCAGATCCACGGTAAAAACTGCAACGTGTGAACATAGCCTAATAACTCCCTAACAAAAAAAAATTTTGGTTCCAAAATTGTGCTGATGTAAAGTAGACATGTGGGAAATGTTACTTATTAAGTATTTTGTGTGACATATCTCTGTGATGTAAGGGCATAAAAATTCAAAGTTTGAAAATTGCAAAATTTTCGCCAAATTTCCGTTTTTTTCACAAATAAACGCAGGTAATATCAAAGAAATGTTACCACTATCATGAAGCCCAATATGTCACAAGAAAACATTGTCAGAATCACAGAGATCCGTTGATGCGTTCCAGAGTTATAACTTCATAAAGGGACAGTGGTCAGAATTGTAAAAATTGGCCCGGTCATTAACGTACAAACCACCCTTGGGGCTTAAAGGGCCACTGTCACCCCCTCCAGCCGTTATAAACTAAAAGAGCCACCTCGTGCAGCAGTAATGCTGCAGTCTAACAAGGTGGCTCTTTTAGTTTTTGATTCCGTTATTCCCTCAATAAAGCGTTTTAAAATTTGCCCTAACTACCTGTCTGCAGACCTGGAGGCGGTCCGAAGCCTCCTCTGTGAATCTCCCAACGGCCGTCACTCTTCTCTTCTGGGGATGTGGTCGCCGCCCCCTTCGCGCTGTTTCTTCTTAAATCCGGCGCCTGCGCTGTGCGTGCCTGCCTGTGACAGGCGCAGTCTTCATTGTCCGTCATAGGTCAGATGCAGGGTGCCTGACTGCGCCTGTGCGGGCAGTGCGGCCACCCTGTTGCTGAATCCCCGCCCCGCACTGTGTTATTCATTATGCACAGTGCGGGGCTGGGGTCCCTGGGCATGCGCACTGCGCTGTTCAGACGCTCCCCCAGCTCCCCCGCCTTCCAGCGTTGCCGTAATATACAGGTTTCCTTGCCAGCGTTTGGAATGAAGCAGCCGCAAATAACAACGCTGGAAGGCGGGGGAGCTGGGGGAGCGTCTGAGCTGGGGGAGCGTCTGAACAGCGCAGTGCGCATTCCCAGGAACCCCAGCCCCGCACTGTGCATAATGAATAACACAGTGCGGGGCGGGGATTCAGCAACAGGGTGGCCGCACTGCCCGCACAGGCGCAGTCAGGCACCCTGCATCTGACCTATGACGGACAATGAAGACTGCGCCTGTCAAAGGCAGGCACGCACAGCGCAGGCGCCGGATTTAAGAAGAAACAGCGCGAAGGGGGCGGCGACCACATCCCCAGAAGAGAAGAGTGACGGCCGTTGGGAGATTCACAGAGAAGGCTTCGGACTGCCTCCAGGTCTCCAGACAGGTAGTTAGGGCAAATTTTAAAACGCTTTATTGAGGGAATAACGGAATCAAAAACTAAAAGAGCCACCTTGTTAGACTGCAGCATTACTGCTGCACAAGGTGGCTCTTTTAGTTTATAACGGGTGGAGGGGGTGACAGTGGCCCTTTAAGGGGTTAAGCACATACTTATACATCTTATTTCTTTTGCCCAAGTGCATGACCTGACATTTATCCACAATAAAGCTCATTTGCCATTTATCAGCCCAAGCTTCTAGTTTACATAAATCCTCCTGTAATATAAAATTGTCCTCCCCTGTATTAATTACCCTGCAGAGTTTAGTGTAATCTGCAAAAATTGAAATTCTACTCTGTATGCCCTCTACAAGGTCACTAATATGTTAAAAAGAAATGGGCCTAATACTGACCCCTGTGGTACCCCACTGTTAATTGTGACCCAGTCCAAGTGTGTTCCATTAATAACCACCCTTTGTTTCATATCCCTGAGCCAGTTGCTAACCCACTTACACATATTTTTCCCCTATTCCCATTTTATGTATCAACCTTTTGTGTGGCACCGTATCAAAAGGCTCCTAAGTCCATTATAAATCCCCCTTCCTCCCATCCCAATCCCCCACATCCCTCATTGTCCTCCTCCCCCGCATCCCATTATTACCCTCTCCACCACCTCCATCATTCCGCTCTCCACCACCTCCATCATTGCCTATTCCACCACCTCCATAATTTCCTCCTCCCCACCGCCCCTATTATTGCCTTTTCCACCACCAACATCATTGTCCTTTCCACCACCATCATTGCCTTCTCTCCCACCACCCCTATCATTGTCCTTTCCACCACCTCTACCATTGGTTTCTCCTCCACCACACCCCTCATTGCCTTCTCCCCAATCATCCCTATTATTGCCCTCTCCTCCATGTAGACACATATGTATACACAGCACCATTCACCTCTCTGCAGGTTCCCCTGCAGCGCTATGTACGCACACACACCACCACTCATCTCTACACACACACTCACAGCACCACTCACCTTTAAATTGTCCACTTTGTTTCATTGCAGCCATTTGGTAAATTCAAAAAAAGTTAATTTTTTTCTCATTAATGTACACTCTGCACTCCATCTTGACTAAAAAAAAAACAGAAATGTAGACATTTTTGCAAATTTAATGAAAAATAAAAAATAAAATATCACATGGTCATAAGTATTCAGACCCTTTGCTCAGACACTCATATTTAAGTCATATGCTGTCCATGTCCTTGCGATCCTCCTTGAGATGGTTCTACTCTTTCATTGGAGGCCAGCTGTGTTTAATTAAACTGATAGGACTTGATTTGGAAAGGCACACACCTGTCTATATAAGACTTCACAGCTCACAGTGCATGTCAGACCAAATGAGAATCATGAGGTCAAAGGAACTGGCCAAGGAGCTCAGAGACAGAATTGTGGTAAGGCACAGATCTGGCCAAGGTTACAACAGAATTTCTGCAGTACTCAAGTTTCCTAAGAGCACAGTGGCCTCTATAATCTTTAAATGGAAGAAGTTTGGGACCACCAGAAGTCTTCCTAGACCTGACCGTCCAGACAAACTGAGCAATCGTGGGAGAAGAGCCTTGGTGAGAGAGGTAAATAAGAACCCCAATATCACTGTGGCTGAGTTCCAGAAATGCAGTAGGGAGATGGGAGAAAGTTCCACAAAGTCAACTATCACTGCAGCCCTCCACCAATCGGGCCTTTATGACAGAGCGGCCCGACGGAAGTCTCTCCTCAGTGCAAGACATATGAAAGCCCGCATATGGTTTGCTAAAAGAACACATGAAGGACTCCCAGACTATGAGAATTAAGATTCTCTGGTCTGATGAGACAAAGATAGACCTTTTTGGTGATAATTCTAAGCAGTATATATGGAGAAAACGAGGCACTTCTCATCACCTTCCCAATACAATCCCAAGAGTGAAACATGGTGATGGCAGCATCATGCTATGGGGATGTTTTTCAGCTGCAGGGACAGGGCGACTGGTTGTCACTGAAGGAAACATGAAGGCAGCCAACTACAGAGATATCCTGGATGAAAACCTCTTCCAAAGTGCTCTGGACCTCAGACTTTGCTGAAGGTTCACCTTCCAACAAGACATTGACCCTAAGCACACAGCTAAAATAACAAAGGGGTGGCTTCAGAACAACTCTGTCACCATTCTTGACTGGCCCAGTCAGAGCCCTGACCTAAACCCAATTGTTGTGTGCGCTGTATTAGGACCGGCTGACCTAAAAGGTACAGGTCCCTATTGTTGATTCTGCATTATCACTCCTTACACTTAAAGCACTATATATGCCACACTGGTCTTACTTGCCTTTTTACACCTATGCACTTTGAATTGATTTTATATTTGAGAATATTTTCTCTTCACATGTTTATTTTGATTATTTATCTGGCAGTTTGCTCTATTTTTGTTAGCCTTTTTGGTATGTACTTCCCCTGTGGATGTGACATACAATTGTCTTTGCTTACCTTTCTTAGCCTTGCACATATTTTTTTTTTGGATATGATCAATTTCCTTCGACTCTGTATGTGTTCATATAGCTTGATTGATTTTTATATGACCAATTATTTTCACTCTTCCTTTTTTGGTCCGCCGCTCATAGTATTTGATACATACATATATATTTTTATTTTTTATTATTTTGGATATATTCCTAGTACGTAGACATGTTTTTAATTTATTTTATTCTAATGTAGTACAACTGTTTACCATTTTTTTAAATAGTGGTAATTTTTATTGGAACACTTCTTTGTCGGCATTTCCTCTAGTCCACTGTTTTGGGTACTTTGTACTTGGTTTTCCTACTATTTGAGTAATTTCCACTCCCTTTCAGAGTGCACCTGGTAATAACTATATATATATATATATATATATATATATATATATGCAGCGCCCCAGAGTCCTGGTCGTTGCAGTACTGTGGCTCCGCCACTAAGGGGAGCTATGGTACGTCTGATGGCACTGAAGGAGTTCATCTGACCAGGTATCACAGACACCAATACATTTCACAGTCGGGTCACCAGGGGGAGCTAAGGGTTCTATTCATTAGGCCACTCCCCACCATTGTGGGTAAACTGGGGGTCAGGCAGGAAGTTAGTTCAGAAAGCTGACTGGGTTGGAACCAGGCAACACCTTGTGGCAGGGGGTGTTGTGGGAGAAGATTCGGTAGGGTCCCTGTCAGGGGTGGGATCCTGACAGAGGCCTGGCTACAAGAAGGAATGTAACGGGACCGTGAATGCTCAGCATAGCGGCGGTGCCCAAGGAAGGATAAGAAGCGAGATAGATTGTGCTGAGTGAGAAACGAGATCAAAGCAAGAAGGAGAATACCAGTAGGAGTCGTGCTGTGAGACCGAGGCAACATCCTACTGAGGCGCACAACCGGCGGCCGGAACGCCGAGGGAGTATTACAATATTCAGCTTCAGGCAATACTCTAAACCAACGGCAGGACAGTCAGTCTAAGGCGGGCTGTCTCACCCAAATCACCTATGCAGTCTTGGGGGGCAACTTGTGGAGAGGGGCGACTCTAGGGTCCCGGAAGAGCTCCGAGCCTACCCGTCATACGGGTGCCGTCCTAACCGTAACATCAGGGAGGGACGGAGGATTAGCAGAACATCATCTAATCGAGTTGTGAGGGAACTTAAGAAACGGACACAACAGTTGTGGGGACTTTCCGTAAGCACAGCAGGGAAGGACCACAACACCTAGCGCTAGAAGGAAGGCACAGATTTCCACCTGTTAAGAGAACTCTGAAGGTGCCATTGGACCGGTCGGACTTGCGCAGCCTGGTTATCCGGACTCCGGACTGAGGACCCAGAGATCTTCAGTAAAGAGGTAAAGAGACTGCAACCTGGTGTCTTCGTTATTTACTGCACCGCACCACCACCATCCATACCTATATCTCTATTATTCATTGTACGCCCCTTGGCAGAGTCACGGACCGGGCCTAGCCACCGTGACAACCCCAGAGCAGAGACAGAGGCCCGGTACCGGGTACCCCTCGGCCCTGCGGCAGTGGGGGCGCTATATATATATATATATATATTATTTTACTGAGGTTTTATGATATTGTGGGCTTTACAGGTGTTTGTGTGTGTTGACCAGCCAGAGTCCTGACCATCTCTGGAGAGAGCTGAAAATGGCTGTCCACCAACATTCACCATCCAACCAGATGGAACTGGAGAGGATCTGCAAGGAAGAATGGCAGAGGATCCCCAAATCCAGGTGTGAAAAACTTGTTGCATCATTCCCAAGAAGACTCATGGCTGTACTAGCTCAAAAGGGTGCTTCTACTCAATACTGAGCAAAGAGTCTGAATACTTATGAC
The DNA here is from genome assembly GCF_051348905.1 of Ranitomeya variabilis. Lineage (NCBI taxonomy): Eukaryota > Metazoa > Chordata > Amphibia > Anura > Dendrobatidae > Ranitomeya > Ranitomeya variabilis. The sequence continues at coordinate 646,251,542 of NC_135232.1, read as the reverse complement.
CATGAGATATTTCAGTTTTTATTTTGTAATAATTTTTCAAAAATTACTACATTCCTGTTTTTTTTTCATTCAAGATGGGGTGCAGAGTGTACATTATTGAGAAAAAAATGAACTTTTAGAATTTACCAAATGGCTGCAATGAAACAAAGAGTGAAACATTTAAAGGGGTCTGAATACTTTCCGCACCCACTGTACAGTTCCAGTGACCCTGCCACAGCACTTATGTAGTATTTGGTCACTATGTGGTGGTAATATATGATCTTGTCATGGTGTGGTGATATTTTTTCCTTGTGTGTGGTATTATTCAGTCACTATGTGGTGGTAATATGTGGTCTGGTCATGGTGTGGCTGTGTTTGTTCTTTGCATGTGGTATTAATGGTCATTTTATAAAATGTATGTGAAACATTCTCTTAAAGAAAAATATACATAAAAAGAGTATTGGATATTTTAAGAACTTTTTAATGGGTTAGAGTGCAGTAGGGCCCTGCCAAAAGAGCTTAGCTTGTCGGGGTGGTAATCTTAAAAAATCTTTTAGCCAAAACAAAAGCTGGTGGCTATGTATATGATATGGTGTTTGATGGGAACTGTTAATGTGTGATTGGTGATTACATGGTGCAGAAGAGTTTTTCCAAGAGTAGGCAATGGAACTGTGGAAGGTTCAAGAGGTTGAAATGGAGCTGGAGTAGAGCCTAGAAGGAGTCTCAAACGGGTCCAAAAACGTTGCCAGTATGGGGCACAAATTCCTGGTGGCATCCCTGCTACCGTATTTCCTCTAAGCAACTCCACTTGTTATACTGGCCCTAATACGTCTATGCTGGAAGTTACGGCCCACATGGATCCCCCTCTCTGCTATGGCCCGGTCATCTCTCTTTCGGACTCGACCCTGCTAATTCTGCACCGTTGTTCCTACTGCGGCCTCTCATCTTTAGACCTTCCCTTTTGGGACCTCTCATCTCTGGGACTTCACTCTTGGGTATTTTCGTAATGGCGGCTGTAAGCCAGCTTCGCTGTGCGCACATCAGAACTGTTACAAGTCTGGGTGCTTGCTGCCCTCCTTCCATTCCTTTCCCAGGCTTTCATAATTAATTATATGCACCACAGTTGTCATCTGACCCAATGTCGTGTTCAATCTCTCCCCCAGGGGAACAGTTCCTCCACATTTGGGTTCCTACTACTGTGATCTATTTTGCTTTCACTTCCTTCATAGCCTTTATCCATCAGATGGTGGTGATTGCTTGCAGTTATGTGGTTAGACACTAACTACAGTCTTTTCTCTTATCTACCTCCTTGCACTATGACAAGCTGCTCTTTTTCTCCTCTTGCTTTCACAGGAGGCCATTATGCCGCATATGATGAGATGCTAACATCTTCTGCAGCTGCAAGTCTTTGATAGGCCAGTGACTTGCATATTAATTTGCGGAGCCAGAATTCACTGACTCTCTGGTCCACCAAAATAATTGTCAGATGTATGTGGGTCCTCACATCCAGTTGAAAACAGCACAGGCTCCCGCGAACCCTCTCCTCTCTGGGCTCAATCACTCTTGCCAAATAGGGACAGGGTTGTAAACAAAAAAATATATATTACTAGTGGCTGGTGCCATTCCCTGCAACCAGCCACCTTAGGCTCTGAAAATCCAGAGCAGAATGTCAAATATTGGCCTGACTATGGCTATGAAACATGAGAGTTAGTTAATTGTGCACTTATTATGCCAATATACTTAAACCTCTCATCAATAAGCTTTCTTTTCATCTTCTTATACCACACTCATCATCATTTCACTGCAGAGTCACCTGCTGTGCTTCTCTGCCACGCTTCAAAACAGGACTTACAATATTGCAGAATTATTATTTTGGTTAGAGTAAACTTTTATGAATTTTTTATGTAGACACAAGCATTGGCTCCGATTCTTTCTTTAGGGATTATGATTAGTGAAAGAGCAAACGAAGTTGCTGGGTGATACTCTGACAACTTAAGCCAAGAACAGCGATTACAGCAGACACTAGAGAACAGAACATTTTATTATCCAAAAAATACAGAAAATTCACAATTCAAACAATTTTGAACAGGACACAGCAACAACAGTAAATGCATGTGCTATTCATGCCTTGTGGTAAAGGTAATGACAACCCACAAAACGACCCAGCATGATGGTATAATATGGCTCACAAAAAGGATAGATCAGATGATAGCAATATAATGCTACGCAAAACTAAGGCACGGTCAAATAAACATATGAAAAACATTGCTTATTCACAGTACCATATTGGAAATAGAAAGGGGAGTTGCCATTCCTTTTCTGATAGTAAGAAAAAGAAACAGAAACCCAAATACTGAGACCAAAAGATGTGAGAATCCTCAAGTCCTGGATGGAGGCACAGTAGCTGGGAGGGGAGAGAGTGTGGGATAGACACCCACGCGTATCGCCGCACTGACTGCGGCTTCTTCAGGGAAAATAGTGTACTGTGTCGCAGAATTATGAGAATTACAAAAGTAGCAACAGGCTAATTGGTCACCTGGAAGAGAGAGCCGGCCAGCAATGGAACAGAAAGAAATCACATGGTGGCTGCCATCTTGTCAGTGTCCGTCTGTCGTCAATGGTCAATAAAGTCAATTGGGGAAAAAAAAAGAGAAAAATGGAAAAAATGAATGAAAGAATGAATGTATTTGACCGGATCTTTTACAAACAGAGCTCGGGTACCGTAATGGGGGCCTGGTGTGCTCCATCCTATGTCAATCTCTTTTTGGGTTGCTGGGAGGAGACACGGGTGCGCCCATTGTGGGCTTTCCTGGCCAATATCCACCAATGGTTTCGTTACATAGATGACCTTCTGGTTTTCTGGACGGGTTCTGAATCTGAATGTGGGACATTCATTGCTGAGTTGAATGATAACAATTTGAATATTTCCCTGACAGCTTTTCTCTCTACAACGTCTGTCGACTTTTTGGATCTCAATGTCATGAAAGTGGGCTGCCGGATTCAGACAAAACTCTATCGCAAGACAACTGCTACGAACAGCTTGCTGCATTTTATGAGCTTTTATCCTTATCATCTGCAAAAGAACTTCTCTAAAGGGCAATTTTTGAGGGTGAGGCGCAACTGCAGCTCTGAAGTTGACTTTTGGGAAGGAGCCCGGGATCTCACCAACCGATTATCTGAGAGGGGACACCCTCTAAAGGTAACTTCTAAGGCCTTTCAACACTCCCTGGCCAGTGACAGGTGCTGTTTACTACAGCCAAAGACCCCAGATGGACTTTGTACCACCAATTTAATTACAGTCTCCAACAATCAATGGCACGATATTTACAATATCTTGGGTAAACACTGGGGTATTTTACTCAGTGAACAGGAATTGAGACCTTTTGTCTCTAATACCCCCAAGATGATAGCTAGAAGGGCAAAAAACTTAAAGGATCATCTCACTGCTAGTCATTTTAAAAGACCAACCACTAGATTGGGCACGGGAAATCTCCTCATAGGATCTTTTCCGTGTGGTGGTTGCAATATTTGCTCTTATATGATTGCAGCTGACCATGTCACTCTCCCAATTTTTCCAAGTATGATCCAAACCAAGCTTTATTCCAACAGCCGATCGAGGAATGTGATATATATTCTCATTTGCCAATGCCCAAAGATATATGTGGGACAAACTAGTCAAGAGATCAGGCGCAGAATTCAGCAGCATATCTCCAATATCGGCAAAGCAAAGGTTGACAAGGAAAAGGGTAAGCCAATCTCTTCAGTTGCATCTCACTTTCTTGAACATCATGGGAGTAGACACCACAAAATACGTTTAATGGTGTTGGATCAGGTCATTAGCAATATTTGGGGTGGGAATCCAACCAAGGAACTGCTTTGTCCGGAGTCCTGGTGGATCTTCAATCTAAGGAATATGGCCCCTGGAGGTTTAACCCCTTCATGCCCAGCCTATTTTGACCTTAATGACCTGGCCGTTTTTTGCAATTCTGACCAGTGTCCATTTATGAGGTAATAGAACGAAAAAGTCTCGCACTCAACTTAAGTGTTTTTGCTGATTTTATTAGGTGCTAATGTAGCGAAGCGAAGGAGCGCCATTTGACTTTTCAATGCAAAATTGACTGGAATTCAGATGGGACGCCATGTTGCGTTTGGAGAGCCACTGATGTGCCTAAACATTGAAACCCCCCACAAGTGACACCATTTTGGAAAGTAGACCCCCTAAGGAACTTATCTAGAGGTGTGGTGAGCACTTTGACCCACCAAGTGCTCCACAGAAGTTTATAATGCAGAACCGTAAAAATAAAAAATCATATTTTTTCACAAAAATTATTTTTCCCCACAATTTTTTATTTTCCCAAGGGTAAGAGAAGAAATTGGACCCCAAAAGTTGTTGTACAATTTGTCCTGAGTACGCTGATACCCCATATGTGGGGGGGAACCACTGTTTGGGCGCATGGGAGAGCTCGGAAGGGAAGGAGCGCCGTTTGACTTTTCTATGCAAAATTGACAGGAATTGAGATGGGACGCCATGTTGCGTTTGGAGAGCCACTGGTGTGCTTAAACATTGAAACCCCCCACAAGTGACACCATTTTGGAAAGTAGACCCCCTAAGGAACTTATCTAGAGGTGTGGTGAGCAATTTAACCCACCAACGGCTTCACAGAAGTTTATAATGCAGAGCCGTAAAAATAAAACAAACATTTTTTCCACAAAAATTATTTTTTAGCCCCCAGTTTTGTATTTTTCCAAGTGTAACAGGAGAAATTGGACCCTAAATATTGTTGTCCAATTTGTCCTGAGTACGCTGATACCCGATATGTGGGGGGGAACCACCGTTTGGGCGCATGGGAGGGCTTGGAAGGGAAGGAGCATCATTTGGAATGCAGACTTAGATGGATTGGTCTGCAGGCGTCACATTGCGTTTGCAGAGCCCCTAATGTACCTAAACAGTAGAAACCCCCGACAAGTGACCCCATATTGGAAACTAGACCCCCCAAGGAACTTATCTAGATGTGTTGAGAGAACTTTGAACCCCCAAGTGTTTCACTACAGTTTATAACGCAGAGCCGTGAAAATAAAAAATCCTTTTTTTCACACAAAAGTTATTTTTTAGCCCCCAGTTTTGTATTTTCCCAAGGGTAACAGGAGAAATTGGACCCCAAAAGTTGTTGTCCAATTTGTCCTGAGTACGCTGATACCCCATATGTTGGGGAAAACCCCTGTTTGGGCACACGAGAGAGCTCGGAAAGGAGGGAGCACTGTTTTACTTTTTCAACGCAGAATTGGCTGGAATTGAGATCGGACGCTATGTCGCGTTTGGAGAGCCCCTGATGTGCCTATACAGTGGAAACCCCCCAATTATAACTGAAACCCTAATCCAAACACATCCCGAACCCTAATGCCAACGGTAACCCTAACCACACCTCTATCCCAGACACACCCCTAACCCTAACCCTAATCCCAACCCTATTCCCAACCGTAAATGTAATCCAAACCTTAACCCTAACTTTAGCCCCAACCCTAACCCTAACTTTAGCCCCAACCCTAACTGTAGCCTTAACCCTAGCCCCAACCCTAACCCTAACCCTAGCCCTAACCCTAGCCCTAACCCTAGCCCTAATCCTAACCCTAGCCCTAACCCTAGCCCTAACCCTAGCCCTAGCCCTAACCCTAACCCTAGCCCTAACCCTAGCCCTAACCCTAATGGGAAAATGGAAATAAATACATTTTTTAAAATTTTTTAATTTTTCCCTATCTAAGGGGGTGATGAAGGGGGGTTTGATTTACTTTTATAGCGGGGTTTTTTTAGCGGATTTTTATGATTGGCAGCCGTCACACACTGAAAGACGCTTTTTATTGCAAAAAATATTTTTTGCGTTACCACATTTTGAGAGCTATAATTTTTCCATATTTGAGTCCACAGAATCATGTGAGGTCTTGTTTTTTGCGGGACCAGTTGACGTTTTTATTGGTAACATTTTCGGGCACGTGACATTTTTTGATCGCTTTTTATTCCGATTTTTGTGAGGCAGAATGACCAAAAACCAGCTATTCATGAATTTCTTTTGGGGGAGGCATTTATACCGTTCCGCATTTGGTAAAATTGATAAATCAGTTTTATTCTTTGGGTCAGTACGATTACAGCGATACCTCATTTGTATCATTTTTTTATGTTTTGGTGCTTTTATACGATAAAAACTATTTTATAGAAAAAATAATTATTTTTGCATCTCTTTATTCTGAGGACTATAACTTTTTTTTTTTTTTGCTGATGATGCTGTATCATGGCTAGTTTTTTGCAGCACAAGATGACGTTTTCAGCAGTACCATGGTTATTTATATTTGTCTCTTTGATCGCGTGTTATTCCACTTTTTGTTTGGCGGTATGAGAATAAAGCGTTGTTTTTTGCCTCGTTTTTTTTTTATTTTTTTTACGGTGTTCACTGAAGGGGTTAACTAGTGATATAGTTTTATAGGTGGGGTTGTTACGGACGCGGCGATACTAAATATGTGTACTTTTATTGTTTGTTTTCTTTTATTTAGATTAAGAAATGTATTTATAGGAACAATATATATATATATATTTTATTTTTTTTTGAATTTTTTTTTTTTTACACATTGGAATATTTTTTTTTTACACTATAACATTGCCCCGGGGGGGGGGGGGGGGGGAATCATGTAATAGTGTAAGATCGGTGATCTGACACTCTGCTGTGCACGGTGTCAGATCACCGATCTGACGTGCACTTTTTCCATGCTTCCCGGCGCCTCCCTGCAGGACCCGGATGCCACGGCCATCTTGGATCCGGGCCTGCAAGGAGGAGGAGGAGGTAAGAGACCCTCGCAGCAACGCGATCACATCGCGTTGCTCCGGGGGTCTCAGGGAAGCCCGCAGGGAGCCCCCTCCCTGCGCGATGCTTCCCTATACCGCCGGCACACCGCGATCATGTTTGATCGCGGTGTGCCGGGGGTTACTGTGCCGGGGGCGGTCCATGACCGCTCCTGGCACATAGTGCCGGATGTCAGCTACGATAGGCAGCTGACACCCGGCCGCGATCGGCCGCGCTCCCCCCGTGAGCGCGGCTGATCGCTCTGGACGTACTATCCTGTCGGTGGTCATACGGGCCCACCCCACCTCGACGGGATAGTACGTCCAATGTCAGAAAGGGGGTAAAACTACCACATCAAGCAAAATGGACCCTGAAACGGCTATTTTGGCACAAAAACTAAAGTAGTTTTAGTTCTTGGCAAAAAAGAATGGTAAAAAAAAACTAAAACACAAAACTAAAAATAAAATAAAATAAAATAAAAAACAACACCCGATTGGGAAAGGGTTAATCACAAAGATTAAACAGTAGCATACTGTAGCTGGGAAGGACAGGGTTAAATCCCAGCTCTGCAGGGTCTTCATTAGATACATCTGTAGGGTTTTGCTAAGAATCAGGAAGTAGCTTCACAGAGTGGCAGAGTCGAGTGTGCTGCTGGTGAGCGTCCAGTCAAAATGTGAGCTGTAGCTGGGAAAGGGTCTTTTACTTAATGGAGACTGTGCTAAGCAGTCTGTTTGCGAGAGCTGCAGAGAGTCGTCTGGAGGCTGCAGACTGTTCATTGTGCCCAGAGTAGAACACTTCTGTTTGATGCTGGGAGCTGCTGGAACTTGGGCTGAAAGGGATACCGAGACTGGCATGACCGTGCCTCTTCTGTGTTTGAAGTCTGCTCCTGTGGAAAGGACTGTAAACTCTTCGGGTGAGCTCGCACTGACATATGTGATCATGATTAAATGCATAGGCCTTGTGCACAGAAACACAAGTATCAGTGGTTGCTATCAACAGAAGCTGTTTTGTGTGAGTGAGCTGGGGCCAGATCAGCCATGTATGAGTAGTCAAGATCTGTTCTGTGTAGTTAGTGTCTGGATTAGGTTACAGATTTATGTTTATAATTTTGGTTTTGGTGCTGGGCAACCTGTGGAAATAATTAAGAACTGTATGTGTGTTAGGCGCAGGGATTCTTCCTCTGCACAAGAAGGATCCCTTGCCTTGTCTTCTCCTATGGTCTCCTATTCAGTTTCAACCGTAGTGAAGGCTGCTGAGCAAAGACGTCAGTCTCAACGTCTTGCTCAGTCTCGGGCTGTGCGCTTGGTTACTGCTGCCTCTGCATGTTCAGCTTTAGTAACTGGCAATACTCAGCGGCAGGGCTGCCACTAGGAATTTCGGGGCTCCATACTGGCAACTTTTTCAGGGCCCCCTTGAGACTCAGCCCAGGCTCTACCCTAGCTCCGCCTCCACCCCTCGTACCGTCCACAGTCCCACTGCCCACTCATGGAAAGACTCCACTTCTGCACCACGTCCTCACCAATCACACATTAACTGTTCCCATCACCAGATCACACACATACACAGCAGCTTTTGCTTTGGACAAAAGTTTTTTTAATCCACCACCACGACAAGGTAGACTCCTCTGGCCGGGCCCTACTCTACTGTAACTTATTATTCATTTATTAAAATATCCAATACTCTTTAGGTATATTTTTATTTATTTTTCAATTTTTAAAATGACCAATAATATCACACACAAGGAACACATACCACCACACCATGACCAGACCACATATTACCACCACATAGTGGCCAAATAATAGCACATACAAGGGACAAATACCGCCACACCATGACCAGACCACATATTTCCACCACATAGTGAACAAATAATACCACATACAGGGAACAAACACCGCCATACCATGGCCAGACCACATATTACCACCATAGTGACCAAATGCGACAATACTGATCATTAATGGAAAAACACAATACTATATATATATGTGTACAGGTAATACAGTGATCACAAGTGACATTATACACAGGAGCTATGTATACAGTATATAGTGTACATGTAATACAGTGTCCACCAGTGACATTATACACAGGAGCTCTGTACGCAGTGTAGAGGTAATACAGTAATCACCGGTGACATTATACATATGAGCGCTGTATATAGTGTACAGGTAATATAGTGATCACTAGTGACATTATACACAAGAGCTATGTATATAGCATATAGCGTACAGGTAATACAGTGACCACCAGTGACACTATACACAAGAGCTCTGTACACAATGTACAGGTAATACAGCGATCACCGGTGACATTATACATAGGAGCTCTGTATATAGTATATAGTGTCAGTGTACAGGTAATACAGTGATCACCAGTGACATTATACACAGGATCTCTATATATAGTGTCAGTGTACAGGTAATGCAATGATCACCAGTAACAATATACACATGAGCTCTGTATATAGTGCCAGTGTACAGGTAATACAGTGATCACCAGTGACACTATACACAGGAGCTCTCTATATAGTATATAGGTAATACAGCGATCACCAGTGACATACACAGGAGCTCTGTGTATAGTGTACAGGTAATACAGTGATCACTGGTGATACTGTGCACAGGAGCTCTGTATATAGTGTCAGTGTACAGGTAATACAGTGAACACTAGTGACATTATACACAGGAGCTCTGTATGTAATATACAGTGTATAGCGTGCGTGTACATGTAATACACTGACTCACCAGTGGCGTCTCTAGGTGAAGTCCTTCATCCTTGCTTTTAATCTTCATCCAGCACAGACCGCCATCATTTCTTCCAGCCAGGACTCATCTCTGCAGGAAATAACACAGTTATCTAGAGCACTGCTTGTAGAGCATATTACTTAATCTTTTCCGAACTTCTACATTACACCAGATGAAAAAAAAAGGTGACATATTGTCGCTCTGCACAATAACAGAACCCCCCATTGAAAACGGAATCCTTAAAAAATAAAATACATCACTGCAGTAATAATATCCCTCACTTAGCCCCTACAGTAATAATATCCTCCATCCTAGCCCCCTTGTGTCTCATTCCTGGCTCCAGCCATATGTTCTCCGATTCTGGCTCCATATGTTCTCCCATGCTGCCCTCATGAATATAGATTTTGCCCCAATGTGATGTCCCATATGATCTACCCATGCTGCCCAATCTGTCTCCATGCTGCCCCATCTGTCTCCATGCTGCCCCATCTATCTCAATCCTGCCCCATCTGTCCCTATTGTGCCCCATGATCCTGCAGCATTGTGTCTCCATCCTGCCCCATCTGTCTCCATCCTGCACCATGTCTCCATCCTGCACCATGTGTCTCCATCCTGCCCCATCTGTCTCCATCCTGCCCCATCTGTCTCCATCCTACCCCATGTTCCTGCCCCATCTGTCTCCATCCTGTCCCATCTGTCTCCATCGTGCCCCACGTGTCCCCATCTTGTCGTCAAAACATATTGGGGTTTGCCACTTTCAATAAAAAAAAAACAAAACACTTTCTCCTTACCTGGCCGTGGTCCAGCGGCGACGTCCCTTCCAGTCATTTCAAGCGCGGACTTGCCGGCAAATGACAATCACGTCATACGCTGGCGACGTGCATGCTGACGTCAGCTGCTAGCCTCTGATTGGCTGGCGGCTTTTAACTATTGCCGTGTCGGCCCGCATGGCAGTAGAGTTTAACTGAACCTGCATCTCGGACACTGGTTCAGTTACTGCAGCGGCAGAATCCTGCTGCTGGGGTCCGATGAGCAGAAGATCGAGTGCCCCATACACCAGTATTGCCTTGATGGCGGCCCTGCACATATATGCTCACACAACCTGCACACACACTATACACATATATACTGACATTACCACACACAGCCTGCACACACACAATATAACACACAGCCTGCACACACTATACACACTGTATATATACTGACATTACAGCACACAGCCTGCACCACACAATACACACTGTATATGCACATATATACATATATACTCACATTACAGCACACAGCTTGCACACACACAATACACACTGTATATACACATATATACTGACATTACAGCACACAGCCTGCACACATGATACACATTGTATATACACATATATACTAACATTACAACACACAGCCTGCACACACTATACACACTGTATATAAACTGACATTACAGCACACAGCCTGCACACACACAATACACACTGATACACATATATACTCACATGACAGCACACAGCCTGCATACACACACTACACACTGTGTACATATATATTCACTCTTTTGTTCAGGAACTGGGGGGGACATGTAATCAGGAATCAATCTTGTCAGTCCTGTACACCTCCCCTGTCCCGACTGCTGAGCTGCTGGGAGCATTACAGGAGGGAGGGGGCCCCTGTATGAATAGCAGCCATATAGGGGAAAGTGCTGTAAGGTTTCTCCCCTCTCCTCAGGAATATTGCTCTCCTCTCCCCAGTACTGTGTATTAACCTCCCCTCAGTAGCTTTTCCCATCATCCTCCGTCTTCTCTTCTCAGTAGCTTCTCCAATAACCCACTCTCCTCAGCACTGTCTGTGTCTAATTCCCCCACATACCTGGCTCCCCCCACCTCTTCCCTTTCTTGCTTGTTGCCATGGAGTCTGTGCACCCCTCTGCACACACAGGGAAACCTCTCTTGTCACGAGCCAAAGAGGAGGTCCAGGAAGCGGTGAGGAGGAGCTCACAGCCAATCACAGACACGCACAATGTAGGGTTGTGTTTATAGATCCTGTATGTGTGAGGGGCTGTGTTAGCAAATAAAGATGACTGATGCTGCCCCTGGGGCCTGGTGAGGAGAAGCAAAAGAGGACGGGCCCCGACCCGGTCACAAACTCTGCCAGAGTGTCTCAGACAGTCCGTGCCCCTCCTCCTTTGCTTCTGCTCTGGGCACCTTACACCAGTAAGGGTAGTAATGCCCTGATGGCGGCCCTGCTCAGCGGCAAGCAGTCACTCCTGAGACCAAGTCTAGGTTTTGCTCTACTAAGCATGCTCCTGGGTCGACTTCTCGTTCATGGTCGCCCGTCACATGCTCAGGTCCTGGTCCAGCTCCAGATAGGCCAGTGGAGGCATATGGCCATATGGAGGACTATGAGGAGTGTATTATACTATATGGAGGACTGAGGAGTGTATTATACTATATGGAGGACTGAGGAGTGTATTTTAATATATGGAGGACTATAGGGAGTGTATTATACTATATGGAGGACTATGGGGAGTGTATTATACTATATGGAGGACTATGGGGTACATTATATTATATGGAGGACTATGGGGTTTGTACTTTACAATATGGAGGACTGTGGTGCACATTATACTATGTGGAGGACTATGCGGTGTGTTATGCTAAACAAGCAAAATGCTGCCTATTCATCGAGTGATTGGATTGTTTACTCCGGAACAGAAATCATTGTTCTCAGCAGCTCATCGCCAGTGTAAACTGCAGATATGCTGCTGATAACATGATACTGTATAGAGACAGATTGATCTAATAGTGATTGTTCTGTTCCCATCATTCTTTCTGAGTTGGTATAAAGAGGCCGGGAAACAAGCGTCGAACGACTTCAGTATTGTCGATCACACTCGTTTAGCAGCCTGAACACAGCGCATGTAAATACAACAGAAACAGAACAGTTAGCATTTGGAGCCCCATTTTAAACTTTTGCCTAGGGCCCCACTTTACCTAAAACCGGCCCTGCTCAGGAGGCCATGGAGGTTTCTTGAGCGGGACCTAAGTCTCAGTCCACTCGTACACCTCCGATCTGCCACATTTATAGGCAGCCTGGTCATTTTGCCAACAAGTGTGCCCAACGGCAGGGAAATGACCGTGGCTGTAGGAGGAGGCTCACTAGACATGGCAGCGTTTTCCTCCAAATTGACCTTTAGGGCGTGTTAGGGTTGGCGGAATGCACCGAATATATTTATTAGATGGGATTGGTGCGTTCGCAACCCGGGATCCACCGTGCAGGAAAGAACCTGCTGCTAAGTAAATGGTGGCACTATATGGCGGTATGAACCAGCTCTGTCAGCTTCACAGAGCGGCCGAGAAAGCAAAGCTCTGTGCCCTGTTAGACTTTCACAGAGGCACAGGCTAACTACCCAAATGAGAGCAGTCAGTGGTCATGCATGCACACAAAACTCCTCGACGGAGGTGCCAGCATTCTAGGGGCTTACTGTATTTCAGCCAGGTCCCTGAATACACACAAACACAATCTCCTCGCCGGAGGTGCCAGCATTCTAGGGGCTTATTTTAGCCGGGTCCCTGAACACATGCAAACACATGACCACACTGGTGCAAAGCACATAACTTAGGAAGATACTAGCGCATGGCCGTGCGGCCATGTGAGCCTTAAATAGCTGCAGCACGTACAGGACCTTCCTAGAAGGACCAATGAGAGGCTGCCACAGAGCCTGCGCACCTACAGGACCTTCCTAGAAGGACCAATAGATTTGGCTGCAGTACCTGAGCATGTTACCCTTGATCTCCACTGAGAGATCTTACCCTGGGCATGCTCAGTGTGTGCAAAGCAGGACTTAGTCCCAGAAAAGCCTGCTCGCCGCAGATCAGTGCAGGGTACAATAGCAGAGCCTGGAGAGGCAGCAGTAACCCTTTGCACAGTATCGGTCTCAGTGAGACGCTGGGACCGACGTCTCCGCTGAGCAGACTCCACTGCGGCCGATGCAGAATGGGAGACCGCAGCAGACACGGATCGAGATTCCCCCTGTGCAGCAGAGGAAACTCGACTCCTAACAGGGCAACTCTTTCTTTTGGCCCGACCACCAGTTCGGCAGAGGTTTGTGTGGACTCCGGGGCTGAAGGCAATTTTATGTCCTCTGCCTTTGCCCAATGGCACTCAATACCCCTGGTAATGCTCCCCAAGTCAGTTACCGTCCAGGTGGTAAATGGGTCCACATTGCCCTCTTAAATTACACATCAGACAATTCCATTCTCTCTGGTCATGTCTCCAGAGCATCAGGAGATAATTTCATTGCTGGTCATTCCCGAGGGTATCGATGAGGTATTATTAGGGATACCCTGGTTGCGTTATCACTCTCCTGGTCTACTGGGAGCATATTAAGTTGGAGTGGTTCGTGTAAGAGAAGAGGGCTCAAGTTCAGGTTGCCACATCAGAGATCACTGCAGATCTAACTCTTCTCCCAAAACATTATTGGCAGTACGCGGATGTGTTCTCCAAAAGGGCAGCGGAGACGCTTCCACCTCACCGCCCCTATGACTGTCCTATAGATCTCTTGCCAGGTGCTGAGCCTCCCCGGGGACATGTGCAGCGCCCCAGCGTCCTGGTCGTTGCAGTACTGTGGCTCCGCCGCTATGGGGAGCTACGGTGCGTCCGATGGCACTGAAGGAGTTCATCTGATCAGGTGTCACAGACACCAATACATTTCACAGCTGGGCCTCCGGGGGGAGCTAAGGGTGCTATTCATTAGGCCACTCCCCACCATAGTGGGTAAACTGGGGGTCAGGCAGGAAGTTAGATCAGAAAGCTGACTGGGTTGGAACCAGGCAACACCTTGTGGCAGAGGGTGTTGTGGGGGAAGATACAGTAGGGTCTCTGTCAGGGGTGGGATCCTGACAGAGGCTTGGCATTTGGAAAGAACGTAACGGGTCCGCGCCAGCTCCGGGAAGCGGCGGGGCCCAAGAAAGGACTAGAAGCAAGATAGATTGTGCTGAGTGAGAAACGAGATCAAGCAATAGGAGAATACCAGTAGGGGTCGTGCTGTAAGACCGGAGCAACACCCTACTGAGGCGCACTACCGGTGGCCGGAACGCCGAGGGAGTATTATAACATTCAGCTTCAAGCAATACTCTAAACAGCGGCAGGACAGTCAGTCTAAGGCGGGCTGTCTCACACAAATCACCTATGAAGTCTTGGGGGGCACCTTGTGGAGAGGGGCGACTCTAGGGTCCCGGAAGAGCTCCGAGCCTACCCGTCAAACGGGTGCCGTCCCAACCAGAACATCAGGGAGAGACGGAGGATTAGAAGAACATCATTTAATCGAGTTGTGAGGGAACTTAAGAAACAGACACAACGGTTGTGGGGACTTTCCGTAAGCACAGCAGGGAAGGACCGCAACACATAGCGCTAGAAGGAAGGCACTGATTTCCACCTGTGAAGAGAACTCTGGAGGTGCCATTGGACCGGCCGGACTTACGCAGCCTGGTGAACCGTATTCTGGACTGTGGACTCAGAGATCTTCAGTAAAGAGGTAAAGAGACTGCAACCTGGTGTCCTCGTTATTTACTGCACCCCACAACCGCACCACCATTACCATCATCCGTCATCCACACCTATCATTCACTGTGCGCCCCACGGCAGGGTCACGGAACCGGGGCCTAGCCGCCGTGACAACCCCAGAGCAGAGACTTGTAGGCCCGGTACCGGGTATCCTTCGGCCCTGCGGCGGTGGGGGCGCTACAAACTTGGCGTCACGAACAGGATCTACTTAAGCCTGAAGAATCAGGTCATGTGTGCCTTGGAACTGTGATTTATTATGCTTGGACTGTACTTTATTGCAAAGACTGTGGATTGTCACTTGCCGCCAAAAGTTCGCGCCAAAACCGCCACCATTACAGCGCTAAGGAGAGCGCAGGAGAAGAAGAAGGGCGTGGAAGTGGGCGTGAGCAAGCTGAAGAGCGCGAAAGACAATGGCCGCCCAGTCTAAATATCTCGGCCCCTTGAGGACGTGTCCGTCAGCAGCCGAGATCCGCCTCCTGATCCTCAATGGTGGGCAGAGACAGAGAAAACGAAACCGCCCACGAAGGAGAGAGCGGGAAAAGGACCAGGAAGAAGAAGTGAGCGACATGGAGGACGCCATGGCGAGCCGCCCGGAGCCGGAGCGTGGGGTCGGAGCAGAGGACTCCCCCAGCCACCCGGAGGGGCACCGCAACCAGGCCTCCACCGCTGATGCTGAATTCCTGCAGGCCGGAGTGGACGAGCTCAGCGACCGACCCCGGCGGACGCAGCTGAGCACTGAGGCCGGGTGGAAGAAGACCATCATCGGGAGCCTCACCAGACATCTGTCGGCAGCCTCATCTGGCCCGGAGCAGGAAAGAAGTCCCAGCGCTCCGAAGCTGGAAAGCAAGGCCCTGCCGGAAAGCGAGATGCTGCAAGCAGAGATGACAACGTCGCAGCACAAGGCCCCGCAACCAGCGTTCCAGACCCCAGCGGAGACGGAGCAGAACGGCACCGGAGGGACCGCATCTGAAGCAGGTATGAAGGACGACCCTGCCCTGATGACTGACCCCACTCCCGCGACTGCTAGTGCCACAGCTGCTGACTCCGTTCCAGTGACTGATCTTGCAGCAGCCGCTACCCCTGCTGCAGCAAATGTCCATACTCAAGCTGCGCAGACCTCCATCGCTGCGCATGATTTAACAGTACATGCAAGACGGATTAACGGCATTTGTCCAGCACTGGGTGCAACCCTGGACCTCACTCTTCCCAGGCCAAGAAGGGTTAAGTGCCAGGTGCAGCCCTGGAAGCCGTCCAACTAAACCTCGGAAACCTGAAACTGTACATAGTTAACTGTTTGTTTCCCTGCTTTTTGCTACTTTAAACCCGACCTGGGTTATTCTTAAAGGGATCCCTTTGTTTACCCGGGATCCCTTCTTCTGCTTTTGCTTTTGTTTCCTGTTTCCTCATTGTTGAAAAGAACTGCTGAATCATGAACAGTGCATGATACAAACTGCTTGTAAATAGTTTGCACCTTCTTAAAGGGGCTTCTTACTGGTTTTACATACAAGAAGGACTCTTTGCGAAGATACCGCACTGGAACCTTTGCTGAGTATGGACTGGTAGCTTGAGAAGATATGCTACCTCACAGAGACTTGGTCCCCTCTTAAAGGGGATGTTCATTTGCCGCACTTCGATAGTAATATTGCTTAAGACAAGTAGCAATAATGTTGATGAGAGAAAAGTGATGATAATGTTTGTACGAGAAAGTTATATGTGTTCAACTGGTTAATTGTGAAGAAATGTTAATGATGTTATCTGAGAAGAAAAAGGTGAAAGATAGAAGAAGGATGCAGTGGACCCGTAGGGATAGATGTGGTGTCCAGCATGCAAGAAAGAAAGATAATGGGAAGGCTTAATGTTCAGAAGAAAATGCTTGATAATGTTGATAGATAGTTAGGATAGAAGGTAAACCCTGAGTCCTCATAGGAGTCATGTAGAGATGGCTCAGTGCTCTTGAACTGAAAGTAATGTTATGTTCTATACTGTGTATAGTAGTTGAAAAGGCAGAAGGCCCTGGCTGAACGGGGCGGTCCTGTAACAGAAAGGAGAGGCAGTAGGTCTGGTGCCGATAGGACAGGCGGTCCTGCAGATCCAAAGTAGGAGAATGTAAAAGTTAAATTGCCTTATAATGTGATTATAGGAAGGTCTTTAGTGGATGCAGAGTGTATGTCCTTAAAGGCGACGTTAAATTATTGTTCAACAATTTTGTACTTAGTAGAATACCCGGTTGGGTAAGAGAAGCTAATTATAGCATGTTGCTATGATATTTAACCATGTTTGTAACGTTCAAGTGTCCTCACCTCCCATAAAGGGAAGCCTGTTCAAGTATACTTATTGTTATTACACTCAACAAATTGTATGTCTTTTTGCTAACTTGTATTGTTGTTTTCTTCCCAGTCCCGGAGTACTGTGTTTAACCAGGGGGGAGTGCAGCGCCCCAGAGTCCTGGTCGTTGCAGTACTGTGGCTCCGCCGCTATGGGGAGCTACGGTGCGTCCGATGGCACTGAAGGAGTTCATCTGATCTGGTATCACAGACACCAATACATTTCACAGCTGGGCCTCCGGGGGGAGCTAAGGGTGCTATTCATTAGGCCACTCCCCACCATAGTGGGTAAACTGGGGGTCAGGCAGGAAGTTAGATCAGAAAGCTGACTGGGTTGGAACCAGGCAACACCTTGTGGCAGAGGGTGTTGCAGGGGAAGATACAGTAGGGTCTCTGTCAGGGGTGGGATCCTGACAGAGGCTTGGCATTTGGAAAGAACGTAACGGGTCCGCGCCAGCTCCGGGAAGCGGCGGGGCCCAAGAAAGGACTAGAAGCGAGATAGATTGTGCTGAGTGAGAAACGAGATCAAGCAATAGGAGAATACCAGTAGGGGTCGTGCTGTAAGACCGGAGCAACACCCTACTGAGGCGCACTACCGGTGGCCGGAACGCCGAGGGAGTATTATAACATTCAGCTTCAAGCAATACTCTAAACAGCGGCAGGACAGTCAGTCTAAGGCGGGCTGTCTCACACAAATCACCTATGAAGTCTTGGGGGGCACCTTGTGGAGAGGGGCGACTCTAGGGTCCCGGAAGAGCTCCGAGCCTACCCGTCAAACGGGTGCCGTCCCAACCAGAACATCAGGGAGGGACGGAGGATTAGAAGAACATCATTTAATCGAGTTGTGAGGGAACTTAAGAAACAGACACAACGGTTGTGGGGACTTTCCGTAAGCACAGCAGGGAAGGACCGCAACACATAGCGCTAGAAGGAAGGCACCGATTTCCACCTGTGAAGAGAACTCTGGAGGTGCCATTGGACCGGCCGGACTTGCGCAGCCTGGTGAACCGTATTCTGGACTGTGGACTCAGAGATCTTCAGTAAAGAGGTAAAGAGACTGCAACCTGGTGTCCTCGTTATTTACTGCACCCCACAACCGCACCACCATTACCATCATCCGTCATCCACACCTATCATTCACTGTGCGCCCCACGGCAGGGTCACGGAACCGGGGCCTAGCCGCCGTGACAACCCCAGAGCAGAGACTTGTAGGCCCGGTACCGGGTACCCTTCGGCCCTGCGGCGGTGGGGGCGCTACACATGTTTGTCCACTATCCCTCCCGGAAACTAAGGTAATGTCCCAATATATTAAGGAGAATATGGCTAGAGGGTTTATCAGGAAGTCGGTGTCTCCCGCCGGGGCCAGGTTCTTCTTTGTTCAGAAGAAGAACGGAGAACTACGTCTGTGTATAGATTACAGGCAGGGGTGGGATTCAAATTTTTAACAACAGGTCCTCTAAGTCGCGGCGGCCGGAATTTTGGCCACGCCCATTTTCAATAACCCCGCTCATACTAATAAGCCACGCCCAGTGGCACGATTCATATTTTTGGAAGCAGTTTGTCTCCCTTAATGACAAGAATACGTTGTGACATACGGTATTAAAGTCATTCAAAGAAACAAACGACTAAAGCAAATGTACTGCACAGGACAATTGTCCGTGTACAAGGTGCTTTAGCTGATCAGTCCACAACATCCTTAGTTAAATTACTAAAGTAGAAGTATGAAACAGTAAACTATGTAGTACTCACTTGAAAGCAAAAACAGTATTCAAGGATTCTAACCAAAGAAAAGTTTAATACTGTAATATAATATAAAAAAGTTTAATTTTCTTTTATAAAAGTATTTAAAAGTTTTATAATAAACAGTATACAATATAAACCTTACAACAAGGTAAATCGAACTTTACAGCCCACGGATCGCAATATTAACAATATTAACAAAAACAATGCCCTCTAAAGGGAACCTGCCACTCACTATAAGTCCTCTAATCTAGGTTATAGTACTCAATGGAGAATCCAGGGAGGTATCCCTTTGACTCAACTGAAGTGCTATCAGAATTACAGCAATGACCATATAGCTGTTGAATGATCATCATGCTGAATTTTGGGGGCTTTTCGCACTCTCTGGTCTGTGGCAGTATGGTGTTTCTTCCGTAACCAGGATTTGACATATTTAAGCGGCTCCCAATCCGTCACAGGTTTCCCAAGTATCTTCACAGTCATCAGATGCGATATATTAGATACAGTGAGTGCGCTTCTCTCATGTGTAGCTATATTGTTCATAATACTGAACCCTCTTTCTGCCTCTGCACTACTAACAGCGATGACTCGAACTATTTTTTTGGCCTGCTGAATGGAAGGCGGCATAGACCGATTTGAAAGATATCGGTTATCAACAAAGTCACGGAAATCGTTTATTGGAATCTGATATTTGACTAGCTGACTTAATTGTTCCAATTTGTGTTCCCCTTCTCGCCACGGTGACAATGTAACATCAGCTGTCCACGATTCAGGCTCAAGCAAAGAGAATAGGGACAGTAAATGTTTGTAGTGGTCCGCATTGTGTTCACGTGTGTCACTGTCCATTAGTCGACTATTTGCAGTGGAAAACAAGCGGCTTTGCATATTGTCTATGACACACTGAATTAAGAGCGCTCTTGGAAGGGCAGTATTTTTCTCACTGGATTCAAAAGGAATACTTTTAAATGGCTCGGTTTGGATAATAGTACCAGCCTGTACCTCATACTTTCCGGGACAATCTTTTAAGTTTTGAAGTGCCCTAATGCACCTGCAGAGAAGTCGGTCAGCTTTCACTACAGATGCCTCCCTTTCTTGTAAAGCAAGTGATAAAAGTGCTAGTTCATCTAGAATATCAATCATTAAAGTTAGGTCTTTTAAAAAAGAAATGTTAGCCATCTTTTTTGCCATTCCGATGAGAGACTTAGAGCTGGAAAAATGCTGGTACAAAGCTGGATATGCTCTCCACACTGCTTTGGCAGCACGGACACTACATGCCACCCACCGAGGTCCTAGAATTCGACCTATCTTAATAATCTCCAATTCTAAATCTGCTGCAATATTGTGGAGCTGAGAATATTGTTTGTTAGAAACATGGTAGATGCTGTAGATTTTTTCCAGAAACATTTTAAAGTGATTAACTTGAGAAACTGTTTTAACAGCATCATCAAGTGCAAGCTGTATTCTGTGGCTTAAGCAGTGCCATATGACTACATTTGGGAATGCTTTTTGAATTTTGGAAGCCACACCAGACTTACTCCCCAACATGGCACTAGCCCCATCAGAGCAAAATCCAATTAAATTTTCTTGCATATACTGCTGGTCAAAGCCATTCTCCTTCAAGCAGGCAAACAGGGCATTGGTTATTGAGTCAGCACTAGTACATTCAAGCTCCTTTAAATCTACAAAGATGTTAACAGGCTCTGGAGCATCGGGAAGCTCACAACGGATGTAGATCACAAGCACACTTTTCTGTGACACAGTTGACGATTCATCAGTTACAATGGAAAATTTAGACCTGAAACTAATTATTTTCGAAAACAAAGACTTCCTCATTTCGGAGGATATATGCTGGATTATTGTTATAGCAGTCTTCCTAGAATGAAGGCCTACTCCAAGGTCCACACCAATGGTTTGCAACAGTTCAATGTGCCCTTGTATGTCAGACATAGGCCGATTATGCAGCGCTAGGCTATAAACAAGATGAAAAACATTTACAATGGAAGCCAATGCCTTCTCATGGACCCGGTCAAGTGCCTTTACTAGTGCATCATTTTTAGCGGCATTAACTATTTCCTCTGCTTTATTATGAGCTTTGGACATTGCATGTTCTCTAATTTTTTTGCGAAAAGAGGATTGCTGGTTTTTTTTCAGGGTTCCACATGGCTTCACTGAAAAAGTCTTCCACTCCTCAGAAAGATGACATGATTTGGCCCTTTCAGCTCCTAATGAGCTTCCAACTTTACTGCACACAGTACACCCCAGTTTTCCATCCTTTAGTTTGACCCATGGATGCAAGTTTGTGAAGTAGTCAATTTGTTTTTGTGACCAACATGGAACACTAAGCGGCTGGGTCTCTAATGAAGCATCAGAAACTGAACTCTGACCATCCACGATGCTGCTATCATGTATAGCTGAAGCAGTGTCATCATCAGAATGATCACATAGAACGTCAGCAACACCATGTACATCACTGCTAATCTCACTTATGACATCCGATTCAGCTACTACATTTCCCATGTTCCTTCTAACATTATCATCTTGTACATCACTGTCCAGTTCATGTAA
The DNA here is from genome assembly GCF_051348905.1 of Ranitomeya variabilis. Lineage (NCBI taxonomy): Eukaryota > Metazoa > Chordata > Amphibia > Anura > Dendrobatidae > Ranitomeya > Ranitomeya variabilis. Next base: position 646,229,792 of record NC_135232.1, on the reverse strand, counting down.
AGCGTTGGCACCACATGAATCAGTGTTCTGGCCAATGTTAACATTGGTACCATGAACAATATTGCCACAAGTTTCAGATGCTTTATTGGCATTTGAAGTACTAGCACCAATGTTCACTTCCTCAATTCTTCCCTTCTTGTTTCCAGTGTGGAAAAAAAGACAAAAGTGTAGATTGTCTCTTCATTTTGTGTGTAAATGATTCAAAAGGTTTGGTCAAACCTTGAGGCGTCTTCTATAAAGTCAATGTGGCGTCCACTGTGTTTGGAGCCAGTAGCTTTACAGTTGGTCACTAAAAATAAACAACATTCTGGGATGTATCAAGACAACTATTGAATCTAGATCAGGGGAGGTGATTATCCCGCTATGCTTTGCCCTGGTCAGACCTCACCTGTATACTGTGTACAGTTCTGGGAGCCTCAATTTAAGAAATACATCAATATACTGGAGCAAGTCCAGAGAAGAGCAACCAAGATGGTAGCAGTGCCCCCTAATAGCCACCACACTGCCCCCAATAGTAATAGTGCCCCCCTAATAGCCACCATAGTGCCCCTTAATAGTCACAACAGTGCCCTCAATAGTCACAGCGCCCCCTAATAGCCACAACAGTGCCCCAAGTCACAGTGCCCCCTAATAGCCACGGCAGTGCCCCCAATAGTCATAGCGCGCCCCCAATAGCCACACTGCCCCATGCAAAAAAAAAAAATGTTTGAACTCCCATACTTACAAACGGCGCTCTCTGCAGTCTTCTCCTCTCTCTCTGCAGTCTTCTCCTCTCTCGCTGCAGTCTTCTCACTCCCTGTAGACAGTATTCTCGCTCCCAGCCGCAGCCTACGAGGTGCCGGAGAAAGCTCCCTGCACGGAACGACGTGTACAGTGACGTCGTCACGTCGTCCCGTGTAGGAGGCTCGTCCCGGGATCGCAAGCTGATAGGCTGCTGCTGGACGGAGGAACCCGGCGGTGAGGTGAGTGAACTTTTTTTTCTTTTCTTATCTTCTGCCGCGATCGGGTCACACAGCCTGGAGGACCCCTTCTTCCACGATCGGGTCCCGCTCCTCCCAGGGTGAACAATCCCCACCATCAGCACAGCAACCCGTCCGGGGGCGGTCCGGAGGCGGTCCGGGGGCGTGGTAACCATTTTCAATTACCGGAACGCTGGCAGATAGAAATTTTAGTAAAACGGCTGCCCCGTACCGGGTCGTACCGGCTGAATCCCACCACTGATTACAGGGGTCTGAATGACATTACTATCAAGAATAAATACCCTCTACCACTCATCTCAGAGCTTTTTGATAGGCTACAAGGGGTGAGGGTATTTACTAAGTTAGATCTGTGTGGTGCATATAATTTGATACGAATTCATGAGGGAGATGAGTGGAAGACCGCGTTTAACACACGGGACGGTCACTACAAGTATCTGGTGATGCCGTTCGGCCTGTGTAACACTCCTGCCATCTTCCAAGGCTTTGTTAATGACATCTTTCTGGAGATGTTATCCACCTCTGTAGTCGTCTATCTGGATGACATACTTATTTACTCCCCAGATATCGACTCCCATCGAAAGGATGTCTGTAGAGTCTTTGAGCTCCTGAGTGCCAATTCCCTGCTTGCTAAGTTATAGAAGTGTGTGTTTGAGCAGGGGTCTTTGCCTTTCCTTGGCTATATCATCTCGGCCAAGGGATTGGCTATGGATCCTGCCAAACTGGAGTCTGTAATGAACTGTCAGGAGCCCCACTCTCTTAAAGCGGTGCAGCGCTTCATGGGGTTCATTAATTACTATCGCCAGTTCATCCCGCACTTCTCTATTCTAGTAGTTCCTCTGGTAGCCCTCACCCAAAAGGATCTAACCCCAAGTCATGGTCAGAGGAGGTCTCCAGGGCCTTTATCTCTGTAAAGTCCCATTTCGCTAGGGCTCCCGTGTTACACCATCGTGATGAGAATAAATCTTTAATTTTGGAGGTGGATGCCTCTTCCATTGGTGCTGGAGTAGTCCTGTACCAGAAGGATGCTCAAGGTCGAAAACATCCGTGTTTTTTCTTTTCCAAGACTTTCACACCGGTGGAGCGGAACTATTCCATCGGGGATAGGGAGTTGCTAGCCATGAAACTGGTTTTATCGGAGTGGAGACACCTCTTAGAAGGGGCATGTTTCCCGTTCCAAGTCTTCACCGACCACAAAAAATCTGCTGTACTTGTAGACTGCCCAGAGGTTGAATTCTTGCCAGGCCAGATGGTCCTTATTCTTCTCCCTATTTAATTTCACCCTTCGTTTTCTGTCCGGGGAGAAGAATGTTCACGCCGATGCTCTATCCCATTCTGTTGTCTCTTCTGAGGAGGAGGACGAGCCTCGGCTTATTGTCCCATCTGAGAGTCTGCGAATGGTAGCCCCGGTTTTGCTTGAGTCAGAGCCTCTGGGCAAGACTCTGGTTCCTCCGAATCTGCGGCTGGAGGTTCTCTCTTGGGCTCATTCGTCTAGGTTGGGTGGACGTTTGAGCTATTGGCGAGGTCATATTGGTGGCCGCAAATGGCGCGCGACATTAGTGACTATGTCCAGGCATGCGTCTCCTGCGCAAAGAATCGGCCATCCCGGCAGAGGCTCTCGGGCTTGTTACACCCCTTGCCGGTGGCATATAGGCCCTGGGAGATGGTCGGGATGTACTTCATTGTGGGTTTGCCCAAGTCCTGCAATAACACTGTAATTTGGGTAGTAACCGACTATTTCTCAAAGATGGTACATCTTGTCCCTCTTCCGGCACGGGTTCTGGCTACTCTTTTTGTGAAGCATGTTTTCTGTCTTCACGGGATGCCTGACAAGATAGTCAGTGACTGGGGTCCCCAGTTTGCTTCTCGGTTCTGGAGAGAGCTCTGTTGGTTGCTCAGTATAGAGCTAAATCTCTCTTCTGCATACCATCCCAAGACAAACGGATTGGTTGAGAGGGCTAATCAGACTCTGATCACATACCTACGGCATTTTGTCTCTGCCAGACATAATGGCTGGGCATCTCTACTGCCATGGGCAGAGTTTGCACTTAATAATGCCGTCGCTGACTCTACAAGTCTGACTCCGTTCCTCCTCAATTATGATCAGCATCCACGTGTTCCCAAGCCCATGCCCATCTCATCAGTTTGCTCCCCATTATCTAGGTCCTTTTAAAGTCCTGGAACAGGTTAATCCAGTGGTGTATCACCTGTCCCTTCCGTAGTGCCTGAATATCACCGACACCTTTCACGTGTCCCTCTTGATACCCGTTGACATGTCCCAGTTTTCTAGGCATCTGCCTGGATGTCGGGTACGTCCTCGGACAACTTTGAGGTGAACGCGATTATCAGTTCCAAGGTGGTACGCGGCAAAAAAATGTATTTAGTGTACTGGAAGGATCATGAGCCAGAGGATAGGACCTGGGAGCCGGTAGAGCACATTCGTGCGCCCCAGCTTATTGCGGCCTTCGAGCGTGGCGAGGCTCACAGGTAGGGGGGCACTAGGAGGTGGGGAAATGTTAGGCGCAGGGATTCTTCCTCTGCACAGGATGGATCTCAAGCCTTGTCTTCTCCTGCGGTCTCCCATTCAGTTTTGACCGCAGTGAATGCTGCTGAGCAAAGACGTTGGGTCGACTTCTCGTTGGTGGTCACTCGTCACATGCTCAGGTCCTGGTCCGGCTCCAGATTGGCCAGTGAGCAAGGTCCTGTCAGAAACTATAAAAGGATCTTTGGCATGCCCGTTGGTGCACTAAGATCATTTGTGTTATGTGTGTGGAACTCTACGGTGGTGTGAACTAGTTTTGCATGTGCTCAGGGCAGGCTTATCGCCTATTAGAATTCCAGCACCTCTGGAGAGGAGTTTGTGTGTATGAACTCACTGTGTCTGAGTCCACCACCTGTTCCCTTGCCCCAGTGGGGCTTGTGTACACCTGTGATGCTAAAAGGGTATGCGATTAGCGCCAAATTCACTCTGCGGCTCTGTGCCGATAAACACAGTCCCGTTGCAGAGTTCCTTTCCATCGCTGTGCGATTGGCCCAACCATGTGCTTCTCCACTGAGTGACACTAACTCAGTGCGAGTCATTTATGTTCGCCGCAAGTATCACCATTGTCCAGGAGCTACAATTTGCCATCTCTGCACTGTGGATCATGGATGGCGAACGCACTTTACTATTATATTTTATTTAGTGCGTTCCGTCAACCCTTACAACGTGTTTGTACCAAAACAACATTGCCTGTGTGAACTCTAAATAAGGCCTAATGCCTACCAGAAAGAGAAAATCCCTACAGCGGATACTAAGACACTACTGTATAGAGAGCAATTTTCCTTTCTGTAAGTTATTATTAAAGATGTCTGTTACAAGTGATTGCTGATCAATATTTTGTGATGTTTACTACATGACATCCATTATTCTTGGAGAGCTAAAAATCTATGAGGTATTTTATGTTTGCAGCACTAGATGGCAGTATAAGCTAAGAGAAATTGTCATTGACCACTTCTATTGCGATTGTTCAAAGACACAAACTAAGGTAGTAGTTTACAGCACAAAATACCTGACACCATGTTATGCCCATTTTTGCTTTCAAACCAGCCTATATACACAGACACACATACAGTGGGGAAAAAATTTAGTCAGCCACCAATTGTGCAGGTTCTCCCACTTAAAAAGATGAGTGAGGCCTTCAATTGACAACATAGGTAGACCACAACTATGAGAGTCAAAATGAGAAAACAAATCAATAAATTCACCTTGTCTGATTTGGCAAGATTTATTTTGCAAATTATGGTGCAAAAATAAGTATTTGGTTACCTAAAAACATGCAAGATTTCTGGCTCTCGCAGACCTGTAACTTCTTCTTTGAGAGGCTCCTCTGTCTTCCACTCATTACCTGTAGTAATGGCACCTGTTTGAACTTGTTATCAGTATAAAAGACACCTGTCCACAACCTCAAACAGTCACACTTCAAACTCCACTATGGTGAAGACCAAAGAGCTGTCGAAGGGCACTAGAAACAAAATTGTAGTAGTGCACCAGGCTGGGAAGACTGAGGCTATGTGCACACGTAGGAAGGGTCCTCTGCGGGTTCTCCCGCAGCAGATTTGATAAATCTGCAGGGCAAAACCGCTGCGGTTATCCCTGCAGATTTATCGAGGTTTGTCTTGCTGTTTCCGCTGCGGGTTTACTCCTGCACTGATGCTGCAAAGATCTAATGTTAAAAATAATAAAAAATGGTTATACTCACCCTCCGATGTCCCGATCTCCTCGGCGCTGCACACGGCGTTCCGGTTGCAAAGATGCTATGCGAGAAGGACCTTCATGATGTCACGGTCATGTGACCGCGATGTCATCGCAGGTGCTGCTCGCATAGCAACCCTGCGACCGGACGGCCGCGTGCAGCGCTGAGAGGCGGGAGGACTTCAAGGGCCACCAGAAGGTGAGTATATCATTATTTTTTACTAGATGTTGGCCCGATTCTAACGCATCGGGTATTCTAGAATATGTATGTAGTTTATTTATGAAGATTTTAGAATAATACATTGAATACACAGGATTTGGCCGGCCGTGACCAATTAGCTGGACTGCGCCTGTCCAGCTAATTGTTCGCGGCCGGCCATGTAGTATATAACAGCCCAAGTAGTAAATAGCACAGCCATGTAGTATATTGCACAGCCACGTAGTATATTGCACAGCGATGTAGTATATAGCACAGCCCACGGAGTATATAGCACAGCCACATAGTATATAACACAGCCCACGGAGTATATAGCACAGCCACGTAGTATATAGCACAGCACACGGAGTGTATAACAGCCCACATAGCATATAACACAGCCACGTAGTTTATAACAGCCCACGTAGCATATAACACAGCTCACATAGTATATAACAGCCCATGCACGCAGTATATAACGCCGCCCACGTAGTGTATAACACAGGCCACGTAGTGTATAACACAGGCCACGTAGTGTATTGCACAGCCCACGTAGTATATAGCACAGCCCACGCAGTACAGTATATTGCACAGCCCACATAGTACATTGCACAGCCCACGTAGTACATTGCACAGCCCACGTAGTATATTGCACAGCCCACGTAGTACATTGCACAGCCCACGTAGTACATTGCACAGCCCACGTAGTACATTGCACAGCCCACGTAGTACATTGCACAGCCCACGTAGTACATTGCACAGCCCACGTAGTATATAGCACAGCCCACGTAGTATATTGCACAGCCCACATAGTATATTGCACAGCCCACGTAGTATATTGCACAGCCCATGCAGTACATTGCACAGCCCACGTAGTACATTGCACAGCCCACGTAGTACATTGCACAGTCCACGCAGTACATTGCACAGCCCATGTAGTACATTGCACAGCCCACGTAGTACATTGCACAGCCTACGTATTATATTGCACAGCCCACGTATTATATTGCACAGCCCACGTATTATATTGCACAGCCCACGTAGTATATAGCACAGCCCACGTAGTATATTGCACAGCCCACGTAGTATATTGCACAGCCCACGTAGTATATTGCACAGCCCATGTAGTATATTGCACAGCCCACGTATTATATTGCACAGCCCACGTATTATATTGCACAGCCCACGTATTATATTGCACAGCCCACGTAGTATATTGCACAGCCCACGTAGTATATTGCACAGCCCATGTAGTATATAGCACAGCCCACATTGCACAGCCCACATATTATATTGCACAGCCCACGTAGTATATTGCACAGCCCACGTATTATATTGCACAGCCCACGTAGTATATTGCACAGCCCACGTATTATATTGCACAGCCCACGTATTATATTGCAGAGCCCATGTAGTATATTGAACAGCCCACGCAGTATATAGCAATGTGGGCATCATATCCCTGTTAAAAAAAAGAATTAAAATAAAAAATAGTATCCAGGTGAAGCGGTTACCGACGCTCCTCGCGTGCTCCGGTCCCAAGAGTGCATTGCGGTCTCGCGAGATGATGACATAGCGGTCTCGCGAGACCGCTACGTCATCATCTCGCGAGACCGCAATGCATGGAGCGGTTACCGGAGCGTCGCGAGGAGCAGGAAAGGCCGGTTCTGCATCCAAGGGGCCGACGGACGGTGAGTATATAACTATTTTTTATTTTTTTTATTGCATGCTTGCATATTTGCATATTTGCATTTTTTATTGCATGCATAGGCAGCATCAATAGTAAAAAGTTGGTCACACAGGGTTAATAGCAGCGGTAACGGAGTGCGTTACACCGCGGCATAATGCGGTCCGTTAACGCTGCCATTAACCCTGTGTGAGCGCTGAGTGGAGGGGATTATGGAGCGGGCACTGACTGCGGGGAGGAAGGAGCGGCCAATTGCCGCCAGACTGTGCCCGTCGCTGATTGGTCGTGGCCGTTTTGCCGCGACCAATCAGCGACTTGGATTTCAATGACAGACAGAGGCCGTGACCAATGAATATCCGTGACAGACAGAAGGACAGACAGAAAGACGGAAGTGACCCTTAGACAATTATATAGTAGATTTTAATTCTTTTTTTTTCACAAATATGGTTCCCAGGGCCTGGAGGAGAGTCTCCTCTCCTCCACCCCGGGTACCATCCGCACATGATCCGCTTACTTCCCGCATGGTGGGCATCAGGGCCGGACTGGCCATCGGGCAGTTCTGGCAAATGCCAGAACGGCCGGTCCCTGTAGTGGGCCGCTCGATCTTTTGCCCCCCTTCAGGCTGTCAGCTCCTGCAGTCAGAAGCGATCGAGCTGCCCTGCTCTATTAAAATCACTGCCGCCACACTGGATGAAGTTTGCGGCTGCCCTCTGATGTCCTGATCACCAGCTACAGTGAGGTAATGCAGGCACGTCAGGCAGGGGGAGGGGGGCGCGCTTTTCTCTTCTGTGCAGCTCCGACTCTGCCACTTGCATTTACTGCTGTTTTGTTGTGAATTTGGTTTTTGGGCTCCCCCGGTGGTCACTGGTGGTACTGGACTTGTGTGCTTCACTTTCTCTGTTCACCTGTTTCCATCAGGATATGGTAGTATCCTATTTAGCCTTGCTGCTCAGTTATTCTAGTGCCGGCCATCAATGTAACCAGAGCCTTTCTGTTGCATGTTCCTGCTTCTAGACTACTATCAGCTAAGTTGGACTCTTAGTCCTAAGTTTGTTTTCATTTTTGTTCCAGTTCACAGTTATGTTATGTTTCTGTAGCTGGAAGCTCTTGTGGGCCGAAATTACCACTCCGGTGTCATGAGTTGACACATGAGTCTTAAAGTAATTTCTGGATGGTATTTTAATAGGGTTTTCAGCTGACCGTGAAGTTCCCTATTGTATCTTCTTACTATCTAGTAAGCGGACCTCGCTTTGCTGAACCTACCTTCATACTGCGTATGTCTTTTCCTCTGAACTCACCGTCAATATATGTGGGGGGCTTCTGTCTCCTTTTTGGGGGAATTTCCCTAGAGGTAAGCCAGGTCTGTCTTTTCCTCTATTAGGGTTAGTTAGTCCTCTGGCTGGCGCTAGGCGTCTAGGGATAAAACGTAGTTACGTCACCCGGCCACTGTTAGTTGTGTGGTAGGTTTAGCTCACGGTCAGCTCGAGATTCCATCACCCAAGAGCTAGTCTGTTATTTAAGTTCTCTGACGTTCCCTTGCCATTGGGAACCATGACACTGTTTGTTATCAGGACATCAGACCGCCCACTTCCTCCTGTCCAGCGCGGTGGCAGGGACAGAAAAGATTTAGGCGCTGCTGATAAACCAGTGTCCTGAGCAGAAGAACAGAAAGCCCCGGAGTTTTACCTAGGAGAAAAGAAGCTGTGGAAAGGCAAGCATTAAGGGTACGTGTCCACGTTGAGGAAACGCTGCGCGTTTGACCCTGCGTGGGGCCGCAGCGTCAAACACGCAGTGTCCAGATGTTACAGCACAGTGGAGGGGATTTTATGAAATCCCGTCTCCACTATGCATGGTAACACGTGTAGAGCCCCCACTGCCGCAGGGCCGAGGGGTACCCGGTACCGGGCCTCTGAGTCTCTGCTCTGGGGTTGTCACGGTGGCTAGACCCGGTCCGTGACCCTGCTGAGGGGCGTACAGTGATAGATGTAGATAGTGGTGGTAGTGGTGATGCTGTAGTGGTGCGGTGCAGTAAATAACGAGGACACCAGGTTGCAGTCTCTTTACCTCTTTACTGAAGATCTCTGGGTCCTCAGTCTGGAATCCGGATAACCAGGCTGCGCAAGTCCGGCCGGTCCAATGGCACCTCCAGAGTCCTCTTAACAGGTGGAAATCTGCGCCTTCCTGCTAGCGCTATGTGTTGTGGTCCTTCCCTGCTGTGCTTACGGAAAGTCCCCACAACTGTTGTGTCCGTTTCTTAAGTTCCCTCACAACTCGATTAGATGATGTTCTGCTAACCCTCCGTCCCTCCCTGATGTTACGGTTAGGACGGCACCCGTATGACGGGTAGGCTCGGAGCTCTTCCGGGACCCTAGAGTCGCCCCTCTCCACAAGTTGCCCCCCAAGACTGCATAGGTGATTTAGGTGAGACAGCCCGCCTTAGACTGACTGTCCTGCCGTTGGTTTAGAGTATTGCTTGAAGCTGAATATTATAATACTCCCTCGGCGTTCCGGCCGCCGGTTGTGCGCCTCAGTAGGATGTTGCCTCGGTCTTACAGCACGACTCCCACTGGTATTCTCCTTGTTGCTTTCATCTCGTTTCTCACTCAGCACAATCTATCTCGCTTCCAGTCCTTCCTTGGGTACCGCCGCTATACTGAGCAGGCACGGTCCCGTTACGTTCGCTCAAGTTGCCAAGCCTCTGTCAGGATCCCACCCCTGACAGGGACCCTACCGAATCTTCTCCCACAACACCCTCTGCCACAAGGTGTTGCCTGGTTCCAACCCAGTCAGCTTTCTGTCTAACTTCCTGCCTGACCCCCAGTTTACCCACAATGGTGGGGAGTGGCCTAATGAATAGAACCCTTAGCTCCCCCTGGTGGCCCGGCTGTGAAATATATTGGTGTCTGTGATACCTGGTCAGATGAACTCCTTCAGTGCCATCGGACGTACCATAGCTCCCCTTACTGCAACGACCAGGACTCTGGGGCGCTGCACTCCCCCCCGGTTAAATCCAGTACTCCTGGACTGGGAAGAAAACAACAATACAGGTTAGCAAAAAGACATACAATTTTGTTGAGTGCAATAACAATAAGCATACTTGAACAGAGCTTCCCTTTATAGGAGGTGAGGACACTTGAATGTTACAAACATGGTTAAATATCATAGCAACATGCTATAAGTAACTTTTCTTACCCAACCGGGTATTCTACTTAGTACAAAGGTTCGAACAATAATTTAACATTGCCTTTAAGAACGTACACTCTGAATCCACTAAAGACCTTCTTATAATCACATTATAAGGCAATTTTAACTTTTCATTCTCCTTCTTTAAATCTGCAGGACCGCCTGTCCTAACGGCACCAGACCTTCTGCCTCTCCTTTCTGTTACAGGACCGCCCCATTCAGCCCGGGCCTACTGCCTTTTCAACTACTATACACAGTATAGAACATAACATTACTTTCAGTTTTGGATCAATGAGCCATCTCTATAGGGCTCCTAAGAGGACTCACTAACTAACCCCGTACGGGTTCACTGTCTGTCCTCATGTTACTATCAACATTATTAAACATTTTTCACAATTAACTTGTTAAATACACATAACTTCTTCATATAAACATCATCATCATTTCCTTCTGTTAAGACATTATTACTATCTGTCTTAAAGCAATATCACCCTTTAAGTGCAACAGGTGAACGTCCTCTTTAAAAGGTGACCAAGTCTCCATGAGGTAGCATATCTTCTCAAGCTACCAGTCCGTACTCAGCAAAGGCTCCGGTGCGGTATCTTCGCAAAGAGTCTCTTGTTAAGTAAAACCAGTAGGGAGCACCTTTAAGAAGGTGCAAACTATTTACAAAAAGTTTGTATCATGCACTGTTCATGATTGCGGCAGTTCTGGAAACTTGTGCAAAACTTGGAAAAAGCAAACAAAACAATAGGGATCCCGGGTCAACAAAGGGATCCCTTTAAGAGTTAACCCTGGACGGGTTTAGCAGCAAAAATCAGGAATACAAACAGTTAACTATTTACATTCTCATGGTATCGAGGTTTATTCTCCTAGTAAATCACAAGACATCAGTCGGAAGTGGACACTTTCCGACTGTGCAGGCTTCAATCCTTGATCAACGGCTGATGCCACACCAGTGTCGCTGGTGAATTTCCCGGGTGCAGTCAGACCACCTGATGCCTGAACCTGAAGGCGGACTCTAGCCGCCAGCTCAGTCGCTGCAATGAGACGTACGGTGGCAATATTGGTAAGATCTGTCACGTCTGGTTCCATCATGGTTGAAGTAACAGATGACACTCTCCCAAGTTCACAGCGGCGAACGTTCCGGGCATACCACCCGTATGCATTCCGATGACGGGTGTAAGTCACCTGATCCCCCTTTTGCAATGGATCACCATCTCGGCTGCAGCAGGGAGTCTTCACGTTGCAACTAGCAACGAAGACGTCAGTTGGTAGCCCCGGTTCCTGTATGGAGCCCCATCCCCTCTTCGGGTGGAAGGCCAATACAGTTCCCCGCTTTACCACGTCCTGATTACCACATGCACGAGGTGATTGTTGTACCCTCGGTGGGTCAGTCAGCTCTGCCTCTTTTTGTCTTTTCCAATGTAGGATCAAGCACTGTTTGTATTGTTCCCAGGTAAGCACAGCAAGGGTGAACCCTTCCTCCCGAGCTCCATCTGGCCCAATCCGGGGGGTGTCCCACTGGAGAATCACCCCGTCTGGGCCCACGTCTATGGGTTCTCCCATCCTGGTCGGCAGCGGTGGTACCAGCTTCCCCATTGCGTCGGGGGGTAACACCACTAGCTCTGCCGAGAGGAGACGGCTTTTACTGGGGTGAGGGCCGGGAGCGGGAGCGAGCGGGGGAGCAGGGGCGTCTTCCATACCTGCGCCCGATGTGATTCCACCGATGTCGATCCGGTCCGTCGACGAGGACACTGGAATCGGCTGCAGCCCAGACCGCGGCTCTTCCTCTGCGGCCTCCGGATGCGACTCCGCTCCCCATGGCTCCTCCTCGGCTGGCTCCGATGTCGGGATAGGTGGGTTCAGCTCCCCTGTCGCCGGCTCCGAGGAGTTCAGATTCTCCCGCTGCGGTGGTTGAGGGTAAGTCGGGATTGCTCCTTCCTCTTTCAGGCACTTGCTGTTCATCATCGCTGTCTGATAGTCGGTGGCAATGCATGCACCTGGCTCCGCCATTTCTCTGGGGTCGAGCTTCTCCGTCACCCGCTTCCCGCCGTTGCAAATCAAGGGGTGGTCCCCTGCTTTGAGGCAGGTCTTCGCTTTGCAGCAAGAGGCGCAGCGGGCGGTCGCCGCTTCTGGCGCCACTTTGGTAGTCTCCTCCCATGGCACGCCCTCCTTCTTCTTTGGTGTAGCAATGGCGGCGGTTTTTGGCGGGAACTTCTGGCGGCAAACGGCAATACACAATCCTCTCAATAAAGCACAGTCCAAGCACAATTAATCACTGTTCCAAGGCACACATGACCTGATTCTTCAGGCTTAAGTAGATCCTGTTCGTGACGCCAAGTTGTAGCGCCCCCACTGCCGCAGGGCCGAGGGGTACCCGGTACCGGGCCTCTGAGTCTCTGCTCTGGGGTTGTCATGGTGGCTAGACCCGATCCGTGACCCTGCTGAGGGGCGTACAGTGATAGATGTAGATAGTGGTGGTAGTGGTGATGCTGTAGTGGTGCGGTGCAGTAAATAACGAGGACACCAGGTTGCAGTCTCTTTACCTCTTTACTGAAGATCTCTGGGTCCTCAGTCTGGAATCCGGATAACCAGGCTGCGCAAGTCCGGCCGGTCCAATGGCACCTCCAGAGTCCTCTTAACAGGTGGAAATCTGCGCCTTCCTGCTAGCGCTATGTGTTGTGGTCCTTCCCTGCTGTGCTTACGGAAAGTCCCCACAACTGTTGTGTCCGTTTCTTAAGTTCCCTCACAACTCGATTAGATGATGTTTTGCTAATCCTCCGTCCCTCCCTGATGTTACGGTTAGGACGGCACCCGTATGACGGGTAGGCTCGGAGCTCTTCCGGGACCCTAGAGTCGCCCCTCTCCACAAGTTGCCCCCCAAGACTGCATAGGTGATTTAGGTGAGACAGCCCGCCTTAGACTGACTGTCCTGCCATTGGTTTAGAGTATTGCTTGAAGCTGAATATTGTAATACTCCCTCGGCGTTCCGGCCGCCGGTTGTGTGCCTCAGTAGGATGTTGCCTCGGTCTTACAGCACGACTCCCACTGGTATTCTCCTTGTTGCTTTGATCTCGTTTCTCACTCAGCACAATCTATCTCGCTTCCAGTCCCTCCTTGGGTACCGCCGCTATACTGAGCAGGCACGGTCCCGTTACGTTCGCTCAAGTTGCCAAGCCTCTGTCAGGATCCCACCCCTGACAGGGACCCTACCGAATCTTCTCCCACAACACCCTCTGCCACAAGGTGTTGCCTGGTTCCAACCCAGTCAGCTTTCTGTCTAACTTCCTGCCTGACCCCCAGTTTACCCACAATGGTGGGGAGTGGCCTAATGAATAGAACCCTTAGCTCCCCCTGGTGGCCCGGCTGTGAAATGTATTGGTGTCTGTGATACCTGGTCAGATGAACTCCTTCAGTGCCATCGGACGTACCATAGCTCCCCTTAGTGGCGAAGCCACAGTACTGCAACGACCAGGACTCTGGGGCGCTGCACTCGCACCCGGCGGCCCCATTCCAGACATGCTGCCCGTCTTTTTAGATCGCAGCATGTCGGTTTACCTTGCGGTGACGCTGTGCCGCCGCAAGCTAAAACACAGGGCCCTATGTGTGGGGTGCGATGATGCCGGATGTGTGCAATGTATACATCCGGCATCCTCGCGTCCCAGAAGGGGGTGGGGCTTAGGGCGGAACGGGTTTGCCGCTCCGACGATACCGCCGGCCATCCTGATCGTGGACACATACACCTTCAGGATGGCCGGCAGTTTGGACGGAGCTGCAAACCCGCTCTGCCCAAAGCCCCGCCCCCTTCTGTGAAGCGAGGATGCCGGATGTATACATTGCACACATCCGGCATCATCGCACCCCACACATAGGGCCCTGTGTTTTAGCTTGCGGCGGCACAGCGTCACCGCAAGGTAAACGGACATGCTGCGATCTAAAAAGACGGGCAGCATGTCTGGAATGGGGCCGCCGGGTGCGTGTTACCATGCATAGTGGAGACGGGATTTCATAAAATCCCCTCCACTGTGCTGTAACATCTGGACGCTGCGTGTTTGACGCTGCGACCCCACGCAGGGTCAAACACGCAGCGTTTCCTGAACGTGGACACGTACCCTAAGGGTCGGTATTAGCAGCGCTTTGGACGCAGCTCCATGCTAAGCGCTGCCAGCTTCTGTATGTGCGGTGATTCCGCATATGTTCATAGAACCGTGCGGAATCACGGCATCCTATACATTGGACTGTGCCATTTATCTTGCAGAGACTGAGCGTCTCCGCAAGATAAATAGACCTGCTGCGGTCTGGAAAGAAGCCCCGCATGTCCATTTACATAGGGAGGCCGGAGGCGTTTTTGTACACATAGTGGAGATGAGATTTCATAAAATCCCCTCCACTATGGTGTAACATCTGGACGCTGCGGATTGGACACTGCGGCTGTACACAGCGTCCAATCCACAGCGTTTACTGACCATAGAAATGTACCCAAACTCAAAAGAAAATCACCACTCCTGTGGTGAACTATAACTCCCATCATGCCATAGGAGCTTCTGTACACGCTGGGAGTTATAGTTCTCCTCAAAGGGATAAGGATAATAGTCAAACATCTAATATAATAATCGCCAGTTAGGGCTTCCGGCCGCTGTCCCCAAATCTCATAAGGCAGCGCGGCAGTGACACTCTGGCCTGGACCCAACACCCTACACTGCAGTCCCCACTCACCTCACAGCCTTCTCCTCCGCCACCAGCTCGGATATGGAGCTGCGACACCTCTCGTCAGCCTCCTAGTTAAGCCAACTCGGTCCAAGGAGGGGGACAAGCATCGACTCTTCTGCCCCGACTTGGCAATCTCACCGCCACCCCCCCCCTCCCCCATCAGCCACACTGCAAAGTCCCGGCCTCAAAATCAGTCCAGAATGTCCCGCGCTCCGCCAGCGGAACCAAGCGCCTCTGATGTCACAGGTCCCGGAACATAACAGTCCCTCCTTTAGCTGCAGTTCTGTCTATGACTACTCTGCTTCCAGGCAGGAGACAAAACCAAAATACTAGCAGGGCAAAATATGATGGACGAGGGCCCAGCGAGATCCCACGAGAGGATGCTGTGCTGAAGAGACTGTCTCAGTGCTGTGCTGCCGCCTGTGCAAGTGACATATACATCTCCGCTATTCCCACTGTGTTGTTACTACGCATGCTCGGGAATAGCGGTGAAGTGTATGGCACTTGCGCAGGTGCAGTTCATGGCTGCAAGGCCACGAACTGCACCTGCACAAAAATGCAGAGGGATGATATAAAACAGATATGTTGGAAAGCGCAAACGGTGTGAGACATGTCCGCTGCTCCTGTCAGCACCACTAAGCATACACAGATGTTAATTTCACCGCACTCCCAATGCGATAGCACCTATGGAATCTTAAAGAGAATCTGATGGCTGATGCATGCTGCTGGTTCCACAGGCCGCACGTGTCAGACATTGGCTGTATGATTCCAGAAAGGTATGCTTGACTCTGAAATGCTGATGCGTTGCAGGGAAAAACATACTGTAAAAGCCACCAAGGACCAAGGCCACACGGGTGACTAGTCAGACAGGCGGGTCCCTGGTGGCTTCTCCCCATCCGCTCCCACTGAGCGACAAGTTTCTTCCTGCGTGCGAGTACAGAAACACACCAGTCATTGGCAGCCAGAGGGGAGAAGTCAAACATGTTTTTCTCTGTGATGCCGCAGCGTTTCAGAGACAAACATACCTGACTTAGATCGTACAGCCAGTGCCGGACACATGCTGCCCATGGGTCACACAGCAGATATCAACGGTCAGGTTCACTTTAAGGGTATGTGTAAACATTGAGTATTAGGCAGTGCTTTGGACGCAGTGCATGTCCGCTGTGTCCAAAACTCTGCCGGCTTCTGAGCGCAGGTGGATCCGCATGTGTTCACTGAACTGTGAAAAAATACAAACTTCTGCTGCGCTGGCATCTATTATTGTCTGCATCTCTGACATCACGACAGTAGTGCTACAGAGGATTAGCTGCTGAGCTCCCTGATTGGCTGCAGCACTATTGACGTGACATCAGAACTGTAGACACTGGATCTGCGGAGTGTGAATAAAGTGCAGTTTGTTTGGGGCGTAGTGCTATGTGATATTTTATCGTATAGCACTTGGCCCAGTGTTATTCTATGGGGCAGAGCAGTTCAGCGATTATTTTCTCATGCTGAATCGACATGAGAGAACAATGGCAGCATACTGTGATTGGCAGCGCACAAATATATATTCACCATGCGACAAGTGGGCCTGTGTAACTTCAAATGCCAGGGCTGAAATTTAGTCCCAGTCCGGCCCTGGTGGGCATAGCCCTATGCGGGAAGTAAGCGGATCAATGCATTCCTATGTGTGCAGAATCGCCGCGATTCCGCACAAAGAAGTGACATGCTGCGGATTGTAAACCGCTGCGTTCACGCGCGTTTTTTTCTGCAGCATGTGCACAGCGTTTTCCGTTTCCCATAGGTTTACATTGAACTGTAAACTCATGGGAAACTGCTGCGGACCGCAGCTGCAGAAACGCTGCGGATCTGCAGCAAAATCCGCAACGTGTGCACATACCCTGAATCTGCAATAGTCAAGCAGCTTGGTGTGATGAAATCAACTGTGGGAGCAATAATAAGAAAATGGAAGACATACAAGACCACTGATAATCTCCCTCGATCTGGGGCTCCATGCAAGATCTCACCCCGTGAGGTCAAAATAATCACAAGAATGGTGAGCAAAAATCCCAGAACCACACGGGGGAACTAGTGAATGACCTGCATAGAGCTGGGACCACCATAACAAAGGCTACCATCAGTAACACACTACGCCGCTGGGGACTCAGAGACTGTAGTGCCAGATGTGTCCTCCTGCTTAAGCCAGTACATGTCAGGGCCCATCTGAAGTTTGTTAGAGAGCATTTGGATTATCCAGAAAAGTATTGGGAGAATGTCATATGGTCTGATGAAACCAAAGTAGAACTGTTTAGTTTAACCAAAACTCGTCATGTTTGGAGGAGACAGAATGCCGAGTTGCATCCAAAGAACACCATACCTACTGTTAAACATGGGGGAGGCAACATCATGCTTTGGGGCTGTTTCTCTGCAAAGGGACCAGGACGACTGATCCTTGTACATGAAAGAATGAATGGGGTCATGTATTGTGAGATTTTGAATGCAAACCTCCTTCCATCAGCAAGGGCACTGAAGATGAAACGTGGATGGGTCTTTCAGCATGATAATGATCCCAAACACACCACCAGGGCGATGAAGGAGTGGCTTTGTAAGAAGCATATAAAGGTCCTGGAGTGGCCTAGCCAGTCTCCAGATCTCAACCCCATAGAAAACCTTTGGAGGGAGTTTAAAGTCTGTGTTGCCCAACGACAGGCCCAAAACATCACTGCTCTAGAGGAGATCTGCATGGAGGAATGGGCCAACGTACCACCAACTGTGTGCCAACTCTGTGATGACTTACAGAAAACGATTGACCGCTGTCATTGCCAACAAAGGATATGTAACAAAATATTGAGATGAACTTTTAATGAGCAAATACTTATTTTCCACCATAGTTTGCAAAATAAATCTTGCCAAATCAGACAAGGTGATTTTCTGGATTTGTTTTCTCATTTTGACTCTCATAGTTGTGGTCTACCTATGATGTCAATTACAGGCCTCTCTCATCTTTTTAAGTGGGAGAACTTGCACAATTGGTGTCAGGCTAAATACTTTTTTTCCTCACTGTATATATGTGAAATATACAAAATGGAAATATTCATAGGTTAAACCATGGTCTACATAGTTTACTCTGTTAGACCTATAGTCCCGTAGGCTGTTGTAAGGAATTGTGCATTTTTTAGGTAAAGCTATGAAACTTTGCATGCATGTTCTTTGAAGGGGACTGATGATTTTGAGCTTTGTAAGCATTGCGGAAACCCACTGAGTGGTCATATTTGAAAATGTTTTTTTAACAGTAACTTTTGAATAGAAAATCCAATTTTGCTTAATTTTAATTGCATAGATCTTTTCAAACTGAATTTTTTTATACCTTATTATTTTTTCCTAAACTATAACATTTTAATGATGTTTTTGAATGACCTTTGAATTTTTGATTGTTTTCTGATTTATTTAAAAGGTCATACAGAAATAAATCCTTCTTTTCCAGGTTGTGATATGTTCCTAATCTTTGATATATCAAGCACTTAAGAATTCAGTGAGCTCTCAAGATGAAAATAAGATATATAGTAAGGTGGTTGAAGGTAGCCCATCATATTGCTCATCATGTGACTCAGTAGCAAACTGGGAGCAGTGCATTTATTGCTTGACAATGAACAATGAGAAACTCTTGTCCAGCTGAGTGGAAACCACTGAATGCGGCAGCTGGGTATGAATCTGCTGAACAGAAACTTTTGACTCTTCAAGCTGTAGGGGTATGTTCCCTGTTTTAATAATTGTAATAAATATTCTTTATCTTTTAATATACATATACATGTATGATTGCATGCATGACATTTAAGTTTCTAGTGGATGTGCCATTTCTGGGGCGGCTCAGAGCTGATGTTTATTAGCCTTGGAGGAGGCCAATAACCATGACTAGGGTTGAGCGACTTTCATTTTTTTAAGATCGAGTAGGGTTTTGGGAAACCCGATTTTGTCCAGAGTCGAGTCGAGTGCAGTCGGCCGATTATCGCTAAAAGTCGGGGATCGACCGAAACACGAAACCCAATGCAAGTCAATGGGGAAGCATAGTCGGCAGTGAGTGGAGGCCAGGAAAACACCTACAGTGCCCATTTTAATGCCAAAAACATCCATTCTTGTTTCTGAAGCTTGCCAATCTTAATTAACTGTATAATAATAGTTGGGCATAGGGAATTGGGGGAAAGTTGTGGGGGGAGTAGGGCTGGCTCAAGTTTTTCGTGGGCCCAGGAAATGCGGACTACGTCACGGCGGTGTTGCAGGGAAAGGTAAGTATTTAAAAGTTGCAAGTGCTGTGATCCTGAGCAAGCAGGGGGGGCCCACTCGTTCGCATTGCCACTGGCACAGGGCCCCTCAAAGTACGGCGGTGTGTTTGCATGGCGGGGGCGCCTCCCACCAGCAGCGACACTTTTGCGTACTCTGAGGGGCCCTGTGCCAGTGACGTCGCCAACGAGTATGCCCCCCCACCTGATGAAGGAACCTGCACTTTCATCTGCACCTTCCTCTTTGTCCCTGTGTAAGGTGGTATAACATGCGGGAAGGGGAACCTTACTTTCAGCAGGGACAGATTCTGGCTGTGTAGAGTACAAGGGGAATGTAGTGGTCTAGGTCAATGTACCAGCAGACTCATTTAGCAGTGGCTGGGCAATGGGCAGGATGAGGAGGAAACAGATATAGGGCCAAAGAATAAAGTAGGCTACATGCAGTTCAAAATTGGTAACAGGACTAAACAGGCGGCATTGCTTTGTTCAGTGGAGTAGCAAACCCAAGAGCAGCAGACACTGTTTCAAGGGCCTAACCACACTAGTAGGCCAAATGCAGTTTAATATCTGATAGTATAGGGCGAAAGCCAGAATGTGGAAGCTCAGCTTTGTTCAGTTGAGGACAACACCAGGGAGGGGCAGACACCTTTAGTAGGCCGGAAAAGCCTATTGCATTTTTTAAAATGGTAATTTGGAGCAGAAGGTTGAAGCTCAGCTTTATTTAGTTGAGGGCAACACCAGGGAGGGGCAGAAGCCGTTAGTAGGCCCTAACCACCATTTTTTTTTTTTTTAAAACCACTTAATGAGAGCCGGAAGGTTGAAGCTCAGCTTTATTTAGTTGAGGACAACACCAGGGAGGGGCAGAAGCCGTTAGTAGGCCCTAACCACCATTTTTTTTTTAAAACCACATAATGAGAGCCGGAAGGTTGAAGCTCAGCTTTATTTAGTTGAGGACAACACCAGGGAGGGGCAGAAGCCGTTAGTAGGCCCTAACCACCATTTTTTTTTTAAAACCACTTAATGAGAGCCGGAAGGTTGAAGCTCAGCTTTATTTAGTTGAGGACAACACCAGGGAGGGGCAGAAGCCGTTAGTAGGCCCTAACCACCATTTTTTTTTTTTTTAAAACCACATAATGAGAGCCGGAAGGTTGAAGCTCAGCTTTATTTAGTTGAGGACAACACCAGGGAGGGGCAGAAGCCGTTAGTAGGCCCTAACCACCATTTTTTTTTTTAAAACCACATAATGAGAGCCGGAAGGTTGAAGCTCAGCTTTATTTAGTTGAGGACAACACCAGGGAGGGGCAGAAGCCGTTAGTAGGCCCTAACCACCATTTTTTTTTTAAAACCACATAATGAGAGCCGGAAGGTTGAAGCTCAGCTTTATTTAGTTGAGGACAACACCAGGGAGGGGCAGAAGCCGTTAGTAGGCCCTAACCACCATTTTTTTTTTAAAACCACTTAATGAGAGCCGGAAGGTTGAAGCTCAGCTTTATTTAGTTGAGGACAACACCAGGGAGGGGCAGAAGCCGTTAGTAGGCCCTAACCACCATTTTTTTTTTTTTTAAAACCACATAATGAGAGCCGGAAGGTTGAAGCTCAGCTTTATTTAGTTGAGGACAACACCAGGGAGGGGCAGAAGCCGTTAGTAGGCCCTAACCACCATTTTTTTTTTTAAAACCACATAATGAGAGCCGGAAGGTTGAAGCTCAGCTTTATTTAGTTGAGGACAACACCAGGGAGGGGCAGAAGCCGTTAGTAGGCCCTAACCACCATTTTTTTTTTTAAAACCACATAATGAGAGCCGGAAGGTTGAAGCTCAGCTTTATTTAGTTGAGGACAACACCAGGGAGGGGCAGAAGCCGTTAGTAGGCCCTAACCACCATTTTTTTTTTAAAACCACTTAATGAGAGCCGGAAGGTTGAAGCTCAGCTTTATTTAGTTGAGGACAACACCAGGGAGGGGCAGAAGCCGTTAGTAGGCCCTAACCACCATTTTTTTTTTTAAAACCACATAATGAGAGCCGGAAGGTTGAAGCTCAGCTTTATTTAGTTGAGGACAACACCAGGGAGGGGCAGAAGCCGTTAGTAGGCCCTAACCACCATTTTTTTTTTTAAAACCACATAATGAGAGCCGGAAGGTTGAAGCTCAGCTTTATTTAGTTGAGGACAACACCAGGGAGGGGCAGAAGCCGTTAGTAGGCCCTAACCACCATTTTTTTTTTAAAACCACTTAATGAGAGCCGGAAGGTTGAAGCTCAGCTTTATTTAGTTGAGGACAACACCAGGGAGGGGCAGAAGCCGTTAGTAGGCCCTAACCACCATTTTTTTTTTTAAAACCACATAATGAGAGCCGGAAGGTTGAAGCTCAGCTTTATTTAGTTGAGGACAACACCAGGGAGGGGCAGAAGCCGTTAGTAGGCCCTAACCACCATTTTTTTTTTTAAAACCACATAATGAGAGCCGGAAGGTTGAAGCTCAGCTTTATTTAGTTGAGGACAACACCAGGGAGGGGCAGAAGCCGTTAGTAGGCCCTAACCACCATTTTTTTTTTTAAAACCACATAATGAGAGCCGGAAGGTTGAAGCTCAGCTTTATTTAGTTGAGGGCAACACCAGGGAGGGGCAGAAGCCGTTAGTAGGCCCTAACCACCATTTTTTTTTTTAAAACCACATAATGAGAGCCGGAAGGTTGAAGCTCAGCTTTATTTAGTTGAGGGCAACACCAGGGAGGGGCAGAAGCCGTTAGTAGGCCCTAACCAAAGTTGAAGGCCAAATGCAGTTTAATTTCTGATACTATAGGCCGAAAGCCAGAAGGTGGAAGTTCCGATTTAGACAGTGGAGGACAATTTGAATTAGGGACTGCAGACAGACTTAGTAGGCTGTCCCCTGTGGACCATGCATCCACCACATTAACCCATTGCGCCGTAATGGACACGTAATCTTCCGTGGCCATGCCTACAGGTCCATGCGTCTGTTGTCAGGTGCACCTTTGTACTCACAGATTGCCAGAGTGCATGGACAATGCGGTCTTCTACATGCTGGTGGAGGGTTGGGATGGCTTTTCTCGCAAAAGAAGTGTCGACTGGTTAGCTTGTAGCGTGGTACAGCGTAGTCCATCATGGCCTTATTAATAGTAAATAAAATATATAACTAGGCTCTATGAACTTTTAAATAGGTTCCAGGGGTACACGGGCAGCATTGGTGTGGTCAGTGGAGGAGTATTGCAAGTAGGGGCTGCAGACAGGCTATCAAAGGCCTAAAATAACAAACAGTAGGCAGTCATGGCAGTTTTACATCGGTTACATGGATACACAGGCAGGCACTCCAGGCAGCATTGTGCTCAGTGGAGGAGTATTGCAAGTAGGGGCCGCAGACAGGCTATCAAAGGCCTAAAATAACAAACAGTAGGCAGTCATGGCAGTTTTACATCGGTTACATGGATACACAGGCAGGCACTCCAGGCAGCATTGTGGTCAGTGGAGGAGTATTGCAAGTAGGGGCCGCAGACAGGCTATCAAAGGCCTAAAATAACAAACAGTAGGCAGTCATGGCAGTTTTACATCGGTTACATGGATACACAGGCAGCTAGGTGGTGAGTGGAGGAGTATTTAAAGTAAGGACCGCAGACAGGCTATCAAAGGCCTAACATAACAAACAATAGGCTCATGGCAGTTTTACAGCGGTTACATGGATACACGGGCAGGCAGCTTGGTGGTGAGTGGAGGAGTATTTAAAGTATGGACCGCAGACAGGCTTCGAAGGCCTAACACAATAAAATGGGCTGGCTGTAGGCACTTTAAAATTGGTTCCAGGGGTACACGGGCAGCAGTGGTCTGGTCAGTGGAGGCCTAGTGGAAGTATGGACCGCAGACAGGCTTCGAAGGCCTAACACAATAAAATGGGCTGGCTGTAGGCACTTTAAAATTGGTTCCAGGGGTACACGGGCAGCAGTGGTCTGGTCAGTGGAGGCCTAGTGGAAGTATGGACCGCAGACAGGCTTCGAAGGCCTAACACAATAAAATGGGCTGGCTGTAGGCACTTTAAAATTGGTTCCAGGGGTACACGGGCAGCAGTGGTCTGGTCAGTGGAGGACTAGTGGAAGTATGGACCGCAGACAGGCTTCGAAGGCCTAACACAATAAAATGGGCTGGCTGTAGGCACTTTAAAATTGGTTCCAGGGGTACACGGGCAGCAGTGGTCTGGTCAGTGGAGGCCTAGTGGAAGGAGGGACCGCAGACAGGCTTCGAAGGCCTAACACAATAAAATGGGCTGGCTGTAGGCACTTTAAAATTGGTTCCAGGGGTACACGGGCAGCAGTGGTCTGGTCAGTGGAGGACTAGTGGAAGGAGGGAGCGCAGAAAGGCTTCAAAGGCCTAAAATAACAAACAATAGGCTCATGGCAGTTTTACAGCGGTTACATGGATACACGGGCAGGCAGCTTGGTGGTCAGTGGAGGAGTAGGGACCGCAGACAGGCTATCAAAGGCCTAAAATAACAAACAATAGGCTCATGGCAGTTTTACAGCGGTTACATGGATACACGGGCAGGCAGCTTGGTGGTGGTGAGTGGAGGAGTATTTAAAGTAGGGACCGCAGACAGGCTATCAAAGGCCTAACATAAAAAAACAATAGGCTCATGGCAGTTTCACAGCGGTTACATGGATACACGGGCAGGCAGCTTGGTGGTGGTGAGTGGAGGAGTATTTAAAGTAGGGACCGCAGACAGGCTATCAAAGGCCTAACATAACAAACAATAGGCTCATGGCAGTTTTACAGCGGTTACATGGATACACGGGCAGGCAGCTTGGTGCTGAGTGGAGGAGTATTTAAAGTATGGACCGCAGACAGGCTTCGAAGGCCTAACACAATAAAATGGGCTGGCTGTAGGCACTTTAAAATTGGTTCCAGGGGTACACGGGCAGCAGTGGTCTGGTCAGTGGAGGCCTAGTGGAAGGAGGGACCGCAGACAGGCTTCGAAGGCCTAACACAATAAAATGGGCTGGCTGTAGGCACTTTAAAATTGGTTCCAGGGGTACACGGGCAGCAGTGGTCTGGTCAGTGGAGGCCTAGTGGAAGTATGGACCGCAGACAGGCTTCGAAGGCCTAACACAATAAAATGGGCTGGCTGTAGGCACTTTAAAATTGGTTCCAGGGGTACACGGGCAGCAGTGGTCTGGTCAGTGGAGGCCTAGTGGAAGTATGGACCGCAGACAGGCTTCGAAGGCCTAACACAATAAAATGGGCTGGCTGTAGGCACTTTAAAATTGGTTCCAGGGGTACACGGGCAGCAGTGGTCTGGTCAGTGGAGGCCTAGTGGAAGGAGGGACCGCAGACAGGCTTCGAAGGCCTAACACAATAAAATGGGCTGGCTGTAGGCACTTTAAAATTGGTTCCAGGGGTACACGGGCAGCAGTGGTCTGGTCAGTGGAGGCCTAGTGGAAGTATGGACCGCAGACAGGCTTCGAAGGCCTAACACAATAAAATGGGCTGGCTGTAGGCACTTTAAAATTGGTTCCAGGGGTACACGGGCAGCAGTGGTCTGGTCAGTGGAGGACTAGTGGAAGTATGGACCGCAGACAGGCTTCGAAGGCCTAACACAATAAAATGGGCTGGCTGTAGGCACTTTAAAATTGGTTCCAGGGGTACACGGGCAGCAGTGGTCTGGTCAGTGGAGGCCTAGTGGAAGGAGGGACCGCAGACAGGCTTCGAAGGCCTAACACAATAAAATGGGCTGGCTGTAGGCACTTTAAAATTGGTTCCAGGGGTACACGGGCAGCAGTGGTCTGGTCAGTGGAGGCCTAGTGGAAGTATGGACCGCAGACAGGCTTCGAAGGCCTAACACAATAAAATGGGCTGGCTGTAGGCACTTTAAAATTGGTTCCAGGGGTACACGGGCAGCAGTGGTCTGGTCAGTGGAGGCCTAGTGGAAGGAGGGACCGCAGACAGGCTTCGAAGGCCTAACACAATAAAATGGGCTGGCTGTAGGCACTTTAAAATTGGTTCCAGGGGTACACGGGCAGCAGTGGTCTGGTCAGTGGAGGCCTAGTGGAAGTATGGACCGCAGACAGGCTTCGAAGGCCTAACACAATAAAATGGGCTGGCTGTAGGCACTTTAAAATTGGTTCCAGGGGTACACGGGCAGCAGTGGTCTGGTCAGTGGAGGACTAGTGGAAGTATGGACCGCAGACAGGCTTCGAAGGCCTAACACAATAAAATGGGCTGGCTGTAGGCACTTTAAAATTGGTTCCAGGGGTACACGGGCAGCAGTGGTCTGGTCAGTGGAGGCCTAGTGGAAGGAGGGACCGCAGACAGGCTTCGAAGGCCTAACACAATAAAATGGGCTGGCTGTAGGCACTTTAAAATTGGTTCCAGGGGTACACGGGCAGCAGTGGTCTGGTCAGTGGAGGCCTAGTGGAAGTATGGACCGCAGACAGGCTTCGAAGGCCTAACACAATAAAATGGGCTGGCTGTAGGCACTTTAAAATTGGTTCCAGGGGTACACGGGCAGCAGTGGTCTGGTCAGTGGAGGACTAGTGGAAGTATGGACCGCAGACAGGCTTCGAAGGCCTAACACAATAAAATGGGCTGGCTGTAGGCACTTTAAAATTGGTTCCAGGGGTACACGGGCAGCAGTGGTCTGGTCAGTGGAGGCCTAGTGGAAGTATGGACCGCAGACAGGCTTCGAAGGCCTAACACAATAAAATGGGCTGGCTGTAGGCACTTTAAAATTGGTTCCAGGGGTACACGGGCAGCAGTGGTCTGGTCAGTGGAGGACTAGTGGAAGTATGGACCGCAGACAGGCTTCGAAGGCCTAACACAATAAAATGGGCTGGCTGTAGGCACTTTAAAATTGGTTCCAGGGGTACACGGGCAGCAGTGGTCTGGTCAGTGGAGGCCTAGTGGAAGGAGGGACCGCAGACAGGCTTCGAAGGCCTAACACAATAAAATGGGCTGGCTGTAGGCACTTTAAAATTGGTTCCAGGGGTACACGGGCAGCAGTGGTCTGGTCAGTGGAGGCCTAGTGGAAGTATGGACCGCAGACAGGCTTCGAAGGCCTAACACAATAAAATGGGCTGGCTGTAGGCACTTTAAAATTGGTTCCAGGGGTACACGGGCAGCAGTGGTCTGGTCAGTGGAGGACTAGTGGAAGTATGGACCGCAGACAGGCTTCGAAGGCCTAACACAATAAAATGGGCTGGCTGTAGGCACTTTAAAATTGGTTCCAGGGGTACACGGGCAGCAGTGGTCTGGTCAGTGGAGGCCTAGTGGAAGTATGGACCGCAGACAGGCTTCGAAGGCCTAACACAATAAAATGGGCTGGCTGTAGGCACTTTAAAATTGGTTCCAGGGGTACACGGGCAGCAGTGGTCTGGTCAGTGGAGGACTAGTGGAAGTATGGACCGCAGACAGGCTTCGAAGGCCTAACACAATAAAATGGGCTGGCTGTAGGCACTTTAAAATTGGTTCCAGGGGTACACGGGCAGCAGTGGTCTGGTCAGTGGAGGACTAGTGGAAGTATGGACCGCAGACAGGCTTCGAAGGCCTAACACAATAAAATGGGCTGGCTGTAGGCACTTTAAAATTGGTTCCAGGGGTACACGGGCAGCAGTGGTCTGGTCAGTGGAGGCCTAGTGGAAGGAGGGACCGCAGACAGGCTTCGAAGGCCTAACACAATAAAATGGGCTGGCTGTAGGCACTTTAAAATTGGTTCCAGGGGTACACGGGCAGCAGTGGTCTGGTCAGTGGAGGACTAGTGGAAGGAGGGAGCGCAGAAAGGCTTCAAAGGCCTAAAATAACAAACAATAGGCTCATGGCAGTTTTACAGCGGTTACATGGATACACGGGCAGGCAGCTTGGTGGTCAGTGGAGGAGTAGGGACCGCAGACAGGCTATCAAAGGCCTAAAATAACAAACAATAGGCTCATGGCAGTTTTACAGCGGTTACATGGATACACGGGCAGGCAGCTTGGTGCTGAGTGGAGGAGTAGTGCAAGGAGTGTCTGTCCCAGTACTCCCAAAATATAAATAGATGTTAATGTCTCGCAAAACAACCAAAACAAAAAAAAAGATGGCATACTTAGGTACAGGGGTGGGCTCATCTGCTGTGTTTCTGACATAGTAATTTGGCAGTAACTATTTAATGGTGCCAATATAGGACACAGACACAGACTACTTTAAGTTGCATCATAGATGTCTACAAATTTGTATTGTCAGTGCCAGACATTGAATGATGTCAGCGAATAGACTAAAGATTGGTGGAGCTGTGCGACATAATTTTGCACGTAGTAGAGCCCAGTTTGAGCTGGGGTAGGGGGGAACTCTCTTGAGGCCGGCGGGACCGCCCCAGGGCCACTCATGTTACAACGGTGTGTCTGACGTTGGGTGCGCACCACCACCGCCAGAGACACTACATTGTACTATGAGGGACCCAGTAGCAATGCCGTCAACCAAAAGCGAGCACACCCACCTCTTCAGACAAACAGCAGTCTCACGGGTGCTTGCGCCAAGTCGCGATACCACGGCCCCGTGTGGGGAGTTTGGCCATTTAGGGAGGTGTAAACATGTCGTATGCTGTACAATCTGCAGCAGCAAATTAGACATTAGAAAAGTAATTCACAGGCAAGAGCTTTTCATAGGAAAGCTAGGTGTCGGCCGGGCAAGGTGGGGCAAAAGATTTTGAAATCCAGTTGTGGTTCATTTTAATGAATGTTAGATCGTCAACATTTTGGGTAGCCAGACGAGTCCTTTTTTCGGTTAATATTGACCCTGCAGCACTGAATACTCTTTCTGATAGGACACTTGCTGCCGGGCAAGCAAGCTCCTGCAATGCATATTCTGCCAATTCTGGCCAGGTGTCTAATTTGGAGGCCCAGTAATCAAATGGGAATGACGGTTGAGGGAGAACATCGATAAGGGATGAAAAATAGTTAGTAACCATACTGGACAAATGTTGTCTCCTGTCACTTTCAATTGATGCAGCAGTACCTGTCCTGTCTGCGGTCATAGCAAAATCACTCCACAACCTGGTCAGAAAACCCCTCTGTCCAACGCCACTTCTGATGTGTGCACCCCTAACACTCCTAGTCTGCTGCCCCCTGGAGCTCGTGTGAGAACGATCACGTGCGCTGTGTGCTGGGAATGCCTGAAGCAAACGGTCAACAAGAGTTGATTGTTTGGTTGCTAATATTAGTTCCAAGTTCTCATGTGGCATAATATTTTGCAATTTGCCTTTATAGCGTGGATCAAGGAGGCAGGCCAACCAGTAATCGTCATCGTTCATCATTTTCGTAATGCGTGTGTCCCTTTGTAGGATACGTAAGGCATAATCCGCCATGTGGGCCAAAGTTCCACTTGTCAAATCTCCGGTTGTGATTGGTTGAGGGGCAGTTGCAGGCAAATCTACGTCACTTGTGTCCCTCAAAAAACCAGAACCCGGCCGTGACACGCAACCAATTTCCTGTGCCCCCGTGAAAGTTTCCGCATTAAAAATATACTCATCCCCATCATCCTCCTCGTCCTCCACCTCCTCTTCGCCCGCTACCTCGTCCTGTACACTGCCCTGACCAGACAATGGCTGACTGTCATCAAGGCTTCCCTCTTCCTCTGGTGCAGACGCCTGCTCCTTTATGTGCGTCAAACTTTGCATCAGCAGACGCATTAGGGGGATGCTCATGCTTATTACGGCGTTGTCTGCACTAACCAGCCGTGTGCATTCCTCAAAACACTGAAGGACTTGACACATGTCTTGTATCTTCGACCACTGCACACCTGACAACTCCATGTCTGCCATCCTACTGCCTGCCCGTGTATCCTCCCACAAATAAATAACAGCACGCCTCTGTTCGCACAGTCTCTGAAGCATGTGCAGTGTTGAGTTCCACCTTGTTGCAACGTCTATGATTAGGCGATGCTGGGGAAGGTTCAAAGACCGCTGATAGGTCTGCATACGGCTGGCGTGTACAGGCGAACGTCGGATATGTGAGCAAAGTGCACGCACTTTGAGGAGCAGGTCGGAGAACCCAGGATAAGTTTTCAATAAGCACTGCACCACCAGGTTTAAGGTGTGAGCCAGGCAAGGAATGTGTTTCAGTTGGGAAAGGGAGATGGCAGCCATGAAATTCCTTCCGTTATCACTCACTACCTTGCCTGCCTCAAGATCTACTGTGCCCAGCCACGACTGCGTTTCTTGTTGCAAGAACTCGGACAGAACTTCCGCGGTGTGTCTGTTGTCGCCCAAACACTTCATAGCCAATACAGCCTGCTGACGCTTGGCAGTAGCTGGCCCATAATGGGACAACTGGTGTGCAACAGTGTCATCTGCCGATGGAGTGGTTGGCCGACTGCGTTCTGTGGAAGAGCTGTAGCTTCTGCAGGAGGACGAGGAGGAGGAGGAGGGGGTGCGAACGCCTACAGCCAACTGTTTCCTAGACCGTGGGCTAGGCACAACTGTCCCTAAATTGATGTCGCCTGTGGACCCTGCATCCACCACATTCACCCAGTGTGCCGTGATGGACACATAACGTCCCTGGCCATGCCTACTGGTCCATGCATCTGTAGTCAGGTGCACCTTTGTACTCACAGATTGCCTGAGTGCATGGACGATGCGCTGTTTAACATGCTGGTGCAGGGCTGGGATGGCTTTTCTGGAAAAAAAGTGTCGACTGGGTAGCTCGTATCGTGGTTCAGCGTACTCCATCAGGGCTTTGAAAGCTTCGCTTTCAACTAACCGGTAGGGCATCATCTCTAACGAGATTAGTCTAGCTATGTGGGCGTTAAAACCCTGTGTACGCGGATGCGAGGATAAGTACTTCCTTTTTCTAACCAGAGTCTCATGTAGGGTGAGCTGGACTGGAGAGCTGTAGATCGTGGAACTTTCGGGTGTGCCGGTGGACATGGCAGACTGAGAGACGGTTGGAGACGGTATTGTTTCCGCCGGTGCCCTACATGCAATATTTCCTCCTACAAAACTGGTGATTCCCTGACCCTGACTGCTTTTGGCTGGCAAAGAAACCTGCACAGATACTGCCGGTGGTGCGGAAAATGGTGGCCTTACAGTGACGGAAGGGATGTTGCGTTGCTGACTAGCTTCATTGGCCGAGGGTGCTACAACCTTGAGGGACGTTTGGTAGTTAGTCCAGGCTTGAGAATGCATGGTGGTTAAGTGTCTATGCATGCAACTAGTATTTAGACTTTTCAGATTCTGACCTCTGCTTAAGCTAGTTGAACATTTTTGACAGATGACTTTGCGCTGATCAGTTGGATGTTGTTTAAAAAAATGCCAGACTGCACTCTTCCTAGACTCTGATCCCTTTTCAGGGATTGCAGACTGAGCTTTAACCGGATGGCAACGCTGTGCTCCAACAGGTTTTGGCTTTGACACGCGTTTTGGTCCAGATACGGGCCCGGCAGATGGAACCTGTTGCGATGTTGATGCCTGCTGCGGCCCCTCCTCCACCTCCGCTTCTGAACTACTGCCGCCTGCACCCTGTTCCCCCAATGGCTGCCAATCGGGGTCAATAACTGGGTCATCTATTACCTCCTCTTCGAGCTCGTGTGCAACTTCGTCTGTGTCACTGTGTCGGTCGGTGGTATAGCGTTCGTGGCGGGGCAACATAGTCTCATCAGGGTCTGATTGTGGATCTGTACCCTGAGAGGGCAATGTGGTGGTCTGAGTCAAAGGAGCAGCATAGTACTCTGGCTGTGGCTGTGCATCAGTGCACTCCATGTCAGAATATACTTGTAATGGGCATGGCCTGTTAAATGTTTCACTTTCTAAGCCAGGGACGGTATGTGTAAAGAGCTCCATGGAGTGACCCGTTGTGTCGCCTGCTGCATCCTTCTCTCTTGTTGTAGTTTTTGCTGAGGAGGACAAGGAAGCGACTTGTCCCTGACCGTGAACATCCACAAGCGACGCGCTGCTTTTACATTTACCAGTTTCGGAAGAGGAGGCAAAAGAGCTAGAGGCTGAGTCTGCAATGTAAGCCAAAACTTGCTGTTGCTGCTCCGCCTTTAAAAGCGGTTTTCCTACTCCCAGAAAAGAGAGCGTTCGAGGCCTTGTGTAGCCTGACGACGAAACTGGCTCCACAGCTCCAGACTTAGGTGGAATATTTTTATCCCCACGACCACCTGATGCTCCACTACCACTACCATCATTACCAGCTGACAATGAACGCCCACGACGACCTCTTGCACCAGACTTCCTCATTGTTTTAAAATCTTAACCAAAGTAACTTTATTTGTTGCTATCAAACAACTTACACGGTGAGCTATAACTTCAGTATGATTTCAATATCCCTTAACAGGTTGGTGAGACCACAAGGAAAATCAGGCACAATGTTACACACTCTGTTTTCTGTGGCACAAAATCACAGAGATGACACACACGCAGGACTGTCACTCAAGCACTAATGTCAATATTAATCTCCCACCTAATTTATTTATTTTTTTTTCTCAGGGAGACTTTAGAAACCAAATAATATTAAAAAAAAAAAAAAAAAAGGCTTTCTATGGCCCACAATTAGAGAGAGAGAGGTGGCACAACCAGGAGTCAAGACTGGCGCACAAGCTGAAAGGGCAATATTACTCTCCCACTGTTTTTTATGTTTTTTTTGTTTTTTTCAGGGAGACTTTAGAAACCAAATAATATTAAAAAAACCAAAAAAAAAAAAGGCTTTCTATGGCCCACTGAATGAGAGGGAGAGAGGTGGCACACCCAGGAGTCAAGACTGGCACACAAGCTGAAAGGGCAATATTACTCTCCCACTGTTTTTTTATGTATTTTTTGTTTTTTCAGGGAGACTTTAGAAACCCAATAATATTTAAAAAAAAAAATAAATAGGCTTTCTATGGCCCACTGAATGAGAGGGAGAGAGGTGACACACCCAGGAGTCAAGACTGGCACACAAGCTGAAAGGGCAATATTACTCTCCCACTGTTTTTTTATGTATTTTTTGTTTTTTCAGGGAGACTTTAGAAACCCAATAATATTTAAAAAAAAAAATAAATAGGCTTTCTATGGCCCACTGAATGAGAGGGAGAGAGGTGACACACCCAGGAGTCAAGACTGGCACACAAGCTGAAAGGGCAATATTACTCTCCCACTGTTTTTTTAGGTTTTTTTTTTTTTTTCAGGGAGAATTAGAAACCAAATAATATTAAAAAAAAAAAAAAAATAGGCTTTCTATGGCCCACTGAATGAAAGGGAGAGAGGTGGCACACCCAGGAGTCAAGACTGGCACACAAGCTGAAAGGGCAATATTACTCTCCCACTGTTTTTTTATGTATTTTTTGTTTTTTCAGGGAGACTTTAGAAACCCAATAATATTTAAAAAAAAAAATAAATAGGCTTTCTATGGCCCACTGAATGAGAGGGAGAGAGGTGGCACACCCAGGAGTCAAGACTGGCACACAAGCTGAAAGGGCAATATTACTCTCCCACTGTTTTTTTAGGTTTTTTTTTTTTTTTCAGGGAGAATTAGAAACCAAATAATATTAAAAAAAAAAAAAATAGGCTTTCTATGGCCCACTGAATGAAAGGGAGAGAGGTGGCACACCCAGGAGTCAAGACTGGCACACAAGCTGAAAGGGCAATATTACTCTCCCACTGTTTTTTTATGTATTTTTTGTTTTTTCAGGGAGACTTTAGAAACCCAATAATATTTAAAAAAAAAAATAAATAGGCTTTCTATGGCCCACTGAATGAGAGGGAGAGAGGTGGCACACCCAGGAGTCAAGACTGGCACACAAGCTGAAAGGGCAATATTACTCTCCCACTGTTTTTTTAGGTTTTTTTTTTTTTTCAGGGAGACTTTAGAAACCAAATAATATTAAAAAAAAAAAAAAAAAAAAAAAAAAATAGGCTTGCTATAGCCCACTGAATGAGAGATAGCACACACAGCAGTGGCACACAAGCCCTGACTGAGGCCAATATTTTTCTCCCACTGATTGATGTAGTGTTTTTGTGTTGAGGTAGAATTTAGAACACAAATCACGGAAAAAATAAATAGGCTTTCTATGGCCCACTGAATGAAAGGGAGAGAGGTGGCACACCCAGGAGTCAAGACTGGCACACAAGCTGAAAGGGCAATATTACTCTCCCACTGTTTTTTTATGTATTTTTTGTTTTTTCAGGGAGACTTTAGAAACCCAATAATATTTTAAAAAAAAAAAAAGGCTTTCTATGGCCCACAATTAGAGAGAGAGAGGTGGCACAACCAGGAGTCAAGACTGGCGCACAAGCTGAAAGGGCAATATTACTCTCCCACTGTTTTTTATGTTTTTTTTGTTTTTTTCAGGGAGACTTTAGAAACCAAATAATATTAAAAAAACCAAAAAAAAAAAAGGCTTTCTATGGCCCACTGAATGAGAGGGAGAGAGGTGGCACACCCAGGAGTCAAGACTGGCACACAAGCTGAAAGGGCAATATTACTCTCCCACTGTTTTTTTATGTATTTTTTGTTTTTTTCAGGGAGACTTTAGAAACCCAATAATATTTAAAAAAAAAAATAAATAGGCTTTCTATGGCCCACTGAATGAGAGGGAGAGAGGTGGCACACCCAGGAGTCAAGACTGGCACACAAGCTGAAAGGGCAATATTACTCTCCCACTGTTTTTTTAGGTTTTTTTTTTTTTTCAGGGAGACTTTTGAAACCAAATAATATTAAAAAAAAAAAAAAAAAAAAAATATAGGCTTGCTATAGCCCACTGAATGAGAGATAGCGCACACACAGCAGTGGCACACAAGCCCTGACTGAGGCCAATATTTTTCTCCCACTGATTGATGTAGTGTTTCTGTGTTGAGGTAGATTTTAGAACACAAATCACGGAAAAAATAAATAGGCTTTCTATGGCCCACTCAGTGAGAGATGGCACACACAGGGATGGCACTGTAGCAGAAATGCCAATCTTAATCTCCCACAAAAAAAAAACAAAAAAAAAAAAAAAACTGTCCTACAATTACTATCTCCCTGCAGTAATGTAAGCCAGGTATGGCAGGCAGCAATAGGAGTGGACTGATGCACAAATTAAATAAAAAGTGTGGACAAACAAAAAAGATAGCTGTGCAGAAAGGAAGGAACAAGAGGATATGTGCTTTGAAAAAAGCAGTTGGTTTCCACAGTGGCGTACACACAGCAATACAGCTATCACGGAGCCTTCTAGGGCAGCCCAATGAGCTACAGCGCTGAGGGGAAAAAAAAAAAAAAATAGCTTCCACTGTTCCTGCACACCGAAGGTGGTGTTGGACAGTGGAAATCGCTGCAGCACAAGCGGTTTGGTGGTTAGTGGACCCTGCCTAACGCTCTCCCTGCTTCTGATGAAGCGGCAGCAACCTGTCCCTAAGCTCAGATCAGCAGCAGTAAGATGGCGGTCGGCGGGAACGCCCCTTTATAGCCCCTGTGACGCCGCAGACAGCAAGCCAATCACTGCAATGCCCTTCTCTAAGATGGTGGGGACCAGGATCTATGTCATCACGCTGCCCACACTCTGCGTTCACCTTCATTGGCTGAGAAATGGCGCTTTTCGCGTCATTGAAACGCGACTTTGGCGCGAAAGTCGCGTACCGCATGGCCGACAAGCACAGGGGTCGGATCGGGTTTCATGAGACGCCGACTTAGCCAAAAGTCGGCGACTTTTGAAAATGATCGACCCGTTTCGCTCAACCCTAACCATGACCCCTTCCTTGGCTATTAATGTCAGCCCATCGCTGCCTGTTTAGCCTTTGCTAGTTATTGAATTTAGGGTGGCCCCACGTAATTTTTTGGGGAAGGTCTCTTCCATAGTAACCAGTAAAGGCTAAGCAAACAGCTGTGAGCCGATATTAAAAGCCTGGGAATCTTTATGGATATTGGTCCATTCCCAGAATATTAACAACAGTTCCCAGCCGTCAGCTTTCCCTCCCAGACTGAAAACATCAGCCCTCAGTTGCCCCAGAAATGGAGCATCCATAAAATGCGCCAAATCTGGCGCTTAGCCTCACTCTTTCCACTTGCCTTGTGCTGGTGGCAAGTGGAATAATAGGGTTGGGGTTAATGTCGGCTTTGTATTGTCAGCTGACATAAAGCCCAGGGGATAGTAATGGTCAGGCATCTATAAGACACCCCCATTACTAACAACATGCTAAGATTTGAAATAAACATAGAATAATAATAAAATCCTTCATTTTAAATAAAGACACTGACTTATTTATTTATTTGAAATTAAAAATGCACAGTTATATTCACCTTTTTGCCCAATCCATTAATACCCAAGTCTCCTGTAAAAGACCAAAAATAATAAACAAACATATTCCTCACGAATATGTAGCAGAGCTAGACTGGATTATCTCCTCGTCGGACAGGTGAGGAATATGCTGATTTATTATTTTTGGCATTTTACAGAAGACATGGGCATCTGAGGATTATCTTTACATCGGACAGGTGGGTGAAGAATATGGTTGTTTATTATTTTCTGTTTTTTTACAGAGGACATGGGCTTGAGGTGGATTAGGCATAAAGGTGAGTATAACTTTGCTTTTTTATTTTTATTTCAATTAAAGAGCTTTAGATTCTGGCTGTTTTTTTCTTTTTCTATCTTACCATAGGGTTAATATTGGGGGAGTGTTATAAACGCCTCTCCATTACTAACCCCTGGGATTGGTGTCAGCGGACATCAACACCACAACTATTATCCTACTTGCCACCGCACCAGGGCAAGTGAGAAAAGCCTGGCAAAGCACCAGAACTGGCGCATCTAATAGATGCGCCTTTTGTGGGGCAGCTGCAGGGTGATATTATTAGGCTGGGGAGAGCCAATATCCATGGCACCTTCCTAATCTGAGAATACCAGGCCCCAGCTGTCTGCTTTAGCATGGCTGGTTGTCAAAATGGGGGAGGACCCCCACAACATTTTAAAAATGTATTTAAATAAATGTAAAAAAAAAACAGCATGGGACCCCTCTTTTCTTGATAACCAGCCATGATAAAGCTGACAGCTGGGGGTTGCATTGCACAGCTGTTGGTTTTGTATGCGCTGGTTATCAAGAATAGAAGCGACCTCCACGTAATTTTTTAAATTTATTTATTTATAATGAAGGCGCCGGCTGATGAACACACATCATTAGCTTTACCTGCTCTCAGTGCCATCAGTGACAGCAGGTGTATGCTGATAAGATTAGTATTGTCATCATTTGACGCCTGCAACCAATGGTAACCTTTTTACTGCTGGTCACAGCTGCTAGCTCACATGCTGCCAGATGACAACATGGGAGGCGCAGCTCTCTGACTGGCGGTAATCAACTTACCGCTGGAAAGAGCCACCTGTGTTTCCTGGGTTATTACACAGATGACAGTGTGGGAAAGAGCCGATATTTGAGCTGCCGAACTCGAACAGTAACACGGACCTCCTGAAGAAGTCAGTGTTGAGGGTCCGTGTACGGACACTAGGTGTTTGGTACAGACCACAAACTTTACTGATCAGGTTGGCCCACCACTACAGATCAGTTGAGCAGTTCAAAGCTGCGATGCCATCCATTGAAACATATGTCATTTTACTGTATGACCGATGTAGTCAAGGGACAAGTGTGAACAAAATGTGGCTTATACTGTTTGCTCAAAGAAAAGACTTGGACAACATACCACCAACATTTGATGCACTTCAACAAAATGTCCTAACAGTCATATATCAGGCAGGCCATGTGTGGGGTAAAGCTCTACATATCACAAGTACCCAGTTTGGAACTGTGTGGCTGGGTACCACACAGGTGTCGAGAAACTTGACAAACAAATCGATTACTCAAGAACCTGCTGATCAGAAACAAGAGAACTGATTCGATGCAAGTGCAAAAAGCCTTCTGTTTTATGTAAATGTATTAAAATCTGATTTATCATGCAGTTCCCTTTGTCTATGTGGTGGCTGTGAAGTAGATTCCAAATGAGTTTCTTTAATATTGTCAACAATAGTTAATTTCCACATGTATTATTTGTACAATTATAGTTTAATTTCTAGTTTAGAGTTACTTTAGTGTCAGCGTCTCTGCACGCTTCCTCCCTCCCCCAACAAGACCACCAACGTTCTCAGTGCCGCGGCCCCCATCCCACTCCTCCTCCTACTGTTCCTGCTGCCTTTCAGGGTCTGCGCACGGTAGATCCCTGGGCACTGTACTTAGGGTACTCGCGCTCTCTCTCTTGGGAGGTGCCTGAGCAATGGGTATACTCTGCTTGCTGCATGCTTGCTGGTTCTCAGGTCCCCCGTTCTAAGTTTGTCTTCTAGTACCTGCCTGTACTTACCTGTATCTGCCTGTGCTCACGTGTATACCAGCCGTACCAGTCTGCACTTGCCATGCTCATCTGTTTATCAGATGTACCAGCCTGCGCTCGCTAGTGACCACCTGCATACCAATTTGCACCTCGCGTGCTCACCTGTATACCATCCTTACCAACCTGCACCTGCCATGGCTAACTGTATACCAGCCTGCACCTGTCAGTGCCTGTCTGTATACCAGTTTGCACCTGCCATTGCCTGCCTGTTTACCAGCCGTTCACACCAGAACCTGCCGTTCCCACTTCCTGTCCCTTGAGGGTCAGCTGTCATGTGTCCTTGGTCTGTCCTGATGTAAACACCTTGTGTACATCTGGAGCCAAGTCTAGCCCAACCATCAGGGGCTCTAGTGAAGAGTCAGGTGTAGAGATGGGCGGACAACTGGATGTTCTTGTGCAGCAAGTTCGGCCGAACAGTTACAAAAAGTTCGGTTTTTGGTACCAGAACAGTACCCGGACCCGAACCCAGACCCCGCTTGAATGGGGGGCCCGAACATGGGCATGACATCATGGCAAACACAACTTCTCTTTGGCGGTAAAATTATCACCGCCAGTCAGACAGCCGAGGTTCCCACTCAGTCAAATGACAGCGTGAGTGCACAGCTATGATCAGAGGTATAAAGTTTACCTCTGGTCATTGGTGTCGGCTGATGAGACTACTGCTCCCATCAGACGACACCTGCTGCCACTAATAATAGTGAGAGCAGGGAGGCTAACGGAAGTATTCATCAGCCGGCTCCTGCACTGTAAAGAAATAATTTAATAATTTGGATTCCCCTGTATTTTTGATAACCAGCCTCCGCTGTCAGTTTCAGCAAGGCTGGGTATCAAGAGTAGAGGGGTCCCCACGCCAAATTTAATTTTTAAAATCTCTGACCAGCAGCGAAGCTAAAGCAAACAGTCGGAGGCCCGTATTCTCAAGCTGGTAAGGGACCACTGATATTGGTCCACCCAGCCTAAAAATAGCACCCCACAGCCACCCAAAAAGGCTCATCTATTAGCTCACCGATTAGTAATGGAGAGGCATCTATAAGACACCTATCCATTACTAATCCTAATGAAGACACAGCAAGTATAAAGTACTTAATTTGAAATAAAACAAAACACACTTTTACTTTTTTATTTAAAAGTAACAAACACAGTTATACTCAACTAATGCCCATTCCACCGAAGCCCTCATCTTCTGTAATAAAACAAAAATAAAAAAACAACAATATCCCCCAAGTGTCCCTCGTTCTGTCCCACGCCGTAATCCATGTCTGGGGGAAAAACAGTTTTCAACCGCAGTGAACTCACCTCTGCACTGTGAGACTTTCTCATCGTGCTAGCGGCAATCTCACCGAGGTCACCATAGTTCAGCCCACCTGGGAACGCAGCCTCAGTGACCAGCAGTAACCTCAATGACAACACCGCTAGTCACTGACACAGCAGCAGCTCATTCACCAGTGGTTCTCAGTCTGGATGGTCGCATTTTGGCCCTATCCAGGTTGAAAACAGTTTATCCTTAAACATGGATAACGTGGACAGAACGAAGGACAGTTGAGAGAAATTGTTGTTTTAATTTTTTGTTTTATTACAAGACACGAGGGATTCAATGAAATTAGCCATTAGGTGAGTATAACTGTGTTTGTTGCTTTTAAATAAAAATGGAAAAGTGTTTTGTTTTATTATTATTATGGCTGTGTCTTTATTTACCATATAACTATAGGATTACTAATGGATAGGTGTCTTATAGACGCCTCTCCAGTACTAATCCGTGGGCTTGATGTCACCTGACAATACAAAGATGACACCAACCCCACAAATATGAACCCCACTTTCCAACGGTACAAGGCAAGTGGGAAAAGCCTGGCAAAGCGCCAGAATTGGTGCATCTAATAAATGTGACTTTTCTGGGTGGCTGGGGGCTGCTATTTTTAGGCTGGGGGAGGCCAATATCCATGGCCCCTTACCAGCCTGAGAATACCAGCCCCCAGCTGTCTGCTTTAGCTTGTCTGGTTGTCAAAAATTTGGGGGACCTCACAATGTTTTTTTAAATTATTTATTTAAGTAATGAAAAAGTGTGGCATGGGGACCACTCTATTATTGATAACCAGCCTTACTAAAGCTGACAGTTGAGCATTGCAGGTTGGCCTGGCTGGTTATAAAAAATACAGGGAAACCTAAGCCGTTTTAGTAAAATTTTTTATTATTATTATTTATTTTCAGCGCAAGAGCCGGATGATGAATACTCCCATCAGTTGCCACCAGTGACTGGAGGTAAACTTTATACCTACAATCACAGCTGCGCGCTTACACTTTCTTTTGACAGCGTGGGAGCCGTGGTTGTCTGACCAGTGGTGAGAATTTTACCGCAGATCAGAAGCGGTGTTTCTCGCGCTGTCATGGTAATTGTGCCCTATGCTGAGGGTTCAGTAACCAATTCCCTTTGAGCTCTTTGCACATCAGTTCGCCTCAGATTGGATCAAAGTGACATTCATCATGTCCTACCTTAGTGGAGAAGCTCTGTCATGGCTCAATCCCTTATGGGAGAGAGGGGATCCTGTAGTTTCCAGCCTCCGGTTGTTTCTTGAGGCCTATGGAGCGCCCCCACTGCCGCAGGGCCGAGGGGTACCCGGTACCGGGCCTCTCTGTCTCAGTTCTGGGGTTGTCACGGTGGCTAGACCCGGCCCGTGACCCTGCTGAGGGGCGTCCAATGAAGGTGGAGGGTGATGCTGTTGTGGTGTGGTGCCGGTCGCAGTAAATCACAAGGACACCAGGTTGCAGTCTCTTTACCTCTTTACTGAAGGCTTCCGGATCCTCAGTCCGGAATACGGTTAACCGGGCTGCGTGAGTCCAGCCGGTCCGATGGCACCTCCAGAGTTCCCTTTGCAGGTGGAAATCTGTGCCTACCTTCTAGCGCTTGTGTGTTGTAGTCCTTCCCTGCTGTGCTTACGGGATAGTCCTCACAACTGTTGTGTCTGTTTCTGAAGTTCCCTCACAACTCGATTATGATGTTCTGTTTCGTCCCCCAGATGATATGGCTAGGACGCACCCGTATGACGGGTAGGCTCGGAGGTCTTCCGGGACCCTAGAGTCGCCCCTCTCCAGATGTTGCCCCCTGTGTCTGCTTAGGTGATGTTGGGTGAGACAGCCCGCCTATAACTGACTGTCCTGCCGTAGGTTTGAAGTAAGGCCTGGAGCTCAATACTTCCTCGGCGTTCCGGCCACCGGCTACGCGCCTCAGTAGGATGTTGCCTCGTCTTACAGCACGACTCCTACTGGTGTTTCTCCTTGTTGCGTTGATCTCGTTTCTCACTCAGCACTATAAACCTCGCTTCTTGTCCTTTCTTGGGGTACCGCCGCGATGAAGTGCAGGCGCGGTCCCGTAACGTTCTTTCTGTTCGCTAGGCCTCTGTCAGGATCCCACCCCTGACAGGGGCCTCCCTGAATCTTCCCCTGCAACACCCTCTGCCACAGGATGTTGCCTGGTTCCAACCCAGTCAGCTTCTCCCTAACTTCCTCTCTAACCCCCAATTTTACCAGATTGTGAGGAGTGGCCTAATACATAGCACCCTTAGCTCCCCCTGGAGGTCAGACTGTGAAGTGTATTGGTGTCTGTGATACCTGGTCAGGTGAACTCCTTCAGTGCCATCAGACGTACCATAGCCCCCCTTAGCGGCGGAGCATCAGTACTGCAACGACCAGGACTCTGGGGCGCTGCACCTACCGCAAGATATTTGATGAGCCTAGTCTTCTCTACAGCATCCTCCTTCCTCATATTGCAGAAGGGAAACCTCACAGTGGAACAGTACCTTGTTCTCAGAGC
This sequence comes from Ranitomeya variabilis, assembly GCF_051348905.1. Taxonomy (NCBI): domain Eukaryota; kingdom Metazoa; phylum Chordata; class Amphibia; order Anura; family Dendrobatidae; genus Ranitomeya; species Ranitomeya variabilis. The sequence goes on along the minus strand of NC_135232.1, from coordinate 646,188,448 downwards.
TCGCCTTGAACAACGAGGTGCTAGTGGCCACCTTTTGGGAGGTCCTTCCCAGAAAATTAAAGACAAGTTGGCTGGTCGAGATATACCCATTTTGCTGGACAACTTGGTGTCCATGGCAACTCAGATCGACATCAGGTTTCAGTAACACTCTAAATAAGTGACCCACGAGAGAAGACTTGTGCGCTTGGCTCCTACCTTTCAAAGGCTAATCATGTCGCAGATCTCTGCTTTGGCACCCTTCTCTGAGTCAATGCAAATCAACTAGGTGAAGCTGGCCAAGCATCATCAGGAGGTCCGTCGTGCCGAGGGAAGGTGCTTCTATTGCAGGAGTCCCGAACATTTACTCCGCTCCTGCCCTAAAAAAGTGGGAAATTCCAGAGCATAAGGTCTGTTGGAGAGGTTACCCTGAAACCCATCTGAAGCCGTTCTTTTAGTTTCTGAGCCTTTGAAACTTCGGGTCGGAATGTTGCATTCGAGGAGAATCGCTTTTTATGTACTTTCTAGTCTGTCCTATCCCCTACTTCTGGGCCTACTATGGCTACAATAACACATCCCCAGGAAGAAGCCAGTGACAAAACGCATGTCGGGGTCGGAGGACGTTATCACAAGCTCCAATTAATAAGGTGAATCGGTCTCCTACTATTGCGGACACGGTCCCCCACCTGTTATGAGCACTGTCTTTTATTTGGTTTAAAATTAGAATGTGGCTGCTTTTTTCACTAATACCATTAGGTTGAATCACTGTACCTATACTTACCTAGCTGATATAAGTGGCTCAGCATTATATGTCACCATTTTTCATCTTACTAGGCTCATTATAGCAGAGACTTGCTATTGTTATATACAGGAAAGATATATATCTTTGTAGATAGAAAACCATTTAGAATTGCGAGTCCTCAGTGATTGATACCTTTTAATGGCTAACTGAAAAGATGCCAGGTACTTTCAGCTGCATCACTTCTAATGTGGTATTCTTAATTATTTGTACTAAATTTCAACTGGGGGTCTGTATGTGGGGGAGACAGGGCAAAAGAATGGATCTACCTGTGGCCAAACATTTTTGTATCCCAGGTTACAGCACCAAGGACATGAGATTACTTGTATTATAAGATAATTTCAAATCTCAGAGAGACAGGAGAGTCTGGGAGTATAAACTGATGACGACCTTTGACACTCTCAGTGCAGGAATGAATGTGTCGCATGGATTTATGTCTTTTTACATCAATTAAGGAATTTGCTCCTCAGACCTTGTGGGGGCATCACAACTGTTATGATCTGGTGACCTTGGAGCCGCATAAAACTTTCTCTGGAGTCGGTGGAACCTTGTACTGACCGCAAATCCTGAACTAACACCGCAACTAGAAGTAGCCGTGGGGTGTGCCTAACATACCCTAGACACCTCGACACAGCCGGAGGACTAAATACCCCTATAGATGGAAATAGGAATGCTACCTTGCCTCAGAGCAGACCCCCAAAGGATAGGCAGCCCCCCACGAATAATGACTGTGAGTAGGAGAAGAATAGACACACGCAGGTAGAAAACAGGATTTAGCAAAAGAGGCCACTCTAGCTAAATAGGAAAGGATAGGACAGATTACTATGCCATCAGTATTAAACCCCTTCCAAAAATATCCACAGCAGATAATACAAAAAGTTCCACAATCTAACTACAAAAAGTTCCACAATCTAACTAAAGACATGGAATGTATATCTGCCACTCCAGAGAATCCAACAAGACTGAGAAAATACTGACACAATCTAAGCTGGACAAGAAAACACAAAGAATAGCACTGAATTGTGAAGCACACAACATGTGTGCCACAGGAAAAAAAAAACAGACACTTATCTTTGCAGATTTGGCAGAAAGGCAGGAGGAACCAGGCAGAGGTCCTACACCCCCCAACAACAATTGACAACTGGCAAGGACTAATGAATCCTGCACGCCTAAATACCCCAGTCAGAACTGCAATCAGCAGATACACCTGACCAGGACTGCAACTCAGGGGCAACTGCATTACCACCTACAACCACCGGAGGGAGCCCAAAAGCAGAATTCACAACACACAACACATAACCAGACCCCAATTAGAGGACAATAAAATATTCACACTCCTTATCTATGAATTGTTCCAATATTTATGGACACAACTGTTTATCACTCTCCCATAATGGCAGTTCTGCTTCACGTCACCTGTCTTATCTATGACATTATTTCTGTGCTGTGTTGTGCATAAATATGTGATTCTTCAGATATTGTATTAGTCTATGCCTGATGAAGAGACATGAGTAGTCTCGAAAGCTTGCAATTTGTTACCAAATTTTCAGTTAGCCATTAAAAGGTATCAACCATTGACGACTTCTAGTGGACATAGCTTAGTCAGTATATTATGAGTATGATATTATCATTGGGTTTATCGTTGAGATTGCTTGGAACTTTTTGCTATTGTAACTAAGCGTGACCAATTGTAGAGGTTATTTATTCACCTTGTATTTTCAGTAGAGGTCTCTTGTTTTCCGGTAGTCTGTATCGTCCTCTATGTGAGGCACACAGCTTTTTTATAATTTGGTATTTCTTTTTTAACCGTAAACTAATAAAATTACTTTTTATGATGGATCTCTTCGTTCGACCTCTTTATTTTAAGTGGGGTATGTGTAATATATTCTGATGTGAAGTGCCATTATTTACTTAGATTTGGGCACTATATTGATATATTAAAAATACAAGCCTGTCTTAGATTGGAGATCCTGAGAAGTACTTCGTTGGGGCCAGGTCTGTCATGAGAAGTGCCTTTTACTCATTCGTCATTCATGCCTTTTACTCATTCGTCCTGCCAGACCTCCGGCTACTCCATCAAATTTTCCTGGCCTGCCACTTGCTTATTTGACTTGCACGGATGTCTTCGATAAAAAGGAGATGGAGAAACTACCACCACACAGGTCGTACGATTACCTAATAGACCTCTTCCTGGCTCTTCTCCTCCACGAGGCCGTATCGACTCTCTGTCCCAGGTTGAGACCCAAACCATGTCCATGTCCGAATATAGCAAAGAGAACCTAGCCAGGGGATTTATCCGGATGTCTTCCCATCTGGAGCAGGATTCTTCTTTGTGAAGAATAAGGACGGGTCACTTCGCCCCTGTATAGACTATAGGGGTCGCAATCTGATAACGGTCAAATAAATATCCCCTCTAATATCTGAGCTGTTTGATCACCTCAAAGTTTATAGAGTTTTTACCAAACTTGACTTGTGGGGGGCGTATAAATTGATCTTGATACGTCAGGAGGACAAATGGAAGACTGCACTTAACAAGCAGGATAGTCGTTATGAATGTAATGCCATTTGGGCTCTGTAATGACCCCGCTGTCTTCCAAGAACTGGTGAACGATATCTTCAGTGACCGTCTATATTCATGTGTGGTCGTTTACTCGGATGACATATTAGTATTCTCTCCTGATCTGCTCACACACAGTTGGGATGTTCGCCAGGTTCTGCAGAGACTGAGGAAGAATCATTTGTACGCAAAGTTTGAAAAATGTGTCTTTGAGCAAAACTCTCTTATGTTACTTGGGTACATCATCTCTGAGACAGGACTAAGGATAGACCCCAAGAAGATATCAGCTGTTCTGAAGTAGCTGCTTGGTCTGAAGGCAATCCAGCGGTTTCTCAGATTTGCCAATTGCTACCACAAGCTCCTTCCGTATTTCTCCAATCGGACTGCTCCAATCTCTGCCCTGTGCCCAGAATAAGACTCTGAAACAGCTTATGACTGGCCAGTTACTTCCCTTACCCGTACCATCTGCTCCCTGGCAGCATATCGCGATGGACTTTATCACCGATAATCCAGTATCGTCCGGACAGTCATCTGGATTGTTGTAGATGGATTCTCTAAAATGGCCCATTTTACTCTGCTGTCTGGCCTCCCATCTGCTTCTGTGCTTGCTGAGAAGTTCATTCAACAAATTTTTTGCCTCCGTGAGTTCTATCTCCATATTGTCTCAGAGAGGAATCCAGTTTACATCTTGCTTCTGGAGGGCCACCGGCAAACTACTGAATGTCACCTTGGACTTCTCTTCAGCCTACCATCCGCAGTCCAATGTCCAAGTAGATTGGGTTAACCACATCCTGTTCAACTACCTGTGGCAATTTTCAACACTCACCACCGTGATTGTGCCGAACTCCTGCCTTGGACCGAATTCTAATACAACGACCATGTGAGTGAATCCTCAGCTAAATAACCATTTTTTTCATAGTGTATAGTTAACATCCCAATATTCTGTTTCCTGTGTTTGCTACCATTGATATTGCTGTCACTGAAACTCTCCTAAAGGGTTTCTCTAAGACCTGGGGGGACAACAATACCTCTTGTCACGACTCTGTTGTCGTGTGTCCCGGGAGCAGGGTCTCCTTCCATGTCCCTAACACTAGGGGTGCCCTAGCTCGCCCTGTTCCCCAAAGAGGAGTAGTAGTGTTCCGTAATACATCAATCAGACTAACAAGGTAATACAAACAGGGATAAAGGAAAATACCAGTCTTATAAATATGCTCACACAAAGAACAGGGGTAAACACTGAGGAGTGGAGGATAGGGAAAAACCAAAGTAGGAGGAGGGGAAGTAGCACACACCCAAAACTTAGCAACAAATTCAGATAAATCCACCAAACCCTTTCTTAAACAACAACCATAAACCACCATCTCCTAATCATGCAGCATAAACTACTCTGGCAATGAGTGTTAGCCAGGGCCCAAATTATATATGAGATGGGAGTGGCTAACAGTGAACAGCTGAGAGCCTTAATGCAGGAAAGCTTCTAGGAACCCTCAACTGATCAGATTAACACCTTCATTGCTAAAAGAAACCTGCACCATTTAATATAAAAGTGAAGTGCTTCTAAACAGTGCAGGAGTAAGAGAAAGCAGACTTTGTGGTCTTCTGGCTTCTCTCTGTCTCGGTAAGCTAGTGACAGTACCCCCTTCTACAAAGGACCTCTGGAACATCATAACCGGATCTATCAGGGTGTGCCACGTGAAAAGATCGGATCAGCCTGGCTGCATGGACATCAGATGCTGGTACCCACATCCTCTCTTCAGGACCGTATCCCTTCCAGCGCACCAGATACTGAAGTGACCGACGAACTAAGTGAGAAGCAATGATCTTGGCTATTTGAAATTCCAAATTTCCATCCACAATGACTGGAGATGGTGGTTGGAGTGATGGTACAGAGGACGCAACATATTTTTGGAGTAGAGATAGATGAAACACATTATGAATCTTAAAGGTGGGCAGCAAGGCAAGACAGAAAGCCACAGGATTGATGAAGGTCACAATCTTATAAGGACTGATGAATCTGGGACCCAGTTTCCAAAGGGCAACCTTCAACCTCATGTTTCTTGACGGCAACGACACCAAGTCACCAGCACACAGGTCTGGACCCACCAAACATCTCCGATCAGCCACACTCTTATATTTGGGCTCCATCTTCCTCAAATTATCAAGAACCTCTTACCACACAGATGTAATTGATGATGAAAACTATTCTTCAGGTATTCCAGAAGAACAATTCCTATTAAATGAGCTGAACTGAGGATGAAAACAGTATGCGACGAAGTAAAAGGGCTTACCAGTAGACTCATGACAACGATTACCGCAAAGTTAGGTAGAGGTAAGTAGGTAACCCAATCCTTCTGATTCTCAGACACAAAGCACCTAAGATAAGTCTCAAGATTCTGGTTAACCTGTTCAGTTTGCTCATTAGGCTATGGGTCAAATGCTGAGGAGAATGACAGATGGATGCCCAAATATGTGCATAACGCCCTCCAAAATTTGGAAATAAACAGCACCACCCGATCAGAAACAATATCGGTAGGGAACCCATGTAATTTTACAATCTGTCTGATGAAAATTTGGACCAATGTCTTGGAGTTAGGTAAAGTGGGTAAAGCAATGAAATGTGACATTTTACTGAATTTGTCCACCACCACCAAAATTACAGTATAACCTGCCGAAACAGGTAGGTCAGTGATAAAAACTACTGAAAAATGAGTCCACAATACAGTGCCTTGCGAAAGTATTTGGCTCTCTGGAACTTTTCCACCTTTTCCCACATATCATGCTTCAAACATAAAGATACGAAATGTAAATTTTTGGTGGAGAATCAACAACAAGTGGAACACAATTGTGAAGTTGAACGAAATGTATTGGTTATTTAAAATTTTTGTGGAAATTCAAAAACTGGAAAGTGGGGCGTGCAATATTATTCGTCCCCTTTACTTTCAGTGCAGCAAACTCACTCCAGAAGTTTATTGTGGATCTCTGAATGATCCAATGTTGTCCTAAATGCCTAATGATGATAAATATAATCCACCTGTGTGCAATCAAGTCTCCATATAAGTGCACCTGCTCTGTGACAGTCTCAGGGTTCTGTTTGAAGCACAGAGAGCATCATGAAGACCAAAGGAACACAACAGGCAAGTCCGTGATACTGTTGTGGAGAAGTTTAAAGCCGGATTTGGATATAAAATGATTTCCAAAACTTTAAACATCCAAAGGAGCACTGTGCAAGTGATCATATTGAAATGGAAGGAGTATCATACCACGACAAATCTACCAAGACCTGCCCATCCCTCTAAACTTTCATCTCAAACAAGAAGAAGACTGATCAGAGATGCAGCCAAGAGGCCCATGATCACTCTGTATGAACTGCAGAGATCTACAGCTGAGGTGGGATAGTCTGTCCATAGGACAACAATCAGTCGTACACTGCACAAATCTGGCCTTTATGGAAGAGTTGCAAGAAGAAAGTCATTTCTCAAAGATATCCATAAATAGTGCTGTTTAAAGTTTGCAACAAGCCACCTGGGAGACATACCAAGCATGTGGAAGAAGGTGCTCTGGTCAGATGAAACCAAAATCGAACTTTTTGGCAACAATGCCAAACAATATGTTTGGCGTAAAGGCAACACAGCTCATCACCCTGAACACACCATCCCCACTGTCAAACATGGTGGTGGCAGCATTGTTTGGGCCTGCTTTTCTTCAGCAAGGACAGGGAAGATGGTTAAAATTGATGGGAAGATGGATGGAGCCAAATACAGGACCATTCTTAAAGAAAACCTGTTGGAGTCTGCAATAGACCTGAGACTGGGACGGAGATTTGTCTTCCACCAAGACAATGATCCCAAACATAAAGCAAAATCTACAATGGAATGGTTCACAAATAAACGTATCCAGGTGTTAGAATGGCCAAATCAAAGTCCAGACCTCAATCCAATCGAGAATTTGTGGAAAGAGCTGAAAAGTGCTGCTCACAAACGATCTCCATCAAGCCTCACTGAGCTCGAGCTGTTTGCCAAGGAAGAATGGGCAAGAATTTCAGTCTCTCGATGTACAAAACTGATAGAGACATATTCCAAGCAACTTGCAGCTGTAATCGCAGCAAAAGGCGCAACAAAATATTAAGTTAAAGGGGCCGAATAATATTGCAATTTCCACAAAAATTTAAAATAATCTATAAATTTCGTTCAACTTAACAACTTAACAAACTCTAGATATACCAGATTCTTATGATCTGTGATTACCATAATCGGATGAACTGCCCTCTCCAGAAAATGACAATACTCTTCAAAGGCCCACTTGATTGATAAAAGGGACACTTGCCAATAATTTTTCCCCGCAGAAGACCGTTTTTATTAAAAAAGTATGCACTTGGATGCCATTTACCAGGAGACTTACTCTGCTACAATACAGCCCCCACGTCAGAGGCATCAACTTCTACAATAAATGGCTGAGTGACGTCAGACTGTATGAAAATCGATGCAGATGCAAAGCACTTCTTCAAAATATCAAATGCTTCCCTGGTCGGACTGAGCCATTCGGAAAAATTGGTCCTTTTTCTGGTCATATCTGTCAGAGGTTTGGCCACTACCAAAAAGTTTTTGATGAACTAACGATAGTAGTTGGCAAAAAGCAAAAAACCTTTTCAATGCCTTCAAATACTCAATATCATCCTAATCCAGTACCGCCCAGACATTCACTGGATCCACACATAAACTGGTGGATGATAAAACATATCCTAAAAAAGGGATCTGCTCAACCGAGTACATACATTTGTCTGTTTTGACAAATAATTTATGGTCTCTGAGTATCTGTAAGACCTGCCTGACATGTACCTGATGTGACTCAAGGTCAGATGAATAAATTAATAAGTCTTCAAGATAGATTTGTTCTAATTTACCAGGTGACTAAAGATGTAATTTCCAAAGTGCTAAAAGACGGCGGGAGCATTAGCCAACCCAAATTGCATCACAATGTTCTCATAGTGTCTCTCAGGCATATTGAAAGCTGTTTTTCATTCATCCTCCTCTTTAATACGAATTGGTTTATATGCCTCCCACTTCCCGAGATCCAGTTTAGAAAACCATTTTGCTCTTACAATCTGATTATAGAGGTCCGAGATGAAAGGGAGTGGATACGGATCCCGAACTGTGTTCTGATTGAGTTTGTTGAAATCTAGGCAGGGGCATAACTCCTCTGCCTTTCTTCTTTGCAAAGAAAAATCCCACAGCAATGGGGAATGGAGATGGTCTGATATGACTCTTTTCCAAACTTTCAACAATATTGTCCTTCATGGCCTGCCTCTCTGGACCAGAGATATTATATAGTCGGCTCTTTGGCAGCTTAGCCCCAGGGACAAGATTAACGGTGCAGTCATAAGGATGATGGGGAGGAAATTCTTGGCACCCCTGCCCTGAACACACATCCCCAATGTCAGACAGGTTTTTAGGCACAGACTGAGTATCCAAGCTGGGTGTCCAGTGTCCTTGACAATACTCACTCCACGTTACCACCTCCCGAATCTGCCCATCTACCACAGGATTATGCATAGTGAGCAAAGGAAGTCCAAGAATCACAGGAGAGGGCAGACCCTCTAGCACATACTGTATTTGTTAGTTGTGTTCATATATACACCTTTTTGTTTTTATTCTTTATTTCAGTGTCATGGTCTAGAACCATTATTGTCCTTTTTTTATTCACATAAAGCTTTATTTTTTTAATTTGAATAACGAATTGTTGTTGGATGCAAATAAATAAAACTTTAAATTTTTTCACTATCTGAGTGCCAAGTTTTTCTTCTATATATTGTAACGAAGGGCTGGATATCCTACTTGAGAACCAAATCCTCACTCTTGAGTGCCGTGTCCTTTTACTTGTTCTCTACATAAAGTTCCACTTTCAGCTGTACAGTAACTTAAGCAATAAGGAAAAAGGTACCTGAGTGTCTGGACAACCTCCTCGACAGTTACCCAGACTTAAGCATTTCTCAACTCCTTGGGGATTGGAGGACAGGAGGGACAGTCCTTCTTCCAGTGTCCTGAACTACCGCAGTAAAAGCAGAGTCTCCCTTCCTGTTGTCATCTCCTCTCCTTTTCCTTGATGGTGGTGGCCTCAACCTCCAAGGGCTCGGAATGTGGCATAGCGTTGGGATTACTCGGGAGTAGAGGAACATCTCTCTGCATAACACCCCTCTCCCGTAGTCTACAATCCATTCGGATGGCCTGAGTCATAGCCTCCTTCAGGGAACTAGGAGGTAGATGGAGAGCCAGGGCATCCTTCAGATGATCAGACAGTCCCCTCTGGAACTGGCACCTGAGCACAGAGTCATTCCAGGACACCTCAGGAGACCATTATCTAAACTCCGAGCAATACCACTCAGCTGAGAGCTTCCCCTGAACAAGACCCATGATAGTGTCCTCTGCCAACCTGACACGGTCCGGTTCATCATAGTTAAGTCCTAAGGCCTAAAAAAACCTATCCACCTACATCCATTCAGGGGCAGTAGGGGGCAGCGAGAAAGCCCAAGATTGGGGACCCTCCCTGAGTAAGGAAATAGTTATCCCCACCCGCTGGCTCTCATCCACAGATGATCGAGGTCTAAGGGAAAATAATAATTTACAATTCTCCCTGAACATACAAAACTTATCCTTCTTGACAGAAAAGGTGTCAGGGAGTTTAACCGAGGGTTCAGGAGAGTGCAAGGTGACATCAACAGAATTACCAGACCTACTAACAACATGAGGGGTAGTACCCTGCACCGTCTTTACAGTCTCTGTCAACTCTTTCTGCAATTGAGTATGGGAGGTGGCCAGGGCCTTATGTTCTACCGACAATTCCTGCATTATCTGCATCAAACTGGACACCTGATCCGCCAGGTTACGAAGCGGATCCATGACCAGAGAAAAAAAAAAAAGAAAAATCCCCTTTAAATGTAAGGGTCAGCTATATATGCTGCCACAGTGCAGTATCGTGCGTCCTATCCCAGGGGATGCTGGAGAGGGAAGATAGGTAGCACTCACGGAGAAACACTTCAGTGCGGCAGCGCAGGCGCCACAGGGTGGCAAGAGAGGTCAGACAAGCTGGGCCAGGAATGGACAGGAAATGCAGTACCAGGTGAAACAGCAATACACGTTTTCAGATACAAGCCAAAGAAGTGAGCCAGTCGCGAGCGGAGATGCCAGAGATGTAAGACAGAGAAACAGGTCAGAGGACAAGCCGGGTCAGATACCAAGGTCAAAGCACGGGGAGCACACAGCAAGACGAGTGGGGAAGCAGGAATGGGAAGGCAGGGGAACTAGGTAAATGGGCAGAGGACAAATCAAGGTGTAACGGGGTCAGTCGCTCAAGCCAGAGGCAAGAACTATAGCTGATGCTGCCTGCAGGCAGCCGTGGACTAAAATAGTAAAACAGATCCCAAAACGAGGCAAAGGAGGTTAACCCCCGCATGACCAGACCAAGGAGAAAATAGCAAGAAACAAACCCCGGCCTGGATCATGACAGAGGTGATAGAGGATAGAAGACAATAGAATAGGGAGCACCACTAAAGGGCATTTTTATGAAAGAGGCATATGTAAGCAGGGTTGCTGCACAATGCACGGTAAAACTGTACACGTGTGAAAAAGAAAAAAGATCTGTGCATAGGAGGCGCATACACAGGATAATAAAGACCTTAAATATCAAAAGTCTAAGTGCAAAATTTTATTGGTAGACAAGGAACCCACAAAAAAAACTATTAAAAAACAAGACACATCACTCAAGGTCCCATATACTGTAAGTCAAAAACACACTAATACAATGCCATAGTAAACTATAATAGACAATATATATAAATATACATGGAAAGTCAACCCTCAAAAAATTGCACCAATCCTAAGTAACAAAAGAGTATACAGTTGTTCATAACCCCATACTGGGCATCCCCAGAGAGGTAGAGCAAGACCCTAAACAGGGCCACAAGGTACATATGTATAGCCCCTGTGAAGAAACCAGATTGTATCTTAATTACCCAGACAGCTACGTTTTTACAAACCAATAAGAACTGGATTTTCATCTGTATATTGGCTTGTGCATTTAAGTGTTTATGTCTGGTGGTTCAAGAGGACAGACTTGCAGACTGATACCATTTCACATACAGTGTAAGGGTACCGTCTCACTATACGATTTACCAACGATCACGACCTGCGATACGACCTGGCCGTGATCGTTGGTAAGTCGTTGTGTGGTCGCTGGGGAGCTGTCACACAGACCGCTCTCCAGCGACCAACGATGCCGAGGTTCGCTGGTAACCAGGGTAAACATCGGGTTACTAAGCGCAGGGCCGCGCTTAGTAACCCGATGTTTACCGTGGTTACCAGCGTAAAAGTAAAAAAAAAAAAACCGTACATACTTACCATCTGATGTCCGTCAGGTCCCTTGCCGTCCGCTTCTCGCTCTGACTGAGTGCCGCCGTACAGTGAGAGCAGAGCGCAGCGGTGACGTCACCGCTGTGATCTGCTCTCACTTTCTGGCCGGCAGACAGTCAGTGCGGGAAGCGGACGGCAAGGGACCTGACGGACATCAGATGGTGAGTATGTACGTTTTTTTTTTTTTTACTTTTACGCTGGTAACCACGGTAAACATCGGGTTACTAAGCGCGGCCCTGCGCTTAGTAACCCGATGTTTACCCTGGTTACCAGCGAATGCATCGCTGGATCGCTGTCACACACAACGATCCAGCGATGACAGCGGAAGATCCAGCGACGAAAGAAAGTTCCAAACGATCTGCTATGACGTACGATTCTCAGCAGGGTCCCTGATCGCTGCTGCGTGTCAGACACTGCGAGATCGTAACGATATCGCTAGAACGTCACGGATCGTACCGTCGTAGCGATGAAAATGCCACTGTGTGACGGTACCCTTAGTCTGTAGTGGTGACTGTACATTGAGTGTGTTGAGCTTTGTTTGTTTATGTGTGCTTATATGCTAATATACTTAATCCCATCACCATTGTTTACCTTTTCTTGATGTTGGACTGAAAGACCCAGGGTGGTTCTAAGGGTAGCTTATATGCCTTGGGTATAAAGAGACTGAAGTAACACAGAGCTAGGAGCCAGACATTCTGCAAACCACCCAACAGACAAGAGAAAGGACTGGAGCCAATTCATCATGGCACCATCACGAGGGACACTGATCTAGGATTTTATAGGATACAACCTAGGGGTTTTCGGCTCCGGTTGGAAGGACACAGATCTGATCCAGTGACCATCTCTGAACCATGGATCTGTTTGGAGAAAGCCAGGGCTGGGACCCGCTGGTCGCCTGGTTCCATGGAGATGGTCAGATAAGCCAGGTGGTGACTCTAGTGTCAACTGGCTTTGGACCTTGTATGGACTCTATGGACAGTTCTTGGTCATCTCCCTATGCTTGTCGTTACCCCTTCTCTGTGCGTTCAGACCCCGCGTATCCGTAACATTGGTGGCAGCAGTGGGACACTACTCAGCCCGGTGGAACTGGGGAAGCTGCAGGGGACTGGTGTTCTCACACACCATCCAGGGCTCCACAACAAGGGAGGTATACAGACAGACCCAGCAGACCATTGATGAGGCATGCACAGCAGGTTTTGGATGCCACTATATCCAACCCTACCAAATCGGCCTTGGGAAGAGGACCAGAGTGGCTATATGACCTCAACAAGAAATGGAAACTACAGGAGATGTTCCAGCTTCAACAGATTGAATAGAATTAAGGCAGGAACTACGGAATGTGGAGGAAGCCATGCGTGGACCCAATGGATACCAGTTGTTACTCTTCAATTACGTATGGAGTTTATTTTCGTAAGGAGTGTATGGAATATGCTCTAAGGAAACTGGATGATCGGAAGCCTATCATGTCTGGTTAATTAAGATGGGGGAGGAATGTGAAGAAACCAGATTGTATCTTAATTACCCAGACAGCTACGTTTTTACAAACCAGTAAGAACTGGATTTTCATCTGTATATTGGCTTGTGCATTTAAGTGTTTATGTCTGGTGGTTCAAGAGGACAGACTTGCAGACTGATACCATTTAACATACAGTGAAAGTCTGTAGTGGTGACTGTACATTGAGTGTGTTGAGCTTTGTTTGTTGATGTGTGCTTATATGCTAATATACTTAATCCCATCACCATTGTTTACCTTTTCTTGATGTTGGACTGAAAGACCCTGGGTGGTTCTAAGGGTACCGTCACACATTGAAATTTTCATCGCTGCGACGGCACGATTCGTGACGTCGCAGCGTCGTATAATCATCGCTCCAGCGTCGTAGACTGCGGTCACACGTTGCAATCACGGCGCTGGAGCGATGCCGAAGTCCCCGGGTAACCAGGGTAAACATCGGGTAACTAAGCGCAGGGCCGCGCTTAGTAACCCGATGTTTACCCTGGTTACCAGCGTAAACGTAAAAAAACAAACCGTACATACTCACCCGTCGGTGTCCTTCAGGTCCCTTGCCGTCTGCTTCCTGCTCTGAGTGCAGCCGTACAGTGAGAGCAGAGCGCAGCTCTCACTTTCCGGCCGGCACTCAGAGCAGGAAGCAGACGGCAAGGGACCTGAAGGACACAGACGGGTGAGTATGTACGGTTTGTTTTTTTACGTTTACGCTTGTAACCAGGGTAAACATCGGGTTACTAAGCGCGGCCCTGCGCTTAGTTACCCGATGTTTACCCTGGTTACAAGCGAAGACATCGCTGGATTGCTGTCACACACAACGATCCAGTGATGTCAGCGGGTGATCAAGCGACGAAAGAAAGTTCCAAACGATCTGCTACGACGTACGATTCTCAGCAGGGTGTCTGATCGCAGTAGCATGTCAGACACAGCGATATCGTAACGATATCGCTAGAACGTCACGAATCGTAACGTCGTAGCGATGGAAATTTCAATGTGTGACGGTACCCTTAGGGTACCGTCTCACAGTGGCACTTTTGTCGCTACGACGGTACGATCCGTGACGTTCCAGTGATATCCATACGATATCGCTGTGTCTGACACGCAGCAGCGATCAGGGACCCCGCTGAGAATCGTACGTCGTAGCAGATCGTTTGGAACTTTATTTCGTCGCTGGATCTCCCGCTGTCATCGCTGGATCGGTGTGTGTGACACCGATCCAGCGATGCGTTCGCTTGTAACCAGGGTAAACATCGGGTTACTAAGCGCAGGGCCGCGCTTAGTAACCCGATGTTTACCCTGGTTACCATCGTAAATGTAAATAAAAACACGTACATACTCACATTCCGGTGTCCGTCAGGTCCCTAGCCGTCTGCTTCCCGCACTGACTGACTGCCGGCCGGAAAGTAAAAGCAGAGCACAGCGGTGACGTCACCGTTGTGCTCTGCTTTCACTTTACGGCCGGCACTCAGTCAGTGCGGGAAGCAGACGGCTAGGGACCTGACGGACACCGGACTGTGAGTATGTACGGGTTTTTTTTTTTTACATTTACGATGGTAACCAGGGTAAACATCGGGTTACTAAAAGCGGCCCTGCGCTTAGTAACCCGATGTTTACCCTGGTTACCCGGGGACTTCGGCATCGTTGGTCGCTGGAGAGCTGTCTGTGTGACAGCTCTCCAGCGACCACACAACGACTTACCAACGATCACGGCCAGGTCGTATCGCTGGTCGTGATCGTTGGTAAATCGTTTTGTGTAACGGTACCCTAAGGGTAGCTTACATGCCTTGGGTATAAAGAGACTGAAGTAACACAGAGCTAGGAGCCAGACATTCTGCAAACCACACAACAGACAAGAGAAAGGACTGGAGCCAATTCATCATGGCACCATCACGAGGGACACTGATCTAGGATTCTATAGGATACAAGCTAGGGGTTTTCGGCTCCGGTTGGAAGGACACAGATCTGATCCAGTGACCATCTCTGAACCATGGATCTGTTTGGAGAAAGCTAGGTTTGGGACCCGCTGGTCGCCTGGTTCCATGGAGATGGTCAGATAAGCCAGGTGGTGACTCTAGTGTCAACTGGCTTTGGACCTTGTATGGACTCTATGGACAGTTCTTGGTCATCTCCCTATGCTTGTTGTTACCCCTTCTCTGTGCGTTCATCCACAGATGGAGTAGCGACCCTGGGAGCTCTGACATCGTGTTAACTGGCTTTGGACCTTGTATGGACTCTATGGACAGTTCTTGGTCATCTCCCTATGCTTGTCATTACCCCTTCTCTGTGCGTTCATCCACAGATGGAGTAGCGACCCTGGGAGCTCTGACATCGTGTCATACTGGAAATACGTGGAGACGCAGTGATATTTTATATGCGCCCATGTACCCATACAATTCCAGGCATGTTGGAAATGTTCTGTTTGCTATTGTGTGCTGTGGTTCAATAAAGTATTGCCACCCTGTTTTACCTTAACCCTGTGTTGTCTGTGTAGTGTATTGCCCACTGGGAGATAGAGCGGGCGTTCAGTGGTATGAGCCGTGGTCCATGCAGTCTTGCTAAAGACAGCTGGGCCAGCGGACGAGAGCACCCACTGACCCCGCTTCTCCGCAACAGCCCCTATTAATCGCTGGAAGGATCATTCCCTAAAGATGTGAAAGGGAAAGAGAGTACATGAGGCTGTAGATGGGGAGAGGCTGTAAGAAATGCAGGAGAGGGTGGAAGAAAGAGCGACACCACAACGGATAAGTGTCCGATCACCAGATAAGGCGATTCAAGGCATCAGTCAGACCCCCAGGGTAGAAAGTCCAGGGACCAAGGCAACGTGGGAAACCCCATGCGTATCGCTGCCCGCCGCAGCTTCGTCAGGGGAAGTGTGTCAAGGAAGGGAATCAAGCAACCTTAAGTAGTCAGTCAGCCAGGTATAACGAAAAGAAGATGTGTGAAGAGAAACAAATCAAGACAGTACATACCCGGAAGTGCATCCTGGCCAAGATGAACGCATGCACAGTACAAAGAACCTCCAGATAAGAGGGAATATAGAAGTATGGACCGCGCAGCCACAGAGGGGCTGATGAAGTAAGCCCAGGGTTGGCGCCTGTGCCGTGTGGTCCGATCTCCCGATAGAGGAGAAAAAGCACACACATCAAGGCGCATGCATGAAGAAATCAACATGCCAACAATAAGGGCACCTACAATTTTTGTATATATATATGGCTATAAAGACTGTATGGGAGTATGCCTACATGTAATTTGAGCAAAAATATGCTGTAGGGACCTTTTAAAGCAGACGGACCCATAAAGTGCGGGCACAAAGCTTACAAGAACAAAACAACTGAGCAAGCAAAAAGTGCATGGAAAAATATATATAGAGAGGCAACTGCACACCAAAAAGGAAAAGACAACCAACAATAAGATATTATACATACACAAACAGTAGATATATAGGGAGTGCGCTGTGAGCAGCACTCACCTATAAACACAAGCAGTATAAGGAAGAAAAGAACACATGATGAAAAGCAACACAAAAATAAACTGAAAAAAGTGTAATATATTGAGTTAAACAAACAAATAAAATCTTCAGCCCAGAAAGCTTGTGTAAAGAAGCCCCTCATTAAGACCGTTGGGGGCCAGACTCCGTAGATTGAAAATCCAGCGAGATTCGGTTTGAAGCAAAAGTTTCTTGAGATTCCCACCTCTGGCATTCAAAGAAATCCTCTGTAGACCAAAAAATAGAATGTTAGATGCCGAGCCACCATGTACAGACAGAAAGTGAGAAGCCACTGGGGTCAGGGTCTTGCCCTTTTTAACATCTGAAGACGCTAGGTGTATGGTGGGCAAGTGCTTCTGGGCCCTTTTCCTGAACTCTTGGGAGGTCTGGCCTACATAGACCATCTTACAAGGGCAAATGATGGCATAGATGACATGAGTAGTTTTACAATTGATGTACAATGTCAAACGGTACGTTTTCTGGTCAAGAAGGTTAGTAAAAGAATCTTTGGTAACTGGAACATGAACACAGACACTGCAATCACTGCAGGGAAACGATCGCCTCCAACGAATCCCCCAATTCAATCTGATGGGAGGATGTGTAAAGTGACTTCTGGTCAGGAGATCCCCCAAATTGGGGGCCCTTCTAGCCGTCATGAGGGGACGAGAGGTAACCAGTGACGAAGTCTGATCATTTATGGTAAGTATGTCTCAATGGGACGTGAGAATATTTCTTACCCGTCTCCACTGATCATTATAGTCTGAGATGAAACGGACATTTTTGTCAAGGGGGCGTCTGCTTGGGGAAAGCAATGAATCCTGGCTTTGACCCCTGGCTCTCTGAAAAGCAGAAAAAATAAGTTTCTTGGGGTAGCCACGTTCACAAATCCTGGTTTTAAGAGCCCTAGATTGAGATGAAAAGTCCTCGTCCAGAGAACAATTACGACAAATTCTCAAAAATTGGCCATCCGGAATCCCCTTTTGGTATGAAAAGGATGAAAGCTGTCATACCTGAGCAGACTGTTGGTGACTGTGGTTTTGCGAAAAAGGTCCGTAACAAGGCCATCTCCCCGGACAGAAACCTTCAGATCTCAAAAAAAGTAACTGAAGTAAAAGAAAAAGTATGTGTTAAAACAATATTGAAATCATTGTGATTCAACTCCTGGAGAAACACAAGACATTGCTGTTCAGTACCGGTCCATGTGAAAAAGACATCATCAATGAACCGGTGCCAGTGTTGAACATGTTTTCTGTAAAGGTCGTAGTTGTAGATAATGGTGTCTTCTCACCAGCCTAAAAAGATGTTAGCAAAGGCTGATGCGCAGCGTGCACCCATCACCACTCCTGATACCTGTCGGAAAAAAGAACGATCAAAAAGTAAATAATTGTGTTGTAAAATGAACTGGAGGAGATCAATCAGAAAGGAATCATGGAAACGATCTATGGGGATCTGCTTGCTGAGAAGGTTACCTACTGCCTGTAAGCCATCGTGATGGCTGATGTTTGAATAAAGGGACTCGACATCACAAGTGACCAACAAAGTCCGTCCCCCAAGAGAAATGTCACGACAAACCCGGATGAAGTGGGCCGAGTCTCTGATATAAGAAGGTAAGGCAGTGGCAAGAGGTTGTAGAAAAAAATCAACATAGATGTTAGCCCTCTCACAAAGACTCCCTATGCTGGACACAATGGGACGTCCAGGGGGTGCAGATAAACTTTTGTGCACCTTAGGGAGCAGATAAAAGGTGGGAATAACTGGGAATTCAACCCGTAGATATTGTTTAACATTGTTGTTGATAATACCATAGTCAAATGCCTGACACAATAGAGAGTTAAGTTTACCTGAAAAGGTGTCTGTTGGGTCAGAAGGCAATTTAACATAAAATTTCCTATTGTTCAGTTGCCTCAGGGCTTCCTCAGTGTAAAGATGGACAGGCCACAAGTGATAGAGGGGTGATAGAGGAGTCGAAAAGTGGATGGTCGAATCCCATCGTCCTTGTGCCGAAGCCTGACGGTGAATGATGGCTTTGTAATGACTACCACAGACTGAATGAAGTCTCTAGTTTTGTTGCTTACCTGATGCCTCGTGTGGACGAGTCATTGAGAGACTTGGACCCGTGAGGTACATTACAACCCTGGACCTCACGAAGCGCTATTGGCAGATCTTTATGTCCCAGAATGGCAAGGAGAAGACAGCCTTCTTGATGCCTGATGGATGTTTTCAATACACCAGGATGCCCTTCAGTCTGCAAGGGGCCCCGGCCACCTTCCAGAGGGCGATGGATCGGATCCTGGCCCCAAATAAGAAGGATGTCGCAGCGTACCTCGATGATATTGTGGTGTTTAGCCCTGACTGGGCTAGTCATTTGCCAAAGGTATCTGCCCGATATCTTTCCTCACATAATCTTCGGTCCTCCCAAGACCACCTTCTCTCCTCCACACTTATTCGCTCCTCACCTAACCGCCTCCAAAACTTCTCCCGAATATCCCTCATCCTCTGGAATTCTTTCCCCCAACATGTCCGACTATCAACCACATTCGGATCCTTCTGACAGAACCCGAAAACCCTACAGCCTGCACTGACCGCACTGCCTCCTCACCGCTACAGAAGCTACTGCCTCACCAACACTGGAGCTCCTGCAACCCTCAACTTATTGTCTCCTTCCCCACCATCCTGTAGAATGTATGCCCACAAGGGCAGGGTCCTCTCCCCTCTGTATCAGTCTGTAATTGTTAGTTTGCTTACTGTAAGTGATATCTGTAATTTGTATGTAACCCCTTCTCATGTAAAGCACCATGGAATCAATGGTGCTATATAAATTATAATAATAAAATAAAAAAGGTACAGTCGGTTCTGGATGCGTTAAGAAATCAGGGGTTCGCGATAAATCCCAAAAAATGTGCCATAGGGAAGGAAGAGGCCAAGCACCTAGGCTATGTTGTTGGGAGAGGCGAAAGTAAGCGGCAAATCAACAAGATCGAGGCGATTCAAGAGTGTCCGCAACCGCTTTCCAAGAAGCAAATGAGGGCATTTCTTGGAATTGTGGGGTACTATCGGCGATTCATTCCGAGTTTTGCTATAATCGCCGCGCCATCGACAGATCTTCTTAAAGGCACCAAATCGACGATATTTAAATGGACTGATGACACAGAGATGGCATTCCAGGAACTGAAGAGAACTCTGTGTAAACATCAAGTTCTGGTCGCACCAGACTTCAGCAAAGAGTTTGTGATTCACACAGATACATCAGAAGTTGACTTGGGAGCCGTGCTGTCTCAAGTAGTAAATGGAGAAGAACATCCCATCCTGTATTTGAATCACAAGCTCTCGTCATGCGAGAAGAACTACTGCATCGTTGAGAAGGAGTGTCTAGCCATAAAATGGGCCGTGGATACATTGAGGTATTATCTATTAGGCCGGAGGTTCAAACTTGTGTCCGATCATGCCCCTCTGAGATGGTTAAGGGAGAAAAAGGGTAAGAATGCCTAGGTGAGTAGGTGATTCTTAGGCCTGCAGGATTTCAAGTTCCACATAGAACACAGGCCCGGGAAGTCACACGAGAACGCAGATGCCCTCTCCCGAATTCCCTGTTTGGTGTCTGAAGGTGCCAAAGCCCCCATCTTTGGGCAGAGTGAGGAAAATATGTGACAGGGTCATTGGCACTGTATGTAAGGGGAGATATGTGTCACGGAGATTGATTTCCTCCGTGATCTAGAAACCCATAAGTTTCTTTTCAGAAACTGCTGAATGTTATGCTATGTGATGAAGGAGTTAAGCAGCCATGTTATGGGTGGGTTTTTAGGTGAGTAGGTAAGAGATAGGATTGTGTATGTATATATGACAGCAGGGAAACCATCAGGCCATTACTGCCTTAACTGGCATATGGGGCCTGGTGAGCAGAGGGGGGCCAGGCCCCCTCTCTTCCGCTCACCGGACCCCAGTGGCAGGATTCTGCAGGTTCAGTAACTGAACATGCGACCTCAGTTAAAACAGTTAAAATCTATATTGTCATGCAGGAAAACTTCCCGCATGGCAACAGTTAACAGCTGCCAGCCAATCACATAGTAACATAGTTACATAGTTATTAAGGTTGAAGGAAGACTTTAAGTCCATCTAGTTCAACTCATAGCCTAACCTAACATGCAGGGGCGTAACTACCGCGGTCGCAGGGGTCGCAATTGCGACGGGGCCCGCAGTGCTTAGGGGCCCGCCCAGTCCAGCAGACTGGGCGGGTCCCTAAGAACTCTGAGCAACAAAATGGGCCGCCGGCCCTTTAAATAAATCTTCTTTACAGGCCCTGGTGCGCGTGCACTCTCTCAGTGCACGCGCGATCACGGGTGGGACTGCACTTGTCCCGCAGCAGAGCCCCTCCACCGCAGAGAGCCGCACACCACAACTATGGCTGCAGCTGCTCTGTGCGCACAGGACCTGTGATGAGGTCACAGGAGGGGAGGAGTCGGAGTCACATGATCAAGGGCTTCCGTGTAGTGCAGGACTGTAGTGCAGTGTTGGTTGTCATCGTGCTGGAGGAGGGTAAGCTTTTGTGTGAGGTCAGGAGGGGTGTTGTGAATTAGACTTTTTGGCTCCCTCTTGTGGTTACTAGTGATATGACTCTGGGATTGTCTTTCCTCAGTTTGGCACCCACCTGGGTCGTTAGTTTAGGGGAGTTGCTATATAAGCTTCCTGGATCCTTAGTCCAGTGCCTGGCATCGTTGTAATCAGATCCTTTCTGTTTGCTCCTGTCTGCTGGTCCGGGTTCGTGCAAAATTAAGCTAAGTCCTGCTTCTTTGTTTTTTGGTTATTTGCTTGCTCTCACTTTTGTCCAGCTTGTACTAAATGTGATTCCTGACCTTGCTGGAAGCTCTAGGGGGCTGGTGTTCTCCCCCCGGGCCGTTAGACGGTTCGGGGGTTCTTGAATATCCAGCGTGGATATTTAGATAGGGTTTTTGCTGACCATATAAGTCATCTTACTATATTCTGCTATTAGCTAGTGGGCCTCTCTTTGCTAAATACCTAGCTCATTCTTACGTTTGTCTTTTCCTGTTACCTCACCGTTATTATTTGTTGGGGGGCTTGTATCCAACTTTTGGGGTCTTTTCTCTGGAGGCAAGAAAGGTCTTTCTTTTCCCTTCTAGGGTTAGTTAGTTCTCCGGCTGGCGCGAGACGTCTAGAACCAACGTAGGCACATTCCCCGGCTGCTGCTATTTGTGGTGCTAGGATTAGATATATGGTCAGCTCAGTTACCACTGCCCTATGAGCTGGTTTTTTGTGTTTGCAGACTTAGTAATAATTTCTGAGACCCTCTGCCATTAGGGTCATAACAGTATGCCAGGCCAACATTGAGTGTTTATGCATTGCTGAAGTGGGATTATATGAAAGTAAATTCTGAGTTGTTTTTTTTTTTTTTTCCTCTCTTCCTCCCCTTTACCTCTGAGTGGCTTGTGCTTGCTGCAGACATGAATGTCCAGACCTTGATTACAAGTGTAGACAAGCTTGCTGCTCGTGTGCAGGGCATACAAGATTTTGTTACCAGTAGTCCAATGTCTGAACCTAAAATACCTATTCCTGAACTGTTTTCTGGAGACCGATTTAAGTTTAGGAATTTCAGGAATAATTGTAAATTGTTTCTATCTCTGAGACCCCGTTCATCTGGAGATTCAGCTCAGCAAGTTAAAATTGTTATCTCTTTTTTACGGGGCGACCCTCAGGATTGGGCTTTCTCGCTAGCGCCAGGAGATCCGGCATTGGCAAATATTGATGCGTTTTTTCTGGCGCTCGGATTGCTTTACGAGGAACCCAATCTTGAAGTTCAGGCAGAAAAAGCCTTGCTGGCTATTTCACAGGGCCAGGATGAAGCTGAAGTGTATTGCCAAAAATTTCGGAAATGGTCCGTGCTTACTCAGTGGAATGAGTGTGCTCTGGCCGCAAATTTCAGAAATGGCCTTTCTGAAGCCATTAAGAATGTGATGGTGGGTTTCCCCATTCCTACAAGTCTGAATGATTCCATGGCGCTGGCTATTCAAATTGACCGGCGTTTGCGGGAGCGCAAAACCGCTAATCCTCTGGTGGTGTTGTCTGAACAAACACCTGATTTAATGCAATGTGATAGAATTCAGACTAGAAATGAGCGGAAAAATCATAGACGTCAGAATGGGTTGTGTTTTTACTGTGGTGATTCTACACATGTTATATCAGCATGCTCTAAACGCCTAACAAGGGTTGTTAGTCCTGTCGCCATTGGTAATTTGCAACCTAAATTTATTTTGTCTGTGACTTTAATTTGCTCATTGTCTTCTTACCCTGTTATGGCGTTTGTGGATTCAGGTGCTGCCCTGAGTCTTATGGATCTGTCATTTGCCAAGCGCTGTGGTTTTGTTCTTGAACCGTTGGTAAATCCTATTCCTCTTAGAGGTATTGATGCTACGCCATTGGCGGAAAATAAACCGCAGTTTTGGACGCAGGTAACCATGTGCATGACTCCTGAACATCGGGAGGTGATTCGTTTTCTTGTTCTGCATAAAATGCATGATTTGGTCGTTTTGGGTCTGCCATGGTTACAGACCCACAATCCAGTCTTGGATTGGAAGGCAATGTCTGTGTCAAGTTGGGGCTGTCAGGGAATTCATGCTGATTCCCCGCCGGTGTCTATTGCTTCCTCTACTCCTTCGGAAGTTCCTGAGTATTTGTCTGATTATCAGGATGTATTCAGCGAGTCCAGGTCCAGTGCTCTGCCTCCTCATAGGGACTGTGACTGCGCCATAAATTTGATTCCAGGTAGTAAATTTCCTAAGGGAAGACTATTTAGTCTGTCTGTACCTGAGCATGCCGCAATGCGTTCGTATATCAAGGAGTCTCTGGAGAAGGGGCATATCCGTCCATCCTCTTCCCCTCTTGGTGCGGGATTCTTTTTTGTGGCCAAGAAGGATGGATCTTTGAGACCTTGTATTGACTATCGGCTTCTGAATAAAATCACTGTTAAATTTCAGTATCCTTTGCCTCTGTTGTCGGACTTGTTTGCCCGGATTAAAGGTGCCAAGTGGTTCACCAAGATAGATCTTCGTGGTGCGTACAACCTTGTGCGCATTAAGCAAGGAGATGAATGGAAGACAGCATTTAATACGCCCGAAGGTCATTTTGAGTACTTGGTGATGCCTTTTGGGCTCTCTAATGCTCCCTCAGTGTTTCAGTCCTTTATGCATGATATTTTCCGGAGGTATCTGGATAAATTTATGATTGTTTATCTGGATGATATTCTGGTTTTCTCTGAGGATTGGGACTCACATGTGGAGCAGGTCAGGATGGTGTTTCAGGTTTTGCGTGAGAATGCTTTGTTTGTTAAGGGCTCAAAGTGTCTCTTTGGAGTACAGAAGGTTCCCTTTTTGGGGTTTATTTTTTCCCCTTCTGCTGTGGAGATTGACCCAGTCAAGGTCCGAGCTATTCATGATTGGACTCAACCCACGTCAGTTAAGAGTCTTCAGAAGTTCTTGGGTTTTGCTAACTTCTACCGTCGTTTTATTGCTAATTTTTCTAGCGTTGTTAAACCTTTGACGGATATGACCAAGAAAGGTTCTGATGTTGCTAACTGGGCTCCTGCAGCCG
Organism: Ranitomeya variabilis; assembly: GCF_051348905.1. Lineage (NCBI taxonomy): Eukaryota > Metazoa > Chordata > Amphibia > Anura > Dendrobatidae > Ranitomeya > Ranitomeya variabilis. The sequence goes on along the minus strand of NC_135232.1, from coordinate 646,164,124 downwards.
TGGAGGCGTTCCAAGAGTTGAAGCGCCGGTTTACTTCGGCGCCTGTTTTGTGCCAGCCTGATGTCTCACTTCCCTTTCAGGTCGAAGTGGATGCTTCTGAGATTGGGGCAGGGGCCGTTTTGTCGCAGAGAGGCCCTGGTTGCTCGGTAATGAGACCATGTGCTTTCTTCTCTAGGAAGTTTTCGCCTGCTGAGCGGAATTATGATGTTGGCAATCAGGAGTTGCTGGCCATGAAGTGGGCATTTGAGGAGTTGCGTCATTGGCTCGAGGGTGCTAAGCATCGTGTGGTGGTCTTGACTGATCACAAAAATTTGATGTATCTCGAGTCTGCTAAACGCCTGAATCCTAGACAGGCCCGCTGGTCATTGTTTTTCTCCCGTTTTGACTTTGTGGTCTCGTATTTACCAGGTTCAAAGAATGTGAAGGCTGATGCTCTTTCAAGGAGCTTTGTGCCTGACTCTCCTGGAGTCGCAGAACCAGTTGGTATTCTTAAAGAGGGAGTTATCTTGTCGGCCATTTCTCCTGATTTGCGACGTGTGTTGCAGAGATTTCAGGCTGGTAGACCTGACTCTTGTCCACCTGACAGACTGTTTGTTCCTGATAAGTGGACCAGCAGAGTCATTTCCGAGGTTCATTCCTCGGTGTTGGCAGGGCATCCGGGAATTTTTGGCACCAGAGATCTGGTGGCTAGGTCCTTTTGGTGGCCTTCCTTGTCACGGGATGTGCGGTCATTTGTGCAGTCCTGTGGGACTTGTGCTCGAGCTAAGCCTTGCTGTTCTCGTGCCAGCGGGTTGCTCTTGCCCTTGCCTGTCCCGAAGAGGCCTTGGACACACATTTCCATGGATTTCATTTCAGATCTCCCGGTGTCTCAGGGCATGTCTGTCATCTGGGTGGTGTGTGATCGCTTTTCTAAAATGGTCCATTTGGTGCCTTTGCCTAAGCTGCCTTCCTCTTCCGATCTGGTTCCTGTGTTCTTTCAGAATGTGGTTCGTTTACATGGCATTCCTGAGAATATTGTGTCTGACAGAGGATCCCAGTTTGTTTCCAGGTTCTGGCGATCCTTTTGTGCTAGGATGGGCATTGATTTGTCGTTTTCGTCTGCCTTTCATCCTCAGACTAATGGACAAACGGAGCGAACTAATCAGACTCTGGAGGCTTATTTGAGGTGTTTTGTTTCGGCAGATCAGGATGATTGGGTGACCTTCTTGCCGTTGGCTGAGTTTGCCCTTAATAATCGGGCTAGTTCCGCTACTTTGGTTTCGCCATTTTTCTGCAACTCTGGTTTCCACCCTCGTTTTTCCTCGGGACATGTGGAGCCTTCTGACTGTCCTGGGGTAGATTCTGTGGTGGATAGGTTGCAGCAGATCTGGAATCATGTGGTGGACAACTTAAAGTTGTCACAGAAAAGAGAAAGTTGTCACAGAGAAGGCTCAGCGTTTTGCCAACCGCCGCCGCGGTGTGGGTCCCCGACTTCGTGTTGGGGATTTGGTATGGCTGTCTTCTCGATTTGTTCCGATGAAGGTCTCCTCTCCTAAATTTAAGCCTCGCTTCATCGGTCCTTACAAGATATTGGAAATCCTTAATCCTGTGTCCTTTCGCTTGGATCTTCCGGTGTCGTTTGCCATTCACAACGTGTTCCATAGGTCTTTGTTGCGGCGGTACGTTGTACCTGTGGTTCCTTCTGTTGAGCCTCCTGCTCCGGTGTTGGTTGAGGGCGAGTTGGAGTATGTGGTGGAGAAGATCTTGGATTCTCGTCTCTCCAGACGGAGGCTTCAGTATCTGGTCAAGTGGAAGGGCTATGGTCAGGAGGATAATTCCTGGGTGGTTGCCTCTGATGTGCATGCGGCCGATTTAGTTCGTGCCTTTCACGCTGCTCATCCTGATCGCCCTGGTGGTCTTGGTGAGGGTTCGGTGACCCCTCCTTAAGGGTGGGGTACTGTTGTGAATTAGACTTTTTGGCTCCCTCTTGTGGTTACTAGTGATATGACTCTGGGATTGTCTTTCCTCAGTTTGGCACCCACCTGGGTCGTTAGTCTAGGGGAGTTGCTATATAAGCTTCCTGGATCCTTAGTCCAGTGCCTGGCATCGTTGTAATCAGATCCTTTCTGTTTGCTCCTGTCTGCTGGTCCGGGTTCGTGCAAAATTAAGCTAAGTCCTGCTTCTTTGTTTTTTGGTTATTTGCTTGCTCTCATTTTTGTCCAGCTTGTACTAAATGTGATTCCTGACTTTGCTGGAAGCTCTAGGGGGCTGGTGTTCTCCCCCCGGGCCGTTAGACGGTTCGGGGGTTCTTGAATATCCAGCGTGGATATTTAGATAGGGTTTTTGCTGACCATATAAGTCATCTTACTATATTCTGCTATTAGCTAGTGGGCCTCTCTTTGCTAAATACCTAGCTCATTCTTACGTTTGTCTTTTCCTCTTACCTCACCGTTATTATTTGTTGGGGGCTTGTATCCAACTTTTGGGGTCTTTTCTCTGGAGGCAAGAAAGGTCTTTCTTTTCCCTTCTAGGGTTAGTTAGTTCTCCGGCTGGCGCGAGACGTCTAGAACCAACGTAGGCACGTTCCCTGGCTGCTGCTATTTGTGGTGCTAGGATTAGATATATGGTCAGCTCAGTTACCACTGCCCTATGAGCTGGTTTTTTGTGTTTGCAGACTTAGTAATTATTTCTGAGACCCTCTGCCATTGGGGTCATAACAGAGGGGTTTGTGTGGATGTAGCAGATCAGTGTGTGTATGAGGTGTACAGAGCGGAGCCGTGTGTGTATGAGGTGTACGGAGCGGAGCCGTGTGTGTATGAGGTGTACAAGGCAGAGCTGGGTGTGTATGAAGTGTACTGAGCGGAGCTGGGTGTGTATGAGGTGTACGGAGCGGAGCTGGGTGTATATGCGGTGTATGGAGCGGAGCCGTGTGTGTATGAGGTGTATGGTGCGGAGCCGGGTGTGTACGAGGTGTACGGACCAGAGCCGTGTGTGTACGAGGTGTACGGAGCTGAGCCGTGTGTGTACGAGGTATACGGAGCAGAGCCGTGTGTGTACGAGGTATACGGAGCAGAGCCGGGTGTGTACGAGGTGTACGGAGCGGAGCCGGGTGTGTACGAGGTGTATGGAGCGGAGCCGGGTGTGTACGAGGTGTACGGAGCGGAGCCATGTGTGTACGAGGTATACGGAACGGAGCCGTGTGTGCAAGGTGTACGGAGCGGAGCCGGGTGTGTACGAGGTGTACGGAGGGGAGCCGCATGTGCAATGTGTACGGAGCTCAGCCGCGTGTGTAGGAGTAACTATGTGTGGCCATTATACTGTAGGCAATATCATGTGTGGCCATTGTACAGTATGGAGCATCATGTGTGGCCATTGTACAGTATAGAGCACTATGTGTGGCCATTGTACAGTATGGAGCACTATGTGTGGCCATTGTACAGTATGGACAGGGGCGTAACTACCGCGGTTGCAGCGGTCGCCATTGCGACCGGGCCCGGCAGGTCAGGGGCCCGGGGCCGGTAGGTCAGAGCAGGGCCGGACTGGCCATCGGGCACTTCTGGCAAATGCCAGAAGAGCCGGTGCCAGTCATGGGCCGCTCGATCCGCCTGCCGCCGCCGACTCACCCCCCCTGCCGTCGCATTCAACTATACCGGCGTCTATGACGCCGGTACAGTTGAATGCAATGACGGAGGAGAGAGCTTCTACAGACGCTCCCTCTCCCATCATTCCCCGCTCTGCCTCTGACACTGCGGGTGCGCGATGACGTCATATCATCGCGCACCTGCTGTGTCCCGGGCAGACTGCAGCCGAGCCTGAGACCGGAGCAGGAAGCAACGCTGGCAAGAGGAAAGGTAATGAGAGTGTTTTTTTGTTTTTGTTACTGGACTGTGGGGGCATTCTCGGGGGGGCGAGAGATGCGGGCTGTGCTGGATATACCACTGTGTGGGCTGTGCTGGATAGACCACTGTGCGGGCTGTGCTGGATAGACCACTATGCGGGCTGTGCTGGATAGACCACTGTGCGGGCTGTGCTGGATAGACCACTGTTGTGAAATTGGATTTTGGGCTCCCCCGGTGGCCACTGGTGGAATTGAACTGGTGTGCATCATCCTCTCTGTTCACCTGTTTCCATCAGGATGTGGGAGTCGCTATTTAGCCTTGCTCCTCTGTCACTTCCATGCCGGTCAACATTGTAATCAGAAGCCTTTCTGTGCATGTTCCTGCTGCTAGACAACTCCCAGCTAAGTTGGACTTAGTCCTTGTTTGTTTTTGCATTTTGTTCCAGTTCACAGCTGTAGTTTCGTTTCTGTGTCTGGAAAGCTCTTGTGATCTGAAATTGCCACTCTGATGTTATGAGTTAATACTAGAGTCTTAAAGTAATTTCAGGATGGTATTTTGATAGGGTTTTCAGCTGACCATGAAAGTGCCCTTTCTGTCTTCCTGCTATCTAGTAAGCGGACCTCAATTTTGCTAAACCTATTTTCATACTACGTTTGTCATTTCATCTAAAATCACCGCCAATATTTGTGGGGGCCTCTGTCTGCCTTTCGGGGAAATTTCTCTAGAGGTGAGCCAGGACTATATTTTCCTCTGTCAGGATTAGTTAGTCCTCCGACCGGCGCTGGGCGTCTAGGGATAAAACGCAGGCTACGCTACCCGGCTACTGTTAGTTGTGCGGCAGGTTTAGTTCATGGTCAGTTTAGTTTCCATCCTTCCAAGAGCTAGTTCGTATGTTTGCTGGGCTATGTTCTCTTGCCATTGAGAACCATAACAGTTTGACCGGCCTAAAAGGGTTAAATTAATTGACAGAGAAAGGAGAGAAAAGAGAAGTCTGCTGAAGATTTTATTTTTTTTTTTTTTCTCAGTTCTGAGTGTGCTTGTAATTGAATCTCTTGCAAGTCTGCCTATATTGCAGCCTTTCTCTCTCTCTCTCCTTCTAATCCTGGAATGGCTCTGTGTTCACCTGTTTAAAATGGATATTCAGAGTTTAGCTGCAGGTTTGAATAATCTCACCACGAAAGTTCAAAACTTACAAGATTTTGTTGTTCATGTTCCTATATCTGAACCTAGAATTCCTTTGCCTGAATTTTTCTCGGGGAATAGATCTTGCTTTCAAAATTTAAAAAATAATTGCAAGTTGTTTTTGTCCCTGAAATCTCGCTCTGCTGGAGATCCTGCTCAGCAGGTCAGGATTGTGATTTCTTTGCTCCGGGGCGACCCTCAGGATTGGGCTTTTGCATTGGCTCCAGGGGATCCTGCGTTGCTCAATGTGGATGCGTTTTTTCTGGCCTTGGGGTTGCTTTATGAGGAACCTCAGTTAGAACTTCAGGCGGAAAAGGCCTTGATGTCCCTATCTCAGGGGCAAGACGAAGCTGAAATATACTGCCAGAAATTCCGTAAATGGGCTGTGCTTACTCAGTGGAATGAGTGCGCCCTGGCGGCGAATTTCAGAGAGGGTCTCTCTGATGCCATTAAGGATGTTATGGTGGGGTTCCCTGTGCCTGCGGGTCTGAATGAGTCCATGACAATGGCTATCCAGATCGATAGGCGTCTGCGGGAGCGCAAACCTGTGCACCATTTGGCGGTGTCTACTGAGAAGACGCCAGAGAATATGCAATGTGATAGAATTCTGTCCAGAAGTGAACGGCAGAATTTTAGACGAAAAAATGGGTTGTGCTTCTATTGCGGTGATTCAACTCATGTTATATCAGCATGCTCTAAGCGTACTAAGAAGCTTGATAAGTCTGTTTCAATTGGCACTTTACAGTCTAAGTTTATTCTATCTGTGACCCTGATTTGTTCTTTATCATCTATTACCGCGGATGCCTATGTCGACTCTGGCGCCGCTTTGAGTCTTATGGATTGGTCCTTTGCCAAACGCTGTGGGTATGATTTGGAGCCTCTTGAAACTCCTATACCCCTGAAGGGGATTGACTCCACCCCATTGGCTAGCAATAAACCACAATACTGGACACAAGTAACTATGCGGATTAATCCGGATCACCAGGAGATTATTCGCTTTCTTGTGCTGTATAACCTACATGATGTGTTGGTGCTTGGATTGCCATGGCTGCAATCTCATAACCCAGTCCTTGACTGGAAAGCTATGTCTGTGTTAAGCTGGGGATGTAAGGGGACGCATGGGGACGTACCTGTGGTTTCCATTTCATCATCTATTCCCTCTGAGATTCCTGAATTCTTGACTGAATATCGTGACGTTTTTGAAGAACCTAAGCTTGGTTCATTACCTCCGCACCGGGAGTGCGATTGTGCCATAGATTTGATTCCGGGTAGTAAATACCCTAAGGGTCGTTTATTTAATCTGTCTGTGCCTGAACATGCTGCTATGCGAGAATATATAAAGGAGTCCTTGGAAAAGGGACATATTCGTCCTTCGTCATCTCCCTTAGGAGCCGGTTTTTTCTTTGTGGCTAAGAAAGATGGCTTTTTGAGGCCGTGCATTGATTATCGGCTTTTGAATAAAATCACGGTTAAATATCAATATCCGTTGCCACTGCTGACTGATTTGTTTGCTCGCATAAAGGGGGCCAAGTGGTTCTCTAAGATAGATCTTCGTGGGGCGTATAATTTGGTGCGAATTAAGCAGGGGGATGAGTGGAAAACCGCATTTAATACGCCCGAGGGCCACTTTGAGTATTTGGTGATGCCTTTTGGTCTTTCAAATGCCCCTTCAGTCTTTCAGTCCTTTATGCATGACATTTTCCGTGATTATTTGGATAAATTTATGATTGTGTATCTGGATGATATTTTGATTTTTTCGGATGACTGGGACTCTCATGTCCAGCAGGTCAGGAGGGTTTTTCAGGTTTTGCGGTCTAATTCCTTGTGTGTGAAGGGTTCTAAGTGCGTTTTTGGGGTTCAAAAGATTTCCTTTTTGGGATATATTTTTTCCCCCTCTTCCATCGAGATGGATCCTGTCAAGGTTCAGGCTATTTGTGATTGGACGCAACCCTCTTCTCTTAAGAGTCTTCAGAAATTTTTGGGCTTTGCTAACTTTTATCGTCGATTTATTGCTGGTTTTTCTGATGTTGTTAAACCATTGACTGATTTGACTAAGAAGGGTGCTGATGTTGCTGATTGGTCCCCTGCTGCTGTGGAGGCCTTTCGGGAGCTTAAGCGCCGCTTTTCTTCCGCCCCTGTGTTGCGTCAGCCTGATGTTGCTCTTCCTTTTCAGGTTGAGGTCGACGCTTCTGAAATCGGAGCTGGGGCGGTTTTGTCGCAGAGAAGTTCCGATTGCTCCGTGATGAGACCTTGTGCTTTTTTCTCGCGTAAATTTTCGCCCGCCGAGCGGAATTATGATGTTGGGAATCGGGAGCTTTTGGCCATGAAGTGGGCTTTTGAGGAGTGGCGTCATTGGCTTGAGGGGGCTAGACATCAGGTGGTGGTATTGACTGACCACAAAAATCTAATTTATCTTGAGTCCGCCAGACGCCTGAATCCTAGACAGGCGCGCTGGTCGTTGTTTTTCTCTCGGTTTAATTTTGTGGTGTCCTACCTGCCGGGTTCTAAGAATGTTAAGGCGGATGCCCTTTCTAGGAGTTTTGAGCCTGACTCCCCTGGTAATTCTGAACCTACAGGTATCCTTAAGGATGGAGTGATATTGTCTGCCGTTTCTCCAGACCTGCGGCGGGCCTTGCAGGAGTTTCAGGCGGATAGACCTGATCGTTGCCCACCTGGTAGACTGTTTGTTCCTGATGATTGGACCAGTAAAGTCATTTCTGAGGTTCATTCTTCTGCGTTGGCAGGTCATCCTGGAATCTTTGGTACCAGGGATTTGGTGGCAAGGTCCTTCTGGTGGCCTTCCCTGTCTCGAGATGTGCGAGGCTTCGTGCAGTCTTGTGACGTTTGTGCTCGGGCCAAGCCTTGTTGTTCTCGGGCTAGTGGATTGTTGTTGCCCTTGCCTATCCCGAAGAGGCCCTGGACGCACATCTCGATGGATTTTATTTCGGATCTTCCTGTTTCTCAGAAGATGTCTGTCATCTGGGTGGTGTGTGATCGTTTCTCTAAGATGGTCCATTTGGTTCCCCTGCCTAAGTTGCCTTCTTCTTCCGAGTTGGTTCCTCTGTTTTTTCAAAATGTGGTCCGTTTGCATGGTATTCCGGAGAATATCGTTTCTGACAGAGGTACCCAATTCGTGTCTAGATTTTGGCGAGCATTCTGTGCTAGGATGGGCATAGATTTGTCTTTCTCGTCTGCTTTCCATCCTCAGACTAATGGCCAGACCGAGCGGACGAATCAGACCTTGGAGACATATTTGAGGTGTTTTGTGTCTGCAGATCAGGATGATTGGGTTGCTTTTTTGCCTTTAGCGGAGTTTGCCCTCAATAATCGGGCCAGTTCTGCCACCTTGGTGTCTCCCTTTTTCTGTAATTCGGGGTTTCATCCTCGATTTTCTTCTGGTCAGGTGGAATCTTCGGATTGTCCTGGAGTGGATGCTGTGGTGGAGAGGTTGCATCAGATTTGGGGGCAGGTAGTGGACAATTTGAAGTTGTCCCAGGAGAAGACTCAGCTTTTTGCCAACCGCCGGCGTCGGGTTGGTCCTCGGCTTTGTGTTGGGGACTTGGTGTGGTTGTCTTCTCGTTTTGTCCCTATGAGGGTTTCTTCTCCCAAGTTTAAACCTCGGTTCATCGGCCCGTACAAGATATTGGAGATTCTTAACCCTGTGTCCTTCCGTTTGGACCTCCCTGCATCTTTTTCTATTCATAATGTTTTTCATCGGTCATTATTGCGCAGGTATGAGGTACCGGTTGTGCCTTCCGTTGAGCCTCCTGCTCCGGTGTTGGTTGAGGGCGAGTTGGAGTACGTTGTGGAAAAAATCTTGGACTCCCGTGTTTCCAGACGGAAACTCCAGTATCTGGTCAAATGGAAGGGATACGGTCAGGAGGATAATTCTTGGGTGACTGCCTCTGATGTTCATGCCTCCGATTTGGTCCGTGCCTTTCATAGGGCTCATCCTGATCGCCCTGGTGGTTCTGGTGAGGGTTCGGTGCCCCCTCCTTGAGGGGGGGGTACTGTTGTGAAATTGGATTTTGGGCTCCCCCGGTGGCCACTGGTGGAATTGAACTGGTGTGCATCATCCTCTCTGTTCACCTGTTTCCATCAGGATGTGGGAGTCGCTATTTAGCCTTGCTCCTCTGTCACTTCCATGCCGGTCAACATTGTAATCAGAAGCCTTTCTGTGCATGTTCCTGCTGCTAGACAACTCCCAGCTAAGTTGGACTTAGTCCTTGTTTGTTTTTGCATTTTGTTCCAGTTCACAGCTGTAGTTTCGTTTCTGTGTCTGGAAAGCTCTTGTGATCTGAAATTGCCACTCTGATGTTATGAGTTAATACTAGAGTCTTAAAGTAATTTCAGGATGGTATTTTGATAGGGTTTTCAGCTGACCATGAAAGTGCCCTTTCTGTCTTCCTGCTATCTAGTAAGCGGACCTCAATTTTGCTAAACCTATTTTCATACTACGTTTGTCATTTCATCTAAAATCACCGCCAATATTTGTGGGGGCCTCTGTCTGCCTTTCGGGGAAATTTCTCTAGAGGTGAGCCAGGACTATATTTTCCTCTGTCAGGATTAGTTAGTCCTCCGGCCGGCGCTGGGCGTCTAGGGATAAAACGCAGGCTACGCTACCCGGCTACTGTTAGTTGTGCGGCAGGTTTAGTTCATGGTCAGTTTAGTTTCCATCCTTCCAAGAGCTAGTTCGTATGTTTGCTGGGCTATGTTCTCTTGCCATTGAGAACCATAACAGACCACTGTGCGGGCTGTGCTGGATAGACCACTGTGCGGGCTGTGCTGGATAGACCACTGTGCGGGCTGTGCTGGATAGACCACTGTGCGGGCTGTGCTGGATAGACCACTGTGCGGGCTGTGCTGGATAGACCACTGTGCAGGCTGTGCTGTCACCCAACACCATGTTGCAGTGCAGGAGATTCCTCCTGCACGGCAACAGTCCGAGGCGTATCTAGGGGAAGGGGGCAGCCGGGGCACGTGAGAGACAGGAAGCAGCTCCAGTCATCACGATGAGACAGCTTCTCAGTCTGTATTTTCCCCCCCTCATACATCCCATGTACGTCTGAATGAGATCGTATTTAAGAGAAAGCAAAAATAAACCCGGGACAGAAGGCGAGAGCAGGGGGGCGGTGCGGGACAGAGCCGCTTTAGTCAGGAGAAGCTGAGGAGCTGCAGCCGGTTTACATCAGCCACCCCTGTACCAGAGAGGAGATTGTGAGTTGTGTATATGAGCTGGTATCTCTGGTGTGTGTGTGTGTGTGTGTGATATCTGTAGTATGTGTGTGTGTGTGTGTGTGTGTGTGTGTGTGTGTGTGTGTGTGTGTGTGTGATATCTGTAGTGTGTGTGTGATAACTGTAGTATGTGTGTGTGTGATATCTGTAGTATGATGTGTGTGTGATATCTGTAGTGTGTGTGTGTGATATCTGTAGTGTGTGTGTGTGTGTGATATCTGTAGTGTGTGTGTGATAACTAGTATGTGTGTGATATCTGTAATATGATGTGTGTGTGTGATATCTGTAGTGTGTGTGATATCTGTAGTGTGTGTGTGTGTGTGTGTGATATCTGTAGTATGTGTGTGTGTGTGATATCTGTAGTGTGTGTGTGATAACTGATGTGTGTGTGATATCTGTAGTATGATGTGTGTGTGTGTGATATCTGTAGTGTGTGTGTGTGTGTGAGGCAGCGGCGTAACTACCACGGTCGCAGCTGCAAGCGGCTCTGGCAGGTCAGGGGGCCGTGTGTCCCCTTGAGCCTGTCTCCCTTATGCTTGTGTCCCCATGTGCCAGTCTCCCTTGCCCATTAGTCCCTGTGTGTCCCCATGTGCCTGTCTCCTATGTCCCCTTGTGCTTGTGTCAGTCTCCTTTGTCCCCTTGTGCTTGTGTCAGTCTCCTTTGCCCACTAGTTCCTGTGTGTCAGTCTCCCTTTCCCACTTGTCCCTGTGTGTCACCTTGTGCTTGTATCCCTTGTCCCCTTGTGTCAGTCTCTTGCCCACTAGTCCCTGTGTGTCCCCTTGTGCCTGTCTCCCTTGTCCCCTTGTGCTTGTCCCTTGTCCCCGTGTGTCCCCTTGTATCAGTCTCCATTTCCCTCTAGTCCCCTTGTATCAGTCTCCCTTGCCCACTATTCCCCGTGTGTCAGTCTCCCTTGCCCACTAGTCCCTGTGTCCCCGTGTGCCAGTCTCCCTTGTCCACTAGTCCCCGTGTGCCCCTTGTGTCAGTCTCCATTGTCCCCTTGTGTCAGTCTCCCTTGCCCACTAGTCCCCTTGTAACCTTCTCCCCTGCCTCCTAGCCCCCATGTGTCCCCTTGTGCCTGTCTTCCTTGCCCCCTTGTGCCCTCTCCCCTGCCCCCTCGTCACCATTTGCTCGTGTCTTTCTCACTGCCCCTGTATGGAGGGGCTGCATTATACTATGAGGGGGGCTGCATTGTATTCTATGGGGGTTACATTGAATTTTATGGCGGGGGGGGGGGGCCCATTTGGAAGTTCGCACCGGGGCCCATAACTTTGTAGTTACGCCACTGCTAACATGCCCTAACATGCTGATCCAGAGGAAGGCAAAAAAAAACCATGTGGCAAAGAGTAAGCTCCACATTGGGGAAAAAAATTCCTTCCCGACTCCACATACGGCAATCAGACTAGTTCCCTGGATCAACGCCCTATCAAGGAATCTAGTGTATATACCCTGTAACATTATACTTTTCAAGAAAGGCATCCAGTCCCCTCTTAAATTTAAGTAATGAGTCACTCATTACAACATCATACGGCAGAGAGTTCCATAGTCTCACTGCTCTTACAGTAAAGAATCCGCGTCTGTTATTATGCTTAAACCTTCTTTCCTCCAGACGTAGAGGATGCCCCCTTGTCCCTGTCTCAGGTCTATGATTAAAAAGATCATCAGAAAGGTCTTTGTACTGTCCCCTCATATATTTATACATTAAAATAAGATCACCCCTTAGTCTTCGTTTTTCCAAACTAAATAGCCCCAAGTGTAATAACCTATCTTGGTATGGCAGACCCCCCAGTCCTCTAATAACCTTGGTCGCTCTTCTCTGCACCCGCTCTAGTTCAGCTATGTCTTTCTTATACACCGGAGACCAGAACTGTGCACAGTATTCTAAGTGTGGTCGAACTAGTGACTTGTATAGAGGTAAAATTATGTTCTCCTCATGAGCATCTATGCCTCTTTTAATACATCCCATTATTTTATTTGCCTTTGTAGCAGCTGCCTGACACTGGCCACTGAATATGAGTTTGTCATCCATCCATACACCCAGGTCTTTTTCATTGACGGTTTTGCCCAGAGTTTTAGAATTAAGCACATAGTTATACATCCTATTACTTCTACCCAAGTGCATGACCTTACATTTATCCCCATTAAAGCTCATTTGCCATTTATCAGCCCAAGCTTCTAGTTTACATAAATCATCCTGTAATATAAAATTGTCCTCCCCTGTATTTATTACTCTGCAGAGTTTAGTATCATCTGCAAATATTGAAATTCTACCCTGAATGCCCCCTACAAGGTCATTAATAAATATGTTAAAAAGAAGAGGGCCCAATACTGACCCCTGTGGTACCCCACTGCTAACCGCGACCCAGTCCGAGTGTGCTCCATTAATAACCGCCCTTTGTTTCCTATCCCTGAGCCAGCTCTCAACCCACTTACACATATTTTCCCCTATCCCCATTATTCTCATTTTATGTATCAACCTTTTGTGTGGCACCGTATCAAAAGCTTTTGAAAAGTCCATATACACTACATCTACTGGGTTCCCTTGGTCCAGTCCAGAACTTACCTCTTCATAGAAGCTGATCAAATTAGTCTGACATGAACGGTCCCTAGTAAACCCATGCTGATATTGGGTCATGAGGTTATTCCTCTTCAGATACTCCAGTATAGCATCCCTTAGAATGCCCTCCAGGATTTTACCCACAGTAGAGGTTAAGCTTACTGGCCTATAATTTCCGAGTTCAGTTTTTGTCCCATTTTTGAATATTGGCACCACATTTGCTATACGCCAGTCCTGTGGTACAGACCCTGTTATTATAGACTCTTTAAAGATTAAAAATAATGGTCTATCAATGACTGTACTTAGTTCCTGCAGTACTCGGGGGTGTATCCCATCCGGGCCCGGAGATTTGTCAATTTTAGTGATTTTTAGACGCCGCCGTACTTCCTGCTGGGTTAAGCAGGTGACACTTAATGGGGAATTTTTGTTATCACTGATCATATTGTCTGCCATGGGATTTTCTTGTGTAAATACTGATGAAAAAAAGTCATCTAGCATATTGGCTTTTTCCTCATCACGGTCGGCAGCTGACGTCAGCACCCACGTCGCTGGTGTAACACGTTACTAACATACGTCGGCGTGCATGAAATATATGGAGATGAAATGTGGAGGCAGATTTATCTTCTGAGCAACATCCTCACCATAACCTGGAAGAGGTATAAAGTGATAAAGATGATTTATAATTACCGTATTTTCTGGTGTATAAGACGACTGGGCGTATAAGACGACCCCCAACTTTTCCATATAAAATATGGAATTTGGGATATGCCCGCTGTATAAGACTGGGGTCATCTTATAAGCCCAGTCATCTTATACAGCGTGTGGTTCCCAGGGTCTGAAGGAGAGGAGACTCTCCTTCAGGCCCTGGGATCCATATTCATGTTAAAAATAAAGAATAAAAATAAAAAATATGTATATGCTCACCCTTCCGAGAAGCCTGGCTGTCACCGCTGCAAGCGTCTGCCTCCGTTCCTAAGAAATGCAGCCTGAAGGACCTCGATGATGTCACGGTCAGGTGACTGGCCTGTGATTGGTCCGTGACCGCTCATGTGACCAGTCACCTGACCGTGACGTCATCAAAGGTCCTTCAGGCTCGCAATTCTTAGGAACGGAGGCAGACGCTGACAGCGGTGAGAGCCAGGCTTCTCGGAGGGGTGAGTATATACATATTTTTTATTTTTATTCTTTATTTTTAACATGAATATGGATCCCAGGGCCTGAAGGAGAGTCTCCTCTCCTTGAGACCCTGGGAATCATCCAGCATCGCTCCCTGCACACGCCGTACCCGGCGTACAAGACGACCCCCGACTTTTGGGACAATTTTTAGGGGTTAAAAAGTCGTCTTGTACGCCGGAAAATACGGTAACCAAGTATCTCGCCCAAACACTGAATATTTTTAGTTTGCCGAAACTGCACTGCAACGAAATCTGAAACCCGTCAGTTTCTCTTGAGGTAAATATCTGTTTAATCATCAGTGTGCTGTCAGATTTTTGATCAGATCGCATACGGACAGCGCACTGATCAATGTTCTGCAATAGGGCTGTTCTGAAGAATGATTTTTTTTTTCTCGGTGTGACTGTTCATGAGCTAAAAATGGCAGCATGCACTACTGTCTACTGAGTCTCAGATGAGACTCACACATTGAAGTCTATGAGTGCAAGAAAAAAAATCTGATCCCATAAGTAGCATCCAATTTTTACAGATAGATTTCTATTATAAACCTAGGAACTGTATGTGATCATGGACGTGTTGTATAAAAAAGGTTCGCACACGGACATAAAGAAATGGACACATGGATGGCATATGAATTCAAATCCGATGAAAACGGGAAAAAAATTGTCTGAGTTTTCTGGAAGAAACTCAGATAATTTCTCATACACATGTCTGCAGGCGCCCTTAGACTGTCAGCCGAACCTGGTGATACTGGCGGGTTTGGCCGACATTAGTCTGCTGTGTATGAGGGACTTTAACTACTTTCTAAAAATATGAGCACTTATGACTTATCAGTAGGGGGCGTCATGACTTAAGAGTGCCTAGGGCAACATGAAGACCAAATATGTCCCTGACTACAGGTGTATCTATAAAAAGTATTTACAGTATGTAATGTACACACACCCCGCTCTATACTATGTAGTAAATATATAACATGCAGTCAGGGCCAGACTGGGACTAAAATTCAGCCCTGGCATTTGAAGTCACACAGGCCCACTTGTCACATGGTGACTGTATAATATCTTTGTACACTTGTAGGCTACAAGAAGTGAGGGGAGTGTAACACGACTATATAACATATAATTACAGCTGTATCCAGCATTACAGCTCAGCCCCCATAGAATGTAATACAGCACAGCCCCCATAGAATGTAATACAGCACAGCCCCCATAGAATGTAATACAGCACAGCCCCCATAGACTATAATACAGCACAGCCCCATAGAATGTAATGCTGCACAGCCCCCATAGAATGTAATGCAGCACAGCCCCCATAGAATGTAATGCAGCACAGCCCCCATAGAATGTAATGCAGCACAGCCCCCATAGAATGTAATGCAGCACAGCCCCATAGAATGTAATACAGCCAGCCCCCATAGAATGTAATACAGCCAGCCCCCATAGAATGTAATGCAGCACAGCCCCCATAGAATGTAATGCAGCACAGCCCCCATAGAATGTAATGCAGCCAGCCCCCATAGAATGTAATACAGCCAGCCCCCATAGACTATAATACAGCACAGACCCATAGAATGTAATGCTGCACAGCCCCCATAGAATGTAATACAGCACAGCCCCCATAGAATGTAATACAGCCAGCCCCCATAGACTATAATACAGCACAGCCCCATAGAATGTAATGCTGCACAGCCCCCATAGAATGTAATGCAGCACAGCCCCCATAGAATGTAATGCAGCCAGCCACCATAGAATGTAATGCAGCCAGCCACCATACAATATAATGCAGCACAGCCCCATAGAATGTAATGCAGCACAGCCCCCATACAATATAATGCAGCACAGCCCCCATAGAATGTAATGCAGCCAGCCACCATAGAATGTAATGCAGCCAGCCACCATACAATATAATGCAGCACAGCCCCATAGAATGTAATGCAGCACAGCCCCCATACAATATAATGCAGCACAGCCCCATAGAATGTAATGCAGCACAGCCCCATAGAATGTAATGCAGCACAGCCCCCATACAATATAATGCAGCACAGGCCCATAGAATGGAATGCAGCACAGCCCCATAGAATATAATGCAGCACAGGCCCATAGAATATAATGCAGCACAGGCCCATAGAATGGAATGCAGCACAGCCCCATAGAATATAATGCAGCACAGCCCCATAGAATATAATGCAGCACAGGCCCATAGAATATAATGCAGCACAGGCCCATAGAATATAATGCAGCAGAGGCCCATAGAATGGAATGCAGCACAGGCCCATAGAATATAATGCAGCACAGGCCCATAGAATATAATGCAGCACAGGCCCATAGAATGTAATGCAGCACAGCCCCATAGACTATAATGCAGCAGAGGCCCATAGAATGGAATGCAGCCAGCCCCATAGAATATAATGCAGCAGAGGCCCATAGAATAGAATGCAGCCAGCCCCATAGAATATAATGCAGCAGAGGCCCATAGAATGGAATGCAGCCAGCCCCATAGAATATAATGCAGCAGAGGCCCATAGAATGGAATGCAGCCAGCCCCATAGAATATAATGCAGCAGAGGCCCATAGAATGGAATGCAGCCAGCCCCCATAGAATGTAATACAGCCAGCCCCCATAGAATGTAATGCAGCACAGCCCCCATAGAATGTAATGCAGCACAGCCCCCATAGAATGTAATGCAGCCAGCCCCCATAGAATGTAATACAGCCAGCCCCCATAGACTATAATACAGCACAGACCCATAGAATGTAATGCTGCACAGCCCCCATAGAATGTAATACAGCACAGCCCCCATAGAATGTAATACAGCCAGCCCCCATAGACTATAATACAGCACAGCCCCATAGAATGTAATGCTGCACAGCCCCCATAGAATGTAATGCAGCACAGCCCCCATAGAATGTAATGCAGCCAGCCACCATAGAATGTAATGCAGCCAGCCACCATACAATATAATGCAGCACAGCCCCATAGAATGTAATGCAGCACAGCCCCCATACAATATAATGCAGCACAGCCCCCATAGAATGTAATGCAGCCAGCCACCATAGAATGTAATGCAGCCAGCCACCATACAATATAATGCAGCACAGCCCCATAGAATGTAATGCAGCACAGCCCCCATACAATATAATGCAGCACAGCCCCATAGAATGTAATGCAGCACAGCCCCATAGAATGTAATGCAGCACAGCCCCCATACAATATAATGCAGCACAGGCCCATAGAATGGAATGCAGCACAGCCCCATAGAATATAATGCAGCACAGGCCCATAGAATATAATGCAGCACAGGCCCATAGAATGGAATGCAGCACAGCCCCATAGAATATAATGCAGCACAGCCCCATAGAATATAATGCAGCACAGGCCCATAGAATATAATGCAGCACAGGCCCATAGAATATAATGCAGCAGAGGCCCATAGAATGGAATGCAGCACAGGCCCATAGAATATAATGCAGCACAGGCCCATAGAATATAATGCAGCACAGGCCCATAGAATGTAATGCAGCACAGCCCCATAGACTATAATGCAGCAGAGGCCCATAGAATGGAATGCAGCCAGCCCCATAGAATATAATGCAGCAGAGGCCCATAGAATAGAATGCAGCCAGCCCCATAGAATATAATGCAGCAGAGGCCCATAGAATGGAATGCAGCCAGCCCCATAGAATATAATGCAGCAGAGGCCCATAGAATGGAATGCAGCCAGCCCCATAGAATATAATGCAGCAGAGGCCCATAGAATGGAATGCAGCCAGCCCCATAGAATATAATGCAGCAGAGGCCCATAGAATGGAATGCAGCCAGCCCCATAGAATATAATGCAGCAGAGGCCCATAGAATGGAATGCAGCCAGCCCCACTGAATATAATGCAGCAGAGGCCCATAGAATGGAATGCAGCACAGCCCCCCCCCCATAGCTCCACAATCCAGTCATCACTCATTGATTAAAAAAAACAAAACACTCCACTCACCTTTCCTCCTGCCCCGCGCTGCTCTGGCTCTGGTCTCAGCAGTCGCAGTCTGCCCGCCCGGTCACACAGCAGGTGCGCGATGATATGACGTCATCGCGCACCCGCAGTGTCAGCGGCAGGCAGAGTGGGGAATGATGGGAGAAGAAGCGTCAGCAGACGCTCTCTCCTCCATCATTGCATTCAACTGTACCGGCGTCTATGACGCCGGTATAGTTGAATGCGGGGCCGGGAGTGCGCCGACAGCGGGGAGAGTGTGCCGACAGCGGCACACTCGAGCGGCCCACTACTGCCACCGGCCCTTCTGGCATTTGCCAGAACTGCCCGATGGCCAGTCCGGCCCTGCATGCAGTAGATCCTTTACAAGATAGTTGGGTTCAGAAATATTTGGACAGTGATTGAATCTCCATGATTTCAGCTCTGCAGGACACTTTTTCTTTAAAATGAAACAACTGAGATCCAATTGACGTGTAGACTTTTAGGTTTACCGTAATTAAAGGAGTCGATCAAAAATATCCTGTGAACCAATTATGAGACTTGGATACTGAAACACCTACTTCTTGGAGAGTGTTCTTCACTTTGGATGTTGTGTAGGTGTTTGGAAAGAATTTTGTGATCATCCACCACAGTTGCCTTCCATGGAAGTCCAGCCCTTTTTGAGTTCCCAAGCTTACCAGTGCGCTTTTCATTTGGTCCTTTGAAAAAGATTCCCCTACATATTAAAGAACTGTAATTCCTAAACCCTCACTACAATTAGGATGCGAATACCCTAAAATTAAAGCTGAGAGTCTGCACCATAAGCCCATATTGATTAAGTAACTGTATCTTGAATGTTTTGATAAACTGCTAAAATGCCAAAACTTGTCACTGTCCAAATATTTCTGGGCCTAACTGTATTTACAGTATAATTTCATGCCTCTTTTACAAAAATAAATAAAAACAAATTAAATAAAAACCCATGCAAAACAACTATGTACGTTTAATATCACTGTAATCGTTGTTGACTGAATTATAATGGCAATATTGTGTATATGCTTCACTGTGAATGATGTGATGCAAAAGTTTATAATTAAAAAAAAAAAAGTGCCATTATTGCTGGGGGGGGGGGGGGTTTATACACAATTCTACTTGCACAAAGAGTTAAGCAATATTTTACATCTATCCCAAAACCACTGAAAACATGGAAAAAATGTTTTAATGAACTCCTTGTCTGCTGAAAAAATAGAAAAGTCATGGAATTTGACGATGGGGGCTGGACCTTTTGTCCTTTAACCCCTTCATGACCCAGCCTATTTTGGCCTTAATGACCTTGCCGTTTTTTGAAATTCTGACCAGTGTCCCTTTATGAGGTAATAACTCAGGAACGCTTCAACGGATCCTAGCGATTCTGAGATTGTTTTTTCGTGACATATTGGGCTTCATGTTAGTGGTAAATTTAGGTTGATAATTTCTGAGTTTATTTGTGAAAAAAACGGAAATTTGGCAAAAAATTTGAAAATTTCGCAATTTTCACATTTTGAATTTTTATTCTGTTAAACCAGAGAGTTATGTGACACAAAATAGTTAATAAATAATGTTTCCCACATGTCTACTTTACATCAGCACAATTTTGGAAACAATTTTTTTTTTTGCTAGGAAGTTATAAGGGTTAAAATTTGACCAGTGATTTCTCATTTTTACAACAAAATTTACAAAACCATTTTTTTTAGGGACCACCTCACATTTGAAGTCATTTTGAGGGTTCTATATGGCTGAAAATACCCAAAAGTGACACCATTCTAAAAACTGCACCCCTCAAGGTGCTCAAAACCACATTCAAGAAGTTTATTAACCCTTCAGGTGTTTCACAGCAGCAGAAGCAACATGGAAGTAAAAAATGAACATTTAACTTTTTAGTCACAAAAATGATCTTTTAGCAACAATTTTTTTATTTTCCCAAGGGTAAAAGGAGAAACTGGACCAGGAACGTTGTTGTCCAATTTGTCCTGAGTACGCTGATACCTCATATGTGGGGGTAAACCACTGTTTGGGCGCACGGCAGGGCTCGGAAGGGAAGGAGCGCCATTTGACTTTTTGAATGAAAAATTTGCTCCAATCTTTAGCGGACACCATGTCGCGTTTGGAGAGCCCCCGTGTGCCTAAACATTAAAGCTCCCCCACAAGTGACCACATTTTGGAAACTAGACCCCCCAAGGAACTTATCTAGAAGCATAGTGAGCACTTTAAACCCCCAGGTGCTTCACAAATTGATCCGTAAAAATGAAAAAGTACTTTTTTTTCACAAAAAAATTATTTTAGCCTCAATTTTTTCATTTTCACATGGGCAACAGGATAAAATGGATCCTAAATTTTGTTGGGCAATTTCTCCTGAGTACACCAATACCTCACATGTGGGGGTAAACCACTGTTTGGGCACATGGTAAGGCTCGGAAGGGATGGAGCGCCATTTGACTTTTTGAATGAAAAATTATCTCCATCGTTAGCGGACACCATGCCGCGTTTGGAAAGCCCCTGTGTGCCTAAACATTGGAGCTCCTCCACAAGTGACCCCATTTTGGAAACTAGACCCCCCAAGGAACTCATCTAGAGGCATAGTGAGCACTTTAAACCCCCAGGTGCTTCACAGATTGATCCGCAAAAATGAAAAAGTACTTTTTTTTCACACAAAATTTCTTTTAGCCTCAATTCTTTCATTTTCACATGGGCAACAGGATAAAATGGATCCTAAAATTTGTTGGGCAATTTCTCCTGAGTATGCCGATACCTCATATGTGGGGGTAAACCACTGTTTGGGTGCACGGCAAGGCTCGGAAGGGGAGGCGTGCCATTTGACTTTTTGAATGGAAAATTAGCTCCAATCGTTAGCGGACACCATGTCACGTTTGGAGAGCCCCTGTGTGCCTAAACATTGGAGCTCCCCTACAAGTGACCCCATTTTGGAAACTAGACCCCCCAAGGAACTTATCTAGATGCATAGTGAGCACTTATAACCCCCAGGTGCTTCACAGAAGTTTATAACGCAGAGCCGTGAAAATAAAAAAATAATTTTTCTTTCCTCAAAAATGATTTTTAGCCCAGAATTTTTTATTTTCCCAAGGGTAATAGGAGAAATTGGACCCCAAATGTTGTTGTCCAGTTTGTCCTGAGTACGATGATACCCCATATGTGGGGGTAAACCACTGTTTGGGCGCACGGCAGGGCTCGGAAGGGAAGGCACGCCATTTGGCTTTTTGAATGGAAAATTAGCTCCAATCATTAGCGGACACCATGTCGCGTTTGGAGAGCCCCTGTGTGCCTAAACAGTAGGAACTCCCCACAAGTGACTCCATTTTGGAAACTAGACCCCCAAGGGAACTTATCTAGATGTGTGGTGAGCACTTTGAACCCCCAAGTGCTTCACAGAAGTTTATAACGCAGAGCCGTGAAAATAATAAATGTGTTTCCTTTCCTCAAAAATATTTTTTTAGCCCAGAATTTTTTATTTTTGCAAGAGTAACAGGAGAAATTGGACCCCAAAAGTTGTTGTCCAGTTTCTCCTGAGTACGCTGATACCCCATATGTGGGGGTAAACCACTGTTTTGGCACACGTCGGGGTTCGGAAGGGAAGTAGTGACGTTTTGAAATGCAGACTTTGATGGAATGCTCTGCGGGCATCGGGTTGCGTTTGCAGAGCCCCTGATGTGCCTAAACAGTAGGAACTCCCCACAAGTGACTCCATTTTGGAAACTAGACCCCCAAGGGAACTTATCTAGATGTGTGGTGAGCACTTTGAACCCCCAAGTGCTTCACAGAAGTTTATAACGCAGAGCCGTGAAAATAATAAATGTGTTTCCTTTCCTCAAAAATATTTTTTTAGCCCAGAATTTTTTATTTTTGCAAGAGTAACAGGAGAAATTGGACCCCAAAAGTTGTTGTCCAGTTTCTCCTGAGTACGCTGATACCCCATATGTGGGGGTAAACCACTGTTTGGGCACATGCCGGGGCTCGGAAGGGAAGTAGTGACGTTTTGGAATGCAGACTTTGATGGAATGGTCTGCGGGCATCATGTTACGTTTGCAGAGCCCCTGATATGCCTAAATAGTAGAAACCCCCCACAAGTGACCCCATTTTGGAATCTAGACCCCCCAAGGAACTTATCTAGATGTGTGGTGAGCACGTTCAACCCCCAAGTGCTTCACAGAAGTTTACAACGCAGAGCCGTGAAAATAAAAAATCATTTTTCTTTCCTCAAAAAAGATGTTTTAGCAAGCAATTTTTTATTTTCACAAGGGTAACAGGAGAATTTGGACCCCAATATTTGTTGCCCAGTTTGTTGTGAGTACGCTGATACCCCATATGTGGGGGTAAACCACTGTTTGGGCGCACGTCAGGGCTCGGAAGGGAAGTAGTGACATTTGAAATGCAGACTTTGATGGAATGGTCTGCGGGCGTCCCATTGCATTTGCAGAGCCCCTGATGTGCCTAAACAGTAGAAACACCCCACAAGTGACCCCATTTTGGAAACTAGACCCCCGAAGGAACTTATCTAGATGTGTGGTGAGCACTTTCAACCCCCAAGTGCTTCACAGAAGTTTATAACGCAGAGCCGTGAAAATAAAAAATAATTGTTCTTTCCTCAAAAATTATGTTTTAGCAAGTAATTTTTTATTTTTGCAAGGGTAACAGGAGAAATTGGACCCCAACAGTTGTTGCCCAGTTTGTCCTGAGTACGCTGGTACCCCAAATGTGGGGGTAAACCACTGTTTGGGCGCACGTCGGGGCTTGGAAGGGCGGGAGCACCATTTGACTTTTTGAACGCAAGATTGGCTGGAATCAATGGTGGCGCCATGTTGCGTTTGGAGACCCCTGATGTGCCTAAACAGTGGAAACCCCTCAATTCTAACTTCAACACTAACCCCAACACACCCCTAATCCTAATCCCAACTGTAGCCATAACCCTAATCACAACCCTAACCCCAACACACCCCTAACCACAACCCTAACCGCAACACACCCGTAACCCTAATTCCAACCCTAATCCTAACCCTAATCCCAACCGTAACCCTAATCCCAACCCTAACCACAACTGTAACCCCAACACACCCCTAACCCTATCCGTAACCCTAACCACAAGCCTAATCTTAACCCTATTTCAAACCCTAGCCCTAATTCCAACCCTAACTCTAATTCCAACCCTAACCCTAAGGCTATGTGCCCACGTTGCGGATTCGTGTGAGATTTTTCCGCACGATTTTTGAAAAATCTGCAGGTAAAAGGCACTGCGTTTTACCTGCGGATTTACAGCAGATTTCCAGTGTTTTTTTTTGTGCAGATTTCACCTGCGGATTCCTATTGAGGAACAGGTGTAAAATGCTGCGGAATCCGCACAAAGAATTGACATGCTGCGGAAAATACAACGCAGCGTTTCTGCACGGAATTTTCCGCACCATGGGCACAGCGGATTTGGTTTTCCTTAGGTGTACATGGTACTGTAAAGCTGATGGAAAACTGCTTCGAATTCGCAGCGGCCAATCCGCTGCGGATCCGCTGCCAATCCGCTGCGGATCCGCGGCCAATCCGCTGCCAATCCGCTGCGGATCCGCGGCCAATCCGCTGCGGATCTGCTGCCAATCCGCTGCGGATCCGCTGCCGATCCGCTGCGGATCCGCTGCGGGTCCGCTGCCGATCCGCTGCGGATCCGCGGCCGATCCGCTGCCGATCCACTGCCGATCCGCTGCGGATCCGCGGCCGATCCGCTGCGGATCCGCTGCGGATCCGCTGCGTATCCGCTGCCGATCCGCGGCTGATCCGCTGCGGATCCGCTGCGGATCCGCTGCCGATCCGCGGCCGATCCGCTGCGGATCCGCTGCGGATCCGCTGCGGATCCGCTGTGTATCCGCTGCCGATCCGCGGCCGATCCGCTGCGGATCCGCTGTGTATCCGCTGCGGATCCGCGGCCGATCCGCTGCGGATCCGCGGCCAAATCCGCACTGTGTGCACATGCCATAACCCTAACCCTACCCCTAACCCTAACCCTACCCCTAGTTCTAGTTCTAACCCTAGTTCTAACCCTAACCCTAGTGGAAAAAAATATATATATATATTTTCTTTATTTTATTATTGTCCCTACCTATGGGGGTGATAAAGGGGGGGGGTTTATTTATTATTTTTTTATTTTGATCGCTGTGATAGAACCTACCACAGCGATCAAAATGTACTTTGCCGGCCGGCAGATGCGGCGGGCGCACTGCGCATGCGCCCGCCATTTTGGAAGATGGCGGCGCCCAGGGAGAAGACGGACCGACTTCGGGAGGCTCGGTAAGTATGAGGGGGTGGTGGGGGGTGGATCGGAGCACAGGGGGGGGGATCGGAGGACCGGGGGAGCGGACAGGAGCACGGGGGAACGGACAGGAGCACGGGGGAGCGGACAGGGGGACGGAGGGGGGTACCGGAGAGAACGGAGGACTGGGGAGGAGATCGGGGGCGGTGGGGGGGGGGCAGAACATGATTTCCAGCCATGGCCGATGCTATTGCAGCATCGGCCATGGCTGGATTGCAATATTTCACCATTTTCATAGGTGAAATATTGCAAATTGCTCTGATTGGCTGTTGCACTTTCAACAGCCAATCAGAGCGATCGTAGCCACGTGGGGGCAAAGCCACCCCCCCTGGGCTGAAGTACAACTCCCCCTCTCCCTGCAGATCGGGTAAAATAGGAGTTAACCCTTTCACCCGATCTGCAGGGATGCGATCATTCCATGACGCCACATAGGCGTCATGGGTCGGATTGGCACCGACTTCCATGACGCCTACGTGGCGTCAAAGGTCGGGAAGGGGTTAAAGGAATCTGTCAGCAGATTTGTGTTATTTTATCTGAGGGCAGCATGAGGTAGTGTCATGTCGGATGCTGTTCAGACCAGGTCGTCCGACAGACAGCGGTAATTCCGCTTTTGACCACTATTTACTCATTGGCGTCTGCTAGATTTTGTCTAGCTGTTCCGGGGTTAATTTACCTGATCCTCGGATTGGAAGCTGGGCCATTTCCATGGACTTTAAATAGTTCTCCTGATCATTGGGCGTCGCCGATTATAGCTTCTGTCTTGCGTTGTTATCTCGGTCTGGAGTGGAGAGCTGGTGGTTGGAGATTCGTTGCTGGTGGTGTATATTCCTTCGTCTTATTTACTCCTTCCTATATTTGTGTTTATTTTGCCCTGCACATTTATAGTGTATTCCTGAGTGTCTGCGGCGTGGTGTATATTTTCCTTTATCCTTGTCTGTGCTAACTGTGGGTATTTAAGTATTACCTCTTCACTGGGTGGTGGGTGGAGGTTTCAGCCTAGGGCTGAGCTCAGGAGTTAGGGTGAGGTTCGAGGCCTGAACATGCACACCATCAGTGTAAACTTCAGGTAGAGGGTCAGTCAGGATTTCCCTAGTCTTAGGGAAATTGCAGGAGCCCGGGTTATTAGCTCTCGCTCACCAAGTCTCTCCCTGACAGGTAGTGACTGAGACAGTTATTTCAGCTAATGTGCCACATATAAGGTGGTGTGCTGTTATGTCAATACAATGATTGTTTTAGGAGCAGGAGATTATCCCTGCTACATCAGGTGTCTTATGCATTGTGGTCTATCCCCACCCCCAGCACTGATTAGCTTACTGTCAATATACAATGTACACAGTTGTTAATCAGGGGCGTGTGTGGGGTTACCTTTCTGAGCTCTGCTACATCTAAAAACTCTGCATCACAACTGCTGCACCCAGTAAACTAAATGATACATCACTGGAATAAGTGTCTCTGTCTCATCATGTCTGTCGTCATGCTGCTGACAGATTGCATAACAAAGCCCGCTGACATATTTCATTTAAGGGCCAAACACCTTGTTGTCTCAGCTATGTAATGTAATAAATGACTTCCACAGTTATGAAGATAAATTCTTATTTAGTTAAAAATACTGGCGGAGTAATATTTAGCTATAACAAGTCCAATTTATTACCAATATCATATTCTTAACTAATTCTGTTAAAGAGAAGAAATACTTCATCATTTCATGTATAAGCAGAAGGTGCACATTTCATAATCTTAAAATGTTTTGATTTTTTTGCTGTTTACCTGTCAAGCATATATACTAATTACTTTTATCTGTTTACACAAAGATGGCATCTTTAATTACTCTGTAAACAAAAGAGTTATGAAACCAAGAAATAAACTGGTGTCAAGTGATGAAAATAAATTCTGTTTAAAGGGAACCTATCACCCCGTTTTTTTCGGTATGAGATAAAAATACTGTTAAATATGGCCTGAGCTGTGCATTACAATAGTGTAGTTTGTGGACCCCGATTCCCCACCTATGCTGCCGAAATACGTTACCAAAGTAGTCATTTTCGCCTGTCAATCAGGCTGGTCAGGTCGGATGGGCGTGGCTTCTTCCCCCAGATATTGCGTAGTTTTCCGTTGGTGGCGTAGTGGTGTGCACATGTCCAAGGTCCCCAATCCTGCACGGGGGGGTGAAAATAGCAGCGATGTCCGTTATTCCATTGGTGGTCGGTGGGCGCGGCCATCTTCCTTTGGCCGCGCGTGCGCAGAAGCGGCGCTCTGCTGGCCGCGGCTTCAGGAAAATGGCCGCGGGATGCCGCGCGTGCGCAGATGGAGATCGCGGCGGCCATTTTCCTGAAGCCGCGGCCAGCAGAGCGCCGCTTCTGCGCACGCGCGGCCAAAGGAAGATGGCCGCGCCCACCGATCACCAATGGAATAACGGACATCGCTGCTATTTTCACCCCCCCGTGCAGGATTGGGGACGTTGGACATGCGCACACCACTACGCCACCAACGGAAAACTACGCAATATCTGGGGGAAGAAGCCACGCCCATCCGACCTGACCAGCCTGATTGACAGGCGAAAATGACTACTTTGGTAACGTATTTCGGCAGCATAGGTGGGGAATCGGGGTCCACAAACTACACTATTGTAATGCACAGCTCAGGCCCTATTTAACAGTATTTTTATCTCATACCGAAAAAAACGGGGTGATAGGTTCCCTTTAAGGAAGCACATTTCATTGATATTAGCTCAAAGTAATGTATGAGAAAAGTGATTAAGAAGATAAATTCACCATTCTCTATTCTCTTATTTATTTATAGATTCAGAGGAATGAAAAAAAAGCAAAAAAATTAAAACTGGTCCGTGGCGGTATTCCTAGTAATAATAGAACAATGTTTACTATGGCTCTTTACACATATAACGCCATAGCTCTCTGTCAGGGATACATGTCAGTATTAATTCTCAATATATACATTTCACCAAGGGTTACAAGTACAGGTATGTCAATGCACAGATATAAAGTTGCATTAGCTGCAGAAAAGCGGCCATCGTTAAGTGTTCATCATGCTGTACTCCATTTTTCATAGATATTTGGCATTGAAAAGATTGAACGGTCTGACTATCTGAATAGGATGATTATGATAGTTGCTCCATATTGTGCCTTTTACTTCTTTCCTTTGTAATGAACCAATTCTGACTTTTATTTCATTAATCCTGACTAAATATCTACTGTATGTAATGTAGTATAAGTGCATTAATATACTAACCGATCGCAATCATTTCCAGTACAGCTCCGATCCTCCCTAAATTCCACTATCCAGATCACACTAGGGTTTATGTGTGATCCAGAAGTTGCTTTCTCAATATAAGTGTTTGGAGCCTTGTTTTAAGAATACATCAGCTTACATTGAGAAAATAGCTCTGCCCCACACAATGGTCCTTGTGTGCACTAGTAAAGAAGCTTGGTGCTCTAGGCTGCCGTCACACTATCAGTATTTGGTCAGTATTTTACATCAGTATTTGTAAGCCAAAACCAGGAGTGGGTGATAAATACAGAAGTGGTGCATATGTTTCTATTATACTTTTCCTCTAATTGTTCCACTCGTGGTTTTGGCTTACAAATACTGATGTAAAATACTGACCAAATACTGCTAGTGTGACGGCAGCCCTTGAAGACGTCTAGAGCGGCGCTGAAAACTGGGGAAGATGGCGATAGGTAAGTATATTCACATCTATACAACATTACATAGTTATACAGGATGTGGTAAAAAAAATGTTGGGCTTCTTTTACAGGTTTTCCACTTTGATAAGTTGGACCTGTCATTAATTACTAGAATAAAGGGGCTGTGGAAGCTTTTTCTATCCCCATTGTCACTTTTGAACAGGAGCTTTGCAGAGATCTTTAACTTGGTAAAGGGAAATAAAAATCTAAAGAACTTTCTATACTTCATGAAGAACCTATTGGATGGTTCTTTCTTCATATGCTCATACTATACCAACAACATGGGGCTCTTTTAGTACACCAGAGTTAGAACCTCACTTGAACTACTGCTGACTGGTTTTGTGTGAGCCAGTTGAAGATATCCAGCAGTGCCATGCAGAAAGCTCAGTATGAGCGATTAAAGGGAATCTGTCACCTCAATTTTCGCATATAAGCTGTGGCCACCGCCATTAGTGGCTTATCTACAGCATTCTGTAATGCTGTAGATAAGCCCCCAATGTAACCTGAAAGATAACAAAAACAAGTTAGATTATACTCACCCAGGGGCAGTCCAGGTGCCAGGAAAGCTCAGAGAGGCCCTGCGCCTGCGCACTGCAGTACTTTACTCTGCCCTCAAAAGGGCAAATCAGTACGCCTGAGCAGGAGCCACGACACGAAGCAAGGATGAAATCGTATGAAGATGGGAGGCACCAGACCTGGACCTGTGACGCCCATTGGACCCGGACCACACCGGACCGCCCCTGGATGAGTATAATCTAACTTGTTTTTCTTATTTTTCAGGTTACATCAGGGGCTTATCTACAGCATTACAGAATGCTATAGAAAAGCCCCTAACGGTGGTGGCTGCAGCTTATATGCGAAAAATGAGGTGACAGATTCCCTTTAAAAGATGTATAGAAGAAAAGATTCCAAGACCTATTAGATTATGTGCATGTTAACAGATACGCAGATGCAACAGCGCAGAAAAAAGGGAGACACGGGTACTTAAACCAACAAGTATTTATTTGATAAACAGAATTAAAGGGTGCCTTCGGCACAATATCGGGGGGGCAATGCAAGTGGTGAAAATTAAGCAAGTTATGTTACAAGGTGAATACAGCAATTTCAATAAACATGGGGTTGGCAGAATACTATTTACACACTATTGTTCTATTATTACAATGAAACAACGGTTATCATCAGTGAGGTCTTCGTTTTAATACCTTATCTAAAATGGTGTCACTACTGGACCCGTCACTCTCTAGGCCACGCAAAACGTCACACAGGCCCTAATGGAGGTCGGCTATGCTATCCACTAGGCCGAAAGTCCAAGATTGATGATTTACTAGGCCCTCTAGTCATGCTGGTCAACTTTGTTCTATGAAGCACAGCTCTGGTCCCCACTTTGTACCATACTCTGGCATTGGCACCGTTTGTTGTTGTCTTTTTAAACTAATTTTTATTGAGATTTTATAAAATTACAAATAACATGTATATACAGTACAGAGCAAAAGTTTGGACACACCTTCTCATTTAAAGATTTGTCTGTATTTTCATGACTATGAAAATTGCAAATTCCCACTGAAGGCATCAAAACTATGTGCCTCTGTGTCTGTACTGTTACATACTTAGGCAGTTAACTGGTTCATGCAGCTTTACATGAACACCCGAGCCTTACACTATGGCTGGTCCAAATAACTAAAGCAATTGTTACCATCCACCTCTTGTGTCTCCCCTTTTCCTCATAGATTGTAAGCTTGCGAGCAGGGCCCTCTTTCCTCCTGGTATCTGTTTTGAACTGTGATTTCTGTTATGCTGTAATGTCTGTTGTCTGTATAAGTCCCCTCTATAAGTTGTAAAGCGCTGCGGAATATGTTGGCGCTATATAAATAAAATTATTATTATTATTATTATTATTATGAATTAACACATGTGGAATTATATACTTAACAAAAAAATGTGAAACAACTGAAAATATGTCTTATATTCTAGGTTCTTCAAAGTAGCCACCTTTTGCTTTGATGACTGCTTTGCACACTCTTGGCATTCTCTTGATGAGCTTAATGAGGTAGTCACCGGAAATGGTCTTCCCACAATCTTGAAGGAGTTCCCAGAGATGCTTAGCACTTGTTGGCCCTTTTGCCTTCACTCTGCAGTCCAGCTCGCCCCAAACCATCTCGATTGGGTTCAGGTCTGGTGACTTTGGAGGCCAGGTCATCTGGCGTAGCACCCCATCACTCTCCTTCTTGGTTGACCAGCATGACTAGAGGGCCAAGTAAATCATCAATCTGGGACTTGCAGCCTAGTGGATAGCACTATACAAAAAAATCTTTAAATGAAAAGGTGTGTCCAAACTTTTGCTCTGAACTGTAGAAACATTCACATGAAGTTTGTATGGCAGAGTAAAACACAGTGAAACTTTTATCCATTCAAGTAAATAAACAGCTGAGATCCAGCAGACAACTACCAGCAAAATCTCAGCCAACCCATAACATAAGCAGTCAACTTAATACCAGATTCTATTACCCAGCCATGTTAAATCTAAAACACTGGGAGAATGAGGAAATAGGCATAGGTGTAAAATAATTATCCATTGTCTTAAGCCCAAAAATAATCCCAGGACACCCAAATTTACTGAATTCAACCCCTGCTTTCAGGACTGCTGTCATATATTCCATTCTCCTAATATCAGAAATTCTGTAGAGAAAGTCCTGACAAGAAGGGTGTTCTTCTCGAGAGCCATCTGGCTTCTAGCCACCGTTAATGTATGAAGGAGCAGTTTAGATGAGTTTTTACCCAATCCCCTTAGGAGGAACGTTGTGAATATAAATCAAAGGATCCAGAGAAACCTCAGAGTACAGTGCCATGGGGATCAGGGATTTGACTAGGAGCCTAAACCGCATAATTCCAGGACAAGTCCAGAAGATGTGAGTTGGCGTACCTGATGAGGTCCCAGAGTGCCAGCAGACATCCAGAAACAGTGGATTAACTTTGTTGGAGATCTGGTATGTGATACCAGAACATTAAGGTTTTATATTAATTTTTCTTATATAATGTACAAATTTATGTTTTCACTGCTCTATACCAGATTATCTGCCAGTTCTGTGGTGACGATTCCTTCCCCTAGAAAGATTCCCACAAACATATAAGAGTGTTTAGCCTGAGAGGACCCTGACAATGGACCTAGCATCCCATGAATATCGGAGATCAAACCTTTGTTAGAAGGGCCCCTCCTACATAATTTCTCAAAGTCTGTTGGTTGAGACACTCCCTCTGAGCCTAACAGAGAAGACGCCAAATGTTTAACCCCTTAACGACCGCCGATACGCCTTTTAACGGCGGTAGTTAAGGGCACTTAAACCACAGTGCCGTTAATTAACGACGCTGTGGAAAAAGTGTATAGCGCCCCCCAGAGTCAGATTTTCTCTGGGGTCTCGGTTGCCGGGAGTAGCCGAGACCCCAGGTTACGATCGCTGGTAATGAACCGTTTACCGGCGACGGCAAAAAACAAAACAAAACGTGATTTGCCATTTAATTTCTCTGTCCTCCGATGTGATCGCACAGAGAAATGGGATCCCCAATCCCCCCGATACTTACCCGTGCCTCCCGGTGCTCCTCGTGCTTCCCCATGGGCGCTGCCATCTTATTCCAGCAAAAAAAAATGGCGGGCGCATGCACAGTGCGCCTGCCGCCCAGCACCCGACAGATCTTGCGGTCTTGGCTGTCGGGGGTAGCCGAGACCCCAAAGAACATGATCGGGGTTGGTTTTTCCCGACCCCTGTTTTGCGATCGCTGGTATTAACAGTTTACCGGCGAACGCAAAAAAAAGTGCGATGTGTCATTCTTTGTCCTCTGATGTGATCGCACATTGAGGACAGAGAAATAGCGGGATCTGGGACCCTGTCCCTGGGTCCTCCTGCTTCCCCTCCTGGCTGCTGGCTTCTTCCTCCGGTAAGAAAATGGCGGGCGCATGCGCAGTGCGCCCGCCATGATCTGCCGGCCGGCAGAGGAAGATTCTTCCTCTTGTTTCATTTTGGTCACTGTAATAGATCCTATCACAGTGATCAAAATAAAAAAAATAGTAAATAACCCCCGTTTATCACCCCCTTAGTTAGGAAAAAATAATAAAATAAAAAATGTATATATTTCCATTTTCCAATTAGGGTTACAGTTGGGCTAAACTGAGCTGGGCTAAAGTTAGGGTTGGGGATAGGGTTAGGGTTAGGGTTGAGGCTAAAATTAGGGTTAGGGTTGGAGCTAAAGTTAGGGTTAGAGTTGGGATTAGGGTTAGGGTTGGGATTAGGGTTGGCATTAGGGTTAGGGTTGGCATTAGGGTTAGGTTTGGGATTAGGGTTAGGGGTGTATTGGGATTAGGGTTGGGATTAGGGTTAGGTTTGAGGTTAGGGTTGAGATTAGGATTAGGGGTGTATTGGGCTTAGGGTTTTGATTAGGGTTATGGTTAGGGTTGGGATTAGGGTTAGGGGTGTTTTGGGGTTAGGGTTGGAGTTAGAATTGGGGGGTTTCCACTGTTTAGGTACATCAGGGGGTCTCCAAACATGACAGCCAATTTTGCGTTCAAAAAGTCAAATGGTGCTCCCTCCCTTCTGAGCTCTGCTGTGCACACAAACAGTGGTTTACCCCCACATATGGGGCATCAGCGTACTGAGGACTAATTGGACAACTTTTGGGGTTCAGTTTCTCCTGTTACCTTTGCAAAAATAAAAAAATTGGTGGCTAAAAAATCTTTTTTGTGGAAAAAAATGATTTTTTATTTTCATGGCTCTGCGTCAAACTTCTGTGAAGCACTTGGGCGCTCAAAATGCTTACCACATATCTAGATAAGTTCCTTGGGGGGTCTAGTTTCCAAAATGGGGTCACTTGTGGGGGGTTTCTACTGTTTAGGTACATCAGGGGCTCTGAAAATGCAACATAATGCCCGCAGACCATTCTATCAAAGTTTGCATTTCAAAACGGCGCTCCTTCCCTTCCGAGCTCTGCCATGCGCCCAAACAGTGGTCCCCCCAACATATGGGGTATCAGCATACTTAGGATAAATTGCACAATACTTTTTGGGGTCCAATTTCTCCTGTTACCCTTGTGAAAGTAAAAAATTGGGGGTGAAAAGATCATTTTTGTGGAAAAAAAATATGATTTTTTATTTTCATGGCTCTACATTATAAACTTTCAATCAAAGTCTGCATTTTAAAACGTCACTACTTCCCTTCCGAGCCCCGATGTGTGCTCAAACAGTGGTCCCCCACACACATGGGGTATCAGCGAACTCAGGACAAGTTGGACAACTCTTGGGGTCCAATTTCTCCTGTTACCCTTGGGAAAAAAAAAAATTGTGGGCTAAATAATCATTTTTGTGGCAAAAAAATATTTGTTATTTTCAGGACTCTGCATTATAAACTTCTGTGAAGCACTTGGGAGTTCAAAGCGCTCACCACCCATCTAGATAAGTTCCTTGGGGGGGGGTGTAGTTTCCAAAATGGTGTCACTTGTGGGGGGTTTCTACTGTTTAGGCACATCAGGGGCTCTGCAAACGCAACATAATGCCCACAGACCATTCTATCAAAGTCTGCATTCCAAAACGGCACTCCTTCCCTTCTGAGCTCTGTCATGCGCCCAAACAGTGGCCCCCCCCCCAACATATGGGGTATCAGCATACTCAGGATAAATTGCACAATACATTTTGGGGTCCAATTTCTCCTGTTACCCATGTGAAAGTAAAAATTTGGGGGTGAAAAGATCATTTTTGTGGAAAAAATATGATTTTTTTTATTTTTATGGCTCTACATTATAAACTTCTGTGAAGCAGTTGGGGGTTCATAGTGCTCACCACACATCTAGATAAGCTCTTTGGGGGGTCTAGTTTCCAAAATGGGGTCACTTGTGGGGGGTTTCTACTGTTTAGGTACATCAGGAGCTTTGCAAATGCAACATGACATCCGCAGACCATTCCATCAAAGTCTGCATTTTAAAACGTCACTACTTCCCTTCTGAGCCCCGATGTGTGCCCAAACAGTGGTTCCCCCCCACATATGGGGTATCAGCATACTCAGGGCAAACTAGACAACAAATTTTGGGGTCCAATTTCTCCTGTTACCCTTGACAAAATAAAAAAATTACAGGCTAAAAAATCATTTTGGAGAAAAAAAAGGATTTTTTATTTTCACGTCTCTACGTTATAAATCTCTGTGAAGCACTTGGGGGTTCAAAGTGCTCACCACACATCTAGATAAGTTCCTTAATGGGTCTAGTTTCCAAAATGGGGTCACTTGTGGGGGGAGTCCACTGTTTAGGCACATCAGGGGCTCTCCAAACGCGACATGGTGTCCGATCTCAATTCCAGCCAATTCTGTACTGAAAAAGTCAAATGGAACAGCAGTTTACCCCCACATATGGGGTATCGACGTACTCAAGAGATATTGCACAACAACTTTCGTGGCATAATTTCTCCTGTTACCCTTGTGAAAATAAGAATTTGTGGGCAAAAAGATCATTTTTGTGTAAAAAATAAAAAAAATTATTTTCACGGCTCTACGTTATAAACTTCTATGAAGTACTTGGGGGTTCAAAGTGTTCACCACACATCTAGATAAGTTCCTTAAGGGGTCTAGTTTCCAAAATGGTGTCAT
This sequence comes from Ranitomeya variabilis, assembly GCF_051348905.1. Taxonomy (NCBI): domain Eukaryota; kingdom Metazoa; phylum Chordata; class Amphibia; order Anura; family Dendrobatidae; genus Ranitomeya; species Ranitomeya variabilis. The sequence continues at coordinate 646,129,542 of NC_135232.1, read as the reverse complement.
TTGTGGGGGGTTTCCACTGTTTAGGCACATCAGTGGCTCTCCAGCCAATTCTGCATTGAAAAAGTCAAACAGTGCTCCTTCTCTTCTAAGCCCTGCCGTGCGCCCAAATAGTGGTTTACCCCCACTGTCATGATCTCAATGGCAAGAGAACATAGCATCAGCATATATAGGAACTAGCTCTTGGAAGATGGAAACTGAGCTGACCATGAACTAAACCTAACGCACAACTAGCAGTGGCCGGGTAGCATGCCTACGTTGATTCTAGATGCCCAGCACCAGCCGGAGGACTAAATAAAGCTAGCAGAGGAAAATATTAGTCCTAGCTCACCTCTAGAGAAATACCCCGAAAGGAGACAGAGGCCCCCCACATGTATTGGCGGTGAGTTAAGATGAAATAACAAACGTAGTATGAAAATAGGTTTAGCAAATTTGAGGTCCACTTACTACATAGCAGAAGACAGAAAGGACACTTTCATGGTCAGCTGAAAACCCTATCAAAACACCATCCAGAAATTACTTTAAACTCTGGCATTAACTCATAACACCAGAGTGGCAATTCCTGTTCACAAGAGCTTTCCAGACACAGTAACGAAACTACAGCTGTGAACTGGAACAAAAATGCAAAAACAAACATGGACAAGAGTCCAACTTATCTAGTAGTTGTCTAGGAGCAGGAACAAGCACAGAGAGGCTTCTGATAACATTGTTGACCGGCAAGCAACTAACAGAACAGCAAGGTTATATAGCGACTCCCACATCTTGATGGGAACAGGTGAACAGAGAAGATGAAGACACCAGTTCAATTCCACCAGTAGCCACCGGGGGAGCCCAGAATCCAAATTCACAACAGTACCCCCCCCTCAAGGAGGGGGCACCGAACCCTCAACAGAACCACCAGGGCGATCAGGATGGGCCCTATGAAAGGCACGAACCAGATCAGAGGCATGAACATCAGATGCATTAACCCAAGAATTATCCTCCTGGCCGTATCCCTTCCACTTGACCAGATACTGGAGTCTCCGTCTGGAAACACGAGAGTCTAAGATTTTCTCCACAACGTACTCCAACTCACCCTCAACCAACACCGGAGCAGGAGGCTCAACGGAAGGCACAACCGGTACCTCATACCTGCGCAATAATGACCGATGAAAAACGTTATGAATAGAAAAGGATGCAGGGAGGTCCAAACGGAAGGAAACAGGGTTAAGAATCTCCAATATCTTATACGGGCCGATAAACCGAGGCTTAAACTTAGGAGAAGAGACCCTCATAGGGACAAAACGAGAAGACAACCACACCAAATCCCCAACACAAAGCCGAGGACCAACACGACGGTGGCGGTTGGCAAAAAGCTGAGTCTTCTCCTGGGACAACCTCAAATTGTCCACCACCTGCCCCCAGATCTGATGCAATCTCTCCACCACAGCATCCACTCCAGGACAATCCGAAGATTCCACCTGACCAGAGGAAAATCGAGGATGAAACCCCGAATTACAGAAAAACGGGGACACCAAAGTGGCAGAGCTGGCCCGATTATTGAGAGCGAACTCCGCCAATGGCAAAAAAGCAACCCAATCATCCTGGTCAGCAGACACAAAACACCTCAGATATGTCTCCAGGGTCTGATTAATCCGCTCGGTCTGGCCATTCGTCTGAGGATGGAAAGCGGACGAAAAAGATAAATCTATGCCCATCCTAGCACAGAATGCCCGCCAAAATCTAGACACGAATTGGGTCCCTCTGTCAGAAACGATATTCTCAGGAATACCATGCAAACGAACAACATTTTGAAAAAACAGAGGAACCAACTCGGAAGAAGAAGGCAACTTGGGCAGAGGAACCAAATGGACCATCTTAGAAAAACGGTCACACACCACCCAGATGACAGACATCTTCTGAGAAACCGGCAGATCTGAAATAAAATCCATCGAGATGTGCGTCCAAGGCCTCTTAGGAATAGGCAAGGGCAACAATAATCCACTAGCCCGAGAACAACAAGGCTTGGCCCGAGCACAAACGTCACAAGACTGCACAAAGCCTCGCACATCTCGTGACAGGGAAGGCCACCAGAAGGACCTTGCCACCAAATCCCTGGTACCAAAAATGCCAGGATGACCTGCCAACGCAGAAGAATGAACCTCAGAGATGACTCTACTGGTCCAATCATCAGGAACAAACAGTTTATCAGGTGGGCAACGATCAGGTCTATCCGCCTGAAACTCCTGCAAGGCCCGCCGCAGGTCTGGAGAAACGGCTGACAATACCACTCCATCCTTAAGGATACCTGTGGGCTCAGAGTTACCAGGCGAGTCAGGCTCAAAACTCCTAGAAAGGGCATCCGCCTTAACATTCTTAGAACCCGGTAGGTATGACACCACAAAATTAAACCGAGAGAAAAATAATGACCAGCGCGCCTGTCTAGGATTCAGGCGCCTGGCGGTCTCAAGATAAATCAAATTTTTGTGGTCAGTCAATACCACCACCTGATGTCTGGCCCCCTCAAGCCAATGGCGCCACTCCTCAAAAGCCCACTTCATGGCCAAAAGCTCCCGATTCCCAACATCATAATTCCGCTCAGTGGGCGAAAATTTACGGGAAAAGAAGGCACAAGGCCTCATCACGGAGCAGTCAGAACTTTTCTGCGACAACACTGCCCCAGCTCCGATCTCAGAAGCGTCGACCTCAACCTGAAAAGGTAGAGCAACATCAGGCTGACGCAACACAGGGGCAGAGGAAAAACGGCGCTTAAGCTCCCGAAAGGCCTCCACAGCATCAGGGGACCAATCAGCAACATCAGCACCCTTCTTAGTCAAATCGGTCAATGGCTTAGCAATATCCGAAAAACCAGCAATAAATCGACGATAAAAGTTAGCAAAGCCCAAAAATTTCTGAAGACTCTTAAGAGAAGAGGGCTGCGTCCAATCACAAATAGCTTGAACCTTGACAGGATCCATTTCAATGGAAGAGGGGGAAAAAATATATCCCAAAAAGGAAATCCTCTGTACCCCAAAAACACACTTAGAACCCTTCACACACAAAGAATTAGACCGCAAAACCTGAAAAACCCTCCTGACTTGCTGGACATGAGAGTCCCAGTCATCCGAAAAAATCAGAATATCATCCAGATACACAATCATAAATTTATCCAAATAATCGCGAAAAATATCATGCATAAAGGACTGGAAAACTGACGGAGCATTTGAAAGACCAAAAGGCATCACTAAATACTCAAAGTGGCCCTCGGGCGTATTAAATGCGGTTTTCCACTCATCCCCCTGCCTGATTCGCACCAAATTATACGCCCCCCGAAGGTCAATCTTAGAGAACCACTTGGCCCCCTTTATGCGAGCAAACAAATCAGTCAGCAACGGCAATGGGTATTGATATTTAACAGTGATTTTATTCAAAAGCCGATAATCAATACATGGTCTCAAAGAGCCGTCTTTTTTTGACACAAAGAAAAAACCGGCTCCTAAGGGAGATGACGATGGACGAATATGTCCCTTTTCCAAGGACTCCTTTATATATTCTCGCATAGCAGCATGTTCAGGCACAGACAGATTAAATAAACGACCCTTTGGGTATTTACTACCCGGGATTAAATCTATGGCACAATCGCACTCTCGGTGCGGAGGTAACGAACCAAGCTTGGATTCTTCAAAGACGTCACGATAGTCAGACAGGAACTCAGGAATTTCAGAGGGAATAGATGATGAAATGGAAACCACAGGTACATCCCCATGAGCCCCCTTACATCCCCAGCTCAACACAGACATAGCTCTCCAGTCGAGGACTGGGTTGTGAGATTGCAGCCAAGGCAATCCTAACACCAAATCATCATGTAGATTATACAGCACCAGAAAGCGAATAATCTCCTGGTGATCCGGATTAATACGCATAGTTACTTGTGTCCAGTATTGTGGTTTATTATTAGCCAATGGGGTGGAGTCAATCCCCTTCAGAGGAATAGGAGTCTCCAAAGGCTCTAAATCATACCCACAGCGTTTGGCAAAGGACCAATCCATAAGACTCAAAGCGGCGCCAGAGTCGACATAGGCGTCCGTGGTAATAGATGACAAAGAGCAAATCAGGGTCACAGATAGAATAAACTTAGACGGTAAGGTGCAAATGGAAACAGATTTACCAAGCTTTTTAGTGCGCTTAGAGCATGCTGATATAACATGAGTAGAATCACCACAATAGAAACACAACCCATTTTTCCGTCTAAAATTCTGCCGCTCGCTTCGGGACAGAATTCTATCACACTGCATACTCTCCGGCGACCTCTCAGTGGAAACCGCCAGATGGTGCACTGGTTTGCGCTCCCGCAGACGCCTATCGATCTGAATAGCCATTGTCATGGACTCATTCAGACCCGCAGGCACAGGGAACCCCACCATAACATCCTTAATGGCATCAGAGAGACCCTCTCTGAAAGTCGCCGCCAGGGCGCACTCATTCCACTGAGTAAGCACAGACCATTTACGGAATCTTTGGCAGTAAATTTCCGCTTCATCTTGCCCCTGAGATAGGGACATCAAAGTTTTTTCTGCCTGAAGCTCCAAATGAGGTTCGTCATAAAGCAACCCCAAGGCCAGAAAAAACGCATCCACATTGAGCAACGCAGGATCCCCTGGTGTCAATGAAAAAGCCCAGTCCTGAGGGTCGCCCCGGAGCAAGGAAATCACAATCCTGACCTGCTGTGCAGGGTCTCCGGCAGAGCGAGATTTCAGGGACAAAAATAATTTGCAATTATTTCGAAAATTCTGAAACCCGGATCTATTCCCCGAGAAAAATTCCGGCAAAGGAATTCTCGGCTCAGATACAGGTGCATGACAAACAAAATCTTGCAATCTTTGTACCTTCGTGGCGAGATTATTCAAACCTGCAGTTACACTCTGAAGATCCATTACAAACAGGTGGACACAGAGCCATTCAAGGGTTAAGAGGAGGTAAGAAGCAGCTAGACAGCAATTAAGGGCTAGGCAGCAAAACTCTGAAGGGGAAAAAAAAAAAAAAAAAATTTCCCTTAAACACTTCTCTATCTCCTGCTTCAGCCCAAACAATTAACACTTTGTGGGCCGGTCAAACTGTCATGATCTCAATGGCAAGAGAACATAGCATCAGCATATATAGGAACTAGCTCTTGGAAGATGGAAACTGAGCTGACCATGAACTAAACCTAACGCACAACTAGCAGTGGCCGGGTAGCATGCCTACGTTGATTCTAGATGCCCAGCACCAGCCGGAGGACTAAATAAAGCTAGCAGAGGAAAATATTAGTCCTAGCTCACCTCTAGAGAAATACCCCGAAAGGAGACAGAGGCCCCCCACATGTATTGGCGGTGAGTTAAGATGAAATAACAAACGTAGTATGAAAATAGGTTTAGCAAATTTGAGGTCCACTTACTACATAGCAGAAGACAGAAAGGACACTTTCATGGTCAGCTGAAAACCCTATCAAAACACCATCCAGAAATTACTTTAAACTCTGGCATTAACTCATAACACCAGAGTGGCAATTCCTGTTCACAAGAGCTTTCCAGACACAGTAACGAAACTACAGCTGTGAACTGGAACAAAAATGCAAAAACAAACATGGACAAGAGTCCAACTTATCTAGTAGTTGTCTAGGAGCAGGAACAAGCACAGAGAGGCTTCTGATAACATTGTTGACCGGCAAGCAACTAACAGAACAGCAAGGTTATATAGCGACTCCCACATCTTGATGGGAACAGGTGAACAGAGAAGATGAAGACACCAGTTCAATTCCACCAGTAGCCACCGGGGGAGCCCAGAATCCAAATTCACAACACCCCACATATGGGATATCGGCATATTCAGGAGAAATTGCACAACAAATTTTGTGGTTCATTTTCTCTTTTTACACTTGTGAAAATAAAAAAATTGGTTTTGAAGTAAAATGTTTACAAAAAAAAGTTAAATGTTCATTTTATCCTTCCTCATTGATTCTGTTCCTGTGAAGCACGTAAAGGGTTAATAAACTTCTTGAATGTGGTTTTGAGCACCTTGAGGGATGTAGTTTTTAGAATGATGTCAAGTTTGGGTATTTTCTGTCATGTACACCCCTCAAAGTGACTTTAAATGTGAGATGGTCCTTAAAAAAATGGTTTTGTAAATTTTGTTGTAAAAATGAGAAATCGCTGGTCAATTTTAACCCTTAAGTTATAACTTCCTAAGGAAAAAAAATTTGTTTCCAAAATTGTGCTGATGTAAAGTAGACATGTGAGAAATGTTATTTATTAACTATTTTGTGTAAGATATCTCTCTGATTTAAGGGCATAAAAAATCAAAGTTTGAAAATTGCAAAATTTAAAAAATTTTCGCTATATTTTGTTTTTTTTTTCATAAATAATCGCAAGTAATATCGAAGAAATGTTACTACTAACATGAAGTACAATATGTCACGAAAAAAACATCTCAGAATCAGTGGGATCCGTTAAAGCATTCCAGAGTTATATATAACCTCATAAAGTGACAGTAGTCAGAATTGTACAAATTGGCTCGGTTATTAAGTACCAAATTGGCTCTGTCACTATGGGGTTAATCTGAAAATAGATTGAAAAAATTCACGGTTAGTAATGTGGAAACTTAGATTTAATTTACTCAAAGGTGTGGATTTCTGTAACAACTCTGCTGGCATCACGGCATGGCCTCGCATTTCTCACGCTATCTTACCCACTGCTCCAGGTCATGATGTGGTTTCTGTTTCTTGCCAGCTCCATGTTCTGTGTCTCTGCTCTCTGCATGCTTCATAGTTCTGTGTATAGAGGGGCGGCGCCTGAACTCTCTGGTTCTTATAGGAATCAGGTGCATCTGTCCAATCTGTTCCTGTCCAATTGCCAGGAGACCTCCAGTATTTAGTTCAGCTCCACCCAGTGGTCTGGTCCTGTGCAATGTGTTAGCTCAGTTAGTGTCTTGCTTCTGAGTTTGCCTGGCCTTTCTCTGAGTTACTCCCTCTCTGGAGGATTCTCTGTGTTATTTCCTTGGTCTTGTTGTCCGCCCACCAGGAGGCAGTATATCCTGGTCCCAGTGTCTTTGTCCTTGTGTCTTGTTCCATTGCCTTGTCTGTACTTAGTCTTATCTCTGTCTCCTAGTCTTTGGCTTCCTTCCCTGTTGTCTTTCCTTGTATTCTCAGTCTGCTTTCACTCCACACTCTTGCAGCTCTGCCTGCTCTGAACCTTTGTTACTTTACCTCTGCTCCTCACTTCTGCGTTTCTGCTCCTTTCTACTCAGCTTATCTTCTGCTGTTGCAGTTATCCCTTGCTGCAGCTTCTCTCCACATTCTTTGTGGCTCTGCTCAGCTTTGCTGCAGAGACCCCTCCCGCAGCACCTCTCTGCTCCTTGTGGTTCTACCTGGCTCTGCTCCTTGTGGTTCTACCTGGCTCCGCTCCTTGCGGTTCTACCTGGATCCGCTCCTTGCGGTTCTACCTGGCTCCGCTCTTTGCGGTTCTACTTCTCCTGCACTTGGCTCCGCCGCCAGCTCTTGGCTCTGCCTCCTGCCTGTCTGCACTTGGCTCCGCCTCCAGCTCTTGGCTCCGCCTCCTGCATTTCTGTTCTTGGCTCTAGCTCCTGTGCTTTCGCTCTGCATCCGCTCTTGCGGTCTTTATCTACTTATTCCTAGGTCCTCGTGTCTGAACAGGTTCTTACCCGTTCTACATACCTGCCTGCAGACCGGTCCCTACCGGTTCTTCCAGTGTACCAGTCTTGTCCACCAGTCCTGCCAGAGAGCCAGCCGTGCCCGCCTGCCTGACAGTGTTCCTGTTGTACCCATCTGCCTGCCTATGTGCCAGCTGTGCCTGCTTGCTTGTCTATGTTCCGTTCCCCGGTGGGATCAGCAGCCACAACCAGACTCCACCCTGGAGTGGTACCTGGTAGCTTCCTATTGCACAAGTCTGACCTCACCATCAGAGGCTCCAGCGAACACCTAGGAAGCTACTTAGTTACGCCCCTTCCAGGGAGGTTTGGTCTGTGGTCCAGTGGGGCCACTTCCCCGCACGCCCGCGCCAACCAGTCTGGGCGCGAGCATGACAGTTTGCACAGGCCATGGCCTCCGCTGTATCCCATGTCCTACCGCTCGCAGAGCATGATGAACTTTTTTCCTGCCCGTATGAGCAACCTGAAAAATTTGTTCCACCAAGGGTGGTTCAGATTGAAGAGACCTCTGACCCAATTATAGTCTCTAATGCTCTCTTCAAGCAACTTCAGGCCTATGAGGAGGAGCACTACCCAGCTGACCCACCTAGGTTCTATGGGAATCCTGAAGAATGTCAGGGGTTCCTGAAACAGTGCTTACGCTACATCCTGCAGAATGCAGCTTGTTTTCCCTCTGACTGGGTCAAGGTGGGTTACATCATGTCCTACCTGGCCGAAGATGCTCTAATATGGATAACTCCCCTCTGGGAAGCAGGGGATCCTATCGTCATGAACCTAGGGGCCTTCCTAGTGGCCTTCCGTAAAGTATTTGACAAGCCTTGTCCTGCTGCTCCTGTTAAGTCTTCCCCATCCAGATCCGAGAGGCCCTCCAGATGGGCGAAACCTGTGAAGAAACCCCCACGTCAAGCCATGACCGTCTGTGACCCTCCTGTTCCTCTACCCGTTAAAGCAGCTACCTGTGTGAAGCCTAAGAAGGTTGATGAGAGTGGGCTGGTAAAGCAGCAGCCTGAAATCAGCCATAAGAAGGGCATACAATGTCGCTGCGGTTGTGAGGAACACCTGGATGGCCTCTGTCCAGGGGATCTTAAGCTCCAAAACCTCGGGCCAGTTGGAGAGGCTGCCCCTGGCGAGAGTACTTCCTCTCCATCTAAGTTTATGACTGTTTCTCTGCCTTCTGGGAGCTTTGGTGTGTCTAAGCCGCCTGTCATACGGAGTCGGTGTATGGTCTCCGTTCTTCAGCTCCAGAACCCAGTGTGGGCGTTGCCTGATTATGGCCGAACCCTGCTAAAGAGCAGTCTAGTCCTGCAAGGACAACTACAGCTCCAAGTTGGAGCCTTATACACGAAGAAGTTTGTCTTCCACATGCTGTCTGTTATGCCCATGGGTCATTCTGAGCCAAGGACTCTACCACCCGCTCTGGTCAAGGGTTCCAGTAAAGTGCTTTGTTTGAACTTACCCAGTCTTGAGAAGTGTCTGGTTCCCATGCGTCAAAGACACTCAGCAGTGACATCTTCTGCTGGTCTGCTAGTCGTCGAGTCAAGTTGTGCTGACGTCACCGAAGATGGGGAAACGGTGACTATGTCTCCACACATCTCCAGCGACTATACCAGTAAACACTTAGTCGTCGAGTCAAGATGTGCTAATGTCACCGAAGATGGGGAAGCGGTGACTATCTCTCCACACATCTCCAACGACTTTACCTGTATTCCGTTCCTAGGAACATCCCCGCCACTTGGACGATTTCTTCTGGATAATGGGCAGAAGATGGTTCCTATGTTTATACCTTCTGCGTCCTTGTGGCCGGCTGGTGAAGATTTCAAAACAGAAGTTTGTTCACCTCAATTTTTCTCTGACCCGGTGGAGCTGATGCTCTCCACACTCATCTCTAGTGACTTTTCCTGTGTTCAGCATCCGGGAGCTTCTCTGCTACCTGTTGGGCAAAGTTTGAATCCTATGAGACGGTTTCCAGTTTCCAAGTGTCTGGCTGGTGAAGATATTAAGACGGCAGCATTCAAGTCCCTGTTACCTATGTACCTGGAGGAGGAGGTCCTGCTCATTGTGGAAGCTAACCCTGTTGAGTACCAAAAGACTTTGTTTTCTGAGATACCTGGTGACCCTCCTGCCACCTTCTACCCTGAAGATGTCATGTTGGCCTGGACTATGTGTGCTCCCATCCTTCTTCTACAAGTTATTCTGGCGGGCTTGAAGAAGAGGGGCCGTAAAGGGGGGGGTACTGTAACAACTCTGCTGGCATCACGGCATGGCCTCGCATTTCTCACGCTATCTTACCCACTGCTCCAGGTCATGATGTGGTTTCTGTTTCTTGCCAGCTCCATGTTCTGTGTCTCTGCTCTCTGCATGCTTCATAGTTCTGTGTATAGAGGGGCGGCGCCTGAACTCTCTGGTTCTTATAGGAATCAGGTGCATCTGTCCAATCTGTTCCTGTCCAATTGCCAGGAGACCTCCAGTATTTAGTTCAGCTCCACCCAGTGGTCTGGTCCTGTGCAATGTGTTAGCTCAGTTAGTGTCTTGCTTCTGAGTTTGCCTGGCCTTTCTCTGAGTTACTCCCTCTCTGGAGGATTCTCTGTGTTATTTCCTTGGTCTTGTTGTCCGCCCACCAGGAGGCAGTATATCCTGGTCCCAGTGTCTTTGTCCTTGTGTCTTGTTCCATTGCCTTGTCTGTACTTAGTCTTATCTCTGTCTCCTAGTCTTTGGCTTCCTTCCCTGTTGTCTTTCCTTGTATTCTCAGTCTGCTTTCACTCCGCACTCTTGCAGCTCTGCCTGCTCTGAACCTTTGTTACTTTACCTCTGCTCCTCACTTCTGCGTTTCTGCTCCTTTCTACTCAGCTTATCTTCTGCTGTTGCAGTTATCCCTTGCTGCAGCTTCTCTCCACATTCTTTGTGGCTCTGCTCAGCTTTGCTGCAGAGACCCCTCCCGCAGCACCTCTCTGCTCCTTGTGGTTCTACCTGGCTCTGCTCCTTGTGGTTCTACCTGGCTCCGCTCCTTGCGGTTCTACCTGGATCCGCTCCTTGCGGTTCTACCTGGCTCCGCTCTTTGCGGTTCTACTTCTCCTGCACTTGGCTCCGCCGCCAGCTCTTGGCTCTGCCTCCTGCCTGTCTGCACTTGGCTCCGCCTCCAGCTCTTGGCTCCGCCTCCTGCATTTCTGTTCTTGGCTCTAGCTCCTGTGCTTTCGCTCTGCATCCGCTCTTGCGGTCTTTATCTACTTATTCCTAGGTCCTCGTGTCTGAACAGGTTCTTACCCGTTCTACATACCTGCCTGCAGACCGGTCCCTACCGGTTCTTCCAGTGTACCAGTCTTGTCCACCAGTCCTGCCAGAGAGCCAGCCGTGCCCGCCTGCCTGACAGTGTTCCTGTTGTACCCGTCTGCCTGCCTATGTGCCAGCCGTGCCTGCTTGCTTGTCTATGTTCCGTTCCCCGGTGGGATCAGCAGCCACAACCAGACTCCACCCTGGAGTGGTACCTGGTAGCTTCCTATTGCACAAGTCTGACCTCACCATCAGAGGCTCCAGCGAACACCTAGGAAGCTACTTAGTTACGCCCCTTCCAGGGAGGTTTGGTCTGTGGTCCAGTGGGGCCACTTCCCCGCACGCCCGCGCCAACCAGTCTGGGCGCGAGCATGACAATTTCTACAATCATGGGGAAGACTGTTGATGTCCAGAAGGCAGTCATTGACACACTCCACAAGGAAATTGCCGTATTTTCCGCTTTTTAAGACGCACTTTTTCCCCAAAAATTTGGGGAGAAAATGGGGGTGCGTCTTACAATGCGGATATACCTTATCGGTGCTGCCGCTGCGTGTGTCCGATGCTTGTCGCCACACTATCCCCGGTGCTGCCATGTGCTGATGCTGCCGCCACGCTGTGTCTTCGGTGCTGCCGTGTGCTGCTGCCGCTGCGCTGTGTCACCGGTGCTTGCTGCCATTCTCTGTCCCATGCTGCGTGGGGGGCTCTGCAGTTCCATCCATGCTTTCCTGTGAGGTGGATTCTTTCCGGGAAAATGGACGCCGGGAGGTCTCTGGAGATGAGATCTCAGCACTGAAATCTCATCTCCTGAGATCTTGTTGCCGAGATCTCCATCTGCGCATGCGCCACCTCCCGGCGGCCATTTTCCGAGAAGGAATCCACCGCACAGGAAAGCATGGATGGAACTGCAGAGTTCCCCCATGCAGCACGGGACAGAGAGTGTGACAGCACCCGGCAGCATTGGACAGAACATGGCGTCAAGCATCGGGGACACTGCACGACAGCATCACCCGGTAAAAAAGCACGGTAGCAAGCATCAGGGATACAGTGCGGCAGCAGCACCCAGTAAAAGAGTGTGGCAGCAAGCATCAGGGACACAGCAGGTGGCAGCACCCGGCAGCATGGGACAGAGTGCGATGGCAAGCTTCGCGGACACAGCATGCCGACAGCACCCGGCAGCATGGGACAGAGCTCGACAGCAACACCCACCTCCTCCAGCAGCAACCCTGAGACCCCGCTTCACCGCAGCCACCACCCCCGGTAAGCAATAAGATGCATGGATTATAAGAAGCACCACCATTTTATTAAATAAGTTTTTTTCCTATTTTTCTCCTCAAAATTTGTGCATCTTATAATCCGGAGTGTCTTATAAAGCGAAAAATATTGTAAATTTTGCATTTCATTTGGAAATCAAGGTCCCAGAGTCTGGAGGAAAAGTGGAGAGGCACACAATCCAAGCTGCTTGAGGTCTAGTGTGAAGTTTCCACAATCAGTGATGGTATGGGGAGCCATGTCATCTGCTGGTGTAGGTCCACTGTATTTTATCAAGACCAAAATCAGCGCAGCCGTCTACCAGGAAATTTTAGGGCACTTCATGCTTCCCACTGCCGACAAGCATTTTGGAAATGGAAATGTCATTCTCCAGCAGGACTTGGCACCTGTCCACACTGCCAAAAGTACCAATACCTGGTTTAAAAACAACAGTATCCCTGTGCTTGATTGGCCAGCAAACTCACCTGACCTTAACTCCATAGAGATTCTATGGGGTCTTGTCAAGAGGAAGATGAGATACACCAGACCCAACAATGCAGAAGAGCTGAAGGCTGCTATCCAACAAACCTGGGCTTCCATAACACCTCAGCAGCGCCACAGGCTGATCCCCTCCATGCCATGCCACTTTGATGTAGTAATTGATGCAAAAGGAGCTCTGACCAAGTATTGAGTGCATTTACTGAACATACATTTAAGTAGGTCAACATTTCGGATTTTAAAATCGTTTTTCAAGCTGGTGCTATAAAGTATTCTAATTTACTGAGATAATGACTTTTGGGTTTTCATTGGCAGTAAGCCACAATTATCAACATTAACAGAAATAAGCTCTTGAAATAGATCACTCTGTTTCTAATGACTCTATATAATACGAGTTTCAGTTGTTGTATTGAAGAACTGAAATAAACTAACTTTTTGATGGTATGCTAATTTTGTGAGAAGCACCTGTATATCTGCATATCTAAACAACCCCGCTGAAATCCACAGATGCACCATAGTGGATTTTAAACTATTCGGAATCAAGGGCTGATAGATGAATCACGTCATGTATGGGTGAATTTGGAGATCTTGACTCAAACTTATTTGTGCAAGAGCGCCACATATCTCTGGTAAACTGCAAGAGGCCTAATAAAGGAAGTGATGAACTAATGGGGCTACCAGACCGCAGAAGTGAATTCAGATAGATGGGGCTAATCACAATTTCTCAATCTCCGTCTACTTGTGAAAGGTACACAGCAAGGCCAAGGATGGAATCCTCCTTAGATGAGTGGCCACATAGATGAGTGGCCACATAGTATTTAGAAATGTCTGGGACTGAGAGACCTCCCCAAAATTTATGGGCCATAAGTATTTGCTTAGAGATCCTATGTAATTTATCATTCAATATGAATCTCATTATTCCTGCTTGAAGTGATTTAAGTTCTTCAAAGGGGATCTTTATCAGGCAAGTCTCAAAGTAATAAGTTAGTTTAGGGTGGCGTCATTTGACACGGTTAGTTCTACGAGGCCCCTTTTGGTTTGTCTCTTCAGAAATCCTCTCTCCTTCTGGCACTCCTCCCATGGGTTCGGCTTCTGACCTTTTTTCTGGATCAGCCTGGAGTGGTTGTGTCTCTTCCATTTCCAATGCAGGTAATACCCACCATTTATCCTCATTATCCGCAGACCTCTTTGTTGCAACATTCCTTTGTTTTTTTGTGGGTTCAGTGACTCTCTCCCCTTCAGACACACAAGGACAGAGCATGTTGTGGTGCAACTTTTCATGGTGCCTCATCTCCCTCAGGTCAGACCTCAGATACTGGATTTTAGGGGTGCATCTGTAATCTGTAATCCAACTTGCCCCTAGGGTGCTTTGCTCATACCAGCATTCGCTCTCTGGGTTGTAGTGGTGCATCCTGTACCAGGGTCAAGGGGCACCATTACATTAACTCCTGAAACTTTCATTCAACGAGATTCTTTAGTGTCTGAAATCAGTGCTAGTGTTCTCGCACCCAGGTGAACATACTCATCCTGGTGCAATCTTACTTCTGGGTCAAGTTCTAGCTCAGTTATTTTGCGCACGTTACAGCCAAACCGCCACATGTTAGGCGCATACCTGGTCATGACATCCTTTACTTCTTGATATTACCCCAACGGGTCTTCTTTTCTATTCAGTTCAGCCCACGTAGTGGGACTCTCGGATATTACTTCGGAGCCTTGAACCGTTATTACAGAGGGATTGTATTGTGCTTTCGTTTAACTGCCGCACCCGTTGTTGGCTGTCTTGCATGGGACAATCCCTCAACATGTTTCCCACTCCTCAACTAGTCCAACAATCAATTCTGTGCTCATCTGTTTGGTGCCTAGGTCTGTATCACTGATCTCCAGGAGGGGGTTATCCCCTTTCTACAGTAGTCAATCTTTATACCAGGGTACAGGATTTAACTCCAGGATAGCTGCAGGGGTTTTTCTTATGCTCCATAGCTCCCATGATTTCCCACATTTTGTGCCTTCACAGGTCCAGTCCGGTTTGACATTAGGCACCCCCAAAGCGGTTACTTTATGGCTTCGTATCATCTCTTCAATGGTTGGGGCCTCTTGTTCTTGGACACCGGCTTCTGCTCCGACCTAGAGGAAGCTCAAGTTGGGATTATAGCACAGATGTTTTTTTCAGGGCCTATCTTAGGTAGGTGTCACTTAATATTTAATACAAGGGTCTCAGTCCTCTATATTCACCTCCAGTTTTGTTAGTGATGTGAGGTGTTACTTCTTGCAGAGCGTTCACATATTGTTAGGGTTTGCGGAACGCACCAAATATATTTATTGAGGTGATTGGTGCGTTCGCAACCCGGGATCCACCGTGCAGGAATATCCTGCTGCTAAGTGGATGGCGGCGCTATAAAGCGGTAATAACCAGCTCTGTTAGCTTCACAGAGTGGCCGAGAAGACAAAGCTCTGTGCCCTGTTAACTGTCACAGAGACACAGGCTAACTACCCAGACGCGAGCAGTCAGTGGTCATTCATGCATACTACTCTCCTCGCCGGAGGAGCCAGCATTCTAAGGGCTTGTTTCAGCCGGGTCCCTGAATACTCTCACACACAAACTCCTCGCCGGAGGTGCCAGCATTCTAGGGGCTTATTTCAGCCGGGTCCCTGAACAGATTCACACAAATGACCACAATGGCGCAAAGCATGTAACGTATGAAGATACTAGCACATGGCCGTGCGGCCATGCGAGCCTTAAATAGCTGCAGTACCTACAGGACCTTAAAGAAGAGGACTAGCAACTCCCTGTCCCCGATGGAATAATTCCTCTCCGCTGGTGTGAAGGTCTTGGAGAAGAAGAAGCAAGGATGCTTCCGACCTTGAGCATCCTTTTGGAAAAGGACTGCTCCAGCACCAACGGATGAGGCATCCACCTCCATAATAAATGGCTTATCTACATCGGGACGATGTAGAATGGGAGCGCTAGCAAAGTGTGACTTAATCGAAAGGAATGCCTTGGAGACATCCTCCGACCACAACTTGGGATTTGCTCCCTTCTTGGTGAGGGCAACCAAGGGAGCTACCAAAGTTGAAAAGTGTGGAATGAACTGGCGATAGTAATTGATGAACCCCATAAAGCGCTGCACCGCTTTAAGTGAATGGGGTTCCGGCCAGTCCATCACAGCCTGTAGCTTGGCAGGATCCATAGCCAAACCCTGGGCAGAGATGATATAACCAAGGAATGGCAAGGACTCCTGCTCAAACACACACTTCTCCAATTTAGCGTAGAGGGAGTTTGCCCGTAAGAGGTCGAAGACTTTGCGAACATCTCTCCGGTGAGAGTCAATATCTGGAGAGTAGATGAGAATATCATCCAGATAGACTACGACCGAGGTGGTGAGCATCTCCCGGAAGATGTCGTTCACAAAGTCTTGGAAAACGGCTGGGGCATTACAGAGCCCAAAGGGCATCACCAGATATTCATAGTGCCCATCCCTGGTGTTAAAAGCCGTCTTCCACTCGTCCCCCTCACGGATGTGGATCAGGTTATAAGCACCCCGCAGATCTAATTTAGTAAAAACCTTTGCTCCCCGTAGCCTATCAAAGAGCTCAGATATCAGGGGTAGTGGGTACTTGTTTTTAACAGTGATGGCGTTAAGACCCCTGTAGTCAATGCATGGACGCAATTCTCCACTCTTCTTCTGTACGAAGAAGAACCCAGCCCCAGCAGGTGACACTGACTTCCTAATAAAACCTCTTGCCAGATTTTCTTGGATATACTGAGACATTGCCTCCGTCTCCGGGAGAGATAACGGATAGACTCGACCCCAGGGAGGCTCAGCTCCAGGCAAGAGATCGATAGGACAGTCATAGGGGCGGTGAGGCGGAAGGGTCTCCGCAGCCCTTTTGGAGAATACGTCCGCATGAGGCCAATAGTGCTTGGGGAGAAAGGAAAGATCTGCGGGTACCTCAGTTGTAGCAACCTGAACGCACTCCCTTTGACATCTACCCTCACAGGATTTACTCCATCCCAAAATTTTCCCTGAGGACCACTCTATATGAGGAGAATAAAAACGAAGCCAGGGTATCCCCAACAGGACCTCATCAACTCCCTCAGGAAGGACCAAAAGAGAAATAATCTCCTGATGTGATGGAGATAACGAGAGAGTGAAAGGGATGGTTTGGTGTGTAATCTGTAAAGGTAGTGTCGACCCATTTACCACTCGAATGGTTATTGGCTTGGCGAGCATCACCAGGGGTATTGCGTGTCGCTGAGTGAAAGTGGAAGACATAAAATTACCCTCCGCTCCAGAGTCCACGCAAAGCTCTACCATAAGAGTGGATGGGCCTATGGTAATTGTCCCCTTGAAGGACAATTTTGAAGTAAACGTCGCCGTGTCTAATGCACCTCCTCCAACTGCCACTAGACACTGACGTTTCCTCGACCGCTGCGGACACTTAGAGGCAAAATGTCCGGACTGCCGGCAAACATGACAGACCTTAGAGGCAAGAGCAGCCTGGGACTTAGACCCCGCTCGTGACCCCTCCATGGCCTCATGTGACTCGGGCGCCTGGACAGGAGATTCCAAAGGTCTGGCAAAGGTGGGAGCCAGCCGAAACCTCTGCTTACACTGGGCTCGCTCCAACCTTCGCTCGTGAAAACGAAGGTCTATGCGAGTTGATATGGATATGAGCTCCTCCAGTGTAGCGGGAATCTCCCTAGTGGCCAAAGCGTCCTTCACATGGTCAGCCAGCCCCCTCCAGAAGACTGGGATGAGGGTTTTATCAGACCACTCCAACTCAGAAGCTAAGGTCCGGAAGAGAATGGCAAATTGACTGACCATGGTCGAACCCTGAGTCAATGCCAGCAGTTGGAGCGCCGTATCATGGGTGACTTGAGGTCCTACGAAGACCTGCTTCAGAGTGTCCAGAAACCAAGGAACACTCTGCACCACATGATCGTTGCGCTCCCACAGCGGCGTAGCCCACTCCAAAGCTCTGTCCGACAGAAGAGAAATTACAAATCCCACCTTTGCCCGCTCTGTGGGAAAACGTGCAGCCAGGAGCTCGAGATGAATACCGCACTGGCTCACGAATCCCCTACAGGACTTACTCTCCCCAGAGAATTTTTCAGGCAATGGAAGATGGGATAAGGTCGGGGCAGAGGTGGCAGTGGGTAAAGCTGCTGCAGCCACGCTAGCAGCCTGAACAGCAATTGCGGTAACATCCACCGCCGAGGTTGCACGCTCGAGAGACGCCAACCGGCCCTCCAGCAGCTGGATGTACCCCTGCAATCGCTGTTTGTCCGCCATTACTTAGCCAGATCCTGGCGCTAGTATAATGTTAGGGTTTGCGGAACGCACCAAATATATTTATTGAGGTGATTGGTGCGTTCGCAACCCGGGATCCACTGTGCAGGAATATCCTGCTACTAAGTGGATGGCGGCGCTATAAAGCGGTAATAACCAGCTCTGTTAGCTTCACAGAGTGGCCGAGAAGACAAAGCTCTGTGCCCTGTTAACTGTCACAGAGACACAGGCTAACTACCCAGACGCGAGCAGTCAGTGGTCATTCATGCATACTAATCTCCTCGCCGGAGGAGCCATCATTCTAAGGGCTTGTTTCAGCCAGGTCCCTGAATTGTTGTGGATTCTGTTTTTGGGCTCCCTCTGGTGGTTACAACTGGTACTTGGTGACTTTGGTGGGTTGCGGGCTCTGGTTTCCACCTGTCCATCTGAGGCTGGGTGTTTCCTATTTAACCTGGCTTTCCTGTCATTCCCTTGCCGGCTATCAATGTACTCAGATGTACTCAGTTTGGTTCTGACTACCTGCTTCCAGATCTCTCAGGATAAGCTAACTTATGCTTTTCAGTTGTTTTGTTTTTTGTCCAGCTTGCTAAATATTACTCTATGCTAGTTGGAAGCTCTAGTGGGCTGAGGTGCTCCCCATGTGCCATGAGTTGGCACATGGGTGCTTGTAATCTCAGGATGGTTTTTTTTAGGGTTTTTTGCTGACCGCTCAGACCCCTTTTGTATCCTTCTGCTTTCTAGTTATAGCGGGCCTCGTTTTGCTAACTCTATTTTCATATCTATGTGCGTGCCTTCCTCTCATTTTCACCGTCAATACATGTGGGGGGCAACTATACCTTTGGGGTTTATTTCTCTGGAGGCAAGTTAGGTCTTTATTTTCTCTGCAGTGCTAGTTAGCTCTTAGGCTGGCGCGAGGCGTCTAGAATCAACGTAGGCACGCTCCCTGGCTATTTCTAGTTGTGTTTGTCAGGAGTAGGGCAGCGGTCAGCCCAGGTTCCATCACCCTAGAGCTCGTCCGTTATTTGAGTTATTTTTTGCTTGTCCAGTGCGATCCCCTAGCCATTGGGATCCATAACAGTATAGCCGGCCCACAAAGTGTTAATTGTTTGGGCTGAAGCAGGAGAAAAAGAAGTGTTGAAGGGAATTTTTTTTTTTTTCCCTCAGAGTTTTGCTGCCTAGCCTTTAATTGCTGTCTAGCTGCTTCTTACCTCCTCTTAACCCTTGAATGGCTCTGACCTTAGCTGTTTAATATGGATGTCCAGAGTTTGGCTTCCAGCCTGAATAATCTCGCTGCAAAAGTTCAAAACATACAGGATTTTGTTGTTCACACTCCTATGTCTGAACCTAGAATTCCTATTCCAGAGTTTTTTTCTGGAGATAGATCTACCGCCCTGAATTTCAGGAACAATTGCAAATTGTTTCTTTCTTTGAAATCTCGCTCCTCTGGAGACCCTGCTCAGCAGGTCAAGATTGTAATATCTTTCCTGCGGGGCGACCCTCAGAATTGGGCATTTGCATTGGCACCAGGGGATCCTGCATTGCTCAGTGTGGATGCGTTTTTTCTGGCACTGGGATTGCTCTACGAGGAACCTAACCTGGAGATTCAGGCTGAAAAGGCTTTATTAGCCCTCTCTCAGGGGCATGATGAAGCGGGAGTATATTGTCAAAAATTTCGGAAATGGTCGGTACTTACTCAGTGGAATGAGTGCGCCCTGGCTGCAAACTTCAGAGATGGTCTTTCTGAGGCCATTAAGGATATTATGGTGGGGTTCCCTGCGCCTACAGGTCTGAATGAGTCTATAACTATGGCCATTCAGATTGATCGGCGTTTGCGGGAGCGCAAACCTGTGCACCAGTTGGCGGTGTCTTCTGAACAGGCACCTGAGACTATGCAATGTGATAGAATTCAGTCCAGAAGTGAACGGCAAAATTATAGGCGGAAAAATGGATTGTGTTTTTATTGTGGTGATTCAGCTCATGTTATATCAGCATGCTCTAAACGCACAAAAAAGGTTGATAAATCTTTTGCCATTAGTACTCTGCAGTCTAAGTTCATTTTGTCTGTAACTCTGATTTGTTCACTGTCATCCATTTCCGTCGATGCCTATGTGGATTCGGGCGCTGCCCTGAGTCTTATGGATTGGTCATTTGCCAAACGCTGCGGTTTTAGTCTGGAGCCTCTGGAAGTTCCTATTCCTTTGAAGGGAATTGACTCTACACCACTGGCTATGAATAAACCGCAGTACTGGACACAAGTGACCATGCGCATGACTCCCGTTCATCAGGAGGTGATTCGCTTCCTTGTACTGTATAATTTACATGATGTACTAGTGCTTGGTCTGCCATGGTTACAAACTCATAATCCAGTCCTGGATTGGAAAACAATGTCTGTGTTAAGCTGGGGATGTCAGGGGGTTCATGATTATGCACCTCTGATTTCAATCGCTTCATCTACTCCTTCTGAGGTCCCTGCATTTTTGTCTGACTATCGGGATGTTTTTGAGGAGCCTAAGCTCAATTCGCTCCCTCCTCATAGGGATTGTGACTGTGCTATAGAATTAATTTCTGCCAGTAAGTTCCCTAAGGGTCGTTTATTTAATCTGTCAGTGCCAGAGCATACTGCTATGCGGAATTATATTAAGGAGTCCTTGGAAAAGGGACATATTCGTCCATCTTTGTCCCCTCTGGGAGCAGGTTTTTTTTTCGTGGCTAAAAAAGATGGTTCCCTGAGGCCTTGTATAGATTATCGCCTTCTGAATAAGATTACAGTCAAATATCAGTATCCATTGCCATTATTGACTGATTTGTTTGCTCACATTAAGGGGGCTAGGTGGTTCACTAAGATAGATCTTCGCGGTGCGTATAATCTTGTGCGGATAAAGCAGGGTGATGAGTGGAAAACCGCATTTAATACGCCTGAGGGCCATTTTGAGTATTTGGTAATGCCTTTTGGACTTTCTAATGCTCCTTCAGTCTTTCAGTCCTTTATGCACAATATTTTCCGTGAATATCTGGATAAGTTTATGATTGTGTATTTGGATGATATTTTGGTGTTTTCTGATGACTGGGAGTCTCATGTTCTACAGGTCAGGAAGGTGTTTCAAGTCCTGCGGGCCAATTCTCTGTTTGTGAAGGGCTCGAAATGTCTCTTCGGAGTCCAGAAGATTTCTTTTTTGGGGTACATTTTTTCTCCTTCTACTATTGAGATGGATCCCGTCAAGGTTCAGGCGATTTGTGACTGGACACAACCTACATCTGTTAAGAGTCTTCAGAGGTTCTTGGGTTTTGCTAATTTTTATCGTCGGTTCATTGCTAATTTTTCCAGTGTTGTTAAACCTTTGACTGATTTGACTAAAAAGGGTGCTGATGTTGCTAATTGGTCTCCTACGGCTGTGGAGGCCTTTCAGGAACTTAAGCGCCGGTTTTCTTCTGCTCCTGTGTTATGTCAACCAGATGTTTCACTTCCTTTTCAGGTTGAGGTTGATGCTTCCGAGATTGGAGCGGGGGCGGTTTTGTCACAGAGAAGTTCCGATGGCTCGGTGATGAAGCCGTGTGCGTTCTTTTCTAGAAAATTCTCGCCCGCCGAGCGCAATTATGATGTGGGTAATCGGGAGCTTTTGGCCATGAAGTGGGCATTTGAGGAGTGGCGTCATTGGCTTGAGGGTGCTAGACATCGTGTGGTGGTCTTGACTGATCACAAAAATCTGATTTACCTTGAGTCTGCCAGGCGTCTGAATCCTAGACATGCTCGTTGGTCGTTGTTTTTTTCTCGTTTCAATTTTGTGGTTTCATACCTGCCAGGTTCAAAGAATGTGAAGGCAGATGCTCTTTCCAGGAGTTTTGTGCCTGACTCTCCTGGAGACTCTGGGCCTACTGGTATCCTTAGGGATGGGGTAATATTGTCTGCCGTCTCCCCAGACTTGCGTCGTGCATTGCAGGAGTTTCAGGCGGATAAACCTGATCGTTGTCCACCAGAAAGACTGTTTGTTCCGGATGATTGGACCAGTAGAGTCATCTCCGAGGTCCATTCTTCTGTGTTGGCTGGTCATCCGGGAATATTTGGTACTAGAGACTTGGTGGCCAGGTCTTTTTGGTGGCCTTCCTTGTCAAGGGATGTGCGCACCTTTGTGCAGTCTTGTGAAGTGTGTGCTCGGGCTAAGCCTTGCTGTTCTCGTGCCAGTGGGTTGTTGTTATCCTTGCCTATCCCGAAGAGGCCTTGGACGCACATTTCCATGGATTTTATTTCAGATCTCCCTGTCTCACAGAAAATGTCCGTTATCTGGGTTGTGTGTGACCGCTTTTCTAAGATGGTTCATTTGGTGCCCTTGCCTAAGTTGCCTTCCTCCTCTGAGTTGGTCCCTTTATTTTTTCAGAACGTGGTTCGTTTGCATGGGATTCCGGAGAATATCGTTTCTGACAGGGGATCCCAGTTTGTGTCTAGATTTTGGCGGACGTTTTGTGCTAAGATGGGCATTAATTTGTCTTTCTCGTCTGCATTCCATCCTCAGACGAATGGCCAGACGGAGCGAACTAATCAGACCTTGGAAACTTATTTAAGGTGTTTTGTTTCTGCTGATCAAGATGACTGGGTTGCCTTTTTGCCACTGGCCGAATTTGCCCTTAATAATCGGGCTAGTTCTGCTACTTTGGTTTCTCCTTTCTTTTGTAATTCGGGGTTTCATCCTCGTTTTTCCTCTGGTCAGGTGGAGCCTTCGGATTGTCCTGGAGTGGACGTGGTGGTGGACAGGCTACATCAGATTTGGAATCAGGTGGTGGACAATTTGAAGTTGTCTCAGGAGAAGGCTCAGCAGTTTGCTAATCGCCGTCGCCGCGTGGGTCCCCGACTTCGTGTTGGGGACTTGGTGTGGTTGTCTTCTCGTTTTGTCCCTATGAAGGTCTCTTCTCCCAAGTTCAAGCCTCGGTTCATCGGTCCTTATAAGATCTTGGAGATTCTTAACCCTGTATCTTTTCGTTTGGATCTCCCAGCATCGTTTGCTATTCATAACGTGTTCCATCGGTCGTTATTGCGGAGGTATGAGGTGCCCGTTGTTCCTTCGGTTGAGCCTCCTGCTCCGGTGCTGGTGGAGGGAGAATTGGAGTATGTTGTTGAGAAGATCTTGGATTCTCGTGTTTCCAGACGTAAACTCCAGTATTTGGTTAAGTGGAAGGGTTATGGTCAGGAGGATAATTCCTGGGTGGTCGCCTCTGATGTTCATGCGACTGATTTGGTCCGCGCCTTCCATAGAGCTCATCCTGATCGCCCTGGGGGTTCTCGTGAGGGTTCGGTGACCCCTCCTCAAGGGGGGGGTACTGTTGTGGATTCTGTTTTTGGGCTCCCTCTGGTGGTTACAACTGGTACTGGGTGACTTTGGTGGGTTGCGGTCTCTGGTTTCCACCTGTCCATCTGAGGCTGGGTGTTTCCTATTTAACCTGGCTTTCCTGTCATTCCCTTGCCGGCTATCAATGTACTCAGATGTGCTCAGTTTGGTTCTGACTACCTGCTTCCAGATCTCTCAGGATAAGCTAAGTTATGCTTTTCAGTTGTTTTGTTTTTTGTCCAGCTTGCTAAATATTACTCTATGCTAGTTGGAAGCTCTAGTGGGCTGAGGTGCTCCCCATGTGCCATGAGTTGGCACATGGGTGCTTGTAATCTCAGGATGGTTTTTGATTAGGGTTTTTTGCTGACCGCTCAGACCCCTTTTGTATCCTTCTGCTTTCTAGTTATAGCGGGCCTCGTTTTGCTAACTCTATTTTCATATCTATGTGCGTGCCTTCCTCTCATTTTCACCGTCAATACATGTGGGGGGGCAACTATACCTTTGGGGTTTATTTCTCTGGAGGCAAGTTAGGTCTTTATTTTCTCTGCAGTGCTAGTTAGCTCTTAGGCTGGCGCGAGGCGTCTAGAATCAACGTAGGCACGCTCCCTGGCTATTTCTAGTTGTGTTTGTCAGGAGTAGGGCAGCGGTCAGCCCAGGTTCCATCACCCTAGAGCTCGTCCGTTATTTGAGTTATTTTTTGCTTGTCCAGTGCGATCCCCTAGCCATTGGGATCCATAACACTGAATACTCTCACACACAAACTCCTCGCCAGAGGTGCCAGCATTCTAGGGGCTTATTTCAGCCGGGTCCCTGAACACATTCACACAAATGACCACAATGGCGCAAAGCATGTAACGTATGAAGATACTAGCGCATGGCCGTGCGGCCATGCGAGCCTTAAATAGCTGCAGTACCTACAGGACCTTAAAGAAGAGGACCAATGAGAGATTGCCATACCTGAGCATGTGACCCTAGATCTCCACTGAGAGATCTTGCCCTGGGCATGCTCAGTGTGTGCAGAGCAGGACTTAGTCCAAGCACCTATAGGACCTTCCTGAAAGGACCAATGGACTTGGCTGCAGAAGCTGAACATGTGACCCCTGATCTCCAGTGAGAGATCTTGCCCTGGGCATGCTCAGTATGTGCAAAGCAGGACTTAGTCCCAGAAAAGCCTGTTCGCCGTAGATCAGTGCAGGGTACAATAGTAGAGCCTGGAGAGGCAGCAATAACCCTTTGCACTGAATCAGACTCATTGAGACGCTGGGACCGACGTCTCCGCTGAGCAGGCTCCACTGCGGCCGATGGAGAATGGGAGACCGCAGCAGAGACGGATTGAAATTCCCCCTGTGCAGCAGAGGAAACTCGACTCCTAACGCATATTGGGCCAAAGTCTCTCCATCTCTCTGAAACTAATGAAAGAGGCGAATGCGCAGATTACCTAAATCTATCGTATCACCGTGCATGTCCTCTAGAATCTTTATCTTCTCTACAGTATCCCAATCTCGTGGCTGCCTGAACATGACCATCTGTTACGCCTCTCCATCTAAGATCAGCAAGGCTATTTCTGCCTGTAGCACAGGTGTCATAAGGTGAATTCGTGAAATGCTCTTGTGTATCTCTGAATGATCCAATATTCTCCTAAATGCCTAATGATGATAAATATAATCTACCTGTGTGTAATCAAGTCTCCATATAAATGCACCTGCTCTGTGATAGTCCCAGGATTCTGTTTGAAGCATAGAGACCATCATGAAGACAAAGGAACACAACAGGCAGGTTCATGATACTGTTGTGGAAAAGTTTAAAGCCGGATTTGGATACAAAATGATTTCCAAAACTTTAAACATCCCAAGGAGCACTGTGCAAGTGATCATATTGAAATGGAAGGAGTATCATACCACTGCAAATCTACCAAGACCCGGCCGTCCCTCTAAACTTTCATCTCAAACAAGGAGAAGACTGATAAGAGATGCAGCCAAGAGGCCCATGATCACTCTGTATGAACTGCAGAGATCTACAGCTGAGGTGGGACAGTCTGTCCATAGGACAACAATCAGTCGTACACTGCACAAATCAGGCCTTTATAGAAGAGTGGCAAGAAGAAAGCCATTTCTCAAAGAAATCCATAAAAAGTGTTGTTTAAAGTTTGCAACAAGCCACCTGGGAGACACACCAAACATGTGGAAGAAGGTGATCTGGTCAGATGAAACCAAATTTGAACTTTTTGGCAACAATGCCAAACGATATGTTTGGTGTAAAGGCAACACAGCTCATCACCCTGAACACACCATCCCCACTGTCAAACATGATGGTTGCAGCATCATGGGTTGGGCCTGCTTTTTTTCAGCAGGGATAGGGAAGATGGTTAAAATGGGAAGATGGATAGAGCCAAATACAGGAACATTCTTGAAGAAAAAGACCTGAGACTGGGACAGAGATTTGTCTTCCAACAAGACAATGATCCCAAACATAAAACAAAATCTACAATGGAATGGTTCACAAATAAACGTATCCAGGTGTTAGAATGGCCAAGTCAAAGTCCAGACCTCAATCCAATCAAGAATCTGTGGAAAGAGCTGAAAACTGCTGTTCACAAACGATCTCCATCAAACCTCACTGAGCTCGAGCTGTTTGCCAAGGAAGAATGGACAAGAATTTCAGTCTCTCGATATACAAAACTGATAGAGACATACCCCAAGTGACTTGCAGTTGTAATCGCAGCAAAAGGTGGCGCAACAAAGTATTAAGTTAAAGGGGCCGAATAATATTGCACGCCCCACTTTTCAGTTTTTTAATTTAGACAAAAATGTAAAATAACCAATAAATTTTGTTCAACTTCACAATTATGTTCCACTTGTTGTTGATTCTTCACTAAAAATATACATTTGGTATCTTTATGATATGTGGTATGATATGTGGGAAAAGGTTGAAAAGTTCCAGGGAGCCGAATACTTTTGAAAGGCACTGTAGCGGTGGACATGCTATATAATAGTGGCTGCAGTGTGGAAAAAAACTGCTAATATCTCTGCAACAGAGGAGGGATATAAAATAAACAATCAATGTATTTAGCACCTAATGACTTAATGCCCATTTGGTCTTAACTAAAGTTAACTTATTAGATGCCAAATAATTTGCTTGCTAATATTTCTGCAACTGAGGAAGAAATTTAAATAAACAGCAACCCACGAATAGTGTTATTCAACTCTGCAGCCACTTTTACATCTTGTCCAGCTCAACATTAAAAAATTTGGTGTAATGTCCTCTGTAACATTGGTTGTATGCTTGACGGGCTTATCCTGCTACAGAATAAATTAAGGGCCAATCGTATACCTCCTTGATGGTATTGTATGATGGATAAGTATCTGTATTTTTCAGGATTGAGGACACCATTAATATTGGCCAAATCCTCTTGCTTAAATGCAGTCCAATAATGCAAGAAACCTGTAACATTCTTCCCTAATTATTATACCGGTCTCCAGTCCTTTGCTGAACAAACTGCCTTCTATTAGGTTACATTCTCACAATAACACTTTGGAGTAAAACACTTTAAAATGCTGTAAATTTTTTGGTGGGGCAGAGACACAGCTCACCTAGTTCATGACAAGCTGTGACTTAACTTACACCACAAGTCTTACACTGGTCCCTGACTGAAGTTACCTTAATGGCGAGGCGCACGCCACTAAGATGTGCTTGATTCATTATATATATGCACTCTATACTTTTTTGGTTTGTTTTTTTTCTGTCACAAAACATGGTGTTTTCTGATGCTAGCAAAGGGAATGAGAATCGAGAAATCTCATACACAACGTTGCTTATTTTTGACTTGCAGATTTGGTGCAGATTTAAATCTGTAGCATGTCAATTATTTCAGTGTTTTTGCTGCAGATTTCACCCATAGTAATAAGGGACGAAAAATTTGCAAAAATTGGCATACTCACGGACTTGGGTATGCCATGCCATACTGTCACACGGATGGCTCACTGTTATGGACCACGAACCTCACTGGTACTGATTTTTCCAGTACAGGAAATATCCGAATGTGTAAAGGGGGCCTCAGATGTATGCCCTGTTAATGAACCAGGTACTTCTGATTCCATTACAACAAACTGAGGTCCATTTTTTTCTGAGTGCGCCAATACCTAACATGTAATCGTGAAATATTTTTTAGGAACAGTGCAAAGCTCAGAAGGCAAGGAGCACCAGATTTTACTGTTATGGTTAGCAGGTGCCATGATCCACTGGGAGAGCTCATGAGGTGCCAGAACAGCAGAACTCTCCATAAGTGACTCCATTTTACAAACTACACCTCTCAATTAATTCATCTAGGGGTGCAGTGATCATAATGACACCATGGGTGTGTCACAGAATTTTATACCATTGGGCAGTGAAGAAATAAATAAAGATTTTTACCACCAAAATTTTGTTTTAGCCCCAGATTTTACATTTTCACACAAGAAGTGGGTAAAAATGGCACCAAAATTTTGTCCCACAATTTCTACTAAACATGGAAATACCCCATATGTGGCTGTACAGTACTACTTAACCATACGGAGACACTCGGGAGGAACGGATTGCTATTTGCCTCTTGGAGCGCAGATTTTCCAAGAACAGTTTGCGGACTCCATATACAGAGCCCCTAATTGCTACAAGAGCAGAATCCCCGCTCAACTGACCCCATTTTGGAAACTATACTCCGTGGGTAATTTATCTACAGGTGTAGTAATGATTTTGACTCCATTGGTTTTTTCCAGAGACAAGCAATGAAACTTGCCGAGTGAAAATTGCAAACTGCCGTTGTTGTGACCAGTATACTGTAGGGACCAGTACGTTGCAGTCACCAGTATGTTATGCCCAGCTCGTGCTTCAGGAGGCATGCACCCGTAAGGAAGGCGAGGTCTCATAGCTTCAGAAATGCAAATCATTTTATTTTAGCGGGTGAGGAGCCATTTCCCTTTTCCAGAGCCTTTGTACAACCAGCGACATGGAAGCTCCCTATAATTATACACTGCTCAATAAAATAAAGGGAACACTTAAACCACAGAATATAACTCCAAGTAAATCAAACTTCTGTGAAATCAAACTGTCCACTTAGGAAGCAACACTGTTTGACAATCAATTTCACATGCTGTTGTGCAAATGGAATAGACAACAGATGGAAATTATTGGCAATTATCAAGACACACTCAATAAAGGAGTGGTTCTGCAGGTGGGGACCACAGGCCACATCTCAGTACCAATGCTTTCTGGCTGATGTTTTGGTCACTTTTGAATGTTGGTTGTGCTTTCACACTCGTGGTAGCATGAGACGGACTCTACAACCCACACAAGTGGCTCAGGTAGTGCAGCTCAGCCAGGATGGCACATCATTGCGAGATGTGGCAAGAAGGTTTGCTGTGTCTGTCAGCGTAGTGTCCAGAGGCTGAGGCGCTACCAGGAGACAGGCCAGTACACCAGGAGACGTGGAGGGGGCCGTAGAAGGGCAACAACCCAGCAGCAAGACCGCTACCTCAGCTTTTGTGCAAGGAGGAACAGGAGGAGCGCTGCCAGAGCCCTGCAAAATGACCTTCAGCAGGCCACAAATGTGCATGTGTCTGCACAGTTAGAAACCGACTCCATGAAAATAGTCTGAGTGCCCGACATCCACAGATGAGGGTTGTGCTCACAGCCCAACACCATGCAGGATGATTGCCACAGAACACCAGGATTGTCAAATTCGCCACTGGCACCCTGTGCTCTTCACAGATGAAAGCAGGTTTACACTGAGCACATGTGACAGACATGACAGAGTATGGAGATGCCATGGAGAGCGATCTGCTGCCTGCTGTCTGCCGGTTTGGCAGTGGGTCAGTAATGGTGTGGGGTGGCATTTCTTTGGAGGGCTGCACAGCCCTCCATGTGCTTGCCAGAGGTTGCCTGACTGTTATTAGGTACCGAGATGAGGGTCCTCAGACCCCTTGTGAGACCATATGCTGGTGTGGTTGGCCCTGGGTTCCTCCTAATGCAGGACAATGCCAGACCTCATGAAGCTGGAGTGTGTCAGCAGTTCCTGCAAGATGAAGGCACTGAAGCTATGGACTAGCCCGCCCGTTCCCCAGAGCTGAATCCGATTGAACACATCTGGGACATCATGTCTCGCACCATCCACCAAGGTCACGTTGCACCACAGACTGTCCAGGAGTTGGCGGATGCTTTAGTCCAGGTCTGGGAGGAGATTCCTCAGGAGACCATCCGCCGCCTCATCAGGAGCATGCCCAGGCGTTGTAGGGAGGTCATACAGGCACATGGAGGCAACACACACACAACTGAACATCATTTCCTTGTCTTGAGGCATTTCCACTGAAGCTGGATAAGCCTGTAATTTGATTTTCCACTTTGATTTTGAGTATCATTCCAAATCCAGGCCTCCATGGGATGTTAATTTTGATTTACATTGATCATTTTTATGTTTTATTGTTCACAACACATTCCACTATGTAATGAATAAAGATTTGTGACTGAAATATTTCATTCAGTGATATTTAGGATGTGGTATTTTAGTGTTCCCTTTATTTTTTTGAGCAGCGTATAAGAGATGACAGACCTGAGTGGGGATTTCCTTTTTTGTGGATTGAGTTGAAGCTTTTATTGGGAACATTTTACATGATGTTTTGGATCACAGTTATTGGCGCTCTATGCTGACCACTTACTTTGGAGTTTCCATCTAAATCTCTGAGTGACGTGATTCAGATGAAACCCCAGATGGATTAATTCACTAAAATGAGGCAGCAGAGTTACTCTGGACTCCGTATGGCCTCTGTTCAGCGGTGTCCTTCTTTTCAGAAGTGCAAAAAACTGTGTCCGAGAGCACTTTTATGCAATCCTAAAAAAGACGGACACCGCCAGATCAAAGGTCAGACGGCGTCCCGTGTCTCCATCTGCCTCATTATAGGGAATCTTCCGCCTGAGGTTCCGTCTGAATCACGTATTTCAGAGATTTACACCGAAACACCAGTGCAAGTGCTCAGTGCAGAATAAATGTGCGCTAAGCCTTTCTGCGATCTTTGGGAGGCAGAATGGAACAATCAACATGTGAAGAATTGGTTTTATTTATTCTTTATGCAGTTCCTTGTGCGGTATAAGGGCTTAGGCGACATTATTCTTCACATGATATTTTTTTTATCACTTTCTATTCCGGTTTTTGGGAGATAGAATGCACAAATACCAACAATTAATTTTTTTTTTTTGGTGGTGGTGGTGGAGGGGGGTTATGCCGTTCAGTGTGTGGTAAAATTGATAAGGCAGTTTTAATCTTCTGGTCAGTATGATTACAGTGATAACTCTGTCTTTTTGATTGTGTTTTATTCTACTTTTTGTTTGGCAGTATGATGATAAAGCATTGTTTTTGCCTTGATTTCTTATTGTAATCACTAAAGGGGTTAAATAGTGGGACAGTTTTATAGCCTGGGTCGTTGCGGATGCATCGATACCAAAGACAGTATGTGTATTTTTATGGTTTATATTTTTTTTTCATTCAAATATTTATTTATACATACAATATCTTTTGATTTTTTTTAAATATTTTTACAATTTAAAAAAAAAAAAGTTTTACTTTTTTTTACTTTCATTTTTTGCAGGCTGATCGCTTCTACAGCATGGGGATGCAGCAGAAACTGTCAGTTCTGCACTGACAAACTTACTGATCATGCACTGCACACTTTCACTAGGCTGGTGTCCACAGGGACCCAGTCCTTTGCCTGCCCTTATTCACACACTGAGGTCAACTTTGATATTTGATAAGGTTTTTAATATTAGACAGCGTCCCGATCAAGGTCACCTTGTGGACAGTGGGATGGCTTTTATGCTATTTTTCATCAAAATCAGTATTACTAAGAACCCTGTGTTATTTAAATGCACTTTTACTTTTTCCTTATGTAATTACAGCAGGGTTTATGTTTACATTGCTTCTTGTCGGTTTTGCACCAGCGACCCCATTCCGTCGCATCTCCTCCAGTCCCTTTCCCCGGCTGTCACCTCTCACCTAACAAAAATATTCAACCTTTCCCTCACTTCCGGTATTTTTCCCTCCTCATTTAAGCATGCCATCATACATCCACTACTTAAAAAGCCCTCCCTCGATCAAAATTGTGCCGCTAATTATAGACCTGTCTCTAATCTTCCCTTCATCTCTAAACTCCTGGAACGCCTGGTCCACTCCCGTCTTACCCGCTATCTCTCAGATAATTCTCTTCTCGACCCTCTTCAATCTGGTTTCCGCTCTTTACACTCTACTGAAACTGCCCTCACTAAAGTCTCTAATGACCTACTAACAGCTAAATCTAATGGTCACTATTCCATGCTAATTCTCTTGGATCTCTCCGCAGCATTCGACACTGTGGATCATCAGCTCCTCCTCACTATGCTCCGCTCCATCGGCCTCAAGGACACCGTTCTCTCTTGGTTCTCCTCCTATCTCTCTGGCCGATCCTTCACTGTTTGTTTTGCTGGTTCCTCCTCCTCTCACCTTCCCCTTACTGTTGGGGTTCCTCAAGGATCAGTCCTAGGCCCCCTCCTC
Source organism: Ranitomeya variabilis (assembly GCF_051348905.1). Classification (NCBI taxonomy): domain Eukaryota; kingdom Metazoa; phylum Chordata; class Amphibia; order Anura; family Dendrobatidae; genus Ranitomeya; species Ranitomeya variabilis. The sequence goes on along the minus strand of NC_135232.1, from coordinate 646,097,692 downwards.
TTCTCTTTGTATACTGCCCCTATTGGACAAACAATCAGTAGATTTGGTTTCCAGTATCATCTCTATGCTGACGACACCCAATTATATACCTCTTCTCCTGTTATCACGCCGACCTTTTTAGAAAACACCAGTGATTGTCTTACCGCTGTCTCTAACATCATGTCCTCCCTCTATCTGAAACTGAACCTGTCAAAAACTGAACTCCTCGTGTTCTCTCCCTCTACAAACCTACCTTTGCCCGACATTGCCATCTCTGTGTGCGGTTCCACCATTACTCCAAAGCAACATGCCCGCTGCCTTGGAGTCATCCTTGATTCCGAGCTTTCATTCACCCCCCACATCCGATCACTGGCTCGCTCTTCTTATCTGCATCTCAAAAACATTTCCAGAATTCGCCCTTTTCTTACTTTCGACTCTGCAAAAACTCTTACTGTCTCACTTATTCATTCTCGTCTGGACTATTGTAACTCTCTACTAATTGGCCTACCTTTTACCAGACTCTCCCCGCTCCAATCTGTCCTGAATGCTGCTGCCAGGATCATATTCCTCGCCAACCGTTACACCGATGCCTCTACCTTGTGCCAGTCATTACACTGGCTACCCATCCAATCCAGAATCCAGTACAAAACTACTACCCTCATCCACAAAGCACTCCATGGCTCAGCACCACCCTACATCTCCTCTCTGGTCTCAGTCTACCAACCTACCCGTGCCCTCCGCTCTGCTAATGACCTCAGGTTAGCATCCTCAATAATCAGAACCTCCCACTCCCGTCTCCAAGACTTTACACGTGCGGCGCCGATTCTTTGGAATGCACTACCTAGGTTAATACGATTAATCCCCAATCCCCACAGTTTTAAGCGTGCACTAAAAACTCATTTGTTCAGATTGGCCTACTGCCTCAACGCATTAACCTAATTATCCCTGTGTGGCCTATTAATAAAAAACAACAACATAATCACGTTCCTCCATCATGTTCTCATACACTTTATGCAGTTAATAGCCTCTGTGTCTGTACTGTTACATACTTAGGCAGTTAACTGGTTCATGCAGCTTTACATGAACACCCGAGCCTTACACTATGGCTGGTCCAAATAACTAAAGCAATTGTTACCATCCACCTCTTGTGTCTCCCCTTTTCCTCATAGATTGTAAGCTTGCGAGCAGCAGGGCCCTCATTCCTCCTGGTATCTGTTTTGAACTGTGATTTCTGTTATGCTGTAATGTCTGTTGTCTGTATAAGTCCCCTCTATAAGTTGTAAAGCGCTGCGGAATATGTTGGCGCTATATAAATAAAATTATTATTATTATTATTATTATTATTTGTACAGTTTTAGAAATAAGTTATCTATTACAATACAGTTGTGTGAGTTGCCATACATCATTGTATTTAATTTTTTCTACACACACAAAAAAAATAGACTGAAGTAGTAAAGTACTAGTTTTCATGCTTTTTCACATGTGCCCCTGGGATTGAGTGTTGATGGAGATCATGGAGGCCAGCTAGTGCCTTTGCTGTGGTTGATGTCTAGACTCCAGCAAAATTTGTGCAGCCGCATGGGACATAGTGTCCTGCATGGTTCAAGGAAAGCCCAACTGCCAATCCATGCCAGTTAGGGATCAGAGAAGAGATATCTATATATACTGTTGTCGCAGGTCTCGACCTACTCTCTGATGAGTCCACTGTAGAGATGACGTCACGGCACCGGAGAGACAAGACACAGTACGCCAGGGCTGTATCTGAAATATCTCTAGTTTATTTAAGCTTACACACACTTTTTATGCATTCTTGTGTTGGAGGCGGATTCTCCATATATTAGCTAAGCGTCGGAGTGTATTACTCCCTTTTGCCTCCCTACGGTTTCCCAACATATTTTACACAGTAGATTATTCGTTATTTTATCAAGGACATTCACTGCTACAATTAGTTCTTAGGAATCAGCGATAACAGCACAATGAAGAATAGTGAATTATGTCTTATTTTGCTGACCTTAGGTAACACTTATACAAAATGGAGGCAAGCAAAATAAAATGGATTCTGCTCTAACATTCCCCCATTTTATTCACTATTCTGAATAAGCTGTACTGTTTCCTGGTTGTAGGATTTGTTAGTATATATCATCATCAGCTGTGTGAGTGCAGAATTTCCCAGCGCGTACTACACCAAAGACAGAAAATACAGAGAAAACTGGAACGCAGCTACGAGCCCCCTCCATCAGGTATTTTAGAAATTTCACACAGAAACGGAATACAGCAGTTCTCAGACTTAATTAATGTCTACAAAACCTTCATCACACAAATTCAAAGTCTTCTTCTTCTACGGAAACTGATTATCTAGCAGGGAGACCCTCTGTCCCAAATTTTTAACTGTTTGCTTTCCCGACACATTAATCTCAGTCACTTTCTCAGTTCCTTCTTGCACCACAAAACATCCGGTTTTTCGTCATAGTAATAGACACCTTTCCTTTTTTCAACGTGACAAAAACAATCAGAATTCACTTCCTCTGTTGATCTTCAATTTGCTATATATCAACCACTCAACTTGAAGCAGGTAAATCTTTTACCAATCTTTCAATCACACTGATAACCATCAATCACTTACAAGTTTCCTTCTAAAACTAGGCACCATATTTCACCTTCAACTTCCAACTTCAACTTACAATATTTCTTTCTACTGCAAAACAATACTGTTGCTTTAAACAAAACACAGATCTCCCAGTACATACAGAGATACACTTAAAACTATTTTGAACACTATATATGCAATAAGGACAATCGCAACTATATGCAATAAGCTTTGTAAAATCCCAGCTACCCAGCCCCCGATCCCCTTAAACCAATTGGCTGGGTTTAGGAAAGAGAAAGTATCTGACCACCAGCTGTCCGACAGTAGTGTTCCACAACTGAACATTGTTCGTGGCATTGTTGGCAAGTGTGTCAGAACAATCAGTCCAGGCAAGCAGTTCCTCAGGTGACACAGGGATAGCTAGAAAGGGGGGGATACTTGTGGCTGACGTTGGTGAATGCAGATCCAACTAGGTTTTCCTTCGAGCTTGACAGCTGTGGCTGTGGTCAGGAGTACTTGGTATAGTCCGTCAAATCTTGGATCCAGGCTCTTCCGGACGTGCCGCTTTATCACTACCCAGTCTCCTGGCTCCAAGGGATGGTGTCCAGGAACCTTGTCTGGGTCTGGAAGAGAACTGAAGACAGTTAAATGCACTTTGGCAAGTTGTCCATGTAAGGCCTGCACATAGCTAGTCAAGTCCTGGTACTTGAGCTGCAACTGTTGTGAAAAGAAACATCCAAGATTGGGGCCCCTGCCAAACAGAATCTCATACGGTGACAGTCCTGTCTTCCTGTTTGGGGTATATCTTACTGAAAACAAAGCTAGAGGAAGGCATTCTGTCCATGGTTTACCAGTCTCTGCCATTGCCTTCTGGATTTTAAGCTTAAAAGTTCCATTTAGTCTCTCCACTCTTCCACTGCTCTGCGGATAGTATGGAGTATGCAATGCTTGACTTACCCCCAGTGCTGCCATTACCTCTGACATGATCTCTCCAGTAAAATGGGAGCCCCGATCGCTTTCAATGACTTCAGGAACTCCATACCTGCATATGATCTCAGCCATCAGTTTCTTCGCCGTTGTCTTAGCCATAGCTTTGGCAACTGGGTAGGCTTCTGGCCAACCTGAAAATAAATCAATGCAGACCAACACATACTCATACGTCACTACCCTGGGTAACTGAATATAATCAATCTGCAGTCTCTGGAATGGGTAAAGGGGCCGGGGAGTGTGTTTGGATGGAGTTTTCACTGTCCTACCCTGATTATGTGTGGCACATATCATGCAGCTCTGTACCTGCCTTTCTGCGCAGGTGGAAAACCCGGGGGGCAATCCATTGTTTCTGTAGGGTGTCACACATGGCCGTCTTCGAGTGGTGCACATTCCCGTGCAGAACCTGTGCCATCATTGGGTACAGTACCTGTGGTAGGCAGACCTTTTCACCCCTCCCCCATAGTCCAGTGACGGTATCAGAGCAAGCCCCTATCTTTTGCCACCTATCTTTCTCCTCCTTACTTGCCTGTTCTTGTAACCGGGCTAAGATGTCTTTTCACACAAGTGGAGATGGTGGGGTGTCTAGGTGATGTACTCTAGAGGCTACAGGAGTGCTTGCTGCTTTCTTGGCAGCCTGGTCTTCCAGTGCGTTACCCTTTGTCTGTCCATCAGTGCCTTTGGTATGTGCCTTTACCTTTATGATGCCTGCTTGGGTGGGAAGCTGTAGTGCATTCATAAGTTGCTGGACTGCCTCAGCATGTTTAATGGGGTGGCCATTTGCTGTCAGGAAAGCCCTGGCTCTCTAGATAGGCCCATAATCGTGTGCAATGCCAAAAGCATACCTGGAATCAGTGTAGATATTTACAGTCTTACCTTCTGCTAGTTTGCACGCTTCTATGAGCGCCTTGAGCTCTGCTTCTTGTGCAGACATATGAGCTGGCATTGACTCTGCCTTGATTACCTCATGTTCTGAGACCACAGCATATCCGGTACAGAAGCGTCCTTGGTCATCTTGGTGACGGGATCCATCTACAAAAAGCTCAAAATCAGCATTAGGTATGGGCACACTAGAGACGGTAGGGAGACCAGCCGTTTCCTGAGACATCAATTCTAGACAGTCATGTGGTTTGGAAACCTGATCTTTTTCCTCTGGATCCATTCTAGAAAGAAAAAGAGTGTCCTTTTCCATGTCACCTACCCCTCCCCCATTTGTATCCATGGGAACTGAGAGAAGAGTAGCGGGGTTTAGGACAGTGCACCTTTTCAAAGTCACATTAGTAGGCATGAGAATAGCACACTGAAGTCGCAGCTGTCTGGCCATAGACAGGTGGCTAGGTTGTACTTGGTTAAGGATACTATGTACATCATGTGGGGTATGGACCGTCAGTGGGTGATCCAAAACAATCTCTGAAGACTTGTGTAGCAACAGCTGGACAGACAACACGGCCCGAACACAGGAGGGACTTCCTCTTGCCACTGTATCCAGGCGGCCGCTGTAATAAGCAACAGGTCTCTGTTTGTCTCCATGAAGCTGAGTCAACACACCCGTAGCATGTCCTGCATTTTCAAGAAGAAAAAGGTTAAAAGGAAGGGCATAATTGGGGATGCCCAAAGCTGGAGAAGAAACAATGCACAATTTTAGAGAGTAAAAACAGTCAAGTGCCTCTGGTGTAAGACAGAAGGGGACAGGTTGCATACGGTCATATAGAGGTTGCATTAAGATGGAGGCAGAACGAATCCATGGACGACAGTAGGAAATTAGTCCTAGAAACACATGGAGGCCCTGCAAATTCCGTGGGGCTGCATGTCCATGATAGCCTGTTTTCACTCAGGGGTGAGGTGCTTTTTCCCTGGAGAGAGACAATGTCCTAGAAACACAACAGTACTTAAGCAAAACTGTAATTTTTGTTTGGATACCTTACACCCCTGTTCATGGAGGAAAAAAAAAAGAGTAAAGAGATTGTGGCCATTTTACACAGATAATGAGAAGGAGCACACAGCAATAGGTCATCAACATCCTGAATGAGAACTACTCCTTTAACATGCCAGCCTTGTGATACTGACAATCTGGGTACAATGGAACACTGAAAAAGGCATTTGCTAAGTCAATCACTGAAAAACAAGTACTGTTAACAGGAATATGTGCCAACAAGGTGTGTGGGTTAGGAACCAAGGGAGCAAGCAGTTCTGTTGCGGCATTGACTGCTCTGAGGTCATGGACCATTCTATAATTCACCGGCTCCTCAGGTCTAACCTTCTTCTTTACTGGATACAGGGGAGTGTTGCAAACGGACTGTGTAGGCACAACAACCCCTGATTCCAGCAATTTTTGTAACTGTGCGTCTATTGCAGCCTCCTGAGCAGCACTTAAAGGGTACTGACGCAATAGGGGTGGTGCTACCCCTGGTTTCAATTTGACTATTATGGGAGGAACTTTGAGTTTTCCCACATCAGTTTTGCCTTTTGCCCACAGATCAGTGGGGAGTTGATCCAGGGCAGGTGCAGTGAACGGATCACTTTCTGCAGTACTTGCAGCTGCATCCAGGGCCATAATCTTACAGAGGGTACTGGGTTTAAGTTGAGGGGTCATAGTCACTGTTCCGTCATCATGGCAAGTAATAACCGCCTGTAGTTTCCGTAAAATGTCAGCACCTAGCAAATTACATTGTCCCCTGGGGGCTACCATTAACTAAGTCAGAATGGTCTTCCCACAAATGGAGAGGGGAATGGGTTCTGTCAGTCCCAAGGTTTCGGTCGGCGCATTGAAAGGTGTGGCCATGACAAAGTCGGTGGTGTCACGGAAGGGTAATGGACAGTCTGAAAGCGTGATAACTGAGTTGTCAGCTCCTGTGTCAACCTGAAAGTCTGCTGTAGTTCCTCCTGGCAGGCTCACCTGTACTGTACAGTCGGGGGTGGGAGGTAGAGTGACCAGAGGACACAGTTGCAGGCTGCCAGTTACCTATTCGTCGGTCTCGGGGGTAGCAGGAGTGGGAACCTTATCTGGGTATGGGTTTGTGCGACAATCTTTCCTAAAATGTCCTGGTTTCTTACATCCGTAACACAATCTAGGACCCATAGTGGGTCGTCCACGTCCTCCACCTTTCTGTGAGGGTCCACTCCTCTGAAAGTGAACCTTAGTCTTTTGCTTCTGTGAGTCCAAACTGACTCCATGTGCAATCTTAGCAAGATCGCCTGGGGGGCAGGATCTCCAATCTGGTCTACTTGCCATCACCTTCTCTCTCACATACTTATCAATCCCTTGCATATATGCATGACTTAACAAACGTGTCGCAGTTCTATCATCTTCACCATAACCCATATCAGACCACCGTTGTTGCAACCTGTAAAAATAATCAATGGGGAGCTCCTTCGGGTCCTGGACAGTCTTCTAAATGCACTGATACTTCCTCCTGTCTAATCTTACAGGCTTTTTCTAGTGCTTCAACAAAGTCAGACCCTGACCTGGCATTGTTAGATTCTCTGTCTTGGGGACCATTTCCCCCTGGGTACATTTTAAATGTCTCAGCTGTCAGTCGGGTGGAAGGTGCTTCCCCCAGGGCTGAACGCACTCAAGCGGTGGGAAGAGAGCTGAGATACTTTCCAGTAAGCCTGAGGTGCCATGGATGCCAAGGTCCCGGTTGAGAGAAGTTTTAGTGCACGTGTAGTGATATATGCAGTGGGAGGCAAGAGAGCTGCTACACCTTGTAGGAAAAGAGCTGGGTTCATCATGCCATAAGGGTCTGTTGGCTCAGTGTAATGAGTAACTATGAATCATCCATCCTCTCCATCCATCATCTGCCACAGGAAAAGCGAGTTGTTTTTTTTCCAGTTGCACCTGAGATCTGTACATTGCTTGAGACAGGCTGATCCTGCTTCACTTCAACAACTTCTGCCTTTTTATCCTGCTGAGGTTGGCTAGCCAGCTGGCGAGAGCTGGCATTGATAGTCATGCATAGCCCCCAACCGTCCCTCATACTGCGGGACTGTCCCGATTTTGAGGCTGTGCCCACAGTCGAACACGGGACTCTCCCACACAGTCAGCAGGAGAAGCAGCCGACACGCCCATTTGTATTAGGCCACTCCCCCTCCGTATCTTCCTCCGGTGCGGTGGTTCAGAGAGGGAGAGGACATTCTGAGGTACGTGTGTGTGTGCATGCACTGCACACATACATGCAGTTGGCCCTGCTGGCAAGGCATTATAACCAGGAGTAGTGGCAGCAGTTAGAGCAATCCAGTGCAGCCTGTTAGTCATAGGCACAGTATATATATATATATATATGTATCCTTTATATAATACAGCAGTTATGGAGTGGAGCCAGTAGATAGTGGTGTTGTCTGAGTGCATGCAGAGTTCGCAGAGCTGGGCTACATTGCAATGTGCAGGATCTGTGAGGCAGCAGTGTGGACAGCGACAGGTGGTGAAATCTTTGCCTGCATTGTAAGCAGAGCTGCTGGGACACATTTACAGCCCCAACTGTACACTGGCATCGATATGTGGGGCCATTATACAGTATGGAGCACTGTGTAGCCATTATACAGTATTGAGCATCATGTGGGCCATTATACAGTATGGAGCACTGTCACCATCCATTATACAGTATTAAGCATCATGTGGGGCCATTATACAGTATGGAGCAGTGTGGCCATTATACAGTATGGAACATCATGTGTGGACATTATACAGTATTGAGCATCATGTGTGGCCATTATACAGTATGGAGCACTGTGCGGCCATTATACAGTATGGAGCATCATGTGTGGCCATTATACTGTACGCAGCATCATGTGGGGCCATTATACAGTATGGAGCACTGTGTGGCCAATATACAGTATTGAGCATCATATGTGGCCATTATACAGTATGGAGCACTGTGTGACCATTATACAGTATTGAGCATCATGTGGGGCCATTATACAGTATGGAGCACTGTGTGGCCATTATACAGTATGGAGCATCATGTGGGGCCATTATACAGTATGGAGCACTGTGTGGCCATATCTTTTTCTGTTTATAATTATTGTTTATGAAACAGTGTGATCAGCAGTGCTAAAGGGGAGTGGTTGGGGTGTGGATGATAGTGTGACTAGTTGTGAAATGGGTGTGGTCAGGGGCGTGGCCTAAAATTTGCTACCTTTGTCCATCTTTGCCTTCTTCAAAAGTTGGGAGGTATGGTCATGACACCCTGGCTCGATGGAGGCCAACCCAGACACGCTTGACTAGACTAAGCATGCATATTTATTGGAAGTTCTACAGTTAAATATTAATTAAAATAACAATAAATCTTATATTTTTCTAGTCTTTTTGCATTTTCTGATTGTAGAATTTTTTTTTAACTTTCTGTATATGATTATGGGAGAAACCTACGCTCCTGTTAATAATCTTTTAGAGATGTGCTTTACAGTAGCATATACAAAAAGAGTCAGGATCTTATTGCCTTCTATACGTTAGTTTTCTCACCATATGCTGTGATCTATACAGAGACCCTTGTGCATGGAGATAAGCTGTGACCATCACCTAACCATCTTCACCCGCAGCTGATAACATGGTAAATGCAGCTGTCAATCTCTGACAACAGCATTTCACGCTCTCTAGCAGAGGGGAGGCGTCATTCCACTATTCCATGCACCAGTCGGTGTGCCTGTGATGTGATCGTGGGTCACTGAGGGATAGCCATGACAGTCAGGGGTCTTATGAAGATCCCTGTGCCTGTCATTTCAATTCTCCTGTGAAAAACAGCATTTAGCTGTAATTCATAGGATATCGTGATTTTAGTTAAGCATAGCAGTGGTGATGCACTGCTGTGTATAGTACAAGCGATCAGACAATCGCAACCTCAAGGAGACTGACAAATACTGTATAAAGTGAAAAAAAAATGTAAAAAAAAATATGAAAACAAATATACAAAAGTTCAAATCACTGCCCTTTTGCCCAATTCAAAATTAAGCAATTTAAAAAATACACACTTGGTATTGCTGCATTAGTAATAGTCTTATCTATCAAAATTTAATATAGGATTAATTTATCAATAAACAGTATAACAAGAAAAAAAAATCAAAATGCCAGTCTTTTTTCTTTTGGCAGCTGCAAAACTGCAATAAGCTGTGATCAAAACATAGTATTGTATATTCCCCAAAATGGTGTAATTAACCCCCTAGTGCAAGAGCCAATTTTGTACTTAATGACCGAGCCAATTTTTAAAATTCTGACCACTGTCAATTTATGAGGTTATAGCTCTGGAACGCTTCAACGGATCTCACTGATTCTGAGATTGTTTTTTTTTGTGACATATTGTACTTCATGTTAGTGGTAAAATTTCTTCGATATGACCTGCGTTTATTTATGAAAAAAAAAAAAACAGAAAATTTGGCAAAAATTCGAAAATTTTGCAATTTTTAACAATTGTGCCCTTAAATCAGAGAGTCATATCGCACAAAATAGTTAATAAATAACATTTCCCACATGTCTTCTTTACATCAGCACAATTTTGGAAACATGATTTTTTTTTGTTAGGATGTTATAAAGGTTAAAAGTTGACCAGCGATTTCTCATTTTTACAACAAAATTTGCAAAACCATTTTTTAGGGACCACCTTACATTTGAAGTGAGTTTGGGGGGTCAATATAACAGAAAATACTCAAAAGTGACACCATTCTAAAAACTGCACCCCTCAAGGTGTGCAAAACCACAATCAAGAAGTTTATTAATCCTTCAGGTGCTTCACGAGAACTAAAGCAATATCGAAGGAAAAAAATGAACATTTTACATTTTTCACAAAAAATTTACTTTGGAACCAAACTTTTTTATTTTCACAAGGGTATCAGGAGAAAATGGACCACAAAATGCATTGTGCAATTTCTCCTGAGTACGCCGATACCCCGTATGTGGGGGAAAGCCACTGTTGGGCGCATGGCAGGGCTCAGAAGGGAGGGAGCACCGCTTGACTTTTTGAACGCAAAATTGGATGGAATCAATGGCAGGCGCCAGGTCGCGTTTGGAGACCCCTTGATGTACCTAAACAATGGAAACCCCACAATTCTAACTCCAACCCTCTAACCCTAGGCCAAACCTAAGCCTAGCTCTAACCCTAGCCCCATCCCTAACCCTAGCCTCAACCCTAACACTAGCCCCAACTCTAACCCTAGCTCTAACTCCAACCCTAACCCTAGGCCCAACCCTAATGGAAAAATGGAAATAAATACAACTTTTTATTTTATTATTTTTACCTAACTAAGTGGGTAATAAAGGGGGGTTTGATTTACTATTTTTTTTATTTTGATCACTGTGATAGGGACTACCACAGCGATCAAAATGAACCAATAGGAAAAATCTCCTCTTGTTGCTGGGTACTGGCCGGCAGATCTCGGCAGGCGCACTGTGCATGCGCCCGCCATTTTCTTCCCGGAAGAAGATGCCGAGGACTGGGGAACAGAAAAGGAGGGACATCGGAGGTACCAGGGGGAGCTCGAGGGAAATAAATTGGAAATCAGACTTTTTTTTGCAGTTGCTGTTATTCCATGAATAACGGTGATTGCCACACTGGGAATGGTAAAAACCAACCCGAATCATGATTTTACAATGCTGGGGGGGGCACTATAACCTTATTTCTCAGCGCCGTTAAAAAAAGGTGCTGAGGAATAAGTACCCTTAACTGCCACTGTTAAAAGGCGTATCGGCAGTCATTAAGGGGTTAATAACGTCCACTCAGGGTGAAAAAAATAAGCCCTCAGCCCTAGATACTAAACATTTAAAACTTTATGAGTCTTGGAAAATGGTGACAAGCAATTTTTTTTTGCTACCAATCTGCAGGAATAGGAGCTTGGCTGCAATTCAGCCAGATATTTTTTTGAGCTTGTGGGTAGTCGATCGTATAAATCGGATGGATGCTGTCTTATTTTTGATTGGATAGCACATGCACAGCACACTGACCCCTGGATTTCAATAGGGCTTTTCAGATGACTAATTTTAATATTGTACCAACTAAACAAATAAAGTAGCTGGATTCACATTAGGCAGGTCCCAGCAAGGAGAATTGCCTTATAGTGGCTACAGGGTACACATTAATTGGCCAATTTATGCGCTAAGTATTCTCAATTTTTTACATTTCCTAGGGCAGTAATGCAATTCAGTTTTCATATTTCATGTTTGCATGCTATAGGGCTACAAAGTGCTACTTTGTTTAATTATATATGGAGATGGCTACTCTTAGTAAGCACCTGTTCACACATGATTTCCGTTTGGAAGTGACGGTCAGTCTTTTGATATTTGTCTTGTACCAACTGTTCATGAGAAAATAATTGCAGTATGCACTATTCTCTTTCAAGTCTCAGATGAGACTCACCCATTCAGGTCTATGGGTGTGCAAAAAAAAATCAGATCTTATGGAGCACATAAGTGTTGCATCCAATCTTTATGGATACATGTCTATTATTAAACTAGGAAACTGTATTTGATCTGCACATTTTTGGGTGTAGATTTATGAAAATGGATCGTACATGGATGTAATAAAAACGAATACATGGTTGAAAACATCCTGAATTTTCTGGATGAAACTCAAGCAAATGTTTTTATACTCTATCTGTCACTGTTCTTACTTTGAAACTCTGTGTCCTTAGTAAATATACTTTATCAAGTCAGTCGGGGAATTTGTATCTTGGCTCATTCATGTGAGGCAGGTCCCCAGTAGCTTCACCCCATTCTGTTTCCCTAGACCAGGGATGAGGAACCTGAGGGAGATTACCTTTTTGGGCAGATTCCTGGGGACTGCAGTGCTGGGGCCAGCAGCTGCGTTTTGATGGCAGCCAGCCCTTTAATTTCTTCTTGCTATGAGAGTATGTGCACACAACATTCACTACTGAATGCTATGGCACGGGTAATGGAAGATGGTGTCCGGACACATGCAGCATCAGGACGTGCTCAATAGGCGGAGTTAATATTCTTCTGTTTCACTGAAGACCGCATCGGCAGCCCCAACAGCTCCTGTGATGTCTTTGCTCCTGCTCCAGCATCGTCTGTGAAGTCTATGCCGTAGTTGCAATGCCTTTGCTGCAGTCACAGCATCACCTGTGATGTCTATGCCGCAGTCTCGTGTCTCCTGTGATGGATGTATTCTAGCCCTGGTGCCTCCTATTTGTAATGTATACAACAGTCTCGTTGTCTCCTATGTAATGCATACAACAGTCTCTATGTGATGTATACACAGTACTCTCTGTGTATCTCCTAAGGATGTATATGACTGTCTGTGTCTATGTGATGCATAGAAAATAGTCTCAGTATCCACTATGTGAGGTATACAACAGTCTCAAATGTGATGTATACACAACATTCTCAGTGTCCCCTATGTGACGTAAACAACAGTCTCAGTGTCTGTGATGTATATACAGCAGTCTTGCTGTCTCCTATGTGATGTATACATCAATTTCAGTATCTATGTGATTATATACACAGCAGTTTCGGCTTGAGTTCTATGTTACATGAGCAGTGATGAATTTCTCACTGTGAGAAGACCAGCAGTGTAATGTACATCTGTGTTTAGTACTAATGCTATGAGTAGTGTTGAGCGATACCTTCCGATATCCAAAAGTATCGGTGTCGGATTGGATCGGCCGATATTCGAAAAATATCAAATATCGCCGATACCGGATACCAATGCAAGTTAGGCTGGTTTCACATTTGCGGTTGTGTCCGCAGCGTTTCTACCGCATATATCCGCATGCGTTTTGTATTCCTATCTTTAACATTAAAAACGCATGCGTTTTTGTTTGTTCGCGTTTTGCCGCGTTTGACGACGCATGCGTCGTTTCGTCGTTTGCGGCTTGGCGCGGAAATGCAACATGTAGTAATTTTTAGAGGCGTCAATTTGCCGCCTGGAAACGCATGCGGTCGATTGCGCAAGGTTTGCGACAAAAAACCGCATTGCTGTCTATATGAACGCATGCGTTCATAAGCACATGCGTTCGTGAACGCATGCGTTCCACAAGAGAAAAAATGTGTAGACACTGCGTCGTCAAACGCGGCAAAACGCGAACAAACAAAAACACATGCGTCCCTAATGATAAATATAGGAATACAAAACGCATGCAGATATTAAAACGCAAACGCAGGAAAAAACCGCATGTAAACGCGTACAAACGCGGCGTTTTTTTAACTGTATGCGCTACAGCATGCGTCTAAAAAACGCCGCGTTTGTGTACTTTTACATGCATTTTTTCAACCACTTGTGGATGCGTTTTAAACGCAAATGTGAAAGTAGCCTTAATGGGACCAAAATATCGGAATTAAAATAAACCCTTTCTTTCCTTGTAGGTTCTTTCTACATGAAAGAAAACAACTAAGAATAATGTAGGATGTATTGGGGGAGGTGGAGGAGACATTAAAGGCATAGAGGTTTAGCCCAATCAAATGGAATAGCAGGAATTAATTTTTCTTTTTAAAGACGTTCGGAGTTACAAAGATATTGACTATGTTAAGATTTTTTATATTTTGTCAGATATTGATGTTTCACCAATTCCATGCTCTTCACCTTCTTTTTTACTTCTCCGACACTTTCTTCTTCATCATCCTCAGCATCAGCATCTTTTACATCAACTTCTTCTTCACCTTATTCATCTTCTACCTTATTCTTTTTTGTTACATTCTTCATATTCTTTTTATTAAACTATTAATCTTCTTCATATTCTACTTCTTCATCATATTCTTATTTGTGACAGGCATTCCTGTAGTTGTTATCTATAAAAGTTTGAAGATTACACCTTCCGTTCTGCCTGTCACAAAAGAGTTACAACAGGATTTGTCCGCGTTCAGTTTGGCCTGCAGTAGCAGGCTTTTTCCAGGGGCACCACGAGGAGGAACGGACTCACCCCCATACACTGCTTAGTCTTCTTCTGCTTATAATTTAGATATCTTTTGCTCTGATGTTTAGTCTTATGCTTAATGTTCTTCTGCTCTTTGTTCTGCAGCTTCTTGTTCTTCTGCTTCTCGGTCTTCAGGGTCATCGTCTCCAGGGTCGTCGTCTCCGGGGTCGTCGTCATCTTTGGGGTGGTCTTCAGGGTCGTCGTCTCCAGGGTCGTCGTCTCTGGGGTCGTCGTCATCTTAGGGGTGATCTTCAGGGTCGTCGTCTTTAGGGTCTTAAACTTGGAAATGTAGCAGAAGGTACAAGAAGGCTGAGGAAATGCCGAGAACCAGCTGATGGTACTGGAACCCGGATGGCTACCCGAAGGTCCAAGAGCCAATGGAACTACCGAGGACCAGCTGACGGTACTGAAACCTGGTTACAAAGCAGGAGGTACCCGTGCCAGAAAGCACTACCAAGGACCACCTGACATTGGTGGAACTAGGATACCCAGTAGGAGGCACCTAAGCCAAAGGCTCTGCCCGGAACCAGCTGATGGTACTGGAAACAGGATGGGGAGTAGAAGGTATAAGAGCCAAAGACACTGCTGAGAACCAGCTGACGGTACTGGAACCCGGATGGGTAGCAGAAGGTACAAGAGCCAATGGAACAACCAAGGACCAGCTGACGTTACTGGAACCCGGTTACTAAGCAGGAGCTACCCGTACCAGAAAGCACTACCAAGGACCACCTGACATTGGTGGAACTCGGATACCCAGAAGAAGGCACCTAAGCCAAAGGCTCTGCCCGGAACCAGCTGACGGTACTGGAACCAGGATGGGGAGCAGAAGGTACAAGAGCAAAAGACACTGCCGAGAACCAGCTGATGGTAATGGAACCCGGATGGGTAGCAGAAGGTACAAGAGCCAATGGAACAACCGAGGACCAGCTGACGTTACTGGAACCCGGTTACTAAGCAGGAGGTACCCGTGCCAGAAAGCACTACCAAGGACCACCTGACGTTGGTGGAACTCGGATACCCAGAAGGAGGCACCTAAGCCAAAGGCTCTGCCCGGAACCAGCTGACGGTACTGGAACCAAGGGGACCTATTCAAGATTGTCTTCCTAAGAACCAGCTAATGGTGCTGGAACTCAGATAGGCAGCAGAAGGTCCACAGGAAAAACAAAAGTTGCTAGGCCACGAGCCGGCCGTGGTTACCGAAAATCCACAGTCCTACAGGGGGAGCTTGTCCTATTGGCATTACGGAACCAGCCTTGATTGCCAGTTCCCGCAGCCCACATAGGAAGCACCTAAACAGCAGGCACCATAGAGTCGGCTAACCCGACCTCAACCCGACAGGACAACGTATTGGAGGCCAAGTGACCTTGACACTACCCGTAAACAGTTGGCGTGCAGTAACCAGGCTGGGCAGGAGGGAGTCCCCTTGCCAAAGCCTGAGCAGCAACTAGCGGTGTTGGAGCCCAGGGACAGCAGGAGGAGCAGAGTGTAGGCCAAAGCCTGCACTCGAGGCAGTTTAACATCTGTTGTGTCAGCGTGGCGGTCGCAGGACACATAGCCGGATACACAGCTGGGGATCAGCTGACCTTACTGAAACCCAATAACACGGCAGCAAGTGTTGACTGTGCAAACAGCATTTCCGGGCAGCAACTGGCGGTGTTGGAGCTCAGGGACAGCAGGAGGAGTAGAGTGTAGGCCGAAGCCTGCACTCAAGGCAGTTTAATATCTGTTGTTGTGTCAGCGTGACGGTCGCAGGACACATTGCCGGATACACAGCTGGGGATCAGCTGACGTTACTGAAACCCAATGTAATAATTATACGGGATAACTCAGGAGACTCTTTGCGTGGAACAAGACAACTACAGGACACAGTTTTATAAGTGGTAAAGTCTATATTATCACACGGTGATTCAAACAGGTGCAGAGAGAAACTCAAGTCCACAACACTTGGTGTAAATAATAAACGCAGCTTAACAGTCTATAGGGAACTTCAGAGGAAAATGCAATCACGCAGAAAGTCTATGAAGCACAGTTATTCTTGAGGATACTTGACACGAATAAGTCCTTGTTTTAGTCCAAACATAGATAGATAAGCTTATAAGGTAGTTCAAGCAATGTCTTATCTCAACCAGGAAGGCCTGGGTGATAATCTCAGGTTTAAGCAGAGCAGCAACAGCTTACATGTCCAGCAAATGCAGATGGGAGTAAACACGAGCAGCAGATGAAGGAGGATTACTGGAAACTGGTGTATGGCATCAGAAACTCAGAGCAGAGTAGCAGGATAACCACACAGGTTCACAGGAGCAGGTATATAGCCAGGGAGTCATCAGAGTCAGGAGCTGGATGCAAGGCAGAATACTCTAGCACAGACTGAAGGCTGGGGTGGAGTTTTATAGCAGTGCACATGAGACCAAAGATGCCATCTTGGAAAAGGGCAGTAATGCACAAAATGTAATAAAAATGTTCAGAGTCCTGACATTACTCCCTCCTTAGAAGCGGCCTCAGGACGATCCTGGACCTGGTTTCTGAGGGAATCTCTGATGAAAACGAGAAATCTTCTGTTGGGCATTGATGTTCTCCACAGGTTCCCAAGAGTCTTCCTCAGGGGGATATCCCTGCCATCTTATCAGATATCGGAGCCGATTCCTGCGAATCCCGGAATCAATAATTTCCTCCACCACAAATTGTTCTTGCCCATCAATCACCACAGGCTGCGGAGGTGGCACAACACGTCCCTGGAAGGTATTAGGAGATACAGGCTTTAGTAAAGATACATGAAAAACTGGGTGTACCTTCATAGTCCTAGGCAGCTTCAGCCAGCAGGCCACAGAACTCACAATACTGTTGATCTTGAAAGGGCCAATGAATTTCTGTCCAAGTTTTTGTGAAGGAACGTTTACCTTCAGATTCTTAGTTGCTAACCACAAGGAATCTCCTACCTTGAACATGGGTGCAGGTTTACGGAATCTATCAGCCGATCTCTTATAACGTTCTTGAGCTGTGGTCAGGGATTCCTTCAGAACCTCCAGATTCTGCCTCATCGCAGTCAGCCTTTCCTCCACTGCAGGAACTGGAGAATTTGTTGGAGACCTAGGTAAGATACACGGATGATAACCCAGATTGGCAAAGAAAGGTGTAAATTTAGTGGAGGCGCTCTGAGAATTGTTATATGAAAATTCGGCTAACGGCAGCAACTCCAACCAATCATCCTGGAGATAGATGACATAGCATCTTAGATATTGTTCCAGAGTCTGGTTGGTCCGCTCAGTCTGACCATTTGTCTGGGGATGGTAAGCGGAAGAGAGACAGACATTAATATTGAGTGCAGAGCAAAACCCCTTCCAGAATCTTGAAGTGAACTGTACTTCACGGTCAGAGATGATCTCATCCGGGACCCCATGCAACCGAAAGACATTCTGTATAACCAAGTTCACTGTATCTTTAGCTGAAGGAAGGCCGGCGCACGGAACAAAATGAGCAGCTTTAGTCAGGCGATCAACTATCACCATGATTGTATTCATGCCCCCCGATGTAGGCAGCTCCACAATAAAGTCCATTGATATAGACCCCCAAGGGCGGGACGGAACAGGTAATGGTTGTAGAAGACCCGTAGGTGCCACATGAGGAGTCTTGTAACGAGCACATACCTCGCAAGGGAGAACATAGTCCTTGGTATCCTTGAGGCAAGTTGGCCACCAGAAGAATCGGCTCAGGAACTCTTGTGTCTTCTGTACCCCCCTGTGACCAGCCAACTTGGAGTCATGTACCAACTTGAGGATCTGCAGACGGACGACCTCAGGGACGTAGATACATCGATCTCTGAACCACATGACACCCTTAAAGACAAGATTAATATCCACAGGTGGGTTGGCCAGAAATACATCACAGTCATAAGCCTCCCTGCCCTCCTTCAACAAGACCTGATCATGGATAACTCCGATGAAATTGGCATCAGCTAGAATGGTCTTGGACGGGGCTCCAGGTACAGAATCCGCAGCATGGATTCGGGATAAAGCATCAGCCTTCTCATTACGAGAACCTGGACGGTACGAGATAACAAAGTTAAATTGATTTAAAAATAAGTTCCAACGGGGGTGGCGTGGCCTAGCGTGCTATGTGAGCGGACGTGTGTCGGATCCCTCTCCCCTTACCGCTCTCTGCGATACCCTTTGTAGGTGCCGCCGAACACCGAAATCGTGCAGGGTTGTGACGCCAGACCAGGTGAACGGAGACCACCCGTAGCTGTGTGGAGTGAGGAGCGGCGATGCCATGCCGAAAACAGTCGGCGCCTGCGGCTGGCGCAAAAATCCAAGATGGCGCCGTGGCCGAGGAGGCGGCAAGTGCCAGCGCAGCATACCGCAGGAGGCTGGAGGTAATAGCCCGGCTGGAGCGATTCGCTCGTACGGAGGAGGGGGGAGCCCTGCTGCTAGAGGCCGATGTTGAGGGTCCTGGAGTGAAGGGGGACCCAAAGAGGCGGCTGAGAGAAGGAGATGATGATATTAGTGAGGTGGAGGGGCAGAGGACCCCGTCGAGGGAGCAGGAAACGCATGGAGCTGAGTGTCGGATTCCTGCTGCTGGACCAGTGCAAGCTAATGTTTCTGCGGATGCGGAGCAGACCAACTCAGAGGAACCAACGCTGTAGAATATTTTCTCTGTTTTTATATACTGCAAATCTGCTTTGGCCGCATTAAACCTAAGGGTGGACGACTTAAAAGTTGAAATGCAGTCCCTTAACTCTGCCATGCGTAAGGTGGAGAAAAGAGTGGAGGTGGTTGAGGAACGTGTGGGCGTAAGGTGGAGAAAAGAGTGGAGGTGGTTGAGGAACGTGTGGGCGGTGTGGAGGACCAAACAAATGAACTGCTAAAAAGGGAAAAGAAATATATCCAACGCATTGCAGAATTGGAATTTAAAACTGATGACTTGGAAAACCATTCCCGAAGGAACAATTTGAGAATAATCGGAGTCCCAGAAAAAGTGGAAGGGAGTAATCCCACTGAATACATTGAAGCATGGCTTAAAAACTCAGTCGGTGGAAAGGGCTCATAGGGTCCCCACTAGGCCCCTGCCGCCTGGCTCTGCTCCTGCTACCGTGACCGCGAAACCTTGCTAAGGAAGGCTAGGATCAGCGATGGCCTAAGTATAAACGGAAATTGGATCTCCATCTACCCGGATTACTCGTCGTCAGTGCAAAAACTCAGAATGAAGTTTGGTGAAGTCAAGCGACGGCTCCGAGAACTGGACTTGAAATATTCGATGCTTTATCCGGCTAAGCTCAGGGTGGTGGCGCTGGACCGTGTGCACTTTTTTCAAAGTCCGGAGGAGGCTATGCAGTGGCTGGACATTAATGCTAAGAAAATTGGCACAGAACGGAACCGATGAGAATGATTTTGAGGATCCGTAATTTTGATATTTTTCCACTTATTGATATCTGAGCGAGTTTCGTGGTTATCAGATAGAATGCACCCAAATGTTAAAGTATTGTGTTCGGCGGCGCAGTAAATAATCTATATCAAGTGCGGTGGGAGGGGGTGAGATGGACGGTCAAGGGCATAGTTCTAGGTTGTTAATAAGTGCTCTCAGTTCTCGTATAGAGAAAGAAAGTTGCGTTTATTTGAATTCTATTGAGTTATAGATGGGGGGAGTTGGGGTGGTACAGGGGGGGGAGGGGGGTACTGGCAGAGACCTGGGGGAGACCTTATCCACTTACTATCTTTTCTTGAAGAAATGGGAGGTGATGTTAATATTTTAAGTTGGAATGTTAGGGGGCTAGCGGATGCTACTAAGCGGGCAGCAATATTTCAGTACTTATTGAAACAGAGGTCTTCGGTGATATGCTTACAAGAAACCCATCTGGTAGAGGAAAAAGTTGATATGCTGCAGAAGCGATGGGTGTGAAGGGCGTATCACTCGACGTTCTCTAATTATGCAAGAGGAGTGTCAATTTTGATTCATATAAATATCCCATTTGAGGAGATTGAGGTTAAAGTTGATAAGGATAGTCAATATATATTGTTAGTATGTAACATTTTTAATCGTTTAATCTGTATTGCTTCATTGTATATACCCCCGCCATACTCCAGCAGGAAAATTCAGGAAATACTGGAACTCATGAGGGGGTGGGATGGGGTCCCCCTTCTGGTGGTTGGAGATGTGAATAATATAATCAACGACCACTGGGACAAGAGTAATCACGCACTGATGCGTAGAGATGGTAATGACACTCCTTTTGGTAACTATCTCAGTGAAATAGGGTGGATTGACTTATGGCGGGTACGCAATGTTAACACATATTCTTATTCTTGTTATTCGTCTACATATGGCTCTATGTCCCGGATTGATGTTGCCCTGGTGAACGACGGGATGAACGAACTGATACATGGAGTGTTGTCCCAGGATCTTATCAGACCATAGTCCAATGCAGGTGTCTCTGAAACTGGCAGATCAGGCTGGATCGGGGGGGACGGGATGGAAAATTCATCCCTCCTGGTTACAGCTCTTAGACATGGAAAAGGTGGGGTAGAGATAGAGGAGTTTTTTAAGATCAATGAAGGTAGTGCAGAATGTCATGTAGTATGGGACACTATGAAGGCGTATTTAAGAGGAATTTTGTTTCGGGACATTTCAAGACATAAGACGAAGTCTAGATTACAGGATAAGGCTGTATTGGAGGAGTTCAAGGCAGCTGAGGTGGCATTGGGTGTCCAATGTACAAGGGAATCTCAGAATCGTATGAGAGCGGCTCAGCAGGAGGTCAATCAATTATACCTGAGAAAGGCAGAGAGGATGAGGACTTTTCAAAAAGAAACATTCTACTCAGAGGGGGAAAAGGTGGAGCATCTTCTTTCGGCAGTGGCTTCTGCGCAGAGGGGCTCCTCACATGTTTACTCAATAAAAACGGAGGAGGGAACGGTGGTCACCCAGGGGGAGCAAATATTGGAAGCTTTAAAAAATTTTTATGGTAAACTATATACCTCTAGTGTAGAGAAAGGGACAGAGGATACTACCAGGTACTTAGAAGGGATTGATTTGCCTAGTTTGAGCAGAGAGGAATGTGAGTGGCTGGATGAACCGATCGGGGAGGAGGAACTGGGGGCGGCTTTGGCAGGTGTGGCTGGGGGCAGGGCTCCGGGTGCAGATGGTATTCCAGCTGAGGTCTATAAGATTTTAAAGGACACTTTATTTTCTAAACTGGCTGGGGTGTACAACAGGTCGCTGGAAAGGGGGGAGTTGCCTTTGTCAATGCGAGAGGCTATTGTGGTGGTCATCCCTAAAGCTGACAAGGATTTACAGCTGCCAGAGTCTTATAGACCAATTTCACTTCTGACGGCGGACATCAAGATTTTGGCAAAGGCCTTGGCAAATAGGTTGACTCGGGTGATTGATAAACTAGTCCACCCGGATCAGTCAGGCTTTATGCCTAATAAATCAACGGCACTCAATCTGAGAAGGCTGTACCTAAATATGCAAATTCCTTCTGACAATGCCGGTAAGAGGGTTGTTGTATCCTTGGATGCCCATAAGGCCTTTGATTGTGTGGAGTGGAACTACCTGTGGTTGGTGTTGGAACAGTTGGGGTTCGGGCCTAAATTCATCTCATGGGTGCGACTGTTGTACTCCTCTCCAGTGGCAAGAATTAGAGTTAATAATGCTCTCTCTGGGAGCTTCTCTTTGTCCAGGGGCACTAGACAGGGATGTCCTCTGTCCCCTCTACTTTTTGCCCTGGCGGTGGAGCCCCTTGCCGCCAAAATAAGAGGGTCCCAGGAGGTGAGAGGTTTTATGTACGGGGATTCAGAAGATAAAGTAGCGTTGTACGCTGATGACATTTTGCTCTTCTTGGAGGACTTGGAGGAGACCTTATACAAGGCGGAAGCTATAATTGAGGAATTTGGGGGATATTCTGGCTTAAGGATCAATTGGGGTAAATCTAACATGATGATGATAGATGGGGATAGCGGAGATAATGTGGCAAGGAATACTTCTACAAAGTTGAGTGTTGTTAACAAATTTAAATATCTGGGGATTCAGATCGCTCTCCCTTTGACCTGCTTTGAAGAACTGAACTTGGGGCCGCTTTTGCGGAAAATACGTACTAAAATCCACGCATGGAAAAAGTTACATCTGTCGGTAGTGGGCAGGGTGAATCTCATAAAGATGATTGTAATGCCTCAACTCCTCTATATGTGCTACACAATTCTCCTATCTGGATATCACAGAATAGATTTCGTAGGATTAGATCCTTGTTTGGTGAGTTGATTTGGGGTGGTAAGAGCCCTAGATTTAAACAAGAAACCCTACAAAGGCTCAAAACGGAGGGTGGGTTGGCACTCCCTAATCCTTGGCTATACTTCTTGGCTTCACAGTGTCAACATTTTAGGGGATGGGGAGAGGAGACTGGTGGGGTAAGGATACCTTGTTGTCTGAGGACTCTGATTGGGACGAAGGTAATGTGTGAGGGTCTGGAGGGTGGACATTTCCAGGAGAAAGGTTCCATATTCTGTACTATTAGACTTATTCATAAGGTTTGAGATAAAGTTAAAGGTATAAGGGGTGTAAGGGCACTTACTAGATTTTCACCCATCTGGAATAATAGATTCTTACAAGAGTTCAGGCAGATGTCGGGATTTCATATTTGGAAGGAGGCAGGTATTTCTCGGATGGGGCAAATTTTGCACCTGGGTAAAATTAAGAATTTTGAGGCACTACAAGAGGAATTTCCACTGCCAAGCTCTGAGATATATCAGTATAGCCGCATCTCTCATGCGTTTCGGGCACAGTGTAGGAGAGGGCCTGTGGAGATACAGGTAGATCTCATGCTGGACTTTATTCTTATGGGGGGGCGGCACGAAGGGGGTGATCTCGGGAATATACGAATACCTTCTTTATTCTTTCCTGGATGGGCACCCTATCACAGCCAGAGTGAAATGGGAAAATGACCTGGGTGTGATTGACAATGACCGATGGGACTCAATTTTGGAATACGTACCAAAAATTTCTATGAGTGAGCCTGGGCGGTTGTCACAACTATTTGTTATCCATAGGGCCTACAGAACCCCGGATATGTTATTCAAAGCTGGACTGAGACCCAATTCAGAGTGCCCTAGGTGCTTGCAGTCAGTGGCGGGTATTCTTCATATGATGTGGCAATGTCCCAGGCTATCCTCCTTTTCGACTGTGGTGTTGAGTAGGGTGGGATTGATATACAGCTGTACTATACCACGAGATCCCTTGGTGTGTATTCTAGGATATGTTGAGGAGATTGAAACTGATAACATGTATAAAATAGCAATTGCTAGATTGCTGTTTATCGCGCGGAAGCTGATTGCCAGGTTTTGGATTAGGGAAGAGCCACCAACGAGAAGAGACTTTCTGATGCAGGTGGACCATACTCTTGCTTTGGAGAAAAGTATCTATTTCAAGAGAAATAAGATGGACCTCTACCACAGGCTGTGGAATCCTTGGATTGAGTTTGCTTAAGGGGCTTTACTTGCCCACTTGGGTCTTAGGCTCTCTTGGGAGGGTTGTCTTGTCATCTTCCTTTTTGTATAAAATTGCAAATGGTAGCGGTGCATGATAGGTCTCTAGGGGTTGGAAGGGAGGGGGGGTTGGAGTTTGGGTTGGGGTTAAATTGTTCTAAAAATTATACATGTTTACTGTAAACAGTAATGCAATATTCTTGTATTATCCTTTTTGTTCAATAAAAAATATCTGATTAAAAAAAAAAAGTTCCAACGAGCCTGACGAGGAGGAAGACATCTAGCGGATCTAAGGAACTCTAGATTGCGATGGTCAGTTAGCACTATGATCTGTTGTGCAGCTCCTTGCAGTTGATTCCTCCATTCTTTGAAAGCCGCAATAATAGCCAGCAATTCCTTGTCTCCCACGTCGTAATTCTTATCTGCTGAGGTTAGTCTATGGGAAAAGAAAGCACAAGGATGTAGCAGACCCTTCTCTCCAGTTCTTTGGGAGAGAATAGCCCCCAATGCATTATCAGAAGCGTCCACCTCCACAATGAAAGAAAGTGTTGGATCTGGGTGTATCAACAGCGGTGCTGAGGTGAAACAGATCTTAAGCCGATCAAAAGCTTTTTGAGCCTGTGATGACCACTTAAAGGGCTTTTCCTTCTTTGTCAAGGAAGTAATGGGACGGACAATATCAGAAAAATTTTGAATGAAGCATCTGTAGAAATTTGCAAAACCAATAAAACGTTGGACCTCCTTAACGTTCTTGGGTACCGGCCAGTCAAGGATAGCCTGAATCTTACCAGATTCCATGTTCAGCCCCTGGGGAGAGATGATATGTCCTAAGAACTGTATCTCAGAACGATGGAACTCGCATTTCTCCGACTTAATATACAGATGGTTCTCTTTTAGATGTCTTAAAACAGTTTTGACATGTTCTTCATGTTCCTGTAGAGAGTCAGAAAAGATTAGTATATCGTCCAAATAGATCACCACAAACTGGTCCAACAAATCTCTGAAAATGTCATTAGCAAGGTGTTGAAACGTTGCAGGGGCGTTACAAAGCCCGAAGGGCATCACAAGATATTCAAAGTGTCCATACCGGCATCTGAATGCTGTCTTCCACTCATCCCCTGGACGAATACGCACCAAATTATAAGCCCCACGAAGATCCAGTTTAGAGAACACCTTAGCATGGCGGACTCTTTCCAGTAATTCGGGAATCAAAGGCAAAGGGTAACGGTTTTGTATGGTTACCTTATTAAGTTCCCGATAGTCAACACAGGGTCTCAGGGTCCCATCCTTCTTCTTTACAAAAAATATAGGTGCCCCTGCTGGTGAGGAAGAAGGACGTATGAAGCCTTTGGCCAGATTTTCATCAATATACTCCTTTAAGGCTTGAAGCTCAGGTGCCGCCAAAGGGTATACGTTACCAAAAGGAATAGCTGCCCCAGGAAGCAACTCAATGGGACAGTCATAATGCCTGTGTGGAGGAAGCTGATCTGCATTCTTCTTGTCACAGATATCAGAGAACTCTTTATATGCTGGAGGTAAAGAAAATACCTGTACATGTGGTTCCGTAGCCGTGGACTCAGGGACAGCTTCTGTTAACGCTGAGTTGCTCCTTGTTGGAAAGATAATCTCCTTGGTCTCCCAGTTGATAATTGGGTTCTGAGAACGCAACCAAGGAATGCCTAAAATCACAGGAAAATGAGGGGAAGAAATTAGCAAGAAAGAAAGTTGCTCCTGATGATTAGGCTCCAACAAAATTTCAAGGGGTACGGTCTCCTGATCCACAGGCCCAGAGAATAAAGGTGACCCATCCACTGTTTCCATGGTAATTGGAGAGGCTCTTTGCTAAATTTCAATACCATGTTCCTTGGCAAATGCGATATCCATGAAATTGCCACCTGCACCAGAGTCAATCATAGCTGCACTGGAAATCCACTGTCCTGAACACAGGATCTTAATAGGGAGAGAACAGTGAGAGTTCTTCTCCTTCAGCTCCTTGGGGGGTGAAGTCATAGAAAGTGAATGGAATACAGCGTTTAAAGGCAGGCTACATTCAGAGATGTCAGATTCATCATCACAGTTGTCATATTCTCCTACCGCTGCTAGCACCTTGTTAGGCCACTTGGGACAGTTGATTAAAAAGTGGTCAGACTGACCGCAGTAGAAACATAGACTTTCATGGAGGCGATGCTCCCGGTGCTCATTAATCTCGCGCCTCTGAACGGAATTAATTTGCATGGGCACCTCCTCCACCTCCCGAGAGGTTTTACCTGCAGGCTCTTTGGAAGGAAGGGAAAAGTTAGAAATACGGTTATATGTAGCAAACTTCTCCTGTCTACGCTCAGTAAGGCAAATGTCTATGCGCACACAATGCTGTATAAATGTCTCTAGCTCTTGTGGTGACTCAGAGCGAGCTAGTTCATCTTTTACAATACTAGACAGACCCCTTTTAAAAATAGGCAATTGTGCATAACTGTCCCAATTGGTATCTACCGCTAATCTCCTGAATTCAGTGGCATACTCAATAACAGAACGTTTAGCCTGGCATAAAGACAATAAAGCAGATTCAGCGGTTGCACAGCGATTAGGATCATCAAACATTAATGCCATAGCGGCCAAGAAATCATCCAAATTATTTAATCGTGGGTCACGAGACTCAATCATCGGATTCGCCCAGGCGAGCGCTCGTGAGGTCAGCAGCATTATTACACACAACGCTTTGGATCTATCAGTAGGAAAACGGTCAGCATGTACATCAAAATATAGCATACATTGATTCACAAAGCCACGAAATTTGTCGCGATCACCATTAAATCTGAATGGGGGCAACTTAGGTGGGCTAGCTGGTGGTGGTTGCCCAGAGGGTAAAGTCACTTGTGCAGCTATTTGCGTGCTTATGTCCTGAAAAGCCCGTCCATACTGGGACTCTATGCCAGCAAGTTTGTTTTCCTGGGCTGCCATGCGGTTGCTCAAGTCCTGAAAAGTCTGTCCAAACACTTGTTGATTGAGTTCAAAGCTTCCAAACTTCTTTTGCAGACCTTCCACATCTTTCTGCAGTGATCTAATTATGGAAAACACCTGCTCTAATCTGCTTTCTGCAGTCATTGTTCCAGCAGTCTCCTTTTTTTTTTTAGGCTAGAGTATCCTGTAATAATTATAGGGGATAACTCAGGAGACTCTTTTCGTGGAACAAGACAACTACAGGACACAGTTTTATAAGTGGTAAAGTCTATATTATCACACGGTGATTCAAACAGGTGCAGAGAGAAACTCAAGTCCACAACACTTGGTGCAACAATCAAATGCAGCTCAGCAGTCTATAGGAAACTTCAGAGGAAAATGCAATCACGCAGAAAGTCTATGAAGCACAATTATTCTTGAGGATACTTGACACGTATAAGTCCTTGCTTAGTCCAAAACACAGATAGATATGCTTACAAGGCAGTTCAAATAATATCTTAGCTCAACCAGGGAGGTCTGGGTAACAGTCTCAGGTTCTTGCAGAGCAGAAACAGCTTACATGTCCAGCAAATGCAGATGGAAGCAAACACGAGCAGCAGATGAAGGAGGATTACTGGAACTGGTGTATGCAGCAGGAACTCAGAGCAGGATCACCACACAGGTTCACAGGAGCAGGTATATAGCCAGGGAGTCACCAGAGGTCAGGAGCTGGATGCAAGGCAGAATACTCTAGCACAGACTGAAGGCTGGGGTGGAGTTTTATAGCAGGAAGACACAGTGCACATGAGACCAAAGACACCATCTTGGAAAAGGGCAGTAATGCACAAAAAGGTAACAAAAAATGTTCAGAGTCCTGACAATGTGACGCACCCTGAGCTGACTACAACCGGCTGTGGCGGCAGAACAGACTACAGAGCGAGCTGCACTCACACACAGACCGTGCAGACAGCCGTAAACGGCGCTGCAAGGCCAAAAAAAGCTCCTCTATGTAATCCTATATAGTGTTTTTCCACAATCTAGCAGGATACGGATGGAAAGCCACTAATAGGATAAATTTGAAAAAATGTGCAGCAGGCTGCACTAATTGAGAAACGGACAATGGAAAGGTATGAGGCTGTGACGCACCCTGAGCTGACTACAACCGGCTGTGGTGGCAGAACAGACTACAGAGCAAGCTGCACTCACACACAGACCGTGCAGACAGCTGTAAACGGCGCTGCAAGGCCAAAAAAAGCTCCTCTATGTAATCCTATATAGTGTTTTTCCACAATCTAGCAGGATACGGATGGAAAGCCACTAATAGGATAAATTTGAAAAAATGTGCAGCAGGCTGCACTAATTGAGAAACGGACAATGGAAAGGTTTGAGGCTGTGACGCACCCTGAGCTGACTACAACCGGCTGTGGTGGCAGAACAGACTACAGAGCGAGCTACACTCACACACAGACCGTGCAGACAGCCGTAAACGGCACTGCAAGGCCAAAAAAAGGTCCTCTATGTAATCCTATATAGTGTTTTTCCACAATCTAGCAGGATATGGATGGAAAGCCACTAATAGGATAAATTTGAAAAAATGTGCAGCAGGCTGCACTAATTGCAAAAAAGGACAATGGATTGAACAGTATGAGGCAGTGACGCACCCTGAGCTGACTACAACCGGCTTGTGGCTGCGGACAGACTACAGAGTGAGCTGCACTCACACAGAGACCGTGCAGACAGCCGTAAACGGTGCTGCAAGACAAAAGCAAGGTTCTCACACAGCGGTTGCTAAATTAGCCTGGGTAAAGCACAATGAAGCAAATCGCTATCTCTAAACTGGCCCTCAGTCAGAACACAGCGTCCTGTCCCTAACTGAATTCACAGCAGAGTGAGCCCAAAATGGCGGCGGCGACTTTTATAGTGCATCATGACATGATTTCAGCAGCCAATTACAGCCATGCCAGTAGTTACATGCCTACCATGCAGAACAGGATGTGCCCACACTTCTAATCATTCCTCATTGGCTGAATTCTGGCTCTTTGAATTATGGGAACTTCCGATTCTGGTATCCGATATACTGAAAGTATCGGAACTCGGTATCGGAATTCCGATACCGCAAATATCGGCCGATACCCGATACTTGCGGTATTGGAATGCTCAACACTAGCTATGAGTTCTTTTCACAACTTATTACAGAGAGTTGCCTGTGCTACAGACCAACACAATTATGAGTAGCAAGATCTTCCATACCAACAAACACAGCCACGCCAAAGAGAAACAGCTCCAGCCATCACATTAGGGTGAGTTAATTAAGAGGGATGTGGATTGAAAGGCTGCAGCGCAGCAAATCAACAAGCTTTACTGTGTGGAAACTTCCGGCTAAAACAAATAGTTGGATGCTGGTATTCTCAGACTGGGACGGGTCCATGGATATTGGCCCTGCCCAGCCTAAAAATAGCAGCCCGCCACCACCCGAAAAAAGGCCCATCTATTAGATGTGCCGAATCTGGCACTTTGACCAGATCTTCCCACTTGCCCTGGTGCAGTGGAAAGTGGGGCCAGGGCAGCCACTAGAAATTTCGGGGCCCCATACTGGCAAAATTTTCGGAGCCCCCTTGAGACTCCGCCCAGGCTCCACCCCTCGAACAGTCCACAGTCCCACCGTTGTCTCTTGGAAAAACTCCACTTCTCACCTATCACACATTAACAATTCCCATCACCAGGTCACACATATAGCCGGCAGCTTTTGATTTGGCCAAAAGATTTTTTAAGCTGCCACCATAACACGGTAGACACTTTTGGCCGGGCCCTACTCTACTGTAACCTACTAAATATTTGTTAAAATATCCAATAAAATTTAGGTATATTTTTATTTATTTTTCAACTTTTAAACTGACCAATAATATCACATACAATTAACAAATACCGGTACACCATGTCCAGCATTCTGCCCCCATGTCCACCATTCTGCCCCCATGTCCAGCATTCTGCCCCATGTCCAGCATTCTGCCCCCATGTCCAGCATTCTGCCCCCATGTCCAACATTCTGCCCCCATGTCCAGCATTCTGCCCCATGTCCGCCATTCTGCCCCCACGTCCAGCATTCTGCCCCCATGTCCAGCATTCTGCCCCATGTCCAGCATTCTGCCGCCAGGTCCAGCATTCTGCCCCATGTCCAGCATTCTGCCCCCATATCCACCATTCTGCCCCATGTCCAGCATTCTGCCCCATGTCCACCATTCTGCCCCCATGTTCAGCATTCTGCCCCCATGTCCAGCATTCTGCCCCCATGTCCAGCATTCTGCCCCATGTCCAGCATTCTGCCCCCATGTCCACCATTCTGCCCCCATGTCCAGCATTCCGTCCCCATGTCCAGCATTCTGCCCCCCGTGTCCAGCATTCTGTCCCCGTGTCTCACAGTCTGCCCCGGGCCCCCTGGGTCGCCGCTCTCAATAAAAAAATAAAATAAAAAAGTTCTTCTAAAGTTCTTCTTTCCTGGCCGCGCTCCTGCGGCAGGTGAAGCTCCCTCTATGCAGCTGAAGCGCGCACTCGCCGGCGACTGACAATGACGTCCACCATTCTGCCCCCATGTCCAGCATTCTGTCCCCATGTCCACCATTCTGCCCCCATGTCCACCATTCTGCACCATGTCCAGCATTCTGCCCCCATGTCCAGCATTCTGCCCCCATGTCCAGCATTCTGCCTCATGTCCAGTATTCTGCCCCCATGTCCAGCATTCTGCCCCATGTCCAGCATTCTGCCCCCATGTCCAGCATTCTGCCCCATTCTGTCCCATGTCCAGCATTCTACCCCCATGTCCAGCAATCTGCCCCCATGTCCAGCATTCTGCCCCCATGTCCAGCATTCTGCCCCCATGTCCACCATTCTGCCCCCATGTCCAGCATTCTGTCCCCATGTCCAGCATTCTGCTCCCCGTGTCCAGCATTCTGTCCCCATTTCTCACAGTCTGCTCCGGGCCCCCTGGGTCGCCGCTCTCAATAAAAAAAAAGTTCTTCTTACCTGGCAGCGCTCCTGCGGCGAACGAAGCTCCCTCCATGCAGCTGAAGCGTGCACTCGCTGGCGACTGACAATGCGCGCTGCGGCTGACGTCAGCTGCCAGCCTCCGATTGGCTAGCGGCTGTTAGCTATTGACATGCGGACGCAGGCCCGCAAATCAATACCGTAAAAACTGCCGCAGCGCTGCTAAGGGCCCGGTTTAGCCTGCCGGTAGGGGCCCAGTGAGCAGATGAGACCGGGCCCGATGCGGGGCCCCCTCTGCCCACCGGGCCCCATATGCCAGTCAGGGCAGTAATGCCCTGATGGCGGCCCTGAGTGGGGCAATAGCTGTGGGGTTGATTTAAGCTGTTTTATGCCCACTGGCATCAAGTCCACGAGTTGGTAATGGAGAGGCATCTATGAGATGCTCCCATTACTAACCCCGTTAGTTTAACCTTAGAATGTGCAACACCTGATAGCTTACTTTTTTTGCTATTTTCTGCAAAATTACTTTAGTGCATTTTTCATATCTTACTTTGAAATTTTTAAATAAGCTTGTAAAAGTTATTTATTTGAGTTCCTCCATATGATTTGCACAAGGGCCTAAAAGGCCCGGTTTATTTGAAAGTGTATATCTCAGACGTCACGCATTCTAGGGTTAAGTTAAAAACACAAGTACGGAGTAAAGTCTTTTATATGAAATAAAAACTCCTTAACCCTTTTTTACCCAATTATTATTTTCCAAATAAAAATAAAAAAACACAGTATTCTTCACCTGTCCGCCAATAATTCAGATGTCCCACAACGTGGTCCAACTCTGCCACATCTGAATGCATTGCTGAGAGGTGGCATGATGTCCTGAATTCAGTAGACACTGAGATGAAAGTGAGAATGCATCTTCAGTGCTGAGCGGTGATGTCAATAAGGTGAGTGCAGTTTATAGCCGTTGAACTCCAGTCATGCAACTGACGTGACACTGATGCTGCGTTCTCATGTCCAGCTCAGTGTCTACCGGATGCAAGGCTGAGCAGTTGCGTTATGTTACCGCTCGTAAATGCATCCAGATGTAGCTGCATTGGACTACGTCATGGGACATATGGATAATCAATGAACAGGTGAGGAATACTGTGGGTTTTTTAACATTTTTATTTGGAAAATAATAAATGAGTAAAAGAGGGTTAGGGAAATTTTACTTCAAATAAAGGACTATTGTGTGTGTGTGTGTGTGGTTTTTAACGAAAACTTACAGGGTTGGTAATGGGGGCATCTGGTAGATGTCTCTCCAATACTAACCCGTGAGCTAGATATCAGCGAACATAAAACAGCTGAAATCAACCCCACAACTATTACTCCAATAACTACTGCACCAGGGCAAGTGGGGAGTGGCTGCAGGATGCTATTTTTAAGCTGGGGACTCCAAATATCCATGACCCCTTCCCAGTCTGAGAATAACTGTCTGTTATTTTAAAATGATTTATTTAAAGAATTAAACAAAAACCACGTGGGCACCCCTCTATTTTTGATAACCAGCTAAGATAAATATGACAGCTGAGGGATGCAGCCCACAGTTGTCAGCTTTACTGGTGTTGGTTATAAAAAATAGAGGGGACCCCTTTCCATTTAGAGGGGACCCCATGCTATTTTTTTATTTTATTTAAATACACTAGAGCTGCGCTCTGCGAGATCCGCTGCTGTGAACTGAAGTGCCGTCAGTAAGGTTGTTTCAGTTCACAGCGCTCAGTTCTCACTAGGGCAGGGCCAATGTGAACTGAAATAACCTTACTGGAAGGTCACCTGAGTTCATAGCATCTGATACTCATGATGCACTGCGCCAGTGCTGGACTGATGAATGACTGTGAGTCACTCCGGCATTCATCAGTCCGGCACTCGAGGTACTGTGAGACACGGTGTCTGTGAGTTTAGGTAACGTTTAAAAGTTAGCAGAGTTCACAGCCACGTGGTCTTCTAGCAGCTGCAATGCAAGAAAACCTCATAGGAAACTTTGAGGTACATGTTAAGATTACTTGTGTTTCTAGCTGCTGGAGCACCTGGAGGCTGTGAACTAAGGTTACCTCGTTTATGTATTTTACTATACTTATCATATAAAAAAATGAATCAGCTCACAGGGAGACACCCCCCAAAAAAAATCTACATAGCATCCCCCCTATATTTACTAACCAGCAAAGGCTATGCAGGCAGCTTTGGGTTGATATTATTAGACTAGGGAGGAGCCATGGATATTGGTCCCCTCCCAGAGCAAGATCATCAGCCCTCATCCACCCCAGAAATGGCACATCCATAAGATTCGTCAATTCTGGCTCTTAGGTTCGCTCTTCCCACTTGCCCTGGTGCAGTGGCATGTGGGGTAATAGTTGTGGGGTTGATATCAATAGTAAACACGGCACTCAGGGCTTCTTGGAGGTGCACAAGTTAGGTATCCAACCCATCAATATAAGTAATTAATTACTTGGCACTCAGGAGATCTTTTTGCAAGATAAGAAATTCATTTATTTGGTGCATCCAGTTAAAAATTTAAACGTTTTCGGTCTAATCACAAGACCTTCATCAGAAACAGTTTTTTTGAATACTGAAATACATGTACAAAAACAAAAAGAGAAGTTCTTAGACAAACTACATGATGCACAGTGTAAACAAAAATAAGCTACATTTTGCTCAAAAAGGAAATACATCACTTGTTGTGTGACAAACAACGATAGTGGCGGTCTGGGTGGATCCGGCCTGGTGTTCCGTGAGCCGTGAGCCTCGTCAGGTGATGCTAGAGACTGTGAACGTGTTTAGGAAAATCGTTGTGAAGTGAACGTATCAAGTCTTGCCGAAGGACTATAAATGTGGGATGCCGACTGACTGACCACCCCAAAGGATACAGAGTATGGGGTGACCTCCCAAGAAACGGGGTCATCTGGCTAAAGTGCAAGGTAAACTGCCTAGAACACAAAAATATATAAACACATAAATGCCGTTGTGCAGGTAGCGTACAGAGAGACTAGGCATAAAGCCCTATAGAACATACTGTAATAACGAGCCACCCCCTTTATGTGTGACCACCAGGAGTATGTCTGTATAGATAATAGATATGCAGGTCTGACCACATAATGCAATGCTCATAGTTAGGGAAATGTGGATAATATGTCTCAGAAGGTCCTAAAATGATAATACCTGGAAGGCACAACATATATGTGTGGGCCCACAGAGGTGCCAATGTTAGACGGAGTCCGGGAGAAAAGAGCGCCTAAGAAACATAACAAGATGGAGGTAAACGACAAGGTACATGGTATAGACTCAGTAGCCCAAAATGGAAAAATGGAAAAATCCCCCTAATGCACTGAATGTTACCTGAAAGAGTCTGGAGGTACGGGGAATGAGCGCTGTAGAAAAGCGAGGTGCTCGCAGGGGCAATAGCGCTGTGAAGAAGAAAGACAGGGAAAAGGTAACCAGGAGGTGCAGGAGGGGGGGGGGAAGAGGGCGAGCGCTGCTAGAGGGGGTTGCTGCTGTACCTGTAACCTCAAAGAACGCCGGTGCCGTGCAGCAGAAGTCGCGTTGCTCCCGGGACTGCTGACAAGCAGCAGTACTTCCGGGTTTAAGTGCGCGCTGCCAACGGGTCACCTGACCAATGACGTCATGGAGAACACGTGATCAAGGAAGCTGCGCGTGCGCAGAGAAGGTGTCGACGTAAGCATAGGGCTAACGGAGCTAGCGGCGCCTGCGCACTGGGGCTGAGGACCCGAGACAGAGCGCGGGGGGAAGCTATGTAAAAACCGGACCACTGAACAGGAGGCAGGGGCTAGTGTATGAGCAAAACAAAGGATCAGCGTTAGAAACAATCTGCACAGTGGCAGGGATAACCAGGCAGATCAAAGCAAGTCCCTAAAAGGTGGTCACACAGGTGCACTATAGAGACGAAGTTAACACTCTATATCACTATGGCATTAAGTAAAGATACTGTACCATGTGGGGTAAAGCCAGTGCTCAGTGCGTGAAGTGCAATTAACGGTTCTGTGGAGGAACAATGGAAAAACATAAAAAGGTTAAAGACCATACATTACTGGTTAATACAAGATCAACATACATCACTAATGTACTAACAACGTACACAGTATATTACAAGAAAGCTGAAACGTCATAGTCCCTGTTTAATCCCTTAGGTTCTAGAGTCTGTAGTGTGTAAATCCAATACGCTTCCCTCCTCTGGAGCATTCTGATGCGGTTTTGGCCCCTTCTAGGGATGTCTACCTGTTCAAGAACCTGGAACCGGAGTTGAGCAATGCTGTGCTTCTTTTCCAAAAAATGAAGTGGGAGAGGGAGGTGCGTTTTATTACATCGAATAGTGGATTTACGTTGGGCAACTCTATCCCTCACTGTTTGTGTGGTCTCCCCCACATAGGCCAAACCGCAAGGGCATTTGATGAGATAAACTACAAATGTGGACTCGCAGGTGTAGAAACCTCTGATGGGAATAGCCTTACCAGTTTGTGGGTGGAAGACCGAGGGACCCTTTTGTACGTTGCTGCACTGAAGACAGTTTAGGCAGGGAAATGTGCCTCGTCTCTGAGTTTGTAGGAAGGTTTGTTTGGGGACCACTGTGCCCGGGCCAACATCTGCCTTGACCAACCTATCCTTAAGGTTCCTAGCCCGCTTGAAACATGACAGGAAGGGCACTTTGAACTCTGGAATGTTAGGGTAACTTTTGGTTAGAATGCTCCAGTGTCTCCTAATGGTGGACTGTATCAGGCCAGAGAAAGGGTGAAAAGTAGAGACAAAGGGGATTCTCTTTTGGTTATCCTTGGGTTTACTTGTTGATGAATCCCGTTTGGCATCCATCAAGACCCCTTGGGGGTAACCCCTGTCAATAAATTTATGTTCCATCTCAATGAGTCTAGTTTTTCTGATATTTTCATCGGAGACTATCCTGTCAACTCTATGGAACTGGGATTTGGGGATGGAGTTCTTAATGGAAGGTGGGTGGCAGCTGGTGAAGTGTAAAAGACCATTGCGATCTGTCGGTTTAGTAAACAAGTCGATCGCCAAGTGACCCTCCCTCTCCTTGTAAATCAAGGTGTCCAGAAAGCTGATCCTGTGTGTGTCATGTTGTATAGAGAATCTAAGTTCGGGCCAGATACTATTGATGTGTTGGTCAAAAGGCAGGAGAGATTCAATTGGACCGTCCCAGATGCAGAATATATCATCGATATATCTCCGCCAAACCCTACAGTGAGCCGTGAATAAGGGATGATTATATACGTAGTCATTCTCAAAGGCCGCCATGTATGCTACAGAATAGGGGGGCGCTACGTTCGCGCCCATTGCTGTGCCTTGTTGCTGGGCATAAAAAGTGTCCTGAAACATAAAGTAGTTTTCTTTAAGCACCAGGCCCAAAAGGTCGGCACAAAGGTGACGGATTTTGATGTCCACTTTATTATCACTCAGGAGTCTATCTGTAGCTGCTAAGCACTTATCGTGGATTATCGACGTGTATAAACTGTTGACATCCCAAGTAATCAAAAGGGAAGAAGGGGATACGGGGCCCAAGGATCTAATGACTTGAATAAAGTCATTAGTGTCCAGTAAGAAGGAGCGGGTGGTTTTAATTAGTGGTGTTAGAATTTTCTCCAGCACCATTGATAGCGGTGACAGGACCGAATCGGTCAGGGAAACGATAGGCCGGCCAGGTGGTTTGACTAGTCTCTTATGTATTTTAGGTAAAACGTAAAATATGGGTGTGATGGCATCTCTTTTGATGAGGAAGTCCCTTATTTTGCTATCAATAGTGCCTGCTTGAAAGTGAAAGTCTATAACAGGTGCAATTTTTTGGACCAACTGATTCAGAGGGTTGTGTGGTATTACTTTGTACACCGTGGTGTCCCCTAGTTGTCTAAACACCTCCTCAAAGTAATCAGTCCTGTCCATGACTACTGTCGCCCCACCCTTATCTGCTGGTTTAATTATCAAAGACTTATCCGACGATAGTTGCTCCAGTGAAAGTCTCTCTGAATGTGAGAGATTGGTGTGGAACTGGAACTTTCCCCGATCCATCTCCCGAGTCAATGTGTGGATGTCTCTTTCAACAAGGGAAACGAAAGTTTCCACTGGTGGATTGGACCGTGGTGGCATGTAAGAGCTGTGGGTACGTAGCCCAGGATCACGGAGTTCAAGTAAGGTCTTGCCCTGCCTTGAAGGATTCAATGCAGGAGGTTGTTCTGAGAAATGGACACGTAGCCTGAGGTTCCGATAAAACCTCTGTAGGTACATGTTGAGTTCAAATGAGTTGAATTTATACATAGGGCAGAATGATAAGCCCCTTTGAAGTACGGCCAGTTGTTATGTGTCCAAATTTTTCGAGGAAATGTTGACTACCAGTGGGAGGTCCTTACCTGTGAGCGTGTTGCCATCTGGTTTCTGGATTCCCCGGCGGCATTGGCCCCCCCGCCTCGTTTTCCCTTTTGGCGGCCGCGGTTGTTCCCTAAAAAAGAAGAGTGGGAGATGGAAGAATTTGAGGTGCCGGGCCTGCTGTCGATGGAACCAGAAGAGCTTAGCGAGCTGTGTCGCCTGGTGGAATGCCGAGTATCCCGCCACTGGTAAACTCGATTTTGCAAGTAATCCTCGGTGTCCCGTAGAAACTTTGACCTTTTCCTCTTTTCTATTTCTAATCTGTGTGACCGTAGAAGCTCTTGATTTTTCATCTTGAGTTCCTGGAACTCGTCCTGGGGCATCGTACTCGTCAATTGGCTTTCGATGGCGTTTATTTGGGCATTTACCGTATCCAGGTTCTTTTGGAGGTAAGAGAGAGTTAAGGTCATCAGGTCTGCTGAACATTTATTCAGAATGTGTTCAAACTTTGTACAATAATCTTTGTCTTCCCTGAAGAAGGTCGGTTGTAGAGGGACCCGTAGGCCCCGTGGGATCCTCTGGACTCGGAGGTACTCAGCTATCGTAATGATATGCAGTTCTAGGTTAACTGCTCTTCTGGACTCACGTTCCAAGTCGCGATTCTTAAGTTCTTTAGTAGGAATCTGAAGAAAATCGCTAAGTTGTGGGGTTGATGTCGGCTGTTTTATGGCCACTGACATCAAGCCCAAGGGTTAGTAATGGAGAGGAGTCTATAAGAAACCCCCATTACTAACCCCATAGTCAAATGTAATAAAGACACAGAGTAAAGTCCTTTAATTGAAATAAAAGCACAAACTCCTTTATTGAAATAAAAACTCCCGGACCCTCTTTTACTCATTTATTCACCAAAAAGTAAAATAAAAAAGCAAAGTTATACTCACCTATCCGCTGATAATCCATTAATGGCCATGTCCCACGATGATCCAGATGGTTTGGAGAGCACGTCCGCTCTACATGCCAGCCAGGAACACAATGAACAGAGAGTGAGAAGCTCTGCCTGTGACCGGCGGTGACCTCATTAAAGGGAATTTGTCAGCAGGATTGTGCTCAGTAAGGCTACTTTCACACATCAGTTTTTTGCGTCAGGCAGATTCCAGCGAATTTTTTAAAAAACGGATCCGTCGAAAATTGTAAAAAACTAATGCAACGGATCCATTTTTTTGCTGGATTCATTTTTTTTTTACCCAGAGAGAGAGATAGAGACCCAAGAATGAAAAATGCATGATTTCAATGTAAAAATACATGAAAAACTTGGGTCTGGATGAAATAACTTTAGCTACCCTACATATTAGACGTTCCGTTTTAAACGATCTGCCTTCAGATTCATTCCCATCATCCCTAACTCCTATTGCAGCCATCTCTTACTTAACCAATCCTAACTTTGAGGACTCATATAACTTGTGGTCGAAGCTCCCGATGGATTCTCTCACTAGTTTTTACGAGGGAAAAATTCTTAAAAATAATATTTGGCCTTGCAACGCTCTGACGTCCCCAAAAAATTTTCTACAAGAACACCATACTAAACGTATTCTCACCCAATTCAGAGATCGGTTCCCACATAGGTCCAACTGGTCATGGCTAGACCTCATGCTTAAAACAGGTCCAGCCAGATATACAGTTATATCTCGCATGTATTCCCGACTCATAACTCCTTCTCAACCTTCTAAACCCTCTTTTATCTACTCCTGGGAATCTGAATTTAATTTCACTTTTTCAGACGATCAGATCTCAAAGATGTTGAAGTTTGCCCGGGGCTTCTCACGATGTATCCTGCTGCAGGAAAACTCATATAAGATACTAACCAGATGGCATATGACTCCGGTCAAGCTCCATCATCTAGGTTTGTCGGACTCTGACTTGTGTTGGCGGTGCCGGGTCGCCCAAGGTAACCATGCACACATATTTTGGGAATGTCCTATTATCAGAAATTTCTGGGAGGGAATTAACTCAACGTTTAAAAAGCTAAAACTAACCAAAACCAACTTGCTAGCCGTTGAGGCTATTCTCTCGTGCCCGACAAATAATTTCAGACCCTCCAGACATGGTCTTCTCTCCTTAATGCTTAGTGCTGCAAAGCATTTAATAACCATCCATTGGAAGAGTGAGTCCCCTCCAACACTAGGTGAATGGATTAACAAAATTGACCATATCTATAGATTAGAAGAACTCTCAAGTTGGGAAGCGCATGCCCATGAGCGTTTTGTATCGAATTGGCTCCCCTGGAGTTTGTTTCGATCCGAGGCGTCCTAACATTGTTACTTACTTGTCTTTGCCATTTTGAGATTTTATACTACCGCACGGTTTGTTTCTTGAGTGATATATTCACGTGTGTTTGATCTGTTATGTTAACTGTTCTCCCCCCCCCCTTTTTTCCTATTCTCTCCCCCCTAGACTTTTCCCCTCAGACCCTCCTCCCTTTCCTTTGCCCTTCTTTTCCGCCTCCCTTTCACCTCTTTCCTCCCTACCATTCTCCAATGTTGTCAGTCTGGGTCTACATAATGTCATTATTGAAAAGGTTATGTATCATTTACTCTATCACAAATTGCATGTAACGTTCCCAGTCTTTACCATAAATAAAGAATTTACAAAAAAAAAAAAAAGAATGCATGAAAAACTGAAATCGGTGGCCGGATTCATTATTTCAACTCACGTTTCATCCGTTTTTCGCCGGATCAGTAGCTGGGTGTTTTTTTCGCTGGACAGAAACAACGTTCCTATGTATGTTTTCTCCGGCCGCCGGAAAACTAATGTAGGACCGAAACGTTTGTTATTTTGTGGACACCATTAAATCACCTGTCTTACGATAAGTTGAGTGCCGAGGTTTTGCTATATATTACGGTGTGGGAACCTACTCTGGCACCTCTTTACGGCTGTGCACACGTCTACTTTTTCATATGGAAAACTAATTTTCGACGGATCGTCAAAAAACAGATGAAACGTCAGGCCGTCAGGTGCAATCCAGTGCTAATACAAGTCTATGAGAAAAAAACGGATTTGGTGGCAACTTTTGCTGGATCCGTTTTTTTCAAAATTTGCCGGATTGTGCCTGACGGCAAAAACCTAATGTGTGAAAGTAGCCTATCCTACAGACAGTGTCAGATTGGTGCTGTTATACTGATTAACCCCTTAATGACCGCCGATACGCCTTTTAACGGAATAACGGTGACTGCAAAGAAAAAAAGGCAGATTTCCTATTTATTGGAAATGTATTTATTATTATTATAAATGGCAGGCGCATGCGCAGTGCACCTACCGAGATCTGCAACTGGCACCCGGCAACATTTCTCCTATTGGTTCATTTTGATCACTGTGATAGACCCTATCACAGTGATCAAAATAAAAAAATAGTAAACCCCCCTTTATCACCCCTTAGTTAGGTAAAAATATTAAAGGGAACCTGTCACCCCCCTCAGGCGTTTGTAACTAAAAGAGCCACCTTGTGCAGCACTAATGCTGCATTCTGACAAGGTGGCTCTTTTAGTTATGCTCCCTGCACACGCTGAAATCGTCCCGGGGGTGGGTCTTTCCCCCTTAATCAGACGCAGCACAGCTGTCACTCCGGGCGCCTCCTCTTCTTGCTTCATTAGCGTCCCTGGCGCCTGCGCTGTAAGTTCGAAGGGCAGCGCAACTGCGCAAAAGCTTACAGCGCAGGCGCCGGGAACGCTAATGAAGCAAGAGGAGGCGGTGCCCGGCACGCACAGGCCAGGAGTGATGGCTGTGCTGCATCTGATTAAGGGGGAAAGACCCGCCCCCGGGACAATTTCACGGTATGAGGGGGCACATTTTGTAAGCGTTTATTTCAGCGTGTGCAGGGAGCATAACTAAAAGAGCCACCTTGTCAGAATGCAGCATTAGTGCTGCACAAGTTGGCTCTTTTAGTTACAAACGCCTGAGGGGGGTGACAGGTTCCCTTTAAAATAATGTATTTATTTCCATTTTTCCTTTTAGGGCTGGGGCTAAAGTTGGGGTTAGAGCTAGGGTTAGGGTTAGAGCTAGGGTTAGGGTTGGGCTAGGGTTGTGGTGTTGGGGTTAGGGTTGTGATTAGTTAGGGGTGTGTTGGGGTTAGAGTTGGGATTAGGGCTGTGTTAGGGTTGAAGTTAGAATTGGAGGGTTTCCACGGTTTAGGTACATCAGGGGGTCTTCAAACGAGACATGGCACCCGCCACTGATTCCAGCCAATTTTGCATTCAAAAAGTCAAATGGTGCTCCCTCCCTACCATGCGCCCAAACAGTGGCTTTCCCCCAAATACAAGGTATCGGCGTACTCAGGAGAAATTGCACAACAAATTTTTTGGTCCATTTTCTCCTGATAACCTTGTGAAAATAAAAAAATTTGGCTCCAAAATACATTTTTGTGAAAAAAGAAAAATGTTCATTTTTTTTCCCTTACACATTGCTTTAGTTCTCGTGATGCACCTGATGGGTTAATAAACTTTTTTAATGTGGTTTTGTGCACCTTGAGGGATGCAATTTTTAGAATGGTGTCACTTTTGGGTATTTTCTGTTGTACCAACACCAAACTCACTTCAAATGTGAGGTGGTCCCTAAAAAAAATGGTTTTCTAAATTTTGTTGGAAAAATGAGAAATCGCTGGTCAACTTTTAACGCTTATAACGTCCTAACAAAAAAATTATGCTTCCAAAATTGTGCTGATGTAAATTTGATATGTGGGAAATGTTAGTTATTAACTATTTTGTGCGATATGACTCTCTGATTTAATTGAACAAAATTAAAAGTTTGAAAATTGCAAAATTTTTGCCAAATTTCAGTTTTTTTCATAAATAAACACAAGTCTCAGCAAATAAATTTTACCACTAACATGAAGTCACGAAAAACCAATCTCAGAATCAGTGGGATCCGTTAAAGCGTTCCAGAGCTATAACCTCATAAAGTGACAGTGGTCAGAATTGTAAAAATTGGCTCTGTCATTAAGTACCAAATTGGCTCTGTCACTAAGGGGTTAAAATGATACCTTGGTTGATGAAATCCGCCTTGTGGTTGTTGTTTAATCTTTAATTGTAGTATTCAGTTAATGAGATTCTCGTGCTCCGGACCGGCCTGTGGGGGAATTAGTCTTTATGTGGTGCTTTGCTTAAATATTCATCCTTATGGCTTATGACAGGTCACTGATACCTCAGTGACCGGCCCCCTATTTTACACATTGAATATAATATTGTTTAAAAAAAAATAAAAAAAATTTCACATTCAACCTGTGCTGTAGCATGATCACATTTATAATATCCATATAATTATTTTATTTGGTGATATAAATTTATTCAGAAAAAAATGTTCTCAAATGGTGCCAGCCACGCCTGTGCAGTAGCATCTTTGGATCGCTGATCGATGCTACTGAGCAGCCGCCACCATCTTGATGAATACAATTTTTTTTCTCCCTCTAGGAAAGTGGTGTCTGCAGCGCCTGCGTAGTAGCATCGATCAGATTGCCGATAGATGCTACTGCGCAGGCAAGCCGGCGCCATTTTGAGATACTTTTTTTCTGAATATATTTATATCACCAAATAAAATAAGTAAAAGGATATTGTAGATCCGATCATTTTACAGTGCAGGCACCTGCTAAACGTTTTTTTTTTTTCAAAACATATTA
This sequence comes from Ranitomeya variabilis, assembly GCF_051348905.1. Classification (NCBI taxonomy): domain Eukaryota; kingdom Metazoa; phylum Chordata; class Amphibia; order Anura; family Dendrobatidae; genus Ranitomeya; species Ranitomeya variabilis. The sequence continues at coordinate 646,054,872 of NC_135232.1, read as the reverse complement.
TTTATATTCAGTATGTAAAATAGGGGGCAGGTCACTGAGGGATAAGTGACCTGTCAGAAGCCATGCAGAAGAATATGTCAGCAGAGCACATAAAGACCCCCCCACAGGCCCGCCCCAAAGCACAATAATCTCATTAAGGCCGGGGTCACACTAGCGTAGAATACGGATGAGTGCTATGCGAGAAAACATCGCATAGCACTCCAACCACTGTTAATCTAAGGGGCAGCTCACATCACCGTATTTTTTATCAGGCGTATTCGACGTGCGTGTAAAATCGCAGCATGCTGCGATTTTACGCCTATATCGTCCGAGACTCGCCAATGCAAACCTACGGATGCCAGAAAAACTCGGACACCACACGGACCATCTGTGTGACTTACGACAAATAAGCACACATTTTCCTTATTTCAGTCCACTTAGCCATTAAATTCAATGGGGAAAAAGCAGTGAGAAATGTAAAGCCATACGCATGTCATACGGATAAATAGGTGTGAGAAAATTGCATCATCGCATTGCAAACTCATTACACACGGATGACCACAGGGAGACTTGGACCGATTTTGCATACGTTAAGTGTGACCCCGGCTTAACTGAAAACTACACATAAAGAGAAAACAACCACAAAATGGATTTCATCAACCCATGTATCATTAATCAGTATAACGGCGCCGACCTGACAGTGTCTGTAGGTTACTGAGCACAATCCTGATGACAGGTTCCCTTTAAGGCAGAGCTTCTCACGTTCACATTTCAAATTAGGTTTTCTGACGTAGGTGTAAAACATACAGTACAAGGCTACAATCGCTCAGCCAGGCTTGGATTCTTGCTACCCATGGTTGTTGCAGCATGAATCAAAGGACAGGCTGTTAGGGTTGGCGGATCGCACTAAATATAAATAATAATGAAGTGCAATTGCCCTGAGCACACACAGACAAGTCCACACTACCGTTATGTTCACACACTCATAAGATATAAATGATCTTAGCGTGTTGGCGTGCGCTCTAGGAAACCTTTTATACGTTTCTGTTCAAGTCCAGTCAGACAGGACCTTGCTCGTGGACCAATCTGGAAGTGCCACATCAGCCGCGCAGCTGACGACTGACCACCAATGAGGTCGTCACCTTCCGAGAATGCTCAGTAGGGAGATTTGTGGACTTAGCCTCTGGAAGGCCTGTTCACTGCTGCCTATTGCCAGTTATTGTAGCTTTGGATGGTGAGCCCACAGTAACCAAATAGCATGACTCTGGGCAAGACGCTGAGACTGATGTCTTTGCTAAGCAGCTCCTACTGTGGCTGAAGCAGAATGGGAGACTGCAGAGGCAGACAAGGCTTGGGATCTACCCCTTGCAGTGGGAGAATCCTGGCGCCTAACGCAGGCTTCTTTTAAAACAGTTGCCAACGTTCTCATTTTAGTGTAGCTTTCCTCGCACACTGACCAGCACTTCTGACCATAGCTGATGGTGTAGTGGCTGACCTATTTTTAAGATTCCAGCAAAGACAATGTCTGGTGACTTGGAGTTGTGACTTGCCAACCTCAGACGTCATTGGTAGGGGCCAGTAAAAAAGACTGGCTGGCGAACTCGGGAAGATACAGAGGCCGTAGGAGACTGTGAGCATTTCGAGCCCCCGCTAGGACCGTGGGGTACTCGGTCGGCACAGTTCTTAAAGGGGTGGTCACGGTGGCAGTGACCCGGTTCGTGGCCCTGGGCGTCCAGTAAAAAGGGGTTAATGGAAATGGGAACAAAGTCTAATATGGTAATGTTTGTGACACCACCTGTGGTGCTCGGCCAGGGATGGCCGACGCTGCTTAAAGGGGTCCACTGCGGCTGATGGTATTGCAGCAGAGTTGGTATAGCTCCCCACAGGTAGAGCTTAGTCCACATGGCTCCCAGTGAAGTTGATAGGGGATGATAGATGAAGTGCAGGAAATAATTGGAGGACACAGGGTTGCAGTCTCTACCTTTTATTGGAGAAATTCAGGTACACAGATGACAGGTGATCTTTGGAATCCGGGCAGCCTGGAAGCGATTTGGAATCCCCCTAGCCAGGTGGGGTTGGAAACTTTCCTTTCTGCACTGTTCTATGTCTCTTGCTGCCTTAGGTTTCATACAAGGTCCTCTCTCAGTTTGTCCTCTTAGGTGGACACTACCCGCATGGCAGGCAACTCGAGCCTTTTTACAGGTGTCCGTTCTCGTGGTGACTCTGGGCTCTAATCTGCTGGTGTGCCTTCGGGTGTAATTGTGGCCAGGAGACTTGGAATGTACTGCCCGCCGGTTTCTGCTGTGGGGCATACAGTTCTCCCCACAACCTCGGTCATCCGACCTCCGGTTTCTGGCGCTTGAACCTGAAGGGAGCCCACTCACAGCTCCACTTCAGTTTTTCTCTCCTCCTGTGCTCCTCCCCTCACTGTCTCCTACAGGCTCCAGCTTTCCACTCCTCACACTCTCTCTCTGTCTGAACTCCTAACTCCTCCTCCAGCCAGAATATATAGGGAAGTTCCCCTGAATCCGGGTCTTGAGTTCCCCCTTCTGTCCTGGAGGCAGAACAGTGTTGCATGTACTTTTTACCTGTTAAAGTGATCCTTCCTCACTTCCAAGCATGGCATCACCCTCCTCGAGAGGAAAGTAATGCCACTGTAACAACCGATAATCTGGGGTGTTACACATTTGTGTCCATTTTTCAGTTTATTCATACAAGAGTAGCAGAAATATCAGAGGAATGGTAAAACTATAAGAAAATATGATCAAGAACTGTTATTCCCAAAACCTCTCTGTTGTATGAAAATGGCATGTGCTCAGGTTCTGCCAGTGACACATTTACAACACACAGTAGCATATAATCCCGCAGCCTAGAACTATCTCCACTCTGCAGCCACATAATTCTGCCTTATATATGTCTGCCAACGTCATTCTACCTCACACGCGCGTCTGCTGACGTCATTCTACCTCACGCGCGCGTCTGCCGACGTCATTCTACTTCACGTGAGCATCTGCCGACGTCATTCTACCTCACGCACGCCGTCTGCCGACTTCATTCTACCTCACTCGCGTGTCTGCCGACATTATTCTACCTCACTCGCGCTTCTAGAGACATCATTCTACCTCACTTGTGCGTTTGCCAACGTCATTCTACCTCACTTGCGCGTCTGCCGACATCATTCTACCTGACATGCGCGTCTGCCGACGTCATTCTACCTCACTCGCGCTTCTGCTGATGTCATTCTACCTCACTCGCGCATTTGGCGACGTCATTCTACCTCACTTGCGCGACTGCCGACATCATTCTACCTCACGCGTGCGTCTGCCGATGTCATTCTACCTCATGCGCGTTTCTGCTGACGTCATTCTACCTCACGCGAGCATCTGCCGACGGCATTCTACCTTACGCGCGTGTCTGCTGACGTCATTCTACCTCACTCGCGTGTCTGCCAACATCATTCTACTTCACTCGCGCTTCTACCGACGTCATTCTACCTCACTCGCGCGCTTGCCGAAGTCATTCTACCTCACTTGCGCGTCTGCCAACGTCATTCTACCTCACTGGCGCGTCTGCTGATGTCATTCTACCTTGCGCGTCTGACGATGTCATTCTACCTCACGAACGTGTCTGCTGACATCATTCTACCTCACACGCGCGTCTGCCGCTGTCATTCTACCTCACGCACACCGGACGGGCGACATCATTCCACCTCATATATACCCGTCTGCCAACATCATTCCACCTCATATACACTGGTCTGCCGACATCTTTCCACCTCATATACACCCGTATGCTGACGTTATTCTACCTTATATACACCCGTCTGCTGATGTCATTCTACCTCATATACCCCCATCTGCCGACGTCATTCTACCTCATATACAATACACCCGTCTGTCGTCATCTTTCTACCTCATATACACCCGTCTGCTGACATCATTTTACCTCATATACACCCGTCTGCTGACGTCATTCTACCTCATATACACCCGTCTGCTGAGGTCCTGACAGGAGCATATTGCGTGGACACTTCAGGCATCACTTGCATCTGCCACTTATACCTCCTGTGTAAGCGCGTTCCCGGCGTCATGACTGTTATTACAGGCGCGCTTCCGCGGCGCCTCTTTGCACAGTTCTCCAGCAGAGGGCGCTGTAGCTACTGCAGCATCTTCCCAGCGAGAGGAGGAGGAGGTGGGAAGCTGCTTGCCCTGTTTATTCCCATCCATCCTCAGCAGCTCTTGTGCACACATAGGGATGGACCTGTCTCCGGGGGACCCTCAGGCTGCCTTCCCACCACCTTCCTTGGACTGAACAGGTATTGGGGCAGCTCCCCAAGTGTCAGTGGAACCATGCACCGAGCTTCCATCAGCCTGTGATAGAGGAAAAATAAAAAAAGGAGAGAAAGCAGAAGGAAGCAGCTGGAGAAGGAGGAGGAGAAGCGGATTCTCTGGTTGCTAAGGTAATCCCAGCTGGGTTACAATGTATCACACCCCAGAATGAGGACTCCATCATAGTGTGGGTCTCTCATGCACATGCAATCATGTATTCCATCATCTTTATACATTTATATGTCCCACCTTTCTGCAGCTACAACATAAAGCAACAGACACATCCAAACCATAGATCCCATGTACCATGGCAGCCATAGAGATGCCAGGAGGGGGTGCTGCCTGTGCAGGAATGTGTAGTGTTGGGGTATGGCACTGCTGCTTTGTCTTGTGGGGTGGGGGGAGTGATTACTCTGTCTGCCATTGATGCATGTTGGAATAAGTCAGCCTGCAATCATAGGTTGTGGTAATCTGGTATCATCCTGGAATTTAACAATGCTCCTACATGCTCCTTTAATTTGTGTCAGATGCCGGATTGCAGTATATCAGGACTCTCATAGCTGATTGTATTCTGTCTGTAAAGCCTAACGATCATGTCTGAGGTTTGGGGGGCGATGGGCGAGCTTTAATGTCTGTGTATAGAAGTATAGAATGATTAAAATAATAATACAGACAAAATAGTAATGATGACTGAATCTACCCTTTGCCGACTTCTTGTAACAATTCCTATTACAACCTGCTGAATTAAATGTCTTAAATATTGACAAGTAGGTGCCATTCCATTATTTGTAAATGGTCTCTAAATACATATCCATGTTTTATGCTATATTTACTTTTCCACAATTACCAGGTGTGAAAATGCTCTTAATTTTTTGGAGAGGAAATGTTTCAAGGATTTGCACAATTAAATGCTACTTTACAGGTAAAGATCGATAAGGTTTACAGAACTACTATGTCGTAACCAACTCTGTCTGTTTTATGATCAATGGTTCGAGTTTGGTTGTGAGATGTTTGTCCTTTGGTAGCATCATATTTATTTTTATGCTGTTCTCACATTTGTGTTAGATTCATTTTGCAATTAGTTTTTACATGACTCATTTCAATCCCGTAGTCAGTATAAAACCAACAAGGTTTATTCAGAACCATTATAGTATCAGGATAGTGATGGATTCTTTATATTGTCATTGACCTGTGTTTTTGTTTCAGTTTTTCTTTTACATCTGTGTTGTGTCCTTGAAATGGGAGATCATTATAGCTGTTCAGTTGTAGAGTTAATATATTTATCCGTGTGTGTGGCTTAGGATTAATGTGTTTTTTTAGATGATGACAACTTGTCACTAAAATGTCCTTTAATACTTATTTCGGTTGTTCTTGACTTGTTGTAATAATAAATGTTTGAAGTATATTAAAATGTATGTTCTGTGATATTATATACTTTCAACTATCTGTGTGTTATTTTCACTCAGGATGGTATTGAGGATTTAACATTGGACACAGCTTTTTGTTTTTCTGTGATATTTATATTTGGTGTAATTAAGACTGTTGTACAAAACTCCAGTCTTGATGAGTCGGAGGGCTTTTATATTTTATACAAAAGTTATAGGTAGAAACAGACCTGGGTCCATCAAGTTCAACCTTTATCAATCAATTAGAGATTATGGTATAACACACAATGCCATTAATTATTAGAAAAGTATTAAACCCCTTTTTAAATGCATTTTAGTAGTAAGTAGTAAGAAAAAAAACAAATTGTGTCCAAATCCTTTAAAAATGCAACATACAGTTTCCGCCCAACATACACTCAGATTACACAGATATGACATACACCATGGGCCCCGAACTTTCAATTATTTTTTTTTGCCATCATTTTTTTTATTTTAAAATATTTCATGTTTTTAAAGATTTTTGTTTTATTACCTAGTGATCTCTGTTGGGATAAGGACATTGCATTCTGTGTCTCTGTCTGGGCTCTGCCATGCAATTTTATTGGGAGTGTATGCCTGCACGATGTGGACGCTCAAATGCAGTCTACTACGTCTGAGTGTCCATCTTCTGTAGTCGTACATTCCCAAAAATGATGCACGATAGAGTGGACATTCGCTATGATGTCATCAACATATGCTATGACCCCTTCTGCAAGCGTATCTGGATGGACCCTGTTTTGCGGGGGATTTCGAACATATGCCCCAAAGTGGGCACAGAACACAATGTGAAAGCAATACTTGTAACTAAAATAACCTTCTCCTGTTCTGTAGTCCTGAGTATTTTTCCATTGAATGTATATCCAGCAATACGATTACTGTGGCCTACATGAATTATTACATTAAACATTAAACGCCTACTGCATATTATTGCCCATGCAGACATCTTGTCTATATTGTTCTGTACTATTATGCAGTCAACTTAAGTCTAACCCAAAATTATATCAATTAGAACAATCAGAGGTGTATTTAGCCTTTCCTGCACCCGGGGCAAAGGATCAGTTTGGCGCCCCCCCACACCTCCCCCATTTGAACCTTAACTCTATTGAAACTGTATGACCAAGCCAAGGTACATTCTTGAATCCCCATAATGTCAAAATAGATACCAATAAAAGTAAAATTAATTGAGCCAGCGGTAGGTTAAGTGTTTTTGAATATCCATATTGAATCAGGAGCCCCATATAATCCTGCATAAATGTTAATAATGGCCAATATAGTGCTCCACAAACGTTGATTATGGCCCCATAAGATGCTTCATAAACATATTTGCGCCATATAATGCTGCACAAACGTTAATTATGGCCCCATAAGATGCTCCATAGAGATATTTGCGCCATATAATGCTGCAGAAACGTTGATTATGGCCCCATAAGATGCTTCATAAATATATTTGCCCCATATAGTGCTGCAGAAACATTGATTATGCCCCATAAGATGCTCCATAAATATATTTGCCCCATATAGTGCTGCAGAAACGTTGATTATGCCCCATAAGATGCTCCATAAATATATTTGCCCCATATAGTGCTGCAGAAACGTTGATTATACCCCATAAGATGCTCCATAAATATATTTGCCCCATATAGTGCTGCAGAAACGTTGATTATGCCCCATAAGATGCTCCATAAATATATTTGCCTCATATAATGCTGCAGAAACGTTGATTATGCCCCATAAGATGCTCCATACAGACACTTGCCCCATTTGCTGTTGCTGCGATAAAAAAAAAAAAATCACTTACTCACCTCTCCGTCGCTCAAGCCCCCGGCACTTTCAATATTCACCTGCTCCTCGTTCCGGCACTGCTCCATCTTCAGCGTCCTCTGCACTGACTTTCAGGCAGAGGGCGCGCACTAACCACGTCACCGTGCCCTCTGACCTCAGCATCACTGCAGAGGACGCTGAAGACGGAGCAGCGGCGGAACGAGGAGCATGTGAATATCGCGCAGCGCTCCCCTCCCCGTTATACTCACCTGCTCCTGGCACGGTGCAGTCCCTGCTTCCCCGATGCCGGCAGCTTCTTCTTGTATTGAGCGGTCACAATTACCGCTCATTACAGTAATGAATATGCGGCTCCACCCCTATGGGAGGTGGAGCCGCATATTCATTACTGTAATGAGCGGTACCATATGACCGACCGCTCAGTACAGGAAGAAGCTGCGGCATCAGAGAACCAGAGACCTGCGGGACCGCGCCGCCAGGAGTTGGTGAGTAACTCAGTGTGGGGGCGGCAGAATGCCACCGACGAGGAGCCTCCTTGGACCACCGCATCATCAGGCGGCACATGCCCCGGCTGCCCCCCCCCCGGATACGCCACTGCGAACATTGTCTCGCCCCACAAACAAATAAACCATTGCGCAGTGCTATTGGTAAAAAAAAAATGTAAATGTTTCAGGTCTCAGAAAACAGCGACACAAGAAAACTTTTATTTTTTATTTTTTTTAATTTTTTTTTACAAAATTAATATTTTTTTCTTCAGTTTTTTCTTTTACTGTGAAAATAAAAAAAATGGATGTTTGGTATCAACATAATCATACTGATGAGAAGAGTCATGTTGCCAGGTCATTTTTGCCATCCACTCTATCCTCTATAAATTATTTCCTAAAAACAGTCAGTTGCATTTTGTTTTTGCTTTTTTGTAAATTTGAACTTGGTTTTGACATTTTACTAGTAGATTGTGGTAAAATGAATGGTGTCAAAAGTACAACTCGTCCCGCAAAAAAAATAGCCGTCATATGTAACAATGTAACGCAACACATATGGAAAAATATGCGGATGATAGAACCAGCACCCTTTAATGGTCTATAAGGCAAATACTTAAAGCAAACCGGTCATGTCATTTGTAGCATACAAAGTGTTCTCGATTGCGGTGATAGTGATGCAATGTGCATCACTAACTCATTTTTTTCCAAGTGCAGTGTTAGTGATGCAATGTGCATCACTAAGGCTACGTTCACATTTGCGTTGTGCGCCGCAGCGTCGGCGCCGCAGCGCACAACGCAAACAAAAACGCGGCAAAACGCGCGCTAAAACGCTGCAACTTGAAGCGTTTCTTGCGTCCAACGCTTGCGGCCATGCGGCGCAAAACGCAGCACAACGCATGTCCATGCGCCCCCATGTTAAATATAGGGGCGCATGACGCATGCAGCGACGCTGCGGCGCCCGACGCTGCGGCGCTGACCGCAAATGTGAACGTAGCCTAACACATTTTTTCCATTAATGTCACCGCTGTAGTTCTTACAACTATATAAAATGCTTTTTTTTATATGTTACCTACTCGTTTAATCACAGGGGTGCGCTTCATTGCGTTCTGTCAGGTTTGTTCCCGGCGTAGACATCACTGTAAATCTTGTGTGCGCGCAGTTTTTATTATTTTGCAGCACTTACACAGTGTGTATTGGAGCCGCGCTTGCGCATTATGTAATTGTTAACCAGTAATTGCGCATTGTCCATTTGCAATCCACGCATGCTATGTGACGAGTGGCTCACCGCACGTGCGCACTGAAGTTAGTTTTAGTTCACAGCTTCACTTCACATTGCATAACTAACACCACACTGGGGACACTTTAGATGCTACAAACGACATGACAGGTTCCCTTTCAAAAGTTGCATCAGGTAATCTAATCAGAATAGATAGGAGGAGGTCCACGGTGCTCATGTCAAAGTTGCTGCTGGACCAAGGTCTAAGGATTTGCTTCACTCATTTAGTCTAGTAACTTTTAAATAATTTGGGTCAACAGTGTTTGGTATAATCCTAAAGTGGGAAAAAAACAAAGTTAGTAAGACGTATGTCCAACTCGCAACTTAAGGGCGCATTCGAACTGCAGGGTCCAGTCAGACGGACGTATAACACAGATGACGATTGTATTGCAATGCTCGGACTGGCCGGTGGCTCTCCTGACCCAAGTGTGACAGCTTGGGTCAGGAGAGCCACCGGCCAGTCCATGCACTGCGATGCGTTTATTGTCCATGTTATAAGCCATCTGACTGCACGCAAATAGGAGGACACAGGGAGAGGGGATAGGCCAGGACTTTGGAAAAAGCCAAAATTAAAATACAACTCCAATGCCAAAAAAGATAAAATGACTTAGAAATCTCTTATAGCTTTATTTTATTTGCAATAGAACAATATCAGAAGTTGAACATTAGAAATTTTTCCATTTCATTTGAAAAAATTAACTAATTTACAAATTGATGGTAGCAGCACATCTCCAAAAAGTTGGAATTGGGCCACATCTACCATTGTGTAGTATCCACTCTTCTATTTACAACAGTCTGGAAAGTGATGAGACCAATTGATGGAGTTTTGGGAGAGGACTGTTGTCCCATTCCTGTACAATATAGGATTCTACCTTCTCGACAATTCTGGGTCTTTTTTTTATTTTCATTTCCTAATGTGGCAAATGTTTTCTACTGCTGAAAGGTCTAGACGGCAGGCGACCGGTTCTTCATGCAAACTCTTCTGTGAATTCATGCTGTTGTGATAGATGCAGTATTTAGTTTAGCATTGTGTTGCTGAAATATGCAAAATCATCCCTGAAATACACATTGGATGGAGGGGAGCCTATGTTGTTCTAACACCTCTATATAATGCTCAGCATTGATAGTGCCTCTCAAAATGTGTAACATGCCCATATCATAGGCACTAATGTAGCACCATATTATCAGGATGGTCCCTCACCTCATGAGTCTGTAGGACAAAGCATCTATAAAGAATTTCACATTTTTAATCATATGACCACCAAACAGTTTTCCATTTTTCCAAATACCATTTTAAGTGATCTTTGACACAGAGAAGATGGCAGTGTTGATCCGTTTTTTTTCCGTATTTTTCCTGGTATGCATGGTCCCCTCATCCCTATTCTGGTATGCATGGCCCCCTCATCCCTATCCTGGTATGCACAGCCTCCTCAGCCCCATCCTTGTATGCACAGCCCCTTCATCCCCATCCTGGTATGCACTGCCCCCTCATCTCTATCCTGGTATGCACTACCCCCTCATTTCTATCCTGTATGCACTGCCCCCTCATCCCTATCCTAGTATGCATGGCCCCCTCATCTCTTTCCTGGTATGCGTGGCCCCCTCATCCCCATCCTAGTATGTATGACCCTCTCATCCTTATCCTGGTATGCACTGCCCCCTCGTCCATAGCCTGGTAGGCATGTCCCCCTTATCCCTAGCCTAGTAAGCACGTCTCCCTTATCTCTAGTGTCATGATTCCCCAATGGCATGGGAACATCAGAAACACAAAATAACAGACTAGCCCTCGGGTGATGGAAACTCAAGCTGACCGTGACCTAAATCTACCACACAACTAACAGTAGCCAGGAAGCATTCCTACGGCTGCCTAGATGCCATGCGCCAGCCGGAGAACTAACTACGCCTGGAAGAGGAAGGAACAGACCTGGCTTACCTCTAGTGAAATTCCCCAAAGATGATAGTAGCCCCCACATATATTAACGGTGAGTTCAGAGGAAAAGACATACACAGTATGAAGGTAGATTTAGCAAAGCGAGGTCCACTTACTAGATAGAGGAAGGATACAAAAGAGGACTTCACGGTCAGCTGAAAAACCCTTTCAAAAACCCATCCTGAAATTACTTTAAGACTCCTGTGTCAACTCATGACACAGGAGTGGCAATTTCAGTCCACAAGAGCTTCCAGTAACAGGAAAAGACAAACTGTAAACTGGACAAAAAATACAAAACAAAAAGGACAAGAGTCCACTTAGCTGATCAGCAGACTGGTAGCAGGAACATGCAACTGAAAGACTCAGGTTACAATGATGACCGGCAAGGAAGTGACTGGAGAGCAAGGCTAAATAGGGAACTCCCAAAACTGATGGAAGCAGGTGAGCTGAGACAGAAAAGAACACACAAGTCTCCAGTACCACCAGCCACCACTAGGGGAGCCCAAAAAGCGGATCACAACAGTACCCCCCCCTTAAGGAGGGGGCACCGAACCCTCACAAGAACCGCCAGGGCGACCTGGATGAGCCCTATGAAAGGCACGAACCAAATCCGAGGCATGAACATCAGAGGCAGTTACCCAAGAATTATCTTCCTGACCATAGCCCTTCCATTTAACCAGATACTGGAATCTCCGCCTGGAAATACGGGAGTCCAAGATCTTCTCTATAACGTACTCCAATTCACCCTCAACCAGCACAGGAGCAGGAGGCTCAGCAGAAGGAACCACCGGCACCTCGTATCTCCGCAACAACGACCGATGGAACACATTATGGATAGCGAAAGATGCCGGGAGGTCCAAACGAAAGGAAACAGGGTTAATAATCTCCAAAATCCTATAGGGACCGATGAACCGAGGCTTAAATTTAGGAGAAGAAACCCTCATTGGGACAAAACGGGAAGACAACCACACCAAGTCCCCAACACGAAGGCAAGGACCAACCCGACGCTGGCGGTTAGCAAACCGCTGAGTCCTCTCCTGGGACAAATTCAAATTGTCCACCACTTGTTCCCAAATCCGATACAACCGATCCACCACAGCATCTACTCCAGGACAATCCGAAGACTCCGCCTTACCAGAAGAAAAACGGGGATGAAACCCCGAATTGCAAAAGAAAGGGGAAACCAAAGTGGCCGAACTAGCCCGATTATTAAGAGCAAACTCCGCCAACGGCAAAAAGGCAACCCAATCATCCTGATCCGCAGACACAAAACACCTCAAATACGTCTCCAAAGTCTGATTAGTTCGCTCCGTCTGGCCATTAGTCTGAGGATGGAAGGCAGACGAAAAAGACAAATCAATGCCCAACCTGGCACAGAATGCCCGCCAAAATCTAGAAACGAACTGGGTACCCCTATCAGAAACGATATTTTCAGGAATACCATGCAAGCGAACCACATTTTGAAAAAACAAAGGAACCAACTCAGACGAGGAAGGCAACTTCGGCAATGGCACCAAATGAACCATCTTAGAAAAACGGTCACACACCACCCAGATAACAGACATCCTCTGAGAGACAGGAAGATCAGAAATAAAGTCCATCGAGATGTGCGTCCAAGGCCTCTTCGGAATAGGCAAGGGCAACAACAACCCGCTAGCCCTAGAACAACAAGGCTTGGCCCGAGCACACACATCACAAGACTGCACATAAACACGCACATCTCGAGACAGAGATGGCCACCAGAAGGATCTAGCCACCAAATCCCTGGTACCAAAAATTCCAGGATGACCCGCCAGCGTAGAAGAATGAACCTCCGAGATGACTCTACTGGTCCAATCATCAGGAACAAACAGTCTACCAGGTGGACAGCGATCAGGTCTATCCGCCTGAAACTCTTGCAAAGCACGTCGCAGATCTGGGGAAATAGCGGATAATATCACCCCATCCTTAAGGATACCTGTAGGTTCCGAATCACCAGGGGAATCAGGCTCAAAACTCCTAGAAAGGGCATCTGCCTTCACATTCTTAGAACCTGGTAGATATGAGACCACAAAATTAAACCGAGAGAAAAACAACGACCAGCGTGCCTGTCTAGGATTCAGGCGCCTGGCAGACTCAAGATAAATCAGATTCTTGTGATCAGTCAAAACCACCACCTGATGTCTAGCACCCTCAAGCCAATGACGCCACTCCTCAAATGCCCACTTCATGGCCAAAAGCTCCCGATTACCGACATCATAATTTCTTTCGGCGGCAGAAAATTTTCGAGAAAAGAACGCACAAGGTCTCATCACTGAGCAATCGGAACTTTTCTGCGACAAAACCGCCCCCGCTCCGATCTCGGAAGCATCGACCTCAACCTGAAAGGGGAGAGAGACATCAGGCTGGCGCAACACAGGGGCAGACGAAAAGCGGCGCTTAAGTTCCCGAAAGGCCTCCACAGCGGCAGAGGACCAATTGGCAACATCAGCACCCTTCTTAGTCAAATCCGTAAGAGGCTTAGCAACACCAGAAAAACCAGTTATAAATCGACGATAAAAATTAGCAAAGCCCAAGAACTTCTGAAGACCCTTTAGAGAAGTAGGCTGCGTCCAGTCACAAATAGCCCGAACCTTGACAGGGTCCATCTCAACAGAAGAAGGGGAAAAAATGTACCCCAAAAAGGAAATCTTTTGAACCCCAAAAACACACTTAGAACCCTTTACACACAGAGAATTCTCCCGCAAGACCTGAAAAACCCTCCTGACCTGCTGAACATGAGACTCCCAGTCCTCAGAAAAAATCAAAATATCGTCCAAATACACAATCATAAATTTATCCAGATATTCACGGAAAATATCATGCATAAAGGACTGAAAAACTGAAGGTGCATTAGAAAGGCCGAAAGGCATTACTAAATACTCAAAGTGGCCCTCAGGCGTATTAAATGCGGTTTTCCACTCATCCCCTTGCTTAATTCGCACCAAATTATACGCCCCACGGAGATCAATCTTGGAGAACCACTTAGCCCCCCTTATGCGAGCAAACAAATCAGTAAGCAGCGGCAACGGATACTGATATTTGACAGTAATTTTATTCAGGAGTCGATAATCAATACAAGGCCTCAGCGAGCCATCCTTTTTAGAGACAAAGAAAAACCCAGCTCCTAAAGGTGATGAAGAAGGACGAATATGTCCCTTTTCCAGGGACTCCTTAACATACTCTCGCATGGCAGCATGCTCAGGTACAGATAGGTTAAACAAACGACCCTTTGGAAATTTACTGCCTGGAATCAGATCTATGGCGCAATCACACTCTCTGTGGGGAGGGAGAGAACCAATTTTAGGCTCTTCAAAAATATCCCCAAAATTCGACAAAAATGCCGGAACCTCAGAGGGAATAGATGACGAGATAGAAACCAAAGGTATGTCCCCATGAGCCCCCCGACATCCCCAGCTTAACACAGACATAGTTTTCCAGTCCAGTACTGGGTTATGAGATTGCAACCATGGTAATCCAAGCACTAACACATCATGTAAATTATGCAACACGAGGAAGCGAATCATCTCCTGATGGTCTGGAGTCATACGCATAGTCACTTGCGTCCAGAACTGTGGTCTATTACAAGCCAGAGGTGTAGAATCAATACCCTTCAGAGGTATAGGAACTTCCAGAGGCTCCAAATCAAACCCACAGCGCCTGGCGAAGGACCAATCCATGAGACTCAGAGCGGCGCCAGAGTCCACATAGGCATCCATGGTAATAACTGATAATGAACAAATCAGAGTTACAGACAGAAGAAATTTAGACTGTAAAGTGCCAATAGAAACAGACTTGTCAACCTTCCTAGTACGTTTAGAGCATGCTGATATAACATGCGCGGAATCACCACAGTAGAAGCACAAGCCATTTTTGCGCCTATAATTCTGCCGCTCGCTTCTTGACAGAATTCTGTCACATTGCATTTTCTCTGGCGTCCCTTCAGAAGATACCGCCAAATGGTGCACGGGTTTGCGCTCCCGCAAACGCCGATCAATCTGAATCGCCATTGTGATGGACTCATTCAGACCTGTGGGCGTAGGAAACCCCACCATGACATCCTTAACGGCATCAGAAAGGCCTTCTCTGAAAATTGCCGCTAGGGCACACTCATTCCACTGAGTAAGCACAGACCATTTACGAAATTTTTGGCAGTATATCTCAGCTTCATCTTGCCCTTGAGACAGGGCTATTAAAGCTTTTTCAGCTTGAATCTCCAAATTAGGTTCCTCATACAGCAACCCTAAAGCCAGAAAAAACGCATCCACATTGAGCAACGCAGGATCCCCTGGTGTCAATGAAAATGCCCAATTTTGAGGGTCACCTCGCAGCAAAGAAATCACAATCTTAACCTGCTGAACAGGATCTCCAGAGGAGTGAGGTCTGAGAGAAAGGAATAATTTACAATTACATTTGAAATTCAGAAACCGAGATCTATCTCCGGAAAATACCTCTGGTGTAGGAATCTTAGGTTCAGAAATAGGAGTACATATAACATAATCTTGTAAATTCTGAACCTTCGTAGCAAGATTATTTAAACCTGCAGCCAAACTCTGAGAGTCCATCCTTAAACCGGAGAGATCAGAGCCATTCAAGGATTAGAAGGAGAGAAAGGCAAGGCTGTAAATAGAGCAGAAATACAACTGAGCCAACTAAGTAGCAAACATGTGAGGAAAAAAAAAAAAAATCTACAGACTTCTTTTACTCTCCTTTCTTCTGCCAATTACTTTAACAGTGGCCGGTCATACTGTCATGATTCCCCAATGGCATGGGAACATCAGAAACACAAAATAACAGACTAGCCCTCGGGTGATGGAAACTCAAGCTGACCGTGACCTAAATCTACCACACAACTAACAGTAGCCAGGAAGCATTCCTACGGCTGCCTAGATGCCATGCGCCAGCCGGAGAACTAACTACGCCTGGAAGAGGAAGGAACAGACCTGGCTTACCTCTAGTGAAATTCCCCAAAGATGATAGTAGCCCCCACATATATTAACGGTGAGTTCAGAGGAAAAGACATACACAGTATGAAGGTAGATTTAGCAAAGCGAGGTCCACTTACTAGATAGAGGAAGGATACAAAAGAGGACTTCACGGTCAGCTGAAAAACCCTTTCAAAAACCCATCCTGAAATTACTTTAAGACTCCTGTGTCAACTCATGACACAGGAGTGGCAATTTCAGTCCACAAGAGCTTCCAGTAACAGGAAAAGACAAACTGTAAACTGGACAAAAAATACAAAACAAAAAGGACAAGAGTCCACTTAGCTGATCAGCAGACTGGTAGCAGGAACATGCAACTGAAAAACTCAGGTTACAATGATGACCGGCAAGGAAGTGACTGGAGAGCAAGGCTAAATAGGGAACTCCCAAAACTGATGGAAGCAGGTGAGCTGAGACAGAAAAGAACACACAAGTCTCCAGTACCACCAGCCACCACTAGGGGAGCCCAAAAAGCGGATCACAACACTCTGGTAGACATGACCCCCTCATCCCTATCCTGGTAAGCTTGGTCCCCCACATAACTTTCCTGGTATTAAAGGCCCCCCCATCTCCATCCTGATATGCATAGCCCCATCCTTATCCCTGTATGATTGGCCCACCTCGCCATCCTGGTATCCATGGCCCCATCAGAAAAACATTAAAAAAAAACCATAAACCATCCTACTTACCTTCCTACGCTCCCTCGCAGCATCTTGTTCCAATGCCAGCAGCTGATTTATACTTGTAAGCAGTGCGTGGCAGAGACACAGTGCGCTCCTTACAAGCCGAGGACAGCTAACAGAATACTCGCTGCCTGCCACACCAGGACTATGTGCCTAGGGAGCAGTGAATATTCATTGCCTTAATAGCGGGCACAGTGTTAGCCGCAGCTGCCAGCTTCCTGCAGCCACCGGGCGTTCACGTGTGCCAACTACTAAAGGGAATGAATATTCACTGCATTCCACACATGGGAGTGGAGAGCAATGAATATTCATTGCTAAGTAGCAGGCACATGCGAACGCCCAGCAGCTGCAGGAAGCCGGCTGCTAGATAACAGCATGTCGGCTATTAATGAGATATGAATATTCACTGCCCTCCACGCCCATGGGTGTGTAATTTAGTGAATAGTCATTTCTCTTTAGCAGAGGGCACAGGAGTTAGCCACAGCAGCCATCTCCTGCCTCCTGTGACCCTCTGCCTAGCCTCTGCCGCTCCCCCACCTCCCCACCGCAGCCAGAGCAGATACATCCAGACTATAACATGCACCCCCCATTTTCCTTCACATTTTTGGAGGAAAAAATTGCATCTTATAGTCTAAAAAATATGTTATACAGATTCTTCTTTGAATAATGGAGCTATCACTTGCATTTGTGGATTGCACAGCGAGCTGTGTTCACTGACCATGATTTCTGGAAGTATTCCTGAAACCATGCAGTGATTTGCACAACCAAATCATATCTGTGCTTAATGTGATGGTGCCTGGGGGTCCATAGATCATGGACATCTATTACTGACCCTCAACCTTGTCCCTTTTGCACATGAATTTATCAAATCTCTTAATCTTTTGATGATATTATGTACTTGAGATGGTGAGATATTCAAAATCTTTGCAATCTTTCCTTGAGGAACATTTTTTATGAGATATCTCCACGATTTTTAGACATTGGTGAACCTGTGACCAGCTTTCCTTCTAAGAGACTCTGCCTCTCCAGCAAGCTCATTTTATCCACAGTCAAGTAACTTAAAGGGAATCACCTACTTTATCGTATATAAGCTTCGGCCACCGCGATCATTGGCTTGTCTACAGTATTCCGTAATCCTGTAGATAAGCCCCCGATGTAACCTGAAAGATAAGAAAAACAAGTTATATTATACTCACCTGGGGGGCGGTCCGGTCCAATGGGCGTCGCGGTCTGGGTCCGGTGCCTCCCATCTTCATGCGATGATGTCCTCTTCTTTGCTTCCTGTCGCGGCTCCTGTGCAGGCGTACTTTATCTGCCCTGTAGAGGGCAGCGCAAAGTACTGCAGTGCGCAGGCGCTGGGAAAGGTCAGAGAGGCCCGGCGCCTGCGCACTGCAGTACTTTGCGCTGCCCTCCTCAGGGCAGATAAAGTATGCCTGCGCAGGAGCCACGACAGGAAGCAAGGAAGAGGGCTTCATCCCATGAACATGGGATGCGCCGGACCCGGACCGCAATGCCCATCGGACCGGACCGCACCGGACCTCCCCCCCAGGTGAGTATAATATAACTTGTTTTTCTTATCTTTCAGGTTACATCTGAGGCTTATCTACAGCATGCTGTAATACTGTAGATAAGCCCCTGATGGCGGTGGCCAAAGCTTATATACGGAAAAGTAGGTGACAGATTCCCTTTAAAACTTGGAAATTGACCCTCTAGCGTTTTTTTTTTAATTTTTTTTAATTAGGGCCACTTTTCCAGCCTTTTGTTAACCCTATCTCAACTTTTTGGAAATGTGTCGCTGCCATTAATTTCTGCACAAGTTCATTTTCTCAAATTAAGTGTAAAATGTCTTTGAACTCCTGATCCGTGTTCTATGTTCTATTGTGTATAAAATGTCAGGGCTGGGGGTATGCTTACAATTGATGCTCTCTGTGTGGTTAGCGGTGACTGTAGCTGGTCCGGAAACTCCCACGTGACTGAAAGGCAGCGGCTCCTTGGAGAAATAAAAGTAGTTTCTTTTTCCTGGGTGCCGCGCTTTCAGTACCATGGCTGGCACCTTCATAATACAATTAACTTGCAGATTAACCCTATATCTGCAGGATGATAGTGTTAAAAGACATGAAAGGTTCCCTTAGGGTACCCTCACACAGTGCCATTTTCATCGCTACGACGGCACGATTCGTGACGTTCTAGCGATATCGTTACGATATCGTAGTGTCTGACACGCTACTGCGATCCGGAACCCCGCTGAGAATCGTACGTCGGAGCAGATCGTTTGAAACTTTCTTTCGTCGTCTAGTGTCCCGCTGTGGCGGCATGATTGCATCGTGTGACACAGGTTGTATACGATGTGCGCACAGTAACCAACGGCTTCTACATCGCAAATACGTCATGAAATTATCGCTCCAGCGCCGTGTATTGCAACGTGTGACCGCAGTCTACGACGCTGGAGCGATAATCATACGACGCTGCAACGTCACGAATCGTGCCGTCGTAGCGATGAAAATGGCACTGTGTGACGGTACCCTAATGCTGATGTTGCATTCAGATCTATTCATAGACTGTTGATTGTAGTACAGTGGGGAAAAAAGTATTTAGTCAGCCACCAATTGTGCAAGTTAACCCACTTAAAAAGATGAGAGAGGCCTGTAATTGACATCATGGGTAGACCACAACTATGAGAGTCAAAATGAGAAAAAAAATCCAGAAAATCAGCTTGTCTGATTTTGCAAGATTTATTTTGCAAATTATTGTGGAAAATAAGTATTTGGTCACCTAAAAACATGCAAGATTTCTGGCTCTCACAGACCTGTAACTTCTTTAACCTCTTACTGACCTCGGACGGGATAGTACGTCCGAGGTCAGATCCCCCGCTTTGATGCAAAGCCGGGACATGTCAGCTGTTTTGAACAGCTGACATGTGCCCGCAATAGCGGTGGGTGAAATCGCTATTCACCCGACGCTATTTACTAGTTAAATGCCGCTGACAGCGGCATTTAACTGGCGCTTCCGGCCATCCGGCCAGGAATGAGCGCATCGCTGACCCCCGTCACATGATCGGGGGTCGGCGATGCATCAGAATGGTAACCATAGAGGTACTTGAGACCTCTATGGTTAATGATCACGGCTAGCTGTGGCCGGCGCTCATAGCAAGCCTGTTATTAAGCTACATAGCAGCGATCTGATGATCGCTGCTATGTAGCAGAGCTGATCGAGTTGTGCCAGCTTCTGGCCTCCCATGGAGGCTATTGAAGCATGGCAAAAGTTAAAAAAAAAAGTTAAAAAAAATGTGAAAAAAATAAAAAAAATATAAAAGTTTAAATTACCCCCTTTCGCCCCATTCAAAATAAATCAATAAAAAAAAACCTACACATATTTGGTATCGCCGCGTTCAGAATCGCCCGATCTATCAATAAAAAAAAAGGATTAACCTGATAGCTAAACGGCGCAGCGAGAAAAAAATTTGAAACCCCAGAATTACGTTTTTTTGGTCGCCGCAACATTGCATTAAAATGCAATAACGGGCGATCAAAAGAACGTATCTGCACCAAAATGGTATCATTAAAAATGCCAGCTCGACATGCAAAAAATAAGCCCTCAACCGACCCCAGATCATCAAAAATGGAGATGCTACGGGTATCGGAAAACGGACCAATTTTTTTTTTTTTTTAGCAAAGTTTGGAATTTTTTTTCGCCACCTAGATAAAAGAGACATGTTTGGTATCTATGAACTCGTAATGACCTGGAGAATCATAATGGCAGGTCAGTTTTAGCATTTAGTGAACCTAGTAAAAAAGACAAACAAAAAACAAGTGCAATTTCACCACACTTGGAATTTTTTTCCCGTTTTCTAGTACACGACATGCTAAAACCAATGATGTAGTTCAAAAGTATAACTTCTTTCGCAAAAAATAAGCCCTCACATGGCCATATTGACGGAAAAGTAAAAAAGTTATGGCTCTGGGAAGGAGGGGAGCGAAAAACGAACACGGAAAAGCGGAAAATCCCAAGATCATGAAGGGGTTAAGAGGCTCCTCTGTCCTCAACTCATTACCTGTAGTAATGGCACCTGTTTGAACTTGTTATCAGTATAAAAGACACCTGTCCACAACCTCAGACAGTCACACTCCAAACTCTACTATGGTGAACACCAAAGAGCTGTCTAAGGACACCAGAAACAAAATTGTAGCCCTGCACCAGCCTGGGAAGACTGAATCTGCAATAGGCAAGCAGCTTGGTGTGATGAAATCAACTGTGGGAGCAATCATAAGAAAATGGAACATACAAGACCACTGATAATCTCCCTCGATCTGGGGCTCCACGCAAGATCTCACCCCGTGGGGTCAAAATGATCACAAGAACGATGAATAAAAATCCCAGAACCACACGGGAGGTCCTACTGAATGACCTGCTTAGAGCTGGGGCATCGTAACAAAGGCTACCATCAGTAACACACTACGCCGCCAGGGACTCATATCCTGCAGTGCCAGACGTGTCCCCCTGCTTAAGCCAGTACATGTCCAGGCCTGTCTGAAGTTTGCTAGAGAGCATTTGGATTATCGAGAAGAGTACTGGGAGAATGTCATATGGTCTGATAAAACCAAAGTAGAAAGGTTTGGTAAAATAAAAAACTTGTTGTGTTTGGAGGAGACAGAATGCTGAGTTGCATCCAAAGAGCACCATACCTACTGTAAAGCATGGAGGTGTGTCATGGTTCCCAATGGCAGGGGAACGTCAGGACACATAAATAACGGACGAGCTCTTGGGTGATGGAATCTCGAGCTGACCGTGAGCTAAACCTACCACACAACTAATAGTGGCCGGGGGGCGTGCCTACGTTTTATCCCTAGACGTCTCTCGCCAGCCGGAGGACTAACTAACCCTAGTAGAGGAAAAAACAGACCTGGCTTACCTCTAGGGAAATTCCCCCGAAAAGGAGACAGAAGCCCCCCACATATATTGACAGTGAGTTCAGAGGAAAAGACATACGCAGTATGAAGGTAGGTTCAGCAAAGCGAGGTCCGCTTACTAGATAGTAGAAAGATACAAAAGGGAACTGCACGGTCAGCTGAAAACCCTTTTAAAATACCATCCTGAAATTACTTTAAGACTCATGTGTCAACTCATGACACCGGAGTGGTAATTTCAGCCCACAAGAGCTTCCAGCTACAGAGAATGATATAACTGTAAACTGGAACAAAAAATGCAAACAAACTTAGGACTAAGAGTCCAACTTAGCTGATCAGTAGTCTAGGAGCAGGAACATGCAACAGAAAGGCTCTGGTTACATTGATGGCCGGCAAGGCAATGACTGAAGAGCAGGAATAAATAGGAACTCCCCACTACTGATGAAAACAGGTGAACTGAGAAAGAAAACACACCCGAGTCACCAGTACCACTAGCCACCACCAGAAGGAGCCCAAAAGCAGATTCACAACAGAGGTGGCAACATCATGCTTTGGGGCTATTTCTCTGCAAATGGACCAGGACGACTGATCCGTGTACATTAAAGAATGAATGGGGCCATGTATCGTGAGATTTTGAGTGCAAAACATCCTTCCATCAGCAAGGGCATTGAAGATGAAACGTGGATGGGTTTTTCAGCATGATAATGATCCCAAATACACCACCAGGGCAACGAAGTAGTTGCTTCGTAAGAAGCATATGAAGGTCCTGGAGTGGCCTAGCCAGTCTCCAGATCTCAACCCCATAGAAAACCTTTGGAGGGAGTTGAAAGTCCGTGTTGCCCAGAAACAGGCCTGTTGTGAATTTGGATTCTGGGCTCCCCCGGTGGCCGCTTGTGGAATTGGACTTGTCATCCTCTTTCCTGTTTCACCTGGTTCCATCAGTAGTGGGTGTCGCTATTTAAGCTCATTTCTCTGGTGGTTTCTTGCCGGTCAACAATGTTATCTGATGCCTCTCAGTGCTTGTTCCTGCTTCTAGACAACTTCTAGATAAGTTGGACTTTTGTCCATGTTTTGTTTTGCCTATTTGTTCCAGTTCACAGCTGAAGTTTTGTTACTGTGTCTGGAAAGCTCTCGTTGATCAGGGATTGCTACTCTGGCGTTATGAGTTAATGCCAGAGTTTAAG
Source organism: Ranitomeya variabilis (assembly GCF_051348905.1). Taxonomy (NCBI): domain Eukaryota; kingdom Metazoa; phylum Chordata; class Amphibia; order Anura; family Dendrobatidae; genus Ranitomeya; species Ranitomeya variabilis. The sequence continues at coordinate 646,031,900 of NC_135232.1, read as the reverse complement.
GTAATCTCTGGATGGTGTTTTGTTAGTGTTTTTCTGCTGACCATGAAAGTATACTATCTGTCTTCTGCTATCTAGTAAGCGGACCTCAAATTTGCTAAGACTATTTTCCTGCTGCGTTTGTTGTTTCATCTGAACTCACCGTCATTATATGTGGGGGCTACTGTCTTCTTTGGAATATTTCTCTAGAGGTGAGCCAGGTCTTATATTTCCCTCTGCTAGCTATTTAGGTCTTAGGCCAGAGCTGGGCATCTAGCGATAAATAGGAAATGCTACCTGGCTATTTCTAGTTGCGCGGCAGGCTTAGTTCATGGTCAGTATAGTTCCATCTTCCGAGAGCTTGTCCCTCTATAGGCTTGCTATGATCTCTGCCTGCAGAGATCATGACAGTTTGACCGGCCAATAAAGTGTTAAAGACCCAGGTTGAGAAAGGAGAGTTATAAGAAGTCTGCTGGAATTTTTTTTTTTTTTCCTCCAGTCTGCCTTGCTGCAGTCTTTTTTCTCTCTCTCCTCCTAATCTCTGTATGCTCTGTGTGCACCTGACAATAATGGATCTCCAGAGTGTAACTGCGGGTTTGAATAATCTCATCACGAAAGTACAAAATTTACAAGATTTTGTGGTACATGCTCCGGTATCTGAGCCGAGAATTCCTTTGCCGGAGTTCTTCACAGGGAATAGAGCTAGCTTCCAGAATTTCCGAAATAATTGTAAGCTTTATTTGTCCCTGAAGTCTCGTTCAGCTGGAGACCCTGCTCAGCAGGTTAGGATTGTGATTTCCTTGCTCAGGGGTGACCCTCAAGATTGGGCCTTCTCATTGCCAGCAGGGGATCCTGCGTTACGCGATGTGGATGCGTTTTTTCTGGCCTTGGGCTTGCTTTATGAGGAACCTCATTTGGAACTTCAGGCAGAAAAAACTTTGATGGCACTATCTCAGGGGCAAGACGAAGCTGAAGTTTTCTGCCAAAAATTCCGTAAATGGTCTGTGCTTACTCAGTGGAATGAGTGCGCCTTGGCGGCAACTTTCAGAGAAGGTCTCTCTGATGCCGTTAAGGATGTTATGGTGGGGTTCCCTTTGCCTGCAGGTCTGAATGAGTCCATGACAATGGCTATTCAGATTGATAGGCGTCTGCGGGAGCGCAAACCGGTGCACCATCTGGCGGTGTCTATGGAAAAGACGCCAGAAAGTATGCAGTGTGATAGAATTCTGTCCAGGAGCGAGCGACAGAATTTTAGACGGAAGAATGGATTGTGTTTCTATTGTGGGGATTCTACTCATGTTATATCAGCATGCTCTAGGCGTACAAAGAAGCTTGATAAGTCTGTTTCCATTGGCACCATTCAGTCTAAGTTTATTTTGTCTGTAACCCTGATTTGTTCTTTGTCATCCATTGCCACGGACGCCTATGTTGACTCTGGCGCCGCTCTGAGTCTTATGGATTGGTCCTTTGCCAATCGTTGTGGTTTTGATTTAGAGCCTTTGGAGACTCTTATTCCTCTGAAGGGGATTGACTCCACCCCATTGGCTAATAATAAACCACAATACTGGACACAAGTAACCATGCGTATCGATCCGGATCACCAGGAGATTATTCGTTTCCTGGTGCTGTATAATTTACATGACGATTTGGTACTGGGATTGCCATGGTTGCAGTCTCACAACCCAGTCTTGGACTGGAGAGCAATGTCTGTGTTGAGCTGGGGATGTAAGGGTATTCATGGGGACGTACCTTTGGTTTCTATTTCGTCGTCCATTCCCTCTGAAGTCCCTGAGTTCCTCTCTGATTATCAAGACGTCTTTGACGAACCCAAGCTTGGGTCGTTACCTCCGCACCGTGAGTGCGATTGTGCCATAGATTTGATACCGGGTTGTAAATATCCAAAGGGTCGTTTGTTTAATTTGTCTGTGCCGGAACATGCTGCTATGCGGGAATATATAAAGGAGTCTTTGGAAAAGGGACATATTCGTCCATCTTCTTCTCCCTTGGGAGCTGGGTTTTTCTTTGTCTCAAAAAAAGACGGCTCTTTGAGACCATGTATTGATTATCGGCTTCTGAATAAGATCACTGTTAAGTATCAATACCCATTGCCATTGCTTACTGATTTGTTTGCTCGTATAGAGGGTGCTAAGTGGTTCTCTAAAATTGATCTTCGTGGGGCGTATAATTTGGTGCGGATCAGGCAGGGGGATGAGTGGAAGACCGCATTTAATACGCCCGAGGGCCACTTTGAGTATTTGGTCATGCCTTTTGGTCTTTCTAATGCCCCTTCAGTTTTCCAGTCTTTTATGCATGATATTTTCCGCGATTTTCTGGATAGATTTATGATAATATATCTGGATGATATTCTGATTTTTTCTGATGACTGGGACTCTCATGTCCAGCAGGTCAGGAGAGTTTTTCAGGTTCTGCGGTCTAATTCTTTATGTGTGAAGGGGTCTAAGTGCGTTTTTGGGGTCCAGAAAATTTCCTTTTTGGGGTATATTTTTTCTCCCTCTTCCATTGAGATGGATCCCGTCAAGGTGCAAGCTATTTGTGACTGGACTCAGCCCTCCTCTCTTAAGGGTCTTCAGAGATTTTTGGGCTTTGCCAACTTTTACCGCCGATTTATTGCTGGTTTTTCGGATGTCGTTAAACCACTGACTGATTTGACCAGACAAGGCGCTGATGTTGCTAATTGGTCCCCTCATGCTGTAGAGGCCTTTCAGGAGCTTAAGCGCCGTTTTGCCTCTGCCCCTGTGTTGCGTCAGCCTGATGTGAATCTGCCTTTTCAGGTTGAGGTTGACGCTTCGGAGATCGGAGCTGGGGCAGTGTTGTCGCAGAAAGGTTCCGACTGCTCCGTCATTAGGCCTTGTGCCTTCTTTTCTCGCAAATTTTCGCCCGCAGAGCGGAATTATGATGTTGGGAATCGGGAGCTTTTGGCCATGAAGTGGGCTTTTGAGGAGTGGCGCCATTGGCTCGAGGGGGCTAGGCATCAGGTGGTGGTATTGACTGACCACAAAAATTTGATTTATCTTGAGACTGCCAGACGCCTGAATCCTAGACAGGCGCGCTGGTCTTTATTTTTTTTCTCGCTTTAATTTTGTGGTGTCATACCTACCGGGTTCTAAGAATGTTAAGGCAGATGCCCTTTCTAGGAGTTTTGACCCGGACTCTCCTGGTAATTCTGAACCCACAGGTATCCTTAGGGAGGGAGTAATTTTGTCGGCCGTTTCTCCTGATCTGCGGCGGTCCTTGCAAGAGTTTCAGGCGGATAGACCGGATCGTTGTCCGCCTGATAGACTGTTTGTTCCGGATGATTGGACCAGCAGAGTCATCTCTGAGGTACATTCTTCTGCATTGGCAGGTCATCCCGGAATTTTTGGTACCAGGGATTTGGTGGCAAGATCCTTCTGGTGGCCTTCCCTGTCACGAGATGTGCGAGTCTTTGTGCAGTCATGTGACGTTTGTGCTCGGGCCAAGTCTTGTAGTTCTCGGGCTAGCGGACTGCTGTTGCCCTTGCCTATTCCTAAGAGGCCTTGGACACACATCTCGATGGATTTTATTTCAGATCTGCCTGTTTCCCAGAAGATGTCTGTCATCTGGGTGGTCTGTGACCGTTTTTCTAAAATGGTCCATTTGGTTCCTCTGCCCAAGTTGCCTTCTTCTTCTGAGTTGGTTCCTCTGTTTTTTCAGAATGTTGTCCGATTGCACGGTATTCCTGAGAATATTGTTTCTGACAGAGGTACCCAATTTGTGTCTAGATTTTGGCGGGCATTCTGTGCTAGGATGGGCATAGATTTGTCTTTTTCATCTGCTTTTCACCCTCAGACTAATGGCCAGACCGAGCGGACTAATCAGACCCTTGAGACATTTCTGAGGTGTTTTGTCTCTGCTGACCAGGATGATTGGGTTGCTTTTTTGCCATTGGCAGAGTTCGCCCTCAATAATCGGGCCAGTTCTTCCACCTTGGTGTCCCCGTTTTTCTGTAATTCGGGGTTTCACCCTCGATTTTCCTCCGGTCAGGTGGAATCCTCGGATTGTCCTGGAGTGGATGCGGTGGTGGAGAGATTGCATCACATCTGGGGGCAGGTTATGGACAATTTGAAGTTGTCCCAGGAGAAGACTCAGCGTTTTGCCAACCGTCATCGTCGTGTTGGTTCTCGGCTTTGTGTTGGAGATTTGGTGTGGTTGTCTTCTCGTTTTGTCCCTATGAGGGTCTCTTCTCCTAAGTTTAAACCTCGGTTCATCGGCCCTTATAGAATATTGGAGATTCTTAATCCTGTTTCTTTCCGTTTGGACCTCCCTGCGTCCTTTTCCATTCATAACGTTTTTCATCGGTCGTTATTGCGCAGGTATGAGGTACCTGTTGTACCTTCAGTTGAGCCTCCTGCTCCGGTGTTGGTTGAGGGTGAGTTGGAGTACGTTGTGGAGAAAATTTTGGACTCTCGTGTTTCCAGACGGAAACTCCAGTATCTGGTCAACTGGAAGGGTTACGGCCAGGAGGATAATTCTTGGGTCAATGCATCTGATGTTCATGCTTCTGATCTTGTTCGTGCCTTCCATAGGGCTCATCCTGGTCGCCCTGGTGGATCTGGTGAGGGTTCGGTGCCCCCTCCTTGAGGGGGGGGTACTGTTGTGAATTTGGATTCTGGGCTCCCCCGGTGGCCGCTTGTGGAATTGGACTTGTCATCCTCTTTCCTGTTTCACCTGGTTCCATCAGTAGTGGGTGTCGCTATTTAAGCTCATTTCTCTGGTGGTTTCTTGCCGGTCAACAATGTTATCTGATGCCTCTCAGTGCTTGTTCCTGCTTCTAGACAACTTCTAGATAAGTTGGACTTTTGTCCATGTTTTGTTTTGCCTATTTGTTCCAGTTCACAGCTGAAGTTTTGTTACTGTGTCTGGAAAGCTCTCGTTGATCAGGGATTGCTACTCTGGCGTTATGAGTTAATGCCAGAGTTTAAGGTAATCTCTGGATGGTGTTTTGTTAGTGTTTTTCTGCTGACCATGAAAGTATACTATCTGTCTTCTGCTATCTAGTAAGCGGACCTCAAATTTGCTAAGACTATTTTCCTGCTGCGTTTGTTGTTTCATCTGAACTCACCGTCATTATATGTGGGGGCTACTGTCTTCTTTGGAATATTTCTCTAGAGGTGAGCCAGGTCTTATATTTCCCTCTGCTAGCTATTTAGGTCTTAGGCCAGAGCTGGGCATCTAGCGATAAATAGGAAATGCTACCTGGCTATTTCTAGTTGCGCGGCAGGCTTAGTTCATGGTCAGTATAGTTCCATCTTCCGAGAGCTTGTCCCTCTATAGGCTTGCTATGATCTCTGCCTGCAGAGATCATGACACAGGCCCAAAACATCACTGCTCTAGAGGAGATCTGCCTGGAGGAATGGGCCAACATACCACCAACAGTGTGTGCCAACCTTGTGAAGACTTACAGAAAACGTTTGATCTCTGTCATTGCCAACAAAGGATATATGACAAAATATTGAGATTCACTTTTGTTAATGACCAAATACTTATTTTGCACAATAATTTGCAAAACAAATCTTGCAAGATCAATCTTGCAAAATCAGACAAGGTGATTTTCTGGATTTGTTTTCTCATTTTGACTCTCATAGTTGTGGTCTACCCATACCTCCCAACTTTTGAAGATGGGAAAGAGGGACAAAGTTTTAAGGCCGCGCCTCTGACCACACCCATTCATAATCAGTCACACCCATATCCACGTCCCAACCAAACCCATTTAGCACTGCTGATCACACTGCTTCATATACAATAATTGAACAAAAAAATATGGCCACACAGTGCTCCATACCGTATAATGGCCACACATGATGCTCAATACTGTATAATGGCCACACATGATGCTCAATACTGTATAATGGCCACACAGTGCTCCATACTGTATAATGACTGCACATGATGCTCCATACTGTATAATGACAGCACATGATGCTCCATACTGTATAATGACCGCACATGATGCTCAGTCGGGAGGTGACCCAGGACTTGGCTTAACACAGGGGCGTGGCTTAACACAAGGGGGCGTGTCGGTTCGCTTTTCCTGCTGTCTGCGGGATCAGAGCGTCCTGTGCGGGACTGCGGGGCAAAGCATCAAATCCGGGACAGTCCCGCACAATGAGGGACAGTTGGACCTATGGTCTACCTATGATATCAATTACAGGCCTCGCTCATTTTTTTAAGTGGGAGAATTTGCACAATTGGTGGCTGATTAAGTACTTTTTTCCCCTCTGTATGTGTTTAAGCACTTTAGAGTACCACTCCAGCGTTTGTTTGTTTTTTTATTGCAGCGCAGTGCAATATTTCAGTGGTGCAACTAATCTAAATTCCCTGCCCTCAGTAATATACTTACCAGCTGCTGTCAAGATGGCAGCATGGGATCGGAGTGGGGTTGGGAACAGCTGAAGAAAGCGCTTGTTAAGTATAATACTAGAGTCCGGAAACTTAGATTAGTTGCACCACTTAAGCGCTGCAATAAAAAAACAGCTGGAGTGGTGCTTTAAGCTTGTGGGGACTATTACTTCTTTGCTGCTGTTGTTTCTAGATGTCTCCATTTCAGAGCATCACTTACAGTTGACCAGAGAAACCCTAGCTCTAATCTCATGCGAGGGCGATGATGAAAGTCCCAGAGGTGTACAATATGAAGTATTTTAGTGTTAATACTTGTCTATGGGCATTGGAAGTCTGTATGCTTGATTTAATCCTCTGTTAGCAATGGATGTGGCTAAAATGATTGAACCAATTTATTAGATTATTTATGCATGAGTCTATTGTAATCCATCCTTTATTTAGCACATGCATTTTTTTATTTTTTTTAAAGATTATTTACATCATCGGCAAAGGTTTATTCATATCTGCCCATAGTCTGTTATCAATAGGAATGAATGTGTGAAACCCATGTACTCATTACTCGCTTATATTTTTGTATTACCCGCTTCTGTTAGCTTATTGTGTCTCAATTGTATGATAAAACAAACCCTGTGCTCAGAGTTTAGCATTTGAATAGCAATGTTTAATTATTTTTTTCGTCCATGGGAAGATCTACGGTATTTTCCTAGTTTAATAATATTTGGATGGGTTGCCAGTTTGTATTTATAATTTTTGTTTCTTTTCTTAGTATATTTGTAACAATGTTCTACTTTTTATATGAAGAAAATCTATTACGAGTGCAACTATTTATTAAATTTAAAGGATTTAACTGACATTGTACAATTTATCACAAAGTGCTCTAAAAGTTGATTATTTTATTGTATAAAATCAAAATTGCAATTCAATTTCTAATGCAATTTAAAACTACGGTATGTAATAAATCAGAGTACAAAAAGTTACAGAAATTACTAATGGGTCCCTTAATGATTTAAAGATATTTTTAGGTGGCAGGCCACATGGCAGAAATCTTACGTTTGCCGATGTCAACACTTTTTCATATTGGCCATAAAAGATTTTCATTCTTCCACCAAGACTTGAATATGCTGTCTATTTTATTACATGAAGAAATTCATCCAATGGATCCTTTTGGTTGATTGATGTGAACCTGTTAAGAGGATTAAAGTCTGATTGAGCATCTAGAGTTATGTCTGAGCAGCACCATTCACATACCTGTACCTTAGTCTTCCCAATTTTGCTTATTTATCAAAACGATTGGATGCATAGAAGCTGTCTCTTTTTTACTAATTTACTCCTATCCTTGATAAGTGAGCCTAAAGCTATTGTCACTTTTTAACTTCTGCTACCCAATTTAAGCCTACTTTAGTTATGAGTCTGCAGTGTTATGAGTCTGCAGTGCTGTTTAACAATTGTCAGAAATCAATAGCACGAGTGACGATAAGAAACTTTTGTAATAATTTCCTAAAAGAAACCTGCCTTTTTTCCACTTCAGTAGCCACTCCTCCTCCGCCTCTTGAACTAAGGTCATCACCCACTGAGAGATCAGGTTGCTGTTTCTGTTTCTAATTGCCATTTGAGAGCTGAGAATGGGGATGAAGGAAGAGATAAATAGAAACAGAGGCAGAGATACACACAGAAATGAGGCTGCTTCCTAAGTTTTCTATCTCTCCCCAGTGCTGGAGTCACAGCAACGTTGGTCATTGCAGCTGTGTAATGTCCTCTATTCCTCTGCTTCTGGATTACAGAGAGATGGGGGAGCAGGATATCCTCTGTTTTGTTTGCTCAGTATGGAATACATTGTAGCAGCCAGCTTCTACCCGCTATGGCGATGAGCTCACTAAAAACTGATTAGCTAAATAAGGAATCTAAAAAAGGGGAAAAATGGTTAAAAAAGGCACGATACATGTCATATACTGATAGGCAGTAGTGTTATTCCACTTCTACAAGGGGGTAATGTTTCTCCTTGCGGATAGTGACATGTCAAGCTTGACATTCCAAGGTGAGGAGACTTTTAAGCCACAATGCTCCTCTTGGAAATATGCTAATTGTCTCTTCAGAGAAGAAGACTAGCACTCTAGTGCCACGTATAGGAAGTAGCAATCCTAAAACTTAATATCGACTCTCTATCAATCCTAGTCACATGACTTAGGATAAAAGCCAAATTCACAATTTGAAGACACTTTGTGTCGTGGTACTGCCCCTTGTCAGAGCAAAATGTGATATCTGGTTTGGATGGGTGAGAGGCGGCTCTAATGGATCCAAGGGGTAATGTTTTTCCTTGTGGAGAGAGTGACATGTCAAGCCTGACATGCCAAGGTGAGGAGACTTTTAAGCCACAATGCTCATCTGGGAAATATGCAAATTGTCTCTTCAGATAGGAAGAGGACTACAACTTAGTCCTTGTCAGACTTGATATGTCACTCTCGCAAGGAGAAAGATTATCTCTTGGATCCCATTCAGACACCTCTCACCCAGCCGGCACCCAATAACAATAGATTTTTCCTATTGGTTTGTTTTGATCATTGTAATAGACCCTATCATAGAGATCAAAATTAAAAAAAATTGTAAATCAAACCCCCTTAATCCCCCTTTAAGTTAGGTAATAATAATAAAATTAACCCCTTCATGACCCAGCCTATTTTGACCTTAATGACCTGGCCATTTTTCGCAATTCTGACCAGTGTCCCTTTATGAGGTAATAACTCAAGAATGCTTCAACGGATCCTAGCGATTCTGATTGTTTTTTCATGACATATTGAGCTTCATGTTAGTGGTAAATTTAGGTCGATAATTTTTGCGTTTATTTGTGAAAAAAAATGGAAATTTGTGAAAATTTGAAAATAGTTAATAAATAACATTTCCCACATGTCTACTTTACATCAGCATAATTTTGGAAACAAAATTTTTTTTTTGCTAAGAAGTTATAAGGGTTAAAATTTGACCAGCGATTTCTCATTTTTACAACAAAATTTACAAAACCATTTTTTTTAGGGACCACCTCATATTTGAAGTCACTTTGAGGGGTCTATATGGCTGAAAATACCCAAAAGTGACACCATTCTAAAAACTGCACCCCTCAAGGTACTCAAAACCACATTCAAGAAGTTTATTAACCCTTCAGGTGCTTCACAGCAGCAGAAGCAACATTGAAGGAAAAATTTAACATTTAACTTTTTAGTCACAAAAATGAACTTTTAGCAACAATTTTTTATTTTCCCAAGGGTAAAAGGATAAACTGGATTCCGAAATTTGTTGTACAATTTGTCCTGAGTACGCTGATACCTCACATGTGGGGGTAAACCACTGTTTGGGCACACGGCAAGGCTCGGAAGGGAAGGAATGCCATTTGACTTTTTGAATGAAAAATTAGCTCCAATCGTTAGCGGTCACCATGTTGCGTTTGGAGAGCCCCTGTGTGCCTAAACATTTGAACTCCCCCACAAGTGACACCATTTTGGAAACTAGACCCCCCAAGGAACTCATCTAGATGTGTGATGAGCAATTTGAACCCCCAAGTGCTTCACAGAAGTTTATAACGCAGAGCCATGAAAATAAAAAATCATTTTTCTTTCCTCAAAAATTATTTTTTAGCCCACAATTTTTTATTTTCACAAGGGTAACAGGAGAAATTGGACCCCAAAAGTTGTCCAGTTTGTCCTGAGTACGCTCATACCCCATATGTGGGGGTAAACTGCTATTTGGGCGCATGGCAGAGCTCGGAAGGGAAGTAGTGATGTTTTGGAATGCAGACTTTGATGGAATGATCTGCGGGCATCATGTTACGTTTGCAGATCCCCTGATGTGCCTAAACAGTAGAAACCCCCACAATTGACCCCATTTTGGAAACTAGAGCCCCCAAGTAACTTATCTACATATGTGGTGAGCACTTTGAACCCCCAAGTGCTTCACAAAAGTTTATAACGCAGAGCCGTGAAAATAAAAAATCATTTTTTTTCCTCAAAAATGATTTTTTTAGCCGGCAATTTTTTATTTTCACAAGGGTAATACGACAAACTGAACCCCAATAGTTGTTGTCCAGTTTGTCCTGAGTACGCTCATGCCCAATATGTGGGGTTAAACCACTGTTTGGGCACATGTCGGGGCTCGGAAAGGAAGTAGTGACGTTTTGAAATGCAGACTTTGATGGAATGGTCTGCAGGCATCACGTTGCGTTTGCAGAGCCCCTGATGTACCTAAACAGTAGAAACCCACCACAAGTGACCCCATTTTGGAAACTAGACCCCCCAAGGAACTTTTCTAGATTTGTGGTGAGCACTTTGAACCCCCAAGTGCTTTGCAGAATTTTATAATGCAGAGCCGTGAAAATAAAAAATCTTTTTTTCCCACAAAAATAATATTTTAGCCCTCATTTTTTTGTTTTTCCAAGGGTAACAGGAGAAATTAGACCCCCAAAATTGTTGTACAATTTTTCCTGAGTACGCTTATGCCCCATATGTTTGGGTAAACCACTGTTTGGGCACACGTCGGGGCTCGGAAGGGAGGGAGCACCATTTGACTTTTTGAATGCAAAATTGGCTGGAATCAATGGTGGCACCATGTCGTGATTGGAGACCCCCTGATGTGCCTAAACAGTGGAAACCCCTCAATTCTAACTCCAACACTAACCCCAACACACCCCTAACTCTAATCCCAACTCTAACCATAACCGTAATCACAACCCTAACCCCAACACACACCTAACCACAACCCTAACCCCAACACACCCCTAACCCTAATCTCTAAACCTAATCCCAACCCTAACCCCAACACACAACCAACTCTAATCCCAACCCTAACCATAACCCTAACCACAAGCCTAACCCTAACCTCAACACAACACTAACACTAATCTTAACCCTAATTCCAACCCTAACCCTAATTCAACCCTAACTCTAGTTCCAGCCCTAACCCTAAGGCTACGTGCCCACGTTGCAGATTGGTGTGCGGATTTTTCCGCACCGTTTTTGAAAAATCCGCAGGTAAAATGCACTGCGTTTTACTTGCGGATTTACTTTGAATTTCCAGTGTTTTTTGTGCGGATTTAACCTGCGGATTCCTATTGAGGAACAGGTGTAAAACGTTGCGGAATCCGCACAAAGAATTGACATGTTGCGGAAAATACAGCGCAGCGTATCCGCACGGTATTTTCCGCACCATGGGCACAGCGGATTTGGTTTTCCATAGGTTTACATGTAAACATGATGGAAAACTGCCACGACTCCGCAACGGCCAATCCGCTGTGGATCCGCAGCCAAATCCGCACCATGTGTGCATAGCCTAATTCTAACCCTAATTGCAACCCTAACCCTAGCCCTAACCTTAGCCCTAACCCTAACCTTAGCCCTAACCCTAGCCCTAACCCTAGTTCTAACCCTAACCCTAGTGGAAAAATAAAAATAAATATATTTTATTTATTTCATTATTTTCCCTACCTATGGGGGTGATAAGGGGGGGCTTTATTTACTATTTTTTTATTTTGATCACTGTGATAACCTATCACAGTGATCAAAATGTACCTGTAACAAATCTGCTGGCCGGCAGATTCGGCGGGCGCACTGCGTATGCGCCCGCCATTTTGGAAGATGGCGGCACCCATCGAAGATGCCGGATGGACACCCGGAGGGTTACCGGGACTCCAGCGGTACGGGGTGGGATCGGACAACGGGGGAGGCACCGGAGGGGAGAGGAGGGGAGAGGAAAGCAGCGGAGGGCACCGGAGCACAAAACGGAGGGGAGGAAAGACTGACAGCGGTGGCAGATCACCGCTGTCAGTCGGTGGGGGGGTCAGATCGCGGTCTCCAGCCATGGCCGATGCTGCAATATCATCGGCCATGGCTGGAGACCGCGATGGCGTCACAGGTCGGGAAGGGGTTAAAAAAATTTTTCCATTCTTTTCAGTTAGGATTAGGATTAGAGCTAGGGTTAGTGTTGGGGCTAGCGTTAGGGTTGAGGCTAAGGTTAGGGTTGGGGCAAGGGTTAGGGTTGTGTTGGGGTTAAGGTTACGGTTGTGGTGTTAGGATTACAGTTGTGGTTTTAGGGTTGGGATTAGCGTTGTGTTGGGTTTAGGAATGTGGTTGTGTTGGTGATACGGTTGTGGTGGGGTTACAGTTGGGGTTACTGTAGGGGGGTAGGGGTTAGGGTTGAGATTAGAGTCGAGTAAGGGCTGTGTTAGGGTTGGAGTTACAATTGGGGGTTTCCACTGTTTAGGTATATCAGGGGTCTCTAAACATAACATGGCGGATGCCTTTGATTATAGCCAATTTGCAATCAAAAAGTCAAACGGTGCTTCCTCCCTTTTGAGCCCTGCCATGCGCCCAAACAGTGGCTTTCCCTCACATACAGGGTATTGGCGTACTCAGGAGAAATTGCACAATAAATTTAGTGGTCCATTTTCTCCTGATACCCTTGTGAAAATCAAAAAGTTTGGTTCCAAAGCAAATTTTTTGTGAAAAAAGTAAAATGTTAATTTTTTTTCTTCCACATTGCTTAAGGCTGGATTCACACTTGCGTTTTGATCTGCAGCGTTTTTGGGAAAAAAAACGCATGCGTTTTTTTTCCCTATGTTTAACATTAAAAACATGTCATGTTGCAGAAATGCAACATGTAGTAATTTTCAGGGGCGTTTTTTTGACGCATAAAAACGCATGCGTTTGTTTGCGTTTGATTTGCGTCAAAAATTACATTGACGTCTATGGAAACGCATGCATTTTTGTGTACATGCGTTTGCATGCGTTTTTGAATGCATGCGTTTCCATTAAGATAACCATGTCTAGACACTGATAAGACACCCCCTACCAACAAGGTGATAAAAGGGAGGTTGGGGAAAGTTTCAGGACACTTCTCATCAGACTCTCAAGAAGACAAGACACTTGCTGGACGCATTTTGGAGGACAAGACCCAGATCAATGTGAGTATATCCTACCAATGCCTTTATTTTCTAATTTTTGGCTCTACATGTCCTAATTTTTTCCATTTCTTTCTTTCTACATGCCTCAGAATGTCTTCTTCGGAGTCTTCATCTGGTGAGGAGTTTGAGCCATGTCAGTCGGAAGTGGAGCATGTCAGTGAGGTGAGTGTTTGGCTCGTCAGATTGGTAAGTATTCACTGTCACATCGACACGTGACAATTTGATTTTTCCTTTTTTTTAGAGCACTTCTACTGAGGCACAGACCGGGCAGGAGCAGCGGAGTCAAGGTCCGGTTGGAGGACGGCAGCGGGTATGTATACAAGGCTGACTGTCCTCATTGTAAAATTCTTGAATCTTCCATTCTTTACATTCGTATATCTTTAAATTTTTCTTATGGAATCCTTTTGTATGTTTACTTTCGTATTCATGCCATTTCTCATCATCTGTTCTCTTTCTTTTCCTAATGTGATTGAGCAAACTGTAATGATTGTCTTTAATTTTTAGGTTTCACGACGTGACGATGACCTTATTGACAACGACCTCCTAATAAGCCTGGTCCAGGAGCGAGTTCCGTTGTGAGACAGCCGGGATCCACTGCATTCGATCAACACCACTCTCCGACGTCTGTGGAATGAGGTGGCCCAAGCGTTGTGGGATGGATGGGACAATGCCCCGCCACGGGTCCGTAGTGCATTTGGTAAGTGTTGCACTGCAGTGTGAAGCAGCAGAGACCTTTGCCGTGCTCTCTTGACTGTGTGTGATGAAAGAAACTCTCCGGAGTTTCTCTCATCACACACAGTTTTATTTGAACGGAAAAAATTCAATGTCCTGACCATAATTTTTCTTTTTTTTTAACAGTGGACAAAGTCAAAACACGTTGGCGTTCCATGAAGGACCGCTTCAACAAGGTCCTGCGCCAAGAGAGTCGTGCTGCCAGTGGTTCAGGAGCAAGGATCAGACTGTACAAGTATCATCGCGTGCTGTCATTTTTAAGACCGGTCCTTGCCCAGAGAACGTAAGTTTTTCTCACATGCTTTTGGTTGTATTGTATTGACATAATCTGTATTTTAAAATTCCACAGGATTTAGCGTCTGGTTATTTTTTGGTATTAATTTTCTGTTTCCTTTTTTCACAGCACACACAGCACGACTGTCGAGTCAGGTTCTGGAGCAGTCCTTCAGCCGGCAGCCACGGACCCGTCCCAGCCATCCAGCAGCACAGCAGCAGGTGGGCTTCCACAGTATCTGGAGACCAGGGAGCTGGCCCGTCAGGTCTTCCCCTTTCCCAGTCCTCTTCCACTGCCCCCTTTTTTTTGGGCTCATCCCGGCAGCGACAGAGGGCTTCGGACAGGTCAATCATGCCCGAGTTTTTGCACTTGAGCTCGGTTTTACACGAAGCAATCAAGGCTTTAGGTGACCGAATGAATGTTTCTCATAACCTCTTGAATTGCCGTATCCAGGAGGTCACCAAAAGCCTTGATCAAGTGAAAGCCGACCTCCAGAGGCCAGCTCATCATTTTTTCAACCAAATTGAGCAGGGCATGTCGGAACACCTTAGCCCTGATCTCCAGCTCAGTGTGATGCAGGCCTGCAATGCTGCTTTTGTGCAGGCTATGCAGCAGAGTCGTTATTTACAGCAGACAGTGGCGGCATATCCAACTGTGCTGTCACTGTCACGATTAACCTCCTTGCCGACCTCTGCTGCATACCACTGCACGGCCATCTCAATTCCTTCCACAGGCGGACTCCACTACAGCGCCAACACCATGACGAGTGCAGTTGGACATCCCACCACCACCACCGTGACCACCGCTGCTCCGGCTTGGACCTCCTCCACTGACACCACGATGCAGCAGGACCCTGGCGTGGCTTTCAGGACCGGACCCACCACGATGCAGCAGGACCCTGGCGTGGCTTTCAGGCCCGGACCCACCACGATGCAGCAGGACCCTGGCGTGGCTTTCAGGACCGGACCCACCACGATGCAGCAGGACCCTGGCATGGCTTTCAGGCCCGGACCCACCACGATGCAGCAGGACCCTGGCGTGGCTTTCAGGCCCGGACCCACCACGATGCAGCAGGACCCTGGCGGGGCTTTATGTTTCCCCACCACCACGACGCAGCAGGACTCTGGCATGGGTGAGCGCTCGACAAGCGCAATGGACTGTGAGACAGTGCAGCCGGACCCTGTTGGGTCTCCCGCCACCACGTTACAGCATATGAGCCCACCAAGACGTCCCCCTACCAGGCAAACCCCCCCAAAAAATCAGAAAAAAACAAAACAAAAAACTCTTAGTATTCCTCCCCCTTCACCTACCGATG
Organism: Ranitomeya variabilis; assembly: GCF_051348905.1. Taxonomy (NCBI): domain Eukaryota; kingdom Metazoa; phylum Chordata; class Amphibia; order Anura; family Dendrobatidae; genus Ranitomeya; species Ranitomeya variabilis. Next base: position 646,016,282 of record NC_135232.1, on the reverse strand, counting down.
TGTCTGTATTGTCAGTTTTGTCTCACCCTTCCAGTGTGTCTCAAGCCTCTCATGTTTCTAGCCCCATCCCCGAACTTCAAGACCCTTCTAGTTTTATTGCCCCTTCTCCTGCCTCCTCTGCGTCGTCCACGGTTAGCCAGGCCTCCGTTCTTCACACCCCCCGTTTATATCACTCAACCCCAAGCCGGCGCGGTTCAAAAAAATAATTTTTTAAAATTGTTAACTAAATAAAAAAAGTTTGATTTGCCACAATCTTGTTTGGTTTATTGTGTCTATCGCCGCCGCCAACACACACCGTGCGCCAAGAAACTTGGCCACACACTTACTTTTTGGGCCACAACATATCTCCAGTAGTTAAAAATACAAGACTGCAGCTATATGTGTGTCTTTAGTATACAGATATGAGGTGGCCCCAAAAATATAACATGTATCTCCATAATCTCTTTTTGTATATGCCTAGTGTGGCAGTATTAAGAGAAAATGGTGGAAATCCAGTGCAGTCCTCTATTGAACAGGTCAGGTGTCCAAAAACTCAAAAGTTATGACACCTGACCTGCTGAGTAGATAACTGCCTTGTATAACCACTAGGGTTGAGCGAAACAGATCTGCCAATTTCAAAAGTCGCCGACTTTTGGCAAAGTCGGGTTTGGTGAAACCCCACCCGATCTCACTGTGGGATCGGGTCAGCCGTCGGCGATCTTCGCTCCAAAGTCGGGTTTCTTGTTATATATATATATATATATATATATATACAGTGGGGCAAAAAAGTATTTAGTCAGTCAGCAATAGTGCAAGTTCCACCACTTAAAAAGATGAGAGGCGTCTGTAATTTACATCATAGGTAGACCTCAACTATGGGAGACAAACTGAGAAAAAAAAATCCAGAAAATCACATTGTCTGTTTTTTTATCATTTTATTTGCATATTATGGTGGAAAATAAGTATTTGGTCAGAAACAAACAATCAAGATTTCTGGCTCTCACAGACCTGTAACTTCTTCTTTAAGAGTCTCCTCTTTCCTCCGCTCATTACCTGTAGTAATGGCACCTGTTTAAACTTGTTATCAGTATAAAAAGACACCTGTGCACACCCTCAAACAGTCTGACTCCAAACTCCACTATGGTGAAGACCAAAGAGCTGTCTAAGGACACCAGAAACAAAATTGTAGCCCTGCACCAGGCTGGGAAGACTGAATCTGCAATAGCCAACCAGCTTGGAGTGAAGAAATCAACAGTGGGAGCAATAATTAGAAAATGGAAGACATTCAAGAACACTGATAATCTCCCTCGATCTGGGGCTCCACGCAAAATCCCACCCCGTGGGGTCAGAATGATCATCAGAACGGTGAGCAAAAATCCCAGAACCACGCGGGGGGACCTAGTGAATGAACTGCAGAGAGCTGGGACCAATGTAACAAGGCCTACCATAAGTAACACACTACGCCACCATGGACTCAGATCCTGCAGTGCCAGACGTGTCCCACTGCTTAAGCCAGTACATGTCCGAGCCCGTCTGAAGTTTGCTAGAGAGCATTTGGATGATCCAGAGGAGTTTTGGGAGAATGTCCTATGGTCTGATGAAACCAAACTGGAACTGTTTGGTAGAAACACAACTTGTCGTGTTTGGAGGAAAAAGAATACTGAGTTGCATCCATCAAACACCATACCTACTGTAAAGCATGGTGGTGGAAACATCATGCTTTGGGGCTGTTTCTCTGCAAAGGGGCCAGGACGACTGATCCGGGTACATGAAAGAATGAATGGCGCCATGTATCGTGAGATTTTGAGTGCAAACCTCCTTCCATCAGCAAGGGCATTGAAGATGAAACGTGGCTGGGTCTTTCAACATGACAATGATCCAAAGCACACCGCCAGGGCAACGAAGGAGTGGCTTCGTAAGAAGCATTTCAAGGTCCTGGAGTGGCCTAGCCAGTCTCCAGATCTCAACCCTATAGAAAACCTTTGGAGGGAGTTGAAAGTCTGTGTTGCCAAGCGAAAAGCCAAAAACATCACTGCTCTAGAGGAGATCTGCATGGAGGAATGGGCCAACATACCAACAACAGTGTGTGGCAACCTTGTGAAGACTTACAGAAAACGTGTGACCTCTGTCATTGCCAACAAAGGATATATTACAAAGTATTGAGATGAAATTTTGTTTCTGACCAAATACTTATTTTCCACCATAATATGCAAATAAAATGATAAAAAAACAGACAATGTGATTTTCTGGATTTTTTTTTCTCAGTTTGTCTCCCATAGTTGAGGTCTACCTATGATGTAAATTACAGACGCCTCTCATCTTTTTAAGTGGTGGAACTTGCACTATTGCTGACTGACTAAATACTTTTTTGCCCCACTGTATATATATATATATATATATATATATTGTGTCATTGAGACACATATATATATATATATATATATATATATATATGTATATATATATATATATATACACATTTATATTTACTTCAGCGCGATATATGTTAAAAGCCGGAAATTCAATTGCCAGCTTTACAAACCGAACATGATGACATGGTTTACATACAGTAAACCATGTTATATCCCCCTTTTTTTTTGCATATTCCACACTACAAATGTTTGTAGTGTGTATGTGCAAAATTTTGGCGCTGTAGCTTTTAAAATAAAGGGTTAAATCGCGGAAAAAATTGGCGTGGGCTCCCGCGCAATTTTCTCCGCCAGAGTGGTAAAGCCAGTGACTGAGGGCAGATATTAATAGCCTAGAAAGGGTCCATGGTTATTGGCCCCCCCTGGCTACAAACATCTGCCCCCAGCCACCCCAGAAAAGGCACATCTGGAAGATGCGCCAATTCTGGCACTTGGCCTCTCTCTTCCCACTCCCGTGTAGCGGTGGGATATGGGGTAATGAAGGGTTAATGTCACCTTGCTATTGTAAGGTGACATTAAGCCAGATTAATAATGGAGAGGCGTCAATTATGGCACCTATCCGTTATTAATCCAATTGTATGAAAGGGTTAAAAAAACACACACACATTATTAAAAAGTATTTTAATGAAATAAACACACCGGTGGTTTTAATATTTTATTGCTCTCTCAATCCACCTGAAGACCCTCGCTGTGAAAAATAATAAACCAACAATATACATACCTTCTGATGATCTGTCACGTCCCACGAGGTAAATCCATCTGAAGGGGTTAAAATATTTTACAGGCAGGAGCTCTGCTAATGCAGCGGTGCTCGTGCCTGTAAACCCCGGGGAATAAAGGAAATGTAGGTCAATGACCTATACTTACCTTCAGTCGCGGTGGGAAAAAGTTCCCAGGCTACAGTTCATGAGGACATCCAGTAGAGGGCGCATCACTGCGACTGAAGGTAACTATAGGTTGGTTTATTATTTTTCACAGCGAGGGTCTTCAGGTGGATTGAGAGAGCAATAAAATATTAAAACCACCGGTGTGTTTATTTCATTAAAATACTTTTTAATAATCTGTGTGTGTTTTTTTAACCCTTTCATACAATTGGATTAATAATGGATAGGTGTCATAATTGACGCCTCTCCATTATTAATCTGGCTTAATGTCACCTTACAATAGCAAGGTGACATTAACCCTTCATTACCCCATATCACACTGCTACACGGGAGTGGGAAGAGAGAGGCCAAGTGCCAGAAATGGCGCATCTTCCAGATGTGCCTTTTCAGGGGTGGCTGGGGGCAGATGTTTGTAGCCAGGGGGGGCCAATAACCATGGACCCTCTCTAGGCTATTAATATCTGCCCTCAGTCACTGGCTTTACCACTCTGGCGGAGAAAATTGCGCGGGAGCCCACGCCAATTTTTTCCGCGATTTAACCCTTTATTTTAAAAGCTACAGCGCCAAAATTTTGCACATTCACACTACTAACATTTGTAGTGTGGAATATGCAAAAAAAGGGGGGATATGACATGGTTTACTGCCCGTTTTTGGGTAACCTTGGTTTGGAGAGGAAAAAGATAGGAGACACGGTCAACACAACCAACACTAAAGTTTATTAATGTGAAACATTATTTTCATTGTAGAAAATTACTGGTACAGATAAAGATACAACAGGACATTTACACAACATTGTCCTGCCATGACACCCGTCCAATATCTGAATCAAAATAAGCAGCAAATTGGTCCCGCATGAGACCAACGGCTGCAGTTGACCGCAGCGGGTGATGCTGGAAATCAGGCAGAGGGTGTGCAACTGGTTCATCCAGTTCAATGTGGGGTCGTTACTTAGTAATTATGTAATTGTGGAGAACCACACAGGCTTTGACCACCTCGTCAACTGTTTCCACTTTTAGATTTATGGCTGATGCAAGAATGCGCCATTTAGCTACCAGAATACCTTAGGTACACTCTACTGTTCTTCGGGCCCTCGTCAGTCTGTAGTTGAAGATTCTTCTAGTGTTGTCCAAGTCACGACTGGAATAGGGCTTCAGTAGATTTCCACACATCTGGAAGGCCTCATCCCCAACCATAACAAATGGCAGCGGTGGGCCTTGAGTGTTGGGGAGAGGCTGTGGAGGGGGAAAATTAAAATTTTTACCATACACACGCCGGCCCATATCCGAGCTCTTGAAAGTCTGGGAATCGTTGCCACGGCCAAAAGCTCCAATGTCCACAGCGATGAAGCGACAGTCCGCATCAGCTATTGCCATGAGCACAACAGAAAAATATTTTTTGTAGTTGAAAAACTCCGATCCGGTTCAGGCAGGTTTGATAATGCGGATGTGCTTTCCATCCACCGCTCCTAAACAGTTGGGGAAATCACACACATTCCAGAATTTGTCAGCAATTTCACGCCACATGTCCGTGGTGGGTAGTGGTATAAACTCCTCACGGAGTGCATTCCATAATGCCCGACAGGTGTCCACAACTATTCCGGACAGGGTGGATATTCCAAGCCGGTATTGGAAGTGGAGGGAAGATAAACTCTCCCCTGTGGCAAGAAATCTAGAAGAAAAACACAAACAAAAAACAACATTACAATCTACTCTTTTTATGGTGTGGTTAAAAATTGAAAAAAAAAAAAAAAAAAAGAGGAAAATACCAAAAAAAAAAGGCAGAATAACAAAAATTTGGACTGTCATTGGTTTAGATTTTGAACGTACCTTAATGTCACCAGCAGACGTTCCTCGAGTGGAATCGCTCTACGGAGCTGGGTGTCCTGTCGCCGTATGGCTCCTTGGACACGAGACAGCAAATCCCGGAACGATTCTTGCGACATTCTCGTGTACTCCTGGAATTTCTCCCGGTTGGCATTCAGCTCGGCATAGAGCGTGTGATAGGCTCCACGGCTCTCACGTAGTTCAATAATGGGGTGCCTCCAAAAACGCCTACGTTGTCTCCTTCTCCATCTTTCGCGGTTTCGGTCTTGCTCCCAAGCAAAAGCACCGGCCAGAAACATCTTGAAGCTGAAATCCAGGTTGAAATAAAAGCTCTCCATGCGAAGATCCATCATGACACAGGATACAGTAGCAAGCTGTTAAAATTTAAGTAGCCGTAGGGTCTAAATATAGAGAGCCCATCATATACGCCCTCTGTAGTCCCATTGGTGGTGTCTGGTTATCTTGTTTTTGCTATTGTGAAATTGCTCTTCTTGCGCAAAAAAAACGCAAACGCATGAAAAAACGCATGTAAACGCGGTCAAACGCTGCGTTTTTTAAAACGCATGTGAAAACGCATGCGTCTAAAAAACGCAGCATTTGTACGCGTTTACATGCGTTTTTTTCGCCACCTGCGTTTTTTTAAAAAACGCAGATCAAAACGCAAGTGTGAAACCAGCCTTAGTTCTTGTGAAGCACCTGAAGGGTGAATAAACTTCTTGAATGTTGTTTTGAGCACCTTGAGGGGTGCAGTTTTTAGACTGGTGTCACTTTGGGGTATTTTCTGTCATTCTAACCCCCCAAACCCACTTCAAATGTGAGGTAGTCTCTAAAAAAAATGGTTTTGAAAATTTTGTTGGAAAAATGAGAAATCGCTGATCAACTTTCAACCCTTATAGCTTCCTAACAAAATGAAATGTTTCCAAAATTGTGCTGATGTAAAGTAGACATGTGGGAAATGTTATTCATTAACTATTTTGTGCAATATGGCTCTCTGATTTAAGGGCACAAAAATTAAAATTGCTAAATTTTCACCATATTTCCATTTTTTTCATAAACGCAAGTCATATCAAAGACATTTTACCACTAACATGAAGTACAATATGTCACAAAAAAACAGTCTCCGATTCAGTGGGATTCGTTGAAGTGTTACAGAGTTATAACCTCATTAAGTGGCAGTGGTCAGAATTGTAAAAATTGGCTTGGTCATTAGGGACAAAATTGGCTCTGTCACTAAGGGGTTAAAAATTAATCTCTGGCTAAACTGCAGACCATTATAAAGAAACAATCTGAGCTGAACTTACCCCCCTGGGTCTATCGGCCAGCCTCGCCGCTTCTCTCTGTATATGGCTTTGACCTCGCCGCTTATGTCATATCAACGTGATCTCCGTGTCTCTAAATGGAACTTCCCATCCATATGGGAACATCCTGCTCAGTGCTGTTGAGCCCACTGATAGACTTTCGGCATAACGCCAGCTGCTGCCAAAGCCAAACGCCGGAAGCAAGACTTAATGGTGGTCCCGGGAAAGGGGAGTACAGCACAGGTTGTTTCTTTATAATAACCTGTACACGGGGATTATCTTTCAATAACTCCTTTGAGCTGCAAAGCTACATAAACCACTGACTCTTAATTCATCAACAAACTTTATTTATATTTGTATGAAAAGTTTTCTTCGTATCAGAAAAAATGCAATCGAAAACCCTTCATTATAAAGTTACCCTCCAAAACCAAAATGTTTAGACTATGATTGACCCTTATGTACCTATTGCATGTAAATAAATAATTTTACAGTTACCGTTCTAGTAAATAATTGATTTATTGATGTGAGAGAAGAGAGCTATGGATTATTCTGCATGCTCAGGTATACAGTGCTCAAGTGAGTAATATAACTTCCTAGGGACCTGAAGCCATTTCCCCTGTGCTCTGTGCGTCTGCTCTCTGTTATATTACTTATAAAGCACAAACTGTAATTATATTTCTTTGTCAGTGTCAATCTGAAAATGAAAATGTATGATGGATTATCAGTAATGTGAGCTAAACACCCTCCCCATGTTTGCAAGGCCTCAAGCAGCTATCTTTTGTCTGCTGCTGCATACAGTGATTCAAGGCTGATACGGAAAATCTCAGCAAAAATTAGTTGTTTTTCAAATTAGAAACTAAATTGATACTAGATTTAGTCTAAATGTTTTAAGTGTGGCAAAGTCTGTGTTTTTGTTTACTGCATCTTTTTTTTAAATTGTTATCAATATATTGTATATGTTGGCTCTCATTGCCAGGATTGGTTAAGCCAATGTCTAGTGGTTGTAATGTTAGGCTGGGTCACACTTAGGCTGTGTTTCCACAGTCATTAAACGCTGCGGGTTTGACGCTGCATACATCCGCAGCGTCAACCCGCAGCGTCCAGATGTTACAGCATAGTGGAGGGGATTTCATGAAATCCCATCTCCACTATGCGTTCAGAGACGCAGGCGGCAGACCTGCATATCCGGACATGCGGCTCGTCTTTATAGACCGCAGCATGTCTATTTACAATGCGGAGATGCTTCATCCCCACAGCGTAAATTTGCCATTGACTATCATTAGATGCGGTAAAACCGCATCTAATGATTAGTCACATGCGTAATAACTGCGTAAACGCAGCATACTATGCATGTCTATTAATTTAAATAAGGTCTTACCTGTCACTGCTGAAAGTCCGCATCCACTGCAGTTCTCGCGATAACTTAGCTTACCTTGAGAACTGGCGTGCACGTGACCGGGGATTATCTCAGGTCACACTAGGCTAGTTTTCACGGTCAGCTGACCGCAAGAACTAGAGTGTAGGTGATCGCCGGAGATCGCCGGTGGTCATCTACAAGCTCTGCTATGTCTGGATGTCAGGCATCCAGATTTAGCAGAGCTAAACTTGTCATGGGACACTCGTTATTAAGTACTACGTCGGAACAGGATGTATTTGTGTTTGTTTATTATTTTTCTTTATTTTCAGGAGATCAAGGGCGTCGCATGGATTACCAGTATAATAAATATGGGAAAAATGTGTGGTGTTTTATTTCATTAAAATATTTCATTCTGCATGTTTGTATGTTTATTTAACCCTTTACAAACTATAGGATTAGTAATGGATAGGTATCTTATTGACGCCTCTCCATTACTAAGCCGGCTTAATGTCACCTTACAAAGGTGACATTAACCCCTTGTTACCCCATATGCCACCACTACAGGGCAGTGGGAAGAGAGAGGCTAAGCGCCGGAATTGGTGCATCTTACAGATGCGCCTTTTCTGGGGTGGCTGTGTGCTGGTGTTTGTAGCCGGGGGGCGGCCAATGTCCATGGTCCCTTCCTAGGCTATCAGCTGGCAGCTGTCTGCATAGCCTTTCCTGGCTATTAATTATAGGGGTCCCCCTATTTTAATAGCCAGTAAGGGCTAAGTATACAGCTGCAGGCTGAGATTCATAGCCTGGGAAGATCCATGGGTATTAACCCTTTCCCAGGCTATAAACATCGGTCGTTGGCTTTCCCTGTCTGGTGCAGAAAATTGCCCGTGAGCCCACAACATTTTTTTAAAGTTAAACAGATATTGCGTTTAAGGCCGGGATCACACTTGCAAGAATCTCGCACAAGTCTTGCACCTCAGTACCCGGCACTGTCGCCGGCACTCGGACCGGAGCATTCAGCTGCATAGAAATACATGCAGCCACATACTCCAGTCCTGAGTGCCGGTGGCAGTGCCGAGTATTGAGTTGTGAGACTCATGTGAGTTTCTTGCAAGTGTGACCCCGGCCTAACGCAGATTTCATGTGTGTGTGTGTGTCTTTATTTAAAGCTGGGATCACACATGCAAGAAGCTCGGACGAGCCTCGCATCTTAATACCCGGCACTGCTGCCGTCACTCAGGAGCGGAGTGTGCGGCTGCATAGAAATATATGCAGCCGCACGCTCCACTCCCGAGTGGCTGCGGCAGTGCCGGGTATTAAGATGCGAGAGACTCGTGCGAGTTTCTCGCATGTGTTATCCCAGCCTAACTCTTTCTGCACCATTTTATTATGTTTATTACTAAACATCGGGCTTGGTATTATCTGTAGATATATCTATCTATCGATATATCTGTCCATCTATAGATCGATAGATATATCGATAGATAGATGTATGAATAGATATATAGATAGATATAGCGATAGATAGATAGATAGATAGATAGATATAGCTATAGATAGATAGGTATTATTATTATTATTTATTTATATAGCACCATTAATTCCTTGGTGCTGTACGTGAGACGGGGTTACATCAAAATACAAATATCACTTACAGTAAACAAAACTAACAATGACAGACTGATACAGAGGGGAGAGGACTCAGCCCTTGCGGGCTTACATTCATGAAAATCCGCATCTAAAACGATTCAAAAACGCATGTGACCTGCCAGTGACCTCAGATGCAGATTTTACCTGCGTCAAATCCTGAGCAAATACTGAGCCATTCCTGACTATGGAAACATACCCTAAACATATGGAAAATCGGTCTGAGTCTCCCTGCTGAGAGTCGCACAAGTGTTCTCCGTATGGTCATCTCTGTGTAATGCGCTTGCAGTGCGATGATGCGATTTTCTCACACCTATGTATCCGTATGACATGCGTATGGATTTACATTTCCCACTGCTTTTCCCCGTTGAATTTAATGGCTCAAAGGGCTGAAATGAGGAAAATGTGTGCATATTTGTCGCAAGCTAGACAAATGGTCCGTGTGGTGTCTGAGTTTTTCTCGCACCCATAGGCTTTCATTGGCGAGTCTCGGCCGATATACGCGTAAAATCGCAGCATGCTGCAATTTTACACGCACGTTGGAATTTTGCTGCATTTTTTTGTGCCCAAACCTAATTCTATAGAATAATACTTTTTTCAGCACTAAACTTTATCAGCATGCAGAAGAGACAAATCTAGCATGCCAAAACCGCAGCAAAACACGCTAGAAACACCAAGGAAAAGGAAAACATGCTTTTTTCTGCAGCTTCTTTTCTGCCAAGAGATCAAGTTTTGCTGCAGAAAAAAATCAGAAGTCCATATTTGACAGTCCAAGAACAAAAAGTGATTTCTGTAATGGACACGAGTCATATTTGCCATTGAGACTGTTGAGTTTGGGACAGCAGACCCACCGCCAGTCCAGGAAATTATGGTCCGTACTCAGACCCTAACACATGGACAGCTGAATTCAGCATTAAAGTTTGTTGTTTTGTTTTTTTTTAAATTGTGCATTAGGGTAATCACTGCGCTTTAAATTTGCTTTAAATTGGATATATAGATAAGATACAGGAAACATGGAGTAGGAGTCCAAAATCAGATGTAAACATATATATATATTTATTAAATACAAAGGCACATGAAAGATATAATAACATGTATCAAAGCAAGGTACGGTAATAAATATAGTGAGAGATGGGTAGAATAACATAAGTCTCTCTATCAAGGAATAGTAAAGGGGCGGAAGGAGCAATCACAAGAAGCATATAGTAATTAATTATAAAGTGCTAGTGCATTGAGTTTTAAATGTGAAAGGCCACTATATGTGCAGAGATGCAGAGGAAGTGATCGCCACGTATCTGCCCGAAAATAGGAGCATGTATAATACCGTGTACAGTTATGAACCATAAATCATCGTACATACATGCAGATGATCATGACTTGCTCTTACGCATAGTTCCCCAGCAACACACCACGTGGACAGTCCCAACACGCTTTTCACGTTGGCTTCTGCAGGGGCACATAGATTGGGTGTAAAGCAGTGTTCCCCAACTCCATTCCTCAAGAGCCACCAACAAGACATGTTTTCAGGATTTTCTTAGTCTTCCCAGGTTATAATTGCAGTACCTGCACAGACAATTATTCCATCACCTGTGCAATACTAAGTAAATACTGAAAACATGGTATGTAGGTGGCTCTTGAGGTCTGGAGTAGAGGAACACTGCTGTAAAGCATAGTGTGGTGTTGACTCTTTTCAAGGAGTTACCAACCTCTTTCAGCGTACTAAGCGGATCCGCTGGATATTTGTGGGGCTTTTTTTTGTTTGTTTAGTTTAAAAGCTGTATACATCAAACACAAGCCATCACAACAAAATAAAAAATTGTCTTTCAATGCATAATTAAAATTCACCAATTTATCATTTCTCCATAGTAAATATAGAGGATACTCTCTACCAATGACCATACAACCAAATCACTGCACAAAAACCATCACCTGGATTCATCATATAAAAAATGTAAAATAAACAGAAAAAATATACCAAACAATTTTTGCTTAAATCATTACAATAAACATCATACATAATGAATGAATAATGTAAAGAAATACTTGTATAATTATAAATGGTTATAAAAATCATTGCTCAAACAAGAAAAGGAATAGACCTATTGACCCTTGCTCTGATCTCAGTTTGCTCTAGACAGCGAGTCAGCAGCTCCACTGACATCACGTTGACAGAACGGCGGCTTCTTTTTGCTCTGCTCTGTTGACAGGTCTGACTGCTGATGTCATGCTGATTGACAATCGGCTCCTTGCTGCCTAACTGCTGAGAGCCAGCTGTCAATCAGCATGACGTTGGCAGTCACAACCGGTTAACAGAACAACCCAGGAAAAGAAGAGCTGATCTGTTGACGTGAGCAGCTGAACCGCCAGCAGAAGTGGTTGGTGACTGCTCTGAGCCTGTTTAGGTAGATTGGGCAGGTAGCAGCCTGTATTAGCAACAACTTGCCTGTTAACTTAGTACAAAAAAAATAGTCTTGAATAACCCCTTCAAGGTCAGTCTCACAGTTTTAGAAGCACTAGTGTAGAGGATGAACACCCCAACCCTGGTGCAGGTGGCTGACAGGTTTCTCCTTATGTACATGTGAGGGAGAAATCTATCGATGACTTTTATCAGCGATGGGAAGAGCCGGACTGTGTCCGAGAAGTACTATTCTAATATCTGGCTATTGTCATCGGCTGGATCTTCAAAGTATATTTTCTCTGCAGCCAATTAGATTATCGTCTGAAACACTCTACCGTTTCAATTGTCCAGCCATAAGACGATTCACGCTTCCCGCAGTTTGGAGTAGTGTGAACCGTGATTGATGGGAGTCCAAACCTGGATTTCAGGTTAGGACTCACTACATATACAAAATGTAAAAGATTACATCTTTTGTATGATTGACCAATGTAACTAGGCCCATTATTGATAATTTTCAATCACGAGGAGAGAGCATAATGACATTGATATGAAAATATTTCTGAAAATTATAATGTCGTTTCTATCCAATGTTGTTCTACATTTTTTTTTTTTGCAAATGTTCATTTATCATAATTAAAACGTATGCAGACCGTAGAGGACTGTGCATAGAGACGGTAATACAGTGCATGAAGTAGGGACTTTGCTATGCACTTAGATCCAGGGCATAAATTACACCAGAAATGTACTCCATTCCTCAACAGGAGTACATTTCTTGTGGTGGTGAGCAATAGCTGAAAAATGTGCCAAATTCATTGAGAAATCCAGTCTTAATAATTACTTTGTCACATCTTACTCCAGTGCACCCTTCATCAAACTGGCAAACAGAACCCCAGTCTTCAGTGGCGTAACAACAAAGTTATGGGCCCCGGTGCGAATTTTCAAACGGGGCCCCCCCCCATCAGCCAGAAGAATTGACATGCTGCGGAAAAAAAAAGCTACGAATCCGCATGTTTTTTCCGCAGCATGAGTACAGTGGTTTTTGTTTTCCATAGGTTTACATGATACTGTACACCGCATGGAAAACTGCTGCGGATCCGCAGCCAAATTTGCAACGTGTGCACATACCCTAAGAGGTTTAAAATAACAAACTAGGCTGGTACTTGGCTTTCCCTGCTCCACAGTGGACACTCTACTACTGCTCTCATGTTTCCAGGCTGCATCGGTGATATAACAACTACAGCGCACATCATGGCTGCAACCAATGACCGGGCTCAGCGGTTCTGTAGTAGACTTGAGCGAGCCACTGAACTTGGTGATTGGCTGCAGTGGTGATGTGTGCTGTATTGGTTGATGGACCTATCAGGGTCAAATTTTTGGCAGACCCAAACATGCTGCATCAATAATTCCTGTAAGAAGTGGTCTAGTATTACAATTCTTTTCCTAGTGACTGTAATGGAAAAAAAATAATGTGTATAGCTTACACAATCTTTTTGGATCTGTTTCAAAAGGCAAAATTAAGAAAAAAAAATACCCCTTCTTCTGCCTTCTCTTTTCTTAAGTGTGTGTGGCACAGCCCAAAATCTGATCCAGGACCAGTGCAATTCACTATTGAATATGCTGACCATAAGGTTTCAACATCACATGACTATATCCAATAAGATAAAGGGTCCAACCAATATAGAACTAATTTGTGCTGAAAGGTGATTTGACAAATGCATATAATAAGGGCAGCAGTCGCAGAGCAGTAGAGCAGGGATAATGACTGAAAGCGATGCGGAAGCTTCCCGCCACTACTGACATACAAATTATGTCTGCACACCTCCGGGCGGCTGCAAATAACAGGACAAATAAAGATCGGCTTGAGGGACCCCTCGGCAGCAGGAGGAGGAGGACGCAGCAACAGCAAACTGCAGCTTTTTAGGTTTAAAAAGTGCAAGCTGCGGCACTCGGCCACTCACCCAAGCAGCTGCGGCAGCTGCCTTAGACCAGTCCTTCCCTTTGTGGCTGAAGGTCTGAAGGACCTGTGGACACGCCTCTCCAGGTCACAAGGTTGGATCACGTGACCGCATTGAATCCATCTTCCCCCATGTAACTGGAGGACCTGCGGTGACGGCTCCCTGCTGCGGGTCACTCACAAATGGTGGGTCATCATGGGTCATTCATTCTCCTTCACTACTGTCCATGGGGCCCCTAAGTAGTCCGGGGCCCCGTCGCAGCTGCGACCGCTGTGACCGCGGTAGTTACGCCCCTGCCAGTCTTTATTTATTAAGGCTCGTGTGCCAGGGGCAGACAAACCATTGGTGCAACCTGTGTGGCCGCACCGGGGCCCAAGAGGTAAGGGGGCCCATTTCTCGCTCCAAAACAAGTGCAATTTTGCATTTTTAGGAGCTCTCAGGCTGCAAAGGGCCCATATATTGTTCTTGCACAGGGTCCCTTTTCTGACTGAGTCCGCCAGTACTATGTGCCCATACAGTAAGTGCACTGAATGCTGTGCTGTATGTCCATAAAATTGTGCAGTGTTCCATGATGAGCCATATTATAAAGATCTGAGATTTGTTTAGAGTCACGGGAGGCATCTTAAGTATTGCTTTGTAAAAGGGGACGTTGTGTGCCCCCTTAAGGGTCTCTGTACATTCTTGTGCAGAGGACTATATTGTAAGTACTATCAAAGAGAAGTGACTGAAATCCTGCAGCAGTGTCTAAAAAAACAAACAAACAACTAGCTATTTATACAGATCTTTGTGATTACACTTTTTATACATGGTTTATATCTGCATGCACAGCAAATGTGTTTCAGGGCACTAGTGGAGAAAAATGGAAGAGGGCCCGTGTGCAATAACACTGTACTTGTCCTTTGCAGTCCAATAGCTTATAATTCACAATTCATCTGCTTTGGAGGTGGATGTGGCCTCCTTACATCTTTGACCCCTTTTTGGCTGCAGCGGTAGCATCAATGGTATGTCCACCTCTGTTTCAGGGAACCAGGCAGATGGGGCAACTATTCGTATTAGACTCTGCATACTTTTGCCAGTAGAGTTGAGCAAAAAGATTAACACCATCCTGCATTCAGTCCTGTTCTCCTTGGTAGCCGGACCAGTGTAAACTTCTCTTCTGCATACAGCATTCTTGACCCAACATCATGGTGCGCTTTTGCTTACTAGACCCAGCTACATCACTAAGCCTAGTAAGCGCAAAAGGCACTCAGAATACCCTCAAAAGTGGAGACTGCTCTGGTCCAACTGCCATGGAGGACTGGATTAGACAAAGGACCAAAGCAGTAAAAATCTTTTTATTCAACTGTAGTTGCCAGTAGATTAAGTATTCAAACCAAAGAATGCAGCAACACCCTGTACAAGCTAAGATGCATACAAACATTGAATATGAGATATTTGGACTGCATTACTGCTATAGAGAATATATTTATATAAATGAAGGAATTCACATATAAATTGGCCAAGTCATGAGAGCCCAGCAGCTGTGCCAAGGTGTATATTTCTTTGATGGGAAAGTAGCCTAAAAGTTATTGAACACGCCACACCTGGGCTAAAAGCCTATACATGGCCATCACCTATACTATTGGAGGTGGTGAAATCAAAGAAATTAGTCAAATCATAAGTTGGTATACGTGCAGTGTGTAGAAACATGTTCACATTGTGGCCATTTACTGACAAAACCCAAGAAAAAATAAAACAACTTATACTACTGCTTATTTCTTTGGTTTTTCTGTAGTTTCTTCTACTTTGTAGAAACGGGCGTGGCTCCCCTTCCTGAGATAGAAATTGAATCTATATAGCTTCCCATGGCCAGCTGTCTGATCAGTCGGTCCAGTATCCTGCTCTACCCATATCTACATTGAGGTTTGTTGGCACAAGGTGAGTTTTTAATACTAGAGATAGGATAGGAATGTCTCAATTGGGTACACCATGGTGCATGTTATATAAGAGGGCTTACTAGGTGAGGTGGATCTTCCAAGCTCAAGGTCTGGGTTGGCACATGGACCAGGAGCGTCTGTGCTGCAGTCAGGTGTTGCATATGGGAAACAGGAAGCAGAGTTACTGGAAGCCGCAGACAGACCGGAGGTGTCTGATGGACCGTTGACAGGTAAGAGTTACTAGAAGCTACATGCAGACCTGAAGACATCCAGGAGACGGCAGACAGGTAGCAGTTACTGGAAGTCACAGGCGGACATGTAGCAGAGTCAAACTAAAAGTCATAGGCTAGTTTCAAACTAGCGTTTATCCGGGCTGCGGAGGGATGCGGACTTCCTCCGTGAAGCCCGCCCACTGCCGCACCTTTTCATTCATTTCCGCCTACAGCTGCATGCAGCGTGCGCACCCTATCTTTAACATTGGGTACGCAGGCCATGCCGCTGTATGCAGATGCCACCGCATGCGTCGTTTTGATGGTGCGGCATCTGCACGAAACTGCAACTCGTTGCGTTCGGCACAGGTCGTCGCACCATCAAAACGATGCATGCGGAGGCATCTGCATACAGCGGCATGGCCTGCATACCCAATGTTAAAGATAGGGTGCGCACGCCGCATGCAGCTGTAGGCGGAGCTGAATGATGAGGCGCGACAGTGGGCAGGGCTTCACGGAGGAAGTCCGCATCCCTCTGCAGTCCAGCTAAACGCTAGTGTGAAACTAGCCTTAATGAAATCCTGGAAGCCACAAGTGGGCAAGGGACCTCCTGGAAGCAAACTAAAAGTCTTAATGACGTCCTGGAAGCCGCAAGAGGACAAGAGACGTCCTGGAGGCAACAGGCGGACAGGAGATGTCTTGAACACTGCTGAGCGGCAGCAGGCTTACTCAAATTCGCAGGCAGACAGAAGACATCCTGGATACCGCAGACAGGCAGCAGAGTTACTTGAAGCCGTAGGCAGACATGAGACATCCGATACACCGGAGACAAGTAGCAAAGTTACTGGAAGTCACAGGCAGAAAAAAACTTTTTGAAGACCATAAATGGGTTGCCGAGGTACTGAAGGCCGCCGGCAAGATAACTGAGGTACTGGAAGCTGCTGACGAGAAACTCAGGGACTGGAAACCACAGGTAACCAGGAGATGCCCAGGAGACGACTTGATAGGTCTTACATAGGCCTAGGAAGTTCAAAACATTGAACCATGCCGGAATACTTGCAAATCCCAACATGGTGCACAAGAAAGTTTAGCTTACTGTGGTGTAGGGAGCAGAGTCCAGACCCTGGACAGGTGTGTAACACCATTTCAGTGGAATGGCTTTTACGCTTTTATTTTAATCAAAATAGTGTTAACTCAGTACCCTATGTTATTTACATGTACTACTACTATTTACTTATCATATTAAACCAACAATCCCCAGTCCATAATAGGGAAAAAGAGGCATAAGCTATATATGTATTTAAAAAACATATTTTAATAAATAAACTTTAAAATACAAAAATATGAAAAAACAGGGGAATGCTCAAAGTACATACGGCTGGGAACAAAAACCACACCAGGTAAAAATAATGATACTATATATCAGCAGCCAGCAAGCAACAATATGAGTTAAATGTAACCTCTCAAAACACAGTGTAAGTATATTGCACAATTATCGTTACCATGGAACCTAAGTTCCTAAGGTGCTAGATTCATTAAAGGGCCACTGTCACCCCCTCCACCCGTTATGAACTAAAAGAGCCACCTTGTGCAGCAGTAATGCTGCAGTCTAACAAGGTGGCTCTTTTAGTTTTTGATTAAGTTATTACCTCAATAAAGCGTTTTGAAAATTGTCCACAAAGACCAGATATTGTACCTGGAGGCGGTCCTAAGCGTCCTGTATGAATCCCCCAACGGCCATCACTCTTCTCTTCAGGGGCGCTGGTTTCCGCCCCCTTCGCGGTGTTTCTTCTTAAATCCGGCGCCTGCGCTGTGCGTGCCTGCCTGGGGCCTGCGCAGTGTTCATTGTGAGTCACACTCAGACGCAGGGTGCCTGACTGCGCCTGTGCGGGCAGTGCGGCCACCCTGTTGCTGAATACAGCAAGCCTCTGCCGTCTGTTCTGCACCAGCTGCAGGAAAACTACATTTCCCAGCGTCCCCCGATAGACCTGGCAGTCAGGGCATGCTGGGAGTTGTAGTTTTCCAGCTGCTGGAGTGCAGTGACGTCCATGGAGCCTGTACAGCGCTGGATAACACCGTACAGCGCTGGATAACACCGCACCGCGCCCGGAGGAGCCTGAAGACAGCGGCCACCACTGGGGTAACAGCTCCGCCGCCGCCGCTGTCAGGAGCCCTGGATCTGCGCTATGACCGACAATGAAGACTGCGCCTGCCCCAGGCAGGCACGCACAGCGCAGGCGCCGGATTTAAGAAGAAAAAGCGCGAAGGGGGCGGCGACCATCGCCCCTGAAGAGAAGAGTGACGGCCGTTGGGGGATTCATACAGGACGCTTAGGACCGCCTCCAGGTACAATATCTGGTCTTTGTGGACAATTTTCAAAACGCTTTATTGAGGTAATAACAATCAAAAACTAAAAGAGCCACCTTGTTAGACTGCAGCATTATTGCTGCACAAGGTGGCTCTTTTAGTTCATAATGGCTGGAGGGGGGTGACAGTGGCCCTTTAAGCCTCCAATATAACATACTCCGTAGCTTGCTATGTGTAAAGTGCATAGTGCAAATCTATAAGCTGATATTTAAAGTATAAATGCAAAGTGTAAACTTACATAATAAATTTTCCTGGTGGGGAACGTTCCACAGTGACCCCGACAGCGCCGTTTCGCCTGACTGGCTTCCTCAAATAGGGGGCATGTAAAAAATTACATGTGTGAAAAAAAAAAATCCTAAATAAATAGTAAAAGAAAAAAAAATACTGTTCCAATATATACATTCCTTTATCTAAATTGAAAAAAAAACAATAAAAGTACACATATTTAGTATCGCCGCGACCCGACCTATAAAACTGTCCCACTAGTTAACCCCTTCAGTGAACACCGTAAAAAAAAAAAAACACGGCAAAAAACAATGCTTTATTATCATACCGCCGAACAAAAAGTGGAATAACACGCAATCAAAATGACGAATATAAATAACTATGGTACCGCTGAAAACGTCATCTTGTCCCACAAATAACGAGCCGCCATACAGCATCATCAGTGAAAAAATAAAGTTATAGTCCTCAGAATAAAGCGATGCAAAAATAATTATTTTTTCTATAAAATAGTTTTTATCGTATAAAAGCGCCAAAACATGAAAAAATTATATAAATGAGGTATCGCTGTAATCGTACTGACCTGAAAAATAAAACTGCTTTATCCATTTTACCAAACGCGGAACGGTATAAACGCCCCCCCCTCCCCAAAAAAATAAAAATAAATTCATGAATAGCTGGTTTTTGGTCATTCTGCCTCACAAAAATCAGAATAAAAAGTCATGTGCCCGAAAATGTTACAAATAAAAACGTCAACTCGTCCCGCAAAAAAAACAAAACTCACATGACTCTGTGGACCAAAATATGGAAAAATTATAGCTCTCAAAATGTGGTAACGCAAAAAATATTTTTTGCAATAAAAAGCGTCTTTTAGTGTGTGACGGCTGCCAATCATAAAAATCCGCTAAAAGAACCGCTATAAATAGTAAATCAAACCCCCCTTCATCACCCCCTTAGTTAGGGAAAAATTTAAAAATTAAAAAAATGTATTTATTTCCATTTTCCCATTAGGATTAGGGCTAGGGTTAGGGCTAGATTAGGGTTAGGGCTAGGGTTAGGGCTAGGGTTAGGGTTAGGATTAGGGTTGGGGCTAGGGTTAGGGCTACAGTTAAGGTTCGGGATGAGGTTAGGGTTGAGGCTAAAGTTAGGGTTGGGGCTAAAGTTAGGGTTAGGGTTTGGATTACATTTACGGTTGGGAATAGGGTTGGGATTGGGTTAGGGGTGTTTCAGGGTTAGGGGTGTGGTTAGGGTTACTGTTGAGATTAGGGTTAGGGGTGTGTTTTGATTAGGGTTTCAGTTATAATTGGGGGGTTTCCACTGTTGAGGCACATCAGGGGGTCTCCAAACGCGACATGGCATCTGATCTCAATTCCAGCCAATTCTGCGTTGAAAAAGTAAAACAGTGCTCCTTCCCTTCCGTGCTCTCCCGTGCATACAAGCAGGGGTTTACCCCAACATATGGGGTATCAGCGTACTCAGGACACATTGGACAACTTTTGGGGTCCAATTTCTCCTGTTACCCTTGGGAAAATACAAAACTAAAATTTTTGTGGAAAAAAAATATTTTTTATTTTCACGGCTCTGCGTTATAAACTGTAGTGAAACACTTGGGAGTTCAAAGTTCTCACAACACATCTAGATAAGTTCCTTGGGGTTCTAGTTTCCAATATGGGGTCACTTGTGGGGGTTTCTACTGTTTAGTTACATGAAGGGCTCTGCAAATGCAACGTGACGCCTGCAGACCAATCCATCTAAGTCTGCATTCCAAATGGCGCTCCTTCTCTTCCGAGCTCTGCCATGCACCCAAACGGTGGTTCCCCCCCACATATTGGGTATCAGCGTACTCAGGACAAATTGGACAACACCTTTTGGGTTCATTTTCAACTGTTACCGTTGGAAAAATACAAAACTGGGGCTAAAAAATAATTTTTGTGGAAAAAAAATGATTTTTAATTTTCACGGCTCTGCGTTATAAACTGTAGTGAAACACTTGGGTGTTCAAAGTTCTCACAACACATCTAGATAAGTTCCTTGGGGGTCTAGTTTCCAATATGGGGTCACTTGTGGGGGGTTTCTACTGTTTAGTTACATCAGGGGCTCTGCAAACGCAATGTGATGCCTGCAGACCAATCCATCTAAGTCTGCATTCCAAATGGCGCTCCTTCCATTCCGAGCTCTGCCATGCGCCAAAACGGTGGTTCCCCCCCACATATTGGGTATCAGCATACTCAGAACAAATTGGACAACAACTTTTGGCGTCCAATTTCTTCTCTTACCCTTGGAAAAATGCAAAACTGGGGGCTAAAAAATAATTTTTGTGGGAATTTTTATTTTTTTATTTTCACGGCTCTGTGTTATAAACTGTAGTGAAACACTTGGGGGTTCAAAGCTCTCACAACACATCTAGATGAGTTCCTTAGGGGGTCTACTTTCCAAAATGGTGTCAATTGTGGGGGGTTTCAATGTTTAGGCACATCAGTGGCTCTCCAAACACAACATGGCGTCCCATCTCAATTCCAGTCAATTTTGCATTGAAAAGTCAAATGGCGCTCCTTCCCTTCCGAGCTCTGCCATGCGCCCAAACAGTGGTTTACCCCCACATATGGGGTATCAGCGTACTCAGGACAAATTGTACAACAACTTTTGGAGTCCAATTTCTTCTCTTACCCTTGGGAAAATAAAAAATTGGGGCGAAAAGATCATTTTTGTGAAAAAATATGATTTTTTATTTTTACAGCTCTGCATTATAAACTTCTGTTAAGCACTTGGTGTGTCAAAGTGCTCATCACACATCTAGATAAGTTCCGTAGGGGGTCTACTTTCCAAAATGGTGTCACTTGTGGGGGTTTCAATGTTTAGGCACATCAGTGGCTCTCCAAACCCAAGATGGCGTCCCATCTCAAGTCCTGTCAATTTTGCATTGAAAAGTCAAACGGTGCACCTTCCCTTCCGAGCTCTCCCTTGCGCCCAAACAGTGGTTTACCCCCACATGTAGGGTATCACCGTACTCAGGAAAAATTGTACAACGTTTGGGGTCTAATTTCTTCTCTTACCCTTGAAAAAATAAAAAATTGGGGGCGAAAAGATCATTTTTGTGAATAACTTGGTTATTTTCTATCATATAGACCCCTAAAAATGACGTCAAATGAGATGTGGTCCCTAAAAAAAAATGGTGTTGTAAAAATGAGAAATTGCTGGTCAACTTTTAACCCTTATAACTCCCTAACAAAAACAAATTTTGGTTCCAAAATTGTGCTGATGTAAAGTAGACATGTGGGATATGTTACTTATTAAGTATTTTGTGCGACATATCTCTGTGATTTAATTGTATAAAAATTCAAATTTGGAAAATTGCGAAATTTTCGCCAAATTTCCGTTTTTTTTCATAAATAAACACAGGTAATATCAAAGAAATTTTACCACTATCATGAAGTACAATATGTCATGAGAAAACAGTGTCAGAATCACCGTGATCCGTTGAAGCGTTCCAGAGTTATAACCTCATAAAGGGACAGTGGTCAGAATTGTAAAAATTGGCCCGGTCATTAACGTGCAAACCACCCTTGGGAGTAAAGGGGTTAAAAAGGTTCTAAAAAGCGACATATAGAGCAATATTTTTTTTTACAAATATTGCTCTATATGTCGCTTTTTAGAAGCTTTTTAAAAATTCTTGTGTGATTTATTGGTTGAAATAAAAAATTGTTCACTTTTTCTGATAAACTAGCATTGACTGAGCCTTTTTTCTTTATACAATGTAATTTTGAGTCATTAACTTTTTCCCAATATGCAAGTTGCATATAGATGCAAATAAATGCATTGTAATACATTTGGCTAGAAATGGGTTGGAGGGTATATATACAGTCTGACTGCTGTAACTGTTAAGAATCCTTTCCTATTTAGATGCCTTAGTTGCATTTCCTCCGCATATAATGAGTGCTCCCTGCTCCATTCAAAAGTCTTTGGAAAAATTAAGTCATGTTCCAGTTCTTTGTATTGACTACATACAGTACATATTTATAAGATCCCCTCCAAGACTTCTGTTTTCTAAGATAAACAAGCCCAACTTTTTCAGTCTATCAATCATAGTACAGACCTTCCACTCCTTGTAATAATCTAGTTGACACCTTTGAACTGACTCTACCTTCCAAAATTCTAGAAGTGGCCTCACAAGTGTATATAAGAGTAACCTTGGGATCATGGGATTTTATCTCTTTTTTTATACATCCTAAAATATCGTGTTTGCTTTTGCAGCTGGTGCCTGACATTGAGTACTGCTGCTCAGCTTACTTGTTACCAGAATACACAAGTGCGTCTCCTGTTCTTTAGTCCCAAGTATATTTCCATTTACAGTAATTCAGGCCTAGATGCATTTTCTACATTTATCATTATCACTGAGCAAAATGTTGACAGCTCTCATTTAGTTATATTTGAAGCTGAGCTAGACTTCATTCTGGTGTTACTACATTTTAATAACAGTTTGCTGATTTGAAGATCTTGCCTAAAGGCCAAGGAGCCAACTATGGTCAGTAGCCAAGTGGCTCCTTCATATTTTTTTTTTTATTGGAGGAATTCCCAGATCATTGCCAATACCAGTAAAATGTTTTCACATACTTGTATGATGTTGTAGAGAAAAGTTGTAAAATCCATAAAGACATCTCTGGAGAGAGGATGCATCGCACTCACATTGAACATATGGGATTAGTTATAACAGGGGAAGTGAAGAAGAGCTGACCTTCCAAACTTCATAGAAGTGGGACCTCGAAATGTCGTGTTGAAAATAACGCATTCACTTGCTTGACTGTAAAGCCTGCCTAATACAACTTAATATTGGTCAGATTGATGATGTTATCCATGTCATGTTTCATCTGTATAGAAAGGTAAAATTGTGGTAGGAAACATGACAACAATATCTCCTGCCTCAGACCTCCAGGGGCAAAGATATCCTGAAAGGTGGGGATCTCATAATCTTCCAAAGACCTACCACAGCCCACTGTCAGACCCCCATATGAGCTCACCAAGAGGAGGTATGTGGGCATAACCTTGATTTAATAAAAATCAGAGTTTGGATTTTTGTCGTTTGTCAGTGGAAGACACCATGCTCTGTGGTTCTGTCTGTTGCTTTAAGGAGTACCTCCCTCCCTCTGCTATATTGAGCCATTTCCATGACACAAGTTTAGTACTCTTTCTTTTGTTATCCATTTTATTATGTGTGATTGTATATGCAGTATTGTTTTGTTCCCATTTTGTAACATCGTATATATTTGTTATAAATAATGCTTGCTATTCTGAATTAAATATATACAATTTAACAGCTCCATTTCTCTTGCTCTGTAAACCGCACGCGCATATATATTTATAATATTCCATGTGTTCGAATCGGATGATTATATACTATACATTAACTGTGAGCTCCCTAATATCCGGCCTAGTAGTGAAAGCAGCCTCGTCCATCAATCGTCAGCCAATTACTTAATTGTCCTGGCGGTTGGAAGCAATGGAGTTGCATTGCCAGACATATGACATGACAGAAATGGCTTAATATTAGAGGTACACTATTTTAATTAGAAGTGTATGTTGAGTCTAAGCAGCTTCATGGGGCGCTCACATCAGCTTTCTTGCCAGGAATCTTTAAGGAATTGGGAATCACGCTCTGAATTTTTATCTTTTAGATACCCTAATACAATACTGTGAAGTTTTGATTTCTGCCTTGATTTCTTGCTGAAACCACGTGGCCCAATATTTTACCTACCTTTCCTTTATTTTTTATGCACATTCATTCTCTTCTGTCTCCTCGCAACTAGAATATCATTGGCTGCCACTTCTGGAACTAGCTGTGTTTGAAACCTCATTTGATCCTGCAGGCGCTAGGTAACAAATACACATGCTCAATATCTAAGAACCAGTTTATTTAAATGGCTTGTTTGCTGGATTTTGTAATTGACTGAGCAACAGGTTAGAAGTGTTACAAGAAACTATTCCTAGTATTGCTTTATCACATACTCGTTTATCACTTCTGTTGGATTTCCACAGCAGCTAAGCACATTTGCCTGTCTTTCTGAGTATTCGTATAAGTTTATGAAAAGAAGCATTTTTGTGTAGCCATAGGACAAGGCAGATCTATGTGACAGCCACAGGCTGGAGATCTTTGGTTGAGAAAGATGACACGTTTTTAATTGTTTGATTTAAGCATTAAAACCATGCTAAATGTCACCACGATGGCTATAATGCAAAAATTATTTACTTCAAGTTTATTAATTTCATATTTACTGTATTTATCTGCATCTCATAAAGTACCAGTCAATGTAGTGTACATATATGTTCAAACACCTGCTTGTATGGTGAGGCTCCTTTCCAATACCATTGATGAGACTCGTTTGTCCATAAGTGGTTACCCTTGTGTATGGGTAAAATTGCAAAGAAAGCACTTGTAAAAACAAGCACCATTGCAAGCGATTTGTATTGTTTACTACTCGTTAACTGGTTTAGGTGACAGAACATGTGTGGTACTTACAAGCTCATTTTTCAATAGATCTGGTAGGGACTTATCTGAAGCTGGCCATGATCGCTGGAGTACACTGTTATGGCATTTTCAAACGAGCATGTAAAAACATAGTTCAGAGTTTCATACAGAAACGTGGGACAATTTTTTTCTCACTTGTCATCTGTGTGCAATCCATTTTTTGCAGCAGCTATTAATCTTTATAATTTTTACCTTTAAAACAGATCTTAGCTATCTGCTTTACCATTTGCAGAGACCACAGTAACATTCGTTAAAATTAATATTTTTTTTTCAATTCCACCGTAGCTCAGTGTGTTAGCCAGTGGTATGGAAACCTTTTTTAAGGAATCTTTTGTCAGGCCCCCGGCACTTGCGATATTCACCGTCCCCGTTCCATCGCCACATGCCGCTGTGTCTTCCGGGTCTTTGCAGTGACTTCAGGCAGAGGGCGCACACTAAACACGTCATCGCGCCCTCTGACTTGAACGTCACAGCCAAAAGACGCGGAAGATGCAGCCTACCCATCCTGGTGCTGTCTCTGCTTCTCAGATGGTCTCCAGCGCCGGCAGCTTGTTCCTGTGTTCAGCGGTCACATGGTACCGCTCATTAAAGTAATGAATATGTGCTCCACGCCTATGGGAGTGGAGTCGCGTCCATATTCATTACTTTAATGAGTGGTACCATGTGACCGCTGAACACAGGAAGAGCTGCGGGCGCTATAGGCCATCTGAAAAGCAGGGAAGTGCAGAGACAGGAGGGGGTGAGTATGATGTGACAGCCGCCGCTGCTGCCACTCCCCCGCCAACCCCCTGGGACAGTGATTCGAGTATAAGCCGAGAGGGGCACTTTCAGCCTAAAAAATGGGCTGAAAATCTTGGCTTATACTCGAGTATATATGGTACTTTAAAGATTCTACGAACACGCAGCGTATGCCCTGTTTACGGGCTTACAGCAGGGGAATGAAGGTGAACAGAAAGATACAAATTACTGTTTCATAATTGGAATTGTTTAAGCTATTTGATGATTTCTATAGCTTACGACGATTTTGCTGATGGCTTCTCCTTTAAGTTGATGAAAAAAACCAGTCAATACAGTGTACATTAACTTTTTAAAGGGGTTGTCCAGTCAAAAAATATGATAATATCAGATCAGTTGGGGTCTGACATCTAGTGTTCCCTCCAATAATCTGTAATAAGCTCCGGTGCAGAGGTGCAATGCAGTGTGTAGAGCCCACTGCCATGTGCTGCAGAACAGTGTCTATTGAACGATGACTGACAAGTTTAATTAAAGTAAATAACCATTACTGTATAGAAAATTAACAAGAATTACTGTATTCATTAGGGCATGTTAGTGCTTTCTTTTTAAATTTGAAAAGGTAGAACCAGGATCTAATTGGTTGATATAAACACTAAATGCTTGGATGAATCTCTTTTCTCATGCATAACCTAAACAAAACCATATATAATACCATATATTGCATAAAATAAAAACATAATAGGCAGAGAATTACTTTTTATAAAAACGATCCTTTGCTTAAAATTAAGAAAAGTGCCATACTAGCTGCTTAACAATCCATTGTTGACCAGTGATTGGCTGCAGTAGGCACGTCCTGTAGTCTTGACACAAAAGCTGCAATTGTGTTAACAAAGAATGGGTGCAGTAACGCTCCCAGATAGTCTGAAGGAGGCGTCATCAGATAAAATAACTTTATCCCAGCCTACTGTCCAATTACTGTACTTTATGCATAACATCAGCCTGTTCTTGATGTTTTTCTTGGAGAGAAGTGGCTTCTACGCTGTACTTCGTGACAGCAGGCCAGCCTCCAAATATCTTCATCTCCACTGTGCGTACAAATGCGTTGTCCCCTATCTGCTAGGTTCCTGTGTGTGTTGGGGCTTTTTATCCATAGAGCGGGCTTACTCATAATTTTGCCTAACCACACTACCATGAATTAGGAATAGTAGTAAACATCTTCCAAGAGCAATTTGGTGATGAACAATGCTTTTTCCAGCTCTATTAGGACCATGTCACAAGGCAAAAGTGATAATTAAGTGAAACCATAGAAACATCTGCCTAAAAAAATCTAAAGCGGCAAACATTGTGAAAACTAAAACTTGTCAGTTTCCAGACTTTCTGATTTTTGTCTGGAAAAGTTAGGACACCAAGTTTAATCCTTGTTCTTGTACATAATGTTTTTTAAATATGCGTTGACATGATCTGACTCATAGGGAAATGATATAATTACTCGGACCATTTGCCTACCTTGAGAATTTTGAAAGCTTCATTACAGCCTGGTTGTGTGGTCAGTATATTATATATTTACAGCAAGCTCATTTGCTATGGTCAGTATTGTGAAAAATGTTTGTTTCAAATGGAAGGGATTTCTCGTCTAACCTCTGAAGGGACCAGGGTATTCCAAATCATAGGTTGATCACTTCTGCCTTAAAAGTTATTCATATGTGACATGTTTGTTGTAGAAATTTCTCCTACTCTCCTATTCATACTTTCAGAAATGTATGTGCTTATGCTGGAAACGAACTCATTCTGATTCATGGAACTAGTTTTCAAGAGGAGCAATTCCTACCACAATGCCGCCAGTTGTGGTATGTGATCGTAGATCAATAGGAACATTGTACTTCTGATACTAAAGATGAGAAATCACTCTTCTGATATTTGTGTATGTGTTTGAACTGTTTTTGGGTGCAACACAGCATTAAACGCAAAATGTATGTCAAAGGTAGCATGTTACCTGGGCACCAGTTGAGCTGGGAGCCTGGTTAGGGTTTGGTTCTGGCAACCCTGAGTAATTGATTCAAGCATACCATTCTAGCTGCAAATAGATTTTGCTGTTACACTCTTGACCGGGGTATCTCAGGCTTTGCTCCGTTCTCCTGGGTCTGCTGCCGTCTGTTGTGCTCCATGTTTGCATTTGCACATTGCCCGGCATGGATCAATTACCTAATTTCCCTACACCTATTTAAGGTCCATTGACACGCACCTGTGTCTTGGGATTGAGACTCTAGACCTCTGTTTGGCCTAGACCACCTTCTGTCCTTATTGTGTTTACTTGCTTCCATTCCTGCTGGGTTACATTTCATCTTCCCTGCTGCTCCTGAGATTCCAGAGTGTGCCAAGTTTGCACTGCCCATATGCCTTTCAGCTTGCTGCATCAACGCCCCAGGGTTTGTGTGCCCACACAGAACGGGGTCTCTCACTAGGAGAGCCGTGACATGTGCATTGCTGAGAAAATCAACTCTGAATCTTTATGTAAATGAGACTGCAAGGGCAGGTCGATTTCTGACAAATTTGTTGATCTTCCATATTATTCCTCATTTAGCGCCACACACAAGATTGATGTCTCTTCTGCCCTTCTATGTGTTATGCTGTTACGAGGGGAATAATGTTGTGGACAGATGCACTAGCTGGGAACAAGCCCACGCTCAGATCACTTATAGCTTCATTTACATAAAGATCAAAACATAATTTTCTCAGTGATATAATATACCGTAATGTGCATTCAGGAAAGTATGGATACAGTTAACAAGCAATTTAGTTTTCGCCAACTAACGTCAGACTGCTATCGTCTGACTAGATGTTGGCAGTGTATTAAATTTCTATCCAATAATTATTGACCCTTGAATGATCTTTCTACAAATCCTCAGAATGTTCCTGCAGAGATTGTTTCTAGAAGACAAAAAAGGAGCCCCCCATGGTGAAGTCCTGGTGATGAGAAAAAGGGAAGAGTTGTGCAGCTCAGGTACAACTCTGATGAGAGTAGTAGTGATGTGCAATCCTCTTATAGGCTGCTGCTCCACCCGTTAAAGCTGCATTTGAGGCAAAAAAATGTTGTGGGCTCTGTCAAGATGATGACAAGGATGTGAAGTAGGGTTGAGCGAAATGGATCGGTCAAATTCAAAAATTGCCGACTTTCGGCAAAGTCGGGTTTCATGAAACCCAACCCGATCCCAGTGTGGGATCGGCCATGAGGTCGGCGATCTTCGCGCCGAAGTCGCGTTTCGTATGACGCTTTCAGCACCATTTTTCAGCCAATGAAGGAGGACGCAGAGTGTGGGCAGCGTGATGACATAGGTCTCGGTCCCCAACATCTTAGAGAAGGGCATGACAGTGATTGGCTTGCTTTCTGCGGCGTCACAGGGGCTGTAAAGGGGTGTGCACGCCGACCGCCATCTAACTTCTGCCGATCTCAGAGCATAGGGAGAGGTTGCTGCAGCTTCATCAGAAGCAAGGATATCGTTAGGGAGGGAAGATTAACCCCCAAACCGCTTGTGCTGTAGCGATTTCCACTGTCCAACACCACCTTCGTTTTTCAGGGACAGTGGAGGCTAGATTTTTGTGCATCAGCTCTGTAGCTTCTTAGGCTGCCTTAGGCTGCCTTATAAGGCTCCCTGATAGCTGCATTGCTGTTTGTACACCGCTGTGCAAACCAGCTGCTTTTTTAAAAGCAAAAATCCTGTTGCTGTTTTCTGCACAGTTATCTTGTTTATTTGTCCACACTTTTGTGTGCAGCAGTCCTTTTTATTGATGGCTGCCATACTTGTCCTGAGATCATTGTAGAGAGATTGAAATTGTAGTACAGTCCTTGTATTTTTTTTATATATCTTCCAGCCACGTTCTGGGTAATACCCAGGGCCTGTTTTTTGCTGCAGTCTCCCCCCCAAAAAAGGGAGATTTAAATTGCCAACAAGTTTATATACGTCAGTTCTGTTTGTCGTATATCTGCCAGCCACGTTCTGCCACTTACATTGTATAGTGTAATACCCAGGGCCTGTTTTTTGCTGCAGTCTCCCCCCAAAAAAGGGAGATTTAAAATGCCAACAAGTTTATATACGTCAGTTCTGTTTGTCGTATACCTGCCAGCCACGTTCTGCCACTTACATTGTATAGTATAATACCCAAGGCCTGTTTTTTGCTGCAGTCTCCCCCCCCCAAAAAAAGGGAGATTTAAATTGCCAACAAGTTTATATACATCAGGTCTGTTTGTCGTATATCTGCCAGCCACGTTCTGCCACTTACATTGCATAGTGTAATACCCAGGGCCTGTTTTTTGCTGCAGTCTCCCCCCCAAAAAAGGGAGATTTAAATTGCCAACAAGTTTATATACGTCAGTTCTGTTTGTCGTATATCTGCCAGCCACGTTCTGCCACTTACATTGTATAGTGTAATACCCAGGGCCTGTTTTTTGCTGCAGTCTCCCCCCCCAAAAAAAAAGGGAGATTTAAATTGCCAACAAGTTTATATATGTCAGTTCTGTTTGTCGTATATCTGCCAGCCACGTTCTGCCACTTACATTGTATAGTGTAATACCTAGGGCCTGTTTTTTGCTGCAGTCTCCCCCCCAAAAAGGGAGATTTAAATTGCCAATAAGTTTATATACACCTTCTACCTTGTTTTACAGTAGCATATAACGGTTGTTAGGGTACCGTCACACAGTGCCATTTTCATCGCTACGACGGCACGATTCGTGACGTTGCAGCGTCGTATAAGTACCGCTCCAGCGTCGTATACTGCGGTCACACGTTGCAATACACGGCGCTGGAGCGATAATTTCATGACGTATTTGCGACGTAGAAGCCGTTGGTTACTGTGCGCACATCGTATACAACCTGTGTCACACGATGCAATCATGCCGCCACAGCGGGACACTAGACGACGAAAGAAAGTTTCAAACGATCTGCTACGACGTACGATTCTCAGCGGGGATCCGGATCACAGTAGCGTGTCAGACACAACGATATCGTAAATGCATCGCTGGAATGTCACGAATCGTGCCGTCGTAGCGATCAAAATTGCACTGTGTGACGGTACCCTTAGTTTGGTTACATTTTCCCAAAAATGAAGTCTGGTGGAAGAGGCTGTGGGCGGTCGTTGCCAGCTGGTAATGATGGTGGTGGTGGAGCATCTGGTGGTAGTGGGAAAAGCAAAATAGCACCTAAGGCTCGAGATGTAGAGCCAGCGTCATCGTCTGGCTACACAAGGCCTCGAAGGCTCCCTTATCTGGGAGAAGGAAAACCGCTTTTAAAGCCGGAGCAGCAGGAAAAAGTTTTGGCTTTCATTGCTGCCTTCACCCAAAGCAAAAGTGAAGGATGCGGCAGGCAACACTACAGTTTACTCCATGGAGCTCTTTACACATACCGTGCCAGGATTAGAAAGGGAAATAGTTAACAGCCCATTACAAGATGAATCGGACATGGAGTGCACAGATGCACAGCCACAGCTAGATTATTATGCTGTTCCATTGACTCAGATCACTACATTGCCCTCGCAGTGTACTGAGCCAGAATCTGACCCTGATGACACTATGGTGCCCCGTCCCGAATGCTATAGCACCTTGCATGGTGACACAGAGGAAGGTGCACAGGACATTGAAGAGGAGGTGATAGATGACCCAGTTGTTGACCCAGATTGACAGCCATTGGGGGAACAGGGTGCCGCTGGCAGTAGCTCTGAAGCAGAGGAGGATGATCCGCAGCAGTCATCTACATCGCAACAGCTTTCATCTGGCAGGCCCGTATCTGGCCAAAAACGTTTGACAAAACCAAAAACACTTTTAGGACAGTATGGCCATCCGGTGAAAGTAGCACAGCGTGCAATGCCTGAAAAGGTATTCGATAGTAGGAAGAGTGCAGTGTGGGAATTTTTTAACCAAGATCCGAATGATCAGTGCAATGTTATCTGTAAGAAATGCTCAAAGACCTTTAGCAGAGGGAAGAATGTCCAAAAATTAACTACGACGTGCATGCGTAGACATTTAACCAGCATGCACTTGCAAGCCTGGACTAACTACCAAACGTCCTGTACCATTGGTGCACCCGCTCAGAATGAAGGTAGTCAGCAACGCTACATTGCTTCCCTCACTGTAAGCCCACCGCTTAGGACACCACCAGCAGCAAATGTGGAGGTATCGTCGCAAGGCCAAAGCAGTCAGGGAATCACAAGGTTCTTGGTAGGAAACACTGTATGTAGGCCAACATCAAGAATACCATTACCAACCCTCTCTCAATCTGCCATGTCCACCACCACCCCCGCTAGTTCCACCATATGCAGCTCTCCAGTCCAGCTCACCCTACAAGAGACTCTCATTAGGAAAAGGAAGTACTTATCCTCTCATCGTACACAGGGTTTGAACGCCCACATTGCTAGACTATTCTCGTTAGAGATGATGCCCTACCGGTTGGTTGAAAGCGAAGCTTTCAAAGCCCTGATGGCCTACGCAGTACCATGCTATGACCTACCCAGTCGACACTTCTTTGCGAGAAAAGCCATCCCAGCCCTCCACCAGCATGTCAAAGACCGCATTGTCCATGCACTCAGGCGATCAGTCAGTAGACAGGTGCACCTCACAACAGATGCATGGACCAGTAGGCATGGCCAGGGACGTTACTTGTCCATCACGGCGCACTGGGTTAATGTGGTGGATGCAGGGTCCACAGGGGACAGCCATAGTGGGACAGTTCTGCCTAGCCCACGGTCTAGGAAACAGTTGGCAGTAGGCGTTCGACACCCCTCCTCCTCCTCCTCCAGAAGCGAAAGCTCGTCAACAGAGCGCAGTCGCCCTACCACTCCATCCGCAGCTGCCAGTGTTGCACACGAGGTGTCACATTATGGAACAGCTAGTGGTAAGTGTTAGCAGGCTGTGTTGGAAATGAAGTGTTTGGGCGACAACAGACACACCGCGGAAGTACTGGCCAAGTACTTGCAGCAAGAAACTCAGTCATGGCTGGGCAGTGTACATCTTGAGGCAGGCAAGGTAGTCAGTGATAACGGAAGGAATTTTATGGCTGCCATAGCCATTTCAGATCTGAAACACATACCTTGCCTGGCTCACACCTTGAACCTGGTGGTGCAGTGCTTCCTGAAAAATTATCCGGGGTTACCAGCCCTGCTCCTGAAGGTGCGAAGACTTTGCGCGCACATCCGCCAGTCGCCCGTACACTCCAGCCGTATGCTGAACCATCAGCGATCGCTGAAGCTTCCCCAGCACTGCCTAATAATCGACGTTGCAACAAGGTGGAACTCCACACTGCACATGCTTCAGAGGCTGTGCGAACAGAGGAGTGCTGTAATGTATTTGTGGGAGGATACACATACACGGGCAGGCAGTTGGATGGCAGACATGGAGTTGTCTGGTGTGCAGTGGTCGAAGCTACAAGACCTCTGTCAAGTCCTTCAGTGTTTTGAGGAATGCACACGGCTGGTAAGTGCAGACGAAGCTATCATAAGCATGAGCATCCCACTTATGCGTCTGCTGATGCAAAGTTTGATGCACATTAAGGAGCAGGCATCTGCGGCCGAGGAGGAGGGAAGCCTTGATGATAGTCAGCCATTGTCTGCTCAGGGAACTCTCCTGGATGAGGTGGACAAAGAGGAGGAGGATGATGGGGATGAATATTTATGGGAGGAGGATGCTTCTCAGGGGGCAATAGAAACTGGTGGCATTGCAAGGTCAGGTACAGTTTTTTTGCGGGAGACAAGTGATGTTGATTTGCAAGAAAGTGCTCCTCAACCCAGCACAAGCAGTGAATTGACACCTGGAACATTAGCCCACATGGCTGATTATGCCTTGCGTATCCTAAAAAGGGGCCCCCGCATTATAAAAATGATGACCGATGACGATTACTGGTTGGCCTGCCTCCTGGATCCACGATATAAAGGGAAATTACAAAATATCATGCCACATGAGAACTTTGAGCAAATATTGTCTACCAAACAAGCAACTCTTGTAGACCGTTTGGTTCAGGCATTCCCAGCACACAGCCAGCGGCGGTGATGGTTCTCACACGAGCTGTAGGGGGCAACATGGCAGAGGTGTTAGAGGTGCACAAATCAGAAGTGGCGTTGGACAGAGGGGTTTTATGACCAGGTTGTGGAGTGATTTCGCAATGACCGCAGACACGACAGGTACTGCTGCATCGATTCAAAGTGACAGGAGACAGCATTTGTCCAGTATGGTTACGAACTATTTTTCCTCCCTTATCGATGTTCTCCCTCACACGTCATTCCCCTTTGATTACTGGGCATCTAAAATAGACACCTGGCCTGAATTGGCAGAATATGCATTACAGGAGCTCGCTTGCCCAGCTGCTAGTGTGCTATCAGAAAGAGTCTTCAGTGCTGCTGGTTCAATACTGACCGAAAAAAGGACTCGTCTGGCTACCCAAAATGTTGATGATCTAACCTTCATTAAAATGAACCAATCATGGATTTCTAATTATTTTGCCCCACCTTCCCCTGCTGACACGTAGCTTGCCTGAAAAATGTCATGCTTTTGGCCTCCTCTTACTGACTGCTTCAATTCCTCCATTTGCAGCTGCTGAATATCCACCATAGGCCATTTTTATACCTCCCTAAATGGTCTGACTCCCCCCACAGGGCCGTGGTTACCACTTGGCGCAAGCACCCGTGCGAGTGCCGTTTGCCTGGACAGGTGGGTGTGCCCACTTTTGGGCGACGGCACTGGCACAGGGTCCCTCATAGTACAATGAAGTGTCTCTGATGGTGGTGGTGCACAACCAACGTCAGACACACCGTCGTAATATGAGGGGCCCTGTGCCAGTACCGCCACCCACGAGAGAGTGTTCCCCCCAGCTCAAACAGTGTACTACCACTTGCAAAACTTACCTCTCACTGCTCCACCACTGTTTAGTCTGTGCTGTTAAATCCTTCAATGGCACTGCCAATACAAATTTGTTGAAATGATAGATGATAGTAAAAATATACAGGGGCCCTGCCCTCCATTTAGACCAGTTGATACTGTGCGCGAACTACCACTGTCTGCTACAACATGTTTTGGCAGACATTTAGCCCACTTTACTATTTTGGCCTACTAACTGTGTCAGCCACTCCTTCCAGTTGTCCTCCACTGAACAAAGCAATGCCGCCTGTGTACTCCAGTTACAAATTTTAAACTGCATTTAGCCTACTTTATCATTTCGGCCTACTACATGTGTCTGTCTGCGCCACTCCTTACAGTTGTCCTCCACTGCACAAAGCTATGCCACCTGTGTACTCCAGTTACCAATGTTGAACTGCATTTAGCCTACTTTTTTATTTTAGGCCTACTACCTGTGCCTGTCTGCGCCACTCAATACAGCTGTCCTCCACTGCACAAGACTATGCCGCCTGTGTACTCCAGTTACCAATGTTGAACTGCATTTAGCCTACTTTTTTAATTTAGACCTACTACCTGTGCCTGTCTGCGCCACTCAATACAGCTGTCCTCCACTGCACAAGGCTATGCCGCCTGTGTACTCCAGTTACCAATTTTGAACTGCATTTAGCCTACTTTATCATTTGGGCCTACTACCTGTGTCTGTCTGTGCCACTCCTTACAGTTGTCCTCCACTGCACAAAGCTATGCCGCCTGTGTACTCCAGTTACCAATGTTGAACTGCATTTAGCCTACTTTGTTATTTTAGGCCTACTACTGTGCCTGTCTGCGCCACTCAATACAGCTGTCCTCCACTGCACAAGGCTATGCCGCCTGTGTACTCCAGTTACCAATGTTGAACTGCATTTAGCCTACTTTTTTATTTTAGGCCTACTACCTGTGCCTGTCTGCGCCACTTAATACAGCTGTCCTCCACTGCAGAAGGCTATGCCGCCTGTGTACTCCAGTTACCAATTTTGAACTGCATTTAGCCTACTTTTTTATTTTAGGCCTACTACCTGTGTCTGTCTGCGCCACTCAATACAGCTGTCCTCCACTGAACAAAGCTGAGCCTCAATTTTCATCCTGTTTTGAATATTAAAATGCATTTGGCCTACTTGTTTGGTTGGGCCTACTAACGGTGTCTGCCGCTCCTTGCTTTTCTCCTCCACTGAACAAAGCTGAGCTTCAATTTCCAGCCTATATCAAATATTAAACTGCATTTGGCCTACTTGTTTGGTTGGGCCTACTAACGGTGTCTGCCGCTCCTTGCTTTTCTCCTCCACTGAACAAAGCTGAGCTTCAATTTTCAGCCTATATCAAATATTAAACTGCATTTGGCCTACTTGTTTGGTTGGGCCTACTAAAGTTGTCTGCCGCTCCTTGCTTTTTTCCTCGACTGAACAAAGCTGAGCTTCAATTTTCAGCTTATATGAAATATTAAACTGCATTTGGCCTACTTGTTTGGTTGGGCCTACTAACGGTGTCTGCCGCTGCTTGTTGTTCTCCACTGAACAAAGCTGAGCTTCAATTTTCAGCCTATATCAAATATTAAACTGCATTGGGCCTACTTATTTGGTTGGGCCTACTAATGGTGTCTGCCGCTCCTTGCTTTTCTCCTCCACTGAACAAAGCTGAGCTTCAATTTTCAGCCTATATCAAATATTAAACTGCATTTGGACTACTTGTTTGGTTGGGCCTACTAACGGTGTCTGCCGCTGCTTGTTGTTCTCCACTGAACAAAGCTGAGCTTCAATTGTCAGCCTATATCAAATATTAAACTGCATTTGGCCTACTTGTTTGGTTGGGCCTACTAAATGCGTCTGCCGCTCCTTGCTTTTCTCCTCCACTGAACAAAGCTGAGCTTCAATTTTCAGCCTATATCAAATATTAAACTGCATTTGGCCTACTTGTTTGGTTGGGCCTACTAAAGGTGTCTGCCGCTCCTTGCTTTTCTCCTCCAGTGAACAAAGCTGAGCTTCAATTTTCAGCCTATATCAAATATTAAACTGCATTTGGCCTACTTGTTTGGTTGGGCCTACTAACGGCATCTGCCGCTGCTTGTTGTTCTCCAACACTGAACAAAGCTGAGCTTCAATTTTCAGCCTATATCAAATATTAAACTGCATTTGGCCTACTTGTTTGGTTGGGCCTACTAAAGGCGTCTGCCGCTCCTTGCTTTTCTCCTCCACTGAACAAAGCTGAGCTTCAATTTTCAGCCTATATCAAATATTAAACTGCATTTGGCCTACTTGTTTGGTTGGGCCTACTAACGGTGTCTGCCGCTGCTTGTTGTTCTCCTCCACTGAACAAAGCAGTGCCGCCTGTTTACTCCTGTTACCGATTTTGAACTGCATTTGGCCCACTTTATTACTTGGGCCTATTAACTGAGTCTGCCACTCATTACAGTTTTCCTCCACTGAACAAAGCAATGCCGCCTGTTTAGTCCTGTTACCAATTTTGAACTGCATTTAGCCTACTTTATTATTTGGGCCTATATCTGTGTTTCCTCCTCATCCTGCC
Organism: Ranitomeya variabilis; assembly: GCF_051348905.1. Taxonomy (NCBI): domain Eukaryota; kingdom Metazoa; phylum Chordata; class Amphibia; order Anura; family Dendrobatidae; genus Ranitomeya; species Ranitomeya variabilis. The sequence continues at coordinate 645,979,112 of NC_135232.1, read as the reverse complement.
CCTTGCCCAGCCACTGCTAGATGAGTCTGCTCGTACATTGACCCAGACCACTACATTCCCCTTGCACTCTACACAGCCACTATCTGACCCTGCTGAAAGTCTGGTTCCCCTTCCCGCATACTGTACCACCTTACACGGGGACAAAGAGGAAGGTGCAGATGAAAGTGCAGGTTCCTTCATCAGGTGGGGGGGCATACTCGTTGGCGACGTCACTGGCACAGGGCCCCTCATAGTACGCAAAAGTGTCTCTGCCTGTGGGAGGCGCTCCCGCCGTCAAACACATCACCATACTTTGAGGGGCCCTGTGCCAATGCGAACGAGTGGGCCCCCCCTGCTTGCTCAGGATCACAGCACTTGCAAAGTTGAAATACTTACCTCTCCCTGCTCCACCGCCGTGACGTAGTCCGCATTTCCTGGGCTCACGAAAAACTTGAGCCAGCCCTACCCCCCCACAACTTTAGCCAAATGACCCCCAATTTTCAATGCCTAACTATTATTATAAGGTAAATTAAGATTGACAAGCTTAAGTAACAATAATTGATGTTTTTGGCATTAAAATGGGCACTGTAGGTGTTTTCCTGTCCTCCACTCTCTGCCGACTTTGATTCCCCATTGACTTGCATTGGGTTTCGTGTTTCAGTCAGCCCCCGACTTTTCGCAATAATCAGCTGATTTCACTCGACCAGACTTTTGAGAAAGTCGGGTTTCGCGAAACCCGACTCGATCCTAAAAAAGTAAAAGTCGCTCAACCCTTAATGAGAAGGTGTAGAAAAGTAATGAACAATTATTAAGACAGGAACATGTTTCAAAATTGATATGATTTCTTCCTCAGGGTATCATGCAAAGCAAAATATAAATATAAAGCAGCTTTTAAAGCAAACCATGATCCAAATAAATTACAAGTTACCTTATATTCAGATGCTTCTCACAAAATTAGAATATCATCAAAAAGTTATCTTATTTAAGTTCTTCAATACAAAAAAGTGAAACTCATATATTATGTAGAGTCATTACAAACTGAGTGATCTATTTCAAGTGTTTATTAATGTTGATGATTTGGGTTTTCATTGTCTGTAAACCATAAAGTCATTATCTCAGTAAATTAGAATACTTTATAACATCAGCTTGAAAAATTATTTTAAAATCCAAAATTTTCATCCCATTGTCCCAGGGGGTCGGCAGGGCAGGGGGAGCGGCAGGAGTGGTGGCTGTCACATTATGCTCACCCCCTCCTGACGCGGTCTCTGCACATCCCTGCTTCTCAGATGGTCTCTGGTGCCGGCAGCTTTCCCTGTGTTCAGCGGTCACGCGCCAGGATGGGGTGAGTATGACGGGGAGGGTGAGCCATTCGATATTCACCTGTCCCCATTCCACCACTGGGCTGTGTCTTCCACGTCTTCTGGCTGTGACATTCAGTTGAGAGGGTGCGATGATGTGGTTAGTGTGCGATGATGTGGTTAGTGTGCGCCCTCTGCCTGAACAGTCACTGCAGAGACCCGGAAGACACAGCGGCGCGCGGCGGTGGACAGGGACAGGTGTTATGGTTCTCAATGGCAAGAGAACATAGCCCAGCAAACATAAGAACTAGCTCTTGGAAGGATGGAAACTAAACTGACCATGAACCAAACCTGCCGCACAACTAACAGTAGCCGGGTAGCGTAGCCCGCGTCTTATCCCTAGACGCCCAGCGCCGGCCGGAGGACCAACTAATCCTGGCAGAGGAAAAAATATAGTCCTGGCTCACCTCCAGAGAAATTTCCCCGAAAGGCAGACAGAGGCCCCCACAAATATTGGCGGCGATCTCAGACGAAATGACAAACGTAGTATGAAAATAGGTTTAGCAAAATTGAGGTCCGCTTACTAGATAGCAGGAAGACAGAAAGGGCACTTTCATGGTCAGCTTAAAACACTATCAAAACACCATCCTGAAATTACTTTAAGACTCTAGTATTAACTCATAACATCAGAGTGGCAATTTCAGATCACAAGAGCTTTCCAGACACAGAAACGAAACTACAGCTGTGAACTGGAACAAAATGCAAAAACAAACAAGGACTAAAGTCCAACTTAGCTGGGAGTTGTCTAGCAGCAGGAACATGCACAGAAAGGCTTCTGATTACAATGTTGACCGGCATGGAAGTGACAGAGGAGCAAGGCTAAATAGCGACTCCCACATCCTGATGGAAACAGGTGAACAGAGAGGATGATGCACACCAGTTCAATTCCACCAGTGGCCACCAGGGGAGCCCAAAATCCAATTTCACAACAGTAGCCCCCCCTCAAGGAGGGGGCACCGAACCCTCACCAGAACCACCAGGGCGATCAGGATGAGCCCTATGAAAGGCACGGACCAAATCGGAGGCATGAACATCAGAGGCAGTCACCCAAGAATTATCCTCCTGACCGTATCCCTTCCATTTGACCAGATACTGGAGTTTCCGTCTGGAAACACGGGAGTCCAAGATTTTTTCCACAACGTACTCCAACTCGCCCTCAACCAACACCGGAGCAGGAGGCTCAACGGAAGGCACAACCGGTACCTCATACCTGCGCAATAATGACCGATGAAAAACATGAATAGAAAAAGATGCAGGGAGGTCCAAACGGAAGGACACAGGGTTAAGAATCTCCAATATCTTGTACGGGCCGATGAACCGAGGCTTAAACTTGGGAGAAGAAACCCTCATAGGGACAAAACGAGAAGACAACCACACCAAGTCCCCAACACAAAGCCGAGGACCAACCCGACGCCGGCGGTTGGCAAAAAGCTGAGTCTTCTCCTGGGACAACTTCAAATTGTCCACTACCTGCCCCCAAATCTGATGCAACCTCTCCACCACAGCATCCACTCCAGGACAATCCGAAGATTCCACCTGACCAGAAGAAAATCGAGGATGAAACCCCGAATTACAGAAAAAGGGAGACACCAAGGTGGCAGAGCTGGCCCGATTATTGAGGGCAAACTCCGCTAAAGGCAAAAAAGCAACCCAATCATCCTGATCTGCAGACACAAAACACCTCAAATATGTCTCCAAGGTCTGATTCGTCCGCTCGGTCTGGCCATTAGTCTGAGGATGGAAAGCAGACGAGAAAGACAAATCTATGCCCATCCTAGCACAGAATGCTCGCCAAAATCTAGACACGAATTGGGTACCTCTGTCAGAAACGATATTCTCCGGAATACCATGCAAACGGACCACATTTTGAAAAAACAGAGGAACCAACTCGGAAGAAGAAGGCAACTTAGGCAGGGGAACCAAATGGACCATCTTAGAGAAACGATCACACACCACCCAGATGACAGACATCTTCTGAGAAACAGGAAGATCCGAAATAAAATCCATCGAGATGTGCGTCCAGGGCCTCTTCGGGATAGGCAAGGGCAACAACAATCCACTAGCCCGAGAACAACAAGGCTTGGCCCGAGCACAAACGTCACAAGACTGCACGAAGCCTCGCACATCTCGAGACAGGGAAGGCCACCAGAAGGACCTTGCCACCAAATCCCTGGTACCAAAGATTCCAGGATGACCTGCCAACGCAGAAGAATGAACCTCAGAAATGACTTTACTGGTCCAATCATCAGGAACAAACAGTCTACCAGGTGGGCAACGATCAGGTCTATCCGCCTGAAACTCCTGCAAGGCCCGCCGCAGGTCTGGAGAAACGGCAGACAATATAACTCCATCCTTAAGGATACCTGTAGGTTCAGAATTACCAGGGGAGTCAGGCTCAAAACTCCTAGAAAGGGCATCCGCCTTAACATTCTTAGAACCCGGCAGGTAGGACACCACAAAATTAAACCGAGAGAAAAACAACGACCAGCGCGCCTGTCTAGGATTCAGGCGTCTGGCGGACTCAAGATAAATTAGATTTTTGTGGTCAGTCAATACCACCACCTGATGTCTAGCCCCCTCAAGCCAATGACGCCACTCCTCAAAAGCCCACTTCATGGCCAAAAGCTCCCGATTCCCAACATCATAATTCCGCTCGGCGGGCGAAAATTTACGTGAGAAAAAAGCACAAGGTCTCATCACGGAGCAATCGGAACTTCTCTGCGACAAAACCGCCCCAGCTCCGATTTCAGAAGCGTCGACCTCAACCTGAAAAGGAAGAGCAACATCAGGCTGACGCAGCACAGGGGCGGAAGAAAAGCGGCGCTTAAGCTCCCGAAAGGCCTCCACAGCAGCAGGGGACCAATCAGCAACATCAGCACCCTTCTTAGTCAAATCAGTCAATGGTTTAACAACATCAGAAAAACCAGCAATAAATCGACGATAAAAGTTAGCAAAGCCCAAAAATTTCTGAAGACTCTTAAGAGAAGAGGGTTGCGTCCAATCACAAATAGCCTGAACCTTGACAGGATCCATCTCGATGGAAGAGGGGGAAAAAATATATCCCAAAAAGGAAATCTTTTGAACCCCAAAAACGCACTTAGAACCCTTCACACACAAGGAATTAGACCGCAAAACCTGAAAAACCCTCCTGACCTGCTGGACATGAGAGTCCCAGTCATCCGAAAAAATCAAAATATCATCCAGATACACAATCATAAATTTATCCAAATAATCACGGAAAATGTCATGCATAAAGGACTGAAAGACTGAAGGGGCATTTGAAAGACCAAAAGGCATCACCAAATACTCAAAGTGGCCCTCGGGCGTATTAAATGCGGTTTTCCACTCATCCCCCTGCTTAATTCGCACCAAATTATACGCCCCACGGAGATCTATCTTAGAGAACCACTTGGCCCCCTTTATGCGAGCAAACAAATCAGTAAGCAGTGGCAACGGATATTGATATTTAACCGTGATCTTATTCAAAAGCCGATAATCAATGCACGGCCTCAAAGAGCCATCTTTCTTAGCCACAAAGAAAAAACCGGCTCCTAAGGGAGATGACGAAGGACGAATATGTCCCTTTTCCAAGGACTCCTTTATATATTCTCGCATAGCAGCATGTTCAGGCACAGACAGATTAAATAAACGACCCTTAGGGTATTTACTACCCGGAATCAAATCTATGGCACAATCGCACTCCCGGTGCGGAGGTAATGAACCAAGCTTAGGTTCTTCAAAAACGTCACGATATTCAGTCAAGAATTCAGGAATCTCAGAGGGAATAGATGATGAAATGGAAACCACAGGTACGTCCCCATGCGTCCCCTTACATCCCCAGCTTAACACAGACATAGCTTTCCAGTCAAGGACTGGGTTATGAGATTGCAGCCATGGCAATCCAAGCACCAACACATCATGTAGGTTATACAGCACAAGAAAGCGAATAATCTCCTGGTGATCCGGATTAATCCGCATAGTTACTTGTGTCCAGTATTGTGGTTTATTGCTAGCCAATGGGGTGGAGTCAATCCCCTTCAGGGGTATAGGAGTTTCAAGAGGCTCCAAATCATACCCACAGCGTTTGGCAAAGGACCAATCCATAAGACTCAAAGCGGCGCCAGAGTCGACATAGGCATCCGCGGTAATAGATGATAAAGAACAAATCAGGGTCACAGATAGAATAAACTTAGACTGTAAAGTGCCAATTGAAACAGACTTATCAAGCTTCTTAGTACGCTTAGAGCATGCTGATATAACATGAGTTGAATCACCGCAATAGAAGCACAACCCATTTTTTCGTCTAAAATTCTGCCGTTCACTTCTGGACAGAATTCTATCACATTGCATATTCTCTGGCGTCTTCTCAGTAGACACCGCCAAATGGTGCACAGGTTTGCGCTCCCGCAGACGCCTATCGATCTGGATAGCCATTGTCATGGACTCATTCAGACCCGCAGGCACAGGGAACCCCACCATAACATCCTTAATGGCATCAGAGAGACCCTCTCTGAAATTCGCCACCAGGGCGCACTCATTCCACTGAGTAAGCACAGCCCATTTACGGAATTTCTGGCAGTATATTTCAGCTTCGTCTTGCCCCTGAGATAGGGACATCAAGGCCTTTTCCGCCTGAAGTTCTAACTGAGGTTCCTCATAAAGCAACCCCAAGGCCAGAAAAAACGCATCCACATTGAGCAACGCAGGATCCCCTGGAGCCAATGCAAAAGCCCAATCCTGAGGGTCGCCCCGGAGCAAGGAAATCACAATCCTGACCTGCTGAGCAGGATCTCCAGCAGAGCGAGATTTCAGGGACAAAAACAACTTGCAATTATTTTTGAAATTTTGAAAGCAAGATCTATTCCCCGAGAAAAATTCAGGCAAAGGAATTCTAGGTTCAGATATAGGAACATGAACAACAAAATCTTGTAAATTTTGAACTTTCGTGGTGAGATTATTCAAACCTGCAGCTAAACTCTGAATATCCATTTTAAACAGGTGAACACAGAGCCATTCCAGGATTAGAAGGAGAGAGAGAGAGAAAGGCTGCAAAATAGGCAGACTTGCAAGAGATTCAATTACAAGCACACTCAGAACTGAAGGAAAAAAAGAAAAAAAAAATCTTCAGCAGACTTCTCTTTTCTCTCCTTTCTCTGTCAATTAATTTAACCCTTTGTGGCCGGTCAAACTGTTATGGTTCTCAATGGCAAGAGAACATAGCCCAGCAAACATAAGAACTAGCTCTTGGAAGGATGGAAACTAAACTGACCATGAACCAAACCTGCCGCACAACTAACAGTAGCCGGGTAGCGTAGCCCGCGTCTTATCCCTAGACGCCCAGCGCCGGCCGGAGGACCAACTAATCCTGGCAGAGGAAAAAATATAGTCCTGGCTCACCTCCAGAGAAATTTCCCCGAAAGGCAGAGGCCCCCACAAATATTGGCGGCGATCTCAGACGAAATGACAAACGTAGTATGAAAATAGGTTTAGCAAAATTGAGGTCCGCTTACTAGATAGCAGGAAGACAGAAAGGGCACTTTCATGGTCAGCTTAAAACACTATCAAAACACCATCCTGAAATTACTTTAAGACTCTAGTATTAACTCATAACATCAGAGTGGCAATTTCAGATCACAAGAGCTTTCCAGACACAGAAACGAAACTACAGCTGTGAACTGGAACAAAATGCAAAAACAAACAAGGACTAAAGTCCAACTTAGCTGGGAGTTGTCTAGCAGCAGGAACATGCACAGAAAGGCTTCTGATTACAATGTTGACCGGCATGGAAGTGACAGAGGAGCAAGGCTAAATAGCGACTCCCACATCCTGATGGAAACAGGTGAACAGAGAGGATGATGCACACCAGTTCAATTCCACCAGTGGCCACCAGGGGAGCCCAAAATCCAATTTCACAACAGACAGGTGAATATCGCAAGTGTCTGGGGCCAGGAGCCAGCGGCAACTCTGGCACCTAGCCCCCATAGCGCGCCGGTGTCCCCGCCTGCTCAGGACACTGGCACCTCTTTCCCAGCGACGAGAGGTATGTAATTTTTTTTTTTTTTAATCGCAGCAGCAGCATATGGGGCACATTATTCTATGGAGCATCTTATGGGGCCATCAACCTTTATGGAGCAATATATGGGGAATATTTTTCTATGGAGCATCTTATGGGGCCATCATTAATCTTTTATGCAGCACTATATGGGGCATATTTTAATATGGAGCATCTTATGGGGCCATTATTAACCTTTGTGCAGCATTATATGGGGCATGTTTTAATATGGAGCATCTTATGGGCCATTATTAACCTTGGAGCAGCATTATATGGGGCATATTTTAATATGGTGCATTTTATGGGGCCCATCATGAACTTTATGGAGCATTATATGGGGCATATTTTTTATGGAGCATCTTATGGGGCCCATCATGATCTTTGTGGGGCATTATATGGGGCGTATTTTGTATGGAGCATCTTATGGGGCCCATCATGAACTGTATGGAGCATTATATGGGGCTCCTGATTCAATATGGATATTCAAAAACATTTAACCTACTGATGTCACAATTAATTTTACTTTTATTAGTATCTATTTTTATTTTTGAAATTTACCAGTAGCTGCTGCATTTCGCACCCTAGGCTTATACTCGAGTCAATAAGTTTTCCCAGTTTTTTTTTTTTTTTTTAATTCTTTTTATTAACTTTAAGATAACAGAGTATATATGCAATACATTTAAACTAAGCACATAGCAATATCAAAACCCAAGAACCCTAACCCTCCCCAATCCCTCCCAAACCCTTCTCTGCGTGCTCTGAATGTTTGAGTTATGTTATGGAATTGGTGTGTGACCACATATTCGCTGCCTTAGATACCATTGGGTGTTTTCAAAATGATCACGTAGATTGTCTTTAACCCCCAAGGGCAGAGATGGAATGAAGAAAGACCATGTATTTAGAAATTTACCAGACATCCTTTCTTTACTGGTCAACGCATCCAACCATTCCATTGTGAAAAGGAACATAATCTTGGCATGAATAAGGGATTGTGGTGGGCCAATCGGACTCAGCCAGTGCTGTAATATGCTTTTTCTGGTTGCCGAGGCCCAAATCGTGAGAGTAGCTTTAATATGTTTAGGTAGTTTATGTTGGGTTTCTTCTAAAATGTTAAAAATAGCCGCCCACTGTGGTATGAGTGGGAAACTAACCCCGCACAACCTCTGTATTTTTCCCAGTTTTTTGTGGTAAAATTAGGTGCCTCGGCTTATACTCGGGTCGGCTTATACTCAAGTATACATGGTATGTTCAGTAAATGAGCTCAATACTTGGTCGGGGCTCCTTTTGCATTAATTACTGCATCAATGTGGCGTGGCATGTAGGCGATGAGCCTGTGGCACTGCTGAGCTGTTATGAAAGCCCAGGTTGCTTTGATAGCAGCCTTCAGCTCGTCTGCATTGTTGGGTCTGGTGTCTCATCTTCCTCTTGACAATACCCCATAGCTTCTGTATGGGGTTAAGGTCAGACGAGTTTGCTGGCCAATCAAGCACAGTGAAACTGTTGTTTTTAAACCAGGTATTGGTACTTTTGGCAGTGTGGACAGGTGCCATGTCATGCTGGAGAATTAAATTTCCATCTCCAAAAAGCTTGTTGGCAGAGGTAAGCATGAAGTGCTCTAAAATTTCCTGGTAAACCGGTGTGCTGACTTTGGTCTTGATAAAATACAGTGGACCTACACCAGCAGATGACATGGCTCCCCAAGCCATCACTGATTGTGGAAACTTCACACTAGACCTCATGCAGCTTGGATTGTGTGCCTCTCCACTCTTCCTCCAGACTCTGGGACCTTGATTTCCAAATGAAATGCAAAATGTACTTTTGTCTGAAAATAACACCTTGGAGCACTGAGCAACAGTCCAGTTCTTTTTCTCCTTGGCCCAGGTAAGGGTACATTCACACAGGACTTTTTTGCTGCTTTTTTTTGCTGCTTTTTTTAATGCCAATTTTCAGCTGCTTTTTACAGTACCAGTAAAGCCTATGAGATTTCAGAAATCTCATGCACACACGTTGGTTTTTTGTTTGATCAGTATTTTCTGCTTTGCTGCTTTTTTTGGACATAGGGCATGTCACTTCTTTCAGCGTTTTTGCTGCGTTTTTGCAGCGTTTTTTCACCCATTGACTTGAATGGGTGATGAAAAAAACGCTGCAAAAATGCTGAAAAAACGCATGTAGCATTATTTGCTGCGTTTTTTGTGCAGAAAATCATGGCCAGCAGGAAGGGATCTCACAGCCAAGAGCTTAGGGGTGTGGTTAGTGAGGTGTGAAGAGCCATTGTGAGCCATTGTGAGGTGTGAAGAGCCATTGTGAGCCATTGTGAGGTGTGAAGAGCCATTGTGAGGTGTCCTGATTGTGATCTATTGTGAGGGAGTTCCTGGTAGTGAGGTGTGAAGAGCCATTGTGAGCCATTGTGAGGTGTGAAGAGCCATTGTGAGGTGTCCTGATTGTGATCTATTGTGAGGGAGTTCCTGGTAGTAAGGTGTGAAGAGCCATTGTGAGGTGTCCTGGCAGCTGAAAATTGGCATAAAAAAAGCAGCAAAAATCTGCAGCAAAAATCTGCAGCAAAAAAGTCCTGTGTGAACGTACCCAAAAAACGCACCAAAAACGCACCAAAAAAACGCACCAAAATTAGCATAAAAAAAAGCAGCAAAAAAGTCCTGTGTGAACGTACCCTAAGACGTTTCTGGCATTGTCTATTGCTCATGAGTGGCTTGACACAAGGAATGCGACAATTGTAGCCCATGTCCTGGATAGGTTTGTGTGTGGTGGCTCTTGAAGCAATGACTCCAGCAGCAGTCCACTTCTTGTGAATCTCCCCCAAATTTTTGAGTGGCCTTTTCTTAACAATCCTTTTAAGGCTTTTTTTTATCTCGGTTGCTAGTGCATCTTTTTCTACCACACTTTTCCCTTCCACTCAACTTTCTATTAATATGCTTTTAGGCCGGTTTCACACGTCAGTGGCTCCGGTACGTGAGGTGACAGTTTCCTCACGTACCGGAGACACTGACACACGTAGACCCATAAAAATCAATGCATCGGTGCAGATGTCATTGATTTTTTGCGGACCGTGTCTCCGTGTGCCAAACACGGAGACATGTCAGTGTTCGTGGGAGCGCACGTTTTACACGGACCCAATAGAGTCAATGGGTCCGCGTAAAACACGCACCTCACACGGACATTCTCCGTCAGGGGTCCGTGTGCGTGCAGGAGACAGCGCTACAGTAAGCGCTGTCCCCCCCACATGGTGCTGAAGCCGGTATTCATATCTTCCCTGTAGCAGCGTTTGCTATAGAGAAAATATGAAGAATAGTTTTAAAAATAAAGATTTAGGTGTCCGCCGCCCCCCCACCCCCTGTGCGCCCCCCCGCTGGTCAGAAAATACTTATCCGGGTCCCCCGTCGGCTGTCGCTCCTTCCTGGTCTGGCCGCGCCTCCTACTGTATGCGGTCACGTGGGGCCGATCAATTACAATCATGAATAGTCGGCTCCGCCCCTATGGGAGGTGGAGCCACATATTCATGACTGTAAATGATCGGGCCCACGTGACCGCATGCAGGAGAAGCCGCGGCAAGACCAAGAAGGAGCGACAGCCGACGGGGGACCCGGGTAAGTATTTTCTGACCAGCGGGGGGGGCGCACAGGGGGTGGGGGGGCGGCGGACACCTAAATCTTTATTTTTAACACTATTCTTCATATTTTCTCTGCAGAAAACGTTACTGCAGAGAGGATATGAATCGCAGCTTCAGCACCATGCAGAGTGGGTACCACACGCTCCGTGTGGTACCCACTCACCATACGGGCGGCACACGTGTGCCGCAGGTATGGCCTCCGTGAGTTCCCAGGCACACGGACACGGATAACTCCGGTACCGATTTATTCCGGTACCGGAATTATCTGGACGTGTGGGACAGCCCTTATACAGCACTCTGTGAACAGCCAGCTTCTTTAGCAATGACCTTTTGTAGCTTACCCTCCTCCTGGAGTGTGCAAGTGACTGCTTTCTGGACATCTGTCAAGTCAGCAGTCTTCCCCGTGATTGTGGAGCCTACTGAAACAGACTAATTAGGAACCTTTTTAAATGCTTAAGAAGCCTTTGCAGGTGTTTTTTGTTAATTATTCTAATTTACTGAGATAATGACTTTTGGGTTTTTATTGGCTGTAAGCCATAATCATCAACATTAACAGAAATAAACACTTGGAATAGATCACTCTGTTTGTAATGACTCTATATAATATATGCGTTTCACTTTTTGTATTGAAGAACTGAAATAAATTAACTCTTTGATATATTTAAATTTTTTTAGAAGCACCTGTACTTCTTTGTGTTTAAGCCTTAGAAAGAAATCAGATTGATTTTGAAACGCATTGCTGTCTTTTTATAAATGTTCATATTTTTTCAACACCTTTCCATCCTTGTCTTCATCGTGACAGCGCCCAACACGACTTTTTTTTTGCCTTGCTATTGTAGAGATTGTTTGTCCTTCCAGCAGTGTAATTACACATATACGGCTGAGTTGAATGATGGCAGCGGTCAATATGGGCTAAAATCTGTACGCCGACATCCGCATAAGGCGAAGTTCACATGAGTATATGAATCATCTGATTGTAATTTCAAAGAAAGGTATGATTGTTTTCATCAGTATTGTCACCTATATACCATCCATAATACATCATTCATATTATTGCATTCATTTTGGTAAGTGACACAAAAAAAACAGCCCTACTAAATAACATTGGTCCGAGCGTAATCCGTTTTTCCATGAACAGCAATCGGGTAGAAAATATGGTTGTGTTAACTTAGCCTAATGATAATTTATTGAGCGATACTTCTTTATGGTTGTTTATCTATTAAATTATACCTATGTCACATGCATTTCCAAAAACAACTGAAGTTCTTACATTGTATTAGCGACATTATATGATACATATTTAATTAGCTTTATTTTTATTTTCATATATAACATTTGGGAGTGCTGGCATTATGCCATAGAGATTGTGTGTTAAATTTGCCACATTGATTGAAATATCTTTGAAACTATACACAGTGTAAATTATACATCTTGATGAGTACAGTGCAGTGTATTCCCACTTGTACTTCACTGATTACTGTAAAAGAGTTCTGCTCCCTTTTCAGTAGATGACAAATTATAGACACTTTTCTCTGCCAGAAAGATCTTCAGCACATTCAAAAACAATGTTCCGAGCCTTGCAGAGATAAAGATAGAAAAAGAATTTAACACCTTTGACACATTCACACATATGAGAATTCATACAGCTACAGCAAATTATCTGTTAGTCTGGCAGTCGACCAGTGTCAGATAGTGATGCAGAAAAGGCTACTATCTGAGAGAAGTGGAATCCCCTGCCAAAAGATGGGACTTATATAAAGGGGCCTTTCAAAAAGCAGAATGAGATCCTCTTCACTACTTACTGGCGAAACGCCTGGGAACCAGTTGTCTCTCACCCCAGCTGACTATCCAGCATAAGTGCTATTTAAGTGATGAAACAGAATGAATGAACATCTGAGGCACTGCAGACATAAAGGGTGCCTGTCTTATTACTGTACTTCCAGACTGTATTACTCTTTTTTGATTTACCTTTATGTTATCAGCAAAACTTGGAGAATTGGCATATAGAACAAAACGTAGCTTACTATAAGTGCTGTACAGGATTTTAGTTCATTGCATTTTATTTTTATATTTCCTTTCTTAAAGGGATTTTTCAGCTAAATATATTTTTACATATTTCAAAATAGGTAGCAAGAAATATATAAAAAGTTTTTCCTACTGCCAATACTTTTTGCTACAATTTTGTTTCTACTCTACTTCAGCCCCTAGTTAAAGTTTTACAAAATCCATTTTCATAAACCCCTTTCTCCTATACTTTCTTTCTCACTCACTCTCTCTTTCTCTCTTTTTTAATGATGAACGAACATGCTCTGATAAGGTGTTATCCAAGCATGCTTTGGTGCTAACAGAGTGACTTCGGCATGCTCAAAAAATATGTTAGCACCTACATGCCTCATGGCTGTTCGACAGCCTCAACACAAAAGATTATTATTATTAAGATTATTATTCAGGGATTGTCTGTTTGTTTCTGTTTGTTAGGCAATACCTGCATGTGTTGCCGCTGTCGAATAGCTAGCCGTGAGACATGCAGGTGCGAGGACTCAAACATAATTTTCGAGCACGCGGAAGACACTCTGTTAGCACCCGAGCATGCGTGGATAACACCTTATCCGAGCACATTCGCTCATCACTATTGTTTTTCTTTCTTGTAGCGTTGGCATCCCTGCACACTTCCCATCCTCCCCTCCCCCTGCAGGAACACAAACTCGCTCACCGCCCCGCCATCGTCCTACACCTCCTCCCCTTCTGCTTCCCAGGGTCTTGCAACGCCTGGCAGATCCCTGGGCACTGCATTTAGGATGCGCGTGCTCCCTGTGTCTTAATGAAACAGTGTACGCCATCTAAAAGTGTCCCCGGCCAATGGCTGGGAGACACTTATTATTTAAGGCACCTACAATGGTGGGGAGGTGTCTGAGCAATGTGTTCAGTCAGCTAGTCTGCACATTTGCTAGTTCACAGGTCCCCTGTCAGTTAGTACCTGGCAGTACCTGCCAGTACCCGCTTATTTCTGCGTGTCCCTGCATGTGCCTTACAGCTGTACCTGCCTGAACCTGCTGTGCCAGTCTGTATACCAGCTATACCTGTCTGCACATACCGTGCCTGCCTGTACTTGTCGAGGAGCATCCATTCATGACCGCACCAACTACCTACTCCTTTGTTGGTCAACTTCAATGTGTCTGAGGTCTGTTCTGGAGTAGCAGCTGACATCCATCTGGAGCCAAGTCTAACCACGCCCAGGGGTTCTAACAAAGAGCCTAGTAAGGCCCCTCCAGGCTCTCCTCTGTCCACAGCAAAATGGTTCCACCACTATACCTGTTACATTTCTTCTTTTTTTCTTACTTCTCCTTTCTTTCTTGCCTTTTTCTTTTTCTACTCTTTCTTTCACTATTCTTTCTTTATCTACTCTCTTTTCTCCTCTCTTTCCTTCTTTCGCTTTCTTCATTTATTTCTATTTTTGTTTCGCTCTGTAGCTCTCTATCACCCTTCTCACATTTTAGCTCAAAGATCCGATTTGGCACTGTGTTGACAGCTGAAAAAGTTAAAGGGCACCTGTCATGTGTAAAATAACATCTGAACCGCAGGAAGAATGTTTTAGAGCAGGAGGAGCTGAACAGATTGATAAACATTTTTTGTGTGTGAAATACTTTTACTATATTCATTGGAATCCTTGGTGTTTGTATGCATATGAGTCCATTGGGCGGTTCTAGTCAGGGAGTCAAAATCTTCCTTGTATGATTCTACATGCGGAAATAGCTGTGAGTCAAGAAGTAGGACCGCCCACTGGTCTTGTAAACATAAAAATTCACAGAACGTATAAATTATAGAAACCTATATATCATTCTGCTCAGCTCCTCCTGCATTCCCTGCTTTCTACAGATCAGACTGTATATGTGTGACATGTTCCTTTAAAGCTATTCTATATACACAGTTAACAGACACCCTAAAAGTTGAAATATTGTACATTTAGTAGGTGAACAAGAATAGTAATATATGTACAGTACAGACCAAAAGTTTGGACAAACCTTCTCATTTAAAGATTTTTCTGTATTTTCATGACTATGAAAATTGTAAATTCACACTGAAGGCATCAAAACTATGAATTAACACATGTGGAATTATATACTTAACAAAAAAGTGTGAAACAACTGAAAATATGTCTTATATTCTAGGTTCTTCAAAGTAGCCACCTTTTGCTTTGATGACTGCTTTGCACACTCTTGGCATTCTCTTGATGAGCTTCAAGAGGTAGTCACCGGGAATGGTTTTCACATCACAGGTGTGCCCTGTCAGGTTTAATAAGTAGGATTTCTTGCCTTATAAATGGTGTTGGGACCATCAATTGTGTTGTGCAGAAGTCTGGTGGATACACAGCTGATAGTCCTACTGAATAGACTGTTAGAATTTGTATCATGGCAAGAAAAAAGCAGCTAAGTAAAGAAAAATGAGTGGCCATCATTACTTTAAGAAATGAAGGTCAGTCAGTCCAAAAAATTGGGAAAACTTTGAAAGTGTCCACAAGTGCAGTTGCAAAAACCATCAAGCGCTACAAAGAAACTGGCACACATGAGGACCGCCCCAGGAAAGGAAGACCAAGAGTCACCTCTGCTTCTGAGGATAAGTTTATCCGAGTCACCAGCCTCAGAAATCGCAGGTTAATAGCAGCTTGATTAGAGACCAGGTCAATGCCACACAGAGTTCTAGCAGCAGACACATCTCTACAACAACTGTTAAGAGGAGACTTTGTGCAGCAGGCCTTCATGGTAAAATAGCTGCTAGAAAACCACTGCTAAGGACAGGCAACAAGCAGAAGAGACTTGTTTGGGCTAAAGAACACAAGGAATGGACATTAGACCAGTGGAAATCTGTGCTTTGGTCTGACGAGTCCAAATTTGAGATCTTTGGTTCCAACTACCGTGTCTTTATGCGATGCAGAAAAGGTGAACGGATGGACTGTACATGCCTGGTTCCCACAGTGAAGCATGGAGGAGGAGGTGTGATGGTGTGGGGGTGCTTTGCTGGTGACACTGTTGGGGATTTATTCAAAATTGAAGGCATACTGAACCAGCCCGGCTACCACAACATCTTGCAGCGGCATGCTATTCCATCTGGTTTGCGTTTATTTGGACCATAATTTATTTTTCAACAGGACAATGACCCCAAACACACCTCCAGGCTGTGTAAGGGCTATTTGACCAAGAAGGAGAGTGATGGAGTGCTACGCCAGATGACCTGGCCTCCACAGTCACCAGACCTGAACATAATCGAGATGGTTTGGGGTGAGCTGGACCACAGAGTGAAGGCAAAAGGGCCAACAAGTGCTAAGCATCTCTGGGAACTCCATCAAGATTGTTGGAAGACCATTTCCGGTAACTACCTCTTAAAGCTCATCAAGAGAATGCCAATAGTGTGCAAAGCAGTCATCAAAGCAAAAGGTGGCTACTTTGAAGAACCTAGAATATAAGACATATTTTCAGTTGTTTCAGACTTTTTTGTTAAGTATAATTCCACATGTGTTAATTCATAGTTTTGATGCCTTCAGTGTGAATTTACAATTTTCATAGTCATGAAAATACAGAAAAATCTTTAAATGAGAAGGTGTGTCGAAACTTTTGGTCTGTACTGTACATGTCCATAGTATATGATATTATTCCATGAAGTCTGCAACACAAATACTGTTATTTATTCATTTATGCATTGTATATTTGCATGTATTTATGTTGTCTTCAGAGATTATTACAACACTCAGCACAAATAATATCCAGTAGCACTGATAATTTGTTCACGGTCACGGTCACACTTACGCTTGGAAGATCCTTCTTAATTCTTTGCACTATCAGTCTCAAGCCAGAACCTTACTCCTGAACAGTTTTCAGACTTCTTGAAGAAGTGCCAACCAGTTAATCCTTGTTTCTTTGAGGCAGCTAGCAGTTATAAAACCCATTCCACCAGGGTTTCTACAAATCTTTGATTTCACAATGACTTTGATCATGACTGACCTAAAATTGAATGTCTGCTTCAAAGAACCTGTGGGAAGGAAGCTCAACAATGGAAAATTAGTGAGAATCGTAGAAGTGATTGAAAATGTTTTCAGAAATTAGTATTCTTGACACCACAATTTCTGATGGGATACCAACCTCTATCAGATTTTTATTTGCTTGTTTTATTTGGCTGCATTTGAACATATTCTATATTTGTTTCTCATTAACGACTTAACTGATATTATTTGTATTTTTCTAGTTTGAAAAAAAAGGACTAATAATTGATATGCACATAAGATAGCTGATGCCAATTGCTGGTTCAGTGACATCTATAGTTTCTCTTACATACTCTATGTGATCATAGTGATTATGTAAAACACCTGGGCATGTGTATATATAGGTACAAACATGATCTATTCAAAGAAAAAATGCTTTTGAGTTACACTATATGGGCAAAAGTATTGGGATTCCTACACGTTTTACACAAGTGGTGAAAATTGTTGGTACCCCTCGTTTAATGACAGAAAAACCTACAATGGTCACAGAAATAACTTGAATCTGACAAAAGTAATTATAAATAAAAGATCTATGAAAATGAACAAATGAAAGTCAGACATTGATTTTCAACCATGCTTCCACAAAATTAAAAAAAAATTAAAACTCATGAAATAGGCCTGGACAGAAATGATGGTACCCTTAACTTAATATTTTGTTGCACAACCTTTTGAGGCAATCACTGCAATCAAATGATTCCTGTAACCGTCAATGAGATTTCTGCACCTCTCGACAGGTATTTTGGCCCACTCCTCAAGAGCAAGCTGCTCCAGTTGTCTAGTGTTTGAAGGTTGCCTTTTCCAGACGGCATGTTTCAGCTCTTTCCAAAGATGCTCAATAGGATTTAGGTCAGGGCTCATAGAAGGCCACTTCAGAATAGTCCAGTGTTTTCCTCTTAGCCATTCTTGTGTGTTTTTAGTTGTGTGTTTTGGGTCATTATCTGGTTGCAAGACCCATGACCTGCGACTGAGATCAAGCTTTCTGACACTGGGCAGCACATTTCTCTCTAGAATCCCTTGATAGTCTTGAGATTTCATAATACCTTGCACAGATTCTAGACACCTTGTACCAAATGAAGCAAAGAAGCCCCAGAACATAACAGTGCCTCCTCCATGTTTCACAGTAGGGACAGTGTTCTTTTCTTGATATTCTATATTTTTCCTTCTGTGAACATAGAGCTGATGTGCCTTGCCAAAAAGTTCCATTTTTGTCTCATCTGTCCATAGGACATTCTCCCGGAAGCTTTGTGGCTTGTCAACATGTAGTTTGGCAAAGTCCAGTCTTGCTTTTTTATAATTTTTTTTTACCAAACAATAGGGCCCTCCTTGGTCGTCTCCCATGAAGTCCACTTTGGCTCATACAACGACAGATGGTGCGATCTGACACTGATGTTTCTTGAGTTGAAGTTCACCTTTAACCCCTTCACCCCGAAGCCTGTTTTCACCTAAGTGACAGGGCCAATTTTTACAATTCTGACCACTGTCACTTTATAAGGTCATAACTCTGAAACGCTTCAACGGATCCTGGTGATTCTGAGAATGTTTTCTCGTGACATATTGTACTTTATGATAGTGGTAAAACTTCTTTGATATGACTTGCATTTATTTGTGAAAAAAACGGAAACTTGACAAAAATTGTGAAAATTTAGCAATTTTAAAAATTTTAGTTTTTATGCCCTTAAATTAGAGAGTTATATCACATAATATAGTTAATAAACAACATTTCCCACATGTCTGCTTTACATCAGCACAATTTTGGAAACATTTTTTTTTTGTTAGGGAGTTATAAGGGTTAAAAATTGACCAGCGATTTCTCATTTTTGCAACAAAATTTCCAAAACCATTTTTTTTATGGACCACCTCACACTTGAAGTGACTTTGAGGGGTCTATATGACAGAAAATGCCCAAAAGTGACACCATTCTAAAAACTGCACCCCTCAAGGTACTCAAACCACACTCAAAAAGTTTATTAACCCTTCAGGTGCTTCACAGGTATTTTTGGAATGTTTAAAAAAAATTGAACATTTAACTTTTTTTTCACAAAATTTTTACTTCAGGTCCAATTTGTTTTATTTTACCAAGGGTAACAGGAGAAATTGGAACACAAAAGTCATTGTACAATTTGTCCTGAGTACGCCGATACCCCATATGTTGGGTTTTTAAACCATTGTTTGGGCACATGGCAGAGCTCGGAAGGGAAAGAGCGCCATTTGACTTTTCAATGCAAAATTTGCTGGAATTGAGATTGGACACCATGTTGCGTTTGGAGAGCCCCTGATGTGCCTAAACAGTGCAAACCCCCCACAAGTGACACCATTTTGGAAAGTAGACCCTCTAAGGAACTAATCTAGATGTGTGGTGAGCACTTTGAACCTCCAAGTGCTTCACAGAAGTTTATAATGTAGAGCCGTAAAAAAAAAATCATATTTTTTTTCACAAAAAAATGATCTTTTCGCCCCAAATTTTTTATTTTCCCAAGGGTAACAGGATAAATTGGACCCCAAAAGTTGTCCAATTTGTCCTGAGTACGCTGATACCCCGTATGTGGGGGGAACCACTGTTTGGGCGCACGGGAGAGCTCAGAAGGGAAGGAGCGCCGTTTGAAATGCAGACTTAGATGGATTGGTCTGCAGGCGTCATGTTGCATTTGCCGAGCCCCTGATATACCTAAACAGTAGAACCCCCCACAAGTGACCCCATATTGGAAACTAGACCCCCCAAGGAACTTATCTAGATGTGTTGTGAGAACTTTGAACCAACAAGTGTTTCACTACAGTTTATAACGCAGAGCTGTGAAAATAAAAAATATATTTTTTCCACGAAAATGATATTTTAGCCCCAAAATTTTTATTTTCCCAAGGGTAACAGGACAAATTGGACCCCAAAAGTTGTTGTCCAATTTGTCCTGAGAACGCTGATACCCCATATGTAGGGGGGAACCACTGTTTGGGTGCACGGGAGAACTCGGAAGGGAAGGAGCACTGTTTTAATTTTTCAACGCAGAATTGGCTGGAATTGAGATCAGACGCCATGTCACATTTGGAGAGCCCCTGATGTGCCTAAACAGTGGAAACCCCCCAATTCTAACTGAAACCCTAACCCCAACCCTAACCCCAGCCCTAACCCTAGCCCTAGCCCTAACCCTAGCCCTAACCCTAATGGGAAAATGGAAATAAATACATTTTTTAAAATTTTATTATTTTTCCCTAACTAAGGGGGTGATGAAGGGGGGTTTGATTTACTTTTATAGTGTTTTTTGGCGGATTTTTATGATTGGCAGCCGTCACACACTAAAAGACGCTTTTTATTGCAAAAAATAGTTTTTGCATCACCACATTTTGAGAGCTATAATTTATCCATATTTTGGCTCACAGAATCATATGAAATCTTTTTTTTTGCGGGACGAGTTGACATTTTTATTGGTACCATTTTCGGGCACATGACATTTTTTGATCGCTTTTTATTCCGATTTTTGGGAGGCGGAATGAACAAAAACCAGCAATTCCTGAAATTCTTTTAGGGGGGCGTTTATACCGTTCCACGTGTGGTAAAATTGATAAAGCAGCTTTATTCTTCAGGTCAGTATGATTACAGCGATACCTCATTTATATAATTTTTTTATGTTTTGGCGCTTTTACACAATAAAAACTTTTATATACAAAAATAATTGTTTTTGCATCGCTTTATTCTGAGAGCTATAACTTTTTTATTTTTCTGCTGATGACGCTGTATGGCGGCTTTTTTTTTGCGGGACAAGATGACGCTTTCAGCGGTACCATGTTTATTTATATCTGTCTTTTTGATCGCGTGTTATTCCACTTTTTGTTCGCCTGTATGATAATTAAGCGTTTTTTGCCTTGTTTTTTTTTGCGGTGTTCACTGAAGGGGTTAACTAGTTGGATAGTTTTATAGAGCGGGTCGTTACGGACGCGGCATTACCAAATATGTGTACTTTTATTGTTTTTTTTTAATTTACATAAATAAATGGATTTATTGGTAAAAAAATTTTTTTCCTTTATTTCGGGATTTTATTTTTTTTTACTTTCTACCATTGTCCCAGGGTGGGACATCACTATATTAGATCAGATCGCTGATCTAACACTGTTCATAGCACTGTGTCAGATCAAGTGATCTGACAAGCAGTGCAGGAGGCTTTCCGGCGCCTGCTCTCAGCAGCTCTCAGCAGGCGCTAGCTAGCCACGTCACTTCATGACCCGGAAGGAGTCCCGCGGCCTTCTTGGATCCGAGGACTCTTTCCGGATCACCGGAGCAACGCGATCGCATCACGTTGCTCCGGTGGGAGAGCGCAGGGAGCCCCCGTACCTGCGCGATCCCCCTCTATGCCGCTGTCACTACTGACAGCAGCATCAGAGGGGTTAAATGCCCGCGATCGGTGCTAGCGCCGATCGTGGGCATTGCTGCGAGGTGTCAGCTGTCATATACAGCTGACACCTGCACCCGATCACCGCGGCGCTCAGCGCGAGACCGCGGTGATCGGTGCACTGTACTAGTACTGCGGCTGGCACAAATGCAGTGCCCGCAGCGCAGTACTAGTACGGCGCATGTCACGAAGGGGTTAATCTGTTTAGAAGTTTTTCTGTGCTCTTTTGTTACCATTCGTGTTATCCGTCTCTTTGATTTGTCATCAATTTTCCTCCTGTGGCCACGCCCAGGGAGGTTGGCTACAGTCCACTGGATATTAAATTTCTGAATAATATGTGTAACTGTAGTCACAGGAACATCAAGCTGCTTGGAGATGGTCTTATAACTTTTGCCTTTAACATGTTTGTCTATAATTTTCTTTCTAATCTCCTGAGAACTCTTTCCTTCGTTTCCTCTGGTCCATGTTGAGTGTGATACACACCATGTCACCAAACAGCACAGTGAGTATCTGTAGCCCTATATACAGGCCCACTCACTGATTCCAAGATTGTAGACACCTAGTTAGTGGACACACCGCGATTTAACATGTCCCTTTTGACACATTATTTTCAGGGGTACCATCATTTCTGTCCAGGCCTATTTCATGAGTTTTATTTTTTTTAAATTCTATGGAAGCATGGTTTAAAAGCAATGTCTGACTTTCAATTTGTTCATTTTCATAGATTTTTTACTTATTATTACTTTTTTTACATTCAAGTTATTTCTGTGACCATTGTGGGTTTTTCTGTAAATAAACGAGGGGTACCAACCATTTTGACCACGTGTGTACCTACAGGAACCTTAATGATCTCTAGTGATGAACGAATGTGCTTGGATAATGTGTTATCCGAGCACGCTCGGGTGTTAGCTGAGGATTTTGAGTGTGCTCAGACAATATGCATGATTTCTTGTTTAATAGCTGAATCAGAAAGCACCACAGTAGATGATAGGGGGGTGCAAACCAAATAGGCTCCCCTACAATGCTCAATGGACGACCAAGCGTCTGGACAACTCCAAACAAAATTGAACACAAAAAAACGGAGCAAAAATGTCCAAAACCACATAATTATAAAAATTATATTAAGTCTTTATTTATTTTAAATTGACACAATATCAACAATTGCAACAAAGTGCTATGTGCATTATGCACTAAAAGGAGGACAACAGGAAGGAGACATGACAATAGCCAAGCACAGTCGGGGGAACAAAAGTAAACCTACATCTCTTTTAATTTGGCAATAGAGGGAAAACCCTGATCACATATATATGGTCCAGCCAATATCCCCATAGAGGATATTGAACTGAAGGGGAGTATAGCCGTTATTATTTTACTTTGAGGGAACATAGTGATGGAGAAGGGGTTGTCTGAATAGTGGACAACCACTTTAAAAATTGATTAAAGTGTGCTGTATGAAAATTAATACTAGTACTTCCTTAGGCCAGATTCATGATGGACAAATTGGGGCTATTTAAATCACACAGAAGAGAAGAGTCCTTTTTTGTACAGATACAAAAGATTTGTTGAAAAAATGTTTGCAACTGAGACTTGGTTACAATCTGAAGTGGTTTTTGGCAGCATCTAGAATGTGTGCACACAACGTTTTTTTCAAGAGGTTGAACCCACAGAGTTTTCAAAGAGGAAGATGTTTCAGGTCCTGCCTCGCTTATTTTCACTATGTATCTTTTTTTTTTTTTTTTTAAGGGGGTCGTTTCCCGGATGGTTATCAGCTGTTTTCAGCTATCTGCATTTTTTAGCCATCTCATTGCCTTGTATTATAACATCTTTAGAGTGGAAAACACCTGAGAATGGTCAGGTCACTTATTTTAACCGCTTGGTATCTTTAGAAATGTGAAGGGGTTAAAAGACGCCTACATGACAGAGCAGCAAGTCGTTCTTGCATAAAAATGCATACAGGTCCTTCTCAAAAAATTAGCATATAGTGTTAAATTTCATTATTTACCATAATGTAATGATTACAATTAAACTTTCATATATTATAGATTCATTATCCACCAACTGAAATTTGTCAGGTCTTTTATTGTTTTAATACTGATGATTTTGGCATACAACTCCTGATAACCCAAAAAACCTGTCTCAATAAATTAGCATATTTCACCCGACCAATCAAATAAAAGTGTTTTTGAATATCAAACAAAAAAAACATCAAATAATAATGTTCAGTTATGCACTCAATACTTGGTCGGGAATCCTTTGGCAGAAATGACTGCTTCAATGCGGCGTGGCATGGAGGCAATCAGCCTGTGACACTGCTGAGATGTTATGGAGGCCCAGGATGCTTCAATAGCGGCCTTAAGCTCATCCAGAGTGTTGGGTCTTGCGTCTCTCAACTTTCTCTTCACAATATCCCACAGATTCTCTATGGGGTTCAGGTCAGGAGAGTTGGCAGGCCAATTGAGCACAGTAATACCATGGTCAGTGTTATGACCCCAATGGCGAGGGTCTCAGAGGAACGTGGAAGTCTGCAGAATACAAAAATCCAGCTCATAGGGCAGTGGTAACTGGGTTGACCATATATCTACTCCTAACGCCAACACTAGAAGTAGCCGGGGATCATTCCTACGTTGATTCTAGATGACACGCGCCAGCCGGAGAATCTAGCTACCCCTAGTAGAGGAAAACAAAGACCTTTCTTGCCTCCAGAGAAGGGGACCCCAAAGCTGGATAGAAGCCCCCCACAAATAATGACGGTGAGGTAAGAAGAAATGACAAACACAGAAATGAACCAGGTTTAGCACAGAGAGGCCCGCTTACTGATAGCAGAATAAAGAAAGGTAACTTATATGGTCAACAAAAACCCTATCAAAATCCACACTGGAAATTCAAGAACCCCCGAACCGTCTAACGGTCCGGGGGGAGAACACCAGCCCCTAGAGCTTCCAGCAAAGGTCAGGATAAAGATTTGGAACAAGCTGGACAAAAATACAAAACCAAAACAAATAGCAAAAAGCAAAAGGCAGACTTAGCTGATATAACTGGAACCAGGATCAGTAGACAAGAGCACAGCAGACTAGCTCTGATAACTACGTTGCCAGGCATTGAACTGAAGGTCCAGGGAGCTTATATAGCAACACCCCTAACTAACGACCCAGGTGCGGATAAAAGGAATGACAGAAAAACCAGAGTCAAAAAACTAGTAACCACTAGAGGGAGCAAAAAGCAAATTCACAACAGTACCCCCCCCTTAGTGAGGGGTCACCGAACCCTCACCACGACCACCAGGGCGATCAGGATGAGCGGCATGAAAGGCACGAACTAAATCGGCCGCATGAACATCAGAGGCGACCACCCAGGAATTATCCTCCTGACCATAGCCCTTCCACTTGACCAGGTACTGAAGCCTCCGCCTGGAGAGGCGAGAATCCAAGATCTTCTCCACCACGTACTCCAACTCGCCCTCAACCAACACCGGAGCAGGAGGCTCAGCAGAAGGAACTACAGGCACAATGTACCGCCGCAACAAGGACCTATGAAATACATTGTGAATAGCAAACGACACAGGAAGATCCAGACGAAAAGATACAGGATTAAGGATTTCCAATATCTTGTAAGGCCCAATAAAACGAGGTTTAAATTTGGGAGAGGAGACCTTCATAGGAACAAAGCGGGAAGAAAGCCACACCAAATCCCCAACGCGTAGTCGGGGACCCACACCGCGGCGGCGGTTGGCAAAGCGCTGAGCCTTCTCCTGTGACAACTTCAAGTTGTCCACCACATGATTCCAGATCCGCTGCAACCTATCCACCACAGAATCCACCCCAGGACAGTCAGAAGGCTCCACATGACCCGAAGAAAAGCGAGGATGGAAACCAGAGTTGCAGAAAAAAGGCGAAACCAAGGTGGCGGAACTAGCCCGATTATTAAGGGCAAACTCAGCCAACGGCAAGAATGTCACCCAATCGTCCTGATCAGCAGAGACAAAACACCTCAAATAAGCCTCCAAAGTCTGATTGGTTCGCTCCGTCTGTCCATTAGTCTGAGGATGGAAAGCAGACGAAAACGACAAATCAATGCCCATCCTACTACAAAAGGATCGCCAGAACCTGGAAACGAACTGGGATCCTCTGTCTGACACAATATTCTCAGGGATGCCGTGCAAACGAACCACGTTCTGGAAAAACACAGGAACCAGATCGGAAGAGGAAGGCAGCTTAGGCAAAGGAACCAAATGGACCATCTTGGAGAAGCGATCACATATCACCCAGATAACGGACATGCCCTGAGATAGCGGAAGATCAGAAATGAAATCCATGGAGATATGTGTCCAAGGTCTCTTCGGGACAGGCAAGGGCAAGAGCAAACCGCTGGCACGAGAACAGCAAGGCTTAGCTCGAGCACAAGTCCCACAGGACTGCACAAATGACCGCACATCCCTTGACAAGGAAGGCCACCAAAAGGACCTGGCCACCAGATCTCTGGTGCCAAAAATTCCCGGGTGACCTGCCAACACCGAGGAATGAACCTCGGAAATGACTCTGCTGGTCCACTTATCCGGGACAAACAGTCTGTCAGGTGGACAAGACTCAGGCCTATCAGCCTGAAATCTCTGCAACACACGTCGCAGATCCGGAGAAATAGCTGACAAGATAACTCCATCTTTAAGAATACCAACAGGATCAGCGACTCCAGGAGCATCAGGCACAAAGCTCCTAGAAAGAGCATCGGCCTTCACATTCTTTGAACCTGGTAAATACGAGACAACAAAATCAAAGCGGGAGAAAAACAATGACCAGCGGGCCTGTCTCGGATTAAGGCGTTTAGCAGACTCGAGATACATCAGATTTTTGTGATCAGTCAAGACCACCACACGATGCTTAGCACCCTCGAGCCAATGACGCCACTCCTCAAATGCCCATTTCATGGCCAACAACTCCCGATTGCCCACATCATAATTTCGCTCGGCAGGCGAAAACTTCCTAGAGAAAAAGGCACAAGGTTTCATAACAGAGCAACCAGGGCCTCTCTGCGACAAAACGGCCCCTGCCCCGATCTCCGAAGCATCCACCTCAACCTGAAAGGGAAGTGAGACGTCAGGCTGGCACAAAACAGGCGCCGAAGTAAACCGGCGTTTCAACTCCTGGAAAGCCTCCACGGCAGCAGGAGCCCAGTTAGCTACATCGGAGCCCTTCTTGGTCATATCCGTCAAAGGTTTCACAATGCTAGAAAAATTAGCGATAAAACGACGGTAGAAGTTAGCGAAGCCCAAGAACTTCTGAAGACTCTTAACTGACGAGGGCTGAGTCCAATCAAGAATAGCTCGGACCTTGACTGGGTCCATCTCCACAGCAGAAGGGGAAAAAATGAACCCCAAAAAGGGAACCTTCTGTACACCAAAGAGACACTTTGAGCCCTTGACAAACAAAGAATTTTCACGCAAAATTTCAAAGACCAACCTGACCTGCTCCACATGCGAATCCCAATCATCAGAAAAAACCAAAATATCATCCAGATAAACAATCAAAAATTTATCCAGATACTTCCGGAAAATGTCATGCATAAAGGACTGAAAAACTGAAGGCGCATTGGAGAGCCCAAAAGGCATCACCAAGTACTCAAAATGACCTTCGGGCGTATTGAATGCGGTTTTCCATTCATCACCTTGCTTAATGCGCACAAGGTTGTACGCACCACGAAGGTCTATCTTGGTGAACCACTTGGCACCCTTAATCCGGGCAAACAAGTCAGACAACAGCGGTAAAGGATACTGAAATTTGACAGTGATCTTATTTAAAAGCCGATAATCAATACAAGGTCTCAAAGATCCGTCCTTTTTTGCCACAAAAAAGAATCCCGCACCAAGAGGGGAAGAAGACGGACGAATATGTCCTTTTTCCAGAGACTCCTTGATATATGAACGCATAGCGGTATGTTCAGGTACCGACAGATTAAACAGTCTTCCCTTAGGAAATTTACTGCCTGGGATCAAATCTATAGCACAGTCACAGTCCCTATGAGGAGGCAGTGCACTGGACTCAGACTCACTGAAGACATCCTGATAATCAGACAAATACTCCGGAACTTCCGAAGGCGTAGAAGAAGCAATAGACACAGGCAGGGAATCCTCATGAATACCACGACAGCCCCAACTTGAGACTGACATAGCCTTCCAGTCCAGGACTGGATTATGGGTCTGTAACCATGGCAGCCCTAAAACGACCAAATCATGCATTTTATGTAAAACCAGGAAACGTATCACCTCGCGGTGTTCAGGAGTCATGCACATGGTAACCTGAGTCCAATACTGCGGTTTATTTGCTGCCAATGGTGTAGCATCAATACCCCTAAGAGGAATAGGATTTTCTAATGGTTCAAGAGTAAAACCACAGCGCTTAGCAAATGAGAGATCCATGAGACTCAGGGCAGCACCTGAATCTACAAACGCCATGACAGGATAAGATGACAGTGAGCAAATCAAAGTTACAGACAGAATAAATTTAGGCTGCAAATTACCAACGGTGACAGGACTAACAACCTTAGCTATACGTTTAGAGCATGCTGAGATAACATGTGTAGAATCACCACAGTAGTAGCACAAGCCATTCCGGCGTCTATGAATTTTCCGCTCATTTCTAGTCAGGATTCTATCACATTGCATTAAATCAGGTGTCTGTTCAGACAACACCATGAGGGAATTTGCGGTTTTGCGCTCCCGCAACCGCCGGTCAATTTGAATAGCCAGTGCCATAGTATCATTCAGACCTGTGGGAATGGGAAAACCCACCATAACATTCTTAATGGCTTCAGAAAGGCCATTTCTAAAATTAGCGGCCAGTGCACACTCGTTCCAATGTGTCAGCACGGACCATTTCCGAAATTTTTGGCAATACACTTCAGCCTCGTCCTGCCCCTGAGACATAGACAGCAAGGCCTTTTCTGCCTGAATCTCAAGATTGGGTTCCTCATAAAGTAAACCGAGCGCCAGAAAAAACGCATCAAGATCAGCCAATGCCGGATCTCCTGGCGCCAGCGAAAAAGCCCAATCCTGAGGGTCGCCCCGTAAGAACGAAATAACAATTTTTACTTGCTGAGCAGAATCTCCTGATGAACAGGGTCTCAGGGACAAAAACAATTTACAATTATTCACGAAATTCCTAAACTTAAACCTGTCTCCGGAAAACAGTTCAGGAATCGGTATTTTAGGTTCTGACCTAGGATTTCTGATAACATAGTCTTGTATGCCCTGCACACGAGTAGCCAGCTGGTCCACACTTGTAATCAAGGTCTGGACATTCATGTCTGCAGCAAGCATAGCCACTCTGAGGTAAAGGGGAAGGAGAAAAAAAAAAAAAAAAAAACTCAGAATCTTCTTTCTTATAATCCCTCTTCTGCAATGCATTAAACATTTAATACTGGCCTGGCAAACTGTTATGACCCCAATGGCGAGGGTCTCAGAGGAACGTGGAAGTCTGCAGAATACAAAAATCCAGCTCATAGGGCAGTGGTAACTGGGTTGACCATATATCTACTCCTAACGCCAACACTAGAAGTAGCCGGGGATCATTCCTACGTTGATTCTAGATGACACGCGCCAGCCGGAGAATCTAGCTACCCCTAGTAGAGGAAAACAAAGACCTTTCTTGCCTCCAGAGAAGGGGACCCCAAAGCTGGATAGAAGCCCCCCACAAATAATGACGGTGAGGTAAGAAGAAATGACAAACACAGAAATGAACCAGGTTTAGCACAGAGAGGCCCGCTTACTGATAGCAGAATAAAGAAAGGTAACTTATATGGTCAACAAAAACCCTATCAAAATCCACACTGGAAATTCAAGAACCCCCGAACCGTCTAACGGTCCGGGGGGAGAACACCAGCCCCTAGAGCTTCCAGCAAAGGTCAGGATAAAGATTTGGAACAAGCTGGACAAAAATACAAAACCAAAACAAATAGCAAAAAGCAAAAGGCAGACTTAGCTGATATAACTGGAACCAGGATCAGTAGACAAGAGCACAGCAGACTAGCTCTGATAACTACGTTGCCAGGCATTGAACTGAAGGTCCAGGGAGCTTATATAGCAACACCCCTAACTAACGACCCAGGTGCGGATAAAAGGAATGACAGAAAAACCAGAGTCAAAAAACTAGTAACCACTAGAGGGAGCAAAAAGCAAATTCACAACAGGTCAGTAAACCATTTACCAGTGGTTTTGGCACTGTGAGCAGGTGCCAGGTCGTGCTGAAAAATGAAATCTTCATCTCCATAAAGCATTTCAGCCGAGGGAAGCATGAAGTGCTCCAAAATCTCCTGATAGCTAGCTGCATTGACCCTGCCCTTGATGAAACACAGTGGACCAACACCAGCAGCTGACATGGCACCCCACACCATCACTGACTGTGGGTACTTGACACTGGACTTCAGGCATTTTGGCATTTCCTTCTCCCCAGTCTTCCTCCAGACTCTGGCACCTTGATTTCCGAATGACATGCAAAATTTGCTTTCATCAGAAAAAAGTACTTGGGACCACTTAGCAACAGTCCAGTGCTGCTTCTCTGTAGCCCAGGTCAGGCGCTTCTGCCGCTGTTTATGGTTCAAAAGTGGCTTTACCTGGGGAATGCGGCACCTGTAGCCCATTTCCTGCACACGCCTGTGCACGGTGGCTCTGGATGTTTCCACACCAGACTCAGTCCACTGCTTCCTCAGGTTCCCCAAGGTCTGGAATCGGTCCTTCTCCACAATCTTCCTCAGGGTCCGGTCACCTCTTCTCGTTGTACAGCGTTTTCTGCCACATTGTTTCCTTCCAACAGACTTACCATTGAGGTGCCTTGATACAGCACTCTGGGAACAGCCTATTTGTTGAGAAATTTCTTTCTGGGTCTTACCCTCTTGCTTGAGGGTGTCAATGATGGCCTTCTTGACATCTGTCAGGTCGCTAGTCTTACCCATGATGGGGGTTTTGAGTAATGAACCAGGCAGGGAGTTTTTAAAAGCCTCAGGTATCTTTTGCATGTGTTTAGAGTTAATTAGTTGATTCAGAAGATTAGGGTAATAGGTCATTTAGAGAACCTTTTCTTGATATGCTAATTTATTGAGACAGGTTTTTTGGGTTATCAGGTGTTGTATGCCAAAATCATCAGTATTAAAACAATAAAAGACCTGACAAATTTCAGTTGGTGGATAATGAATCTATAATATATGAAAGTTTAATTGTAATCATTACATTATGGTAAATAATGAAATTTAACACTATATGCTAATTTTTTGAGAAGGACCTGTATATTCTTTCTTTTGAATGTTTCCTCTTTGCTTTTTCTGGTGGATTTTGGAGCAGAAAAAGTGCCTTAAAAAGGACGATGTGTATACATACCTTTTACAGAGATTTCTGCAACAAATCTGCCTAATGTTATACCTCAGGTTTTGCGCCTACAGCTCATATCTAGGGTTGAGCGAAACGGGTCGTTCATTTTCAAAAGTCGCCGACTTTTGGCAAAGTCGGGTTTCATGAAACCCGATCCGACCCCTGTGCGGGGTCGGCCATGCGGTACGCGACTTTCGCGCCAAAGTCGCGTTTCAATGACGCGAAAAGCGCCATTTCTCAGCCAATGAAGGTGAACGCAGAGTGTGGGCAGCGTGATGACATAGGTCCTGGTCCCCACCATCTTAGAGAAGGGCATTGCAGTGATTGGCTTGCTGTCTGCGGCGTCAAAGGGGCTATAAAGGGGCGTCCCCGCCGACCGCCATCTCACTGCTGCTGATCTGAGCTTAGGGAGAGGTTGCTGCCGCTTCGTCAGAAGCAGGGATAGCGTTAGGCAGGGTCCATTAACCACCAAACCGCTTGTGCTGTAGCGATTTCCACTGTCCAACACCACCTTCGGTGTGCAGGGACAGTGGAAGCTACATTTTTATTTTTTTTTCCTCAGCGCTGTAGCTCATTGGGCTGCCCTAGAAGGCTCCCTGATAGCTGCATTGCTGTGTGTACGCCACTGTGCAAACCAACTGCTTTTTTCAAAGCACAAATCCTCTTGTTCCTTCCTTTCTGCACAGCTATCTTTTTTGTTTGTCCACACTTTTTATTTAATTTGTGCATCAGTCCACTCCTTATTGCTGCCTGCCATACCTGGCTGAGATTACTGCAGGGAGATAGTAATTGTAGGACAGTCCCTGGTTTTTTTTTTTTTTTTGTGGGAGATTAAGATTGGCATTTCTGCTAGAGTGCCATCCCTGTGTGTGCCATCTCTCACTCAGTGGGCCATAGAAAGCCTATTAATTTTTTTGCTTGATTTGGGTTCTAAAATCTACCTGAAAAAAAATCACTACATCAATCAGTGGGAGAAAAATATTGGCCTCAGGGCTTGTGTGCCACTCCTGACTCCTGTGTGTGCCATCTCTCACTCAGTGGGCCATAGAAAGCCTTTTTTTTATTATTTGGTTTCTAAATTGTCCCTGAAAAAAATCATTTTATCTTATTTGGTTTCTACAGTCTCCCTAAAAAAAAAAAAAAAAATTAAAACAGTGGGAGATTAATATTGCCCTTTCTGCTTGT
Source organism: Ranitomeya variabilis (assembly GCF_051348905.1). Taxonomy (NCBI): domain Eukaryota; kingdom Metazoa; phylum Chordata; class Amphibia; order Anura; family Dendrobatidae; genus Ranitomeya; species Ranitomeya variabilis. The sequence continues at coordinate 645,947,148 of NC_135232.1, read as the reverse complement.
GTGCCAGTCTTGACTCCTGGGTGTGCCATCTCTCTCTCTCAAATTGTGGGCCATAGAAAGCCTATTTATTTTGTTGCTTGATTTGGGTTCTAAAATCTACCTGAAAAAAAATCACTACATCAATCAGTGGGAGAAAAATATTGGCCTCAGGGCTTGTGTGCCACTCCTGACTCCTGTGTGTGCCATCTCTCACTCAGTGGGCCATAGAAAGCCTATTTATTTTTTTGCTTGATTTGGGTTCTAAAATCTACCTGAAAAAAAATCACTACATCAATCAGTGGGAGAAAAATATTGGCCTCAGGGCTTGTGTGCCACTCCTGACTCCTGTGTGTGCCATCTCTCACTCAGTGGGCCATAGAAAGCCTATTTATTTTTTTGCTTGATTTGGGTTCTAAAATCTACCTGAAAAAAAATCACTACATCAATCAGTGGGAGAAAAATATTGGCCTCAGGGCTTGTGTGCCACTCCTGACTCCTGTGTGTGCCATCTCTCACTCAGTGGGCCATAGAAAGCCTTTTTTTTTATTATTTGGTTTCTAAATTGTCCCTGAAAAAAATCATTTTATCTTATTTGGTTTCTAAAGTCTCCCTGAAAAAAAAAAAAAAATTAAAACAGTGGGAGATTAATATTGCCCTTTCTGCTTGTGTGCCAGTCTTGACTCCTGGGTGTGCCCCCTCTCTCTCTCAAATTGTGGGGCATAGAAAGCCTATTAATTTTTTTGCTTGATTTGGGTTCTAAAATCTACCTGAAAAAAAATCACTACATCAATCAGTGGGAGAAAAATATTGGCCTCAGGGCTTGTGTGCCACTCCTGACTCCTGTGTGTGCCATCTCTCACTCAGTGGGCCATAGAAAGCCTTTATTTTTTTATTAATTGGTTTCTAAATTGTCCCTGAAAAAATCATTTTATCTTATTCGGTTTCTAAAGTCTCCCTGAGAAAAAAAAAAAAAAAAAATAGGTGGGAGATTAATATTGCCATTTGTGCTTGAGTGACAGTCCTGCGTGTGTGGCATCTCTGTGATTTGGTGCCACAGAAAACAGAGTGTGTAACATTGTGCCTGATTTTCCTTGTGGTCTCACCAACCTGTTAAGGGATATTGAAATCATACTGAAGTTATAGCTCACCGTGTAAGTTGTTTGACAGCAACAAATAAAGTTACTTTGGTTAAGTTTTTAAAACAATGAGGAAGTCTGGTGCAAGAGGTCGTGGCCGTGGGCATTCATTGTCAGCTGGTAATGATGGTAGTGGTAGTGGAGCATCAGGTGGTCGTGGGGATAAAAATATTCCACCTAAGTCTGGAGCTGTGGAGCCAGTTTCGTCGTCTGGCTACACAAGGCCTCGAACGCTCTCTTTTCTGGGAGTAGGAAAACCGCTTTTAAAGCCGGAGCAGCAACAGCAAGTTTTGGCTTACATTGCAGACTTAGCCTCTAGCTCTTTTGCCTCCTCTTCTGAAACTGGTAAATGTAAAAGCAGCGCGTCGCTTGTGGATGTTCACGGTCAGGGACAAGTCGCTTCCTTGTCCTCTTCAGCAAAAACTACAACAAGAGAGAAGGATGCAGCAGGCGACACAACGGGTTACTCCATGGAGCTCTTTACACATACCGTCCCTGGCTTAGAAAGTGAAACACTTAACAGGCCATGCCCATTACAAGTAGATTCTGACATGGAGTGCACTGATGCACAGCCACAGCCAGAGTACTATGCTGCTCCTTTGACTCAGACCACAACATTGCCCTCTCAGGGTACTGATCCACAATCAGACCCTGATGAGACTATGTTGCCCCGCCACGAACGCTATACCACCGACCGACACGGTGACACAGACGAAGTTGCACACGAGCTCGAAGAGGAGGTAATAGATGACCCAGTTGTTGACCCCGATTGGCAGCCATTGGGGGAACAGGGTGCAGGCGGCAGTAGTTCAGAAGCGGAGGTGGAGGAGGGGCCGCAGCAGTCATCAACATCGCAACAGGTTCCATCTGCCGGGCCCGTATCTGGCCCAAAACGCGTGTCAAAGCCAAAACCTGTTGGAGGACAGCGTGGCCATCCGGTTAAAGCTCAGTCTGCAATCCCTGAAAAGGGATCCGATGCTAGGAAGAGTGCAGTCTGGCATTTTTTTAAACAACATCCAATTGATCAGCGCAAAGTCATCTGTCAAAAATGTTCAACTAGCTTAAGCAGAGGTCAGAATCTGAAAAGTCTCAATACTAGTTGCATGCATAGACACTTAACCACCATGCATTTTCAAGCCTGGACTAACTACCAAACGTCCCTTAAGGTTGTAGCACCCTCGGCCAATGAAGCTAGTCAGCAACGCAACATCCCTTCCGTCACTGTAAGGCCACCATTTTCCGCACCACCGGCAGTATCTGTGCAGGTTTCTTTGCCAGCCAAAAGCAGTCAGGGTCAGGGAATCACCAGTTTTGTAGGAGGAAATATTGCATCTAGGGCACCGGCGGAAACAATACCGTCTCCAACCGTCTCTCAGTCTGCCATGTCCACCGGCACACCCGAAAGTTCCACGATCTCCAGCTCTCCAGTCCAGCTCACACTACATGAGACTCTGGTTAGAAAAAGGAAGTACTTATCCTCACATCCGCGTACACAGGGTTTTAACGCCCACATAGCTAGACTAATCTCGTTAGAGATGATGCCCTACCGGTTAGTTGAAAGCGAAGCTTTCAAAGCCCTGATGGAGTACGCTGAACCACTATACGAGCTACCCAGTCGACACTTTTTTTCCAGAAAAGCCATCCCAGCCCTGCACCAGCATGTTAAACAGCGCATCGTCCATGCACTCAGGCAATCTGTGAGTACAAAGGTGCACCTGACTACAGATGCATGGACCAGTAGGCATGGCCAGGGACGTTATGTGTCCATCACGGCACACTGGGTGAATGTGGTGGATGCAGGGTCCACAGGGGACATCAATTTCGGGACAGTTGTGCCTAGCCCACGGTCTAGGAAACAGTTGGCTGTAGGCGTTCGCACCCCCTCCTCCTCGTCCTCCTGCAGAAGCTACAGCTCTTCCACAGACCGCAATCGGCCAACCACTCCATCGGCAGATGACACTGTTGCACACCAGTTGTCCCATTATGGGCCAGCTACTGGCAAGCGTCAGCAGGCTGTATTGGCTATGAAGTGTTTGGGCGACAACAGACACACCGCGGAAGTTCTGTCCGAGTTCTTGCAACAAGAAACACAGTCATGGCTGGGCACAGTAGATCTTGAGGCAGGCAAGGTAGTGAGTGATAACGGAAGGAATTTCTTGGCTGCCATCTCCCTTTCCCAACTGAAACACATTCCTTGCCTGGCTCACACCTTAAACCTGGTGGTGCAGTGCTTATTGAAAACTTATCCTGGGTTCTCCAACCTGCTCCTCAAAGTGCGTGGACTTTGCTCACATATCCGACGTTCGCCTGTACACTCCAGCCGTATGCAGACCTATCAGCGGTCTTTGAACCTTCCCCAGCATCGCCTAATCATAGATGTTGCAACAAGGTGGAACTCAACACTGCACATGCTTCAGAGACTGTGCCAACAGAGGCGGGCTGTTATGTTTTTGTGGGAGGATACACATACACGGGCAGGCAGTAGGATGGCAGACATGGAGTTGTCAGGTGTGCAGTGGTCGAAGATACAAGACATGTGTCAAGTCCTTCAGTGTTTTGAGGAATGCACACGGCTGGTTAGTGCAGACAACGCCATAATAAGCATGAGCATCCCCCTAATGTGTCTGCTGATGCAAAGTTTGACGCACATAAAGGATCAGGCGTCTGCACCAGAGGAAGAGGAAAGCCTTGATGACAGTCAGCCATTGTCTGGTCAGGGCAGTGTACAGGACGAGGTAGCGGGCGAAGAGGAGGTGGAGGACAAGGAGGATGATGGGGATGAGTATATTTTGAATGCGGAAGCTTTCCCGGGGGCACTGGAAATTGGTTGCGTGGCAAGGCCGGGTTCTGGTTTTTTGAGGGACACAAGTGACGTAGATTTGCCTGAAACTGCCCCTCAACCAATCACAACCGGAGATTTGACAACTGGAACTTTGGCCCACATGGCGGATTATGCCTTACGTATCCTAAAAAGGGACACACGCATTACGAAAATGATGAACGATGACGATTACTGGTTGGCCTGCCTCCTTGATCCACGCTATAAAGGCAAATTGCAAAATATTATGCCACATGAGAACTTGGAACTAATATTAGCAACCAAACAATCAACTCTTGTTGACCGTTTGCTTCAGGCATTCCCAGCACACAGCGCACGTGATCGTTCTCACACGAGCTCCAGGGGGCAGCAGACTAGGAGTGTTAGGGGTGCACACATCAGAAGTGGCGTTGGACAGAGGGGTTTTCTGACCAGGTTGTGGAGTGATTTTGCTATGACCGCAGACAGGACAGGTACTGCTGCATCAATTGAAAGTGACAGGAGACAACATTTGTCCAGTATGGTTACTAACTATTTTTCATCCCTTATCGATGTTCTCCCTCAACCGTCATTCCCATTTGATTACTGGGCATCAAAATTAGACACCTGGCCAGAATTGGCAGAATATGCATTGCAGGAGCTTGCTTGCCCGGCAGCAAGTGTCCTATCAGAAAGAGTATTCAGTGCTGCAGGTTCAATATTAACCGAAAAAAGGACTCGTCTGGCTACCCAAAATGTTGATGATCTAACATTCATTAAAATGAACCACAACTGGATTTCGAAATCTTTTGCCCCACCTTGCCCGGCCGACACCTAGCTTTCCTATGAAAAGCTCTTGCCTGTGGACTACTGTGAATTACTTTTCTAATGTCTAATTTGCTGCAGCTGATTGTCCAGCATACGACATGTTTACACCTCCCTAAATGGCCAAACTCCCCACACGGGGCCGTGGTATCGCGACTTGGCGCAAGCACCCGTGAGACTGCTGTTTGTCTGAAGAGGTGGGTGTGCTCGCTTTTGGTCGACGGCATTGCTACTGGGTCCCTCATAGTACAATAAAGTGTCTCTGGCGGTGGTGGTGCGCACCCAATGTCAGACACACTGTTGTAACATGAGGGGCCCTGGGCCTGTACCGCCGGCCACAAGAGAGTTCACCCACCCCCAGGTCAAACATTGCTCTACCACTTCCACAGTTATCTCTCACACTTCCACCAATGTTTAGTCTATGCGCTGACATCCTTCCATACCTGCCACTGACAATACCATTGTGTTGACATGTATGATGGTACTTAACATAGTCAGGGGCAGTGTCCTCTATTTACCACAGTAAATACTTTGCGCTAAATTAGTAGGTCTGAAACAACGCAGAGGATCCCACCCCTGAACCTAATGATTGCACCCTTTAGTGTTTTTGTTTTGTTTTAATGCGAGACATTCACATTTATTTGTTGTTTTTGACTACTAACTGGCAGACACTCATTACAATCGGCCTCCGTTGACCAGACCACTGCTGCCCGTGTACCCCTGGAACCTATTTTACAGTGCCTACAGCCAGCCCATTTTATCATGTTAGGCCTTCGAAGCCTGTCTGCGGTCCCTCCTTCCACTAGGCCTCCACTGACCTGACCACTGCTGCCCGTGTACCCCTGGAACCAATTATAAAGTGCCTACAGCCAGCCCATTTTATTATGTTAGGCCTTCGAAGCCTGTCTGCGGTCCCTCCTTCCACTAGGCCTCCACTGACCTGACCACTGCTGCCCGTGTACCCCTGGAACCAATTATAAAGTGCCTACAGCCAGCCCATTTTATTATGTTAGGCCTTCGAAGCCTGTCTGCGGTCCCTCCTTCCACTAGGCCTCCACTGACCTGACCACTGCTGCCCGTGTACCCCTGGAACCAATTATAAAGTGCCTACAGCCAGCCCATTTTATTATGTTAGGCCTTCGAAGCCTGTCTGCGGTCCCTCCTTCCACTAGGCCTCCAATGACCAGACCACTGCTGCCCGTGTACCCCTGGAACCAATTATAAAGTGCCTACAGCCAGCCCATTTTATTATGTTAGGCCTTGGAAGCCTGTCTGCGGTCCCTCCTTCCACTAGGCCTCCACTGACCTGACCACTGCTGCCCGTGTCCCCCTGGAACCAATTATAAAGTGCCTACAGCCAGCCCATTTTATTATGTTAGGCCTTGGAAGCCTATCTGCGGTCCCTCCTTCCACTAGGCCTCCACTGACCTGACCACTGCTGCCCGTGTACCCCTGGAACCTATTTTACAGTGCCTACAGCCAGCCCATTTTATTATGTTAGGCCTTGGAAGCCTGTCTGCGGTCCCTCCTTCCACTAGGCCTCCACTAACCTGACCACTGCTGCCCGTGTACCCCTGGAACCTATTTTACAGTGCATAGAGCCTATTTTTTTATTTTATTTAATATTAATAAAGCCATGATGGACTACGCTGTACCACGCTATGAGCTACCCAGTTGACAATTCTTTTGCGAGAAAAGCCATCCCACCCCTCCACCAGCATGTTAAAGACCACATTGTCCTTTCATTCTGTCAATCTGTGAGTCCAAAGGTACACCTGACAACAGACACATGGAGCGGTAGGCATGGCCACGGAAGGTTACGTGTCCTTTGTGGCGCAATGGGTTAATGTATTGGATGCATGGTCCACACAGGGGACAGCCTGGTAAGTCTGTCTGCAGTCCCTAATTCAAGTTGTCCTCAAATGAATAAATCTGAGCTTCCACCTTCTGGCTCTCTTTAAGTGCTGTGTTTTTAAAAATAGGTGGTTATGGGCCTACTAACGGTGTCTGCCCCTGCCTGGTGTTGTCCTCAACTGAATAAAGCTGAGCTTCTACCTTCTGGCTCTGATTAATTTTTTTTTTTTTTTTTTTTTAATTGCTGGATGGGGCCTAAAACCTCTGTTTGCTGCTCCCTGGTGTTTGTCCTCAACTGAATAAAGATGAGCTTCTACCTTCTGGCTCTCATTAAGTGCTGTTTTTTAAAAGATTGTTGGTTCCGGCCTACTAACGGTGTCTGCCCCTGCCTGGTGTTGTCCTCAACTGAATAAAGCTGAGCTTCTACCTTCTGGCTCTCATTAAGTGCTGTTTTTAAAAAGATTGGTGGTTCCGGCCTACTAACGGTGTCTGCCCCTCCCTGGTGTTGTCCTCAACTGAACAAAGCTGAGCTTCCACCTTCTGGCTCTCTTTAAGTGCTGTGTTTTTAAAAATAGGTGGTTATGGGCCTACTAACGGTGTCTGCCCCTGCCTGGTGTTGTCCTCAACTGAATAAAGCTGAGCTTCTACCTTCTGGCTCTGATTATTTTTATTTTTTTTTTAATTGCTGGATGGGGCCTAATACCTCTGTTTGCTGCTCCCTGGTGTTTGTCCTCAACTGAATAAAGCTGAGCTTCTACCTTCTGGCTCTCATTAAGTGCTGTTTTTTAAAAGATTGGTGGTTCCGGCCTACTAACGGTGTCTGCCCCTGCCTGGTGTTGTCCTCAACTGAATAAAGCTGAGCTTCTACCTTCTGGCTCTGATTAATTTTTTTTTTTTTTTTTTTTTTTAATTGCTGGATGGGGCCTAATACCTCTGTTTGCTGCTCCCTGGTGTTTGTCCTCAACTGAATACAGCTGAGCTTCTACCTTCTGGCTCTCATTAAGTGCTGTGTTTTTAAAAAATGGTGTTTAGGGCCTACTAACGGTGTCTGCCCCTGCCTGGTGTTTGTCCTCAACTGAATACAGCTGAGCTTCAACCTTCTGGCTCTCATTAAGTGCTGTTTATTTAAAAAAAAAAATGTGTTTAGGGCCTACTAACGGTGTCTGCCCCTGCCTGGTGTTGTCCTCAACTGAATAAAGCTGAGCTTCAACCTTTTTGCTATCATTAAGTGCTGTTTATTTAAAAAAAAAAAGGTGTTTAGGGCCTACTAACGGTGTCTGCCCCTGCCTGGTGTTGTCCTCAACTGAATAAAGCTGAGCTTCTACCTTCTGGCTCTCATTAAGTGCTGTTTTTTAAAAGATTGGTGGTTACGGCCTACTAACGGTGTCTGCCCCTGCCTGGTGTTGTCCTCAACTGAATAAAGCTGAGCTTCTACCTTCTGGCTTTTGGCCTACAGTAGCAAATATTAAACTGCATTTGGCCTATTAGTGTGTTTGGGCACTTAAAACAGTGTCTGCTGCTCCTGGGTTTGCTACTCCACTCAACAAAGCAATGCCGCCTGTTTAGTCCTGTTACCAATTTTGAACTGCATTTAGCCTACTTTATTCTTTGGCCCTATATCTGTTTCCTCCTCATCCTGCCCATTCCCCAGCCACTGCTAGATGAGTCTGCTGGTACATTGACCTAGACCACTACATTCCCCTTGCACTCTACACAGCCAGAATCTGACCCTGCTGAAAGTAAGGTTCCCCTTCCCGCATGTTATACCACCTTACACAGGGACAAAGAGGAAGGTGCAGATGAAAGTGCAGGTTCCTTCATCAGGTGGGGGGGGCATACTCGTTGGCGACGTCACTGGCACAGGGCCCCTCAGAGTACGCAAAAGTGTCGCTGCTGGTGGGAGGCGCCCCCGCCGTGCAAACACACCGCTGTACTTTGAGGGGCCCTGTGCCAGTGCCAATGCCAACGAGGGGGCCTCCCTGCTTGCTTAGGATCACAGCACTTGCAAACTTGACATACTTACCTCTCACTGCTCCACCGCCGTGACGTAGTCCACGTTTCCTGGGCCCACTAAAAGCTTGAACCAGCCCTACCCTCCACAACTTTTGCAAAATGACCCCCAAGTTCCAATGCCGAACTATTATTATAAAATTAATTAAGATTGACAAGCTTCAGAAACAAGAGTGGATGTTTTTGGCATTAAAATGGGCACTGTAGGTGTTTTCCTGGCCTCCACTCACTGCCGACTATGCTTCCCCATTGACTTGCATTGGGTTTCGTGTTTCGGTCGATCCCCGACTTTTAGCGATAATCGGCCGACTGCACTCGACTCGACTCTGGACAAAGTCGGGTTTCACAAAACCCGACTCGACCTTAAAAAAATGAAAGTCGCTCAACCCTACTCATATCCACTGTGGGTTTTTTAATTGTTTTTTTTTAGCAAAAACTATTGTGCAAACGTTGCAGGTTTGCCATAAAAAGAGTGAATTTCTCGGCATACTTCCTTGTGTGACTATGACCTTAAACAGCAAAAAATGAAACTGTTAACACTGTAAAATCTATCAAAATAAATAAAATGCCAGCTCTATGAATATTAAAAGTTAGTGGCACAATTGACGTGAGGGGATTTTTATAACACAAAACCATAGCATTTCAAAGCGCACTTGTGCGATCAATAGAAGAGTAATTTTCCTGACTTTACGAGTTATTTGACCTCCTCAACAAAAAAAACTTCCATTAAATAATTTTTGTTGACTTGGAAATCTTGAATTTCTATTTTTGCTTTAATGCATCAATAACCAGTGTATTATCGTTAGCCTAAATGGTTCTAGAAAACCCACACAGGAAGAGCAGTAAGAATAAATGAGTAACCATGCAAAAATGTAATGACATCTTGTCACTGAAAGCTTTGTCCAAAAAAAAAGCTATAAATGTCTAAAAATAAAATAAAATCAATGCTAAATGCTGATTCATAACAATGTATGACAAGCTGGTGGTTTCTGTCCTGATATAATCTGGTGGAAACATTGACCTGCATAAAAAGAGGGCTCATACCCATTTGCGAGAAAAAAAACGGTCCGTAATCTGGACCAAAAAAATAGGATGCAAACTATGTGATTGTCATGCGATTGTCATGCGAGTTCAATGCGATTTTTAATCGCACCATCCGTATGCAATGCGTTTTTTTTCTCTGCAACTATTTTTTTACAATCATTTACAGGACCATTTACAGTGTTCTATGCCACAGAATGGTAAGGTATCCGTAAAAAAAAACGGACGGAATACGGATGGTCCGTATTCCGTGCGGTTTTTTTTCCGCACCCATTGACTTGCATTGGCGAGTCTCGTCCGATTTCGGCTGAGAAAAAAATAACAAATGAGATGTCACCTATTGAATAACATTGGTCCGAGTGCAATCCGATTTTTTATCGGATTGCACTCGTACGTTTTTCTCGCAAATGGGTATGAGCCCTTAGGCCGGAGTCACACTTGTGAGTGCAATGCGAGAAACTCACACGAGTCTCTTATCAATACCTGGCACTGCCGCCGGAACTTGGGACCGGAGTGTGCGGCTGCATGTATTTCTATGCAGCCACACGCTCCAGGCAGCAGTGCCAGGTATTGATGTGAGAGACTCGTGTGAGTTTCTCGCATTACACTCGCAAGCATGACCCTGGTCTTAGGACGCAGCTAGACGGCTGTATAAGACAGATGACATTCACATCGCAATGTTCGGACTGGCCATTGGTTTTCCTGACCTGAGCGTGACAGCATTTATTTCTGTGCAGCTGTCATGCTCGGGTAAGGAGAACTGGCGGCCAGTCCAGGCATTGTGATACGATCGTCATCCGTGTCATATGGTCATCTGACTGCGCCCGTAAAGGAACTCTGGCCGGAGGATATTGCTATGTAATGTTAATGTAGGAGCATGATGTACTGTAGGAGAGCGAGCCTGATACTGTTGATGTGTCGCTTACTGGGCTGCTTGCTGCAGTTTTAATAGAATCACTGTTTTCTCTGCTGTAGATCTAGTTCAAAATACTGTGCTGTGTATAACCCCGCCCACACCCATGATTGGCTGCTTCCTGTGTACACTGTCAGCAAGCTGCCAATCAGTGGTGGGGCTGGGTTACACAGATTAGCTGCACTGTCTTGCACAAGATACCTATGATAGTCGTGTAGTGATAATCTCCTGCTGATAAAACACTGATTGTATTAACACTAAAGCACACAGCCTAATAAGGGACACATCACTGAAATCAGGCGCTCTTGTCCTAATATTATTCTGCTCTCCGATTGAATAGCAAAAACCTGCTGACCGATTCCCTTTAAGGCCGGCGTCACACTAAAGAGTTTTACAGACGTACGAGAGGCGCAAAAACAACGCATTGCATATCGACCAATGATTCTCTATGGGGCAGCTCCTATCTGCCGTATATTTCGCAGCTGTACTTTACAGGCATAGAAAATGGCAGCATGCTGCGTTTGTCAGCGTATTGCGCAAAAAATCCGCCAATGAAAGTCTATGGGGCGAGAAAAATACGGATTACACACGGACCATCAGTGTGACTTGCGAGAAATACGCACCGGTGTTCTATAGAAAAGCCGGCAATTCAGTGCGGTGTACAGTAAAATCACACTGACAGATTAGAATAGAATAGATAAAATAAATGTCTACACATAGTATAGGGATATATATATTTATATTTCAAACAGCGCTAGATAGCAGAAAAGCCGGTAATTCAATTCAATTCAATTGCCGGCTTTTGCTATCTCCTTCCCAAACACGACAGGATATGAGACATGGTTTACATACAGTAAACCATCTCATATCCCTTATTTTTTACATATTCCTCACTACTACAGTTATATGAAAAAGTTTGGGCACCCCTATTAATCTTAAGCTTAATGTTTTATAAAAATTGTTTTTTTTGCAACAGCTATTTCAGTTTCATATATCTAATAACTGTTGGACACAGTAATGTTTCTGCCTTGAAATGAGGTTTATTGTACTAACAGAAAATGTGCAATCTGCATTCAAACAAAATTTGACAGGTGCATAAGTATGGGCACCCTTATCATTTTCTTGTTTTAAATACTCCTACCTACTTTCTACTGACTTACTGAAGCACTTTTTTGGTTTTGTAACCTCATTGAGCTTTGAACTTCATAGCCAGGTGTATGCACTCATGAGAAAAGCTACTTAAAGTGGCCACTTGCAAGTTGTTCTCCTGTTTGAATCTCCTCTGAAGAGTGGCATCATGGGCTCCTCAAAACAACTGTCAAATGATCTGAAAACAAAGATTATTCAACATACCGGTAGTTGTTCAGGGGAAGGATACAAAAAGCTGTCTCAGAGATTTAACCTGTCAATTTCCACTGTGAGGAACATAGTAAGGAAATGGAAGAACACAGGAACAGTTCTTGTTAAGGCCAAAAGTGGCAGGTCAAGAAAAACATCAGAAAGGCAGAGAAGAATGGTGAGATCAGTCAAGGACAATCCTCAGACCACCTCCAGAGAACTGCAGCATCAACTTGCTGCAGATGGTGTCACTGTGCATCGGTCAACTATACAACACACTGTGTTTTTTTGCCGCCATGCATAACGCCTTTTTGTATTACCAAACAACTCAATCTTGGTTTCATCAGTCCACAGGACCTTCTTCCAAAAAGAAATTGGCTTCTCCAAATGTGCTTTTGCATACCTCAGCCGACTCTGTTTGTGGCGTGCTTGCAGAAACGGCTTCTTTCGCATCACTCTCCCATACAGCTTCTCCTTGTGCAAAGTGCGTTGTATAGTTGACCGATGCACAGTGACAACATCTGTAGCAAGTTGATGCAGCAGCTCTCTGGAAGTGGCCTGAGGATTGTCCTTGACTGATCTCACCATTCTTCTCTGCCTTTTTGATGTTTTTCTTGGCCTGCCACTTCTGGCCTTAACAAGAACTGTACCTGTGTTCTTCCATTTCCTTACTATGTTCCTCACAGTGGAAATTGACAGGTTAAATCTCTGAGACAGCTTTTTGTATCCTTCCCCTGAACAACTATGTTGAATAATCTTTGTTTTCAGATCATTTGACAGTTGTTTTGAGGAGCCCATGATGCCACTCTTCAGAGGAGATTCAAACAGGAGAACAACTTGCAAGTGGCCACTTTAAGTAGCTTTTCTCATGATTGCATACACCTGGCTATGAAGTTCAAAGCTCAATGAGGTTACAAAACCAAAAAAAGTGCTTTTGTAAGTCAGTAAAAAGTAGGTAGGAGTATTTAAAACAAGAAAATGATAAGGGTGCCCATACTTATGCACCTGTCAACTTTTTTTTGAATGCAGATTGCACATTTTCTATTAGTACAATAAACCTCATTTCAAGGCAGAAACATTACTGTGTCCAACAGTTATTAGATATATGAAACTGAAATAGCTGTTGCAAAAAAAAACAATTTTTATAAAACATTAAGCTTAAGATTAATAGGGGTGCCCAAACTTTTTCATATAACTGTATGTAAGAAGTGTCTGTGTGCAAAATTTGGGGGCTCTAGCTGTTAAAATAAAGGGTTAAATCATGGAAAAAATTGGCGTGGGCTCCCGCGCAATTTTTTCCGCCAGAGTGGGAAAGCCAGTGACTGAGGGCAGATATTAATAGCCTACAGAAGGATCATGGTTATAGGACCCCCCTGGCTAAAAACATCTGCCCCCAGCCACCCCAGAAAAGGCACATTTGTAAGATGTGCCTATTCTGGCACTTAGCCTCTCTCTTCCCACTCCCGTGTAGCGGTGGGATATGGGGTAATGAAGGGTTAATGTCACCTTGCTATTGTAAGGTGACATTAAGCCAGGTTAATAATGGAGAGGCGTCAATTATGACACCTATCCATTATTAATCCAATAGTATGAAATGGTTAATAAAACATACACACATTAGGAAAGAAGTATTTTTAATGAAATAAATACACAGGGTGTTGTAATAGTTTATTATACTCTCAATCCAAATGATGACCCTCATTCTGTAAAAAAGGAAAAATAAAAAAAGAACAATATCCCATACCTTTTCCTTTTAGGCTATGTGCACATGTTGCAGATGTACTGCGGAACCGCAGTGTTTTTTTCTGCGCAGAAACACTGCAGATCCGCGAAGTGATTTACAGTACAATGTAAATCAATAGGGAAAAAAATGCTGTGCTAATGGCGCACGGAAAACGCAGCGGATTGAAAGAAGGAGCATGTCACTTCTTTTGTGCGGATCTGCAGCGTTTCTGCACCCATTCTATTATAGAAATCTGCACTGAATCCGCAGTAAATCCGCTGGAAAAATGCACAAAATCTGCAAGAAAAAGGCATCAAATCTGTACCTGCTTTTTCTGCCAGGAGATTTTGTGCAGAAAATTCTGCACCCAAATCTGCAACGTGTGCACATACCCTTACTGACAAAGTTTCTGTTTCAAAGTTTTTTTATTTTTATTTGACTGGGTTTTTTTAGATTTATTTATGAAAAGTTGCAATCTCTTGACGTTCAATAAACAAACAGATAAAACAAAATATTGTACATCCTGCATTGCTTCATTTCATGCAAGGTCATAGAGACATTACTGCATCTTTATTGTATTTCTCAGTTATTCGTAAATAGGTCATTAATGGCAAAGTGATAGGGTAATAAAAGTTGTACACAAAAATAATAACACCAGGAAGTCAGTTCCGTTCATTTGCCTACATTGTCATCTCTGCACATGCTTCAGGCAGAAAAAAATCAGTGTACGTGATCGGGCTGACAAGTTAAAAGTTTAGTATTCAGACAGATCTGCTTACGTAGTTTATTTCTTTAACAAAGCACAAAATCATCAATTTACTCTGTTTTATTTACCAAGGAGATTCACTGTATGCTCTGTATTTTATTTCAGTGTCATTAAAAAATCTCAATGATGGCTCAGTCTTCTGATGCAAGTGTCGTCGGAGTTACAGACCCAGAGGACAACACTCCTAACATGATTGTCTACAGAAAAGTAAGGCTTTTGTTTTCTTTATTGAAGTAGTTTGGAAACTTCATCAAAATAAAAGACATTAACATATACATACCTCTTGCATATGCTGTCAACAATGATACAATACTATCTCTGTGTTCCTGTGATTGGCAGTACACAAAAAATGCCATTTATTTCAGGTCTAAAAATTATTGATTATTGTGCTTCATATTTTATGCAGTATTTCTTTTTCAAAATTTGCGCTATTTATGTTTGATGCACTTAAGTCACAGATTATAAATTTGTCAGGTTTCATCATATCAGATTATTGTACTGTACTTGGTATAAATGGTGGCTAATCTCAACATGTAAGATACCAGAACAAACTGTGAGCTGAAGATCAGCCAGAAAGGAATGAGGTTTCACATCTGAAATATGAAGAATTCTGACGACCGCTCTGAATATTGCAAGATGTTACCCAGGATCAGTGTAAAATAAGTAATGCAAGATGTAATTAAATTATAAGATCTGTAACATGGCATTAGATTGTCTGCCATTCCATTCGCATGGTTAACACTGCACAAAGGGTCATAGCATCCATGAACTCTTAGGCTTCTTTCACTTTTCCGTCGGTACGGGGCCGTCACGAAGCGTCGGCGCGACGTACAGACGGTAGTGTGTGCTTTCACATTTCCGTCAGACTGCAGGGTGAGGAAAGATCGTGAGAGCGATATTTCCTGCTGGGCATGTGCAGTCTGAAACACTGGATGCGACGTACAGAAAAACGTTCCCTTGAACGTTTTTCTGTGATGACATTCCGCCAAAACCCAGCGCAACCAGTGCACAACGGACCCAATGTGTGGCCATACGTCGCGATCCGTCGGCAATACAAGTCTATGGGAAAAAAACGCATCCTGCGGGCAAATTTGCAGGATGCGTTTTTTTCCCCAAACGACGCATTGTGACGAATTAAATAAAACGGAAATGTGAAAGTAGCCTTAGTTACTGATGGCTTCCTGACCTGCAATGAGAATGGAGGGGCCTGTCCCTGAGACTACAGAGAATGTTATTCCTGACACCTCAGCCTGGTAGGTCCAGCTTCAAAGCTGAGCAGATGGTCCTTTATAGCCAAATTGGACATCTCCCATTTACTATATGGTTTAGGCAGGGGGTTTTGAAGAACACATGATATTTAATATGTAGTGTACTTGCCTCCTTATTAGACCACGGATCCATTACAGGCCTTTTACTTGAATTACACAAAATAGGCCATCCTGGAAACTTGAGTCCAGGACCAGGTATATCAAAAATGGTTATATAATGAGAAGGCGTTGGCATGTGAGAGTGAGCCAAACGGAGTGTGATCCATGAAACCCCAGGTCATGTGCGGAGAAGTGTGTGCATGACACAAGCCATTTACAACATTCTTAAACATTTATTTACATTACCTTTTGTATGCAAATTATAAAATGGCATCCAAAGATGAATATATTATTATTATTATTTATTTATATAGCGCTATTAATTCCATGGTGCTGTACATGAGAAATATATGCAAAGTCTAATTCAAAGCAAAGACTGAAAATGTAACTGTACTCTACTTATTAGGGTAGCCCACTTGCAGCAATCTCTGCTTCTTAAATGGGTTCCTTGACAGTAAGCTGATCACAGGGTGTCAAGTTGCTGAATCCCCCAGTTATTAATCTGTGGAAAAGCCAAAGGGAAAATTAAACATCACCCAGTGCCCATTCAAATCACTGTTTTGTCTGTGTAAGGCCTCATTCACACATCGGTACTTTTTATCAGTATTTGTATGCCAAAACTAGGAATGTTTCCAAAATGCAGAACAGGTTTCAATTGGTGATGAGTGAACATGCTCGGATAATGTCTTATCTGAGCACACTCGGGTGTTATCCGACCATCCAGGAGTGCTCGCTCTTATATTAAATTTGAGTCCCTTCAGCTACATGATTTGCGGCTGTAGGACAACCTCAACACATGTGGAGGTTGCCTGTTTGTTACACAATCCCCATGTGTTGTGTCTGTCTAGCAGCACCAAATTATGTAGCCGCAGGGACTGGAATATAATATTTGAGCACTCCCAGATGCTTTGATAACACCCAGGCGTGATCTGATAAGACATCATTCAAACACGTTCACTCATCACTAGTGATGAGTGAGTGTGCTCATTACTTTAGATTTCCGAGCACGCTCGGGTGTTCTCTGAGTATTTTGGGCGTGCTCGTAGATTATGTTTGAGTCCCCGCAGCTGCATGAATTGCTGCTGTTATACAACCTGAACACATGCAGGTATTGCCTGTTTGTTAGGGAGTCCCCACATGTATTCAGGCTGTCCAGCAGCTGTAAATTATGCAACTGCGGTTACACAAACATAATCTACGAGCACGCCCAAAAAATAATCGGAGAACACCAGAGCATGCTCGGAAAACCAGAGTAAGGCTAGTTTCACATTTGCGTTTAAAACGCAAACGCAGGTGGTGAAAAAAACACATGTAAACGCGTGCAAACGCTGCGTTTTTTAGACGCATGCGTTTTCTCATGCGGTAAAAAACAAGCGGCGTTTTGACGCGTTTACATGCGTTTTTTCCTGCGTTTGCGTTTTTGAAACGCATGCCGAGAAGTGTGTGACAGCTGCCAATCATCAAAATCATCTAGAAAACCCACTATAAATAGAAATAGCTAGGGTTAGGGTTAGGATCCCTAGGGTTAGGGTTAGGGTTAGGATCCCTAGGGTTAGGGGTAGGGTTAGGGTTTGGATCCTTTTATCACCTTGATGGTGGGGGGTGGCTTATCAGTGTGTATTCATGTTTTTTTCTATTGAAACGCATGCGTTTAAAACGCAACCAAACGCATGTGCTTAAAAACGCATGCATTTACATAGACAGCAATACGTTTTTTTGCCGCAAAAAAAGGCATGCGTTTTTTTGCGGCAAAAAAACGCCTCTAGAAATTACTACATGTTGCATTTCTGCAACAAAACGCAAGCATAGAAAAGACACATGCGTCGTCAAATGCGGCAAAACGCATACAAAAAAACGCATGCGTTTTTAATGTTAAATATAGGAAAAAAAACGCATGCGTTTTTTTGCGCTAAAACGCAGCGGCAAAAAACGCAAATGTGAAACCAGCCTAACGAGTACACTTGCTCATCACTACCCATCACTAGTGTCATTCTTTCAATTATGGTTTTTCTCTGTAATTTTCACTCTTGGCTTTGGTATACAAAAACTGATGCAAAATACTGACGTTTGAATGAGGCCTAATACAGGACAGGTTCTCCTCCCTTAGCATGAGAGGAAGAGGGTCCTGAACAGATTAACCCCTCCATACATTTGGTTTTCTAAAGTGGACAGCCACTAAAAGCATGCCCTATCTCAAGCAGCTAGTAAGTTAAATATAGCTGCGTTGCATGATGTCTTCTTGTTTCCAACTTTTTAAAAAAATTGTCAGAATTTTGTAGACACAGTTCTTGCTCAACATTCTTATGTGCGATTTTTATGGCATGTGAGAAATAAGCATCAAAACAGAATGGACCTGATTCATGTAACTTTTTATGCCTCAAGGCCTTTTATGCCTTAAGTTTCTATTCTCAAGTCTGCACTAAAATTTTGACACTTTTGGAGTTCTCATGGCATTTTCGTCCAGCTCCAACATAATGGCAACTGCCGCTCCTCAAATTCTTGACAAGCAGCAGCGTTCCCTATGCCATAAACTTTACTCCAGCAGTGACTAGAGTAGGATTTGTGGCAAGGCGAACACAAAGGTTCATGCCACTCGTCCAACGCTCCTGATTCTTGAAGAGGCAAATGGCGCATCATGAATCAGGAGCGTCTGACTGTCAAGAGTCCTTTACAAGACCAGCATGAACTTTATCTTGATGAATCTGGTGAAATGAGCCTGTGGGGTGAGAACACTGTAACAGTAGGTTGTCAAAATGTGTTTTAACATTGTTATTACCACTTACATAATTTTTGGTTCAACAAGAAGGTGTATGGAACCTCGTAAATGGTAACGTAGCCAGATTTTCATTGACTTATTAGTAGTGATGAGCGAGTATACTCGTTGCTCAGGTTTTCCCGAGCATGCTCGGATGATCTCCGAGTATTTTGACATGCTCGAAGATTTAGTTTTCATCTCCTCAGCTGCATGATTTACGGCTGCTAGCCAGGCTGAGTACATGTGAGGAATGCCTGTTTGTTAGGGAATTCCCACATGTATTCAGGCTGTCCAGCATCCGTAAATCATGCAGCTGAGGCTACGAAAACTAAATCTCCGAGCATGTCAAAATACTCAGAGATCACCCGAGCAACGATGCTATTCGCTCATCACTACTTTTTAGCACTGTGGACTAACTGGAAGCTCTGATGTTTCTTCCCTTTATTACCAAGAAGGTCTTGATTTTCAGAAGCTTTCTGCTACCAAATCAAAGAGATAGTGTACGTCATAAATCTTTAACTTTCCTGTAGTCGTGACAGTTGACAGTTTACGAGGCCATATCTGAAAACACCAGAGACATTTTAAATGTCAACATGTAACGCAATGCCCTATTTTCTCTTCAGAGAGGTCCTCACTTATAGTGCATGTTCTCTCTGCTACTTTATGGCATATTATGATCTATATTAACACTTTCAGTCCTTTTTATTCTCTTGTTGATTTTTTTTGTGTTATTGTGATTACTATTTATTATATTCCTTTACAGAACACTGGGAAAGTAGTGTATAATGTTTTTTTTGTTATTATTATTATTATTATTATTCCCCTTTATATTTGGCACTGTATGTGGGAATCTGTCAATATTCCTATGCAATAAATACAATTTCTGAGGACTTTTCAGAGGAACCTTTCACAGTTGTTAACCTCCTACTACTGCATCAGATCTATCGTTCATTACCATGGGGCAAAGGAAAAAATTTGAATTGATCAAACTCTACATTCCAGTTCTCTTTATTCTGTTTTATTTAGTAGTTCATTATACTCTGGCACTAAAGAAAAAATGGAAAATTACATGGCGCCTACTGAAATCAATAGATGACAATTAATTTGTATTGAAAGTTCATAGAGGGAAACGTCAAAGTTTACCTTGATCCAGCTTCAAGCAGATATCCTATTTAAGGCACACATTGAGATATATCTATCCATCGATCGATCTATCTATCTATCTATCTATCTATCTATCTATCTATCTATCTATCTATCTATCTATCTATCTGTCTATCTATCCATCTATAGATATATCTATCCATGTATCCATCCATCCATCCATCCATCTATATATATCTATATATAGATAGATAGATAGATAGATAGATATATACATAAATATACAGAAAAACCTGACCAGCATCTCCTAATGTGAACAAGTGCATGCTGTCAGACTACATTATATAGAGAAAAAGAGCACAGCAGCACTATGATGGGCATACATGAATTGGCCAGTTTGTGAACTAAGAACCTTCATTTTTCATTCATAACCGTAAGTTTAAAAAAAAAAAAAAATTAGAATTTTTTTTTTTGAGTAGTAAAATCAAAATTGAATGTTTTTAATGTTTTTCTGTGTTTTCACATGGCCTGGATTCATGCATAGTGCTGCTGTGCTCTTTTTCTCTTTATATCTATAGATAGATATATCTATAGATAGATGGATAGATAGATATATCTATAGATAGATGGATAGATAGATATATCTATAGATAGATAATACCAAGCCCGATGTTTAGTAATAAACATAATAAAATGGTACATAAAGAGTTCAATAAAGACACACACACAGACACACACAAACTCTGCGTTAGGCCGGGGTCACACTTGCGAGAAACTCGCATGAGTCTCACATCTCAGTACCTGGCACTGTCGCCGACACTCGGACCGGAGTGTTCAGCTGCATAGAAATACATGCAGCCGCACACTCCTGTCCCGAGTGCCGGCAGCAGTGCCGGGTATTGAGGTGCGAGACTCGTGCGAGTTTCTTGCAAGTGTGACCCCGGCCTTAAACGCAATATTTGTTTAATTTAAAAAAATTGAAAAAAAATGGCGCGTGTTACCGTGCAATTTTCTGCGCCAGGGAGGGAAAGCCAGTGACTGGGGGCCGATGTTTATAGCCTAGGAAGGGGTTAATACCCATGGATCTTCCCAGGCTATGAATATCAGCCCACAGCTGTATATGTAGTCTTTACTGGCTATTAAAATAGGGGGGCCCAAAAAAAAAACGATGTAGGGTCCCCCTATAATTAATAGTCAGAAAAGACTATGAAGACAGCTGCAGGCTGATATTAATAGCCTAGGAAAGGGCCATGGATATTGCCCCCCCAGCTATGAACACCAGCTCACAGCCGCCCCAGAAATGGCGCATCTCTAAGATGCGCCAATTCTGGCACTTAGCCTCTCTCTTCCCAGTGCCCTGTAGCAGTGGCATATGGGGTAATATTTGTGGGGCTGATGTCACCTTTGTATTGTAAGGTGACATCAAGCCAGCTTAGTAATGGAGAGGTGTCAATAAGACACCTATCCATTACTAATCCTATAGTTATGAAAAGGTTAAATAAAGACACAGCCAGAATAAAGTATTTTAATGACATAAAACACTAAACACAGTTTGCCATCTTTATTATTCTGCTAATCCATGCGACGCCCTCGGTCACCTGTAAAAAAAAATAAATAAACCAACACAAATACTCCCTGGTCCGACATAATCCTAAATAACGAGTGTGCCATGACGATCTCCCTTATAGAGCAGTCACATCAGGAGATGTGACTGCTGTACAGGGCCTCCAGTGAAACACTGACAGGAGACAATGGCTACAGTTTTATCACTGATTGTTCAATGAGGTCATGTGGTCATGCTCTCACTTTACGGCACTGCTACGTGAGAATTTTCCCATGCAGGGTGCCACAAGTGACAGCTTGAAATCAATTGACCTCTGACGGCGGAGTGATACACTGCGGAAGAATATCTGCCTTCAGTGTATCACTGGAGCCCCTGGAGAGTGGTCACATCTGCCGATGTGACCGCTATCCACGGGAGATCGTCGTGGGATACTCGTTATTAAATGGATTACGTCAGAACAGGGAGTATACTGTCGGTTTATTATTATATCTTTTTTACAGGTGATCGAGTGCGACGGGGATTAGCTGTGTGGTGAGTATGTACTGTATGTGTTTGGTTTTTTTTACACTTGAACACAGTAGCCGGATAATGAGATTACTGTCCCATCATCCGGCTAGATGTCACTGTAGCAGGCATAGCCGGATGGGACTAGTAGTCCCATCGGACGATGCCTGCCTACATACAGACCCGCACACACACACAGCCCCGCAGACACACACAGATACACACAGACACCCACATCTTCTCTCCACACACACAGTCTTCCTCCTCCCGATCTGCAGCGTTTCTCGCACACAACTCCGCAGCAAAACTGCAGATCTTTTTAAACCTGCAGTTTTCCTGCGGATTTTCCTGACTCAATGTCAGTCAATGGGTGCAGAAACGCTGCAGATCCGCAAAAAGAATTGATATGGTACAGAAAATAAAACGCATATTTTTCTGCAGCATGTGCACACCAATTCTCAATTTCCCATTGACTTA
The DNA here is from genome assembly GCF_051348905.1 of Ranitomeya variabilis. NCBI lineage: Eukaryota > Metazoa > Chordata > Amphibia > Anura > Dendrobatidae > Ranitomeya > Ranitomeya variabilis. The sequence continues at coordinate 645,924,995 of NC_135232.1, read as the reverse complement.
ACACTGGTTGTGCACTACACTGCAGATTTGCTGCATTTCGAAGCTTCCAAAAACGCTGTGGAAACGCATCAAAATCCGCAACGTGTGCACATAGCCTAATGGTTCAGGTCGTCAAGGAAAAAAAAGCAGCGTGAGCAAGAGATTTAAAAAAATCTCATTAACTTTTCTGGCACTGGAAAATACTAATTTTTTTTTTTCCCCTCCATGGTAAAATATGTGCAAGGGAAAAAAAAAACACAAGTAAAAAGCCCTAAATTGTAACTCCAGTTTTATCAAGTGTTGTACTTAATGAAGTGGTCCGAAAGTAACATTGTAACATTTATTTTAATCCTAAATGTCTGTCTATTTAAGGTGATAATCTAATAATTTTCTAATATTATAATCTAATATAACATAAAAAGTCCCTATCCTTCACTCATTACTTCCTGTTTGACCTTTCTTTTGAGAATCACAAGTGCATGATGGGATACTCCAAGGAGTAGTCATCAGGGGGCAAATGCTGTGGTGATTCTGCAGGCTCCCCCCGACCCCAACCTGAAACAAACATCAGTGAGGCCCGTTTCAGGGGCTGCTCTGGATGCTTCTCTACTGAGGGTGTATTGGTTGTCAATTCTAACATATGCTCAGTAGGATCTTGTCACTGTGTGATGTTCCTTATAATGCACAGTGACAGTGCACTCCCTAGCCAGCTCTGATGAACAGTGATTAGCCAGCGCTAAGAATTGATAAGCTGGCAAGAGAGCTCACTGTTGGTGCGCATTGTAAGGAGAGAACTTGGTAAGCAGAGACCAGCCCCACCCCTGCAGTTGATGTGATTTGTCAGGGGTGCTGATCTCTGTTCTCCCTGTATAATGAGCACTGACAGTGCAGTCTCTTGCCAGCTCATCACTTTTCATCTGAGATTCCACTGTGCATACGTCAGAATTGACAACCAACTCATGCTCAGTCGAGCAGTGACTAGCACAACCCCTGAAATGGACGTCACTGATGACACTTCATTTCAGGGTGGCGGCAGAGGCTGCGGCAGTGACCTCAACCTCTGCCCCCTGATGATGTCTTGTTTGGGTATCCCAGCATGCAGAGGGGATTCTGAAATAAAGTGTCATCAAACAAGAAGTAGGGTGAAAAAACAAGGAAAAAAGTTAGATGGTGTAGTGAGGGAACAAAAGGGATTTTTTTAATTAAAGTATATTAGAAAGAAGACATTTAAGATTAAAATAAGATTTAAAATTAAAATAAATAATTCAATAAATGTGTGTTTTGGATAACCCCTTTAAGAAGATGCAGTAGGGAGAGTAGATAGAATGGTATGCAACAGTCACTAGCTGGAGGGGCACTTTATTGTTGCAACTAGTTATAAGGGCTCCATATTGTTACTACTAGGAGTGATTACAGACAGATAGTTTGCTGGAGGAAGAATTTGAAATAGGACCCTCAGGGTATGTGCACACTTTGAGTATTTGCAGCAGAAAAATCTGCTGCAAATCCGCTTCAAATCATGTTTTGGCAGAAAAAAGCCCAGCTTAAAATACATACTGTTTTGAAGTGTTTTTTTTTTTGCATGTGTTGTTGCCATTCATTAGTTATGGGTGAAATGTGCAGCAAAAATTCTGAAATAATTGCCTTGTTGCAGATTTAAAACCTCTGCTAGGAAAAAATAAGCAATGTGTGGACAGACTTCAGGATACTCATTCACTAAGGCTACGTTCACATTTGCGGTCAGCGCCGCAGCGTCGGGCGCCGCAGCGGCGCCGCATGCGTCATGCGCCCCTATACTTAACATGGGGGCGCATGGACATGCGTTGTGCTGCGTTTTGCGCCGCATGGCCGCAAGCGTTGGACGCAAGAAACGCTTCAAGTTGCATTTTTTTTGCGTCCAACTTGCGGGCAAAAACGACGCATGCGGCGCAAAACGCAGCGTTTTAGCGTGCGTTTTGCCGCGTTTTTGTTTGCGTTGTGCGCTGCGGCGCCGACGCTGCGGCGCACAACGCAAATGTGAACGTAGCCTTAGCTGGTACTAGGAAATCCTTTGTGGTTTGTGACAAATCTGCACAGAAAAAGCGCAACAATAACACGACAAAGTCACAATGTGTGCAGAAATCCTAACACTCCTCAAAATTGGAAATTACAATATGGAGTGCACAGATTGCTGTAACAAGCGTTTCCAGCTGGAACCCTAATATTGTTTAAACTTATACAGTAGATGACAAGTATTGTATTTTTTATTGTTTAGTTTAGCTATTTAGTTAAAATTTCCAATTAAACTTTGCAAATTGGAGACACCTATTTTACTATATTTTTTCAAATGTGCACTTTCTGGCACTTGCAATAGATTAGAGTCAATTTATAGAGAATTGTCATAGATTATTACAGTCTCTAGGAAGTAGTGTAGTACAGTCCCATCTGCGAGACTTTATCTTTGTATACAATATATACTTTCCTACCTTATCTGGGCCTCCTGCAGTACAATAGATCTGTCACTAATTTGTTCACCCTGTAATAATGATAAGATTCACTCATTCTGTGTCTGCATATACAGCAAAGCTGACAGATGAGCTACTGATAGAAGTAAATAGCAGTCTATTGACTGTTTTAATGGCCAGTGTGAAAATTTGTATTATTTGTAGATTTTTTTATTTTTTATTTGGATAGTCACACAAAAATACAAAAATTTTTTATTAAGAGTTGTCCAGGATTAGAAAAAACATGGCAGCTTTCTTTCATAAAAAGCACCACCCCTGAGCGTGAGTTAGGCATGGTATTGAGGCTCAGCTCCATACACTTTAATGGGGCAGAGTTTCCAGGCACAGCCCATGGTCAGGGGTGACACTGTTTCTGAATGAAGTCAGATATGTTTTTATATTAACTAGATGGTGCCCCGACTAGTTAATAAATAACAACATTTCCCACATGTCATCTTTACATCAGCACAATTTTGGAAACATAATTTTTTTTGTTACGACGTTATAATGGTTAAAAGTTGACCAGTGATTTCTCATTTTTCCAACAAAAGTAACAAAACTATTTTTTTAGGGCCCACCTCACATTTGAAGTAACTTTGAGAGGTCAATATAACAGAAAATACCCAAAAGTGAGACTATTCTAAAAACTGCACCCCTCAAGATGCACACAACTACATTCAAGAAGTTTATTAACCCTTCAGGTGCTTCAGGAGAACTAAAGCAATGTGGAAGGAAAAAAAGAATTTAGAAAAAACTTACTTTAGACTCAAACTTTTTTATTTTCACAAGGGTATCAGGAGAAAATGGACTACAAAATTTGTTGTGCAATTTCTTCTGAGTACGCCAATACCCCGTATGTGGGAGAAAGCCACTGTTTGGCGCATGGCAGGGCTCAGAAGGGAGGGAGCACCTTTTGACTTTTTGAATGCAAAATTGTCTGGAATCAATGGCGGGCACCATGTCGCGTTTGCAGAGCCCCTAATGAGCCTAAACAGTGGAAACTCCCTAACCCAACACACCCTTAACTCTAACACCGCAACCCTAATCCCAGCACCACAACTCTAATACCAACACCACAACTGGAAGCCCAACAAACCCTAACCCCAGCCCCAACGTTAACCCTAGCCCCAATCCTAACTGCAAGAAATGGAAAAAATAAAAAAAAATGTATTTTATTATTTTTATCTAACTAAGGGGGTGGCAAAGGGAGGTTTGATTTACTATTTTTTCTATTTTGATCACTGTGATAGGGTCTATCACAATAATCAAAATGAACCAATAGGAAAAATCTATTGTTGTCGGGTACCATCCGGCAGATGTTGGCGGGCGCACTGCGCATGTGCCTGCCATTTTCTTCCAGGAAGATGACGTGGATGACCGAGGGACAGAGCAGGAGGATCCTGCGATGGTGGAGGTACTGGGGGAGCTCGGAGGACCCCATTTCTCTCTCCTCTGGTATGCTAGATCATATCAGAGGAGAGAGAAATGAATGAAGAATCAGACTTTTTTTGTGATTGACGTTATTCAGTGAATAACGGCGATCAGGTGACTGGGGGCAGTAAAAACCTACCCAAATCATGATTTTCCGACACTGGGGGGTGTTATACACTTATTTCTCTGTGCCATTAAAAAGCAGCGCCGATGAATAAGGCCCCCCACCTGCTGCTGTTAAAAGGTATATCGACGGTTGTTAAGAGGATAAACTAAATGTTTAGCTTTTAAATGTTAATTTTTACACTTTCTTTAAAAATGGAGCATTTTTCTTATTGACACTTGTTAAAAATTCCCTTTCTAGCTTTATATCCAGTTTATTTTTTTTTCCTTCACTTCCTATGAATCTTCTTTTGAAATTCCCACCGTTCATATGGGAGTCTCAAACTGAACGTCCTCACTGATGGTCACTTGGTGACCTGTTTTTGTTCTATAATGTTCCTCTCTCCTGCATGTTTCAACACCTCTTCATTGAAATTGAATGTCATTAGAGATGGGGTTAGTCTGTTCTGCTCTCCTCTGACTTTCCTACACCTCAGTGGTCTCTCTCCTTGCCTGTATTCTGTCCGTGCGCTTTGCTTTGAAACCTCTCTGAACTCCAGCAAGAAAAGCGAACACATTTGAGTCTGAATAGAAAACCATGCTCCGTATGTTCTTTCTTTTTGCCAGTATTTAGACTGGCTTCAAAGAAAAGCACACTAACAGACAACCAATGCATACTCAGGAGAGAGAACATGCGCTGGTTGTCTATTCCAATGCATGCTGATTGTGGCTGAGTCATCAAGACTGGTGTAGAACACGCTCATGCTTCACCAGTCTTACTGGAGAAGAAGGTACCAAATTTATTAAAAGGCGCATACCAATTAATTAATTCGATGCCTATTCTGGAGTGTTGTGTGCCATGCCAGAATTGTAACAGGAGTAGCATTTCTAGCATTTGTTTCATACAAAATGCCATCACTTTTGATGAATTTGATGGGTGAACGTGGCGATGCTACAGCTCTTCCTCAGCCCTCCCATTTCGGAAGAGCTGATTCTAACTGGCTTAAAAATGGCAAAATTAGCAAATATTTTGTGCAACTCAAGTTTCGCCACTTTTTAAAGCTTTTGCATCGGTTTTCTGTAAAAGTTTTATGCCTCTGCCCCAATGTATTCTCTCTTTGGTGTATTCAGAGAGACTTCAGAGCAGAACGCACTGACAGAACAGTGGTAACGAGAGAGAACAAGTTGAGCATGTGTCGGAATAAGCAACACCTGCTCAATGTGTTCTCTCTTGTTTTGTCGGCATTCAGAGAGGCTCCAAAGCAGCGCACACAGATAGACAATGCATGCTCAGGAGAGAGAACACTCTGAACATGCGCCCTTTGTCTACTCCAATGCATACTCTGTGTTGTCTCTCTCCTTGCCATTGTTGAGAGTGGCTTCGGAGCAGAGTGCACTGATAGAACACACTGAGCAGCATGAACGTCAAAGGAGGGCAGAACAGGTCACAACCATCATTAATGATGGCATAGTACAAGTGATTGCCAGTGAACACATTTCGTTTTGAAACTTCCTTGGTGGGAATTTCAAACAAAATCTCATCAGATGTGGAAAAAAAAGTTAACTGAAAGTGAGGATAGACAAGAATGGTAGGGAACTTTTAGTCAACTGACGCTGATGGGAGGGGGGTAGTATTGTAATGAGGAGAGGAGGCAGGGATTTCTTACAGCACCGTGTGCCCCGAAGCCAGGAAGAAATCATTGACATAAAGAAAGAATATAACATTTCTCTACAACAAGACCCATTAATATGAGGCATACAGGTAGGACTAGTGTAGCAATTCTATTACCTATATGCCCATATTAATAGGTCATAAAGAGAGAGAGCATACAACCCCACTACTATCCCGTAGTTAGCTCCAAAAATGTTTTCCTAAACATTGCCGTGGCCAAATAACTTCACCAGGTCCATACTTAATTTTATTTTGTACTGCAATCACAGCTATGACTGTGACTGCAATGCACTTCAGCGGCCTCAGTATGCTTCTATGCACAGCCTGGGGGATATATATCATCCCCCGCACATGATCCCCCTCACTGCCTCACAGTACTAATAACTGAGTGTTTCAATATATCCCATTGATTTTGTAATTTTTTTTCGTGACACATTATATTTTATGATGATGGTAAATTTAGGTTGATATGTTTAGTGTTTATAAAGATATCAGAAATTTTACATTTTAAAAGCATTAGCAATTTGCAAACTTTGAATGATTATCCCTTTAATCCAGATAGTCATACCACACAAAAACATTAATAAATACAATTTCCCTCATTTCTGTTTTACATCAGCACCATTTGTAATATGTGGTTTTCATTTGTTAACATTTTAGAAGGTTTAAATATGTAGCAGTAACTTTTCGTTTTTTTACGGAAATTTACAAAACTATTGTTTTAGGGGCCTATTCAGTTTTGAAATTACTTTGGGGTCCTATATATTGGAAACCCCCAAAAGTGACACCATTTTAAAAATGGCGCCCTTCAACGTGTTCAAAATTGTTTTCAGGTAGTTTATTAAACCTTCAGGTGCATTTCAAGAATTAATACAAAGTGCCATGAATGAAAAAAAATATTTTTACCACCTACCGTAAATGCTTCTAGCTTCTGAACATGCAACTATAGCCGGCTGACTCTAAGGCCATTATTTGGCCATGAATTGCTATAGCGAACACCAGTACCACACGATCAAGATGTCTGGGTGCTGATGGGGTTAAACAGGGTGCCCCCACACTCTGTTAACCATCTAGATGCTGTAGTCACTATTGATACAGTATTTAAAGGGGTTAAACAGCCATGGTTGTTGCCAACACTGATCATGGCTGATGCAGCAAGTTGTTAGCTATAGTGTCCAGCTGATCACTGCTGGATTGTCACCCATAGGGGGATGCTAGTCTCTTATACCTCTGGTCAGTTTTAAAATGGTGGCCCAGAAAATTTTCCACGACGAGTAGATTTTTCCTAACATCCCGCATCATCTCACAGGTACACCCTCATAGATGCCGCAATGATTGTGACATTTTGGGGCCTTGTGCTCCTCTTGTGGATAGTGAAGAAATTAAAGACTGCTCACCAAAAATAACATCACATTGTAAATGTGACTACCAGTAAAACTTATGATTGTACATTAGATGAATGCTCTATTTTGGAAACTACACCTTCTAGAGTCACGTCTTGGAAGTTTATACTGTACTTGTACATCTGGAATAGCAATATGGTGCCTGAAAATCAATCCAGCAAACTTTCAGTGCAAAAGGCAAATAGTGGTGTTCATACCCCCATGTACAGCTTATGTCTTTGTAAGGGTAGGGTCACACAATCGATTTCTCTACATATATGTGAGAAACGGTCCATCTAGTCTGATCAGACTATGAACAGAGTGTCGTCAGTTTTTCTCTTACGTAGCTAGATGAAAAAAGTTTCTCCATCTTGTCCTTTCTGTCAATTTGCAAAAACTGGACCGCACACTGATGTCATCAGAGTGCGGTCATATTTTTTTCACGGACATGTAGACTTGCATTGCCGATCTATATCTGACCCCTCTGGTCAAATTTGGACACGTCTCCTTTTTTTCCATGGACCACTTGGTTCGAGGGAATGTGCACAGCCCCATAGAATATCATATGTATGAATGGTAGTCATGAAAACCACACATAGCACTCGTACGAAAAAATAGGTTGTGTGCACGAGCCCTTAGATCTATTTCTTTACTCGGGAGTAATTGTGTCCCAAATTGTGGGCTGTTCTTTTATATTAAAACAATGTATTTTTGGAAAATATTTTTATTTTCATGGCCTAATTTAAATAAATACCATGAAACATGAAGGGGAAAAAAACTCACTACATCCCAACATGACTGATTTGAGGGCTTAGAAGGGTTTGTCAAAAGTTGTCTTCAAGAGTCAGTTGTAAGTGTCTATAACATACGCATAGATATTCGACTGGTCATTTATTAATGCTCTTTGCACATTAGGATAACTACTTTGACGTAACACCAATTGACTAAAACAAGATCCAGAGCTGGTGAGCGGCTTTTTCACTAATGGACCTAATGAATCACCCCTGGTACGTTACGGTCTTAGATGAAGAGCTTTGCTGACCATACCATAAGCACATCACACTATTCAGCCTGCAGTGCACTTTAAGACTTCTGCAATCTTAGTAGGAAATTACCTTTTTAAAGGAATCCTAAACATAAAGTAAAATGTAGTGGAAATGAGTTTTATGATGACTAACACTGATGTATCTAAATGTTTCTCCTTGGTCGTTAGAATTGGAGACGTTTATGATAATTTAATATTTATAGGGAGTAACATTTCTCTGGGTTCTTTTTACTAAATCCATTGATCACCTCCAGAGTAATCCTCTCCTTGACCTTTAAATAGCAATTCTCAGTCATTAATACGTAGCTTACATTCACATGCATCATGAATATAAAAGAAACCCTGACGGTTTAGTGTACCTCCAGAAATGGCCTCGGAAGTCCACATATGTGGGTTTTATCTGGAATTGCAGATTGGCTTCATTAAAGAGAAATAACGATGAGGTGCAATATGGTATACAACCTGTGGACCGGTGTGGTTCTGTTTTTGAAAAAAAAAATGCAGTCATGTTTTCTAATCTTGAACAACTCACTCAACCTCTTAACGGCAACGACCTCGATGCACCTTTTTATGGCTGCTAATAAGGTGCCTTATTTCTCAGTGCTGCCATTTTATGGCGTTGGAAGAATAAGTAAATGGTGACCCCCAACAGACAAAAATTATTATTTATGTAGCACAATTGATTCCATGATGCTATACATGAAAAGGGGTTACATATAAAATATTGATAGAACTTACAGTAAACATACTGTGGTATGGCGACTGGTCATGTGATTAATGGGCGGTTTGTATCACAGAGGTGGGTGGCTGTTGTGGATTCTGTTTGCGGGCTCCCTCTGGTGGTTACTGCTGGTACTGGGTGACTTTGGTGGGTTGCGGCCTTTGGTTTCCATCTGTCCATCAGAGGCTGGGTGTTTCCTATTTTACCTGGCCTTTCTGTCATTTCCCTTGCCGGCTATCAATGTGTTCAGATGTGCTCTGTTTGGTTCCTGCCTACCTGCTCCCAGATCTTTCAGGATAAGCTAAGTGCTGATTTTCAGTTGTTTGGTTTTTTGTCCAGCTTGCTTAGAATGTCTCTTTGTTAGCTGGTTGCTCTAGTGGACTGAGGTTCTCCCCATGTGCCATGAGTTGGCACATGGGTTCTTGTAATCTCAGGATGGTTTTTTTGATTAGGGTTTTTTGCTGACCGCTCAGTCCCCTTTTGTGTCATTCTGCTTTCTAGTTTTCAGCGGGCCTCTATTTGCTAAAGCTATATACATCATCTCTATGTGTGTGCCTTCCTCTCATTTCACCGTCAATACATGTGGGGGGCAACTATATCTTTGGGGTTAATTCCTCTGGAGGCAAGTGAGGTCTTTGTTTTCTCTGCAGTACTAGTTAGCTCTTAGGCTGGTGCGTGGCGTCTAGAACCAACGTAGGCACGCTCCCTGGCTATCTCTAGTTGCGTTTGTCAGGCGTAGGGCAGCGGTCAGCCCAGGTTCCATCACCCTAGAGCTCGTCCGATATTTATTATACTTTGCTTGTCCTGTGCTATCCCTAGCCATTGGGGATTCATGACAGTATAGCCGGCCCACAAAGTGTTAATTGTTTGGGCTGAAGCAGGAGAAATAGAAGTGTTCAAGGGAAATTTTTTTTTTTTTTTTTTTCCTTCAGAGTTTTGCTGCCTAGCCCTTAATTGCTGTCTAGCTGCTTCTTACCTCCTCTTAACCCTTGAATGGCTCTGATCTTAGCTGTTTATCATGGATGTCCAGAGTTTGGCTTCCAGCCTGAGTAATCTCGCGGCAAAGGTTCAAAACATACAGGATTTCGTTGTTCACACTCCTATGTCTGAACCTAGAATTCCTATTCCAGAGTTTTTTTCTGGAGATAGATCTACCTTCCTGAATTTCAGGAACAATTGTAAATTGTTTCTCTCTTTGAAATCTCGCTCCTCTGGAGACCCTGCTCAACAGGTCAAGATTGTTATATCGTTCCTACGGGGCGACCCTCAGAATTGGGCATTTGCATTGGCACCAGGGGATCCTGCATTGCTCAGTGTGGATGCATTTTTTCTGGCATTGGGATTGCTCTATGAGGAACCTAACCTAGAGATTCAGGCTGAAAAGGCTTTATTAGCCCTCTCTCAGGGGCATGATGAAGCGGAAATATATTGTCAGAAATTTCGGAAATGGTCGGTGCTTACTCAGTGGAATGAGTGCGCCCTGGCTGCAAACTTCAGAAATGGTCTTTCTGAGGCCATTAAGGATATTATGGTGGGGTTCCCTGCGCCTACAGGTCTGAATGAGTCTATGGCTATGGCCATTCAGATTGATCGGCGTTTACGGGAGCGCAAACCCGTGCACCAGTTGGCGGTGTCTTCTGAACAGGCACCTGAGACTATGCAATGTGATAGAATTCAGTCCAGAAGTGAACGGCAAAATTATAGGCGGAAAAATGGTTTGTGTTTTTATTGTGGTGATTCAGCTCATGTTATATCAGCATGCTCTAAACGCACAAAAAGGGTTGATAAATCTTTTGCCATTGATACTCTGCAGTCTAAGTTCATTTTGTCTGTGACTCTGATTTTTTCACTGTCTTCCATTTCCGTCGATGCCTATGTGGATTCAGGCGCTGCCCTGAGTCTTATGGATTGGTCATTTGCTAAACGCTGCGGTTTTAGTCTAGAGCCTCTGGAAGTTCCTATTCCTTTGAAAGGAATTGATTCTACACCATTGGCTATGAATAAACCGCAGTATTGGACACAAGTGACCATGCGCATGACTCCCGTTCATCAGGAGGTGATTCGCTTCCTTGTACTGTATAATTTACATGATGTACTAGTGCTTGGTCTGCCATGGTTACAAACTCATAATTCTGTCCTGGACTGGAAAACAATGTCTGTGCTAAGCTGGGGATGTCAGGGGGTTCATGATGATGCACCTCCGATTTCTATCGCTTCATCTACGCCTTCGGAGATCCCTGCGTTTTTGTCGGATTATAGGGATGTTTTTGAGGAGCCTAAGCTCAATTCGCTCCCTCCCCATAGAGAGTGTGATTGTGCTATAGAATTGATTCCTGGCAGTAAGTTCCCTAAGGGTCGTTTATTTAATCTGTCACTGCCAGAGCATACTGCTATGCGGAATTATATTAAGGAGTCCTTGGAAAAGGGACATATTCGTCCATCTTCGTCCCCTCTGGGAGCAGGTTTTTTTTTCGTGGCAAAAAAAGATGGTTCCCTGAGGCCTTGTATAGATTATCGCCTTCTGAATAAGATTACAGTCAAATACCAGTATCCATTGCCATTATTTACTGATTTGTTTGCTCGCATTAAGGGGGCTAGGTGGTTCACTAAAATAGATCTTCGTGGTGCGTATAATCTGGTGCGGATAAAACAGGGTGATGAGTGGAAAACCGCATTTAATACGCCTGAGGGCCATTTTGAGTATTTGGTAATGCCTTTTGGACTCTCCAATGCTCCGTCAGTCTTTCAGTCCTTTATGCACAATATTTTCCGTGAATATCTGGATAAGTTTATGATTGTGTATTTGGATGATATTTTGGTGTTTTCTGATGACTGGGAGTCTCATGTTCTACAGGTCAGGAAGGTGTTTCAGGTTTTGCGGGCCAATTCTCTGTTTGTGAAGGGCTCAAAGTGTCTCTTCGGAGTCCAGAAGATTTCTTTTTTGGGGTACATTTTTTCTCCTTCTACTATTGAGATGGATCCCGTTAAGGTTCAGGCTATTTGTGACTGGACACAGCCTACATCTGTTAAGAGCCTTCAGAAGTTCTTGGGGTTTGCTAATTTTTATCGTCGGTTCATTGCTAATTTTTCCAGTATTGTTAAACCTTTGACTGATTTGACTAAAAAGGGTGCTGATGTTGCTGATTGGTCTCCTGCGGCCGTGGAGGCCTTTCGGGAACTTAAGCGCCGGTTTTCTTCTGCTCCTGTGTTGTGTCAACCAGATGTTTCACTTCCTTTCCAGGTGGAGGTTGATGCTTCCGAGATTGGAGCGGGGGCGGTTTTGTCACAGAGAAGTTCTAATGGCTCGGTGATGAAGCCATGTGCTTTTTTCTCTAGAAAATTCTCGCCCGCCGAGCGCAATTATGATGTGGGTAATCGGGAGCTTTTGGCCATGAAGTGGGCATTTGAGGAGTGGCGTCATTGGCTTGAGGGTGCTAAACATCGCGTGGTGGTCTTGACTGATCACAAGAATCTCATTTACCTTGAGTCTGCCAGGCGTTTGAATCCTAGACAGGCTCGTTGGTCGTTATTTTTTTTCTCGTTTCAATTTCGTGGTTTCATACCTGCCAGGTTCAAAGAATGTGAAGGCAGATGCTCTTTCCAGGAGTTTTGTGCCTGACTCTCCTGGAGACACTGGGCCTGCTGGTATCCTTAGGGATGGGGTAATATTGTCCGCCGTATCCCCAGACTTGCGACGCGCATTGCAGGAGTTTCAGGTGGATAAACCGGATCGATGTCCACCAGAAAGACTGTTTGTTCCGGATGATTGGACCAGTAGAGTCATCTCCGAGGTCCATTCTTCTGTGTTGGCTGGTCATCCTGGAATATTTGGTACAAGAGACTTGGTGGCCAGGTCTTTTTGGTGGCCTTCCTTGTCTAGGGATGTGCGTACCTTTGTGCAGTCTTGTGAAGTGTGTGCTCGAGCTAAGCCTTGCTGTTCACGGGCTAGTGGGTTGTTGTTATCCTTGCCCATCCCGAAGAGGCCTTGGACGCACATTTCCATGGATTTTATTTCTGATCTCCCGGTTTCACAGAAAATGTCCGTTATCTGGGTTGTGTGTGACCGCTTTTCTAAGATGGTTCATTTGGTGCCCTTGCCTAAGTTGCCCTCCTCCTCTGAGTTGGTTCCTTTGTTTTTTTCAGAACGTGGTTCGTTTGCATGGGATTCCGGAGAATATCGTTTCTGACAGGGGATCCCAGTTTGTGTCTAGATTTTGGCGGACGTTTTGTGCCAAGATGGGCATTGATTTGTCTTTCTCGTCTGCATTCCATCCTCAGACGAATGGCCAGACGGAGCGAACTAATCAGACCTTGGAAACTTATTTGAGGTGTTTTGTTTCTGCTGATCAGGATGACTGGGTTGCTTTTTTGCCACTGGCCGAATTTGCTCTTAATAATCGGGCTAGTTCGGCCACGTTGGTCTCTCCTTTTTTTTGTAATTCGGGGTTTCATCCTCGTTTTTCCTCTGGTCAGGTGGAGTCTTCGGATTGTCCTGGAGTGGACGTGGTGGTGGACAGGCTACATCACATTTGGAATCAGGTGGTGGACAATTTGAAGTTATCTCAGGAGAAGACTCAGCAGTTTGCTAATCGCCGTCGCCGCGTGGGTCCCCGACTTCTGGTTGGGGACTTGGTGTGGTTGTCTTCTCGTTTTGTCCCTATGAAGGTCTCTTCTCCTAAGTTCAAGCCTCGGTTCATCGGTCCTTATAGGATCTCGGAGATTCTTAACCCTGTATCTTTCCGTTTGGATCTCCCAGCATCGTTCACTATTCATAATGTGTTCCATCGGTCGTTGTTGCGGAGGTATGAGGTGCCTGTTGTTCCTTCGGTCGAGCCTCCTGCTCCGGTGCTGGTGGAGGGAGAATTGGAGTATGTTGTTGAAAAGATCTTGGATTCTCGTGTTTCCAGACGCAAACTCCAGTATTTGGTTAAGTGGAAGGGTTATGGTCAGGAGGACAATTCCTGGGTGGTCGCCTCCGATGTTCATGCGACTGATTTGGTCCGCGCCTTCCATAGAGCTCACCCTGATCGCCCTGGGGGTTCTCGTGAGGGTTCGGTGACCCCTCCTCAAGGGGGGGGTACTGTTGTGGATTCTGTTTGCGGGCTCCCTCTGGTGGTTACTGCTGGTACTGGGTGACTTTGGTGGGTTGCGGCCTTTGGTTTCCATCTGTCCATCAGAGGCTGGGTGTTTCCTATTTTACCTGGCCTTTCTGTCATTTCCCTTGCCGGCTATCAATGTGTTCAGATGTGCTCTGTTTGGTTCCTGCCTACCTGCTCCCAGATCTTTCAGGATAAGCTAAGTGCTGATTTTCAGTTGTTTGGTTTTTTGTCCAGCTTGCTTAGAATGTCTCTTTGTTAGCTGGTTGCTCTAGTGGACTGAGGTTCTCCCCATGTGCCATGAGTTGGCACATGGGTTCTTGTAATCTCAGGATGGTTTTTTTGATTAGGGTTTTTTGCTGACCGCTCAGTCCCCTTTTGTGTCATTCTGCTTTCTAGTTTTCAGCGGGCCTCTATTTGCTAAAGCTATATACATCATCTCTATGTGTGTGCCTTCCTCTCATTTCACCGTCAATACATGTGGGGGGCAACTATATCTTTGGGGTTAATTCCTCTGGAGGCAAGTGAGGTCTTTGTTTTCTCTGCAGTACTAGTTAGCTCTTAGGCTGGTGCGTGGCGTCTAGAACCAACGTAGGCACGCTCCCTGGCTATCTCTAGTTGCGTTTGTCAGGCGTAGGGCAGCGGTCAGCCCAGGTTCCATCACCCTAGAGCTCGTCCGATATTTATTATACTTTGCTTGTCCTGTGCTATCCCTAGCCATTGGGGATTCATGACAGGTGGCCCTGTGGTGGAAGCCTGGGCGTGTTTTGCTCAGCAGATCTACCGCTGAAGGTTTTACTATACATTGGGAGGCTTCCAGGTGACTTGGAGAGATGGGTGGGTCCAGTCACCTACTGTAAATACCCACCCAAAGGGGTGTGTCTGAACACCTAAGATGGTTGTGTGTGTGAGGACCTGTGGTGATGTCACGATCACCAGACTAGCCATGTGATAGGTACCTGGGTGTGGTTACAACTATGTAATAGAGGTGTATTTGGCACATATGAGTGAGTGTTTGGGAGTCTGCCAGTGTGGACAGATTTCTATGTGTCGAGGCTGGACATTACAGAGTGGTCTGTGTCTTGAGAGGGAGAAGCCTTTCTGTGTCCATGGCTCCAGATAGAGCCTGAGTGCTGGACATTGCACAGCCTGTGTACCCACAGGCCTGGGAGAGCAGAGCTCTGCTATGGACATTGATACTGTGTCTGCCTGATGTAAAGACTGTTTACCTTTTTGTTGCTGACTTGATGGTTTATGAAGCAAATAAACCCACATGGACATTGAAGAGAATGTGCCTCCTGTTTCCTCCTATGCACCTGAGTGACTACAATCCTTACAATTGGTGCTAGACTGCAGGCAACGGTTCAAGAAGCACATGTTGCAGTGCTGGCTAGTCTGAGCCAGAGGAGTGGACAGTCTGACAACCGTGAGTGTTATGGTGACCGGGGTCAGTGAGAAGTGGCTATAGGGTGTCTCTGAGGATAAGAGGTGTCGGGAGACATTGTAAAACCGAGTGTGTAATAGACAGGAGTCCATGTTATGCTGACCGGGGTCAGTGAGAGACTGTGTTTTTTCTATAATGCTGAAGGTGTTACGGACATTGTACCGGTGGATCCACTGAATTTTTTTTTATTCTTCAAGTCAACTTGCTGTGGCTCGGCAGGGCCACGAAGGCGTCTGGCGGTAACTCTACAGGGTTATCAAGGTGGTCAACATCCTCAACATAGAGTCGTCTGGAGGTCTGCAGAGCCATGCAGAGCAGTTGCAGCAAGAGGTTCTTCAGCAGCAGGAGCTGCAGTAGCAACCGCAGGAGCCTCCCTGTGAGGAACTGTTGGGGGAGTCCACGGGGTGTACCCCAGAGTGGGGTGGTGTCCCTAAAGGGGATGGAGTCCCAAAATGGAGCGGTGAGCCAAATAATTATGGTTGGCCAAAAAGGGGCAGAGCATCCCAAAAAAGGGGCAGCATCCCAAAAGGAGGTAGTTGCCCAGAAGGGGGCGGAGTCCCTAAAGTGGGTGGTGGCCCTAAAGGAGAAAATGGCCCACAAGGGAGCGGTGACCCAAAAGGGGGTGGAGTCCCAAAAGGGGTGGCGACCCAAATAGGGGTGGGGGCTCAAAAAGGGGCAGCGGTGAATGCGCCAAAGGACTGTTGCTGGGTTCAATGTTCGAACAGCGCATGTCCAGGATGTTGTACTGACTTTCCATCTGACAAGATGTCACAGAGCTGTTCTGTAGAAGTAAATGGAGAGTGCGTGACTAGACTTCTGGACTCTGGGAGCCTGGTGACCCTGGTGAGCGCCACACTCCCTGTCTATCTGATCCCCAGAAGGAATATGAAAGTTCACTGTGTTCATGGGGTCGCTAGGGATTATCCTGTGTCCAGGGTAATCATTGAGACGCCCACTTTTATTTCCAGCCATGATGTCACTGTAGTCCCAGACTTGCCATTCCCTGTAGTAATAGGCCAGGACTTTGAAATGTTTTGGGACTTGTGGGAGGAAAGGGAGTGTCTGATTGCTCAGAAGGGAGCCGGAATGACCCTAAGAGATCCCCACCACAACAGTCAGCTGTAGTGGTTCCGGGTGGTGTGGTGTATAAAAAGAAGATAGCAACACCTAAGGTCGATAGTCCAGAGCTCCGTGAGACCGAAAAAAAGTGTTGGTCTGACCAACTAGGGGACTTAGCTGGGGTGACCAAATGTGTAACCGTGGGAAACGGGGTAGCTACAGGAAAGGGGTCCGACACCTATTTAAGTGGGGACTTGCTTTTCCAGGATGACAGGGTGAGAGGGGGTGACTCCTATTCAGACTGTGACTTGAACGCAAGGGAAAGAGAGTGCAGTGAGGGGGAGCTGAGTGAAAATTACAGATCTTCCTCTCATCGCTGGGGATGCGGGGAGGCTGCAGAAAAGTGGGACAGGCTACACCCTCTGAGAAGAGAGATAATGAGGAAGACTCAGGGTCAGGTACAGATCAGGTTACTGTCCTTGATAAGGAGGTCACTTTATCTCTGAGAAATCCCAGCACAGAGGTAGGGCTGGAATTAAAACAGACCTGTAGTAAACCCACATCTGCAGTGCCCGGAAAGGGTGAAATGGCTCAGTATGATGAAGGCTCCAGAGTACATGATGCTGAAGAGATGGAGTTCTCTGAAGTTACCAAGAGTCGAGAGACAGTTGAACCTGCGGATGCAGGAAAAAGCGGTACTCTGAAGAGGCAGGGTGTGGGTGGGCAAGAGAGCCCATCTGAAAATCTAATTAAAGAACTGATGGATGTGATATGTGCTGGCCAAAAGAGAGCAGGACCATGAGTTAGAGCTACTTAAAGAGACAGTTGAGCGAGAAAGGGTCCTGAGACAAGCAGTTGAGCACAGAGTGGATGAGCTGGAGAAAGAAGTTTCTGAGCTCTGATGTCACCTGTCAGCGTCTCAAACCATGAACAAGGCCATATTGAAAGATACGGAGGTGCTCAGAGAGGCCCAAGGGAAGCATCAGCAGGAGCTTCTCCGGAGAGAGGATGAGCGTCGTTGCCTGGCAGTAGAGCGGGAGAAAGTTCTCCGAGAGCTCAAGATAGAGAAGGAGGCTAATGCCAGCTCCAGAAACACACGGATGACCGGGAAATTGAACTGTTGCGCTTACCCGATCTGATTGCAATGAAAGTGAGTGAGCTGGAGAGGCTGACTAAAGAAGGGGCCTCCACGGAGGAACAAATCGAGCAGGGGAAGTGCCACGCAGACGGCCAGGCAAGGGTGGTCGACGTCTTGGAAAACTGCACTGATGCTCAGGACGAGGGGGTCCAACAGTATGTCCAAGAAGGTGAGACTTCGGTTTTCAAGAGCATAATAGAGATGCCCGAAGACATGCGAGAAGCGTGTGCCAGTGAGGAGATGCATGAGGCCTTTAGAAAGGCAACAGAAGCGTGTAGTGTGTACTGGGCCCCAGAGATGCAGCAGTTGGTCATATTGTCGACTAAGGAAGTCACAGTGAAGAGGGTGGCTATCCTTAGGGACATGCGCCTACAAAGCCTCCGCATGAAGCAGATGATCCTGTTGAGAAATAACAAAGCCGCTCGACGTCTGGAGCATGTGAGGAAAGCTCAAAGTTGGTTGGGCATTGTAGAAGACATCATTCACATGCCCAGGGGTCCGGTGAAGAATGTCATCGGAATATTTGGGAAAGTGATGCAGGAGATGGTGAATAGGTCCGGTGTGATGAGAGTGAGGATTCTGGCTGATGACGAAGCCCAGGTGGTGCGTGAAGATGGGATGATTCCATTCCTTGTTGTCGGATCCATGGAGAGCCTTGGGAATATTAGGATGCTCCTGGAGTATCATGTGGTGTACCTGAAAGAAGTATTGCAGCTAAGACTTGAGAGGGAGCAGATGAACAGAGAGCTGCAGGAAATGGAAAGAAGATGGCCGCCACCTTCAACTCACGGTATAGAGAGGCGAAGAGGTTCGCTTAAGACTGAAAGTCCTAGAGCTGGAGCAAATAGAGGACATGGGGACAGATGGAAGGACTGCTCTCCGGGTAATAAAGACCATAGGAGAAATGGCCAGCAGAGAGATAACAGAAGGGGGCCTGATGGAAGAGATAGAAGTAATGATGCCTCAGTTAGCTCAGGGCTGAGTAACCTAGGCAGGAGACCCTGTAGTGGACGTGATGACAAAGAGTCAGACCAGACAGGAGGTATGGTGCAAGGGAATTGCGACACCGTACTGACCGCCGGGAATGCGGGTGGTCTTACAAGGGGTCACCTGTATCAAAGGACGTGACAGAGACGGATGACGGGTGTCTACAAAAGGATTCAGTAGCAGGACCCGACTTTGACAGACAGTTTGACTGGCAGAGACGACTGAGAAGGATCACTGGTCGGGTAATACTGCCAAGCCCCATGTGATTATTGGGCGGTATGTATCACAGAGGTGGGTGGCCCTGTGATGGAAGCCTGGGCATGTTTTGCTCAGCAGATCTACTGCTGAGGGTTTTACTATACATTGGGAGGCTTCCAGGTGACTTGGAGAGATGGGTGGGTCCAGTCACCTATGTAATAGAGGTGTATTTTGCACATATGAGTGAGTGTTTGGGAGTCTGCCAGTGTGGACAGACTTCCATGTGTCCAGGCTGGACATTACAGAGTGGTCTGTGTCTTGAGAGGGAGAAGCCTTTCTGTGTCCATGGCTCCAGATAGAGCCTAAGTGCTGGACATTGCACAGCCTGTGTACCCACAGACCTGGGAGAGCAGAGCTCTGCTATGGACATTGATACTGTATCGGCCTGATGTAAAGACTCGTTACCTTTTTGTTGCTGACTTGATGGTTTATGAAGCAAATAAACCCACATGGAGGTTGAAGAGAATGTGCCTCCTGTTTCCTCCTTCGCCCTTGAGTGAGTACAATCCTTCCAATACTAACAATGATAGACTGGCACAAATGGAAGAGGACCCTTCCCTTGCCGCCGTACATTCTGCAGGTTGATTGGAAAGGAGACCATAGGTTGGGGGGTTGCAGTAGCTCTGATGGTGTTAAAAATGCAGCTACTATAAACTATACCATGCTGCATCGGCCATTTCGGTTTTAGTGTCGATCTGGATTGTTTAACAACATACATGCCACTGTCAATCATGATAGCTGCATTCAGACGGTTAACCGAGGGAGATGGCTCTCTCTTTAAGGGCTCCTTCTCACTTGCGAGCAACTCGGATGAGTCTCGCATGTTTAAAACCCGGCTCTGCACCTGGCACTCAGATCGGAGCGTGCGGCTGCATAGGAATACATGCCGCCGCACACTACGCTCCTGAGTGCGGGGTGCAGTGCCGGGGTATTGCCGTGCGAGACTCATCCGAGTCTCACGCAAAGTCAGATGGAGCCCTAACACTAGTACCCAGCAATCATTGGCCCTGGCAGCTGCAAGAGGAGGCCAAGTAATGATGGTCTTTTAGGCCCTGGGACTAACAGGCTGGGTCAGTGTAAAACTGACGGGTCTCCTGTCCTGCAATGCATTAGTATTGCACATGATGAGCTCAACAGCCAAACTGAAAAATATAGTGGGACTAAGTGAAAATGTAAAAAATAAAGTAAAATCAAATTTGTAAAAATGGGGATGGGTGGGGAGCGCAAAACTCTATTGTCACGAAAAAACATATCTTTCATGTAAAACAAAGTCCACATAATTGTTATTGTCATGATTTTTGAAGTGCAAGCTGGGCACAATGTATGGCACCAAACTGGCATATTTACAATTTTTCAGAAAATGCACGGAATGAATGTTACACAGTGAAAATACCTGGGGGGTATAATTCGGAAAATGATCTCACTTTTGTGATGTTCTCGCTGTTCTCCTACCGTAGGGGCTCTATAAATGGCACCCGCAAACTACTCCAAACAGGTCAGAATTGAAAAATGGGGCTTGGTCATTGAAGTCAAAATTATCTCACTCACTAAGAGATTAAACTGAGAAATGAATGAAATGTAGACATTAAAAAAAACGTACCTACAATGGTTGTCAATTTGCATGACTTCTTGTCTTGTAATAATGTTGGCGATAACACAGGTGTTAACTTCATCATTTTTGATCTTGTAGAAGTCTAAATTACCGACATTGGGAATAATTCTCAATAAATAGACCTGTTGTTAGTTTAAGGCCTTGTTTAGACTACCGTGTTTTTCATCTATGCAAAAAACAGTCCTAGTGTCATTAGTGTTTTGGATCAGAGTTTCATTAGGGTTTGGTCAGTTGTCACTTTTTATCATCACAGTTTTATTAGTGCGATTCATGAATGGATATATAAAAAATATTACATTTGCAAATATTTTCCTATCCTTTGCCCACACCCCTGATTGACAGCTTTATGTGTACACTGTATATTGATAGAGCAGTACTGGGGGAGGGGTTGGACTAGAAGGCTATGTGCACAGTGGATCCGCAGCAGCTTTCCATGCGTTTACAGTACAATGTAAACCTATGGAAACCGCAATCCGCAGTGCACATGCTGTGGAAAAAAATGCGCGGAAAACTCTGAGGGTTACATTCCGCAGCATGTCAATTCTTTGAGCGGATTCCGCTGCGGTTTACACCTGCTCCACAATAGGAATCCGCAGGTGTAAAACCGCAGGTGGAATCCGCACAAAATCTGCATAAAAACCGCGGTAAATCCGCAGGTAAAACGCAGTGCCTTTTACCTGCGGATTTCTGAAATCCGCTGTGGAAAAATCCGCAGAGCTCCTTTCTACGTGTGCGCATACCCGAAGGCACAAGGTCAGTTGTCCTGTAGTGATAATCTTCTGATTGATTATATTGAAACAGCAAAACAAGTGACACATCACTGGAATTGGGCTATCTGCCCCTACATAATGCTGCTCTTGGATTACATAGCAAACACTTGCTGACAGGTTATTTCTAATTTTAGTTAATGGGGAATTTCCATCTCCAAGATCCTATCCCAATATGTAGTAGGTGTAGTAGTAATAATAATAATAATAATAATAGCAAATACCTCCAATTAGGAATGTAGTATAGTTGTTCTGATTCGCTATGTCTCTTTTCTCATGTGCAGGCTTTGCAGACCTTAGGTATCCATGGTTACAACCGCTGCTACAGTGACAGATAGCTAGTTGCTAGTAGTCGTAACCATGGATACCTAAGGTCCTGCAATTGTTGCACATGAAGAAAGAGACATAGCAAAGCAGACGAACTAACGAACTACATTTCTATTTGGAAGAATTTGCTAATATTATTTTATTTTAATATCTATCCAATGGAGAGGCGAAATAAAAAAAATGAAAAAAAAAGTATGTGTGTTTATATTTGTGTGTGTTTATTTGTATATGTGTGTATGTGTATATATATATATATATATATATATATATATATATATATATATATATATTATACTGTATAATATAACTATTACATCTGGAGGCTTCCACTTGGTAGCTGCCACTCGCTATGTTATATATGGAATAAAAAAAGATACTTCAAGGATAACATTGCTGAAAAAAAACCACATTGTGCACATATTCTATTACTTTCAGAAGAAAGCTCAGCCCTGTACATGTACTAAATTCTGGTCCTCCTCCTTGTGTCTATGACATATCATGGCGTTGTGGTGTATGAGCTACTTGTACGTGTGCATTGTCATGTATAACAGACAGCCATGATGCTGTGATTACACTGGGTGCACTGCTTACGAACAAATCCATTAGAATATAATATGGTTGCAATGTGTATTTTGTACAGACTTCTCTTTTATGAAGACATCACTGTAGTGATTTTTTTAATACATTTTTATGGTCAATTTATATTAAGTAATCAGAATGGATTTGCTGGAGACTTATAAGATGTATATTAAGTTGAAAGCTTGTCAATCACATTATTTCTATACCCCCCTCCCTTCCTTCTACATTTTCCTTCCTTTTTTTCTATGTAGTTAATTCTAAAATCCCATGCCCACAGCTAGATTGATAGGTGAAAGATCCGCCACTCTGTTTCACTGCTATGTTACTATTAGGTCACTGTAGTTTCTTTAATGTATCCTGTAAATAGAAAAAATAGAAGGAAATACCGTAAATGTTGTCCTGGGATTTGTAGGCAAAGGTAGTGTCTCCCAGTATAATACAAAATGCATTTTAATCCATTCTTACACTATATTTGACTGGTAATGAGAGACCAAAATAAATATAGAAAAGGTCTAGAAATGTTTTTTATGTATCTTACCAGGGGCATATGCTAGATTCAGCTAGCTGCAAAAAAATCAGAGCAGGCAGAGCCAGGAATAGTTTGCAAAGCAGGGATTTAGGTCTCTTTCCCACTGGTTGCTTGTAATGGGCTCTAGATCTGTCCTTGCACAGATGGCAGTGTTTTAACAACAAGGCAGAAATGACAGCAGAGGAGAATCTAAATGTTAAGGGGATAGGTTAAAGACAGGAAGTGTTGATGGAAATTAAATGACATTGATGAATACCTCCTGGTCAGTACGGAGAAGTCTTCAGTGATTCGCTATACATTGTTGTGTAACTGTGAGGCTCGTTAGTTGTCCTTAGAATTTTTTTCATGTTTATTTGCTTATATATTGAAGGGCATCCGTATCACCAAACTTGTATATTAAAGGAGTTGCCCGGGACTTTACATTGATTGCCTACCCCCTAATAGGCCATCAATATCTGATCAGTTGGGGTCCAACACACTGCACCCCTGACTGTCAGCTGTTCCCCATGAATAAGGGGCGGATGTGTAGTACCCGGCCGCAGCCACTAAATATTCGACAGAGCTGTGCAGCTCTATAGCTGAGCGGTTATTGCCGCCGACATCGGCAACAGCTGATCATGTCTCACCCCCACTGATCAGACATTGGTGACCTACAGTATCATAAGGATAGGCCATCAATGTTCAGATACTGGACTACCCCTTTAAAGTAACCAGATTGCATTGTGAGGAATAAAGCCCAAGTAAAAACTGTACTTTTACTTTTAAAATAGTCTACTCCATTATCCCGAAAATTTATTTTATTCAGTATCGTAAATGGGTTGGCCACTGCTATATAACCCTTTTTGAATGCATTCAGTGTGCTTAAGAGTTGTCCCCTTTCTATTATGTTTCTATCCTGGGTGCAGCTTGTTATAAAACAACACACAGCACTGAACTCTCCTTCACCTGCTCCACTAGGGAGTACCTGTCGCAGCTCCCGATGCCTGGCATTGGCTGGGGTGCTGACATAAGCTGAAAGCATGGCAGCTAATCTGAAAGCTCAGCTTCTTCCATTGTAGATGGAACGTGCCCTTTAGGACTGCTGAGCTCACTGATTGGCTGTGGCACTATCGACGTGTTGTCAGCGCTGCAGCCAATGCCAGGCATTGGGAGTAACTTATGGACAATTCCTTGTAAAGCGTATCTCCATGTGATGCCACTCTATTCTAAGTTCCCTGTCCCTAGTCTTATAGTTACCTGCCACTGTCTTCAGCTGTTTCCAACACTGCTCTGCGCTTGGTCTCTAGCAGTTTGTCACTTGCAAATAGCTCCAATGTTTGCTGGCGCAATCTGGAAGTCACAACTCAATGTAAGTCTATGAGAGCTAGAACGAGGATCTCGTAGACTGACATTGAGAGCTTGTGACCGTTACCACTGACTTCCGGTCAGTCAGAAGGTGTGGTCACAAGATGTCGGCATGGGACCAGAGTGGTGTCGGGAAGAGCTGACGACGGCGGCTGGTAAGTATAAGACTAGGGTCTGGGAACTTAGATTAGTGGCACCAATCCAGCGCTGAAATAATAAAAAAAAAAAATTGCCGGAGTGGTAATTTAAATAGGGTGCTCAGTGCACCCTTGGCATGGCTCAGTGCACAAATCCTCTCTGTTATTTACATGAGGCTGCCTCCCTCTTTCTTCATTGACACTGCTTGCTTGTCTAGAGCCGACGCTGTCTGCAGTGGATGCCATTTCCAGCAACTCACTGTGAGGTTCGGAGTAGCACACAGCCATCTCTCCTCTCTGTTGCAGCCCAGTATTAATTTAAAGTATTAAGTTACAATAACGCAGGTTAGTTATTGAAACCATTTTATAGTAATTCCTATAATACATGTAAGGAATTTATTTTTTTTAAAGTGAAAAATGATATAGCAGTGAATGAAAAATGCTTTCTCTCTATAGCTATTAGGCTATGTGCACACGTTGCAGATTTGTGTACGGATTTTTCCGCACCGTCTTTGCAAAATCCGCAGGTAAAACGCACCACGTTTTACCTGCGGATTTACCATGGAATTACTGCGGATTTTCTGCGTTTTTTTGTGCGGATTTCACCAGCGGTTTTACACCTGCGGATTCCTATTGAGGAGCAGGTGTAAACTGCTGCGGAATCCGCACAAAGAATTGACATGCTGCGTAAAATACAACGCAGCGTTTCCGCGCGGTATTTTCCGCACCATGTGCACTGCGGATTTCGTTTTTTGTAGGTTTACATGGTACTGTAAACCGCATGGAAAACAGCTGCGAATCCGCAGCAGCCAATCCGCTGCGGATCCGCAGCCAAATCCGCAACGTGTGCACATAGACTTACCCCTTTTCCTTAGTTATGCTGAATTTCTCTGCCAAGTCCTATTTTTAAAACAATTGTTCTGAATTGTGCTGTCTTCTATTTAGTCTCCTAATTTTCTGGAGATAAGAAAATAATTCCTGAACATTATAATTGAGAACTAACAAGGCTGTAAAATGAAAGTTAGATCCTCATTGTGGGTTTTCTTCCCATTCCGTTAACTAGATCCTATCTAATCAATTCTTAAAACAGCATTCCAGTCATTTATTTCCTAAATAGTGCTGCATAAACTATTATAAATAGCGTAAAGTCTCTTGTGTATGTCTCATGTATATGTAACCCAGTTGGTATGCTATTTCTGGATTTTCTGTCACGCTGATTCCTTCTTCCTCACGAATATGGTTCCTCCTATGATGACTGCATTTCTTAGGATGCATCTGGCTTAGCATTGTTTGAAGAGTCAGCCAGGAACTATAGAGCTAGACAAAACTAGTCCTATGCGGACCCTAGCCGGATTCTCCTTGCATTACTGTAGTTGATTGACAGTTCTCTCCCATGAGTGTACATCAGGAGAGACCGGTGATGATGCCGGACTAGACTAATCTATTCCTATGTTTCTCGGTTGGCCCTTCAAACTCTTTTATCTGAAATGCTTGAACATTTCAGCAAAAACCCTACATGGCTGCAATTGTACCGCCGGGCTCTGTTTTATGGTCCGCGCAGAATGTATCGTATTCAATCGACTGACAAGTTTTCTTTAAAAACTTCAAAATCGTGCAACTGTTGTCTTTCTGCAGTTGGACAAGGTATGGTATTCGACTGCAGTGGTTTTACCCTGAATATTCTGTGAGTACCTGTGAAGTTTTAGTTGAGAGCTGTTTGGGTTCAAAACAACTGGGTCTTGTTACTGAGCTTCCAAAAGATCCTGTTCCCACCAAACCGCTGGAACCCCCATCACTAGTCTGAGAGCTGCAAGGAGGGATTTGATAGGCTGTTATAACTTCCAGTTCTCAGGAAGCCAGAGACTGAAATCCTGTTTGTGCTAGAGAGCTGGAGTGGAGGTCAAACTGCTGACTCCATCATACACCTCCCTATGATGAAAAAGTCCAAAATGCATGGATTCTGCAGAGAGGGAATGAAACAAATTACACATCTAGAGTATTGCTGGAAAGTAAACACTATGGCTCAGATTAATCAGTTTTAGCTGTAATTCTGACTTCAAACTGTTACAAAATTTGTGTTTATACCAGTCTTTGCCAACTTCTTAAAGCAATGCGTTTTACACCTAGATGTGTTCCAGGAAAGGCTGTACTGGGCCCCTGGCCCTCAAGGGAGGCCAGCATGACGGGGTCACGGGGAATGGCAGAGCCTCAGGATGGGCAAGGGCAAGTCGGGGTTAAATAGTTTGCTTGGGCTGTGTACTTTTGAATTTGGACAGAGGGGGGGCAGGGTTTGGATGAGGCAGGGAGAAGCAAGCGGGGGGGAGCTTACTGAGGGGGTAATTTTGATAAGAAACTGCCAATTTCACCTCAGCAACTGCTACGCTCACCTGCTGGTCCGGCGGTGGCTGAAATCCCCAGTGATGGATGTGGAGGCCTTATTGCAGAGACTGCGCGAACAGGCCAGCACACAGGGCACCGAATGGCTGCAGCAGTCCATAAGCAGCCTTCTGGACGGAGTGATGATGGGACCAGCCCAGGTACCTGCAGAGGGACGCCGGCCGCGGAGGTCCAGGCCTCCAGCGCCCTTGAGCCCCGAGGTCACCCCTCGGGCCCGGCGCCGTATCAGGAGCCCCTCTAGGGACCCTCCGGCAGGAGACGCAAGCGGCGGTGCAGCAGCGACCCGCGGCAGAGCCGTGAGGAATCCGGCAGCACGGCGGGGCCTGCAGCAGGGGGAGGTGTCGGCCTCCTCCTCGGCGCATGTGACTCACCAGGTGTCGGGACCAGGAGCGGCGGGCTGCACCAGGTCAGGTGAGCCTGCTCGGCGCAGAGGAGCGGGCGCTTCCAGGAGGCAGGGGCCTTATTCCCAGGCCTCTCGGCGTGTGACATCTAACGGGTGGCGTTCTGCTGGCCCTGTCAGCAGCGCTCTGCCTGGGACGGGGCAGGGAGCTGGAGGGCTGACTTCCTCTAGCCAGCGCAGGCCGGGGCTGAGTCCATCCAGGGGGGCTGGCCATGTCACAGCTGTAGATAGGAGCACTTCCCTGCACGGGCAGCGTTACGCTGGCTCAGGCATCTTCACAGCAGCGGCATCAGCAGCAGCAAGGGACCCTGCACCTTCTGATGGGGTGTCACAGGACGGCAGTTGGCCGTCTGACTTACCCGGGGACCAACGGATGGAGAGCTCAGGAGAGGAGCACGTACATCTGGCTTCCGGATCTTCGGCTGCCGGGTCCACAGCACTCGGGCCGCTAGGTGAGGACAATCCTTTTTTCATTTACCCCTGTGTTAGCTCTCTCTGTCAGTGTTAGTAGGGATGTATTTATGGGGGGAGTCGGGGGGGGTTAGGTCTTATCATGCACGGGCTTTGAGATCTGGCGGCGCTATGGGGATCGGGGGGTTCAAACCTGGGGTCTTCTCCTTCTGCGGCATGGCTTGGGAATCCGGGGGAAGTTTTGGGTTTGAGGGGTTCTCTGGGGGGGTTCACTGATATGAGTTCTAGGAGTATGTCGTCAGATAACGTAGGGAATGATGCTGCGGCGATGAGTGCCGCCATACCTTCAATTAGCGTGTCTGTTGCCAGTCAGGCAGGGGAAGCGGAGAAAGATACCTCAGTGCATTTGGATGACGCGGCCCATGGGGAGGTATACGTTTGTTTCGAGGGACCGTTGGGGGCACACTTAAAAAGTGAAACTAGGAAAAAAATTTGGAAAGGGGAAATATTCTCCTTATTACCACTAGAGCGTTTTCAATTGGACAGGCTGCGCAAAGATGATTTAAAAAAAGAGGCGGAAAAAAGGTGTTTTAGGCTGATTCCTAGGATGTTTTCTAATTGGTTACAGGCATTCGCCATTTTGGCGAGTGTGATTGGTGAGAGGTCCCCCGAGAACTGCTCGGGGCTTTTTTGTTACGTAGATGCGATTGGGGAAGCTTATCGGACTTACGGGGGCCAAGGTTGGCTCAGATACGATGAGCAATTCCGGCAACGGAAGGCCATTATGCCCAGTATTCGGTGGGATCACAAAGATATAGCTTTGTGGATGAAGGTTATGGTCCCGTCACTGTTCGGGTCAGGCAGCCAGTCATTTCCTGGAAGCGCTGGGGGTTAAGGGCAGTCGGGACACTCAGCGGCAATGCAGAGAGGACTGTGCTTTGCATTCAATGAAGGGTCATGTAAATTTGGGGGAAAATACAAATTCAAGCATGAATTTGCAACTTGCGGGGGACTGCACGGGTCATCCAAATGTTTTAAGGGTGGCAGACAGAGAAGTGGAGACGGTTCTGACAAAAGGAATGACGCCAATTCGTCTGGACGTGATGGTGCCATTTCCAAATAGGTACCCTGATTCACCAGCTGCAGCTTTGTTAGAAGGAGGTTTTCGGGATGGTTTCCGTATTCAATTCGTGGATGCGGAACATAAATTTTCCACAAAAAATTTGAAATCGGCTCTGCAATTTCCTGACGTGGTTGCTAAAAAGCTGGAAAGCGAAGTTAAATTGGGTAGGATGGCCGGCCCTTTTCCAGTGGCGCCTATTCGCAATCTGAGGGTTTCCCCGTTGGGCGTGGTACCAAAAAAGGAACCCAATAAATTCAGATTGATTTAGCATCTGTCCTTTCTGAAAGGGTCCTCAGTAAATGACAGAATTGACCCTCAGTTATGTTCGGTGATTTACACTTCATTTGATGCGGCTATGGATTGGGTGCGGGTATGTGGGTGTGGTGCACTGTTGGCGAAAACAGATATCAAAGCGGCTTTCAGGCTACTACCGGTTCACCCAGAGAGTATGCATCTCCTGGGTTGCTATTGGGATGGAGGTTTTTACGTCGATCGCTGTCTCCCCCTTTCCTGCACGTACTTCGAAACTATTAGCACCTTTTTGGAGTGGGTGGTGAAAGACGTGTCGGGCTTGAAATCCTGCATTCACTATCTGGATGACTTCCTGTTTATAGGCCCGGCTCAAAGTACCGATTGCTCGGTGCTATTGCACACTATGGAGGGAGTGTGCAAGATTTTAGGGGTTCCTTTAGCTCCGGACAAAACTGTGGGTCCAGTCACTGTTCTGAGTTTTCTGGGTATAGAAATCGATACCTTAGAAATGGTGTGCAGGCTGCCTGGGGATAAGGTTAGCGCTCTGAGCGAAGAGGTGTCTAGGGCATGTAGTGCTAAAAAAATGGGAGGGAGGTACAATCTTTGCTTGGCAAATTGAACTTCGCTTGCCATATTATGCCGATGGGAAGGGCATTCTGCCGCAGGTTGTCATTGGCGACCAGGGGCGTTCGATCTCCGGTTCATTTTATCAGACTAAAGAAGGAATTGCGTGAAGATTTGGCAGTATGGGCAAATTTTTTGGAGAATTATAACGGAAAGTCTATCTGGATAAAACCGGTTGTGAATTCAGATGATTTGGGTTTCATCATTGCCGTGGTGAATGATCGTGGTTTTGGTTTGTTTTTTCAAGGCAGTTGGTTGTTGGCTGAATGGCCTGGTTTCTGGCGGGAGCAAGGTTGGCTACAAAATTGGGTTCTTCCTCATTTGTTCCCTATCGTTGTTGCGTTGTCGTTATGGGGTAACAGTGTGCGAGACAGGAAGATTCGTTTTCCATGTGGGTCCGATGCGGTTGCCGTGGCGATAAATTCACTGTCGGCTGATTCACCGGCGGTAGTAAAAATTTTGCAGCGTTTGGTGTTTTTGGGCTTATCTTTGAATTTGGGGATTGTGGCGGAGGTCAGGTCGATGGCTTCTAAACCTGTCTCTGTTGCTCTTTCTCACTTGCAGGGAGATCGTTTCCGAGAATTGGTACCTCAGGCGGAGTCAACAGGCCAGGAGTGCCCAGCGGAGTTATGGAAGCTTCCTGGCAGGCAGTAGATTATCTGTTTCAGAATTCTTTATCGGCTAGGTCTTGGAGTCAGTATCAGCAGGCATGGGGTACTTGGGAAGAGTGGGGTGTTTCTTTAGGGGCGGGACTACAGGATGAGAGCAGATTATTGTTGTTGATTGGGCATTTTAAAGAGTCAGCTTGGTCCATGTCTAGACTGAACAAGTTGTTGGTGGGCATTGCATTCGGTTTCAAGGCTCGGGGCCTTTAAGGACGTCACAAAGTCTTTTTTGGTAGTTCAGACGTTAAAGGGATGGAGAAAAGGTTGGACGGTGAGCGATAAAAGACGCCCGGTATCATACGAGGTATTGTTAATTTTGGGCAATCAGTTAGCTTCGGTCTGTTCATCGCAATGGGAAATAATTATTTTTAAGGCGGCCTCCGCATTAGCGCTCTTTGGAGCCTTTCGGTTAGGGGAGTGTTATGATCCTTAGTGGCTGAGGATCACGAATAGACAGGGCAAGTGAATAAACTAAGGACAAGCTCTAGGGAGATGGCAACTGGACTGATCGCAAATCTGAACCTATGTAACACAACTAGAGGTAGCCGGTGAACGTGCCTAAAAAATTTCCTAGATGTCTCGAGCCAGCCTGAGGAACTAGCTACCCCTAAAGAGAAAGAGAGACCTCGCTTGCCCCCAGAGAAACAATCCCCAAAGATATAGAAGCCCCCAACAAATATTAACGGTGAAGTAAGAAGAAGGCACATACGCAGGGATGAAATCAGATTCAGCAAAAGAGGCCCACTAGTACTAGAAAGCAGAAAATAGAGCAGGGGTCTATGCGATCAATAAAAAACCCTTACAAAATATCCATCCTGAGATTTCAAGAACCCACGCACCAACTAATGGTGTGTGGGGAGAAACTCAGTCCACTAGAGCATCCAGCAAGCGAGGGAATCACATTTTAGCAAGCTGGACAAGACAACATGATAAACACTGCTGATCAAAAAATGAGCAAACAAAACTTAGCTTGTCCTGGATGGACTGGGAGCAAGGTAGTCAGAAGGAATCTGAGTAGCACTGATTACATCGACAGCCGGCAACAAGTGTAAGTGAAACAGAGCTATATAGGAACCTCCCAGAGGATAATGAACCAGCTGATAGCCAGAGACCAGCAGGATAACAAACAAAGCCACCAGGGGGAGCCCAAAGCAAAAGTCACACAATACCACCAGTGACCACAAGAGGGAGCCTGAAAACAGAGTTCACAACAGGGGAGTTGATCATCCCCTCTAAAAGAACCAAAGGTGGTTTGTTGAGGGAAGACGTGGACGTGTATAATGATAGGGTAGTCATTCGGCTTCGATTTTCTAAGACAGACAGTCAAGGTAAAGGCTGTAAAGTGGTGTTATTTAAGGTGGCCGGTTCCCTGTTATGCCCGGTCCTGTGTGTCAATGCTTTCATGGGGATGGGCGGAGGATTGTCCAACCCCCTTTTGGTCCATGAGGACGGTTCCTTTTTATCTCGATTTCAGTTCTTAGCGGTTTTTAAGAAGTGTTTGATTGCAGGGGGAATTTCACCGGGGGATTACAGTGGGTACTCATTTAGGATTGGCTGTTGTGAAATTGGATTCTGGGCTCCCCCGGTGGCCACTTGTGGAATTGTACTTGTGTGCATCATCCCCTCTGTTCACCTGCTCCTATCAGGATGTGGGAGTCGCTATATAACCTTGCTCCTCTGTCAGTTTCATGCCGGTCAACAATGTAATCAGAAGCCTTTCTGTGCATGTTCCTGCTACTAGACAACTCCCAGCTAAGTTGGACTTTTGTCCTTGTGTGTTTTTGCATTTTGTTCCTGTTCACAGCTGCTGTTTCGTTACTGTGTCTGGAAAGCTCTTGTGAGCGGAAATTGCCACTCTGGTGTTATGAGTTAATGCTAGAGTCTTAAAGTAATTTCTGGATGGTGTTTTGATAGGGTTTTCTGCTGACCATGAAAGTGCCCTTTCTGTCTTCTTGCTATCTAGTAAGCGGACCTCGATTTTTGCTAAACCTATTTTCATACTACGTTTGTCATTTCATCTAAAATCACCGCCAATATATGTGGGGGCCTCTGTCTGCCTTTTGGGAAAATTTCTCTAGAGGTGAGCCAGGACTGTCTTTTCCTCTGCTAGGATTAGGTAGTTCTCCGGCTGGCGCTGGGCATCTAGGGATAAAAAAACGTAGGCATGCTACCCGGCCACTTCTAGTTGTGCGGCAGGTTTAGTTCATGGTCAGTATAGTTTCCATCTTCCAAGAGCTAGTTCTCATATATGCTGGGCTATGTTCTCTCGCCATTGAGAACCATAACAGTTTGACCGGCCCACAAAGGGTTAAATTAATTGGCAGAGAAAGGAGAGAAAAAAGAAGTCTGCTGAAAAATTTTTTTTTTTTCCTTCAGTTCTGAGTGTGCTTTCAATTGAATCACTTGCAAGTCTGCCTATATTACAGCCTTCCTCTCTCTCTCTCCTTCTTATCCTTGAATGGCTCTGTGTTCACCTGTTTCAAATGGATCTTCAGAGTGTAGCTACAGGTTTGAATAATCTCGCCACAAAGGTACAAAATTTGCAAGATTTTGTTGTTCATGCACCTATGTCTGAGCCTAGAATTCCTTTGCCTGAATTCTTCTCGGGGAATAGATCTCACTTTCAAAATTTTAAAAATAATTGCAAATTGTTTTTGTCCCTGAAGTCTCGCTCTGCCGGAGACCCTGCACAGCAGGTCAGGATTGTAATTTCCTTGCTCCGGGGCGACCCTCAAGACTGGGCTTTTGCATTGGCACCAGGGGATCCTGCGTTGCTCAATGTGGATGCGTTTTTTCTGGCCTTGGGGTTGCTTTATGAGGAACCTCATTTAGAGCTTCAGGCGGAAAAGGCCTTGATGTCCTTGTCTCAGGGGCAAGATGAAGCTGAAATATACTGCCAAAAATTCCGCAAATGGTCTGTGCTTACTCAGTGGAATGAGTGCGCCCTGGCGGCGATTTTCAGAGAAGGTCTCTCTGATGCCATTAAGGATGTTATGGTGGGGTTCCCTGTGCCTGCGAGTCTGAATGAGTCCATGACGATGGCTATTCAGATCGATAGGCGTCTGCGGGAGCGCAAACCTGTGCACCATTTGGCGGTGTCTACTGAGAAAACGCCAGAAAATATGCAATGTGATAGAATTCTGTCCAGAAGCGAGCGGCAGAATTTTAGACGAAAAAATGGGTTGTGCTTCTATTGTGGTGATTCAACTCATGTTATATCAGCATGCTTTAAGCGTACTAAGAAGCCTGACAAGTCTGTTTCAATTAGCACTTTACAGTCTAAGTTTATTCTATCTGTGACCCTGATTTGTTCTTTGTCATCTATTACCGCGGACGCCTATGTCGACTCTGGCGCTGCTTTGAGTCTTATGGATTGGTCCTTTGCCAAACGCTGTGGGTATGATTTGGAGCCATTGGAGGCTCCGATACCTCTGAAAGGGATTGACTCCACCCCATTGGCTAGTAATAAACCACAATACTGGACACAAGTGACTATGCGTGTTAATCCGGATCACCAGGAGGTGATTCGCTTTCTGGTGCTGTATAATCTACATGATGTTTTGGTGCTGGGATTGCCATGGCTGCAATCTCATAACCCAGTCCTCGACTGGAGAGCTATGTCTGTGTTAAGCTGGGGATGTAAAGGAACTCATGGGGACGTACCTTTGGTTTCCATTTCATCATCTATTCCCTCTGAGATTCCTGAATTCTTGTCTGACTTTCGTGACGTTTTTGAAGAACCCAAGGTTGGTTCACTACCTCCGCACCGGGAGTGCGATTGTGCCATAGACTTGATCCCGGGTAGTAAATACCCTAAGGGTCGTTTATTTAATCTGTCTGTGCCTGAACACGCGGCTATGCGAGAATATATAAAGGAGTCCTTGGAAAAGGGACATATTCGTCCTTCGTCATCTCCCTTAGGAGCCGGTTTTT
Organism: Ranitomeya variabilis; assembly: GCF_051348905.1. NCBI lineage: Eukaryota > Metazoa > Chordata > Amphibia > Anura > Dendrobatidae > Ranitomeya > Ranitomeya variabilis. The sequence goes on along the minus strand of NC_135232.1, from coordinate 645,891,098 downwards.
TCTTTGTGTCTAAGAAAGACGGCTCTTTGAGGCCGTGTATTGATTATCGACTTTTGAATAAAATCACGGTTAAATATCAATATCCGTTACCACTGCTTACTGATTTGTTTGCTCGTATAAAGGGGGCCAAGTGGTTCTCTAAGATTGATCTCCGTGGGGCGTATAATTTGGTGCGAATCAAGCAGGGGGATGAGTGGAAAACCGCATTTAATACGCCCGAGGGCCATTTTGAGTATTTGGTGATGCCTTTTGGTCTTTCAAATGCCCCTTCAGTCTTCCAGTCCTTTATGCATGACATTTTCTGCGATTATTTGGACAAATTTATGATTGTGTATCTGGATGATATTCTGATTTTTTCGGATGACTGGGACTCTCATGTCCAGCAGGTCAGGAGGGTTTTTCAGGTTTTGCGGTCTAATTCCTTGTGTGTGAAGGGTTCTAAGTGTGTTTTTGGGGTTCAAAAGATTTCCTTCTTGGGATACATTTTTTCCCCCTCTTCCATCGAGATGGATCCTGTCAAGGTTCAGGCTATTGGTGATTGGACGCAACCCTCTTCTCTTAAGAGTCTTCAGAAATTTTTGGGCTTTGCTAACTTTTATCGTCGATTTATTGCTGGTTTTTCTGATGTTGTAAAACCATTGACTGATTTGACTAAGAAGGGTTCTGATGTTGCTGATTGGTCCCCTGATGCTGTGGAGGCCTTTCGGGAGCTCAAGCGCCGCTTTTCTTCCGCCCCAGTGTTGCGTCAGCCTGATGTTGCTCTTCCTTTTCAGGTTGAGGTCGACGCTTCTGAAATCGGAGCTGGGGCGGTGTTGTCGCAGAGAAGTTCCGACTGCTCCGTGATGAGACCTTGTGCTTTTTTTTCCCGTAAATTTTCGCCCGCCGAGCGGAATTATGATATTGGGAATCGGGAGCTTTTGGCCATGAAGTGGGCTTTTGAGGAGTGGCGTCACTGGCTTGAGGGGGCCAGACATCAGGTGGTGGTATTGACTGACCACAAAAATTTAATTTACCTTGAGTCTGCCAGGCGCCTGGATCCTAGACAGGCGCGCTGGTCGTTGTTTTTCTCTCGGTTTAATTTTGTGGTGTCTTACCTACCGGGTTCTAAGAATGTTAAGGCGGATGCCCTTTCTAGGAGTTTTGAGCCTGACTCCCCTGGTAATTCTGAGCCCACAGGTATCCTTAAAGATGGAGTGATATTGTCTGCCGTTTCTCCAGACCTGCGGCGGGTCTTGCAGGAGTTTCAGGCGGATAGACCTGATCGTTGCCCACCTGGTAGACTGTTTGTTCCTGATGATTGGACCAGTAGAGTCATCTCTGAGGTTCATTCTTCTGCGTTGGCAGGTCATCCTGGAATCTTTGGTACCAGGGATTTGGTGGCAAGGTCCTTCTGGTGGCCTTCCCTGTCACGAGATGTGCGAGGCTTTGTGCAGTCTTGTGACGTTTGTGCTCGGGCCAAGCCTTGTTGTTCTCGGGCTAGTGGATTGTTGTTACCCTTGCCTATCCCGAAGAGGCCTTGGACGCACATCTCGATGGATTTTATTTCGGATCTGCCTGTTTCTCATAAGATGTCTGTCATCTGGGTGGTGTGTGACCGTTTCTCTAAGATGGTCCATCTGGTTCCCTTGCCTAAGTTGCCTTCTTCTTCCGAGTTGGTTCCTCTGTTTTTTCAAAATGTTGTTCGTTTGCATGGTATTCCGGAGAATATCGTTTCTGACAGAGGGACCCAATTCGTGTCTAGATTTTGGCGGGCATTCTGTGCTAGGATGGGCATAGATTTGTCTTTTTCGTCTGCTTTCCATCCTCAGACTAATGGCCAGACCGAGCGGACTAATCAGACCTTGGAGACATATTTGAGGTGTTTTATGTCTGCGGATCAGGATGATTGGGTTGCTTTTTTGCCTTTGGCGGAGTTCGCCCTCAATAATCGGGCCAGCTCTGCCACCTTGGTGTCCCCGTTTTTCTGTAATTCGGGGTTTCATCCTCGATTTTCCTCCGGTCAAGTGGAATCTTCGGATTGTCCTGGAGTGGATGCTGTGGTGGAGAGGTTGCATCAGATTTGGGGGCAGGTGGTGGACAATTTGAAGTTGTCCCAGGAGAAGACTCAGCTTTTTGCCAACCGCCGTCGTCGTGTTGGTCCTCGGCTTTGTGTTGGGGACTTGGTGTGGTTGTCTTCTCGTTTTGTCCCTATGAGGGTTTCTTCTCCTAAGTTTAAGCCTCGGTTCATCGGCCCGTACAAGATATTGGAGATTCTTAACCCTGTGTCCTTCCGTTTGGACCTCCCTGCATCCTTTTCGATTCATAATGTTTTTCATCGGTCATTGTTGCGCAGGTATGAGGTACCGGCTGTGCCTTCCGTTGAGCCTCCTGCTCCGGTGTTGGTTGAGGGTGAGTTGGAGTACGTTGTGGAAAAGATCTTGGACTCTCGTGTTTCCAGACGGAAACTCCAGTATCTGGTCAAATGGAAGGGATACGGTCAGGAGGATAATTCTTGGGTCACTGCCTCTGATGTTCATGCCTCCGATCTTGTCCGTGCCTTTCATAGGGCTCATCCTGATCGCCCTGGTGGTTCTGGTGAGGGTTCGGTGCTCCCTCCTTGAGGGGGGTGTCATGATCTCAATGGCAAGAGAACATAGCATAAGCATATATAGGAACTAGCTCTTGGAAGATGGGAACTGAGCTGACCATGAACTAAACCTAACGCACAACTAGCAGTGGCCGGGTAGCATGCCTACGTTGATTCTAGATGCCCAGCCCAGCCGGAGGACTAAATAAAGCTAGCAGAGGAAAATATTAGTCCTAGCTCACCTCTAGAGAAATACCCCGAAAGGAGACAGAGGCCCCCCACATGTATTGGCGGTGAGTTGAGATGAAATAACAAACGTAGAATGAAAATAGGTTTAGCAAATTTGAGGTCCACTTACTACATAGCAGAAGACAGAAAGGACACTTTCATGGTCAGCTGAAAACCCTATCAAAAAACACCATCCAGAAATTACTTTAAAACTCTGGCATTAACTCATAACACCAGAGTGGCAATTCCCGTTCGCAAGAGCTTTCCAGACACAGTAACGAAACTACAGCTGTGAACTGGAACAAAATGCAAAAACAAACATGGACAAGAGTCCAACTTATCTAGTAGTTGTCTAGGAGCAGGAACAAGCACAGAGAGGCTTCTGATAACATTGTTGACCGGCAAGCAACTAACAGAGCAGCAAGGTTATATAGCGACTCCCACATCTTGATGGGAACAGGTGAACAGAGAAGATGAAGACACCAGTTCAATTCCACCAGTAGCCACCGGGGGAGCCCAGAATCCAAATTCACAACAGTACCCCCCCCTCAAGGAGGGGGCACCGAACCCTCACCAGAACCACCAGGGCGATCAGGATGGGCCCTATGAAAGGCACGAACCAGATCGGAGGCATGAACATCAGATGCATTCACCCAAGAATTATCCTCCTGGCCGTATCCCTTCCACTTGACCAGATACTGGAGTCTCCGTCTGGAAACACGAGAGTCCAAGATTTTCTCCACAACGTACTCCAACTCACCCTCAACCAACACCGGAGCAGGAGGCTCAACGGAAGGCACAACCGGTACCTCATACCTGCGCAATAATGACCGATGAAAAACGTTATGAATAGAAAAGGATGCAGGGAGGTCCAAACGGAAGGAAACAGGGTTAAGAATCTCCAATATCTTATACGGGCCGATAAACCGAGGCTTAAACTTAGGAGAAGAGACCCTCATAGGGACAAAACGAGAAGACAACCACACCAAATCCCCAACAGAAAGCCGAGGACCAACACGACGGTGGCGGTTGGCAAAAAGCTGAGTCTTCTCCTGGGACAACCTTAAATTGTCCACCACCTGCCCCCAGATCTGATGCAATCTCTCCACCACAGCATCCACTCCAGGACAATCCGAAGATTCCACCTGACCAGAGGAAAATCGAGGATGAAACCCCGAATTACAGAAAAACGGGGACACCAAAGTGGCAGAGCTGGCCCGATTATTGAGAGCGAACTCCGCCAATGGCAAAAAAGCAACCCAATCATCCTGGTCAGCAGACACAAAACACCTCAGATATGTCTCCAGGGTCTGATTAATCCGCTCGGTCTGGCCATTCGTCTGAGGATGGAAAGCGGACGAAAAAGATAAATCTATGCCCATCCTAGCACAGAATGCCCGCCAAAATCTAGACACGAATTGGGTCCCTCTGTCAGAAACGATATTCTCAGGAATACCATGCAAACGAACAACATTTTGAAAAAACAGAGGAACCAACTCGGAAGAAGAAGGTAACTTGGGCAGAGGAACCAAATGGACCATCTTAGAAAAACGGTCACACACCACCCAGATGACAGACATCTTCTGAGAAACAGGCAGATCTGAAATAAAATCCATCGAGATGTGCGTCCAAGGCCTCTTAGGAATAGGCAAGGGCAACAATAATCCACTAGCCCGAGAACAAGAAGGCTTGGCCCGAGCACAAGCGTCACAAGACTGAACAAAGCCTCGCACATCTCGTGACAGGGAAGGCCACCAGAAGGACCTTGCCACCAAATCCCTGGTACCAAAAATGCCAGGATGACCTGCCAACGCAGAAGAATGAACCTCAGAGATGACTCTACTGGTCCAATCATCAGGAACAAACAGTTTATCAGGTGGGCAACGATCAGGTCTCTCCGCCTGAAACTCCTGCAAGGCCCGCCGCAGGTCTGGAGAAACGGCTGACAATACCACTCCATCCTTAAGGATACCTGTGGGCTCAGAGTTACCAGGCGAGTCAGGCTCAAAACTCCTAGAAAGGGCATCCGCCCTAACATTCTTAGAACCCGGTAGGTATGACACCACAAAATTAAACCGAGAGAAAAATAATGACCAGCGCGCCTGTCTAGGATTCAGGCGCCTGGCGGTCTCAAGATAAATCAAATTTTTGTGGTCAGTCAATACCACCACCTGATGTCTGGCCCCCTCAAGCCAATGGCGCCACTCTTCAAAAGCCCACTTCATGGCCAAAAGCTCCCGATTCCCAACATCATAATTCCGCTCAGCGGGCGAAAATTTACGGGAAAAGAAGGCACAAGGCCTCATCACGGAGCAGTCAGAACTTTTCTGCGACAACACTGCCCCAGCTCCGATCTCAGAAGCGTCGACCTCAACCTGAAAAGGTAGAGCAACATCAGGCTGACGCAACACAGGGGCAGAGGAAAAACGGCGCTTAAGCTCCCGAAAGGCCTCCACAGCATCAGGGGACCAATCAGCAACATCAGCACCCTTCTTAGTCAAATCGGTCAATGGCTTAGCAATATCCGAAAAACCAGCAATAAATCGACGATAAAAGTTAGCAAAGCCCAAAAATTTCTGAAGACTCTTAAGAGAAGAGGGCTGCGTCCAATCACAAATAGCTTGAACCTTGACAGGATCCATTTCAATGGAAGAGGGGGAAAAAATATATCCCAAAAAGGAAATCCTCTGTACCCCAAAAACACACTTAGAACCCTTCACACACAAAGAATTAGACCGCAAAACCTGAAAAACCCTCCTGACTTGCTGGACATGAGAGTCCCAGTCATCCGAAAAAATCAGAATATCATCCAGATACACAATCATAAATTTATCCAAATAATCGCGAAAAATATCATGCATAAAGGACTGGAAAACTGACGGAGCATTAGAAAGACCAAAAGGCATCACTAAATACTCAAAGTGGCCCTCGGGCGTATTAAATGCGGTTTTCCACTCATCCCCCTGCCTGATTCGCACCAAATTATACGCCCCACGAAGGTCAATCTTAGAGAACCACTTGGCCCCCTTTATGCGAGCAAACAGATCAGTCAGCAACGGCAATGGGTATTGATATTTAACAGTGATTTTATTCAAAAGCCGATAATCAATACATGGTCTCAAAGAGCCGTCTTTTTTTGACACAAAGAAAAAACCGGCTCCTAAGGGAGATGACGATGGACGAATATGTCCCTTTTCCAAGGACTCCTTTATATATTCTCGCATAGCAGCATGTTCAGGCACAGACAGATTAAATAAACGACCCTTTGGGTATTTACTACCCGGGATTAAATCTATGGCACAATCGCACTCTCGGTGCGGAGGTAACGAACCAAGCTTGGATTCTTCAAAGACGTCACGATAGTCAGACAGGAACTCAGGAATTTCAGAGGGAATGGATGATGAAATGGAAACCACAGGTACATCCCCATGAGCCCCCTTACATCCCCAGCTCAACACAGACATAGCTCTCCAGTCGAGGACTGGGTTGTGAGATTGCAGCCAAGGCAATCCTAGCACCAAATCATCATGTAGATTATACAGCACCAGAAAGCGAATAATCTCCTGGTGATCCGGATTAATACGCATAGTTACTTGTGTCCAGTATTGTGGTTTATTATTAGCCAATGGGGTGGAGTCAATCCCCTTCAGAGGAATAGGAGTCTCCAAAGGCTCTAAATCATACCCACAGCGTTTGGCAAAGGACCAATCCATAAGACTCAAAGCGGCGCCAGAGTCGACATAGGCGTCCGTGGTAATAGATGACAAAGAGCAAATCAGGGTCACAGATAGAATAAATTTAGACGGTAAGGTGCAAATGGAAACAGATTTACCAAGCTTTTTAGTGCGCTTAGAGCATGCTGATATAACATGAGTAGAATCACCACAATAGAAACACAACCCATTTTTCCGTCTAAAATTCTGCCGCTCGCTTCGGGACAGAATTCTATCACACTGCATACTCTCTGGCGACTTCTCAGTGGACACCGCCAGATGGTGCACTGGTTTGCGCTCACGCAAACGCCTATCGATCTGAATAGCCATTGTCATGGACTCATTCAGACCCGCAGGCACAGGGAACCCCACCATAACATCCTTAATGGCATCAGAGAGACCCTCTCTGAAAGTCGCCGCCAGGGCGCACTCATTCCACTGAGTAAGCACAGACCATTTACGGAATCTTTGGCAGTAAAATTCCGCTTCATCTTGCCCCTGAGATAGGGACATCAAAGTTTTTTCTGCCTGAAGCTCCAAATGAGGTTCGTCATAAAGCAACCCCAAGGCCAGAAAAAACGCATCCACATTGAGCAACGCAGGATCCCCTGGTGTCAATGAAAAAGCCCAGTCTTGAGGGTCGCCCCGGAGCAAGGAAATCACAATCCTGACCTGCTGTGCAGGGTCTCCGGCAGAGCGAGATTTCAGAGACAAAAATAATTTGCAATTATTTCGAAAATTCTGAAACCCGGATCTATTCCCCGAGAAAAATTCCGGCAAAGGAATTCTCGGCTCAGATACAGGTGCATGACAAACAAAATCTTGCAAATTTTGTACCTTCGTGGCGAGATTATTCAAACCTGCAGTTACACTCTGAAGATCCATTACAAACAGGTGGACACAGAGCCATTCAAGGGTTAAGAGGAGGTAAGAAGCAGCTAGACAGCAATTAAGGGCTAGGCAGCAAAACTCTGAGGGGAAAAAAAAAAAAAAAAAATTTCCCTTCAACACTTCTTTTTCTCCTGCTTCAGCCCAAACAATTAACACATTGCGGGCCGGTCAAACTGTCATGATCTCAATGGCAAGAGAACATAGCATAAGCATATATAGGAACTAGCTCTTGGAAGATGGGAACTGAGCTGACCATGAACTAAACCTAACGCACAACTAGCAGTGGCCGGGTAGCATGCCTACGTTGATTCTAGATGCCCAGCCCAGCCGGAGGACTAAATAAAGCTAGCAGAGGAAAATATTAGTCCTAGCTCACCTCTAGAGAAATACCCCGAAAGGAGACAGAGGCCCCCCACATGTATTGGCGGTGAGTTGAGATGAAATAACAAACGTAGAATGAAAATAGGTTTAGCAAATTTGAGGTCCACTTACTACATAGCAGAAGACAGAAAGGACACTTTCATGGTCAGCTGAAAACCCTATCAAAAAACACCATCCAGAAATTACTTTAAAACTCTGGCATTAACTCATAACACCAGAGTGGCAATTCCCGTTCGCAAGAGCTTTCCAGACACAGTAACGAAACTACAGCTGTGAACTGGAACAAAATGCAAAAACAAACATGGACAAGAGTCCAACTTATCTAGTAGTTGTCTAGGAGCAGGAACAAGCACAGAGAGGCTTCTGATAACATTGTTGACCGGCAAGCAACTAACAGAGCAGCAAGGTTATATAGCGACTCCCACATCTTGATGGGAACAGGTGAACAGAGAAGATGAAGACACCAGTTCAATTCCACCAGTAGCCACCGGGGGAGCCCAGAATCCAAATTCACAACAGGGGGGGTACTGTTGTGAAATTGGATTCTGGGCTCCCCCGGTGGCCACTTGTGGAATTGTACTTGTGTGCATCATCCCCTCTGTTCACCTGCTCCTATCAGGATGTGGGAGTCGCTATATAACCTTGCTCCTCTGTCAGTTTCATGCCGGTCAACAATGTAATCAGAAGCCTTTCTGTGCATGTTCCTGCTACTAGACAACTCCCAGCTAAGTTGGACTTTTGTCCTTGTGTGTTTTTGCATTTTGTTCCTGTTCACAGCTGCTGTTTCGTTACTGTGTCTGGAAAGCTCTTGTGAGCGGAAATTGCCACTCTGGTGTTATGAGTTAATGCTAGAGTCTTAAAGTAATTTCTGGATGGTGTTTTGATAGGGTTTTCTGCTGACCATGAAAGTGCCCTTTCTGTCTTCTTGCTATCTAGTAAGCGGACCTCGATTTTTGCTAAACCTATTTTCATACTACGTTTGTCATTTCATCTAAAATCACCGCCAATATATGTGGGGGCCTCTGTCTGCCTTTTGGGAAAATTTCTCTAGAGGTGAGCCAGGACTGTCTTTTCCTCTGCTAGGATTAGGTAGTTCTCCGGCTGGCGCTGGGCATCTAGGGATAAAAAAACGTAGGCATGCTACCCGGCCACTTCTAGTTGTGCGGCAGGTTTAGTTCATGGTCAGTATAGTTTCCATCTTCCAAGAGCTAGTTCTCATATATGCTGGGCTATGTTCTCTCGCCATTGAGAACCATAACAATTGGCGCAGCAACGGAAGCTGCCAGGAGGGGCCTGGGCGAGGAGGTGGTAAAAAAGATCGGTCGGTGGGAGTCGAGGAGATTCATTTCCTATATCCGCCCGAACTTGGTCTAATGGTTTAACCCCTTCCCGACATGTGACGGAATAGTACGTCACATGTCGGGACCCCCGCTTTGATGTGCGCTCCGGCGGTGAGCGCACATCAAAGTCGCGACATGTCAGCTGTTTTTTACAGCTGACATGTGCGCGCAATAGCGGCGGGTGAAATCGCGATCACCCGCCGCTATTAACTAGTTAAATGCCGCTGTCAAACTCAGACAGCGGCATTTAACTACCGCATCCGGCCGTGCGGCCGGATATGAGCGCATCGCCGACCCCCGTCACATGATCGGAGGTCGGCGATGCTTGTACATTGTAACCATAGAGGTCCTGGAGACCTCTATGGTTACTGATCGCCGGTGGCTGTGAGCGCCCCCCTGTGGTCGGCGCTCACAGCACACCTGCATTTTAGCTACATAACAGCGATCTGATGATCGCTGTTATGTAGCAGAGCCGATCGGGCTGTGCCTGCTTCTAGCCTCCCATGGAGGCTATAGAAGCATGGTAAAAGTTAAAAAAAAAGTAAAAAAAAATGTGAAAAAAATAAAAAAAATATAAAAGTTTAAATCACCCCCCTTTCGCCCCAATCAAAATAAATCAATAAAAAAAAACCCCAACCTACACATATTTGGTATCGCCGCGTTCAGAATCGCCCGATCTATCAATAAAAAAAAAGCATTAACCTGATCGCTAAACGGCGTAATGAAAAAAAAAATCGAAACGCCAGATTTACGTTTTTTTGGTCGCCACAACATTGCATTAAAATGCAATAACGGGCGATCAAAAGAACGTATCTGCACCAAAATGCTATCATTAAAAATGCCAGCTCGGCAAGCAAAAAATAAGCCCTCACCCGACCCCAGATCACGAAAAATGGAGACGCTACGGGTATCGGAAAATGGCGCAATTTTATTTATTTATTTTTTTGCAAAGTTTGGAATTTTTTTTCACCACTTAGGTAAAAAAGAACCTAGTCATGTTAGGTGTCTATGAACTCGTACTGACCTGGAGAATCATAATGGCAGGTCAGTTTTAGCATTTAGTGAACCTAGCAAAATAGGCAAGCAAAAAACAAGTGTGGGATTGCACTTTTTTTGCAATTTCACTGCACTTGGAATTTTTTTCCCGTTTTCTAGTACACGACATGGTAAAACCAATGATGTCGTTCAAAAGTACAACTCGTCCCGCAAAAAATAAGCCCTCACATGGCCAAATTAACAGAAAAATAAAAAAGTTATGGCTCTGGGAAGGAGGGGAGCGAAAAACGAAAACGGAAAAACGGAAAAAGCTCCGGGGGTGAAGGGGTTAATAGTTGAATTGTTTTTTTCTTATTGTTGTGTTATCTATTTCAGGCCGCGAGCACCGGCTGGTGTGGATCATGGGCCACTCTTTCGTTTTTTGGGCGGCTTTGCGGGCCACAGTTCGGCTGGACGGGCGGCAACTGGGGTTCTCAAGAGAGACCGCGATTCTGCGGTGGATCGGGAAACACGGAATGATATGGAGCCAGTTTTTGCCGGAGTTCCACCAGTTTGTTCGTTTGGATCGAGCTCCGGATGTGGTAGTAATTCATCTGGGCAGGAATGACTTGGGCAAAAGGCCCTGTAGGGAATTGATAAAGGACATAAAGTTCGACATTTTAAGACTTTGGGCGGCGTTTCCGAAGTTGTTAGTTGTCTGGTCGGATATTATCCCAAGGAAGGTGTGACGAGGTGCTCGCTCAATTGAGGGGATAAATAAGGCCAGAATAAAAGTAAATAGGGCGGTATCTCGGTTCATGGCGCGGAATGGGGCATTGGTAGTGCGTCATGTAAATTTGGAATCCGGAAAGGGCGAATATCGGAGGGCAGATGGCGTGCATTTAAATGCAATTGGGGTTGACATGTGGTGTCTCACTGTTCAGGAAGGAATTGAGACGGGTTTGAAGGTTTGGAGGGACACAAATGTTTGAGGTGTCAAAACATTTATGTTGGTGGCGGGGGAGGGAGGTCCTCGAAGTTGGTGGAAAGAGGGGAATGGCGGATTCTGGGGGGGGGACCTCTAGTGGTCCTGGACTCCCCTGGAGTGGATTGCGAGTGGATGTGGTAGATCAGCCCGTGGAGGGGCTGATTAAAGGATTTGGTAATCGGTTGGTTTGGCCGGGTTGGTCATTATCTGCCTCCGAGCTGGTGCTTAGCGGCTGGAGGCAAGAGTAAGCCTGGAGGCTAAGGTACACAATTTGAATTTCTGCAAGGTTATTTTTGAGGCTTCGAGTACCACCACTCCCTGGGGGGATATTGTTTACATGTTGTATTTATGTTTAATAAAAGGCTGCTGTGACCATTTAATCCAAATTTGGTGTAATGTCGTTATTCAGGAGGGGATCTTACGATAAGGCAGTTTACGAGAGATCCGATGCAGTAAGTAATTAAGGTTAGGCATTTAAGTCAGTAAAGGCGGTCATGAGTCACGTGTACCCCATACGTCATGAATAGCTGATGATCATTTTAATCTTTCCTTGGTGCCCCATTCTTACTCTTCAGCCACTGTTTTGTTTTTTTTATGCACTTTAGTAGCAGAAGTCAGGATTGTATGAAGGATTCATCGCACACTGACACTAAATAACTCCTTCTAAATTCTAGATGTGAATACTTTAACTCCATGTGCCTTTCATCTTTGTAAGGAGAAATGTTTGTGGTATGTTTCATGCCAGGCCACAATACACATATATGTGGCTGCACAGTGGGTTATGGCCAGCATTGTGGCTCAGTGGTTAGCACTGTAGTTTTGCAGCGGATTCAAATCCCACCAAGGACAACATCTGCAAGAAGTTTGTATGTTTGTGTGGGTTTCCTCCGAGTTTTCTGATTTTCACGCAAACTACAAGGCATACTGATAGGAAATATAGATTGTGAGCCCCATCGGGGCCAATGATGATAATGTATGTAGAGTGCTGTAAAATTAATGCCGCTATATAAATATAATAAATTATTCCTAAGGGGCATTGGTTTTCGGGAAACACACAGTGCCTCATGGAGGAACCTTAAAGGGTTGGAATACAGATATTTGCTGTGAACTTGTAGTGCAGTCATTCATATGGTTCTGTGCTGACAATATTGGGAACGATTGCAGCTAGGATCATAGTAATTTACCTCCAATTATCTAAAAATTCACATTCAAAAGTGACAGTTCTATAAGAAGCCGTTTTTTAGAGGAAATAACTGTCGTTTTAAATACTCAATTTTTGTTGATGCAGAAATACATGCAATATGTGTTTTATATGTCCAGATCCATAAGGAGTTTATGGCTGAGATAAAACTGCTAAGCTGTTAATGTCAGTTCCATTTACTCTATTGTGCTTTTATCTGTCAGTGTAATATGCTTATTTTACAGGAAGAAGCTTTTGGTACCTCCTGGGCTGAGAGCAGATGCTGAGCTGAGCTTTCACATCAGGAATCGCAACAATCCAATCCAATGTTTTCCTCTTTGAGGAAGTGATAAATATACAGCAGCAACCTATAGAAATGCTCACAGTGCATTAGTTATATCTTTAATGATCGGGGCTTTAACCTGTAAACCACATTATGTCTGTATTTTCCAGATAAAATGCTTCCTTTTGATATATATTCCTGTAGCATTTAGGTTGGCTTAAGACTGACGCATTTCACTGTCCATATGAGGACCATAAAGACCTGATCGTGGGTATTCCGACTATAATGTGCAGACAACTGTTCACAAGCAAAATGGGAATTTCATGGCCTGTTTTGCGAATGCTTGTTGCATCGGCTTCCATGGACAATATTTTTCCTGAAACCTCCTTTAATAGAGAGCATACAGGAATGCCCATCTCTCCATTTTGTGAAGGTGTATGGTAGAAAAAAACACCTTTTAAGATGCTCTCACTTCTTAGTATAGAAATCAAGTTTGATGACTTGTGGTCCATGTTTCCAGTAGGTCAGTGTTCTGCTCTTCGCTCTGTCAGTTGACAAAAGTCAACTTGCAATGTTGGGAATAACCCTTTAAAAAAAGCAATAGTCTGTGCTTACAGTGTAGTAGTTGACAACTGAGGATGCTTTTCAGGAATGTTGGCAAGCAACATTTGAGTAAGAATGTCCTTTATTATGCAAGTACTAAAATACCGTCCTGCATTTGGAAGTGCAGTGTTGTGTGCTTTCCTGGGACACTTTCCCATGTGGCAAGATTTTATGCACTTGCCCAACAGCAAAGAGTCACTGGAAATAGATTTTCCATGTACAATTGCTATGATTCCTGCAAATCTTGATTTGTCAGCTGATTCATACTGGCCAAACAATCTGCATCATGAATCAGAGCCTAGCTGCACGATTGTAGCCAGGTATATATTTCCCTGGAATGTTCTGGTGTTTCAAAGAAGATACAGTTGGAGGACCCAGCCAGGGTCTATAGGGAGAGAACTGACTAGTCAGGCACCATTCCTGACCTGCTTGTCTCTGCAGCACTCCAGGTAATTGACAGGTCTTTCTCATAGCGAGAGACCTATCAATCACCTAGAGTGGAACTGCGAAAAGCCGTCCAGGATCCGCGCCTGACTAGCATTGTCTATGGCTATGGTCCCCTATCAGATCCTCCAATTATAAACTCTGATGGTTCAGACAAAAATATACCTGTCTGCAGTCGAGGAGTTAGGGTCTGATTCATGCTGCATATGGCTTGATAGGTTCCCTTTAAAAGATATACTTTCCATATCCACCTTCCCAAAGGGTCACATTTTTTTTTACATTTCAGGATTGCAACAATCAGTAGTTTTAGGCAGAGGCGTAGCTAGGGTTTTGGTTCAGGGGTGAGCAAAACTTCTCAGTGGACCCTAATCAGGTAACCTTGATTACAACTCGGTGACGCACACCAAAAGGCCCCATACACACGTTCAGGAATTGATGCAGAAAATTCCTGGGAAAATCCTGACATTTCTGCCGGTTTTCTGCATGAAAACCGCATGCGTTTTTTAATGCGTTTTTTTGCGCGGTTTTGACGCGTTTTTGACGCGTTTTTGTCGCGGTTTTTCCCAAACATTTCCCAATGCATTAGACAGTGGAAAAACCGCGAAAAACCGCAAAATTAATGAGCATGTCCGGATTTTTACCGCAATGCGTTTTTCATGCGGAAAAACGCACATCATGTGCACAGAAATTGCGGATTTCATTAAAAATGATAGGATGCTTAATGTATGCAAATTATTTGCGGTTTTATAGCGTTTTTATAGCGCAAAAACGCTAAAAAACCGCAAATAATCTGCACTGTGTGAACATAGCCTAATAGTGGATGTAGGAGATGACTGCACTGTTACTGAAAATAATCTCTCTATAAAGACCAACATGGATATTACCGCCGTATGGTCAGTGGTAAATACCAGTCCTACAAAACGTATAACTTTTTACTGCACAGTTATAGTTGGTGACTTACAGCTGACATTCTTTCTGATGGAAAGATTCACTTTTCACGTCTTTTCCATCTGGCCCAGACTCGTCTGCAGAGAATACAACAAAGACACATTTCACTTCTTATATTCCATCCAGCCCCATCACCATCTATACCCAACCTGCACAAACGCCTCATCCTGCTGATACCCCAATACTGAGCCGCTGCTGCCGTATGTGTCCCTATTACTGCACCTGCTGTGTGGTTCACTGTGCCTTCTGAATTCTAAAGCAGCCCTATAGAATATAGTAATGCCGGGTGCAAGTGCCCTAGACAACAGTGCCCATATTTTGTCCCATATAAAGTAATATTGCCCTGTGTGCCCCTTTGATAGTCACAGTAACCTGAGTTCCCCTATAACAGTAAGTGCCCACTTTACATTTACTAAGTCCCGAGTCTCCCCCCTGTACAGCTCCCCTATACAGATTATGATGCTCTCTTATAGACAGTATAATGCCCTCTCTCTGTATACATACTGACCTCTTAGTATCCCCCAAACTGTTTGATGGCCCCAACACTGTATGATGGCCCCCTCACTGTAATCTCCACACTGTGTGATGGCCCCCTAGATAGCCTCCATATAGTATAATGCACCTCATAGTCCTCAATATAGTATAATGCAGCCCACATAGGCAGACTCTATAGTATAATGCAGCACCCCCATAGGCCGACTCTACAGTATTATGCAGCCACACCATAAGCATACTCTATAGTATAATGCAGTCCCCCTAAAGGCAGACTCTATAGTATAATGCAGCCCCCCATAAGCTGACTGTAATGTAAGGCAGCCCCCCATAGGCAGACTAATGTAAGGCACCCCAATAGGCAGATTGTAATGTAAGGCACCCCCCATAGGCAGACTGTAATGTAAGGCAGCACCCCCCATAGGCAGACTGTAATGTAAGGTACACCCCATAGGCAGACTGTAATGTAAGGCAGCACCCCTCCATAGGCAGACTGTAATGTAAGGCAGCACCCCCCATAGGCAGACTGTAATGTAAGGCAGCACCCCCCATAGCAGACTGTAATGTAAGGCAGCCTATAAAAAAATAAATAAATCCAATACTCACCTCTCTTCCTCCTGGCTCCTGCGCTGCTCCAAGTTCCTGATCATCTTCTGACAGCGGGCGCCGGGGAGTGACGTCATTGCGCCCGCTGTTAGTGTCTGCGACTGCATCAGATGCTGACGCTGAAGGGGATGATGGGAGAAGGAGCGTAGCGCTCCTCTCATCAGTGCGGTCAGCTGTATCGGCTGGATGCCGATACAGATGACCCTGCGATGACAAGCGGGGTCCCACTGCTGGCACCAGCCCCCCGCCTGCTCAGGGGCCCCATAGCGGCTGGGCGGCAGAGCAGGGAGAATCGATTCTCCCTGCTCTGCCGCAGAATGTAACTTTATGGGCGCTGTGCGCACGCCGATACAGTTACAGAAGCGTAGCTCTGGGTGAGTCCCCTCAGAGCACAGGGCCCGGGGCCACCGCCCCCTCTGCCCCCCCGGTAGCTTCGCTACTGGTTCTGCCTTTTGTTTTGTGTGTTGTTTATTGGCACCAAATTCTTTTAATTTGAGTCTTTTTCTTTTTTTTCTCTTTAGGTCTGTTTTGTGTTTTTGCCTGTTGTTTTGTTTTTTATTTATTTATTATTTTTGACAAACTGGATGTGCAGTTTTGAATGAAAGTGAATTAAAAAATGAAAATAATGAATCTAGGACTCATTGTCCAATCTGGTTAGCATTAATGTGACCTGTGTTCTCGCTCTCCAATTTTCGTCTACTTTCTAATGAGCTAAGATGGTGTGAACAGTACCTTGCACTGCTCTGAAACAGGACATTGTGTGACTGGGCAGTGCTATATGACTGGCCATATGACTAGTTAACGTGTTGTAATCATGGCCAGAGCGCAATATATCAGTATGTGTCCCATAACTATAGTGTAAAAGTCTGCAAAAGGGGGTACTTTCAAAAAATGGTCTTCAACACTATGTATGCATGTGTATCTACATTGTTTGACTGAAATATTACTTATCATACGGCAAGTTAGGAGAAGTTAATATTATTTCATTGCTTAGTGTAAGGCAATTCATCAATTGCTTTGATCTTGAGAGCCTCCTTTTATGCAGCACATCTGATCTATTCATTGCATTGTACAGTCTTGCATTTTAAAATATTTTCTTTCAGAGAAAAATCTTCTGATTTGTTCACCTGGGATAGCCTTATACATGGTAACAGTCATATTCTTATTCCTCCCATGTGCACATCTCCTACTTGCTGGAGCTTCAAGCCTCTGTAAATTCCTGAAAAGGATCTGGCTGCAGGGAAAGCAAACAGAGGGTCATTTATCAAGGGTAAAAGTAGTCATGGCAACGCTAAAGTGACAATATTTGTACCATTTCTGTCGTATGCCGAGGCTTGAATTCAGAGGATTTCCATATCTGCATCAGTGCATCTAAATAATCAGCAAAGCATTTGTCTTTATATTTCTAAACGGGAAAAGGAATAATAATAAAAAATATACTGTATATACCGTATATGCACATACTGCGTGTGGCTGCATCACAAACCGACCGTCCCATTGCTGATCAGACCTGAAAGATGGTGGTCTAATCTCTTATGGGACAAACCTGGTGACAGGTTCCCGTTAAAGATGACACATTTCCTTTATATTTTAGGCAAAAGCATATATATACATATATATATATATATATATATATATATATATATATATACAGTTAGGTCCATATATATTTGGACAGAGACAACATTTTTCTAATTTTGGTTATAGACATTACGACAATAAATTTTAAACAAAACAATTCAGATGCAGTTGAAGTTCAGACTTTCAGCTTTCATTTGAGGTTATCCACATTAAAATTGGATGAAGGGTTTAGGAGTTTCAGCTCCTTAACAGGTGCCACCCTGTTTTTAAAGGGACCAAAAGTAATTGGACAGATTCAATAATTTTTAATGAAATGTTCATTTTTAGTACTTGTTTGAAAACCCTTTGTTGGCAATGGCTGCCTGAAGTCTTGAACTCATGGACATCACCAGACGCTGTGTTTCCTCCTTTTTGATGCTCTGTCAGGCCTTCACTGTGGTGGCTTTCAGTTGCTGTTTGTTTGTGGGCCTTTCTGTCTGAAGTTTAGTCTTTAACAAGTGAAATGCATGCTCAATTGGGTTGAGATCAAGTGACTGACTTGGCCATTCAAGAATATTCCACTTCTTTGCTTTAATAAACTCCTGGGTTGCTTTAGCTTTATGTTTTGGGTCATTGTCAATCTGTAGTATGAAACGACGACCAATCAGTTTTGCTGCATTTGGCTGGCTCTGAGCACACAGTATTGCTCTGTATACCTCAAAATTCATTCGGCTGCTTCTGTCCTGTGTCACATCATCAATAAACACTAGTGACCCAGTGCCACTGGCAGCCATGCATGCCCAAGCCATCACACTGCCTCCGCCGTGTTTTACAGATGATGTGGTATGCTTTGGATCATGAGCTGTACCACGCCTTCGCCATACTTTTCTCTTTCCATCATTCTGGTAGAGGTTGATCTTGGTTTCATCTGTCCAAAAAATGTTCTTCCAGAACTGTGCTGGCTTTTTTAGATGTTTTTTAGCAAAGTCCAGTCTAGCCTTTTTATTCTTGATGCTTATGAGTGGCTTGCACCGTGAAGTGAACCCTCTGTATTTACTTTCATGCAGTCTTCTCTTTATGGTAGATTTGGATATTGATACGCCGACCTCCTGGAGAGTGTTGGTCACTTGGTTGGCTGTTGTGAAGGGGTTTCTCTTCAAAATCTTCTAAAAGTGAAGACATAAGGTTATCTTCTTGGATTCATTTCCTTCCCCTCGCTTGTATAATTAGTACCTAGTACCTCCCCCTTTTTGCAAGTATTGTAAATGCTTTTTGTAGCCAGCCTTGAGTCTTTCACTTCTTGTTTAAGGGTATGTGCACACGTTGCAGATTTGCCTATGGAATTTTCTGTGTAGATTCTTCCCTCTCTTGCCAGAAAACGCAGGTGCAGATTTGCTGCGTTTTTTTGATGCGTTTTTTTCATGCAGATTTGTATGCGTTTTTGAAATCTAAATAAAGATCTATTATTGAAACAAAAAAAAAGAATTCTGATGTCATTTCTAGTACAATCTCCTCTTTAACATTTGTCCAATCCACACTCCATTACACACACAGATAGATAGATAGATAGATAGATAGATAGATAGATAGATAGATAGATAGATAGATATGGGATAGATAGATAGATAGATAGATAGATAGATAGATAGATAGATATGGGACAGATAGATAGATAGATAGATAGATAGATAGATAGATAGATAGATAGAAGGAATGAGATAGATAGATAGATCTATAGATAGAAAAAAATCTGTGTTAGGCCGGGGTCACACTTTACAAGAAATTCGCATGAGTCTCGCACCTGAATGCCTGGCACTGCCGCCGTCACTGGGACCGGAGTGTTCAGCTGTATAAAAATTCCGGTCCCGAATGCCGGCGGCAGTGCCGGGTATTGAGGTGCGAGACTCGTGCAAGTTTCTCGTAAAGTGTGACCCTGGTCTTAAACGCAATATCTGTTTAATTTAAAAAAAATGGGGAAAAAAATGGCGTGGGCTCCCGCGCAGTTTTCAAGTCCAGAGTGGGAAAGCCAGCGACTGGGGGCCGGTGTTTATAGCCTGGGAAGGGGTTAATACCCATGGATCTACCCAGGCTATGAATATCAGCCCACAGTTGTCTGCGTAGCCGTTACTGGCTATTAAAATAGGGGGATTTCCCCTAAAAAAATTACGTGGGGTCCCCCTATAATTTATAGCCAGAAATGCTACGCAGACAGCTGCGGGCTGATATTCATAGCCTAGGAAGGGTCCATGGATATTGGCCCCCCAGCTACAAATACCAGCACCCAGCCGCCCCAGAAATGGCGCATCTGTAAAATGCGCAAATTCTGGCACTTAGCCTCTCTCTTCCCACTGCCCTGTAGCGGTGGCATATGGGGTAATAAGGGGTTAATGTCACCTTTGTATTGTAACGTGAGATCAAGCCCGGTTAGTAATGGAGAGATGTCAATAAGACACCTATCCATTACTAATCCTATAGTAGTGAAAGAGTTAAAAAAATGACACAGCCAGAAAAAAGTATTTTAATATTCTTAATTTCACCATACTTACAACCACGCCTAATTCCTGCGACGCCCTCGATCGCCTGCAAAAAATAAAAAATAATAAACCAACCATATACTCCTTGTCCGACGCAGTCCAATTAATAACAAGTGTCCCACAACGATCTCCCCTATAGAACAGTAACAGCGGATGATGTCACTGCTCTATAGGGCCTCCAGTGACACACTGACAGGAGACAATGGCTCCTGCAGTGCATCACTGAAGACGTTACTTTAGTTCATTCTCTCGCTTTAGAAATTTCCCACGCATCTGTGCCACAAGTGACAGTATGAACGATACTGTACTCACAGCGGCTGAGGGATACAGTGCGGAAGGATACTTTCCGTCATTGTATCCCGGAGCACCTGGAGAGCAGTCGCATCTGCTGATGTGGCAGCTCTCCACGGGAGATCGTCGTGGGACACTCGTTATTACATGGATTACTGCGGATCAGGGAGTATATTGTTGGTTTATTATTTTAATATTTTGTAATAGGTGATCGATGGCTTCGAGGACAAAGTGATTGATGAGTATGTACTCTATGTTGTGTGTACTGTCTGCATTGTATATGTTGTGTATATGTACTGTATGTCTATATGTGTGTATGTGTTTCCTTTTCTACACTTGAACACAGTAGCCGGATGAAGGAACTATACTGTCCCATCATCTGGCTACCTGTCACTGTCGCAGGCATAGCCGGATGGGACTAGTAGTCCCATCGGATGATGCCTGCCTACATAAAGACCCGCACACACAGCCCTGCACACACACAGCCCCGCACACACTCACGCACAGACACACACAGCCCCGCAGACCCCCGCACAGCCCCGTGATCCCCGCAGACCCCCGCACAGCCCTGCGATCCCCGCAAACCCCCACACAGCCCCGCGATCCCCACAGACCCCCGCACAGCCCTGTGATCCTCGCAGACCCCCACACAGCCCCGCAGATCCTCGCACACAGACACACACAGAGCCCCGCAGACCACCGCACAACCCTGCGATCCCTGCACAGCACGGCAGACCCCCGCACACAGACACACACACACCCCCCGCACAGCCCCGCGATCCCCACAGACCTTCGCACAGCCCTGCGATCCCCGCAGACCCCCACACAGCCCTGCAGATCCCTGCACACAGACACACACACAGCCCCGCAGACACCCGCAAGCCACCACACAGCCCCGCTATCCCCACAGACTCCCGCACAGCCCCGCGATCCCTGCACAGCACTGCAGGCCCCCACACACAGACATACACAGCCCCGCAGACACACAAACACCTGCCCACAGACACACATCTTCTTCGCACACACACAGTCTCCGCCAACACACACACAATCTCCACCTACACTTCGCCCACACACTCTTCCCCCTCCCAATCTGCAGCTTTTCTCGCACCCAACTCCGCAGCAAAACCGCAGATCCTGCGGTTTTGCTGCAGATTTGACTGAATCAATGGGTGCAGAAACGCTACAGATCCGCAAAAAGAATTGACATGGTCCTTTTTTGAATCTGCTGCATTTTCAGTGTGGATTTTTCCGCACCATTAGCACAGCATTTCCCCCCTTCTCCATTGATTTACATTGAACTGTAAATCACTTGCGTATCTGCAGTGTTTCTGCACAGAAAAAAACGCAGCGGATCCGCAGGAAATCTGCAATGTGTGGACATACCCTAAGGGATTATCATCCATTCTTCCTGGATTTATTTCTTTATTTCTGGGTTGTTTTGCATCCTCCGCTATTTTAAGGTCTAGCCACAGATTTTCAATGATAGATGATGGGACTGTGAGGGCAATTGTAAAACCTGCTGCTTGAGCCTTTTGAGGTAGTCTGTTGTGGATTTTGATGTATGTTTAGGATTATTATCCATTTGTAGGAGCCATCTTTTCAGCTTCAACTTTTTTACAGATGGTGTTATGTTTGCATCAAGAATTTGTTGAAATTTCATTGAATTCATTCTTCCCTCTACCTGTGAAATGTTCCCTGTGCCATTGGCTGCAACACAACCTCAAAGCATGATTGATTCATCCCCATGCTTAATAGTTGTCGAGATGTTCTTTTCCTGAAATTCTGTTCCCTTTTTTCTCCACACATATCTTTGATCAGTGTAGCCAAAAAGGTCTATTTTAACCTCATCGGTCCACAGGACTTGTTTCCAAAATGCATCAGCCTTGTTTAGATGTTCTTTTTCATACTTCTGGCGCTGACTTTTATGGTGAGGACACAGGAGAGGTTTTCTTTTGATGACTCTTCCATGAAGGCCATTTTTGTGCAGGTGTCTCCAAAGAGTAGAACAATGTACCACAACTTCAGAGACTGACTTCAAAAGACCTTCAGAAAGATTTAGCAAACCGGGGTTCTGATTTGCCTCTCTTGTAATCCTACGAGCTGCTCTCACAAAAATGCTGCTTGGTGTTCTAGACCTTATCTGATTCTTGACCTACACTGTTTCCGATAACTGCCATTTCTTTATTACATTTCGAACTGAGGAAAGGGCAAATTGAAAACACTTTGCTATCTTCTTATCGCATTCTCCTGCTTTGTGGGCATCCACCATTTTCATTTTCAGAGTGCTAGGCAGCTGCTTAAAGCAACCCATGGCTGCTGTTTTTTGGCACAAGGTTAGAGGAGGCTGGGTTTTTATAAAGCTGGGAAATTAGCATCACCTGGCATGTATGTATATATAGAATTGCCTGCTAAATCTTTTATAGATGTTGTTTCTTGTCCTGGATTGTAAAAGAGATGTGAAGTTTAGAGTGTATTGTTGGACTGGTCCTCCGGAGGACCAGAGAATCCTGTGTTGGACCCAGGCACAAGCTGGTAGTACACTAATGCTGCAGCTCACTTTGCTGTTGATTGCTCATCGCTCTTCCCCTAAGTTAAATAATCTGGGATAGCATCACTGGAGCTATTAAAGCTACTATTTCTGTGGTACACTTCAGAAACTGACCAAAATGCTGCCTGCTATGATCGGCTGATTGCTTATCACTGCTCCTTCATGGCTCAAACAACCTGAGAGAGCAGTGTTGATGCCGTTATTAAGCCTAATATTGATTGCAGAGTAGCCAATCAGTGTTATGGTTGTTTTTGCCCTTCGGCTCTTCCCCAGTCATCAGCACATTTCAATTTACAAGCTGTGCTGTGTTTGGTGGGCAGCAGTATTGCACGAAAGAAGTGCATAGGAAGATCATGTGCATTCGTAGTACATTACTGCTTGGGTCTAAGTCACAATCTCAGTAGGTAAAATGTACTCGGAGACAGACTTATCACTGGTAACTGAATGAGAGGTCCTGGAATCGCTAACACTGTCAGTAATTGTGAGGATGGAAGGCCGTCAGTCAGCTAGGGGTGATATATATATAATGGGGGAGGAAAAGGACCCTTGGTCAATTAGTAATGACTAGGTGACTGAAGATCCTCTCCTCTCCTACCATCCATATCAAGGTACCAGACATTTTAGTTATATACCCCAAAGGTGGATTAAGGGAAGCAAGACCATGCTTTTCTACAGCCTTAAGAAAAGCACCAGAATTTGTTATAAAGTTGCTGTTGTGATTTGAGAAATATTTTTTATGCAGTCATGTAGCAAGTTTCTCCCTCCAGCCTCCGAGTGCACAGTTTCTATTGTATTGCAGTGATGCTATCTTTTCCAATATTGTTGTTATCAGAGTAGTGAACATTGAGCAGGAACATGGGCAGATACATATCATAGCTGTGTGGTCAGGGACGGAATATTAATAAAACTGATATTAAGCAGTTGGCTTTGGAAAGTTATTAGAAATGATAGACAATTTATAAAAAGCTTTGTTTTTTTGCATGGTTTATAATATTTGCTCCCTGTTGTAGCCATCACAGCTGCTCTACCACTTAAGTATAGTAAAAGAAATAAATAGGAGTCAGCTCACCCAGTCAAAAGTCCGAGGCTCGGAATCCGCTTTGCCGCAGGATAATAAATGGAAAAATAAAGGATTGTTCCAGCGTCAGGATCTTTTTAAAACCGGCAAGTTTATTAGGTAAGTATAAAGCATACGACCCCCATGTCACAACCTGCAGGGAATTTTAGTTTAGCAAATGCGTTTCAGCCTGCGTGCCTTTAATCATTGCATAAATGATTTTTCCACCTAAGTATAGTAGGTCATTTCACCTTTTGATAGTTATGTACTGTATGTGGTTTACTTCTTATGGTGTTCTCCACTTTTTCAAGAAACTGAATAGTAGCTAAAAATGCTGCAAAGTAAGAATGCAATCTAAAGTAGACATGGTAATAGTATATGTTTATCAATTAAGAAAATGCAAAGTGAATAAACAAAAAAAACAAGCAAAATCAAATCAATATTTGGTGTGACTTGAAAACAGCATCAATTCTTCTAGGTACTTGTTCTTGGTCAAAGTTTTTGAAGCAACTCAGCAGAGAGGTTGTTCCAAACATCCTTGAGATCTACCCACAGATCCTCTGTGGATGTCACTTCTGCAAATCCTTCTGTCTTTTCATGTAATCCCAGACAGGCTGGATGACGTGGAAATCAGGGTTCTGTGGGGACACATCAGCACTTGAAAGAGTCCTTGTTCTTCTTTATCCTGAAGATAGTTCTTAATATAATGACATTGGATGTACCGTATCTTTGTGGTTGTTGTCATGCTGCAGATTTAATTTGGAACCAAAAAGTTTCTTCCCAGATTGTATAAATAGCTGTGGATCTGCCGTACCATGCTGCTGCCACTGAACAGTTGACCGATCTGTGTAGTTCTGCTCTGCAACTGAGAATATCCTGCCGCCGACACCAAGAACAGCTGATTGGCAGTGGTGCCGAGTGTTGTATCACTACTGATCTGATATTGATTACCTCTCTTCAGGATAGGCCATCGATATAAAGTACAGGACAACTCCTTTAATCTTGATTGTAAGTTTCCGATACTCTTGTTTTGTCTGCTGGATTTTCAGTACGGTAATTCTTGGCTTTTCACTATACTCCATTCACTTTCTTGGCTGTCATTAATGTAGTCTGCCAGGGCATTCTTTATTGACTGTTTGACTTGTGTTAATCCTCTGTGTGCAGATTTTCTAGTCAGGTTCAGTCTATCAACATCGCTACGCGGGTAAAAACCATACTGAATAGTCAACATATTTCTCATTTTTCGATCAAGATTGTTCAAATAAGTTTTAGTCCAGCTGATTATGTTGGTATTGTGTATTATTTCAAATGTTTGTTTATTATTAATAATAATTACATAGCACAAGCTCACAAGGGAACCCATGGTAAACTCTAAGGCTGGGTTCACATTGCGTTAATAGCAGCCCGTTCAGCACATACGCTAATGGGCTGCTGTTAACGCAAGTGCCGACGTTCCATCACGCTAGCGCAGATGGAGCATCTGCTAGCTCCATCTGCGCTAGCAGTGACGGACCCGGAAACTCTGCAGCCTGCGTCTCGGGTCCGTCACTCAATGACGGCACATCGCTAGCGCACGCCCATTGTGGGCGTGCACTAGCGATGCGTCCGACATTGCATTCAATGGCGGCGTTAACGGACTACGTTACACCGCGTTATGCCGCGGTGTAACGTAGTCCGTTTAACGGAGTCACTGAACGCAATGTGAACCCCGCCTAAGCAACTAAAGGCCTCCCTCACATAAGCTAATTTTAATGTTCATGAGTCCACCATCAGGAGAACACTAAACAACAATGGTGTGTATGACAGGATTGCAAGGAGAAAGCCATTGCTCTCTAAATACAACATTGATTCCCATCTGCAGTTTGCGAAAGATCACCTGGATAAGCCAAAAAACTACTTGAACAAAGTTTTGTGGACAGTTTATCTAACTTTTCCCTTCGTTTAATGCAAGCTTACATGCCGAGTCCCCATCTTTCCCAGCATACGATGGCTCATTTAATCAGCAATCGTATATCTGTAATAGTTGCAGGTGGATCAGAGTTCCATCTGCTGCTGTTAACCTGTTAAATTTTGCTGTCAATCTGACAGCAGCTTTTAACACATGCAAACAAAGAGCGTTTCATTCCTCATGCCCATCGGTGTGCTTGTGACATTTTGGGGCGACAGTGGGTTGTCATAACGATGCTCCTGTGAAAGCCAACTTTTAGCTGGGGTTCATAGGAAATCGAGATTTTCGCTATCACAGCTTCAAGTAACCTAAGGGAACTATTAAATTCAGTAAAAAGTTTTTAAAAAAAGTTTTAAAACTATGAAAGAAAATAAAAAATAACACAAGTTTAATTCACCCCCTTTTGCCTCAGTAGAAATAAATCAATTAAAAACAATACACATATTTGGCATCGCTACATTCATAAAAGTCTGATCTATCAAAATATTAAATACTGTATTTTTCGGACTATAAGATGCGCCAGACCATAAGATGCACCTAGGTTTTAGAGGGGAAAATTAGGAGAAAATAAATTGAAGCATTAACGGAACAATAAGTTATGAAAGGAAAATGTCAGGACATCTCTCCATAAGCTGAATTTCAATAGGTATATGTATACACTTGCACTTTTCATATTTTATGTGTTCATGAAATTATTTTACCCTATTTGTATATGAACTTTATGATCTTTAATACATATGCACATCAGGCTGAACCTTCTTCTTGTACATAGGCTGCGTCCCTTAACCTCTTTTTGTGTATGATTATTGCATTTTTTTACTGAATTGACTTATTGTATTTATTACAATAAAGAATTTATGTATTTTCATGGCATTGTTGTTGTGGGCTGTTTTATGTGCATGCTAAGGGGATTCTCCAGTGCCGCCAGACATATGTGATTTGCATACATACCGTCACATGCCGACTAGACATAACCTGTCTCGCTCAATGCAATTGTATTGAGTGAGGCCAGACACACTCTAGTAGGAATGTGGCTGGAAGTGTAAAAATCACATACTTGCGATCACATGATCACCTCACCCGATTGCATCATTGGAGATGCCTCAAAGCCCTAACTATGCACAATGTGATGATTCTAAAGTCTGCAGTCAAAAAAGTGACTGCAGACTTGTAGCCTAAGGCCGGACAACCCCTTTAAAGTTGGGAACTGCCAAATCAAAGTTTTGACTTTAATCCTATAGAAATATTGCGGACAGACCTGAAGTGAGCCGTTCATGGAAGAAAACCCACCAAGCTAACAGCGTTGAAGCTGCTTTGTAGTATAGAATGGGCTAAATTCCTCCAATCCGATGTTTAGGACTAATTAACAACAACATTTAGATGCAGTTATTATGAGTCACATCAGATGCTGAAAGCAAAGGTTTACATACTTTTGCCACTCAGACGTGATATAATAATAATAATAATAATCTTTATTTATATAGCGCCAACATATTCCGCAGCGCTTTACAGTTTAACAGTTTCAAACACAACAGTCATAGGTAACAATGTTAACAATACAGCAATAAAGCAAAATAAGACGACCCTGCTCGTGAGAGCTTACAATCTACAATGAGGTGGGGAGATACAAAGTACAGGTGTGTATTTACAATGATGTATTTACAATGATGGTCCAGCCATCTTCAGGGGGTGGGGGGTAGGTGAGATAGTGAATGGGCTACACACACACACAAACATAAAATGACTGATTAGGGAACGCGATAGGCCGCTCTGAACAAATGAGTTTTGAGTGAGCGCCTAAAGCTATGCAAGTTGTGGATGGTCCTAATATCTTGGGGTAGAGCATTCCAGAGGATTGGCGCAGCACGGGAGAAGTCTTGGAGTCGGGAGTGGGAGGATATTAGATTAGACGAAGTTTAATCTTTTTTTACTCATTTGTTTGATTTTATTCTATCTACTTTTAGGACGTGTGAAAATTTGATGTAGATTTAGGTCAAATTTTTACCGAAATATGGAAGATTCTGAAGGGTTCACAAACTGTCAAGCAGAACTGTAATACAAGGTTGTGAATTTTGTTACACGTGGTAATGGGTTTTATCATGGTACTCTAGTAAACCATATAGTTGATTAGAAGTTGAAATATAAGATGCAGTGACTACATATTTGCTTTATAATAGGATTAAGTTAAAATCCTGTACTGATTTTGTATGCGTGGATGCCATTGAAGTTAGTTATTAGGCTAAAACCTGATGTTTCATTGAATACGTTACGGTGTGCCTGTGTAACAAATTAGGACTGCGTTTCCCCAGCAACAAGGAAATGAGAATTTGTGAATCTGTCCCTCTGAAGATTATTATAGAAGTAAAAACAATCCGAGCTCTTTAGTCTTACTAAAGTCTGTTCTCTACAGTAAGACGAAATCTGACCATTGAAAATCTACATAATAAATAATCTCCTTGGGCTCAGTTTGCTAGGTTAATGTCTTAACAATTACTCAGGTCTTGAAAGTATGTCCAAACACTATCAAGTATATATGCTATAAAGTCGACATTGTGATCCAAAGGAAGGCAATAACTTGATGTGGCAGAGGTTGATTGCCCAATAGAAGAGGAAAAATTCAGTACCCGCTTTCACAATGTGATGGTCTGAAGTAAGGGAGAGGAGCCTTAAACTGTCCCTGGAATGGAGACCGTAATTTTCCCTGTCCCAGGGGTACTCTTGATGGTTAAGAGGCCTGGATCTCCAACTTTACTATGCTCCTGTTAAACCCTAAACTGTCCCTTTCCACACACCATTAGGCATGTGACAGAACTGTAAGGGAAACGAGACACAGACAGACAGGGGTGTGGTCATGCCGTTCTGTCGCCCTTTCGGGATTCAATATCAGAGCTAATAACCAAATTATGGTACACTGTAAAACCGCTCACCCTTTTTGGGATTCAATATCAGAGCTAATAACCATATTATGGTGCACTGTAAAAATGCTGACTCTGTTGACAGCGATCCTGCACTCTTGGGATGGGCTGGATTTGGGTGGAGGGGGAGTGAAGGGTCCCCCTAAACTTTTACACACTATACTGATTTTGGCAAAAAATCTAATCCTTAAACATTGGCTCAGCTCATCTGCCTCATTACTCTCTGACCTAGTAGCCCAAGTACTGTATATCACTACAGGGTGGGCCATGTATATGGATACACCTAAATAAAATGGGAATAGTTGGTGATATCAACTTTCCGTTTGTGGCACATTAGTATCTGGGAGGGGGAAAAGTTTTCAAGATGGGTGGTGACCATGGCAGCCATTTTGAAGTCGGCCATTTTGGATCCAACTTTATTTTTTCCAATGGGAAGAGGGTCATGTGACACATCAAACTTATTGAGAATTTCACAAGAAAAACAATGGTGTGCTTGGTTTTAATGTAACATTATTCTTTCATGAGTTATTTACAAGTTTCTCTTTGTTTACAGCCATTGACATGTCGCAGAGGTTAACACGTGAGGAGCGGATAGATATTGTGTTGATGTCTGGTGAATGCAGTACCCGGGTCATTGCAGCAGATTTCAATGCAAGACACCCTACGCTAGAAATCTGTCACCATTCCAATGTTATTTAGGTGTAGCCATATAAATGGCCCACCCAAAAAAGTTTGCCTCATCACTGAACATAATGTTTTGTGTAAACTTAGGGTCCTGTTCTAATTTTTGTTTTGCCCATTCTGCAAATTCAGCTTGCCGATCTGGGTCATCCTCGTCGAGATGCTGCAGCAGCTGGATTTTTTAAGGGTGCCATTTGTGAGTAGCTAATATCAGCCGAAGGGATGTTTGACTGATGCCAGATCGGCGCGCTGAATTTGCAGAATGGGCAAAACAAAAATTGGAATAGGACCCTCAGTTTACACAGAACATTATATTAAGTGATGAGGCAAACTTTTTTGGGTGGGCCATTTATATGGATACACCTAAATAACATGGGAATGGTGACAGTTTTCTTACGTAGGGTGTCTTGCATTGAAATCTGCTGCAGTGACCCGGGTACTGCGTTCACCAGACATCAACACAATTGCCATCCGCTCCTCACGTTTTAACCTGTGCGACATGTCAATGGCTGTAAACAAAGAGAAACTTGTAAATAGCTCATGAAAGAATAACGATACGTTAAAACCAAGCACACCATTGATTTTCTTGTGAAATTCTCAATAAGTTTGATGTGTCACATGACACTCTTCCCATTGGAAAAAATAAAGTTGGATCCAAAATGGCCGCCATGGTCACCACCCATCTTGAAAAGTTTTTCCCCTTCCATATACTAATGTGCCACAAACAGGAAGTTAATATCACCAACCATTCCCATTTTATTTAGGTGTATCCATATATATGGCCCACCCTGTATATGACAGTAGAGCAAGGGGATGCGCTTACGAATAAAGAGACACAAGTAGGAAAATTTTTAACAAAATGTAGACAATTTATTGGTAAATTTTGCAATACGAAAAAGAGACGGAAAATAATCTGACCTTTCACCTCAACGAAGTGGAACTTAATGGAGAGTCTCAAAAATAATCTAGGTTGCCTTCAAATAGATGACTAAAACTCCCAAGCTGGTTGTAGGGAAACATCTAATGGGAGAGCGGTGAGCCGAGCGGTGGGTCTGATTAAGAGAGGCAAGATCGGAGGATTCTCCCTCTCCCTTTTTCCTTCCCCTTTCATTTTTTCTTTCTATACCTTGATTCGTTATATAGGGAAGGGTGCAGTATAAGGTAAATTTATCACTTCCATGAGATGGATGTTTTTGAATTTTCACTCTCCTTATGTATGATTGGAAGCTAATAGTCACAGTGATATTATTACATTAAGTCTGAAAGTGAAACATTGCACTACTGTCTTGATAGGCATGATTGACATCTTTGTTATCTTATGCAAAAATTTTCAATAAAAATTTATATTTAAAAAAAAAAACAGACAGGGGTTACTGAAAATCACTATCATACAAAACACGCACCAAAAATAGGGAGGATAGAGAAAGGGAGGAATAAACACTAAATAGGAATAAGGATGAGGAGATAAACACTCATGAAGCTACTGCACACAAACATTCGAGCAAATATTCCAAACTCTGCAGCGCAACACTTTCAGGAAGAAGATTCTTTCTCCCGCAAGGAAGAAACGCACAGAGCTAGTATATGTAGGGAGAGCAAATGATATCAGCAGCTGAGAGCAATAATACTGTATGTTGACAGCCAGCATGGAAATAGTCCTTAACCCTGTAAGCACTGATGGAAAGGAAATTCATTTAAAATAGTACATGAATTACACGTCTATAAAGAGAATCTGCGAGTCATTACCCATTGCGTCCTTCTAACTCCAGGTCTCCTAGGATTCAACGTCTTATCACAGAATCTACTACCCATACCATGCAATATTAGTGTATAGTTTTTCAAGATAGACATCCAGGCCCTCCTTAAACTTTTTTAATGAATCAACCATTACAATATCATGGCGCAGAGAGTTCCATAGTCTTGCTGCTCTTAAACTAAAGAATCACCATGTTTGATGATTATTACCGTAAATCTTCTTTGCTATAGATGTAGAGGATGACCCCTTGTCATTGTTGCCAGGCTATGTATAAAATCTCTGCACTGTCCCTTCATATATTTGTACATTGTATTAAAATCGCCAATAAGCATTTGTTTTTCCAAGCTGAATAATCCTAATAACCTGTTTTGGTGATGCATTTCACTCAGTCCCTTTATAAACATGTCCATTCCTTTCTACACCTGCTCCAGTTCAGTTGTGTACTTCTTGCATACTGGACACCAATATTGTCCATGGTATTTTATGTTTGGCCTGAGAATAGCGGCAAAACTATGTTGGGCAGGTTAATAACACTATTAACCTGCAGATTAACCCCATATAAATAGGTTAATAGCATTTTTTTCTGGTGACAGGTTCCCTTTAAGCCAATGATGCATATTTTGACTTAGTCTAATTGTCATGTACAGTCTTATATTTGACACCATATCAAATGCCTTTGAAAATTTAATATACACAATATCCACAGCCTTACTGAACTAGTCATGAACTTACCTCCTCATAAAAGTTCATCAGATTAGTTTGATAGGATTGATTCCTCCTAAAGCCATGTTGATTCTTGGTTATCTGGAAATGCACACATAGAATCTCTTAGAAAACGCTCAAAGATTTTGCCCACAATCGATCTGTGAACTTATCTGTCTGTAGTTTCTGCTCTCAGTTTTGAGTCTTTTATTTATGCATTTTAAAAAAATTTTTGGAATTATTCTTACTTTTTGGGGGGCAAGATTCTTTCTGCTTCAGCCGTTGCTGCCTTAATTAGTTATTTTACACATTTTAATTTTGTCTGTATACTTACAGTTTCTAAACGGCTCATCAGGACTAGAGATGATTGAATATGTTCGGAAAACGATCGCGGAATCCGAATTTGCCATATGTGTACTATATTTGTGAGGATTTTATGTTTGACGATCGATTCCGAACGTATTCGCTCATCTGTACTCCCATTGACTCCAATCTCTCTAATCACGGCCCTCACTTAGTTCTTTAAACTCCTTCTTTTTGTAATTTATTTTACACCCTAACATCTCTATTTAGCCATAGTGGTCTCCTCCTATTTCTAACTTGTTTTTTTCCCATGGGTTGTATATTATGCTCAGGACCTATTGAGAATGCTTAGAAAAGTGCCTCATGTGCTTTCTGTACACTATTCATGACATGTTAACAAAAAGTTTATCAATACTGAATTATATAAGTAACTATAATATTACAGGTGTTTAGGGGTCGAGTTCCCACCTCTGCACAGGGGAAATCTTGAACCATCTCCACTGCGGTCTCCCATTCTTCTCCAGCCGCAGCGGAGCCTGCTCAGCGGAGACGTCGGTCCCAGCATCTGGCTCAGCCTGACACTGTGCAGATGGTTACTGCTGCCTTTCCAGGCTCAGCCATTGTAGCCAGTACTGGTCAGTGGTGAGCAGACGTCTCTGGGACTAAGTCTAAGTCCTGCTTTTCCCCTTCTGAGCATGCCCAGGGTAAGACCTCTCATTGGAGGTCGGGGGTCACATGCTCAGGTACTGTGGCAGCTCCCATTGGTCCTCTAGAAAGGTCCTGAAGTTGCTCAGGTACTGTAGCAGCTCCCATTGGTCCTCTACGAATGTCCTGAAGTTGCTGCAGCTATAAAAGGTTTGCATGGCCACACGGCCATGCGCTAGTATCAGCTTATGTTATGAGCTTTTGCTACTCAGTGGTCTTGTCTGCTTGTGGTCAGGGTCCGGCTGAAATAAGCCACTAAAATACCGGCACCACCGGTGAGGAGTTTGTATGGTGAATTCAGGGCTGGCCATTAGAATTCTGGCTCCACCGGAGAGGAGGTGTTTGTGTGCTTGCTACTCCCTGACCACTGATTGCTTTTGCTCTGTTAGGCAGCTGTGTTCCCCTGTGATGCTAACAGGGCACAGCATTTTCCCTTCTGTTCCACTCTGTGAAGTAACAGAGTTCGCTTCTACCGCCATATTGTGCCACCATTTGCTAGCAGCAGATTGGTCTCCTGCACGGTGGACCCTGGGCTGCGAACGCACCAATAATAATATTTAAATATACTCGGTGCGTTCTGCCAGCTCTAGCAACAGGTTATGGGCAGTAGCTTCTGTAATGGGGCATTGATCCAGGGAACTAGTCTGATTGCCACGCGGGGAGATGGGATGGAATTTTTCCCCTAATATGGGGCAATTAGCATCTGCCTCGTGTTTTTTTGCCTTCCATTAGCTTAACATGCTAGGTTATAGGATGAACTCAGTGGACTTGTCTTCTTTCAATCTTAAAATTATGAAACTATGAATTACTGACCTTAAAGGAGGGTACTTACTGTATCTGTGCAGCATTTTGTGCCTTACATAAACCCTTTTTATAAAAGTTTTTTTTTTTAAAGAATCCTTATCTTTCAGTTAATAAACTGACATGCTGTAAATGATTGCAAATATACCAAAAGGGATCAGGGCTGCCATGCAAAATTTGTTTTGATGAATTTGTGACTTATATTCATGTATTTTTATAACCAAATGATAAAGGAAAGCAAACATATAGTTCTCTCATTTTTTTGGATCCAGGCAAGGTATTGACTTAAAGAGGACTTGTCATCTGCTGAAAAAAATTACTTAAATCTGTTGTGGAAATCTCTTCATTTCGCTGATTCTGCAGCTGTTTACCGTTTTACTCTACATCGCTTCATTACAAAGATATACACATTTGTTGTTTTTAGAGCACAATATGTGAAATCTCTGTAGTGCAACTGGGCGTGTCTTCAGAGTTTTCTCAGGGGGCATGTGCTTACACTCCTTCCTCCCAGACACTGCCAGTCACAGCTCGGCAACTGATATCAGTCTCAGACGCTGCCAAGCTGTGGTGGGCGCCCAATCACAAAACACTATGTAATTTAGCTAATAAAGCTTAATCTTTAATTGCATGGGGTCCTTTGAACTCCAAGCAAGTTTTTTTTCGTCATATTTCTAAAAATATGGAAGATAAATAACTGACTGTTTTGTTAGCTTAACTAGCTCCGCCGCAACTCCCTTCTCAGTGCATTGTGAGATGCAGCATCGACTAAATGTGCCACAGCAAGGTGTTTACCACTAATAATGTCAGTGTTTGGGAGCGAGTAACTGAAGGTTAAAAGATAATTTAGCAATAATTAGAGTATAGTTTAACGAATTCATGAGTGGAGCACTGTCCCTCTCTCTCCTGGACACCTTCTTACCAATGGTTGATTGCTGTTATATATACATGCATATAGTGAGAGATGCAAGGAGAGCTTTCCTCATGAAAAGACTCTTTGCTATAAGGGTAGGTTCCTAAATAAAGAAAACAGCCGATTTTCCGTTCAGAATATCTGCATTTTGGTGAAACTTTGATTTAGTCATACATAGGCTTAGAAGATCTCTCAGGAGAGGAGAGATAAAGGTTACAGACCCTGCAGTCTCATAATGTCACTGAATGATTTCACTATTAATTCATTCTGCAGCTAGATACGGTAAATACTGTGCTGTGAAATAGTCTGAAAATTGTAATAAAACGTATTTGTAAACCATGCTTTGCAGACATGAATGCATGCATTTTAGTAGAAAGAAAAAAATATCCAATGGTGTCCAAATCCTTTAAAGATACAAAATACGATTTCCCCCAAAAAATATACTCCTTTTCTTGATTCAGCAGGAGATTCTGAGAATTATTCTTGGCTGTATTCACAGTTTTGCAGATCAGAGAGATGTGGCATACACCATGGACCCCAAACTTTCAATTTATTTTTCAATCTTTTTTTATTTTTAAATATTTAATGTTTTCAATTGGTTTAGCTTTATTACCTAGTGATCTCCTTTGGGATAACAATGGGAGACCGCATGATAGTTTTGTGGCTAAAAAGTACATATATCTGAGAAACTGCTTATAATAACCCTGCTCCACCCACACAGATAAAAACCTCATGGTGCAAAAGACATCGGTTGAATAAGCCCATTTGTCAGGGGAGCCATGATTTTGATTTAGGCCGGGGTCACACTTGCAAGTTCAATGCGAGTCTCTCGCATCAATACCTGGCACTGCCGATGGCACTCGGGACCAGAGTTTGCGGCGGCATGTATTTCTATGCAGCCGCATGCTTCGGTCCCGAGTGCCGGCAGCAGTGCTGGGACTTGATGCGAGTTTCTCGCATTGAACTTGCAAGTGTGACCCCGGTCTTAGGGACCTTTCCTTATAAATAACAAAAAAATAGCCCTGGGTCTCTGACACCTATATCTTTTTATGTGTGCAGCAAACGCTACGTAAACAGGTGTTAAATATCTTTGGGGTAGGATATACAGTTAGGTCCAGAAATATTTGGACAGTGACCGAATCTTGGTGATTTGGGCACTGTATACTATTATTTTTATTTTAAAACGAAACAACTGCGATGCAATTGAAATGCAGATTTTCAGATCTAGTTAACCCCCTTCATCCCCGCTCCATATTCCGTTTTTGCGTTTGTTTTTTACGCTCCTTCTTCCCAGAGCCATAACTTTTTTATTTTTCCATCAATATGACCATGCGAGGGCTTGTTTTTTGCGAGGCGAATTGTACTTTTGAATACCACCATTCGATTTTACCATATAGGTACTGGAATACCAGAAAGAATTCAAAATGCCGTTAAACTGCAAAAAAGTGCAATTCCACAATTGTTTTTTTTCTTTTTGTTTTACCATGTTCACTAAAACTGACCTGCCATTATGATTCTCCAGTTCATAATGAGTTTGACAATACCAAACATCTATAGGTTCTTTTTTATTTAAGTTATTAAAAAAATCCAAAGTTTGTTAAAAAAATACAATAAAAATGGCGTCATTTTCCGAGAACCATAGCATCTTTTTTCGGGATCTGGGGCTGGGGAGGGCTTATTTCTTTGCCCGTCGAGCTGTCTTTTTTTATTGATATAATTTTGGTGTAGATACAATGTTTAGATCAACCTTTATTGCATTTTAATGCGACAAAAAACTGTAACTCTGGCTTTTTTTTTCTTGTTGCGCCTTTAACCAATCAAATTATTTATTTTTATATATTTATAGATTGGGTGATTCTGAATGCGGCAATACCAAATATATGTATTTTTTTTTCTTAATTGTTTTATTTTGAATGGGGCCAATTGGGGGTGATTTAAAAGTTTATACTTTTTTCATTTTTTTAAAATATTTTTGAAAACATTTGTTTTTTACTTTTTACTGGCTTCAATAGTCTCCATGGGAGACTAGTGGCTGCGATCTTCAGCCCTGCTCTGTAGAGCAGAACTACTCACTTGCTATGAGCGCCGACCACTGGTTTCCTACAGTGTATGTCTCGGCTTGAATTCTGAACCCTGCCTCCTGCTTTCCCTCTGTTACTACGTTTTCTGTCTGGCTTTGACTCTTTGGCTCATACCCTAACTACGTATTTTGTCTCACGTTTTGGATCTTGCGCTCCCATCTGGTTCCGATTTCTGGCATGTCTCTGACCATGTGCATTGCTGTGACCTCTGGTACTTTGTCTTCCTGTTTGTTGCTGACCAGCCTGTCTGACTACTCTGCCTCCTCCTGGTGGCGCGCCTCGCTTTGCACTGTGGTGCTACACGGTGAGTGCTACTTTTTTCCCTCACCTTCGCCCCCTGGTGGAGGTTACGTGCAACTGCCTTGCAGTTGCATTACAGTATCATTCTGGTACAGGTCTATCTTCGTTTCATCTGTCCAAAGAATGCTTTTCCAGAACTGGGCTTCCTTAGATGTTTTTTTGTCGAAATCAAATCTGTTTTTTTTTTTTTAGGCTAATTAATGGATTGCACCTTGTGGTGAACAATTTGTATTTGATCTTATTGAGACTTCTCTTTATGGTAGACTGAGATGCTTAAACACCTATTTCCTGGAGAGTGTTCTTCACTTGGGTGGATTTTGTCAAGGAGTTGTCCTTCACTGTGGACAGGATTTTGTAATACTCCACCACTGTTGCCTTCTGTGGACTTCCAGGCCTTTTTGTGTTTCCAAGCTCACCCTTGTGCTCTCTTTTTTTTTCAAAATGTACCAATCTGTAGATTTGGCCACTCCTAACATTTCTGCTATCTCTATGATGGATTTCTTCTTCTTTTCATCATAATGATGGTCTATTTCTTTTCCATTGAGAGCTCCTTTGACCGCATGTTGTGGTTTCACCGCAATTGCTTCTTAATGCAAATGCCACACCTAGAATCAACTCCAGACCTTTTACTTGCTTAATCGATGATTGATTAATGAGAGAATAACCCATGCAACCCATAAAACAGGTTTTTGGGATAATTATCCAATTATCTTCAGCCTCTCTAAAAAGAGGAAGCTACATATTAAAGGGCTTTAATTCCTAAACTCACTCCAATTAGGATTTTAATATCTTCAAATTAAAGCTGAGAGTCGGCACTTAAAACATATGTTGATTTTTTTGTTTTAGTAAACAGTTAAAATGCCAAAACTGTCACTGTCCAAATATTTTTGGACCTAACTGTACATTTGAGTCAGTTTGTAAAGAGAGGTTCATGTGGGATGGAATAAGGATCGTCTAGATTAATTCTCAGAGAAGCACATTAATGACCTCATTGCTGTGTATTGCAAATAACTGTCCAGAGCCTTTGGTAAGGTGGCAGTCACTGTGCACATCACTTTATCTCTACATATTTGTGACGCATTATTAATGGTACATCATTAGTATCAGTAGTTTTACATCAATGGGAGCTTATAATAGCTTAAATACTAAAGCAATATGTTTTGCGTCTCAATCACAAGGTTGAATACTATTTAGTTAGATTTTCAATTAATTTGAGACGAAGAGACAGTGAAAACATTTTTTTCATCCTGCATCTGGTAACCCTCGGGTATGGTTATCATAAAATAATTACTCACATGGGGATTGCTCTATCACCAGCAATGATTCCTTCCACATAGTACCTTAGGTAGTCATTTTATATAGCATTAATCCTCTTGTAGTGTGTCATATGTAGTTTTCTAGCATACTGTTAGGACTAAAGGAGTGTGGATGACTGAAATGTTAAGTTTGTACGGTAATCCTTTGCTTATTTTGAATGTATTTCCTTTACAATGGTGTTGTAATTATTAGAAAAACAGCCAAGATGCATCTAAGTCTAAGTTAATGCAATGTCTATTCTAATAGATTTAAAGCACTTGCCATAGATCTAGGCAGTAGAAGGCTTAGAAATAAGGGAAATCGAACTTCACAGGGAATCCTTGTATGTACAGGAGACTAGATGAGACAGAAGTTCTTCCCCCTAAATAGGGCAGCTCACCTTATGTGTCATTCTCAAAGCATAACACCTTACCAAGTAATAAAAGGGTGAAGTTATTCTGTATCCAGATGTCTGATCCTCATTGATCCCAAGAATGGGGCTTGGTAACCAGCTCTGCAGAGTCCTGTCTCACTTGGAGCTGAGGTGCACATTTTCGACTTCCACTATTTCTGACAGTTCCATTGACAATGGATGTTGTGGAGGTCAAGAATCTACATCTCCATTCCATTCAAGACAGATCTGTTCTCGGGTGTACTGGTAGACTCTACGGTCAGGTCCCCAACAATCAATAAGATGGGAATAATCTACTTTCTGAAGAATAACACTTTAAATTAATATTTGTCGCTCCTACATTTCATTTATAGATCAATGGTCCATGTATCTAGAGGCCAGAACAGCAGAAAAAAAAGGACTTAACAGTTTTGTTTTCATTTTATGTTACTGTAATGCATGGGTCCCCAACCTCTACCTTGAGAGCCACATGTGGCGCGTGGGCCTGTGATGTGTGGCTCGCGGCTGTCTGCGTGTTGTATTAGCACCATGTGTAGCAAACAGCTATTTAGAGTAGCTCTCTAGATGGTGACTTTTGTTTGCATCCCTGCACAGAAGAGCAGATCTGAATTGGACTAAGATAGGAAACCCTGGAACTTGGCATACTGCCTTGGTCTGATTTCAGTAGAATACTTTGGGCTGATTTTATACCGGTAATGGGGGCTCTGGGTGTCACTACTATGAGTGGTGCTCGTGACCCTCTTTCATAATTGAATGTGACTCTCATGGTCAGAAAGGTTGGGGACCTCTGCTCTAATGTAACATTGAACCCTGCTTTTTCTACTTTTCTAACCTGATGATAGACCTTGAAAAAATGTAACCTAAGCTGGATTTCTTACATCCATATACATACACTGCCACAGCCTCTATCCAAATCTGAAATTAACAGTCTTTCGTGACCTACACTTCAGGGGCTGGGCTAGTCCCTGCCATATGAGCGTGCTTCGATTGTGAATTCTGATGTACACTCAGGATCTTGTCACTGTGCAATGTGCACAGTGACAGTGCGCTCGCTCGCCTGCCCTGACCAGAAGTAACAGGGCAGCAAGAGAGTGCACGGTCAGTGCAGTATTGTAAGGATAGAATGATCAAAAAGAGACCAGTGCATTCCCCCTAAGTGACCAATTCTATACAATGTATACTGCAAAAAAATAGGACTTACCTTTTTATTTAATACTAAAGACATGTGGACCCTATTTTTGTTTTCTTATGGATTAGCCACATTGGTCACACTTTTCCACCTAGGAATTATAGCTTTATTTTTCATTAAAGCTCTTGTATATGTGGTGTTCTCTTGTTACAGTTATGGTGGTCCGGTATTTGTAAAGGGGTCATATGGGAATCCTATGACTTGTTTTGTTGCTAAGTACTAGTGTTTTTTATTCATAGTTGAGTCTACTTGGGCACGAAAAATCACTATACTGTGTATGCTCAAACTTATTGGTACCTGCCTTATATTATCACATTTTTAGGTACCCTGACAAAAACGTTTGTCACCACCACCACTAAGCATTTAATCCAATACCATAAAGTGTAGTTTTTCTCAGATACATTAATAACTGCTGAATAACTTGTTGCATCTCATTTTAATCAGTGCTTTCAGTTCTAGATAAAATCAATGACGTATCCCCTTTTACAGATAAAATAAAAATTGTTGTTCTATTTCTTTTGGAGTTACAAACACTTAAATGTCATGTGGTGTTATCTTTTTATTACAGTAGTTGTTCTTATGAGCACACATAACATTAATAGACATTGCCTGGAATGAATTTCTGGCTAGCAACTGGTTTTATTCTTCAATCTCAGCACTTGTATTTACTGTTTGACATTAGTCATCTTTGTTAATAACACATTTGCAGCAAAATAAAATTATTCACTTGTGTATTGACATAAAGATTGTGTTAAACTGGTTTATAGGAACGTAAAAATGTAGTGTAATCTGATATTAGAAACCTCATCAAATTATTATTATGGTTTGTAGTGATTAATAGGTAAATGCAAATGTTTTACAAATAATGCTGTGAGGTCAGTCAAGACTTTACAGTAACCATTTAAAAGGAACCTGTCACCAGGAATAACACTGTTAACCTGCAGATATGGTGTTAATCTGCAGGTTAACAGCATTATGATGCTGTCCAGTGCCTGCACGCAGCCAAATACAGCGGGGAGAAAATGATCTTTAGTCTCCCTGCCAGCGTTCAGTCACGCTCTGAGAATACAGAGTGGCCGCTGTAACCACACCCTTGGCCCTGACTGACAGCCGGCCGCAATGTAGAGCCAGTGTCAGTCAGGGCCAGCGGCGTGGCTACAACGGCCACTCTGTATTCTCAGAGCGTGACTGAACCAGTGCCGCCTCTATGACTGAATACCAAATGCTGGCAAGGAGAAGTTCATGTTCTCCACGCTGATTTCAGCTACCTGCAGGCGCCGGACAGCATCTCTGTTAGTCTTCTTTTGCACATATCGTGTTTTTTGCGGCCCGTTATTGCGGGCCTTTTTTGCGGGTCAATTTTCATGGTCTGCCGCAATAACAGATCACAAGAAACTTGCAGATTGACATTTTTCAGGTTTCCAATACTATGGAAATAGTATTGGAAAAAAAAAAGGCGTTCCGCAAAACCGGAAGTCGCGGTGCACCGCAAAAACGAACTTCCTTTGTGTCACGGGGAGACTAGGTGGGCAAGAGCTAATAACCCGGGCCCCTGCAATTTCCCTCAGACTAGGGAAATCCTGACTGACCCTCTACCTGGAGTTTACACTGATGGTGTGCATGTCTAGGCCTCGACCCTCGCCCTGTCTCCTGTTTCAACCCTAGGCTGAAACCACCGCACACCACCCAGTGAAAAGATCATACACCAATACCCACAGTTAGAACAGACAAGGATAACGGAAAATATACACCATGCCGCAGTCACTCAGGAATACACTATAAATGCACAGGGCAAAATAAATACAAATATAGGAAGGAGTAAATAAGACAAAGGGAAATACACCACCAGCAACGATACTCCAACCACTAGCTCACCACTCCAGACCGAGATAACGCACAAGACAGAAGCTATAATCGGCAACGCCCAATGTTCAGGAGAACTATTTAAAGGCAATGGGCATGGCCCAGCTTCCAATCTGAGCATCAGGTAAATTAACCCCGGACCAGCTAGATAAAATCTGGCCGACGCCAATGAGCACATAGTGGTCAAAAGCGGAATTACCGCTGTCTGTCGAACGACCTGGTCTGAACAGCGTCCGACATGACACTTTGTTTTTGCAGCCCCATTGATTTTCAATGGGGGTCATGTCCGTAAGCCGTGAAAAAGATCGAGCAAGCTCGATCTTTTTTCACAGCCGTAAATATGGCCCTCATGGCGCACCTTGAAATTATTGCGGTCAGTTTTTGTGGCCCCATAGAAATCTATTGGGGCTGCAAAACCACGGCAAGTGTAAAAGCAGCCTTAACTTGCAGATTAACCCCATACCTGCAGGTTAACAGTGTTATTCCTAGTGACAGGTTCCCTTTAATTTTATAGAATAAGAGAATCATAGAATGTTAGCGTTGGAAGGGACCTCCAGGGTCATCGTGTTCAACTCCCTGCTTAATGCAGGATTTACTAAACCATCTCAGACACATGTCTGTCAAGCCTCTGATTGAAGACTTCCATTGAAGGAGAACTCACCACCTCTCGTGGAAGCCCATTCCACTCATTGATTACTCTCACTGTCAAAAAGTTTATTGAATCATAAAATGAAAACCAAGGATGTCAACATGAAAGAAGCAGATTAAACCAACAAGGATGGGTTAAAGGAAAAAATATTTAAATGCAGTAAATATTATTGATTAGTAAACTTGTCTTATCTAAACTGTTGCGCTACGTCACTGGGCAATATACTACGTGGACATGCATATTCTAGAATACCCGATGCGTTAGAATCGGGCCACCATCTAGTGCTATAATAAACGTTTTGAAGATTTAGGGTAAGTTCACACAGGGCGTTTTTTGCTGCTTTTTTTAATGCTAATTTTCAGCTGCTTTTTACAGTACAGTACCAGCAAAGCCTATGAGATTTCAGAAATCTCATGCACACATTGGTTTTTTTGTGTCATCAGTATTTTGTGCTTTGCTGCGGTTTTTGGACATAGAGCATGTCACTTCTTTCAGTGTTTTTTCAGCGTTTTCCACCTATTGGCTTGAATGGATGGTGAAAAAACGCTGCAAATACGCAGGTTGAATTTTCTTGCAGCGTATTTGCTGAAGAACAGTCAAGGACAGCCGGATGTGACATCACACTTGGCTCTGCTACCTCTAGATGGACCCATCATGCAGCTTGTCATCCAGCAGAGTGGACACGAAGCCCATTATCTTGTATGGGGGGCCCGACATTACAGTGTTTGATCCACTGTCATATGCATGACAGCGCGACAAACACTGCTTGTGATCAGCGGGGAAATCACCCCGCCGGTCAGAGAGCCTTGGTTCCCACGCTATCAGAAGACAACGTCAGCACTCAGCTGTGATCGGAGGTATAAACTTTACCTGCGGTCACTGGTGTCAGCCGATAGGACTACTAATCCCATCATCTGACACCTGCTATCGCTAAGTACAGTGACAGCAGGAGCAGCGAATAGGAGTATTTATCTGCATCTGCCACTGCTACGCTATAAATAAATAATTAAAAAAAAAAAACAGCGTGGGTTTCCCCCCTATCTACTATATAATTGTCTAAGGGTCACTTCCGTCTTTCTGTCTGTCTGTCTGTCTTTCTGTCTGTCTGTAAGGAAATGCCAAGTTGCTGATTGGTCGCGGCAAAGCAGCCACGACCAATCTGCGACGGGCACAGTCCGGCGGCAAAATGGCCGCTCCTTACTCCCCGCAGTTAGTGCCCGGCACCCATTCCATACACCCCTCCAGTCAGCGCTCACACAGGGTTAATGGCAGCGGTAATGGACCGCGTTATGCCGCGGTGTAACGCATTCCGTTATCGCTGCTATTAACCCTGTGTGACCAACTTTTTACTATTGATGCTGCCTATGCAGCATCAATAGTAAAAAGATCTAATGTTAAAAATAATTTAAAAAATAGTTATATACTCACCGTCCGTCGGCCCCCCGGATCAGGAACAGACCTTTCCCGCTCCTCGCGACTCCCCGGTGACCGCTCCATGCATTGCGATCTCGCGAGATGATGACGTATAGTCTGTAGTCACAGTCCACGCTCCTCCAGATAACAAATACCACTACCATAGCATATGTATTTAGCTCCAGCCAGCAGCAACACTCCTTAGGATAGTTCCTCAAATCCAGACGTCAGATAACATGACTGTAGCACATGTATCCGGCTCCAGGCATCCAACAATCTCCATAGGCCATCCATACATAGGCACCAGGACCTCAGCAACAGATCCTCGTCACTCGACGTCACCACACCAACACACTAAACATGTGGCTTATTGCTCCCCCTCTCCTGGGATCAGCC
This sequence comes from Ranitomeya variabilis, assembly GCF_051348905.1. Taxonomy (NCBI): domain Eukaryota; kingdom Metazoa; phylum Chordata; class Amphibia; order Anura; family Dendrobatidae; genus Ranitomeya; species Ranitomeya variabilis. Next base: position 645,847,147 of record NC_135232.1, on the reverse strand, counting down.
CCATGGATGGGTAGAAGTGTTCACACCTTCCCCCTTAAACATTTGCTGAAGAATGTTCCAGAAGCACAGTCTTCAGCCTGTCTGCAGTGTTCTGTATTAGGGATGACCCTGCAGAGAGGAACAAAGACACACATGCCCCCACCAGATTCAGGACAGAACTGCTAATGAAGGCCCTATACGTGATATCCAGCCCACACATCTTCCTCTACTTAGTCACTGAATGGAAACATTGATTTGTGAAGCTGAACACTTTCCAGGAGAGATTTATACCTTAAATTGACAAGCAAGCAAGTCTCTAATAAACGCAACAATAAGATCAACAAACCTGTGCTCCGTGCTAGTTAAAGTCCGTTGCCAGCTCCTTTCACACATATAGGCATAAGGCTACTTTCACATTTGCGGTTAAGTCCGCAGCGTATCATCTGCAACCGCAAACGCATGCAAAAATGCATGCAAACGTCTTTAAACGCAGTGTTTTTTAACCGCATCAGCTTACACATGATGGTAAAAAAACGCAGTGTTTGCATGCGTTTTTACATGCGTTTGCGCTTTTTATGCGCATGCGTTTGATATTTCCAGGAGGGTGTGTCTTTAATGGGCATGCGCAGTCCGAAGTACGCAAGCGCATCAAACGCATGCGTACGCAAAGACATGTGTACGCATGCGTTCCCATAGATAGTAATGCATTTTTTTGCCGCATTCCTTGCGCTAACAACCGCATACGTTTCTAGGCGGCAAATTGACGCCTCTAAAATTACTACATGTAGCATTTACCACGCCAAGCCGCAGACGACGAAACAACGCATGCGTTGTCAAACGCGGCAAAACGCAACCAATCGCAGACACATGCGTCCCTAATGTTAAAGATAGGAAAACACAACGCATGCGGAAAATACGCTGCGGACACAACCGCAAATGTGAAACCGGCCTAACACAGTGTTTCAGTTGTGCCCAGAGCAGTGTTTTTCTTCTACAGGCTGTTATGTATTATACCCAGGTATCTGTGCTTCTAGCTACTGTGATGTTAGAAAACGTGTTCCTCCTATAGTTTTGCAGATATTTGATTCACATATTGTACACCACTGTCATTTGTGGTTAAAACTATCAATACAAAACTTGTAGGAGAAACTATGTTGCAACAACAATTGTATTGTGATGGCAGAAATGGTCTGTGACTGCTTAGTGTTGGAGGAGATTGGTGTCGAGCAGAACAGGTAGGTAGCAACTACCTGCCTGTTAGTTCTTCTAGTTAAAGAAAAATTATATAGACCTGGATAACCTCTGTAACACTCAGATGCCAACTGTACTGCTGTTTTATCAACAAGTATTATAACCTGAGCGAATGTTGTACACAATCTCCTAAAGGTTCTAAAATTGTAGAGACAGGAAGCTAGGTAGTGGCAAATATTTGTAATTTGTTCTCCACTTACACAACTAGATCTGTATATTCTCCATTTTTCTCTATACACTCTGTTGCATCTCTCATGGAAAAGAAATGCAGATGTGCTCATTATTATTCTCTAGTTGGACCTTCACAGCTCATCAGGGCAAAATCCAAATAATTTGCAGTGCTTATTGACTGTGTGATGCAAATGAGGTGCACTGTCATTCAATATTAGCCAAAAACCTCATGTTCAGTTTTTTAAAGTTTTGCCTAGCGGCTTTGGGCCAACATATGATTTTTGGATGTGCGGTCCATTTCTTTTTTTTTCTACAGTGCAGCATATTGCAGTCTGTCCCCTCTTTTTTTACTTGATCCAGCACTCCTACTATTTGGCACAGACATTTTAAATTAGCTAGATACTACAAGAATGGTTCTGCCTATTTTTGCTTGCAGTTCAAACTTTGAGAGCTTGTGGAAGGTGAGCTTTTTGCTCCTTTCACTTGGTGATTGTTATGCACGCAGATGGCGCACGTGGTTCATGGACCCACTGTGCTACGAGACCGGGCATAGCTAAGCGGCTACCAGGTGTTGACTGGAGCTCCCGATGGTGGATTCAGGCTTGGCTGCAGGTATCCGCCAGGTTCCACTCCTAGTACTGCAGCTGCTAACCCCCGGGGTCAGGTACGCAGACAATGAAAGGACTAGAGCTCCACTCAGACTACTAAGTTCAGGATCTACAGCAGAATGGTTACTGATCTTGGAGTCTAAGACAGGACTGATTAGGAGACTATTGGGACAGTCCGGATACCCAAAATACTCAGATAGGAACATGTTCAGACATACGGGTCTCAGATATTGATTTAGGGAGTGGACGCTCACGGAGCAGGGTACCTGGTTGAGGCTCCAGTGGCTTTAGGTCCAGGGACTTCGGGTTCAGGACTGGCCTCACAACGACAAGGGACTACGGGTTTAGGACTGGCTACACAAGGACCAGGGACTTTGGGTTTGGGACTTTGGTAGTCTACTTATGAGGACAACAATACTACCTAATGATTCACGGTTAAGCAACCATTAACCATTAGGTAGTGTGGTTGACAGGCACCTTCCTATTGGGGAGGATGCCTTTTAAACAAGATGTCTCCCAGCTATTGGCTGGGAGTTGTCTTGCAGGTGCACTTTAATACTAAATGTCTTGCAGCCATTGGCAGGTGTCATCTAACTGTGCGCAAGCTGTCACTTTAAGAGCAGGGGAGTGCATGCACGCACTAGGTGCGCTGCCGGGAAGTGCAGTATTCACATAGCTGGAGACAGGGAGGATGCCGGGAGCCACATCGCCCAGCCGGGGTGGTCAGTATGCCGGCATCTCTGCATGGAGAGGAAAGGGAACCGTGCATGGCCACTGGCAATATCATTGCAGTGTTGGTTGCTGTGGTTTTGTGCCTGTGTGACCTGGAGTCATGGGGACTCAACCTCGCAGCATGAGTGCTGTGAGGCACCAGGTGCCCACCCTGCTGGTGCACGAAGGTGCACCTTTAAGGCTAAAAAAATTAGGGCCCACTGAGAAGTTCACTGTGACATTGCAGTGGGCTTTATACAGTCTGATGAGAATGTTAAAACTACTGTAAGAACCTCACGTTCAGTTTTGTACATTTTTGCATAGCAGCATTAGATCATAGTATAATTTTTGGATGTGCAGTCAATGTCTTTTTTGTCTACAGTTCTGTGCGCTGTCACTGAATGTTGCGAGTCTGACTGTTCACTGTAATATGATTTTATGAGATTATACTTCCAAAGTAAGGACCAATATTTAACCTGCAGTGCATTAGCTGAAAGGTTCCATCACTTTTCAATGATTTTTTTTCGAGTAGTAATAATTCTATTACTTAGATTAAACTGATGTAAATTTGACATGAATAAGTCGCATATACATGTAAATGTGATATGGCGTCATAAATGTTCATTTGTTCTTTTTATATTTTATATATCACCCATATGTCATAATAACCTTTTTTTTCGTAAAGCACCACTCCAGCTGTTTTTTTTTAACATTAGAGTGGCGCTTTAAATGTAAGTCCTCTGCCCATGGTCACTCACCCTCCTTCATCTTCTTTTCGGTGCTGCGTCAGTCCTGCGACGCAATCTTGTGAGCACAGCTTCTAACTGGCTGAAAGTCAGAAGCTACGTCAGAATCACTCAAACCAAGTCTATGAGAGCCAGAATGAGGTTCTCATAGACTTGTATTAAAAAAAGTTATCTCTACGCACCGCTCCATGAAACACTGGATTTGCCAGCAGGTCACTTTCCAACTGGAGTGACGCTAGAAAACTATGAAGGCAGGTGAGTATGAGACTGGGTAGGGGAATAACATTTAAAGCACCACTCTAGCGGTGCAATATAAAAAAAACGCTGCAGTGGTGCTTTAAAATGCTAAAATTTCCAAGTATTCAGCTCTAATTTCCTCAATCCTCTTTATCACTGCTGCCAAATATTAATCGTAGAATGGCAAAATATGAACATCTCTTAAATGTTGAACAGATGAAAACTTCCATTTCCGTTTTCCATTAGAATCAATCCCAAACTATGAGTTTATTTGAAGGTTCTATTAGAAAGCTATATGATCGGCAATTCATTACATTTATTGCTTTCTTTGGATTTGGCCATTACAGAGAAGAAATTGGGGGAAGGGATCAAGCGAGCGTCAGGCGGAAGTGTGTATCTATAGTGGCCACCCAGCTCTTGCTAGTTAATATCCTTCACATACTGTTTTATCCTTAATGACAAATTCTTATCCACAGGGAAGCAATTTGTTCTGCGTCAGTGGTGCGAGCCCAACCCTCCATCTCCCTACATGAGCAGTGATGCGCTATATACAGACAGAGATGGGATACAGCTTCCCTGCCAGCTTATATATCTATGTAATAAGCAGTCATTTATTTATCAAACTACTCTGTTTGTTATTATTTAGATGTACGGGCTGACTGAGATGACATTGAGAAGTCAGCAGCAGGCCACTTACCTAATTACCTTTTCTCGACAACAACACAGGGATTCTCACCACCAATCATCCTGTAGCTTCTTACTGCTGTGGTGGGAGCATAGCCCCGGTTAATAGAGGTAAGTGAGCTCTCCAGTCCAGGGCAAGGGTTTGTTTAGGAAATACTGGTAAAGGGAAATGGGAAGTATCTTAAGAGTAATTCAAGGGATTGGTAGGAAAAAAGAGTGGCAATGGGCACTTGATTGTATATCGAACACAAGTAAAATAAATAAATAAATAATAGTGGTCTTGATTGTGTTGGGGCTCACTCTTATACTGTATTTGTCTCTGGTCCATAAGGAGAAATGTCTGGGCAGCTCAGCACATAGTGCGTATATAATGGTAATCTGCAGGTAGTTTTTACATCATTTCATGCTGTATTGCTGAAACTGTGACTAAAGGGAGAAAATGAAGTTATGTTCTCCCCATAGTTGCTCGGTTCAAGTCTTCTGGGTGGTGCAAAAGGCTGCAATGGTCATCGCTCTGTACACCGTAAGGCTATGTGCACACGTAGCAGATTTTTCGCGTTTTTTCGCTATAAAAACGCTATAAAACCGCGAAAAAAAACACTCACATTAAGCATCCTATTTAATAGAATGCAATCCGCATTTTTTGTGCACATGCTGCATTTTTTTCCTGAGCGGAATCGCATTCCAGAAAAAAATGCAGCATGTTCATTAAATTTGCGGAATCGCGGGGATTCCGCACACCTAGGAATGCATTGATCTGCTTACTTCCCGCATGGGGCTATGCCCACCATGTGGGAAGTAAGCAGATCATGTGCGGTTGGTACCCAGGGTGGAGGAGAGGAGACTCTCCTCCATGGGCTGGGCACCATATAATTGTTAAAAAAAAAAGAATTAAAATAAAAAATCGTGATATACTCACCCTCTGATGGCCCCGGAGCCTTCCCGCCTCTCAGCAGTGCACATGGCCGCTTCCGTTCCTATAGATGGTGTGTGTGCAGGACCTGCGATGACGTCGCGGTCACATGCCCGCGATGACGTCGCGGTCATGTGACCGCAACGTCATCAAAGGTCCTGCACACACACCATCTATAGGAACGGAAGCCGCTGAGGAGATCGGCTGTTTGCGGAAGGTGAGTATAAATATTTTTTTTATTTTTAACATTCTATATTTTACTATTGATGCTGCATAGGCAGCATCAATAGTAAAAAGTTGGTCACACTTGTCAAGCACTATGTTTGACAAGTGGGACCAACCTGTCAATCAGTTTTCCAAGCGATGCTACAGATCGCTTGGAAAACGCTAGCATTCTGCAAGCTAATTATGCTTGCAAAACGCTAGTTTTCTGCGGGAATATGCATGCCAATTCCGCATGCGATATACCCGCGGCAGGAGCTGCAGAATTGCCACGGAAATTTCCGCAGCAATTCTGCAACGTGTGCACTTATCCTAAAGCTACATTTCAGCAATGAGCTTTTGTTGAGTTTTTGATGTTGCAGAATTTCTGCACCTTTTATTTATATTAGGTTACTTGCGCTTTTTTAATTGTGTTTTTGTGTGTGGTTTATCATGTTATTGACACTGCGGTTTTTGTTTCTTTATGGTGTGTCATGCTTTAAATAAAGCTGCTTTGCTTTTAAAACTTCCTGGCATTTGGCTTTGACAAAACTTTGATATACTTAAGTGCGGATTACATGCATTTTTCATGCACTTCTGCCATGGAAACACTAAAAACGCTTGTGTGTATTTCACCTGCGGAATTTCCGCACCTAATGCAAGCTTATGGGCTTAAAGCACCATGTGGTCTACAGAAAGGAGAGTGGTAGTGCAAGTAGAGTGTTTCTCCCTGCTCTATCGTGCACCAATATACAGTAGTTAAGGGTAGCGTAGTTTCTAGTGGGCCCCTCTAAGCGCGGAACCACAAGCAACCGCACCCTCCTGGCTTCCACCTTGGTAGCTACACTACTGCAACTAGCAGTCTTCCTACTGTTCCTTCACAGTTTTAGTTCTTGTGCAGACGGCTGTACTTTCAGTCCAAGTGCACGGTGGCTCAGTGGATAGCACTGCAGCCTTGCAGTGCTGGAGTCCTTTGTTCAAATACCACCAAGGACAACATCTGCAAGGAGTTTGCGTGGGTTTCCTCTGGGTTCTCCGGTTTCCTCCCACATTCCAAAGACATACTGATAGGGAATATAGATTGTGAGCCCCATTGGAGACAGTGATGATGTGTAAAAAACTGTAAAGCGCTGCAGAATATGTTAGCGCTATATAAAAATTATTTATTTATCTAAGTGCAATCTGACAAAACAGCCGATCGCACCCAGATGTTAGTCTATGGCCCCAAGTATGGCCCTTGCACATGTCCGATTTTGCCTCAAAGAAAAAAATCACTGCATGTCTGAGTTTGATCCCATTTTTGGATTGCACTTGGCCATGAAAATCATTGCACTGCACTCGTACAATATCTGAGTGCAGGCCAATATTTTGCTCTGACACAATGGAGAAGATGGATACATTTTGTTCTCTATCTTCTCACAGTGCGCTCAGAATTCTCTCATCGGTGGTTAGTGCATGGCATCAAAGTTAGGGACCCACTAAGATGTTTGCCGTGACGTGGCAGTGGACTTCATACTGTCTGATCAGAATGTTAAACAATGAAACTCATTTTCAGTTTTGTACATTTTTGCTTATCAGCGTTATATCAACATGATTTTTCGATGTGCGGTCCATTTCCTTTTTCTACAGTTCGGCATGGTTTGTCTTTCATTTGAGTTTAGTGTAAATTCAAGACCCCAGCACTGCAACGCTACAGTGCTAAGCGCTGTGCTGCCCATGAATATATTTTATCCAAATGTGGGGTTCCAATGATGGTGAGGAGGGGTTGAACTGATAACAGGTCATAGATCACAATTGTAAGGGGTTTTATTTAGGAAATACTGTAACAAAAGTGACTTTCATTTGACTCATTATTTTGCTCAACAAGGACAGTTGTCCTTGTACTTGAAAGCATTTTCTTATAGCGGGGTCACCATATGTGCATGAACAAACGAAGAAGCAGGTACTCCCATTGTATTTTACAGAAGTGATTTTGTAAAGGTACCTTCACACTAAGCGACGCTGCAGCGATATAGACAACGATGCCGATCGCTGCAGCGTCGCTGTTTAGTCGTTGTGTGGTCGCTGGAGAGCTGTCACACAGACAGCTCTCCAGTGACCAACGATGCCGAAGTCCCCGGGTAACCAGGGTAAACATCGGGTTACTAAGCGCAGGGCCGCGCTTAGTAACCCGATGTTTACCCTAGTTACCATTGTAAAAGTAAAAATTAAAAACACATACTCACATTCCGGTGCCCGGCGTCCGCTTCCCTGCACTCCTCCTGCATCCTGTGTCAGCGGCGAACATCTCCGGCATCTCCCACAGAGCAGAGCGGTGACGTCACCGCTCTGCTTTACGGCCGGCACTTACACAGGATGCAGGAGGAGTGCAGGGAAGCGGACGCCGGGCACCGGAATGTGAGTATGTTTTTTTTTTTTTTACTTTTACAATGGTAACCAGGGTAAACATCGGGTTACTAAGCGCGGCCCTGCGCTTAGTAACCCGATGTTTACCCTGGTTACCAGTGAAGACATCGCTGGATCGGTGTCACACACACCGATCCAGCGATGACAGCGGGAGATCCAGCAACGAAATAAAGTTCTGGACTTTCAGCAACGACCAGCGATCTCACAGCGGGATCCTGATCGCTGCTGCGTGTCAAACACAACGATATCGCTATCCAGGACGCTGCAACGTCACGGATCGCTATCGTTATCGTTGTAAAGTCGCTTAGTGTGAAGGTACCTTTATTGTATGCACTTGAGCATACACTTTGTGTTAATTTCTGCCATATGGAGAGCGGATTTTTCACTCGTTTAACCTGACACCTAAAACACAAAACTCAGGGCTATTAACACCCCAGCATACATCACTATCATTAGACTCCTCGCTTTAGAACGCGTTTCACTCATCAGGAGCATTTTGTACCAAATTAAACCTCAGAATCTGAAGTTATTATGACAAAATTAGTTGACTTTCTACTCGTGGGGAATATTCATGCTTGCCATACTCGTGCCAAGCAACAAATCCTGTATAGCAGCTGGAGCACGGCATCCCCGTTAAATATGTGTTTGTTTTGTTTGCTATGATTATGCAAATAATTACCTTCGACCCTCTTCTATGGTGGGTGCTGCTGTAATTAAACATGTTTATATAATTTTAAATGTGACCATAAATTGTAATTTTACTTGTTGCAATATGCAATCAAGAAAATGTCAGGAAAAGCCTATAGAACAGCTAAACTTTATATGGGGGTTAATAAGAATAGGAAAAGGAAAAATTTTCATATCCTGTAGTCCAGCATACACGGAATGACGTTGTGACAGAAGTGATGAAATGGTAGGAAAGATTATTCCAGTTTCTGGTAATGGTTATTAAAAGATTAGAAATGTATTCAAATGTTTAAAAGTCCATGACATTCAAAGCAAAAAGCAGGGAGCGGTAAAGATGGTGACGTACCAATGGTTGAAGAAGGGAATCTAACCACTCTCCCAAATGCTTATTCGCAGAACCTATGCCGGTAATAATGGGCCTCATGAGGGAGGGGGGGTGATGCCCTTATGTACTTTGGGCAAAGCATGCATTGTTGGTGTCACTGGATTTTTGATAATTAAATGATCAAATTGTTTTTTATTAATTACCCCCTGTGATAAACGCTCTTGAATTACTTTATTGGTTAACTCTGAGAATTGGCTAACCAGATTGCTAGTAAACATTATAGGTACAGGCATCATTCAACATCATAAGAATCTGAGACCGATAGATATGAGAATCCATTACCACTACTACCCCACCCTTTATCTGACATTCTAATAACGATATCTTCCATATGAAGAAGTTCAGATAATGTTTTTTTTTAAGAGCAATTGAAAAATGACTATATTTTCTTTTCCTAAAATACAAAAGAAATGTGTCATCTTTAACTTTAGGCCTTTTAGAGATCATTTCAACTTCAGCTTGCTTAGCTGTTCACAATAACAGTAATTTTGACCAGGTGTGCCCAAACTTTTACATGCCACTGTATAGACATGTAAATTGCATATAATACATCTATGCATTTTTCTTGTGCATGACCTTCAATACCTTAGCTTTTCTAGTTTCATTGTACAAGCTTGGGTGCATTATATGCCATGTAGTTCTCTTGTAGCATCTGCATATATTTGTATTCTTTGTGATTTGCATAGCCAGACTATCAATGAAGTATGTTGGGAGGGTAGGCAAAATGTCATGTGCCTGGAGCCTCAGATTACTTGTTATTATCCAAGGAAGCTAATAAAAACATACTAGACACCAAGTATAGTTCTGGTTATTAGCATTAAGCATAAGGATATTATCTTCTCTTCATTAGGCCTGGATTTGCATATGTACATATGTATATCAAATTTGGCTGTGTGAGTACATATGTATATGTTTATGTTTTATCTATTCGGAATCGCTTAGCTGCAAACACAAAAGTTTTGCCTCAAAATCAGAAACTAATGTAGCTGTATTTTTTTAAACTAAACAAAAAAAAATGCAATGTCTCCCTTTGGGAGCCGGAACCCCAACAGCACATAAAACAGAGATCAGAAGATTAACGTTGAACATTTTTCCATTAATTTTGAAAAAGATAAACTCATTTAGAAATTGATGGCAGCGACACATCTCAATTGAGGTTGTATAAATGACTTCAAAACAATTTCATAGCAGAGAACTTCATAGACAGACAAATACTGTAGTTACTTGATTTTTCTCTCCATTTGTGTATTGGTACAGTGTCCACTTTACAAAATGTAACTGTGTGTTTCTGTTTTCAGAATGGACAGGTACAGTACATTTTGTGATTATATCCAGCAAATGAGCACTGTTTAAGTTTACATCTTACATCATCAAATACCGTCAATCCATCAGTGTAAAGTGTGTCTGAATGTCTTCCTGACTGAGGAAAGATCAATATTTCAATGATAATGGCAATTGCATTTTGAAAATGTTCCATGAAACTGAACAGCTTCTTTTGCAATCTTTTCATCCTATCTGTACACACCATCCACATTGTAAACAGTTTGGTTAGGTTTGCCCTTTTTGCATTGGCAGGAAACTTTCATGTATCTGTGTTATGACCATCTTGAATCTACAGTGGGGAAAATAGGTATTGTCAGTCGATTTTGAAAGGTTTCCCACCTATAAAGAATGAAGAGGTCTGTATTTTTTTTCATAGGTACACTTCAACTGTGAGAGACAGAATCTTAAAAAAAAATCCAGAAAATCACGTTGCATGATTTTTACATAATTAATTTGCATTTTATTGTATGAAATAAGTATTTGATACAATGGAAAAACAAAACGTAATATTTGGTACAGAAACCTTTGTTTGCAAGTGCAGAGGTCAGACCTTCCCTGTAGTTCTTGACCAAATTTGCGTGCAATGCAGCAGGGATTTTGGCCTACTCCTCCATGCAGATTTTCTCCAGATCTTTCAGGTTTCGGGACTGTCGCTGGGCAGTATTGAGTTTCGATACCCTCCAAAGATCTTCTTTTGGGTTCAATGCTCTTACTGAGGTAAGGTTGTGTTGGCTAAAATCTTACGATATGTGGCCCATCCATCCTCTGTATAATACGGTGCAGTCATCTTGTCCCCTTTGCAGAAAAGCACCCCCAAAGTATGATGTTTCCCCAACCATTCTTTGCGGTTGGTACCGTGTTCTTTGGGTTGTACTCATCCATTTTGTTCCTCTAAACACACGGGTGGAATTGTTACTAGGGATGAGCGAATAGCTGCATCAGGAACTCAGATACCTGGAGCACCCCCGATAATCAGCTGTTCAGTGCCGCAGCTGCATGTATCGCAGCTGTGTGACAGTCACAACACATGGATGGATAGCCTGTTTGTTGGGCTCTTCATGCATGTGTTGTGAGTGGCCAGTAAAACTTAAATAATACGAGTTTTTTTTACATGAAATTGTTGCTTTAACCCCAAATTTCTAATTTTCACAAGGGTAACTAAAAAAACTGCTCAATAGATTAGGAGCTAAAACAAAAACTCATCTCCACAATTGATATTCATGTAGGGGTGTGATAAGAATCTTGAACTCTCTGGTGCTTCACAGAAGGTTAGAATATTGAGCCGTAAAAATGAATAACTTTTTTCCCATAAAAATGTTGCTTTAGCCCATTTTCACAAGAGTAACTGGAAAAATATCACAATATATTGTAGAGTCCTTTTTTTGCTGAGTGACTTGATATCCCATACAGTATGTTGTTAAAAACTATTGTTTGGGCTTATTGCAGGGCTCTGACGGGAAGGAGCTCTATTTGACTTTTTTTGTAATGCAATTCTTGCTAGAACACATTGGATTGTGGATGCTATGGTGCATTTAGTGTACCCATGAGGTGTAAAAAAGCATAACTTAACCTTATTTTGCAAGCTGCACCCATCAAAGTATTTACCTATTGGCATAGAGAGCATTTTAAAGCCTAGGTGATTCGTCAAATTTTATAACATTAGGCCATAAAAATGAAAAATATTGCTTTGTGCAATTCAGATGCCATATCACTTTTGCAGAGTCCCTTAGATGCAAAAACAGCAGAAGTCCCCACAAATGACCCAATTTTGGAGACTACATCCTTTAAGCATCTAAGAATGTACTGAGAATTCTAAACCCACAGTTGATTACGGTAATTGGGTTGTGGAAAAGAAAAATATTTTTTTCCACACTAAAATGTTGCTTTTATCAATTCATCTATTGATGCAGTAAGCATATTGACACCACAGGTGTTTCACAGAATTTTATACCAAAAAAATGTGACTCTGATTATCGAAAAATAAAAAGGTTATAGCTTTGGAGGAGAAGATGGAATATTGTGAATAAAATTGGTCGTGACTGGGGCTAAATACTTGTCTGTGAAATCACTGAAAAGCATCTTACAGATGTTTAGGTGGTTACTGATTTTAGACTTAACCTTAACATTTCAGGTTTGTACACACATTCAGGATTTGCAGCTAAAAAAATCTGCAAAAACATTGCATAACATATTTGCATTTTTGCATGCGTTTTTTATCCGTTTTTTTCCAATTGATTTGAATGAGTTAAAAATGCTGCAAATACACTGAATGGCAAGCTGCGGATTTGAAGCCATTTCAAAGTAGTATCATTTCACTTTTTCAAACTACGGTTTTCTTCTTCAACTTATTGCCCAACAACTACCTTTCATATTTCTATATAGCTGAAAGGCTTCCACTAAATTTAAAATATTTATAAGAATGATATAGCTTTTATATCCCTAGGCTAGCAATTTCCGATTCTATATTTTTAGCTTAGAAAGCATCTGCCTTCTTGCTTTTCCAGTGTTCAAAGGGAAAATAGGGCAGACACATGCACCTGGCGTACCCAAGAACGTGAGCTAATTTTTTTGATTCATATGGTAATATTTGTGTACTAACTAGCTGACTCTTCAATAGTCGTAATGTCATTCTGTTCTAAGCTGAGAACACTCCTGAAATATATAGAACATGATTTAATGGTGTCGTCCCTATGAATTGTCATTAATCTTCAACTACTTTTTTGTGTTATTGTCTGAGGGTGGCCTACAGGGGATAATGCTGGAGGATATGCATGTGCAAAAATAATAAACGCTTCTAACCAATTTGTGATATACATCTTTGGTTACCCATTGGCCACAAAGTCCTGTTTAAAAAGCTGATAAGACTGCTTTAACGTGTACTTCATATATCGCCTATGTCCACCTTCCCTTGTAGACTGTAAGCTCTCACAAGCAGGCTCCTATTGTCATATACAGCTAACATAGAAAAACTCAAAAAAACACAACATGAAGAGCAGACTCACCAAAACCTTGTCAAATTACAAATGCACTCGCAGGGTGCAGCAGGCCCCCGATAATAAATGCTAAAGCAGCACAGGTGCAAGCTACTGATGAGAGCAACCACCCACTCGCCCAAACATTAGAGGGGTTGGCTGCCTAGTAGCAATAATGCACACAGGTAAGGCTTGCATAAGACACTAGTCTCATTTGGATGTCCAGCCATACTGCTGTAGTTTAAGTCAGTCAGTGAAAGACCTAGGTTTTCTCTCTGCTGTTTTTTTTGTTTTTTTCCCTGCACCCATCTTCTTTTTTTTTTAGGAAGTAGGCAGCATTTTTTCGAACAGTATATACTTTAATCCTTTATTTTGTATTTCATGGTTTGCTTTTCTGTAGGTAATTCGCTCTCTGCTCTGCCGTCCGGTTCTTTAGGAAGAACGTGAAGTGCTCGATGGCTTTTCAGGCAGCATAGGTCCAAGTTGCCATCATCTAGTTTGTGGTTAGGGCTATCTCGGCTGACGCAAGAACCACAAGGGACTGTGGGATCAGGATCTCTAGTCTGTACAGGAACAGGCTGGATCAGTTACAGTTTTTAGTGTGTTGCCTATTTTCCCGAGTGAGTTGCTATCATGCATTTAGTCATTGTTTTATTTATTTATGTCATTGTTAGTAGTTTTATCTACTTTATGTAAGATACCTATTTTCTGTACTGTTATGTATTATGGACTTTAAGCTCTGTTTGCACTTTATGTCCAGTGCCTTGGATTTAAGAGCTCTGTAAAATAAATAAGGCATGTAGTAAAAACTTGCTGTTTTAATTTGGTCTTAGTCCATGGCATAAAAGGCAGCAGTAGTGTCATCAGTACCAAATTAGTTATTATTGAGACTTTAGGTATGAGTCTGCATAAGGACTCCATCATCATTCTATATTTCACACAGTCGTTATTTAGCTATTTTTCACAGTGCATCTCAAATTTAAGCCTAAAATTAATTACGGCAACACTTTTAATCCAAGTAATTTCCACAGTATTCTTTTCAAGGTTATTCTTACAGTACATAATGTTTGAGCATGTCTCCTAACTCAAATGCTTAGTTTAAAGTGGTTATCCACTACTTGGATCCACTTCTACAATCTCTTCTAAAATAATAGCTGTACTCAGCTCCAGTGCTTTTCCAGTTACTTCAGCCCCTTGGCTCATGTGATGATATGTCATGTGGGCTCTGCAACCAGTCTGTGACCATTTCACTCTCAATTCCCATGGATTAAACTGAAATTCAGAAGAAATAAGAACTGCTGCTGCTTTCTCACCCCCAACGAATATCGGTTATGTCTGAAGGAAGTGAGAGCAAAGAGGCCCATTAGCAGCCACAGATTTAATTTCTGGGCAAATATGACCTAACAACATTATGCAAGCCCCCGAGAGACCCGGCATCAAAGTCTTATGAACGTGCATGCCACCGCAGATGAGTATAGGGTATTATTTTAGAAATGGGAGAGTATAGTAATTGGCAAGTGATTGTCTGAATATTGTGCAACCCATCTAAAGAGGTGCATTTTAAATAAACATTAAGGTTGTTGTCTTGAAATGGCAAAAGCACGATTCAGGTTTTAACTGCAGTGGTATGTAAAAGTTTGGGCAACCCTGGTGAAAATTACTGTTATTGTGAACAGTTAAACAAGTTGAAGATGAAATGATCTCTAAAAGTGCTAAAGTGAAAGATGACACATTTCCTTTGTATTTTAAAAATTACAAAAAGGAAAATGGACCGATGCGAACGTTTGGGCACCCTGCATGGTTAGTACGAAGTAGCACCTCCTTTTGCAAGTATTACAGCTTGAAAACACTTTTTGTAGGCAGCCAAGAGTCTCAATTCTTGTTTTGAGTGATTTTCATTCATTCTTCCTTTGAAAATTCCTCCAGTTCTGTGAGATTCTTGGGTCCTCTTGCATGCACTGCTATTTTAAGGTCTAGCCACAGATTTTCAATGATGTTCAGATCAGGGGACTGTGAGGGCCATTGTAATGCCTTCAGCTTGCGCCTTCTGAGGATTTTGACGTGTGTTGAGGATCATAATTCATTTGGAGAAGCCATCCGCTTTTGAATTTCAGTTTGTTTTTTTTACAAATGGTGTTATGTTTGCATCAAGAATTTGTTGAAATTTAATTGAATCAATTCTTCCCTCTACCCTGAAATGTTTCCCGTGCCATTGGCTGCAACACAATTCCAAAGCATGAGGCTACATGCCCATGATCAGGAATTGCATCGTTTTGTGCACACCGCATTTGGGTTACATACAAAACACGGCACTCTACCTTATAAGCACAGTGGATGGGATTTAGAAAAATACTATGCCCCCTGTGCTTCTATTTACTACTCTGTAAACTCGCCCGTGGTGCTGGTTTACAAGCTGCAGCATGTTAATTTCGAGGCATAGTTTCTCCCATAGCCATTCATTAGATGCATTAAATCTGCATAGTTCACTAACAACATGCAGATTTAACTGTGTGATTAGAATGTAGCGTTTTGGAGGCAGTGAAAATACCCTGCATCCAAAATGCTGCTATTCCTAATCGTGGGCACATAGCCCGATTGATCAACCGCCATACTTAATGGTTGGCGAGATGTCGTTTTCCTGAAATTCTATGCCCTTTTTTCTTCCCACATACCTTTGATCATTGTGGCCAAAGAGTTCTATTTGAACCTCTTTGGTTCGCAGGACTTGTATCAAATTACATCAAGTTTGTTTAGATGTTCTTTTGCATATTTCTGACACTGAATTTAATTGTGAGGACACAGGAGAGGTTTTCTTCTGATGATTCTTCCATGAAGGCCATATTTGTACAGGTGTCTCTGAACAGTAGAACAATGTACCACAGCTCCATAGTCTGCTAAATCTTTCTGAAGGTCTTTTGCAGTCAAGCGGGGGATCTGATTTGTCACTCTAGAAATCTTACGAGCAACTGTCACTGAAATATTGCTTAGTCTTCCAGACCTTATCTTGACCTCCACTATTACTGTTAACTTTTTTTTAACATATCTACCATGCATATTGCAGGAGAAAAAGAGGCGTAGGCAAATCAATAAAATATTAAAAACAATAATATATTAAACATAAACATATGATAAAACAAGACAAGGGAATTTCACAAAAATTGCTGGGGATAAAACAAAGATCAGAAACCACGGAAAATGGGACACCATATAATTCATGCAGCACTGATATATAAAGAGTATTGCTCACTCGATAATGCTTAGTAAAAGTACCTAGTGCTAAAATAAATAAACCATTATCATTAGAGCCAATTCTTAATAATACTCATAGTATAATGTAAAAAAAGGGTATAGAAGTATAAAGTGTCAAGTGCTAATGGGGCTTTATTAACCCCTTCCCGACATCGGACGTACTATACCGTCCGATGTCGGGTCCCCTGCTTTGATGTGCGCTCCGGCGGTGAGCGCACATCAAAGTCGCGACATGTCAGCTGTTTTTTTACAGCTGACATGTGCGCGCAATAGCGGCGGGTGAAATCGCGATCACCCGCCGCTATTAACTAGTTAAATGCTGCTGTCAAACGCAGACAGCGGCATTCAACTACCGCATCCGGCCGGGCGGCCGGAAATGAGCGCATCGCCGACCCCCGTCACATGATCGGGGGTCGGCGATGAGTCAGGAAGGTAACCATAGAGGTCCTTGAGACCTCTATGGTTACTGATCGCCGGTGGCTGTGAGCGCCCCCCTGTGGTCGGCGCTCACAGCACACCTGCATTTTAGCTACATAACAGCGATCTGATGATCGCTGCTATGTAGCTGAGCCTATGAGGCTATAGAAGCATGGCAAAAGTAAATAAAAAAAGTTTAAAAAAATGTGAAAAAAATAAAAAAATATAAAAGTTTAAATCACCCCCCTTTCGCCCCAATCAAAATAAATCAATAAAAAAAATATCAAATCTACACATATTTGGTATCGCCACGTTCAGAATCGCCCGATCTATCAATAAAAAAAAGCATTAACCTGATCGCAAAACGGCGTAACGAGAAAAAAAATCGAAAAGCCAGAATTACGTTTTTTGGTCGCCGCGACATTGCATTAAAATGCAATAACGGGCGATCAAAAGAACGTATCTGCACCGAAATGCTATTATTAAAAACGCCAGCTCGGCACGCAAAAAAATAAGCCCTCAACCGACCCCAGATCACGAAAAATGGAGACGCTACGGGTATCGGAAAATGGCGCAATTTTATTTTTATTTTTTTTTGCAAAGTTTGGAATTTTTTTTCACCACTTAGGTAAAACATAACCTAGACATGTGATGTGTCTATGAACTCGTACTCACCTGGAGAATCATAATGGCAGGTCAGTTTTATCATTTAGTGAACCAAGCAAAAAAAACAAAAAACAAGTGTGGGATTGCACTTTTTTTGCAATTTCACCGCACTTGGAATTTTTTTCCCGTTTTCTAGTACACGCCATGGTAAAACCAATGGTGTAATTCAAAAGTACAACTCGTCCCGCAAAAAATAAGCCCTCACATGGCCAAATTGACGGAAAAATAAAAAAGTTATGGCTCTGGGAAGGAGGGGAGTGAAAAACGAAAATGGAAAAACGAAAAATCCCACGGTCATGAAGGGGTTAAGCAGTACTGCCCATAACCATATATATAATTTTACTTACATAAGTATTGGTTCTGGTCCGAATATCCCTCAGTCACCCCGACAGCGCTGTTTCGCCGTATTGGCTTCCTCAAAAAGGGGCATGTGTGTTTAATGTGAAGCGCCCATCTATATATAGCCCCGCAATCAGCTGGTATCAATGTTGGTGTTACCGGCACATTACTTCTCATGCGCCAGTCCTTGGACTTCCCCCAATGTAAACAGTGACTTCCTGCTCTCCACGCTCAGAATGCAAGCGTAAAACGCTATACGTCACCATGATGAGTGGGGCAGGAAGTCCCAGGGTCGTCCTGATCTGCACAGGCGCCAACCGGTTACCTGCCATTTTTTAATTACATTTCAAACTCAGGAAAGGGCAGCTTGAAAACTCTTTGCTGTCTTCTTATTGCCTTCTCCTGCTTTGTGGGCCACCTCCATATTCATTTTTAGAGTGCTAGGCAGCTGCTTAGAGGAACCCATGGATACAGGTTTTTTTGGCACAAGTTAGAGAAGGCTGTGTTTTTATAAAGCTGGGAAATTTGCATCACCTGGCCTTCCGTAACTATGATAGTGAACAAGCGATAACCCTAAACGGCTAAGGTCTGAAACCTTGGACAAAGTTATCTAAGCACACAAATCATCAAGGTTGCCCAAACGTTTGCATCGGCCTATTTTCCATTTTGTAATAGGCCTCAAATTAGCAGTGTGTGCAAGACGATCCAAGAACCTCACAGAATTGGAAGAATTTTCCAAGGAAGAATGGATGAAAATCCCTCAAACAAGAATTGAAAGACACTTGTCTGGCTACAAAAACCATATACAAGCTGGAATACTTTCAAAAGGGGTTTCTACTAGATACTAACCGTGCATGGTTCCCAAACTATTGCATAGGCCCTTTTTCTGTTTTGTAATTGTTAAAATGTAGAAGATGAAAATAATTTTTTTCTCCCTAAAATACAAAGGAAATGTGTCACCTTTAACTTTAGGCCTTTTAGAGGTCATTTAATCTTTAACTTGATTAACTGTTCACAATAACAGTAATTTTGACCAGGGGTGCCCAAACTGTTACATGCCATTCAAACTGTTACATGCCTAAACTGTTGCAGTGTCATTCACTTCACCTCCCAATGGTTCTAATTTTGAGGCTATTTAGTGAATAATATTTTTATAATTTTATATTGAACATAGTTTTTAAAGAGGTGTACCCAGAATTGAAAGCTAGTCCCTATCAAAAGGACCCCCAGAGATCCTGAGAATTAGAGACATGAGAAAATCGTCACAGTCAGACAATCGTAAAAATTGGACAGAGACTAGACTTCAATACATGGGCTGTCACGCTCGAGTTGGGAGAGTCAGTGCATTGCAGTCTGATCTCAGTCCAATTTATACGGTCGTCTGGCTGCACCCTCATGGAAATAGCCTGGCTCTGCACTCAGCGTTCTCTAGTATTCCCATAGACCATGAATGGAGAGGAAGTTAAGTATTTGCAGAGGTGCACACTGTCAACCTACTCTTCATTCAAGACTGGTGTTTTCTAGATCACTAGGGGTCTCAGTGATCAGACCTTCAGTGATAACATGGTTTGACTTTAACTTTTAGAAGGAGACCAGGGACCAAATTTCAACATAATGTACAGAATCTAATCAATCTTTACTTAATTCTGAAAATGAAATGCCGTAATTTTTATATGTTGTTAAGCAAACCACCAATCCTTAGACTTTGTTCACGTGCAGTTTTTTTTTTTTAATATGCAGCTTTTGTTTTTCTTTAGTAAATTTAAAGCTGTTTTTTTCAGTACCAACCAAAGATATGAGATTTCAGAAATCTCATGCACACACTTGGTTTTATTTCCCTAACTGAATTTGAGAACTGCTGCGTTTCTGAAATCGGCAGCATATCAATTCTTTCAGTGTTATTCCAGTATTTTTTTTAACCCATGGAAAGCAATGAGAAAGTGAAAAAACGCTGAAATAAAAAAAAACGCAACAAACTTTTTTGATGAATAAAGCTAACTTTATTAAGCATGTACTGTGGACGAAACACATGTAATCTGCACCGAAGAAGCACTGCAAAATGTGTGTTTTGAATTTTTTTCTGCAAAGAGAGCAGATTTTGGCTGCAGAAAAAAATCTCAGCAAAAAAAGTGCATGTGAACACAGCCTTAGGTTATCAATACACTTTTTATATATTGGTTTAACATTTACCAATACCTGTTAGGACTTAAAGTTTCACAAAAGCTGAGCACTAATTCTGATTTGCAATGCTCATTAATTATGTAAAATTCTACTGCACATTTGGACTCTAAGCCTGTATTGCATTACACACAAACATAAATATAAGGGTATTTTTTTTCTTTTCTTTTTTTGTGTGTTTTTTTTCCTTTGTTGATTCATTGGGGATTGCATCTATAAGATCTTTCACTGCTACTTTAAAATCAGCAGTAGACTTCACTTGGATAAAGTATGAGTAGAAAGATAAGCTAAAAGTAGGTCAGCTAGGAAGATACTCTTGTGTTAGTCTAATAAAGATCCGCTTGTATGAGAAAAACACATTTTGCGCTAAACAGAAATATGTTTATCTTTTAATAGGAATTTAGCTAACTGGAGCAATGAAATCAAATTGCTGTGTTGTGGTTTTGTTTGTAGATGTTTTTGCATTCAGGTTTTCTCATTTTACATTTGTATGATGATTAAGTGGGACTTTATTGTTGGATGTTTTTGCCTCTGTCTTTGGTATCTAAAAGCCATAAATTTGTGGTCTGCAGTCTCGGGCTGTGTGAAAAATTCTGAGAATAAAATGAAGGGGTTTATATTTGGTTAAAATTTCCATTGTTTCGTTCATGTAGGTATAAAACAACTTTTAAAATATGCTTTCCACAAGGATGTGTTAATTGTTCATCACACATATTATTGTATGACTTGTCAAGATACTTCTGATATAGTTGATAGAAGATCTAATTCTGTCACAACAAAGAAAAGTCCCATGTCTTTTGGCAGAAAAATAATTCAGCTATGACTATCTACAGTGGCTTGCGAAAGTATTCAACCCCTTGGCATTTTTTTCCATGGTTGGTTAACTCACAACCTGGAATTTCAGTTTTGTTTTTTTTTGTGTGTGTTTTTATGACGGTTTGCATCAGTTCATGTAAAGAACATGTCTACAACTGTGAACAGTTTTTTGTGATGCAAACAGCAAATGGGACAAAGTAACTGAAAGCTGCAGTGTGCATAACTATTAAGAAAATGCCCACCCCCAAAGTCAGTATCTTGTAGAGCCTCCTTTTACAGCAATTACAGCTACAAGTCCCTTTGGATAAGTCTCTATGAGCTTTCCTTATCTTGCCACTGGGTTTTTTGCCCATCCCTCAAGACAAAACTGCACCATCTCCAAGTTTGATGGTTTCCTTCGTGAACAACATTCTTCAAGTCTGACCACAGAGTCTCAATTGGATTAAGGTCTGAGCTTTGACTAGGCCACTCCAAAACATTTATACACTTTCCCTTAAACTACTCAATTGTTGCTTCAGCAGTTTACTGTGGGTCATTGGCTTGTTGGAAGGTGATCCCTCTGCCCCAGTCTCAAATCACTGACTGGGTTTGCTCAAGAATATCCCTGTCTTTCACACCATGCATCCATCCCTCGACTCGGACCATTTCCCTGTTCCTGCTGCAGAAAAACATCCCCACAGCATGACGCTGCAACCACCATGTTTCACTTCAGGGATGATGTTCTTGAGGTGATGAGCTGTGTTGGTTTGGCGCCAGACATAGTGTTTACCTAGGTGGCAAAAAAGTAAAATTTTGGTCTCATTTGACCACTGCACCTTCCTCCATACATTAGGGGAGTATCCCACATGTCCTTTGGCAAACTCAAAACTAGCATTACAATTTTTGTGTGTAAAGGCACTTTTTCTGCCCACTCTTCTATAAAGGCCAACTCTATGGAGTGTAAGACTTATTTTGGTAGTATGGACAGATATTCCAATCTCTGCCTGGGAACGCTGCAGCTTCTTCAATGTTACCTGTTGGTCTCTGTGCTGCCTCTCTGATTAATGCCCTCCTTGCCCGGATGATAGTTTTGGTTTGCGGCCCTTTCTTTTTGGCAGGTTTATTGTGGTACCATGTTCTTCCCATTTGATAATGGATTTGATGGTGCTTTGGGGGATCATCACAAATTGGAATATCTTTTATAACCAAACCCAGACTTGTACTTCTCAACAACTTTGTTACTGACTTGCTGGGAGATCTCCTTGTTCTTCATTGTGTTGTTTGGTTAGTGGTGCCTCTTATTAATGGTGTTGCAGCCTTTCAGAAAAGGTAAAGTATATATACTGACCTATATGTGATACTTAGATTGCACACAGGTTGACCTTCTATCACTATGCATGTGACTTATGAAGGTAATTGCTTGCATCAGAAATTTTTAGGGGCTTCATCGCAAAAGGGGTGAATACATATGTACATGCCAGTTTTTTGTTATTTGCTTCCAGAAATTTAATTTATGCTTATATTTTTCTCACTTCACTAACTTAGACTATTTAGTGCTGATGCATCACACACAAATCAGATTACAAAAATATTTAAACACTGTTTGTAATGTAACAAAATGGGTAAAAAGCAAGGGGGTCAATACTTTCACAAGCCACTGTATTGTATCAATTATATCTATCATATCTATCTATCTATCTATCTATCTATCTATCTATCTATCTATCTATCTATCTATCTATCCCAAATGCAAAGGTAATTATTAAGTTTGTAAAGCGCTGTGGAATTAATGGCACTATATAAGCAAATAAAGTAAAAATACAACTCCAATTCCAACACTGTTGAGACACTATGTACAGTAGGTGCAGAAAGTATTTAGACCTCTTAAAATTTTTTACTCTTTAATTGCAGCCATTTGATAAATTGAAAAAAGTTATTTTTTTCACATTAATGTACACTCTGCACCCCATCTTGACAAAAAAAACAAAACAGAAAAGCAGTTTAATTAAACTGATAGGACTTGATTTGGAAAGGCACACACTTATCTATAGTAGACCACACAGCTCACAGTGCATGTCAGACCAAATGAGAATCATGAGGTCAAAGGAACTGGCCAATGAGCTCAGAGACAGAATTGTGGCAAGGCACAGATCTGGCCAAGGTTACGACAGAATTTCTGCAGTACTCAAGGTTCCTAAGAGCACAGCGGCCTGTATAATCCTTAAATGGAAGAAGTTTGGGACCACCAGAAGTCTTCCTAGACCTGGCTGTCCAGCCAAACTGAGCAATCATGGGAGAAGAGCCTTGGTGAGAGAGGTAAAGAAAAACCCCACGATCACTGTGGCTGAGCTCCAGAAATGCAGTAGGGAGATAGGGGAAAGTTTCACAAAGTCAACTATCACTGCAGCCCTCCATTAGTCAGGCGTTTATGGCAGAGTGGCCTGACGGAAGCCTCTCCTCAGTGCAAGACATATGAAAGCCCGCATAGAGTTTGCTAAAAAACACATGAAGGACTCCAGACTGTGAGAAATAAGATTCTCTGGTCTAATGAGACGAAGATAGACCTTTTTGGTGATAATTCTAAGCAGTATGTGTGGAGAAAACCAGGCACTGCTCATCATCTGCCCAATACAATCCCAACAGTGAAACATGGTGGTGGTAGCCTCATGCTATGGGGATGTTTTTCAGCTGCAGGGACAGGATGACTGGTTGTCATTGAAGGAAACATGAATGCGGCCAAGTACAGAGATATCCTGGATGAGAACCTCTTCTAGAGTGCTCTGGACCTCAGACTTGGCTGAAGGTTCACCTTCCAACAATACAATGACCCTAAGCACACAGCTAAAGTAACAAAGGACTGGCTTCAGAACAACTCTGTGACCATTCTTGACTGGCTCAGCCAGAGCCCTGACCTAAACCCAATTGAGCATCTCTGGAGAGATCTGAAAATGGCTGTCCACCAACGTTCACCATCCGACCGACGGAACTGGAGAGGATCTGCAAGGAACAATGGCAGAGGATCCCCAAATCCAGGTGTGAAAAACTTGTTGCATCATTATCAAGAAGACTCATGGCTGTATTAGCTCAAAAAGGTGCTTCTACTCAATGCTGAGCAAAGGGTCTGAATACTTTTGACCATGTGATATTTCAGTTTTTCGTTTTTAATAAATTTTCAAAAATTACTACATTTTTGTTTTTTTTTCAGTCAAGATGGGGTGCAGAGTGTACATTAATGAGAAAAAAAATGAACTTTTTAGAATTTACCAAATGGCTGCAATGAAACAAAGAGTGAAAAATGTAAAGGAGTCTGAATACTTTCCGTACCCACTGTAAAATGTAAAAAAAAATGAATGTAATGATTTGGCAATCTCTTAATGCTATATTTTATTCACTACAGAGTATTGATCACATATCATAGGGCGAACATTGGACATTTTTTCATTTAATTTGAAAAAAAGAACTCACTTAGAAATTGATGGCATCAGCACATTTTAAAATAGTTGGGACAGGGTTAACATTACGCTGGAAAAGTAAGTGGTACTAATGAAAAACATCTGGAAGGTCAAATGTCAACTAAGTAAAATGACTCTATAAAAAGATTATTTTGAAGAGGCAGAGTCTCTCAAAAGCAAAGATGGTCAGAGATTCACCAATGTGTGAACAACATTTAAAAATAGTGTAACAATTGCAAAAAAAAAATTCTCAACGTAAAATTGCAAAAGACTTTGAATATCCCATCAACAACAATTTGTAACATCATCCAAAAATTCAGAGATTTGGGAGAAATCCATGTGCATAAAGGACTAAGCCAACCATCAATATTGGATGTCCATGATTTTTTATTTTGTTTTTATCATGCCTTCCATCTTGGGCCTACTGTGAAGCGCAGCCTCGGGCTTAACGTAATAGAACATCAGTTGCACTATGTACTGTGGCATTGCATTATGTAGTATGAATACTGTAAGATTCCAGTATGAGTTATCAAACGATGGTAAGTTCAAGTCAATAACAAGCCCTCACACCGTTCCATCAATGGGAAAATAAAAATAAGTTATGGGTTTTAGAAAATGGTGACACAAACAATATTTTTTTTAATGAAGTTTATTAAAAAAAAAAACGACTAAAATATAATCAAATATGTTTTGGTATCACCATAATTGTACTGACCTGAAGAATCTTATTTAATTTTTACTTTAGAATGATCGCCATAAAAACAAAACCCCAAAACCAATGGGATTGCATTTTTTTTCACCATTTGACCCAAATGGATTTTTGTCATTGAATGGTGTTATTCAAGACTGCAACTCGTATTACAAAATACAAGGCCTCCTACGGCTATGTAAAAAAAACAAAAAAAAATGACTCTTGCATGGACAGGAGAAGAATGAAAATGTTTACTGCTTAAGGTCTCCATTGTTGCTCGAGATGTTTATTGCATGTGACCTTAGTAAAAAAAATAATAACTGTAGAGGAACATACAGTTATAATAGCAGAAAATTGTCTTGAGGGGATGTCACGGAGTTACCGCAACAGAGCAGTACTAGAAGACCGCAGCATCTGATGGTTCCCGCTTCGCCGCTGAGAAGTACTTCTCCGGCGTATTAAAGGTGTTTGTTTTCTTTCAGCAGGACAGGGGTTAATAGGCCATGTGGAAATCCCTGCTTTCAGCAGTGCTCAGTTAGCCACTCCTCTCTCCTATAAAAGCTAGGCCATCTGGCCAGATCCTTGTCTGAGATAGCACTTGCTAGATAGACCTGGAGTAGGGAGGAGCTGGTGTTTGGAGATCTAGAGGAGTTTATTGTGCAACAGTTGTTTGGTTTGTACACTTGGAAATTCCTCATCCTTACCTTATTTTCTTCCACGTCCTTGACACCCTGGTGTATACCTCTATTATTTGTGAGTGTATATTTTGTGTGAGTGGAGTTTTCTTTTACCCTTGTCTTGGTTCCCCTGTTGTCGGGTTTGTGTACTACGGTACACGGTAGCGCCTCTCTTCTCCGAGTGGGGAAGGGGACAGACGCAGGGCTGCAGTTAGGAGACAGGGCAAGGGCGGAGGCCCCGGCATCGCCGTCTGAGGTATCCTAGGGATCAAGCCGAGTTAGGGTGCCCCCTAGTGCTAGGGCCAGGAAAGGTGCCCCTGGTCCCAGTTTACTCGCCAGTCCAGTCGCGACAGGGGATTTTCAAAGTTTAATGGTTTTACTTTATCAGCTCTTTTCTCTTCAAGAATAATTTTTATCAGAAAGTGCACTGCTTCTCAATAATTTATTCTAGGTAAATATGGTCCATGTACTCATTTTCATATTTTTCGCCTCCTCCCCTTTACACCAGATGTGGTTGTGAGCAGGGCCGTATTTAGAGTTTCTGCTGCCCTAGGCACTTTTAGAGCCGCGCCCCCCCCCATCGGTGAGTATGACACTATTGGCAGGGACTTTGGCAAGAATCGCTGATGTGAAAGTCGCCTTTTGCAGCAGATGGGGCATTTTTTCTGCATCTGCCACGTAACGGATCACTTACGGCAACACTGCGGTTGGCCTCATTCATTCCCTATGGTATCTGCGGTACTTGCCATGATCTGGCAAATGTGGTACCATACCTCCCAACTTTTGAAGAAGGGAAGGAGGCACAAAGTGTGCGGCGCGCGTAGCGCGCCGCAGCAAATTTTAGGCCACGCCTCTGACCACACCCATTTCACAACTAGTCACACCCATATCCACGTCCCAACCACAGCCATATTAGCACTGCTGATCACAATGTTTTATATACAATAATTATAAACGAAAAAATATGGCCACACAGTGCTCCATACTGTATAATGGCCACACATGATGCTCCATACTGTATAATGATCCCACATGATGCTCCATACTGTATAACGGCCACACATGATGCTCCATACTGTATAATGACCGCACATGATGCTCCATACTGTATAATGGCCACACATGATGCTCCATACTGTATAATGACCACACATGATGCTCAATACTGTATAACGGCCACACATGATGCTCCATACTGTATAATGATCCCACATGATGCTCAATACTGTATAACGGCCACACATGATGCTCCATACTGTATAATGACCGCACATGATGCTCCATACTGTATAACGGCCACACACAGTTCTCCATACTGTATAACGGCCACACATGATGCTCCATACTGTATAATTGCCATGGGCCACACATGATGCTCCATACTGTATAACGGCCACACATGATGCTCAATACTGTATAATGGCCACACACAGTTCTCCATGATACTGTATAATGACCCCCCCTCCTGTATGCATGGCTCACACTCCCCCCCGTATGCATGGCTCATATTCACACACCCCCCTGTATGCATGGCTCATATTCACACACCCCCCTGTATGCATGGCTCATATTCACCCCCCCCCTGTATGCATGGCTCATATTCACCCCCCCCTCCTGTATGCATGGCTCATATTCACCCCCCCTCCTGTATGCATGGCTCATTCACCCCCCCCTGTATGCATGGCTCATATTCACCCCCCCCTGTATGCATGGCTCATATTCACCCCCCCCTGTATGCATGGCTCATTCACCCCCCCCCCCTGTATGTATGGCTCATATTCACCCCCCCCCCTGTATGCATGGCTCATTCACCCCCCCCCTGTATGCATGGCTCATTCACCCCCCCCCCTGTATGCATGGCTCATTCACCCCCCCCTGTATGCATGGCTCATTCACCCCCCCCCTGTATGCATGGCTCATTCACCCCCCCCCTGTATGCATGGCTCATATTCACCCCCCCCTGTATGCATGGCTCATTCACCCCCCCCCTGTATGTATGGCTCATATTCACCCCCCCCTGTATGCATGGCTCATATTACACCCCCCCCCTGTATGCATGGCTCATTCACCCCCCCCCCTGTATGTATGGCTCATATTCACCCCCCCCCTGTATGCATGGCTCATTCACCCCCCCCCTGTATGCATGGCTCATTCACCCCCCCCCCTGTATGCATGGCTCATTCACCCCCCCCCTGTATGCATGGCTCATTCACCCCCCCCCCCTGTATGCATGGCTCATTCACCCCCCCCCCTGTATGCATGGCTCATATTCACCCCCCCTGTATGCATGGCTCATTCACCCCCCCCCCCTGTATGTATGGCTCATATTCACCCCCCCCCTGTATGCATGGCTCATATTACACCCCCCCCCCTGTATGCATGGCTCATTCACCCCCCCCCCTGTATGCATGGCTCATATTCACCCCCCCCTGTATGCATGGCTCATTCACCCCCCCCCTGTATGTATGGCTCATATTCACCCCCCCCCTGTATGTATGGCTCATATTCACCCCCCCCCTGTATGTATGGCTCATATTCACCCCCCCCCCCTGTATGCATGGCTCATATTCACCCCCCCCCCTGTATGCATGGCTCATATTCACCCCCCCCTGTATGTATGGCTCATATTCACCCCCCCCTGTATGCATGGCTCATATTCACCCCTGTATGTATGGCTCATATTCACCCCCCCCCCCTGTATGTATGGCTCATATTCACCCCCCCCCCTGTATGCATGGCTCATATTACACAGGAATGCAGGACTTGGATGGCGTGTGGGGAGTTTGCCAGTTAGCCAGACCGGGACCGCTCGGTTCTGCTACATCTGCGCAGCACTCACCTTCAGGTGCCCGTTGAAGTCGTGCGGGTCCCGGTCCGGCTGACTGTCATGCGATTCCTCCAGCGTCAGCATCGGGGCAGAGGAGCGGCTGAACTCGTCCATGAAGATGCGAGCGTCAGCCTCCTCCTTCTCTAGCCCCATGCCTCCTCCGAGCTGCAGCGCGAGAAGACACTTCCTGGATGGTGCAGCTGCTCTCCACGCCCCCCCCTCCCTGCTATCCGCCCGGTGTGAGTTGTGACTTGTGAGTATTGTCTTCCGGGAGGGCAGGTGGGACTCGGAGGAGGGGGGCGGGGGGGCGGGGCGGTCATTCGCTTGTGACCTGGGGCTAAAAAAAAAAAAAAAAAAAACAACCTTGCTCAGGTGCCGCCCCCCGCAATGTCGCCGCCCTAGGCACGTGCCCTCGAGTGCCTAGTGGCAAATACGGCCCTGGTTGTGAGTCACCTGCCCCTGCAGATTGCTGCGTTTGTGCCTGTGGGAGAACACTAATCGGGAATAAGTTGAGATATTTTGAGAATGATTAGCAATTCAGTTTGTATCCAAGAAAGGTTATTTGTAATAAGGATTGGAGACGACTACAACATGAAAAGCGCTAATTACACAAATTCTCTCGATTATACCACAAAGCACTCTATTAAACTGGAAGGCATTCTTGGTCAGGTTTTATTACCTCATCAACACTATTTTTTAGTGAACAGAGTTTTTCATTTGTCATTAGGATCAAGGCTTCATAAAAAGTTTATATCAGATACGTGTGGTGTAATTAGACATTAAATGAAAATACAATTAATCTCTTTACATTAGAAGAAGGATGGACTGTAAAAGATAATTAAGCTTTTTGTCTTGCATACTTATGTTTTAGAAAGTGCTTGGGTTGCCCACAGAAACTAATCATAATAAGGTTTTATTTTTCTAATCTGCACTGGAAAACGAAAATGTAAACTGGTTGCTATGTTAAATGATGTATGTTTTATACTGTAAATTATTTGATGACTACAGACCAAAATAATAAGAAAAACGCAAGATATATTCCTTCGTCACCGATCCTAGAGCTTCCAAGGACAGGTTTAGCGCTAGCCACTTTACTAAATCTCAGTGGATACCCCTGGCTTTCACCCTTTAACCTCTATTCAGGGATCTGGATTTACACACGGACTCCTGGGCTGTGGCCACAGAGTCAGCTTCCATCTGGTGGAGCAAGCTGGGGGCAAGAAGGGTCAGAAGATCACGTAGACAAAATCAGAAAAAATGGGTGGTCAAAATACTAGACAAAGCCATAAAAGGGGATGAATCTGGAAAGCACAGGAAGAGCAAGGACTAGGTCTGTACTAGATAACCAGAACATGCTGACTGGCAGTATGGACCAGTTCTTAGTGGGTGAAATAACGAACAGTTCCACCCAGTGCTCATAGAAGGAAGAAGCCCCAACTAACAGAATTTAACGCCAAAGCTTCTGGACTGGCCAGAACCACAAGTCCCAGGAATAAAGCACAGCTACCGAATAGTCACTCCAAACGAAGCAATAGTAGAGGGGACGGGCACCGGAATGGATGTAAAACTTTAAATAACCAGGATTACCAGTACTGGAAACATATATCTTTGTGTTAGCCTGTAGATAGAAAAATATTAAAATTTGAGAGTCTTCAGTGGTTAATACCTTTTTAATGGCTAACTAAAAAAAGATGGTAACAAATTGCAAACCTTCGAGACTACTCAGGTCTCTTCATCAGGTGTAGATGAATAAAGCTAAGTAGTCTTGAAAGTTTACAATTTGTTACCATCTTTTCTATTAGCCATTAAAAGGTATCAACCACTGAGGACTCTCAAATCTTGATATTTTTCATAATTACCAAGAAACTTTATGGCATAAATAAAAAACAAAGAAACAATACTTGCTCCTTATAGTCCTGAAGTTTGGCAGTTTATTCAACTCCTAGACTGGAAGTGTCTTCAACATGTGCTAGCTGTGCTTCTGAATAACATATGTGGCACGTTAGCAGAATCTTTTAATGCTTCCTGGTACGGATTTTAGCTAGGCTGACAATGCACCTTCCTATTTACCAGTAAATGTGGCATTAATAATTCAACCAATCAAAAATGTTTGTGACAATCATCTCTGATACAGATAGCAGAATCAATAAACCTTTCCCAGTATTCACAACTTTATTATATTTATGAGAAAAAGTATTGTAAATAAATGCTTCTATCTCCACCGCAGCTTCCAACTGTGAAAGATGAAGCCAGGGAATGGAGATGGAAGGAGTCAGTGACATCAGCGCCACCCTATATCTTCTAGCACCGCCCTCAAATGAATCATCATCAGGGGATGGCGCTGGTGTCACTCGCTGCTTCTAGCACCTCCCTCAAATGAATTGTCAGCAGGGGCGGAGATAGATACAGCGAGTGACACCAGTGCCCTCCCTTATGACTATTCATTTGAGGGCAGTGCTGGAAGTTATTGGGGAAGGCTGGTGCCACTCACTGCTTCAGGCACCGCCCCCTAATGATGATTTGTTTGAGGGGGGTGCTAATAGCTGTGGGGTGCTGGTGTCAATCACTGCTCTGTCACCTGACAATGTTATCTTTCACAGAATCTATGGCAGTGGAGATAGGAGAGTGCCAGCACTTCACTCACATCTGCCATATGGTCCATCACCCAAGATCCAGGACATTTTCAGAGGGGGCAGCTATGCAAGAAACTGGAGTGCTGCCTCCTGGTGACATCCTGTTTCAGTAGGGGCGATGGATGCTGCCCCACCATACTGTAACATCAAGTTTGAGGTAGCTTTCAAACAAACAGTCACAGTAAGTACAGTTAAAAAACACATTTAGGGATTAGTTACATAGGGAGAACAGTAGGGTATTGTGTAAATAAGCAAATTACTAAAGTTTGTTTGATAGATATTTAGAAAATACATTTTAGGCGCCGGACCACCCTTTTAACACTGACAAATTTTCTTTTTTTATGTAAATCATGCATACAGTAAATGTCTGCTAAACACTTAGCACAGTATAATTTTAGTTCATCACTGTTGTACTATCACTTAATAGGGTTAAGCGTCACTATCCTCTTACTTGATAAGAAGGTGTCTAGAAGAGATTCCAGGATTGCCGCATCTGAGACACCTGCTTATCGTATAAGAAGGATGTGAAAACTAACACTATTATCTTCTCCTCCATAATGTTCGCCGCACATGTCAGAATACATTTCGGGCTTAAGTAAATGGAGCTGTGACTTGTGACAAAAGATTGTGTGATAATTCCATTCTTATTACTATTGCTGGCACCATGGTTCAGCTTTTATTTAACCCCTTAACGACCGCCAATGTGCCTTTTAAGTGTGGCAGTTAAGGGGCCTTATTCCTCAGCACCACTTCTTAATGAGAAATAAGGTTATAACGCCACCCAGCGTCAGAAACTCTCCAGGGTCTCCGCTACCAGGGGTAGAACATGATTTGGGTCAGTTTTTAACGTCCTCCCCAGTCTTGTCATCTTAAAAAAAAAAAAAAAAAGCTGATCTCCCATTCATTTCTCTCTCTTTAATTATGATCTAGCATACCAGAGGAGAGATAAATGGGGTTCCCCAATCCCCCCCGTTACCTTCACCATTCTTGGACCCTCCGGCTCTTTCCCCCGGCCCTTGGCGTCATCTCCCTGCGTATGCGCCCGCCGAGATCTGCCTGCCGGTACCCGGCAACAATAGGAGAGTTTTCCTATTGGTTCGTTTTGATCACTGTGATAGACCCAATCACAATGATTAAAAAAAAAAATTAAATCAAACCTCCCTTTGTCACACCCTTAGTTAGGTAAAAGTAATAAAATACAAATAATGTATTTTTTTTCCATTCTTTGTAACTAGGGTAGGGGCTAGGGTTAGGATAGTGTTGGGATTAGGGTTGTGTTGGGGTTACGGTTGTGGTGTTGGGGTTAGGGTTGTGTTGGGGATACAGTTGGGGTGTTGGGGATACAGTTGGAGTGTTGGGGATATGGTTGAGGTGTTGGGGATACGATTTGAGTTTTGGGGATACGGTTCGGGTGTTGGGGTTAGGGTTGTGATTAGGGTTAGGGTTGGGATTAGGGTAGACATACTGATAGGGAATTTAGATTGTGAGCCCCAACGGGGACAGCGACGATAATGTGTGCAACCTGTAAAGCGCTGCGGAATATGTTAGCGCTATATAAAAATAAAGATTATAAGGGGTAGGGCTGTGTTAGGGTTAGTTAGAATTGTTTTTTTTTTACTGTTTAAGTACATCAGGGGGTCTACAAATGCGACATGGCTCCCGCCATTGATTCCAGCCAATTTTGCCTTCAAAAAGTCAAACGGTGCTACCTCCCTTCTGAGCCCTGCCATGCGCTTAAACAGTGGCTTTCCCCCACATACGGGGTATCGGCGTACTCTGGAGAAATTGCACAACAAGTTTTGTGGTTCATTTTCTCCTGGTACCATTGTGAAAATAAAAAAATTTGGGTCTAAAGTGAATTTTTTGTGAAAAAAGTAAAATGTTCATTCTTTCCTTCCACATTGCTTTATTTCTCGTGAAGCACCTGAAGGGTTAATAAACTTCTTGAATGTGGTTTTGAGCACGTTGAAGGGTGTAGTTTTTAGAATGGTGTCACTTTTGGGTATTTTCTGTCTTATTGACCCCCAAACTCACTTCAAGTGTGAGGTGGTCCCTAAAAAAAATGGTTTTGCAAATTTTGTTGGAAAAATGAGAAATTGCTGGTCAGCTTTTAACCATTCTAACTTCCTAACAAGAAAATAAATATATTTTTATGCTGATGTAAAGTAGACATGTGGAAAATGTTATTTACTAACTATTTTGTTTGACATAACTCTCTGATTTAAGGGCACAAACATTAAACGTTTGAAAATAGCTACATTTTCAAAATTTTTGCCAAATTTCCATTTTTTTCATAAATAAACGCAAGTCATATCAAAGAAATTTTACTACTAACATGAAGTACAATATGTCACGAAAAAACAGTCTCAGAATCAGTGGGTTACGTTGAAGCATTCCAGAGCTGTAACCTCATAAAGTGACAGTGGTCAGAACTGTAAAAATTGGCTTGGCCTTTAGGGACAAAATTGGCTTGGTCACGAATGGGTTAAACATATGGTAGTAAAACTAAATCTATGTGTGTTTTGTTTTTTTGCTTTTATTTTTTATGTTGAGAATCACACTTTTTACAAATTAAATATATAGCAATGGTGCTAACAATCTGGATTAGATTCCCTATCTGTATGTTTTTGGAGTGTGTGTTATAATCTGTGACTCAAAGGATTCTAATATTTAATGAACTTTTCTTTTTTTTTTTAAATAAGGATGAACTTCTGTAAACCCCACTTCAAAATCCCTTATCTTAACCTATTTTTCTCTCCTAGTACATCACACTTCTAAACCTAATTTCTCTACTATTTCACTCATTATAATTCCATAAATTTCAGTGTTATGTTTTTTTTGTCGTTTTTTAAATGTTGTATTAGCAATTCATTTTCTGTTCAATTAATCTACAGGGTGGGCCATTTATATGGATACACCTAAATAAATTGGGAATGGTTGATGATATCAACTTCCTGTTTGTGGCACATTAGTATATGGGAGGGGGAAAACTTTTCAAGATGGGTGGTGACCATGGTGGCGCATGCCCGAAAAAAACTTACAGCGCAGGCGCCGGTGCTGCAGCAGAACACATGGGCGACTGCTGCGTGTTGACTTCCTCAAAGTGGTCGCTGTTGCGGCTGCTGCTCCGACCATGGAATGTCGTCTGGGAAGCGAGGGACGCACCGCGGTGGTCACTGACAAGGCGGTAAATCCGGGAGCCCCAGTGGGACATGAAGGCAGAGGAGGCGAAGCCTGGTGCTCAGAGTATTGAGTGACGGCTGGGAGGCGATTCTGTTCAGGGGAAAATACCTGCCCCCAGGTCTATTTCAAGGTATCAGGGACAAATTATAAAAGCAATTATTTCAGCGTTTGCAGGGACCCGAACTAAAAGAGCCACCTTGACAGAATATAGCATTAGTACTGCACAAGGTGGCTCTTAGTTAAAAACGCCTGGGGGGTGACAGGCTACCTTTAAAAAAAAGGTGGTGCTTCTTATAATCTATGCGTCTTATTGCTTACTGGGGGTGGTGGCTGCGGTGAAGCGGGGTCCCAGGGTCATCGCTGGGATGAGGAGGTGTAAAGATGTGCGGCTCACTGCTTCGGGTGTCCGGTTAGGCTACGTTCACATTTGCGTTGTGCGCCGCAGCGTCGGGCGCTGCAGCGTCGCCGCATGCATCATGCGCCCCTATATTTAACATGGGGGCGCATGGACATGCGTTGCGTTGCGTTTTGGGACGCATGCGTCCTTTTTGGCGCAAGCGTCCTGGCGCAGAGGACGCAGCATGATGCATTTTTTTTCCGTTCAAAAATAGAACGCATGCGTCGCAAAACGCAGCGTTGTGCATGCGTTGTTCATGCGTTGTTCCTGCGTTGTGCGTTGCATCGCCGACGCTGCGGCGCACAACGCAAATGTGAACGTAGCCTTATGCCGCTGGTGTCTGGTGCCCGGTGGTGTTGCTGGGGTGTCTGGCGGTGCTGCGGGGGTCTCCGGTGCTGCTGTGGCTGTCTCTGGTCCTGCGGGGGGGGCTCTGATGACATTTTGTGAATGCCGCAGCGCTGGGAACCCGCAGCACCACCAGACACCACCTCATCCCAGCCTGCAGCAAAGGTTCCGGTAAGATATATCCGCATTATAAGACATACCCCCATTTCCCCAAAAAAAATTTGGGAAAAAAAGTGCGTCCTATAATCCGAAAAATATGGTATATGTTTAGAATATTAAAGTTTTCGGTTACATACATTATTGATTTTGCTGATAATATCTGGAATAGTGATTTCAGCAGTATATAATTCTCTCCCAAAAATTTTATGATTCCCCACTTTCTATAATCTATTATTTAGCAAACACCTGTCTCATATTGTTAAGGTTGGCGGATTGCACTAAATAAAATAACTAATAAAGTGCAATTGCAACACGAGGTCCACTGTGCAGAGGTGTTAAACTGTTGCTAGCGAGCAATGGCAGAGCACACAGCGAGCGATTGCTAAACCGTGTCAATTGCACACAGTAACGAAACAGATGCTGAGTAAAGAACCCTGACTAGGGTTGTGCTTGCTCTGAAACTCTACTGTGCTAACCGCACACATGTAGGTAACAGATGCTAAGCCAAGACTAATTCCCCCCACTGACGCTAGCTGCCTGCCTACATGTACAGTCCCAAAGCAAGACGGACACACAACACATGCAGACAGAGTGGTAGTGTCTCCACTCACATAGGCCACACATAAATGATACTAGCGCGCTCGCGGGCGCCATTGGGGGTCTTTTATACAAAAGGCTCCACCCCAAACACGCCCAGTCGGCCGAGACATCACCCTGCGGGCCAGTTCGGGGCTGCCACATCACCAGAGCAGAAGACGCCTGACCACCAATAGGGATGCGCCATATCACAGACATGCTCAGTAAGGTGATTTCTGGACTTAGACTCCAGAGTGTCAAGCTGCAGCTGCCTATCGCTGGTTAGCATAGACTTGCTTGGCTGGAGAGCCAGCAGTAACCAAATGAATACCTTGAGCCTGAGCAAGATGATGGGACTGACGTCTATGCTGAGCAGCTCTTGCAGTGGTCAAGCTTGAATGAGAGACCGCAGAGGCAGATAAGGCTTGGGATTTATCCTGGGCAGCAGGAGAATCCCGATGCCTAACACATATCTTCGATTGCATCCTGTGCCTTTTAAGTATTGTTGAACTAGGACATTGAGGGACAGAGGATTTGAGCTAAAGTAGAGGTTGATCTTGTCAGAACTTTAGAATATTGAAAGGTATTATATTCTACCTGTATACACTATCGAAAAGAGAGTGATGACAACTGCTTCTTGTCCACTGTTTTCGACAATATAAATACATTTGCAGATGATGAAAATCTTGTAAAAAAAAAAAAAAACCTAAGAATGTTTACTACTAAATATAAAGCTGTACAGAAAAGTTTCAATTGCCACATATATTTTATGCTAAATTATTATTACCCTACTTTATGGTATCAAGAGCAAACTAAAAATGGGCTTAAAATGTTAGTACATGATGTATAAATTATTAATTATTTCTAAATACAATGTTTAAAATTGTACCATGCCGAGCAGAACTTCGATATCACATGACTGTGTGCACCTGACCACTAACACCTGCCAAGAAAAGGATAATTAACATATAGATGATGCCTCTCTAGAGTGGGCAAAAAAAGTGTCATTGCCTAATAGTGACATGATAAAAACATTCATCACAATGCATTTACAATATATAACAAATGGATGAAATTTTTTTTCACAAAAATCATTTTTTATAAAGTCCTGACTAATCAAAATCCAGTAGCAAAGATAAAGCCATATAATTTGTGTGCCTTTTTGTTTTATTTCATGCAAAGTTGTTCACTTGTGACCCCATTGTTTCATTTTGACTTGATAATATTGTAAGAGAGTTCCCATGGGAAATACTATGCTGAACTCTATGTGGACACATATTTTTAGTAGTGCAGAGGTGATGGCACGAGAATAGGTATAAAAATATGGGTGCCAACAGAGTAGAATTGATAATGGAAGCCATAGCTGCTGAATGTTTGTCTAATAAGAGCTGTGTAAGGTGAATGGTATCTGGGATTGATCCTTGAGGAACCACAACATCAATAAGAAAAGAAAAATAATTTGAACTCACAAATGATACAAAACAATATGTCAGAAAATTAGGAAGAAAACCAAGAGAGGGTAATGTCCTTAAGGGAAGTGGCCCTGTTTTATATATACTTTTTATCTTTGCCTGTGAGAAGCCTTGCTGATGCAGTATAACTACCTTGGGTTTTGTTGCTGTGCTCAGTTTTTCCATAGTATGAATTCTGATATGAAGCGGTATTGCACAATCTCACATTTGTAGCAGGGTTTGGTGTTCATTACCCAGTTTTAAAGGGAACCTGTCAGCAGGATTGTGCTCGATAACCTACAGACACTGTCAGGTTGGCGCCGTTATACTGATTGAAATGATACCTTGGTTGATGAAATCCATCCTGAGGTTGTTTATAATCTTTATTTTCAGTTTTGAGTTAATGATATGCTCGTGCCCCAGGGCGGGCCTGCAGGGGGGTCTTCATGTGGTTCTCTGATTAGCTATTTATACTGAAGACTGCTGACAGGTCACTGATGCCTCAGTGACCTGCCCCCTAGTTAACATAATGAATATCATATATATATTCTGGAAAAAAACAACCTTCTGCCGGCAGGCACCAGTTGTGGTACCTGTGCTGCAGCATAATCGCATGTGTACTGTGTTATAATTAATATGGTTGAGGTTATCCTGAAATTAAAAAAAAAGATCCATTTGAAAATGGCGCCTGCCGTGACTGTGCAGTAGCAGCTATCGGTATATATAGAGGTGATCCAATAGCTGCTATTGCGCAGGCGCCATCGGCGCCATTTTGGAGGCGGAATTTTTTATTTCTCTAGCAAGATGGCACTGCTGATGCCTGCGCAGTAGCAGCTATCTGATCACCTCTATATACACCGATAGCTGCTACTGCGCTGGCACGGCAGGTGCCATTTTCAAATGATTTTTTTTTTTATATCAGGATAACCTCAACCATATTAATTATAAACACAATACAGATGTGATTATACTGCAGCGCAGGTGCCACGGCTACTGCCTACCTGCAGAAGGTCTTTATTTTCAGTATGTATATATAATATTCATTATGTAAACTAGGGGGCAGGTCAGTGAGGGATCAGTGACCTGTCAGCAGCCATACTGATGAAAACCTTAATCAGAGCACCACATGAAGACCCCCCACAGGCCGCCCCAGAGCACGAGCATATCATTAACTCAAAACTACAGATTAAAACTAAAGATTAAACGCCATGCACAAGATGAATTTCATCAAGCAAGGTATCATTTTAATCAGTGTAACGGCGCCGACCAGACGCTTTCTGTAGGTTACTGTGCACAATCCTGCTGACAGGTTTGTCCTGCAAATATGTGTGTTTTAGGCAGATATGGGAAGGGGGGAAGGTAGCAAAGTAAGAAGTGTTAATACTTTATTTTTATTATTTGGCAAAATGCAAAGTGAATGAACAAAAGAGAAATCTAAATTAACTCAATATTTGGTGTGACTTCCTTTTGCCTTCAAAACAGCATTTTATACCTAGATTTTAAAGGAAGGTTGTTCCAAACAGCTTGGAGAACTAATTGCAGTGCATGTCGCTTGCACAAATCCTTCTATTTCTTCATGTAATCCTACACAGACTTGATGTTGAGATTAGGGCTATCTGGGGATCATATTTGGAGCCAATCAAACGCCTCCCTTATGGTGTTGCATAATGGAAAAGAATCTGCTTGTATTTCTCAGCAGTGAGGACACCAAGAAATATGCAACTTTAAGTGGTGTAGATGCAGTTGTCGTCCAGTGAAACTTCTTGCAGCAGATGAATGACACATATCAGGCTTACTTCTCATCAAAATCCTATATCCAACAATCTCATCAGCCAAGAACTGGCTGCAACCAGTCAAACCCAGCTACACTGATCTACTGTTCGAAGAATATAAGTAAATGGCCATTATGAAAGAATTACGACTAAAAAAACACATATTACATATGGAAACAAGACCAAGTGCCTTAGGCCTATTTCAAAATTCCATTTTCTACAATCAGTCACAATCCGTCAAAATGTTGAAAAGACGGATCCTGTGCTGATTGTAAAAAACGGATGCGCTGGAGCCTTTTTTTGACGGCTCCAGTGCATCCTAGAAGGCTATGTGCACACATTGTGTGTGCGTCTTTGCCGCGGTTCTTCGCTGCAAAAACGCATACACAACACAACCCAAGCAAAACCGCTACGTCATCACAAGTCATTGTCTCGCTATGCATCACTGGGAACGGCAGCATCGTGAGCATTCCTGCTTTTCACAGTCAGCGACGGATCCTGCAGCCATAGGCTTCCATTATAGCCAACGACGGACAGCGCAGGATCCGTTGCTGAGCGATTTTCCGACGTACACAAAAAACGTTTCTATGTGCGTTGCCTCCACCCGACGGACAGCAATTTTACGACGGATCCAGTGCACGACGGATGAAATGGACGACCATCCATCACAATCCGTCGCTAATACAAGTCTATGAGAAAAAAACGGATCCAGCAGAAACATTTGCTGGATCCGTTTTTTTCACAAAACGACGCATTGTGACGGAAAAAGAAAGACGGAAGTGTGAAAGAGGCCTTACTTATGCACAAAATCATAGGAACCTGGGGTTCAGACAAAATAGCAGGTGCTCTTGACTGATCAATTAAAATTTTAAATATTTAGCTGTAACAGAAGGCAGTTTGTTCACCAAAGTGCCAGAGAACGGCACGATAATGAGTGTCTGCAGGTAACAGTGAAGCATGGTGGATGGTCCTTGCAGGTTTGTGGCTGCTAGTTCAGCTAATGTAGTTGGGTACTTGTGCAAGATTTAGGCTGCCATCACACTATCAGTATTTGGTCAGTATTTTACCTCAGTATTTGTAAGCCAAAACCATGAGTGGGTGATAAATGCAGAAGTGGTGCATATGTTTCTATTATACTTTTCCTCTATTTGTTCCACTCCTGGTTTTGGCTTACAAATACTGATGTAAAATAATGACCAAATACTGCTAGTGTGACGGCAGCCTTATAGTTTCTTCATGCAGATATTTATCCATCGTGCAATACCATCAGGGACGCGTCTGATTGATTCCAAATTTGTTCTGTAGAAGGACATTGACCCCAAACATACAGTAAGTGTCATTATTAAAGGGAACCTGTCAGCAGAATTGTGCACAGTAACCTACAAACAGTGTCAGGTTGGCGCCGTTATACTGATTAAATTGATACGTTGGTTGATAAAATCTGTTTTGTGGTTGTTGTTTAATCTTTTTAATTTCAGTTTTGTGTTACTGATATGCTCATGCCCTGGGGCGGCCTGGAGGGGGGTTCTTTATGTGGTGCTCTGATTAGGTATTCATAATGCAGACTGCTGACAGTTCACTGATCCCTCAGTGACTTGCCCCCTAGTTTGCATAATGAATACCTGTACATACCTAAAAAAAACCTTCTGCAGGCAGACGCCAGCCGTGGCACCAGCACTGCAGCATAATCGCATGTTTAGTGTCCTAGTAATAACTGTTGTTGATGTTATTGAGCAAGTACAAAAAAAAATCAATTTGAAAATGGAGCCTGTGCAGTGGCAGCTATTGGTGTGTATAGAGATCCGATAGCTGTTATTGCGCAGGCGCCGGGGACGCCATCTTGCTGGAGAAGAAAAAAAAATTATCCTCCAAGATGGCGCCACCTGCCCAATAGCAGTTATCAGATCTCTATACACACCAATAGCTGATACTGCGCAGGCGCTGCAGCGGACGCCATTGTCAAATTATTTCATTTTTTGGGGACTTTCTCAATAACAACAACAGTGATTACTAGGACACTAAACATTTGATTATGCTGCAGCGCAGGCGCCATGGCTGGCGCCTGCCTGCAGAAGGTTTTTTTTTTCCTCAGTACGTACAGGTATACATTATGCAAACTAGGGGCATGTCACTGAGGGATCAGTGACCTGTCAGCAGTCTGCATTATGAATACCTTATCAAAGTAATCACATGAAGGTCCCCCTCTAGCTCCACCTCGGGGCACGAGCATATCATTAACTAAAAACTGAAAATAAAGATTAAACAACTGTTACATCCCTGCCGGCATCACTGCATGACTTCCCATCTCCCCTCTTACCACTCCAAGCCATGCTGTGAGTTCTGTTCTCTGCCAGCTCCATGCTCTGGTGATGGATACTGCAGTTGCAGTTTTCAGTGATGGATGCTGCAGTCGTGGTTGTCAGTGGTGAAATGAATTGTAATTGACACAGTCTATTATTGCTCAAAAGACATATAGCATTGTTACCTTGTGGAACTTCTGGATAGCGGCTTTTTCTTCTTGCAACTTTTAAGAATCAATTGAATTTAGAAATATGAAAAGTCTTTATTAACGTTATTCGAGTATCTTGATTGAAGTCTTCATTCCCTAATTCTATACCAAATCTGGTAATTTTCCTAACCTATAATATCACAGCGTACCATAGCAATCAATAATATCCATATAATTATTATCAGAATATTAATATGGAATTTATGTTTGGAATAATAAATGATAATACATTATTCTTCATGTGATAGAACATTTTTATGTAATTTTAATGTGTGATTACACTTATCCACTATTAACTACATCAAGAAATAATGATTACTAAATATAGAAATATATGATGATTACATAATATTTCATTATATCTTAATATTCTAATAATTTAACTGATTTGCATTATTTCCCATAAACACAAGTTTTTGTTTTTGTCTAGCATAGCATGAATCATGAGGCCTCTCATACATTACACATACCACATTACTCTCATGTTACATTCTGTCTCAGCAACTGCTCTTACGCTCATCTGTCAGTCACCACTCAGACTGTGACACATATATAAGTTCAAACCATATATTCCACATACAAAAATATGAATACATGTTGTCACAGGTTCCTTCTCCGGTATCACACAATCAACAGAGCAAGAGAATAGTGAACAATCCCAAGACCTTTATTTAGGCAAAAGTACGAAAGGTCCATGTACGATCCACCACACAAAGGATAAAATATTCTAGAACACGAATGCAGTTCAGTAACAGGATAAAAGTCCAACAATCCAGCACAGAGGATAACAGCCCATATTCCCTTCTTTCTTTCTCTCTCTGACATGCTCTTCACATCAT
Organism: Ranitomeya variabilis; assembly: GCF_051348905.1. NCBI lineage: Eukaryota > Metazoa > Chordata > Amphibia > Anura > Dendrobatidae > Ranitomeya > Ranitomeya variabilis. The sequence continues at coordinate 645,804,718 of NC_135232.1, read as the reverse complement.
GGTTCCACACAGGATCTGATCTGTGTCTCACCTCCCTGATATTTACAAGTCTCCCTCCTCATTCACAGGTCAGGAGGGGGAAGGTCTCAGGGGCTCATTGTTTCAACAAGTTAGGTCAAGATGTCATTAGTATATTAGCAAACAGCATTATTCACTGACCCTGTGGAGAGATAACAATACAGAACTGTGGGGAGAATATCAGATGGCAAATAACAACTCATCCTACAAGAGAACACCATGAAAATAAGTAAAATAGAAATATACACAAAAATGATACCCACATAGCATATCACACCATCACAACCTCTACCCCCTCATAATAAGTGAGCACGCCATTAGGTCTACACAGACCTCTGGCCTGCTCACTTTAGTCCACTTTGCTCCACTGTTTATAGTTCCTTGTACAGTGGCAGGGGTTGCAATAATCATGAGCACTTGTCCATAAATTCCTGGGTCCTGGCTTTATGGTCATACCAGGCTTTTTGACTGGACTGGGCCATTCGCTGATGTTCATTAGGCAAGGTAGCTTGCTGGGTGAGACAGCCTCTGAACTCTAGAACGTAGGGAATGATAGGAATTACGGTATCTGCGATATCTCCCTCCAATTGTTCTTTCAGAAGAAGGAGAGGCCCACGGACCTTCTGCTCCCACAAAATGACTTTGCAACTCCCCAATGTCATTTCCAAGGAGGATATCTGCAGGAAGTTCTCCCATAACTCCAATCCAACACAGTTTTTCTCCAAAACCAAAATCCAAACGTACCAAAGCTCACTGCATATATTTGTGGACACCCCCCGCCAGGACAATAGGAATTCCCGGGCCGTGGTGAATTGCCTCGGGTCGAACCACATGGGGGTCAGCGATAGTCAGGAATGCCCCTGTGTCTCTAAATCCCAACACTTTGTATCCATCAATTAAGACATCCTGCACGTGGCAATGCCATTGCTCTGTATTTCTGATGGACAAAGGTCGGAGTCCATATACTCCAGGAGGGCTATCTATGGTGCCGTGGTCAGTGGTCCACTCTGGTGGGGGGGGTAGCTCTTCCTCAGGCGGGATGGAGTACACAAGATGCACTGGACGAGGTGGGGCTGCATGGGACTCCCTCCGAATCCTTGAGGGACAGCCAGTCTGCAAATGTCCAGGTTGCACACACCCATAACATCTCCTCTCTGTGATACCCCAATGTTGTGGTCAAAACTGTTGGGGCTCAGGATTGTGAGCTGTGATTGTCATCGGCCTGCGGCTGGGTGGAGGGGCAGATATAATCAGAGGGGGACGGGGTGCGGTAGAAGGCCGTGGTTCATTGTCCAGAAGCCTCCTCCATTGCGGTCGGATAGTAAGGGCTTTATCGGCCAGGGCTGCAGCTCTATCCCGTACCTCTGCAGGGCACTTGGCAAGAAATTGTTCTATAAGGAACGCCTGTATAATAACATCTTCCACAGTAAAGGCGTTTTCTGCTTCCAGCCATCTCTGACATGCCTGGGATATCTTATGTGCATACATCCTAAACGATCCCCCCGTCGTGCATGGGAGGTCTCGGAACTTGGCCCTATATGAGTCTGGGGTGATAGCATGGTAATCCAGGATAGTCTGCTTTAAAATGTTATAATCCCGATTCTGCTGTGAGTCACCAGTCATCACAGGTTCCTTCTCCGGTATCACACAATCAACAGAGCAAGAGAATAGTGAACAATCCAAAGACCTTTATTTAGGCAAAAGTACGAAGGGCCATATACGATCCACCACACAAAGGATAAAATATTCCAGAACACGAATGCAGTTCAGTAACAGGATAAAAGTCCAACAATCCAGCACAGAAGATAACAACCCATATTCCCTTCTTTCTCTCTCTGATGTGCTCTTTACATCATGGTTCCACACAGGATCTGATCTGTGTCTCACCTCCCTGATATTTACAAGTCTCCCTCCTCATTCACAGGTCAGGAGGGGGAAGGTCTCAGGGGCTCATTGTTTCAACAAGTTAGGTCAACATGTCATTAGCATATTAGCAAACAGCATTATTCACTGACCCTGTGGAGAGATAACAATACAGAACTGTGGGGAGAATATCAGATGGCAAATAACTCATCCTACAAGAGAACACCATGAAAATAAGTAAAATAGAAATATACACAAAAATAATACCCACATAGCATATCACACCATCACACATGTATATTAACCAAAATTATTGTAACCTAATTATCAATGCATTGAAAACTATTAAATTTTATATCTTAATATTTCTTTGAATATTCCCCAAATACACATAACATAGCACTTTGTCAACCATTCTATAGATAGAAGGACTCATAAAAAAATTGGGCACGAGTTGTAACCATATATTTGGTGCAGAGGCTGCAACTGAATCCGAACCTTGAAACTTAGGCCTAAAGAATTGATTTGATTTGCAAAAGTTGAAGTCTCTCTGAAGTTCTTCTCACTGAGGTTACAAGCTTTAAGTTACACAAACTGAAATAGGTGTATGGTATCCCTATTATTAGCCCACAGTTCAGCCCACAAAAACTAAATTTAGATTCAGGTAGTGATATATTATTTCTTTTAAGTGTTAAATATATAAAATCAGGCAATTATTATAACAAGCCTGTGTAAATAAAGACATAAATCCATGTAAGAGGATTTTTGGTCAATTCCTGCTTTGAAATGAAAATTCTAAGAAAAAATAAAAGATAAGATTAAATATCATATTCATCCAGAAACAACAAATTTTAAATATCTTATACATACAGTGCCTTGCGAAAGTATTCGGCCCCCTGGAAACTTTTCAACCTTTTCCCACATATCATGCTTCAAACATAAAGATACCAAATGTAAATTTTTGGTGAAGCATCAACAAGTGGAATACAATTGTGAAGTTGAACAAAATTTATTGGTTATTTTACATTTTTGTGGAAATTCAAAAACTAAAAAGTGGAGCGTGCAATATTATTCGGCCCTTTTACTTTCAGTGCAGCAAACTCACTCCATAAGTTCATTGTGGATCTCTGAATCATCCAATGTCAACCTAAATGCCTAATGATGATAAATATAATCCACCTGTGTGTAATCAAGTCTCCGTATGAATGCACCTGCTCTGTGATAGTCTCAGGGTTCTGTTTGAACCACAGAGAGCATCACGAAGACCAAGGAACACAACAGGCAGGTCCATGATACTGTTGTGGAGAAGTTTGAAGCCGGATTTGGATACAAAATGATTTCCAAAACTTTAAACATCCCAAGGAGCACTGTGTAAGCGATCATATTGAAATTGGAGGAGTATCATACCACTGCAAATCTACCAAGACCCGGCAGTCCAGCTAAACTTTCATCTCAAGCAAGGAGAAGACTGATCAGAGATGCAGCCAAGAGGTCCATGATCACTCTGGATGAACTGCAGAGATCTACAACTGAGGTGGGACAGTCTGTCCATAGGCCATTTCTCAAAGATATCCATAAAAAGTGTCGTTTAAAGTTTGCAACAAGCCACCTGGGAGACACACCAAACATGTGGAAGAAGGTGGTCTGGTCAGATGAAACCAAAATCGAACTTTTTGGCAACAATGCCAAATGATGTGTTTGGCGTAAAGGCAACACAGCTCATCACCTTGAACACACCATCCCCACTGTCAAACATGGTGGTGGCAGTGTCATGGTTTGGGCCTGCTTTTCTTCAGCAGGGACAGGGAAGATGGTTAAAAATAATGGGAAGATGGATGGAGCCAAATACAGGACCATTCTTGAAGAAAACCTGTTTGAGTCTGCAAAAGACCTGAGTCTGGGACGGAGATTTGTCTTCCAACAAGACAATGATCCCAAACATAAAGCAAAATCTACAATGGAATGGTTCACAAATAAACGTATCCAGGTGTTAGAATGGCCAAGTCAAAGTCCAGACCTCAATCCAATCGAGAATCTGTGAAAAGAGCTGAAAACTGCTGTTCACAAACGATCTCCATCAAACCTCACTGAGCTCGAGCTGTTTGCCAAGGAAGAATGGGCAAGAATTTCAGATGTACAAAACTGATAGAGACATACCCCAAGCGACTTGCAGCTGTAATCGCAGCAAAAGGTGGGGCAACAAAGTATTAAGTTAAAGGGGCCGAATAATATTGCACACCCCACTTTTCAGTTTTTGAATTTCCACAAAAATTTAAAATAACCAATAAATTTCGTTCAACTTCACAATTGAGTTCCACTTGTTGTAGATTCTTCACCAAAAATTTACATTTGGCAACTTTATGTTTGAAGCATTATATGTGGGAAAAGGTTGAAAAGTTCCAGGGGGCTGAATACTTTAGCAAGGCACTGTATGTATATATTTAATATATGTATTTACGTAATTCTAAGTATTATTACTGGCGTAAATGTAAATTTTAATTATTTCACTATACATATAAAAATACAGTTATACAATCTCTACTTATACAAGTATACTATTTAGTGTATACTGTATGAGTATATATCTATCTATAAAAACTATAGAACTACAGAACTATACTGTTTAAGATAATTGCAAATAACTAATAATACATTGTATAACACTTTTAAACAACATATAATTACATTTTTAGCCAATTCCTAAACCAAATCTGATCTCTGTCGATAATGTCCTGAAAGGCTCTATTTAACATTGCCATTTTTAAACTTACAGATCCTTTCTAGAACTCCGGTAATGGAGACTTCAGTTTGCCTTCCATGATGTTGCTCTCAGAAATCACCTGTTTCTGTCTGTCAATTTCTGCCATTTGTCTTTTTACAGAGAGGTCAGAACCTTGAATTTTTAACTGTTTCTGTGCAACTTTTTCAGTGGACTATTGGATCATTTGGTAGGGCTTATAACAAACTATATGGTGGCCCGATTCTAACGCATCGGGTATTCTAGAATATGCATGTCCACGTAGTATATTGCCCAGCCACGTAGTATATTGCCCAGTCACGTAGTATATTGCCCAGCCACGTAGTATATTGCCCAGCCACGTAGTATATTGTCCAGGCACGTAGTATATTGCCAAGTCACGCAGTATATTGCCCAGCCACGTAGTATATTGCCCAGCCACGTAGTATATTGTCCAGGCACGTAGTATATTGCCAAGTCACGCAGTATATTGCCAAGTCATGCAGTATATTGCCCAGCCACATAGTATATTGTCCAGGCACGTAGTATATTGTCACGTCACGTAGTATATTTCTCAGCGCCGTAGTATATTGCCCAATTATGTAGTATATTGCCCAGCGACGTAGTATATTGCCTAGTTACGTAGTATATTGCCCAGTGACGTATTATACAGCACAGAGCCACGTAGTATACAGCACAGAGCCACGTAGTATATTGCTCAGCGCCGTAGTATATTGCCCAGTTACGTAGTATATTGCCCAGCTACGTAGTATACAGCACACAGCCACGTAGTATATTGCACAGCGAAGTAGTATACAGCACAGAGCCACGTAGTATATTGGCCAGTCACATAGTATATTGCCCAGCCACGTTTGTCACAGGTTAAAAAATAAAAAATAAACATATACTCACCTTTCCGAGAGCCCCTTGTAGTCCACGGCAGCTTCCGGTCCCAGGGTTGGTCTGAGCGCAGTACCTGTGATGACGTCGCGGTCACATGACCGTGTAGCGGTCACATGACCGTGACGTCGCGTCAGGTCCTTTCCGCGCAGGCGCGCAGGACTTGTGATGACGTCACGGTCACATGACCGTGACGTCATGGCAGGTCCTTCTGCCATACCATCTTTGCCACCGCAACCTGCAACGGAAGATGGCGGGCGGTGCGAGCAGCTCAGCGGACTACAGAGGGTGAGTATAGCAGTTTTTTTTAATTTATTTATTATTTTTAACATTACATTTTGTACTATTGATGCCGCATAGGCAGCGTCAATAGTACAAAGTTGGGGACACAGGGTTAATAGCGGCGGTAACGGAGTGCGTTACCCGCGGCATAACGCGGTCTGTTACCGCCAGCATTAACCCTGTGTGAGCGGTGACCGGAGGGGTGTATGCGGGCGCCGGGCAGTGAGCGCGGGGAGTAAGGAGCGCCATTTTTTTCCAGACTGTGTGCGTCGCTGATTGCTCGCGGCAGCCATGACAGGCAGCTGGCGAGAACAATCAGCGAACGAATAACCGCGACAGACAGACAGACAGAAGGACAGACAGACGGAAGTACCCTTAGACAATTATATAGTAGATATGTAATTTTCTACGTACTTCGTAGATTTGATTTTGGGGATAACTCAGTTTAGGAGATTTTGATTCTGGCTTCTAATAAGATTTTACTCTGTCTGATTTTACAAACTTAGTACCATTTATTTTCCTTTCACGATTCTCAAGTTTCCTAGTAAAGTCAAGGGATTGGGCACATTCAAATAAAGAATCTTTTTGTGACGCAATAACATGAGATACAGAATTTAGGAATCCAAATTTGTTTACAAAACATTTTATAATTGACTGTGTTTTGACATTTTTAATGAGCGTTTTGTACAACCGTTCAAATATAGACATGAATGTAAAGGTACATTCTTTCCGGCCAATCCTTAATTTTTGAAGAATATCAGTATCTGGATTATTTTCATTTAATCCACAGAAAATGAGAATTCTTAATCTGTCTGTGTCATTTAAATCTCCATATAAGTCGTTATCACACTGCATTTTTAATATTACCGTCTGGAAAAAAAAGCAAAACTCTCTCAGTTTCTACACACATGGATTTTGTTATCATATGCAGGAATGATTTTACATAATTTTAACAAGTTTTCTCTCATTTTAATTTGGAGTTGGGCCTCTGAGTCATCTTCTATTTTTAGTGGCCTTTGTAAATCTGTCCCTCATATGTCATCTACGTCGGTTCTCATGTCTCCTCCCACGTTTCCTCCATCTTTTTTTTCATCATGAGATACAAGGTCATCTTGAGTGGCAGATACAGACACGTGTCTCACATCTTGTCCACTTTCCACATTACAGTCAATCTCGGGAACATCACTAGTATCATCTGACGCTATTTTTACACAGTCATTATTAGATTTCTCTGACACAAACTTGTGAAATACGTCGACCAACTGCAAAACATTTTTCAATTTTTTATTTTTCTCTATTGAAGGACATCAGCTTCTTATTATCTATCTTTAGATTCTCAATCTTGCATTCTGCATATAAGCTAAACCATAAAACTTCTAAGTTAGTCTCGTCTAAAGATATAAATTTCAGTCGACTTTGCTTAGAATAAGACGTAATGACATTCATGTTTCTTACCTTGAAATATCTCAGCTTGTAGTTCCTTTGTTGGACACCACTGGGCTCTGGTCATCAGCACGTCTATCTTCAGTATGTCTGGCATTTATAGTACTTCTAGTACTTGTCAATCCATCTGCCACCTCTTAGTCCTCACTCCTTGGTTCCTGTCTGATCCTTGTGATTTGAAGTATTGTAGTGAAATTCCTGAAAACTTGCACAACTAACATTTAGCGAAGCTCTTCTCTCTTCTCCCGTGTCCAAGTAGAAGGTAATCCACAAAAAATAGCAAAAAAATCAGGTATGGCTAGCTTGCCAATTGTTAAAAATGCTTATTTTGTATATTTAATTATTCAGGACTCTTTACCAGATGTGATACTCTAAAGAAAATGTCATGATATTTCTTATAAAAAATGTAGTGGTTTATTGGATTGTCCACCAAAAAGCATCATTGCAACAAAACATATGCGGCGCCCCAGTGTCCTCGTCGTCACAGTGATGTCATTATCCTTTCGGGGGAGAAGTGATGTCATGTCTGAAGGCAATGAAAGACAACCACATTCAGGTATCACACACATGCAACATGTTCACACTCCAGACCAGAAGGGGGAGCTCTAAGCCTGTTTAGGGTGAATTCCCCTATTTAACATCCTGATCTGGAGGGAAAAGGGGTTTAGTTCCTGTCAGGCAGACAGAAGGAGAGGAGCTCTGCTGGCATGAAGTGCTGCAGCTCCTGGGAAAAGACACTAAAAGGTGAAAATACTGCAGAGAGTGTGCAGGAAAGCAGAGCACAGGAGAGAAATACCAGAGGGAGATCAGCCAGGAGCAAGCTGCTCCTTTTTGAGGCGCAGAAGCCGGTAGCCAGGAACACCGAGGGAGCAACCGTCTCCAAGCCTTGCTCCAGAGACCGTCAGGACAGTCAATTCCAAGTTGGCTGCCCGACCTTAATACCTAAGAAGACACAGTGGCAACTTGTGGGGGTCGGGGCATCTCTAGGGTCCCTATAAACAAGCCTCAGGCCATCAGTCATATGGGTTTATCCTATCCATACCATCTGGGGGACAGAGAGGAAGAAATAACATCTAGAACATCTACAAGAGTTGTGAGGACCTTACCGAGAAGCTCAGCAGGGAGGTACTACAACACACAGGCGCTAGAGGAAGGCTACTGATTTCCACCTGGATAAGGGGACTCTGGAATTGCCTTCAGACCGACCAGACTCTGCCTGCCCTGTCATCTGGCGCTCCGGGCTGAGGATACCATCTGAAGTCTTCAGTAAACAAGGTAAAAGACTGCAAACCTGTCTCCTCGTTCTTTACTGCACCTTGCCCATATATAAACTCTTTTACTGGACACCCCTGAGGGCCACGGACCGGGTCAGCCACTGTGACATCCCTCGAACCGCAGGACCCGGTGCCGAGTACCCCATTGCCCTACTCTGGGGGCGATCCACATAAAATAGGTGAAATAGTTACAAAGAGATTGTCTATTTGTCCATATCAAAGTTTGTTCCCGGAGTGTCTGTCAGATATATCCTCCTTCTTCAACTCTCGCTTCCTAAAACTCAATGAAGACAAAACAGAATTAATAATCTTTCCCCCAGCTTTCTGCTCTTTGCTCCGCCTCCTGCAGTTCTGCTCTTTGCTCCGCCTCCTGCGGTTCTGCTCTACCCCGATTCTCGCCTCCTGCAGCTCTGTCCTGCTCTCCGCATCGTTTCCCCCCTACCTGATCTTTCTATTATGGTAAACGGCATCACGCTCTCTCCAGCACCTGAAATCCGCTGCCTCGGGGTAACTCTCGATTCTGCCCTGTCCTTCAAACCGCACGTCCAAATTCTTGCCACCTCCTGTTGCCTCCAACTCAAAAATATTGCCAGAATTTGTCCTTTCCTCAGCCCACAATCTACTAAAACTCTTGTGCATGCCCTCATCATCTCCCACCTCAATTACTGCAACACCCTCCTCTGTGGCCTCCCCGCTAACTCCCTTGCACCACTCCAGTCTGACCTCAACTCTGCTGCTCGGCTAATCCACCTCTCTCCTCGCTACTCTCCTGCTTCACCCCTCTACAAATCCCTCCAGTGGCTCCCAATTCCCCAACGAATCCAGTTCAAACTACTAACACTGATCTACAAAGCCATTTACAACCTGTCCCCTCCCTATATCTCTGAATTAATCTCCCACTATCTTCCCTCACGTAATCTTCGATCCTCCCAAGACCTCCTACTCTCCTCCACATTTATTCGTTCCTCACACAACCACCTCCGAGATTTCTCTTGAATATACCCCATCCTCTGGAATCCCACACCTCAACATGTCCGATTATCCACCACCCTCGGATCCGTCAGATGGAACCTGAAAACCCATCTCTTCAGGAAAGCCTATAGCCTGCAATAACCATTCTGCTGCCTCACCAACCACCTGAGCTCCCGCCTCACCAACCACCCGAGCTGCCGCCTCCCCAACCACCCGAGCTGCCGCCTCACCGCCAACCACCCGAGCTGCCGCCACGTCACCAACCACCCGAGCTGCCGCCACGTCACCAACCACCCGAGCTGCCGCCACGTCACCAACCGCCCGAGCTGCTGCGTCGCCACCAACCACCCAAGCTGCCGCGTCACCATCGCCAGAGCTGCCGCCCCACCAACCACCCGAGCTGCTGCCTCACCAACCACCCGAGCTGCTGCCTCACCACCATCAGTGCTGCAGCACACCGACCTCCTGTCTCTTCCCCATTATCCCGAAGAATGTAAGTCCACAAGGACAGGGTCCTTTCCCCTATGTACCAGTCTGTCACAGTAAATTTGTTTACTGTTAACTATATCTATAACCCTGTATGTAACCCCTTTTCACATGTACAGCACCATGGAATTAATGGTGCTATATAAATAAATAATAATAATAATTAACTTACATACCAGCTGTCCATCTCTTCTGATGTCTGTGTGCAATGTGTGAAGTCCGCAGAGAGAGAAGAAGAAAAAACCCTCCTTTCTTCCTGTGGCCATGTTATATATACATCCCACAGAGCACGTGGTCTCTATATATGGGGTTGACATTTACTATGGGTCAGAAATAACATATGTAGTGTCAGCGAAAGGCAATGTGCTCAGTACAGAATTGAGAATAAGAATAAGTCAATAATCAATAATTAATATTTAACACTGTGTGCACCTTCCTAAGGTGTCCCCTGCCAGTTGCCAAGAGGCATCAGGTACTTAAGGCATTCCCACCACTAGGGTGATGCCTGAGCAATGTATTTACTCGTTTAGTGTCTGGCTGCTGAGTTGCCAGGTCCTATTTTGCTTTCTCTCGTGTCAGCCACCCAAGGGGGCTTCGTACCCTGGCCTGTACCTGTGTCTCTTGTTGCATCCACCCAGGGGGTTTCGTATCCTGGTCTGAATCCTTGTTTCTGTGCCTTGACCCATTCCTGACCCTGTCCCATACCTTAGTCCTATACCTGTGTTTGTTTGTGTCCCTGTCTGTAGCTTTTCCTATTCCACTGTGTGTTTCCTTGTGTTCACTCCTTCTGCTCTTTGCTCCTCCTCCTGCGGTTCTGCTCTTTGCTCCACCTTCTTCAGTTCTGCTCTTTGCTCCACCTCCTGTGGTTCTGCTCTTTGCTCCGCCTCTAGCAGTTCTGCTCTTTACTCCGCCTCCTGCGATTCTGCTCTTTGCTATGCCTTCTGCAGTTCTGCTCTTTGCTCCGCCTCCTGCGGTTCTGCTCTTTGCTCTGCCTCCTGCGGTTCTGCTCTTTGCTCCGCCTCCTACAGTTCTGCTCTTTGCTCCGCCTCCTGCGGTTCTGCTCTACCCCGATTCTCGCCTCCTGCAGCTCTGTCCTGCTCTCCGCATCGTGCAACTTTGCTCTGCTCCCACTCCACGCTCTGTGTGCCATTGTCCCTCCAGTCTGTACTGGTTCCTACCTGCTCCGTTAGCCTACTCATTCCAGCCTGTGTTCCCGTGTGTAATGCGCTGGGTTTATACCTTGTTTCTTCAGCGTTACTCTGCATGTCTCTGGTTTAAACCTTGCTCCTCTTCCTCTAACTTGCAGGGATACTGTAGTCTGTTACCTGTATGGATGCTGCTCAGTTCCCTGTGACGCTGCATAGCTGTACATGTGCTGTGATGTCTTTGCCCTTCTGCATGACCACCTGCATTTGCGGTCCCTGGCTGCCGCTGTGGAAGCTATCCTCGGGTTGCGAGGTCCTCTGCAGCTGGTGCATGACTTTCCACGTGTGTTCAGGCTAGCAGTCGCTGCCAGGTGCCCTAAGCCACAGTTCCTGTGCTGATTGTGCTGTAATGGTTTCTGTTTGTGCTTAGGGTGCGCGCGGCCACATCTAGCCTGCTTTTATTAGGGTTTGTGTGTGCACCTGTGTTGCTTCCTCAGCCTATTGATGAGGAGCAGCTCCTATATAAACTCTTTTGCCTGTTGGGCGGGGCCAGAGCATTGCATGTGTTTCTGAGTCTTGCCTTGTGTGTTAGGTATCCAGCTCCCGTTGTGTCTGCAGTCTGTTCTGGGAGAGCTAATACCTGTCTTCTGCTTGTTCTGGGGGCAGAGTACCCAGATCCATTAGTATCTTGTTTTTCCGCCTGTTCTGGGGGCAGAGTACCCAGATCCATTAGTATCTTGTTTTTCCGCCTGTTTTGGGGGCAAAGTACCCAGATCCGTCTATCTTGGAGGCTGCATATCCAGTACCTGATCCTGTCTGAACTGTGCCCTTTGTGTTATGTTCCTGAAGTCCTTTTGTGTCTGATACCCAGTGACTGAACTTCCAGGGCTCATCTTTTAAAGATGGAGTCCGGTGTTCTTGCTGAGCTCTTACTATGCTGTGCTCAGCCTGCTATGCGGTGATAACCCACAGGTCCAGTCCGGCGGTGCTTGCACCATCACGTTTGAGTTCCTTTTTAGGTCTGTGTTGTGAATTCTGCCCTTGGGTTCCCTCCGGTGGTTGTTGGTAGTAATGCAGTTGTCCCTGGGTTGCAATCCTGGGCAGGTGTCCCTGCTGATTGCAGCTCTGACTGGGATATTTAGGTGTGCAGGATTCATTAGCCCTTGCCAGTTGTCCATTGTTCTTGGAGGTTTTGCATCTCTGTCTGGTTCCTCCTGCCCTGCTGCCAAATCAGCAAAGATAAGTGTCTGGTTTTGTTTCTACAGCACACATGCTGTGTGCTTTACAATTCAGTACTATTCAATGTTTTTTCTTGTCCAGCTTAGACTGTGTTTGGATATTTCAGTCAAGTTGGATTCTCAGGAGATGCAGATACACATTCCATGTCTTTAGTTAGATGGTGGAATTTTTGTATTATCTGCTGTGGATATTTTTAGGGTTTTAATACTGACCGCTTAGTATTCTGTCCTATCCTTTCCTATTTTGTAGCGTGGCCTCTTTTGCTAAATCCTGATTTCTGCCTGCGTGTGTCTTTCCTCTAATACTCACAGTCAATATTTGTGGGGGGCTGCCTATCCTTTGGGGTTCTGCTCTGAGGCAAGATAGAATTCCCATTTCCATCTATAGGGGTATTTAGTCCTCCGGCTGTGTCGAGGTGTCTAGGATGTGTTAGGTACACCCCACGGCTACTTCTAGTTGCGGTGACAGTTTAGGGTTTGCGGTCAGTACAGGTTCCACCTACTCCTGAGAAAGTCTGATGCGGCTCCAAGGTCACCGGATCATAACAGTATAACTGGCAAACAATGAGTTAAATGCATCTCAGAAGAAGGGAAGAAAGAGCCATTTTTTTCTGTAGCCTGCTTTGTCTTTTCTTCCCTCTTTTTCTCTGGGTAGCTGAGGAGTCTTGTGCTAGCATGGATGTTCAGGGATTAGCTTCTCGTGTAGACCAGCTTGCTGCTATAGTACAGGGTATTTCTGATTATATTGTTCAGACTCCTGTTTTAGAGCCTAAGATTCCTACTCCTGATTTGTTTTTTGGGGACAGGTCCAAATTTTTGAGTTTTTAAAAACAACTAAACTGTTTTTTGTTCTGAGACCTCGATCCTCTGGTGATTCCATTCAGCAGGTTAAAATTGTCATCTCCCTGCTGCGTGGTGATCCTCAGGATTGGGCATTTTCCCTTGAATCTGGGAATCCGGTCTTGCTTAATGTAGACGCCTTTTTTCAGGCTTTAGGATTATTATATGATGAACCAAATTCTGTGGATCAAGCGGAGAAGACCTTGTTGGTCCTGTCTCAGGGTCAAGAAGCGGCAGAATTGTATTGTCAGAAATTTAGAAAATGGTCTGTGTTGACTAAATGGAATGATGATGCTTTGGTGGCAATTTTCAGAAAGGGTCTTTCTGAATCCGTTAAAGATGTTATGGTGGGGTAAAGATGTTATGGTGGGGTTTCCCACGCCTTTCGGTCTGAGTGATTCCATGTCTCTGGCCATTCAGATTGATCGGCGTTTGCGGGAGCGCAGAGCTGTGGACGCTGTGGCGTTGTCCTCAGAGCAGATGCCTGAGTCAATGCAGTGTGATAGGATTCTGTCTAGAACGGAACAACAGGGATTCAGACGTCAGAATAGGTTGTGTTTTTATTGTGGCGATGCTTCTCATGTCATTTCAGTCTGCCCTATGCGTACAAAGAGGATCGCTAGTTCAATTACCATCAGTACTGTACAACCTAAATTTTTATTATCTGTGTCCTTGATCTGCTCATTATCATCATTTTCTGTCATGGTGTTTGTGGATTCAGGCGCCGCCTTGAACTTAATGGACTTTGAGTTTGCCAGGCGTTGTGGTTTTCCTTTGCAGTCTTTGCAGAACCCTATTCCTTTAAGGGGCATTGATGCTACACCTTTGGCTAAAAATAAGCCCCAGTTCTGGACACAGGTGACCATGTGCATGGCGCCAGCCCATCAGGAAGATTGTCGATTTCTGGTGTTGCATAATTTACATGATGCTATCGTGCTGGGTTTTCCGTGGTTGCAGGCACATAATCCTGTGTTGGATTGGAAGTCTATGTCTGTGACTAGTTGGGGATGTCAGGGGGTTCATAATGATGTTCCTTTGATGTCAATCTCCTCTTCTTCCACTTCTGAAATTCCAGAGTTTTTGTCTGATTTTCAGGATGCATTCGATGAGCCCAAGTCCAGTTCCCTTCCACCGCATAGGGACTGTGATTGTGCGATTGACTTGATTCCAGGCTGTAAGTTTCCTAAGGGCTGACTTTTTAACCTGTCTGTGCCTGAACATACCGCCATGCGGAGTTATGTTAAGGAGTCTTTGGAGAAAGGACATATTCGGCCATCTTCTTCACCGTTGGGAGCAGGTTTTTTTTTGTTGCTAAGAAGGATGGCTCCTTGAGACCCTGTATTGATTATCGCCTCTTGAATAAGATCACGGTCAAGTTTCAATACCCTTTACCTCTGCTTTCCGATTTGTTTGCTAGGATTAAGGGGGCTAGTTGGTTTACTAAGATTGACCTTCGGGGGGCATATAATCTTGTTCGTATTAAGCAGGGTGTTGAATGGAAAACTGCGTTTAATACGCCCGAAGGCCATTTTCAATACCTTGTGATGCCATTCGGGCTCTCTAATGCTCCATCTGTTTTTCAGTCCTTCATGCACGATATCTTCCGGACTTATCTTGATAAATTCATGATTGTATATTTGGATGACATTTTAATTTTTTCTGATGATTGGGAGTCTCATGTGAAACAGGTCAGGATGGTATTTCAGATCCTTCGTGATAATGCTTTGTTTGTGAAGGGGTCTAAGTGTCTCTTTGGAGTGCAGAAGGTTTCTTTTTTGGGCTTTATTTTTTCTCCCTCATCTATAGAGATGGATCCGGTTAAGGTTCAGGCCATTCATGATTGGATTCAACCCACATCTGTGAAGAGCCTTCAGAAATTTTTGGGCTTTGCTAATTTTTATCGCCGTTTCATTGCTAACTTTTCCAGTGTGGTTAAACCCTTGACCGATTTGACGAAGAAAGGCGCTGATGTGACGAATTGGTCCTCTGCGGCTGTCTCTGCCTTTCAGGAGCTTAAACGCCGATTTACTTCTGCGCGGTGTTGCGTCAACCAGATGTTTCTCTTCCGTTTCAGGTTGAAGTTGACGCTTCTGAGATTGGGGCAGGGGCCGTTTTGTCTCAGAGGGATCCTGTTGGTTCCTTGATGAAACCGTGTGCCTTCTTTTCCCGTAAGTTTTCGCCCGCTGAACGCAATTATAATGTCGGCAATCGGGAGTTGTTGGCTATGAAGTGGGCATTTGAGGAGTGGCGACATTGGCTCGAGGGAGCTAAGCACCGTATTGTGGTCTTGACCGATCATAAAAATCTGATTTACCTCGAGTCTGCCAGGCGGCTGAATCCTAGACAGGCTCGATGGTCCTTGTTTTTTTCCCGTTTTGATTTCGTGGTCTCGTATCTCCCGGGTTCTAAGAATATTAAGGCTGATGCCCTCTCTAGGAGTTTTTTGCCTGATTCTCCTGAGGTCCTTGAACCGGTCGGCATTCTGAAAGAAGGGGTGGTCCTTTCTGCCATTTCCCCTGATTTACGACGGGCTCTTCAGGAATTTCAGGTTGACAAACCTGACCGCTGTCCAGTGGGGAAACTGTTTGTTCCTGATAGATGGACTAGTAGAGTGATTTCTGAGGTTCATTGTTCTGTGTTGGCTGGCCATCCTGGTATTTTTGGTACCAGAGATTTGGTTGGTAGGTCCTTTTGGTGGCCTTCTTTGTCGCGTGATGTGCGTTCTTTTGTGCAGTCCTGTGGGACTTGTGCGCGGGCCAAGCCTTGTTGTTCCCGTGCTAGTGGGTTGCTTTTGCCTTTGCCGGTCCCTGAGAGGCCCTGGACGCATATTTCTATGGATTTTATTTCCGATCTTCCGGTTTCCCAGAAGATGTCTGTCATCTGGGTTGTTTGTGACCGGTTCTCTAAGATGGTCCATTTGGTGCGTTTGCCTAAATTGCCTTCCTCTTCTGATTTGGTTCCGTTGTTTTTTCAGCATGTGGTTCGTTTGCATGGTATTCCGGAGAATATTGTGTCCGACAGAGGGTCCCAGTTTGTTTCTCGGTTTTGGCAAGCCCTTTGTGCTAAGCTGGGCATTGATTTGTCTTTTTCTTCCGCATTTCATCCTCAGACAAATGGCCAGACCGAGCGAACTAATCAGACTTTAGAAACTTATCTGAGATGCTTTGTGTCTGCTGATCAGGATGATTGGGTGGCTTTCTTGCCTTTGGCCGTGTTTGCCCTTAATAATCGGGCTAGTTCGGCTACCTTGGTTTCGCCCTTCTTTTGTAATTTTGGTTTTCATCCTCGTTTTTCTTCGGGGCAGGTTGAGCCTTCTGACTGTCCTGGTGTGGATTCTGTGGTTGACAGGTTGCAGCAGATTTGGGCTCATGTGGTGGACAATTTGGTATTGTCTCAGGAGGAGGCTCAACGTTTTGCTAACCGTCGTCGGTGTGTTGGTTCCCGGCTTCGGGTTGGGGATCTGGTCTGGTTGTCTTCACGTCATGTTACTATGAAGGTTTCTTCCCCTAAGTTCAACCCTCGCTTTATTGGTCCTTATAGGATTTCTGAGATTATTAATCCGGTGTCTTTTCGATTGGCCCTTCCGGCTTCTTTTCCTATCCATAATGTCTTCCATAGATCTTTATTGCGGAAATATGTGGTGCCCATTGTTCCCTCTGTTGATTCTCCGGCCCCTGTGTTGGTTGATGGGGAGTTGGAGTATGTGGTTGAGAAGATTTTGGATTCTCGCTTTTCGAGGCGGAGGCTTCAGTACCTTGTTAAATGGAAGGGTTATGGCCAGGAGGATAATTCTTGGGTTTTTGCCTCTGATGTCCATGCTGCTGATTTGGCCCGTGCCTTTCATCTGGCTCGTCCTGAGCGGCCTGGGGGCTCTGGTGAGGGTTCGGTGACCCCTCTTCAAGGGGGGGGTACTGTTGTGAATTCTGCTCCTTGGTTCCCTCCGGTGGTTGTTGGTAGTAATGCAGTTGTCCCTGGGTTGCAATCCTGGGCAGGTGTCCCTGCTGATTGCAGCTCTGACTGAAATATTTAGGTGTGCAGGATTCATTAGCCCTTGCCAGTTGTCCTTTCTTCTTGGAGGTTTTGCATCTCTGTCTGGTTCCTCCTGCCCTGCTGCCAAATCAGCAAAGATAAGTGTCTGGTTTTGTTTCTACAGCACACATGCTGTGTGCTTTACAATTCAGTACTATTCAATGTTTTTTCTTGTCCAGCTTAGACTGTGTTTGGATATTTCAGTCAAGTTGGATTCTCAGGAGATGCAAATATACATTCCATGTCTTTAGTTAGATGGTGGAATTTTTGTATTATCTGATGTGGATATTTTTAGGGTTTTAATACTGACTGCTTAGTATTCTGTCCTATCCTTTCCTATTTAGCTAGCGTGGCCTCTTTTGCTAAATCCTGATTTCTGCCTGTGTGTGTCTTTCCTCTAATACTCACAGTTAATATTTGTGGGGGGCTGCCTATCCTTTGGGGTTCTGCTCTGAGGCAAGATAGAATTCCCATTTCCATCTATAGGGGTATTTAGTCCTCCGGCTGTGTCGAGGTGTCTAGGATGTGTTAGGTACACCCCACAGCTACTTCTAGTTGCGGTGACAGTTTAGGGTTTGCGGTCAGTACAGGTTCCACCTACTCCTGAGAAAGTCTCATGCGGCTCCAAGGTCACCGGATCATAACAGGTCTGATGCCCGGAGCCTGATGGCCGTAGCTAGGAATCTGAAGACCATTGCTGCCTGGTCCTGTGCCATCTGTGTCCCAGCCTATGACCTGGGCTGCCACGCCAGTGTCCCAGATGTCTATCCGGTATTCCTGATGTCTTTCCTGTGTCCAATGTCCTGATGTAACTGATGCAATGGGCTGCCACGCCAGTGTCCTAGCTGATGACCTGGGCTGCCACGCCAGTGTCCGGTATTCCTGATGTCCTGATGCGCTGCCTGTGTTCTGATGTCCTTCCTGTGTTCGATGTCCTGATGTCTTGCCTGTGGCCGGATGTTCTGCCGGTGCTCCGGGGTCCACCCTGTGATGACGTCCTTCCGGGATCAGTGTCTGATGTTCTCCTGCTGAGCCTGTGCTACACCTGAGGCCTGAGAGAGAGACCATCCTAGTATGCCCGTGCCAGATGATCCTAGACTGCATCAACCCATGATGACTCCTGCCATCGTCTGACGTCTGTCCGAGGTCGGTGACTGATGTTCTCCTGCTGAGCCTGTGCTACGCCTGATGCCTGAGAGAGAGGCAGTCATAGTATGCCCGTGCTAGATAACTCGGGACTGCATCAACCCGTGATGTCCTCCTGCCTTCGTCTGCTATGCTGAGTCGTGTACCCTTCCTTGATCTGTGGAGTCTGGATCCTGACATCATTATGTTTTGTTATGTACTGTGCTTTCATTTGAGTAAACTTTGTTTCTTCATACCTGAAGTTGTGCGGTGTAATCTAGTTCTGCATATCGCCATCTTGTTCACATGCTCAGCTGCCACAGACCCTGCTCGCTGCCCTTCCCTAGTCTGGGTAGGTCCAGGTTACTCTATGTGGTTCAGTGGGTCCACATTGCGTTCTTACTTGGGACACTCACCCATGTCGTCATGATCAGGCGACATGCAGGCGTCGGCTCGGCCATGTCTGCAGTCGCAGCCGTAGCACCGTGTCTCCTGAAACAGTTCCTATCCCTCCTTTCTGAACTGGTTCCTAACATTTCCTGTCCCGCCAGTCTGAGCTGGTTCCTATCTGTTCCCTACCTCGTACCTGCCTATGTTCCTGTCCTTCCTGAACCAGTTCCAGTCCCGCTAGCTGTGCCCGCCTGCCTGCCTAGAGTGCCATCTGTGCCCACCTGCCTAGAGTGCCCGCCTGCCTGCCAAGTGTGCCAGCCGTGCCAGACTGCCTGCTAGAGTGCCAAGCATGCCCGCTAGAGTGCTAGCCATGCCCACCAGAGTGCCAGCCGTGTCCGCCTGCCTGCCAGAGTGCCAGCCATGCCCGCCTGCCTTCCAGAGTGCCAGCCATGCCCGCCTGCCTTCCAGAGTGCCAGCCGTGCCCACCAGAGTGCCAACCGTGCCCACCTGCCTGCCAGAGTACCAGTCTTGCCTAATCGTACTTGCTCGCACCTGCCTCTTGTGTTTTGTCCCTCAGTGGAATCAGCTGCCACAGCCAGACACCACCCTGGACTGGTACCTGGCAGCTACCTGCCGCACAAGCCTGACCTCACCATCAGCGGCTCAAGTGAACACTAAGACAGCTGCTTAGTCAGTCCCCTTCCAGGGTAGTCTGGTTTGTGGCACAGTGGGGCCACAATCCCCTCACTCACGCCACCCAGTCAGGGCACGAGCATAACCAACAACCACAAGACGGATTTCATCAACCTAGGTATCATTTTAATCAGTATAACAGCGCTGATCTGAGACTGTGTGTAGGTTACTGTGCACAATCCTGCTGACAGGTTCCCTTTAAGGACTATCTTCAGTATAAAGAAGAATTAGGAGTCCTGAGAGTGATGATATGGCCTCCACAGAGCACAGATCCCAACATCAACAAGTCTGTATGGAATTACATGAAAAGACTGAAGGATTTACGCACACCTACAGCCACTGAATATCTGTGGTTAGCTCTCTAAGGCTGGTTTCACATTAGCGTTCGGCTGGGCTATGGATGACTGCGTACTTCCTCCCTTCTTCCTCCCTTCTGCACTGCCTAATTGTGTGGTTTTTGCTTTATTTTGCCCATGCAGGTTTTTTTATATTGGGAAAACTATTCGCCCTTTATTCATTAGATTTCGGGTACACTTGAATTCAATTCATACAGGTAAAGGAGTTCCACGACTTAGTAAACATATTATAGAACAACATGAAGGGGATTCAGGTGTCCTACGTTTTGCAGGTTTGGAAAGGGTTACTCCACCACCGCAAGGGGGAGATTTACTTAAATTACTCCTGAGAAGAGAAGCCAGGTGGATAATGAGTACACGGGCGGGCATTAGAAGCTTCAGGCTTCAATGATAAATTAGACATGTGGGTCATTCCACGTCAAGTGGACCAGTTTTAAAAATCGTCCCCACTCGACCTTCTCCAATTTTACTGAAAATTTATAAGGATGTACATGTATGTTTGAAAAGAGGTTCTGTAAATTTTTAGGGCCAGATCTCAAATACATTGGGCAATGTTGACCTTTCACTGGAGGTTCCACCAAGCCTGCGGCTTCAGCTAAGAGGATTTTGCAAACTTTGGCACATAGCCATTAGAGTTCTATACTGGCTATGATGCTGAAATTTGGCATACTAGCTCAACTTTTGCTGCTAAACACGATAAAATTATTACCAGCTATGACAAAACAATATTTCGGCCGCAATTTTGTGTCAAAGTAGCTTGAAAAACGCGTTGCATAAAATTTATGCCAAACTTTGCCCATATATAACTCAAGACCAAAAACCAATAGTAAGTGGTGCTTTGCCCTGTACACCAAACATCTACATGACTTTGCATTGCTGCAATATCACGGTCAAAGCATATGTATTTGTGGAAATATTCACACCCACATATGATGAAAAATTTTAAAAAAAAGAATTTTACCTATTTTTAGGTAAAATTTCCCAAAAAGGGTACCCCTAAAATATATTAATTCTGATATCATTAGAAAGAGCACATTTTTCTCTACAAGGATCATTGTTTGTTTTTTTGGAGTCTCTCAGTTTAAGAAATGAAAAATGCCACTGAACATGGTGTTATTTATTAATACGCAATAAATGGTAACTGCACTATTCAAACCCTTGCGTTGGTCCATGGTGGTTATACCACAACCAATTCCCTAAGAATTGGTATTATAATCCTATTAAGAATTGTAATAATGCTGTCTTTCGAGAATTGGCAGCCCCATCGCCTAGGAGCCATGGCCGATAGCCGTGCAAGGCGAGCCTCGGGCGGTCTCTTTATCGCAGGTTCCGAAGCCTGAGGGTGGGTGTCTTTGCCTAGGATCCCAAGCCTAATATTGGGTATCTTTTGTTGGTTCCCAAGCCATAATGTTCAGTCTAAGTGGTCTGGAATTGTTGCTGAATTTGCAACATAATCGGTTCAGAGAAGCTATATTGTCGGCCCATTGCTGTCCAAAAAGGTCCAAATCTTGACATTGGCACCTAAAAGTTGGTCCATTAAGGCTATATCAGACGAATTCGGTGTCTCTGAACGAATGGTCAAACAAGCTCGAAAGCTTAAATGTGAACATGGGATCTTAGCCTCACCTAGAATCAAGTGTGGCAAGAAAGTTTCTAAGCGAAGAAAAAGGTGCAGGCATTTTTTGAGGATGATGAATTCAGTCGATGTGCCCTGGTAAAAAAGACTATGTATCAGTGCGAATAGCAGGAGAAAAAAAGCAGATGCAAAAGCGACTATTACTGAGCAATATGAGGGAAATGTTTGTTGCCTATCGGGATCGGAATGGCCCTGAAATTGGATTTTCCAAGTTTTGTGAGCTTCGGCCAAAGTGGTGCGTAACCGTTGGATCTGCTGGAACACATTCCGTTTGTGTGTGTACTATTCACCAAAATGTCAAACTAATGCTTGCAGCATGCCCAATCAATGATGACTAGTGTTGAGCGATACCGTCCGATACTTGAAAGTATCGGTATCGGAAAGTATCGGCCGATACCGGCAAAGTATCGGATCCAATCCGATACCGATACCCGATACCAATACAAGTCAATGGGACTCAAGTATCGGACGGTATTCCTGATGGTTCCCAGGGTCTGAAGGAGAGGAAACTCTCCTTCAGGCCCTGGGATCCATATAAATGTGTAAAAGAAAGAATTAAAATAAAAAATATCGCTATACTCACCCTCCGACGCAGCCTGGACCTCAGCGAGGGAACCGGCAGCGTTGTTTGTTTAAAATTCGCGCTTTTACTTGGTTACGTGAAGTCCCGGCTTGTGATTGGTCAGGGCGGCCATGTTGCCGGGACGCGGACCAATCACAGCAAGCCGTGACGAAATTACGTCACGGCTTGCTGTGATTGGTCCGCGTCCCGGCAACATGGCCGCCATTAACCAATCACAAGCCGGGACGTCACGGGAGGCTGGACACGCGCCCATTTTAAAATGGGCGCGTGTCCAGCCTCCCGTGACATCCCGGCTTGTGATTGGTTGCGCCGCGGTCAACCAATCACAAGCCGGGAGGCTGGACACGCGCGCATTTTAAAATTTTAAAATGGGCGCGTGTCCAGCCTCCCGTGACGTCCCGGCTTGTGATTGGTTGACCGCGGCGCAACCAATCACAAGCCGGGAGGCTGGACACGCGCGCATTTTAAAATTTTAAAATGGGCGCGTGTCCAGCCTCCCGGCTTGTGATTGGTTGACCGCGGCGCAACCAATCACAAGCCGGGACGTCACGGGAGGCTGGACACGCGCCCATTTTAAAATGGGCGCGTGTCCAGCCTCCCGTGACGTCCCGGCTTGTGATTGGTTAATGGCGGCCATGTTGCCGGGACGCGGACCAATCACAAAGCCGGGACGTAATTTTAAAATCCTTAAGGACCTGAAATTACGTCACGGCTTGCTGTGATTGGTTGCGTCTCCCATGTGACTGCGACGCAACCAATCACAACGCCGGAACGTAATTTTAAAATCCTGAAGGACCTGAAATTACATCACGGCTTGCTGTGATTGGTTGCGTCCCGGTCACATGGGCGGCACGCAACCAATCACAAGCCGGGACTCACGTAAAGGAAAGAAATGCGCGAATTTTAAACAAAGAACGCTGCCGCTTCCCTCGGTAAGGTGCAGGCTGCGTCGGAGAGGTGAGTATAGCAATATTTTTTATTTTAATTCTCTCTTTTACACATTTTTACATTAATGTTGTTTCGATACCGATACCCGATATCACAAAAATATCGGATCTCGGTATCGGAATTCCGATACAGCAAGTATCGGCCGATACCCGATACTTGCAGTATCGGAATGCTCAACACTAATGATGACTACAAAGAGCTCATATGCAAAATGGTCTGTGGAATTGAATCCAAGGACTGTATGCTTGGCCGTTGTGATAAATGCCTGGGTCCTGAAGTTTTAAAGGAATTTCTAGTCAATGTGTTTGTCAACAGTGACCCTGAAGATATTATTGAGTTCAAACAATGGATTCACACTGATCGAGACAAGCTTGATACCAAACTGACTATAGAAGATTTCATTGAAGAATTGGTTTTGAAAATTTCTAAACTTTGTAGCCATCACTACATCGCCAAGCATCAAAGTTGATATCTGAAATCGTTGAAGGAAAATCTGAGACCTGGAGAGCTTGTGATTCTTATGGACTTTGCTGAAAATTACTCATTTATTGTTCAAGATGCCATTCAAGGTTTCCACTGGGAAAATAGTCAAGCTACAGTACACCCATTTGTAATTTACTTCAAGGAGTTAAATGGTGAAGCTGCGCAGAACATCAGCTTGTGCATAATCAGTGATTGCTCACGACAGTCCACACTTTCTTAACAGTAATTGTGGTGTATCTCAAGACTCTCATCTATGGGATTTGTCATATCCACTACTTCAGCGATGGATCTGCAGGCCAGTACAAAAATTTCAAAAATTTTCTCTACTTGTGCCACCACAATGCTGATTTCAATATCAGCGCTGAATGGAATTTTTTTGGGTACCAGTCATGGAAAGTCGCCCTGTGATGGGATTGGAGAGACAGCAAAGAGGTTCGCAGCTCGTGCCAGTCTTCAACGCCCAACTGAAAACCAAATACTGACCCCGGTGGATTTATTCAACTTTTGCAACGAGCAACTGCATGGAATCAAGTTTTTTTTTTTTGTTCCAAAAGAAAAAATTGACGAAATACGGGTAGTTCAAGAGGAAAGGTTCAAAGATAGACATACAATTGCTGGAACAAGAGAAAATCACCAATTTGTGCCAATTGATGACAAAAATATTTGCATTTCAAGGGTGTCAAATGACCCATCATCTTTCATTGCCCATGTAGATAGATCTGTCAGATCAGAAATGCCTTTTGTGCCAATTGCAAACCTCCAGCCAGGGCAATACATTGCCTGCATTTACGATAGGAACTGGTGGATTGGAAATATTTCTGAAATTTCAGTCGACGAGCATGATGCATTAATAAATTTTATGCATCCTCATGGACCAGCTAGCTTCTTTCACTGGCCTGTGAGAAATGATACATGCTGGATTCCCGAGCAGTCAATCATTGCAATAATTCCAGCACCAGCTGCAACAGCAATGGACCGACAATACAGCTTCTCTGAACCGATTATGTTGCAAATTCAGCAACAATTCTAGACCACTTAGGGTACTGTCACACTCTGCAACTTTCCAACGATCACGACCAGCGATACGACCTGGCCGTGATCGTTGGAAAGTCGTTGTTTGGTCGCTGGGGAGCTGTCACACAGACCGCTCTCCAGCGACCAACAATGCCGAGGTCCCGGGTAACCAGGGTAAACATCGGGTTACTAAGCGCAGGGCCGCGCTTAGTAACCCGATGTTTACCCTGGTTACCAGCGTAAAAGTAAAAAAAAAAAAACCGTACATACTCACATTCCGGTGTCCACCAGGTCCCTCGCAGTCTGCTTCCCGCTCTGACTGAGTGCCGCCGTAAAGTGAAAGCAGATCACAGCGGCGACGTCACCGCTGTGCTCTGCTCTCACTTTCCGGCCGGCAGTCAGTCAGAGCGGGAAGCAGACGGCAAGGGACCTGAAGGACACCGGAATGTGAGTATGTACGTTTTTTTTTTTTTTTACTTTTACGCTGGTAACCAGGGTAAACATCGGGTTACTAAGCGCGGCCCTGCGCTTAGTAACCCGATGTTTACCCTGGTTACAAGCGAACGTCGCTGGATCTCCCGCTGTCATCGCTGGATCGTTGTGTGTGACAGCGATCCAGCGATGACAGCGGGAGATCCAGCGACGAAATAAAGTTCCAAACGATCTGCTACGACGTACGATTCTCAGCAGGGTCCCTGATCGCTGCTGCGTGTCAGACACAGCGATATCGTATGGATATCGCTGGAACGTCACGGATCGTACCGTCGTAGCGACCAAAGTGCCACTGTGTGACAGTACCCTTAGACTGAACATTATGGCTTGGGAACCAACAAAAGATACCCAATATTAGGCTTGGGATCCTAGGCAAAGACACCCACCCTCAGGCTTCGGAACCTGCGATAAAGAGACAGCCCGAGGCTCGCCTTGCACAGCTATCGGCCATGGCTCCTAGGCGATGGGGCTGCCAATTCTCGAAAGACAGCATTATTACAATTCTTAATAGGATTATAATACCAATTCTTAGGGAATTGGTTGTGGTATAACCACCATGGACCAACGCAAGGGTTTGAATAGTGCAGTTACCATTCATTGCGTATTAATAAAGAACACCATGTTCAGTGGCATTTTTCATTTCTTAAACTGAGAGACTCCAAAAAAGAAAACAATGATCCTTGTAGAGAAAAATGTGCTCTTTCTAATGATATCAGAATTAATATATTTTAGGGGTACCCTTTTTGAGAAATTTGACCTAAAAATAGGTAAAATTCGTTTTTTTTAAGTTTTTCATCATATGTGGGTGTGAATATTTCCACAAATACATATGCTTTGACTGTGATATTGCAGCAATGCAAAGTCATGTAGATGTTTGGTGTACAGGGCAAAGCACCAGTTACTATTGGTTTTTGGTCTTGAGTTATATATGGGCAAAGTTTGGCATAAATTTTACGCAACGCGTTTTTCAAGCTACTTTGACACAAAATTGCGGCTGAAATATTGTTTTGTCATAGCCGGTAATAATTTTATCGTGTTTAGCAGCAAAAGCTGAGCTAGTATGCCAAATTTCAGCATCATAGCCAGTATAGAACTCTAATGGCTATGTGCCAAAGTTTGCAAAATCCTCTTAGCTGAAGCCGCAGGCTTGGTGGAACCTCCAGTGAAAGGTCAACAGTGCCCAATGTATTTGAGATCTGGCCCTAAAAATTTACAGAACCTCTTTTCAAACAAACATGTACATCCTTATAAATTTTCAGCAAAATCGGAGAAGGTCGAGTGGGGACCACTGGTCCACTTGACATGGAATGACCCATGTCTGTTTTTTTGTCAAAAGGTTTTTTTGAAAGAAAAAGTTTTTTTGAAAAAAGTTTTTTCCGTGAATTTCTCTGAAAAATTTGTAAGCTCTGGTCCCTTGAGGTTCTGTGTATCGATCATGCTATTTTAAATGTGAAATTGTATATATGTATTGCACTAGGTATGTTACAGGTATTTTGGGAAATGGGGGAGGACCCTATTTGCCATAGGTTATTTGTTCTGCCTCATCACTTCGTCACCCGTAGAAGTGCAAGGGAGCGCGAAACGGCCGTCGTCCGATTTTTTTTCTTCCCGTTCTACACACCCCCTGCTGAAGATGTTTTAAATCGTCACAATAAAGGTTGGATTTTAGAAACTGTGAGAGCCACCCTCTTTTCTCTTCAGTATACGGACTTTTGTTAATTTACTTTGCAATTTGTTAATTGATAAGAATAAACTATTAACATTACTATTTTTGAAAGCCGTCATACTTACTTGCCTAAGCTCTCTTACTTGCCTAAAACTTTTACACTGCACTGTGTATATATATATATATATATATATATAATACTAAAAGATTCTAGTAGTTTTTTCACAAGTAAAACATTTTTATTTGTGAACTTTAGAGACATTACAGGAAAAATCAGCAGCAGAGTGTTGTGTTCCATTCTAGAATGTGCTGAAGCTGTGTCCATTCTATGATTAACCCCTTTCTGACATCTGACGTACTATCCCGTCGAGGTGGGGTGGGCCCGTATGACCACCGACGGGATAGTACGTCATAGCGATCGGCCGCGCTCACGGGGGGAGCGCGGCCGATCGCGGCCGGGTGTCAGCTGCCTATCGCTGCTGACATCCGGCACTATGTGCCAGGAGCGGTCACGGACCGCCTTCGGCACATTAACCCCCGGCACACCGCGATCAAACATGATCGCGGTGTGCCGGCGGTACAGGGAAGCATCGCGCAGGGAGGGGGCTCCCTGGGTGCTTCCCTGAGACGATCGGTACAAGGGAATGTACTCACCTTGTACCGAGCCTCTCCACCCTGCAGGCCCCGGATCCAAAATGGCCGCGAAGCTGCATCCGGGTCCTGCAGGGAGTACTTCCGGGTCAGGAGCAGGCTGCAGCTGCAGCTCTGTAAGCCTGCAGCGATGAGTGAGATCGCCGATCTCACAGAGTGCTATGCACACTGTAAGATCAGCGATCTGTGATGTCCCCCCCTGGGAAAAAGTAAAAAAGTTCAAAAAAAATTTCCACATGTGTTAAAAAAAAAAATAATAATTCCTAAATAAAGAAAAAAATATATATATTATTCCCATAAATACATTTCTTTATCTAAAAAAAACCAAAAAACAATAAAAGTACACATATTTAGTATTGCCGCGTCCGTAACGACCCAACCTATAAAACTGTCCCACTAGTTAACCCCTTCAGTGAACACCGTAAGAAAAAAAAAAAAGCGAGCCAAAAAACAACGCTTTATTATCATACCGCCAAACAAAAAGTGGAACACCGTCAGAAAAAAAAAAAAGCGAGCCAAAAAACAACGCTTTATTATCATACCGCCAAACAAAAAGTGGAATAACACACGATCAAAAAGACGGATATAAATAACCATGGTACCGCTGAAAACGTCATCTTGTCCCGCAAAAAATGAGCCGCCACACAGCATCTTAAGCAAAAAATAAAAAAGTTATAGTCCTCAGAATAAAGCGATGCCAAAATAATTATTTTTTCTATAAAATAGCTTTTATCGTATAAAAGCGCCAAAACATAAAAAAAGATATAAATGAGATATCGCTGTAATCGTACTGACCCGACGAATAAAACTGCTTTATCAATTTTACCAAACGCAGAACGGTATAAACGCCTCCCCCAAAAGAAATTCATGAATAGCTGGTTTTTGGTCATTCTGCCCCACAAAAATCGGAATAAAAAGTGATCAAAAACTGTCACCTGTCCGAAAATGTTACCAATAAAAACGTCAACTCGTCCCACAAAAAACAAGACCTCACATGACTCTGTGGACCAAAATATGGAAAAATTATAGGTCTCAAAATGTGGAGACGCAAAAACTTTTTTGCTATAAAAAAGCGTCTTTTAGTGTGTGACAGCTGCCAATCATAAAAATCCGATATAAAAAACGCTATGAAAGTAAATCAAACCCCCCTTCATCACCCCCTTAGTTAGGGAAAAATAATAAAATTAAAAAAATGTATTTATTTCCATTTTCCCATTAGGGTTAGGGCTAGGGTTAGGGTTAGGGCTAGGGTTAGGGTTTGGGCTAGGGTTAGGGTTAGAGCTAGGGTTAGGGTTGGGGCTAAAGTTAGGGTTAGGGTTGGGGCTAAAGTTAGGGTTAGGGTTGGGGCTAAAGTTAGGGTTAGGGTTGGGGCTAAAGTTAGGGTTAGGGTTGGGGCTAAAGTTAGGGTTAGGGTTAGGGCTAAAGTTAGGGTTAGGGTTAGGGCTAAAGTTAGGGTTAGGGTTTGGATTACATTTACGGTTGGGATTAGGGTTGGGATTAGAATTAGGGGTGTGACAGGGTTAGGGGTGTGGTTAGGGTTACCGTTGGGATTAGGGTTAGGGGTGTTGTTGGATTAGGGTTTCAGGTAGAATTGGGGAGTTTCCACTGTTCAGGCACATCAGGGGCTCTCCAAACGCGACATGGCGTCCGATCTCAATTCTAGCCAATTCTGTGTTGAAAAAGTAAAACAGTGCTCCTTCTCTTCCAAGCTCTCCCGTGTGCCCAAACAGGGGTTTACCCCAACATATGGGGTATCAGCGTACTCTGGACAAATTGGACAACAACTTTTGGGGTCCAAGTTCTCTTATCTTTGGGAAAATAAAAATTTGGGGGGCTAAAAATTATTTTTGTGGGAAAAAAAAAGATTTTTTATTTTCACGGCTCTGCGTTATAAACTGTAGTGAAACACTTGGGGGTTCAAAGTTCTCACAACACATCTAGTAAAGTTCCTTGGGAGGTCTAGTTTCCAATATGGGGTCACTTGTGGGGGGTTTCTACTGTTTGGGTACATCAGGGGCTCTGCAAATGCAACGTGATGCCTGCAGACCAATCCATCTAAGTCTGCATTCCAATTGGCGCTCCTTCCCTTCCAAGCTCTGCCATGTGCCCAAACAGTGGTTCCCCCCCACATACGGGGTATCAGCTTACTCAGGACAAATTGGACAACAACTTTTGGGGTCCAATTTCTCCTGTTACCCTTGGGAAAATACAAAACTGGGGGCTAAAAAATTATTTTTGTGAAAAAAAAAGAATTTTTATTTTCACGGCTCTGCGTTGTAAACTGTAGTGAAACACTTGGGGGTTCAAAGTTCTCACAACACATCTAGATAAGTTCCTTAGGGGGTCTACTTTCCAAAATGGTGTCACTTGTGGGGGGTTTTAATGTTTAGGCACATCAGGGGCTCTCCAAACGCAACATGACGTCCCATCTTAATTCCAGTCAATTTTGCATTGAAAAGTAAAATGGCGCTCCTTCACTTCCGAGCTCTGCTATGCGCCCAAACAGTGGTTTACCCCCACATATGGGGTATCGTCATACTCAGGACAAATTGCACAACAACTTTTGTGGTCTAATTTCTTTTCTTACCCCTGGGAAAATAAAAAATTGGGGGCGAAAAAATCATTTTTGTGAAAAAATATGATTTTTTATTTTTACGGCTCTGCATTATAAACTTCTGTGAAGCACTTGGTGGGTCAAAGTGCTCACCACACATCTAGATAAGTTCCTTAAGGGGTTTACTTTTCAAAATGGTGTCACTTGTGGGGGGTTTCAATGTTTAGGCACATCAGGGGCTCTCCAAATACGACATGGCATCCCATCTCAATTCCAGTCAATTTTGCATTGAAAAGTCAAATGGCGCTCCTTCCCTTCCGAGCTCTGCCATGCGCCCAAACAATGGTTTACACCCACATATGGGGTATCAGTGTACTCAGGACAAATTGCACAACAACTTTTGTGGTCTAATTTCTTCTCTTACCATTGGGAAAATAAAAAATTGGGGGCGAAAAGATTATTTTTGTGAAAAAATATGATTTTTGATTTTTACGGCTCTGCATTATAAACTTCTGTTAAGCACTTGGTGGGTCAAAGTGCTCACCACACATCTAGATAAGTTCCTTAGGGGGTCTACTTTCCAAAATGGTGTCACTTGTGGGGGGTTTCAATGTTTAGGCACATCAGGGGCTCTCCAAACGCAACATGGCGTTCCATCTCAATTCCAGTCAATTTTGCATTGAAAAGTCAAATGGCGCTGCTTTCCATTCGAGCTCTGCCATGCGCCCAAACAGTGGTTTACCCCCACATATGGGGTATCAGCGTACTCAGGACAAACTGTACAACAACTTTTGTGGTCCATTTTCTCCTGTTACCCTTGGTAAAATAAAACAAATTGGAGCTGAAATACATTTTGTGTGAAAAAAAGTTAAATGTTCATTTTTATTTAAACATTCCAAAAATTCCTGTGAAACACCTGAAGGGTTAATAAACTTCTTGAATGTGGTTTTGAGCACCTTGAGGGGTGCAGTTTTTAGAATGGTGTCACACTTGGGTATTTTCTATCATATAGACCCCTCAAAATGTCTTCAAATTAGATGTGGTCCCTAAAAAAAATGGTGTTGTAAAAATGAGAAATTGCTGGTCAACTTTTAACCGTTAAAACTCCCTAACAAAAAAAATGTTGGTTCCAAAATCATGCTGATGTAAAGTAGACATGTGGGAAATGTTACTTATTAAGTATTTTGCGTGACATATTTCTGTGATTTTAGGGCATAAAAATTCAAAGTTGGAAAATTGCGAAATTTTCAAAATTTTCGCCAAATTTCAGTTTTTTTCTCAAATAAACTCAAGTTTTATCGAATAAATTTTACCACTAACATGAAGTACAATATGTCATGAGAAAACAATTTCAGAATCGCCAAGATCCGTTGAAGCGTTCCAGAGTTATAACATCATAAAGGGACAGTGGTCAGAATTGTAATAATTGGCCTGGTCATTAACGTGCAAACCACCCTTGGGGGTGAAGGGGTTAAGGCTATGTGCACACATTCAGAAAAGTGTGCAGAATTTTCCTGAGCAAATCCAGACTTTTTCTGCAGGAAATCCGCATGCGTTTTTTCCGTGTTTTTACCGCGCTTTTTGCGCTTTTTTTTACCGATTTTTAGCGTTTTCTCCGGAGCTTCCTAATGCAACAATATAGCGGCAAAAACGCGAAAAATCCACAAAATTAATGAACATGCTGTGTTTTTTACCGCGATGCAATTTTTTCGTGGTTAAAAAACGCAACATGTGCACAAAAATTGCGGATTGCATTCTATTAATAGGATGCTTAATCGCTGCGTTTTTTTCGCGTTTTTATAGCAAAAAAACGAGAAAAATCCGGGACGTGTGCCCACAGCCTAAAGGTGCTCTCTCCTATACGCCAGGTTTTAAAATTCCCCTCTTTGTATCCTGTTTTTAATGGATACTCAATAAAGATTGCTTTTTTACTGAAGAATGTGTCGCATACTCATCCTGGTCTTCGTTGTGTCCATTCTTGATATTACTAGATCTGGTGTAGCTCATGGTCACTAGTAGGATGCTCAAGGAATATCAAGCTCTTGTCAGGAATATCAAGTTTATAAGTGAAACTATTTTTTTGAATCTTCTCTAGTTTATTCTGGTAATCTATGATTTAGTTTTTTATTTTTTTCTGCTGACCATCTGCTCAGCGCTTACACTTTTACATGAATGAGTGATCTCATCAGGTTCTGATGCCAGCTGTCATTTCCACTGTCTGTGACCAGCTCAGAAGTCATACTGCAAGACATCGGTCTCAGTGAGGCTCTTCCAGAGGGCACAAACTGCTGTGTTGGTAGACAGCAAAGTGGTAGTATGCAGATTTTATTACCAGGCCTTTGGAAAATGATGATAATAAGGGTTAGGTAACTCAATTATAGCTCAGAATTTGTTTCCATGCTGCAAGAATCTGAATTGCAATTAGATTACTAGGTTGATTGCATTTGTTCATAGTCTGACATTAGGAAGCCATTTGCTTCTTTGTTAATTCAAGAAAAAAAAAATTGTTATACCTTTTTAATATTTTGGACAAATGTGAAAATACATTATGGTGTTTCTGAGAGTGTGTGCCCACGATCCGGAATAACAGCGTTTTGGACTGAAATGCTGCATTCTACAGTAAGTACAAGCATAGTGGAGAAATCCCATGCCCACTTTCTCTAATCTTTGACGCTGCGTAAACTCACCCAGGGTTCGGGTTTACAAGCCATTTAATCTGTTGATGCAATTAAAGTTATGCCGTGTTCACAAAGCAGAGCCATATGCATTAAGATCGTACCCAGGCACATCTAGTTCTTATAGCCCTATGCCTGAAAGCTGTAGGCGCTATTTGTCTGCTGTGTGGTGCTTTTATGAAGAACTCTTTTAAAGACATATTTTTACCTAGATAGTTACATAGGTTGAAAAAAAAACCTAGGTCCATAAAGTTCAACCTTTCTCCACCAATTATTCATTTTGTCATTAAATTAACTATAACCTGTAATGTTATGTGCATTGAGGAAATCATCCAACCCTTTTTTTTAAAAGCTGTTATAGTGTCTGCCATTACTACCTCTTGTGGTAGGGCTTTCCACATTCTGACTTTTCTAACTGTAAAGAGCCCTTTCCTATTTTGCTGTCGTCATCGCCTTTCTTCCACCCGTAATGAGTGTCCCCTGGTTCTTAGTATGGTCCTTGGAAGGAATAACTCATGTGTGGAGACACGGTTGGCAGGCGCCCCGGTCCACGAGCCAAAACCAATTGGACCAGGGATCGTCCCGTCGAATGCCCACTCTCCTTTTAACATGGGCATAACGCTGCGCAGACAACACAGGGTGAATGTAATATAGTGCGCCAATGCTTTTTTGAACCACAAAGCAGGCATGTAACACATAGAACAGTTCCCGCAAAATACCCCAAGATGGTGCACATTAGATTCTCACCCTTCCTCTGACTCGCTGGGATAATGGCAGCTGTTACTACTAGTGATGAGTGAGTGTACTCGTTGCTCGAGATTTCTCGAGCACGCTCGGGTGTCCTCCGAGTATTAGCACTCGGAGATTTAGTTTTCTTCACGGCAGCTAAATGATTTACAGCTACTAGTCAGCATAAGTACATGTGGGGGTTGCCTGATTGCTAGGGAATCCCCACATGTACTTATACTGGCTAACAGATGTAAATCATTCAGCTGCGGCAAGAAAACTAAATCTCTAAAAAAAATAAAAATAAAAATACTCGGAGGACACCTGAGCGTGCTCAGGAAATCTTGTGCAACGAGTATACTCACTCATCACTAGTTACTACAGATCTTCCAGAGTCGACTACCCCACCTGTGAAACGTACACAGAAAAAATGTAACAACAAGCTTAGGAAGATGACAGTCCATTGAGGTACAAGGCCAGTTGACTGGAGTGTCACAACCTGACTTCTCTGAACATCTGCATGGAGCCAGGTGACCGGCTGGTCCCAATCTCGTCTTTCTCCAAATGTATCCGTGGATTTGCGATGGTCAATGGAGCAGATCTGTATTCTTACAGCCGGGGCCGAAGTCCTCTCATCTGGCATCCTGTAGAGTAACAAATCTGTGTCCCCCGTGATGGAGCCATGATGTCTTGGCTGCAGTTCTGTAGACTCACTGGATGTTTGGATGTCTTAGCTAAATCTCTCTGTCTCTCTATATAGAGGCATGTAACCTCTTTTTATAATTAGCAAGTGTCCTTCAATCTACCATTACAGATAAAGGGAAGAATGGTGACTACCAACTCGCATTGTTTGATTATGTAATCTATTTGCATAGATTTTCCTCCTCTGTTTGGAATGCAAACAAACTGGCTGGCCTGGACAAGGTGTATTTAGCATTACTGTAAACATCACTAGTCATCAAGGATGAATATGTTACATCAAATGTCAACTTAGGCTACTTTCACACTTCTGTCTTTAGGGATACGTCGCAATGCGTCGTTTTGGAGAAAAAACGCATCCTGCAAAGTTGCCTGCAGGATGCGTTTTTTCTCCATAGACTTGCATTAGCGAAGCATTGCGACGTATGGCCACACGTCGCATCCGTCGTGCAACGGATGCATCGTGTTTTGGCAGCCGCGACGCACAAAAAAAGTTCAATGTCACTTTTTTTGTGCGTCGGGTCCGCCATTTTCGACCGCACATGTGCGACCGAAACTCCGCCCCCTCCTCCCCGGAACTCACAATGGGCAGCGGATGCGTTGTAAAACTGCATCCGCTGCCCACGTTGTGCTACATTTAGCACACTGTCCGTCGGTACGTCGGGCCGACGGTTTGCGATGGCCCCGTACCGACGGAAGTGTGAAAGTAGCCTTATAAGTCAATATTACAGGCTTACACAAGCAAAAGTTTGTTTTCTTGACCAACCAGAAAGAAACACATAAATTCAAAAGTCAACATATAGATAAGTCTATTCTTTCTGTCTTGCTAAAAATAGTAATCTGGTTAATTAAAATACAATGCTGTGTCTCTATATCATGCGTTAATCCTTTGTACTGACCACACATATATTTATATATATAAACGTGATCCTCTCTGAGGTATCTTTTTTCTAAGC
The DNA here is from genome assembly GCF_051348905.1 of Ranitomeya variabilis. Taxonomy (NCBI): domain Eukaryota; kingdom Metazoa; phylum Chordata; class Amphibia; order Anura; family Dendrobatidae; genus Ranitomeya; species Ranitomeya variabilis. The sequence goes on along the minus strand of NC_135232.1, from coordinate 645,769,844 downwards.
TGAACAAGTCCAACTTTTTCTGCCTCTCATCATATGAGAGTCCTTCCATCCCTTGTAATAATCTAGTTGCCTGCCTTTGTGTATAAAAAAAGAGCTAAAATCCCAAATGCTCCCTGACCTGTAGATCTGAAATTGCATCTGTTTTTTTGACAGAACCAGATCCAGCAGATTACCTCCCCTGGTTGTTTCAACTACTAACTGAGAGATGTAATTGTCCTTAATTGTAGATCAGAACTTGCAGCTTTTAGCACAACTAGAAGATTCTTTGTCCCATTGAATGTCTGGATAGTTAAAATCCCCCATAATAAGGACCCTATTATTATTATTTGCTGCCTTTTTAATTTTCTGCAGCATTTTCTACTCTACCTGTTCAGCAATATTAGACTTGTAGCTGACTCCAATTAGAAGCTTTCAATTATTGCCATCACCATGTACTGTACATTTACCCATACTGACTCTACATTGTCGCAGCTTCCCCCCAATGTCGTCATTGAGCACTGGTCTTAAGCTACATTTAATAAAAATACACACACCTCCATCTTTTCTGTTTTTCCTGTCCTTTCTAAATGTGTAACCCTCTGTTTGTCATCCAGTCATGTCTCCGTAATGCCCACCACATCGTATTTTGTGGCTGACATAAGAGTCTCATCCATTTTGTTGCAAGACTTCTTGCATATAAGCACTTCAATAAATATCTCTGTGATACATCATCTAATGAAGGATACCATATGCAATTTACATTCTCCTATTAGAATTACTAAATTTCATACTTATCTATTTGGTTTAACTGTTGTTTATTTGTGTGCGGATAAGTGATATGAAGCCAACATATGAGTTATTATATATACACATACATTTTAGACATTTTATGTCTCTTTAGTATTGTCCCCAAGCGATTTAAGTTAAAATTTGATTTGTTATTCCTTCTTTATTTTGTCAAAAATTTTGTGAACCGTAGGTTGTAGAGAATTGAAACTTGGTCTAAGACCTTCTGAAGCGCCTGTATTACCCATGTTGCAAATTTGGGGCAGATTGGTCTTGTAGTTTGGATCTAAACTAATATTTCTTTTTCTATTCAGTTGTTTTTTTTTTTACGTTGACCGGTAGTTCTCAGAGAGCTGGAGCCCAGTCTAAAACCTTCTGAATTGCTGGTTTCTTTTATGTGGCAAATATGGGGCAAATCGGTCTAGCGTTTGGCCGTAAATTAATATTTGTTTTCATGTTGTTTTTTTTTGCGAGTATGACAATAACTGTAGGACCTAGACATAGCACTAAATGCTAACATATTGCGCAAAAACATTTTGGTTGTATTTACATGTGCTGATTTCAGGCCGCTAAACGAGTGTGATCGACAATATTGAAGTCGTTTGACGCTTGTTTCCCGGCCTCTTTACACCGGCTGAGAAACAATGATGGGGACAGAACGATTACTAGTAGATCAATCTATCCCCATACAGTATGTTATCAGCAACATATCTGTAGTTTTCACTGGGCGATGTGCTGCTGAGAACAATGATTTTTGTCCCAGCATAACCAATCCAATCATTCGATGGATAGGCAGTATTTTGCTTGTTTAGTATAATGCACCCCATAGTCCTCCACATAGTATAATGCACCCCATAAACCTCCATATTGTATAATGCACACCCCATATTCCTCAATATAGTATAATGCACTCCCCATAGTCCTCCAAATAGTATAATACTCCTCCCATATTGCTCCATATAGTATAATACACTCCCCATAGTCCTCCATATAGTATAAAGCACTCCCCATAGCCCTCCATATAGTATAATACACTCCCCATAGTCCTCCACATAGTATAATATACTCCCCATAGTCTTCCACATAGTATAATACACTTCCCTGTTGTGAACTGTGTTTCTGGGCTCCCTCTGGTGGTCACTAATGGTATTGTGTTAGGTATGTCTTGTTGCAGGCCTGAGCTCCAGCTGTGTCGTTAAGCAGCGGGTGTTTCCTATTTGAGTCTCCTCTGGACTCAGTCTCTTGCCTGGCATCGTTGTATCCAGACCTATTTGGTCTCCTCCGGATTCCTTTCAGTCTGCCTCATGCAAGAAAAGCTAAGTCTGTTTTGTACAATTTGGATCGTTTGCATTATTCAGTGTTTTTGTCCAGCTTGCTTTACATTTGATTTTTGACTCGCTGGAAGCTCTAGGGGGCTGATATTCTCCCTCCACACCGTCAGTCGATGTGGGGGTTCTTGAATGTTCAGCGTGGATGTTTTGTAGGGTTTTCTGCTAACCGCATAGTCCACTATCTATTTTCTGCTATCTAGACTATTGGGCCTCACTTTGCTGAATCTAGTTCATCTCTACGTTTGTGTTTTCCTCTTGCCTCACCGTTATTATTTGTTGGGGGCTTTCTATATCTTTGGGGTTCAATTTCTCTGGAGGCAAGCGAGGTCTTATTTTTTCCCTTTAGGGGTAGTCAGTTCTCCGGCTGGCTCGAGACGTCTAGAACCAACGTAGGCACGTTCAGCGGCTACTTTTAGTTGTTTGTGTCAGGATCAGGTATGCGGTTAGCCCAGTTTCCACCTCCCTAGAGCAGTATTTATATTTTTGCTATCTTGCCGGAATTTCAGAGATCCTCTGCCATTGGGATCATAACAGAATGCCAGGCCAGAGACTGAGTCCAGAGGAGACTCAAATAGGAAACACCCGCTGCTTAACGACACAGCTGGAGCTCAGGCCTGCAACAAGACATACCTAACACAATACCGTTAGTGACCACCAGAGGGAGCCCAGAAACACAGTTCACAACAGTCGGTACTGTTGTGAACTGTGTTTCTGGGCTCCCTCTGGTGGTCACTAACGGTATTGTGTTAGGTATGTCTTGTTGCAGGCCTGAGCTCCAGCTGTGTTTCAGTCCTTCATGCATGACATCTTCCGGAAATATCTGGATAAATTTATGATTATTTATCTGGATGATATTTTGTTTTTTTCTGATGATTGGGAGTCCCATGTGAACCAGGTCAGGATGGTGTTTCAGGTTTTGCGGGAGAATGCTCTATTTGTGAAGGGCTCAAAATGTATCTTTGGGGTACAGAAGGTCTCTTTTTTGGGTTTTATTTTTTCCCCTTCTACTGTGGAGATGGACCCAGTTAAGGTCCGTGCCATTCATGACTGGACTCAGCCCACGTCTGTTAAGAGCCTGCAGAAGTTCTTGGGCTTTGCTAATTTTTACCGTCGTTTTATCGCTAATTTCTCCAGCGTGGTTAAACCTTTGACGGATATGACGAAGAAGGGTTCTGATGTTGCGAATTGGTCTCCTGCGGCCGTGGAGGCCTTTCGGGAGCTGAAGCGTCGGTTTACTTCAGCGCCAGTCTTGTGCCAGCCGGATGTCTCTCTTCCTTTCCAGGTTGAAGTTGATGCTTCTGAAATTGGTGCAGGGGCTGTTTTGTCGCAAAAAAGTTCTGATGGCTCCGTGATGAAGCCATGCGCCTTCTTTTCAAGGAAATTTTCGCCTGCTGAGCGGAACTACGATGTTGGTAATCGGGAGTTGTTGGCCATGAAGTGGGCATTTGAGGAGTGGCGACATTGGCTCGAGGGAGCTAGACATCGTGTGGTGGTCTTGACTGATCATAAAAATCTGATTTACCTCGAGTCTGCCAAGCGCCTGAATCCTAGACAGGCCCGTTGGTCGTTGTTTTTCTCCCGTTTTGACTTTGTGGTCTCGTACCTGCCTGGTTCGAAGAACGTGAAGGCTGATGCACTTTCTAGGAGTTTTGTGCCTGATTCTCCGGGAGTCTCTGAGCCGGCTGGTATTCTCAGAGAGGGAGTAATTTTGTCTGCCATTTCCCCAGATTTGCGACGAGGGCTGCAAAAATTTCAGGCTGATAGGCCTGATCGTTGTCCACCAGAGAGATTGTTTGTCCCTGATGGATGGACCAACAGAGTTATTTCTGAGGTTCATTCTTCGGTGTTGGCGGGACATCCTGGGATTTTTGGTACCAGAGATTTGGTGGCCAGGTCCTTTTGGTGGCCTTCCTTGTCGTGGGATGTGCGTTCTTTTGTGCAGTCCTGTGGGATTTGTGCTCGGGCTAAGCCTTGCTGTTCTCGTGCCAGCGGGTTGCTTTTGCCCTTGCCTATCCCAAAGAGGCCTTGGACGCACATTTCCATGGATTTCATTTCGGATCTTCCGGTGTCTCGGAAGATGTCTGTCATCTGGGTGGTGTGCGATCGTTTTTCTAAAATGGTCCATTTGGTGCCCTTGCCTAAGTTGCCTTCCTCCTCTGATTTGGTTCCTTTGTTCTTTCAGAATGTGGTTCGTTTGCATGGCATCCCTGAGAATATTGTATCTGACAGAGGATCCCAGTTTGTGTCCAGATTCTGGCGATCCTTTTGTGCTAAGATGGGTATTGATTTGTCTTTTTCGTCGGCTTTTCATCCTCAGACTAATGGCCAGACCGAGCGAACTAATCAGACATTAGAGACTTATTTGAGATGTTTTGTTTCTGCTGATCAGGACGACTGGGTTACCTTTTTGCCACTGGCTGAGTTTGCCCTTAATAATCGGGCTAGTTCTGCCACCTTGGTTTCACCCTTTTTCTGCAACTCTGGTTTTCATCCTCGTTTCTCCTCAGGTCAGGTTGAACCTTCTGACTGTCCTGGGGTTGATTCTGTGGTGGATAGGTTGCAGCGGATTTGGAACCATGTGGTGGACAATTTGAAATTGTCACAAGACAAGGCCCAGCGGTTTGCCAACCGCCGCCGCGGTGTGGGCCCCCGACTTCGTGTTGGGGATTTGGTTTGGTTGTCTTCTCGGCATGTTCCTTTGAAAGTCTCCTCTCCTAAGTTCAAGCCTCGCTTTATCGGTCCTTATAAGATTTTGGAAATCCTTAACCCGGTGTCTTTTCGCTTGGATCTTCCAGCGTCTTTTGCTATTCATAATGTGTTCCATAGGTCCTTGTTGCGGCGGTACGTGGTGCCTATGGTTCCTGCTGTTGAGCCTCCTGCCCCAGTTTTGGTTGAGGGCGAGTTGGAGTACGTGGTGGAGAAGATTCTGGATTCTCGTATCTCTAGACGGAAACTCCAGTATTTAGTTAAGTGGAAAGGCTATGGTCAGGAGGATAATTCCTGGGTTGTCGCCTCTGATGTTCATGCGGCTGATTTGGTTCATGCCTTTCACGCTGCTCATCCTGATCGCCCTGGGGGTCTTGGTGAGGGTTCGGTGACCCCTCCTCAAGGGGGGGGGTACTGTTGTGAACTGTGTTTCTGGGCTCCCTCTGGTGGTCACTAACGGTATTGTGTTAGGTATGTCTTGTTGCAGGCCTGAGCTCCAGCTGTGTCGTTAAGCAGCGGGTGTTTCCTATTTGAGTCTCCTCTGGACTCAGTCTCTTGCCTGGCATCGTTGTATCCAGACCTATTTGGTCTCCTCCGGATTCCTTTCAGTCTGCCTCATGCAAGAAAAGCTAAGTCTGTTTTGTACAATTTGGATCGTTTGCATTATTCAGTGTTTTTGTCCAGCTTGCTTTACATTTGATTTTTGACTCGCTGGAAGCTCTAGGGGGCTGATATTCTCCCTCCACACCGTCAGTCGATGTGGGGGTTCTTGAATGTTCAGCGTGGATGTTTTGTAGGGTTTTCTGCTAACCGCATAGTCCACTATCTATTTTCTGCTATCTAGACTATTGGGCCTCACTTTGCTGAATCTAGTTCATCTCTACGTTTGTGTTTTCCTCTTGCCTCACCGTTATTATTTGTTGGGGGCTTTCTATATCTTTGGGGTTCAATTTCTCTGGAGGCAAGCGAGGTCTTATTTTTTCCCTTTAGGGGTAGTCAGTTCTCCGGCTGGCTCGAGACGTCTAGAACCAACGTAGGCACGTTCATCGGCTACTTTTAGTTGTTTGTGTCAGGATCAGGTATGCGGTTAGCCCAGTTTCCACCTCCCTAGAGCAGTATTTATATTTTTGCTATCTTGCCGGAATTTCAGAGATCCTCTGCCATTGGGATCATAACACTTCCCCATAGTCCTATACATAGTATAATACATTCCCCATAGTCCTATACATAGTATAATACACTCCCCAGACTCCTACACATAGTATAATACACTCTCCATAGTCCTACACATAGTGTAATACTCTCCCCATAGTCCGCTTTGGGACTATGCTTCAGGCATGTGATGCTCGTTCAAACTCACCTGTGGCAAATAAAAGTAATATGAAAATCACACTTGAAACCAGATAAAAAGGGGAGAAGTTGACTCAATCTTTGCATTGTGTAACTGTGTGTGCCACACTAAGCATGGAGAACAGAAAGAGAACTGTCTGAGGACTTGAGCTTGTTGATATTTTTCAACAATTTTGGTTCTCAACGTTACAAGTCCATTTCCAGAGAATTTGATGTACCTTTGCCCACGTTGCACAACATAATCCAGAAGTTTACAACCCATGACACTGTAGCTAATCAACCTGGACGTGGACGGCAGAGAAACATGAATGAAAGGTTGCAACGCTGGATAGTCAGGATGGTGGATAAGCAGCCCTAATCAAGTTTTAAAGTAATTCTAGCTGATCTGCAGGCTCAGGGTGCATCATTGTTAGCGCTAACTATAAGTCAACATTTCAATGAAATTAAATGCTATGGCAGGAGACCCCAGAAGATCCTACTGACAGACATAACAAGTTAGAATGCAGTTTGCCAAAATGTACTTGAGCAAGTCAAAATACTTTTGGGAAAGCATCTTGTGGACAGATGAGACCAAGAGCTTTTTGGTAAAGCATATCATTCTACTGTTTACCAAAAACAGAATGAGGCCTATAAAGATAAGAACACAGTACCTACAATCAAATATAGTGGAGGTTCAAAGATGTTTTGGGGTTGTTTTCTGCCTCTTGCACTGGGTGCCTTGACTGTGTGCAAGGCATCATGAAATGTGAAGATTAGCAAAGGTTTTTGGGTCAGAATGTAGTGCCCAGTGTCAGTAAGCTGGGTTTATGTCCTAGGTCATTGGTCTTCTAGCAGTACAATGAGCCCAAACATACTTCCAATAAGCACCAAGGAATGGATGGAAACAAAGTGCTGGAAAGTTCTGAAGTGTAAGGCAATGAGTCCGGATCTAATTCCCATTGAACACCTGAGGAGAGATCTTAAAACTGCTGTTAGGAGAAGGGGCCTTCAAATATGAGAGACCTGGGGCAGTTTACAAAAGAATAGTGGTCCAAAATTCCAGTTGAGAGGTGTAAGAAGCTTGTTGATGTTAATAGGAAGTGATTCATTGCAGTTATTTATTTCAAAGGATGTGCAACCAAATATTAAGCTGAGGGTGCGAACAATTTTGTCTGGACCATTTTTGGAGTTTTGTGTGAAATTATGTCCAATTTGTCTTTATTTTCTGTTTTTTTTTTCTTTTCCAATACAAACAAGGGAAATAATTTCTGCTAGGAATTACTGTCCCTGTCTCTTGCAAATACACTTTTTTAAATTTTTGTCTACTCTCTGCAAGACAGTGACTTATTTTTAAGAGCACCAGTCTTTTCAATGCAAAATTGCGATTAACTGCTAAGAAGTGCTCAGATAAGGTGTTATCCGAACACGCTCGAGTGCTAATAGAGCATCTTCGGCGTGCTCTAATACTATGTTTCACGGTTGTTCAACAGCCGCAACACATGCAGAGATTGCCTAACAAATATGTGCTGAGCTATATAATGGTAATCAACTGCTGAAGCATAAGCCATGTACATGTGCAAACTAGCTCTATATTGGATAATTCCCAGTTTGTCTTTAGAAAACTGGTGACCCACTCTATGATCCAGATGCCACATATCGCTGAATGTGCAGAATAATGAATGCCTCTGCCCATTATAGTTTATAATTTCTTGAAACATTTTTTGTTTCTTCATAAAATAAGCCTTTTTTGGAAGGGAAGGGATGGATGGGATGCATCTGTTGTCGTTTTGTTGATCAAGTGCTTAACCTGCCACTGCGGCATGAAATTCTAAACTGTCTCAGTCCATGCAATGTACAGCTTACAAATGGTCAGGCTTGAATAGACAGCCAACACTCAGAACATCATAGTTGTTTTGCAGAAATGATGCCACAAGATCTTTTTAATTGAAACAGCACGGACCCATATTCCCCCTTCACCACAAGGCAGAACCTGAAAGAACTGAACTGGACAAATTATGCATTCAATGATTGCAGCTTAAATCATATTTTCAATCATGTTTTTTGATCTGGTTATTTAGACTTGATCTTATACATGAATCTTAAAAGGGCCCTCTAGTTTCGGACAACTTCTGTCTCCCAGCTGCAGTTTGTTAAAAAAAAAAGATCAAACTGTCATTTACTTTCCCTCTCTGAGTGTCTATGATTGTCTGCAGCACTGACGATGTGGCTGAATGACTGAGCTTAGCGGCTCTTGTTATAAAATAGTTGCTAAGCCTGGTTATTGGCTTCAGCAGAGTAGACTCGGTGCTAAACCCAAGGAGAATGAATAAAGCACAAATAGTTTGTTTTTAAAACCACCTATAGCCAAGGGACAGGGTTTTCTAAAACAAAAAAAAACCTTCAATTTAAAGCCAAGTACAAGCATCTATAATTGAACGAAATGTTTCTAAACTGTGGAGATCGCAGTATTACAAACTGAGTCTAATAAATGGGGACATAAAGGAAATTCCTTTTACCTAAATATCAGTAATGTTTAGGGTGATATCTCCTCTTTCGCCAAGATGACCTTTTGTGTTGCATGTAGCTTGTAATTAGTGATGAGCGCGCATACTCTGATAAGGTGTTATCCCAGCTCGCTTGCGATCTAATAGAGTATTTTCGGCATGCTTGAAAAAAAAATGCTTGATTCGCCATAGCTGCCTGTTTGTTAGGGAGTCCCTGCATGTGTTGCAGCTGTCGAACAATCACGAGACATGCCTCCGCGGAAACTTGAGCATTTTTTTCGAGCATGCCGAAAATACTCGATTAGGACACGAGCTTGCTCGGATAACACTGAGCACGCTCGCTCATCACTACTTGTAATCTGTGCTTAAACAGCACATTGGGAAAATAATAAAAGTGAATGTTGTAAGTGGAGAGTCTGACACCTTTAAAGCTCAGATATTGACTGCTCATTATCAACTCTATCAGCAATTTAATCTTCACTTACCCTGGGTGACCTGCTTATAGAAATATTGTCAGGCAACGTGTTTTATGTAGTGGTTGATCACTGAGCCTAAAAATGACTCCATCTCTTGCTTTAATACTCTAACGCTATTTTCACATGTCCAGTAGTGGCCCATTAGAACGGATCCAGCAGCAACCTTGGATCCAGTAAACAAAAACCAGATCCCTTACAAATGAAAGAAAAATGGATGGCTGATTAAGGGATCCATTCAGGGTCGGACTGGCCCACCAGGACATTGGTGAAATGCCCGGCTGGCCCAAGAGAGAAAGAAGAAAAAAATTTTTTTTAGGGAAGCAGGCCATGGTACCGCTGAAAACGAGCTGCCATACAGCATCATCAGGGAAAAAATAAAAAAGTTATAACCCTCAGAATAAAGCTATGCAAAAATAATTATTTTTTATATAAAATAGTTTTTATTGTATAAAAGCATCAAAACATAAAAAAAAGATATAAATGAGGTATCGCTGTAATCATACTGACCCAAAGAATAAAATTGCCTTATCAATTTTACCACATGCGGAACGGTATAAATACCCCACTCAAAAGAAATGTATGAATTGCTGGTTTTTGTTCATTCTGCCTCTCAAAAATCGTAATAAAAAGTGATCAAAAAATGTCATGTGGCCGAAAATGGTACCAATAAAAACGTCAACTCGTTCCGCAACAAACAAGACCTCAGATGTGTTATGATCCGGTGGTAGGATCTCAAAACTGACCTGACACATGTGACCAGAATATAGGACCAGTTCTGGGGAGGTGGAAGCTATACTGACCGCAATCCTGATCCTATCCACAAACACTAAAGGCAGCCGTGGAGCGTTCCTAAAATCCTAGACGCCACGTTCGCAGCCTGAGAAACTGACTACCCCTAGAGAGAAAGCAAAGACCTCACTTGCCTCAGAGAAATAACCCCAAAGATTTAGTCAGCCCCCCACAAATAATAATGGTGAGTTAAGGGGAAAAGACAAACGTAGAAATGAAACAGGTTTAGCAAATGAGGCCCGCTAACACTAGATAGACTGAAAATAGATAGGAGTCTGTGCGGTCAGTACAAAAACTAACAAAAATAAACCACGCAGAGAATACAAGAACCCCCACACCGACTCACGATGTGAGGGGCGCACTCTGCACCCCAGAACTAACCAGCAAGCGCAAGATCACATATAAGCAAGCTGGACTGAACTCATCATATACAGAGAAACGTTTTCAAGGAAATAATGAGCAAAATGAACAAACAAACTTAACTTCTCCAGCAGGAGACTGGTCACAAGGAATATTCAGGAGCTCTCAGAAACAGGACTGAATACACCGACAGCGGGCAACAAATGAAGGGCCAGATGAATTAAATAGGCCTCAGCATAGCAGGAAATGAAGACGCTGAGCCCAGCCAAGACCAACCATATCGCTAAAGGCCACCAGAGGGAGCCCCAGAACAAACTCACACAATACCGCTCATGACCACAGGAGGGAGCCCGAGAACGGAATTCACAACACAGATGACTCTGTGGGACAAAATATCAAAAAATTATAGCTCTCAAATTGTGGTGATGCAAAAACTATTTTTTGCAATAAAAAGCGTCTTTTAGCGTGTGACAGCTGACAAACATAAAAACCTGCTATAAAAGCCCGCTATAAATAGTAAATCAAACACCCTTTATCACCCTCTTAGGGAAAAATTATAAAATTTTAAAAAATTATTTATTTCCATTTTCCCATTAGGGTTAAGGTTGGGGCTAAAGTCGGGTTAGGGTTGGGGCTAAAGTTATGGTTAGGATTTGGATTAGGGTTAGGGTAAGGATTACGTTTACGGTTGGGATTAGGGTTAGAGGTGTGTCAGGGTAAGGGGTGTGGTTAGGGTTATGGTTAAGGTTGGGATTAGGGTTAGGGGGTGTGTTTGGGTTAGGGGTGTGATTAGGGTTATGGTTAGGGTTGGGATTTGGGTTAGGGGTATGTTGGTTTTAGGGTTGGAGTTAGAATTGGGGGGGTTTCCACTGTTTAGGCACATCAGGGTCTCTCCAAATGCGACATGGCTTCCGATCTCAATTCCAGCCAATTCTGCATTGAAAAAGTCAAATGTTGCTCCTTCACTTCCGTGCTCTGCCGTGCACCCAAACAGTGGTTTAACATGACATATGGGATATCAGCGTACTCAGTACAAACTGGACAACACCTTTTGTAGTCCAATTTCTCCTGTTACCCTTGTGAAAATAAAAATTTAGGGGCTAAAAAATCATTTTGGTGGGAAATTTTTTTTTTTTATTTTCACTGCTCTGCATTATAAACTTTAGTGAAACATTGGGGGTTCAAAGTTCTCACAACGCATCTAGATAAGTTCCTTGGGGGTCTAGTTTCCAAAATAGCATCACTTGTGGGGGTTTCTACTGTTTAGGGACATCAGGGGCTCTGCAAATGCAACATGACGCCCGGAGACCATTCCATCAAAGTCTGCATTCCAAAACGTCACTACTTCCCTTCTGAGCCCCGACGTGTGCTCAAATAGTGGTTTTCACCCACATATGGGGTATCAGCGTACTCAGGACAAATTGGACAACAACTTTTGGGGTCTAATTTCTCCTGTTACCCTTGCGAAAATACAAAATTGGGGCTAAAAAAATTTTGTGGTAAAAAAAAAAGGATTTTTTATTTTCATGGCTCTGCGTTATAAACTTTAGTGAAACACTTGGGGGTTCATAGTTTCCAATATGGGGTCACTTGTGGGGAGATTCTACTGTTTAGGTACATCAGAGGCTCTGCAAACGCAACGTGACCATTCCATCTGCATCTGCATTCCAAAATGGCGCTCCTTCCCTTCCGAGCTCTGCCATGCACCCAAACGGTGGTCCTCCACACATATGGGGTATAAGTGTACTCAGGACAAATTGCACAACTTTTGGGGTCCAATTTCTCTGAATACCCTTGGGAAAATAAACAATTGCGGGCTAAAAGATCATTTTTGTGGAAAAAAAAATGATTTTTTTTATTTTCACGAATCTACATTATAAACTTTAGTGGAGCAACTGTTTAGGCAATTCCAGCCAATTCTGCGTTGAAAAAGTCAAACAGTGCTCTTTCCCTCCCGAGCTCTGCCATACACCCAACAGTGGTTTACCCTCACATATGGGGTACCAGTGTACTTAGGACAAATTGCACAACAACTGTTGGGGTCCAATTTCTCTTGTTACCCTTGGGAAAATAAAAAATTTGGGGCGAAAAGATCATTTTTTCGTAAAAAATATGATTTTTTAATTTTTACGGCTCTACATTATAAACTTCTGTGAAGCACTCGTGGGTTCAAAGTACTCACCACACATCTAGATAAGTTTCTTAGGGAGTCTACTTTCCAAAATGGTGTCACTTTTGGGGGTTTTCACTGTTTAGGCTCATTAGCGGCTCTCCAAACGTGACATGGCGTCTGATCTCAATTCCAGCCAATTTTGCATTGAAAAGTAAAAACGACGCTCCTCCTCTTCCGAGCTCTGCCATGCGCCCAAACAGTAGTTCCCCCAACATATGTGGTATCGGCATATTCAGGACAAATTGCACAATAACTTTTAGGGTCCAATTTCTCCTTTTACCCAGGGGAAAAATTACAAAAATGAACATTTAACTTTTTTTCACAAAAAAATTACTTCAAAACCAATTTTTTTTAACATTCCAAAAATTCATGTGAAGCACCTGAAGGGATAATCAACTTCTTAAATGTGGTTTTGAAAGCACCTTGAGGGGTGCAGTTTTTAGAATGGTGTCACTTTTGGATATTATCTATCATATAGACCCCTCAAAGTGACTTCAAATGTGATGTGGTCCCTAAAAAAAAATGGTGTTGTAAAAATGAGAAATCACTGGTCAGCTTTTAACCCTTATAACTCCCTAACAAAAAAAATGTTGGTTCCAAAATTGTGCTGATGTAAAGTAGACATGTGGGAAATGTTACTTATTAAGTATATTGTGTGACATACAGTATTTGGGTGATTTAAGGGCATGAAAATTGAAAGTTGGAAAGTTGAAAGTTTTTTTCACAAATAAACGCAAGTCATATGAAATAAATGTTACCACTGTCATGAAGTACAATATGTCATGAGAAAACAGTGTCAGAATCACCAGGATCCGTTGAAGCGTTCTAGAGTTATAACCTCAAAAAGGGACAGTGGTCAGAATTGTAAAAATTGGCCCGGTCATTAACGTGCAAACCACCCTCGGGGGTAAAGGGGTTAAAAACAGATGAAAGATTTGTCTGCACAGCTTTTTTGCAACGGATTGCTGTTGGATCTGTTTCAACTGATCACTACTGGACATGTGAACATAGCTTAACAATCTCAAAAAGAATGTGAAATATATTTAAAAATATGTTTGGTTGAAAGGGGAATTCAAGTTTAAACTTATTACTAGAGATGAGCAAAACTTTTAAGGTTCGGTTCAGATTGGCGAATGTCCCCATGTTCGATGAACATCCGAACCCCATTGACTTCAATTGGAGGCAAAACCAAACTCATAGACAACACCTTCAGTGAGACCAAAATGCTGCAAAAACAGCTAAAATTAGGGGCAGACACCAGGAAAAATGGCATCAATTGACCCATGAATTGCTTTTTGAAGACCAGCAGGCAAAACTGACAGCTGCAGGCTGCAACACTCAGCTGTCGGCGTTAGAAATGCTGGTTATCAAGACTAGAGGGGTCTCCACACTGTTTTTTTTTTCATCATTTAAATAAATAATTTTAAAAAATGGTGTTGAACCCCCCATTTTTTGACAACCAGCCGAGCTAAAGCTGACAACTGGGGGCTGGTATTGCCAGGCTGGTAATGGATATTGCCCCCCATCCTAAAAATAGCATTTATTAGATGTGCCAATTCTGGTACTCTGCCAAGCCCCTGAACTGTGGTGACCTCAGTGAGATAAACGCTGCACCGTGAGACGTTTAGTTTCATTAAAGAAGTCTGTGTCATTCTTTCAATTAATGGAATTTTTTCGGGGTGTGTGTTCACTTACAATATAACTATAGGATTAGTTATCCTCTTCCTCTCTTCTTTCCCTGCTGCTCCAGTCGGGCCACAGCTGCAGCGTTCCTAGGGCTACGGGCGGGAGAGCAGAGTGCACGCTCTTTGCCCACAGACAGCGCTGACACATAACAGCATCAGCGTGTTCCCGACTGTAGCCACATGTGCATTGCAGATGTTGAACGCTGCATGCGTATGCGCGCCCTGCCCTAGTGATAATGAACCACCAGGGCTGGCACCTGAAAAATTAAAGGGACCGGCAGCCATAAAAATGTGCTGGTGGCCCCCCAAGCAGAGCCACTCAGCGGCCCACCAAGCAAATGCCCAGAAGTGCAGATTAGCAGTACGGGCTTACAGTGTGCTCTGAGCCGCCACGGAGCACACGGTCAGTGCTTAGTGCCGGTTTGCGGAGGTTTGCAGGGGCTTTAAGGTACAAAAGGTCCCAAAGGCTATAAATCAGAGGTTGTGCAGAGCCGTATTACAAAAGCCCTTAGGAGAAGTTGACATTTCTGCAGCACATAAAGAACCACATTCTACTACGTGTATTTTTAATGGACTTTTTTTAATGTCATTTCTTTTTCTAGGATTAGAATTGCTGACTTAAGTGCATCTAATTTGGGGAGTAGGTTGCCTTGTAAATATGATTCATATAATTAGTCTATAAAGTAACATACTGTGCTCATCTGCTTTTGGCTGGCCTATCATGGCAAATCAAATATCAACATCTACAAACAACTACTGCTGTGGCTATTAATTTACATTTTATTTTTATGTCCCATTTAGTGTCTTCATATTGGAAATCACTGCTAGAAAGCAATGGTTATGATTTAGGTACTAAATTCCCATTCATGTCAGTTATTGCAATCATTTTACATTCATGATCTTTTTGCAGTTGATTTTACCATCACTTATCGGTAAATCGTTTTTTCCTATGTATTTTGAGAGCAGCATAATGTAGAGGCAGAGACCTTGATTCCAGGGATGTGTCACTTGCTGGGCTGTGTGTTGCTATTTCAGTAAAGTCAGTGTTTTATCAGCAGGAGATTATCACTAGAGGACTAGGTGTCTTGTACCTTTAGGTACAATTATGCCCCCACAACAGATAGGCAGCTTTCTGTCAGTATGCAGTGTACACAGAAAGCAGTGGTGTGGGCGAGCTTATACACTGCTCAGCATTCCAAGCTCAAGATCTACAGCACAAAAACTGTTTATGTAAAAATGACAGCATGCAAATCAGCAAGTCACACATCGCTGGAATCAGGGTCTTGGCCCCTACACCATGCTGCTCTCAGATTACATAGAAAAAACTTGGTGATAGATGAGATCGCTGTTGCTGAATAAAATACAGCTATCTCTCCTGACTGCTTTTTCAAGTGCGTGATCCTTCTTCTGACATAATTTGTGGAGGAGAGTCGAAAGGTCCCAATACACATCAGATACTCATCACGTCGGCCAGACCTGCTAAAATGCTAAAATTGTCAAGTTCATCCGATATTCACCTAATGTGTATATGGCCTTTAGTATTACAGACTAGGCTTTAAACAAACCAGTTTTCTACAAATATAAACCCCTGTTGGGGTTCTGCATTTTACACATCTGTATTTGCAATTGAATGACTAGAAAATCACTGCTAACTCCCCCCAAAATTCTGAATGCTAAAATTTTACAGTAATAGACTGAACTGTTCTTTAATATTCAGATTTGTGAGACCTCATTAAAAAAAGACTCCATCTGCTATTGGTTGATAACTGACCCCCTCTTCCTTTACCTTCTAACCTGATTCTCGGGCTTGCAATTGCTTGCATCTGTATAAGAAATAAACCTCCTCTTATGTTTGCTATTGTTAAAAATCTATGCAGGTATTAATAGACACTAAATGCTCTGTGCTGGATGCTGTCGCTATTATTAAAGAGGTTGTCTAGCCTTAGGCTACAAGTCTGCAGTCACTCTGTGACTGCAGACTTGTGAGTCCTCACACCACACGCACTGCTTGCTGTAAGGATTCTCCAGGGCAGCCACCAAAACAACGCAGTCATGTGACTGCAAGTGTGCGGTTTGCATACTTCCTGCCACATTCCTACTAGACTTGTCCTGTCTATCTCATTACACTTGCATTGAGAGACCGCGCACCTCTAGTGGTCACGTGTTTGCCACTTCTAGAGCTAGCACTATCATCCAGTGACTGCTGACTTGATGCCTGAGGCCAAACAACCCCTTTAACTATTGGCCTGTCTATTGAAGCTGCAGGGGAAGACTGCTGTATTTTGTGCAGAGGCATGTCATTGCTGGATCTTAAGGGGGTTGTCCACGCTTGACTCCAATAATATAAAAAAGCCTATATTCCCCTTCCGTGCTGTCACCGTTCCTGCGGTGTCGGCTCTCACGGTTCCTTTGGTCTCGTGTGGTTGCACCGCACGTGTTGCCCGGTGCCCAATCAACGCTGGTGTCACTGTCTCTGCCTTCCGTCAAATTGTACATGAAGAAGAAGTCCGATCAGCTGCAGCCCGGACTTCCTTTTCATGTTCAATTTGTTCAAAGACTGAGACAGTGATGCTATAACTGATTGGCTGCTGGGCAACACGTGTCATCCAACCCCAGGAGAGCAACGGGACCACGGGTGCTGCCAGCATGGAAGGTGAGTATATGATTTTTTATTTTCACGGGGTCAAGCGTGGGGACAGAGAATGGGGTTGTCCTGGTAGTAAGTAGACAACCACTTTAACTTTTGAAGCTGGATTTTAGACATGACTAAGATTTGTACAGAGCAGGGCTTTTGGACCGCAGAAACAGGAGTCATTTATATAGAAATTGCACTGAAGACATTTAGCATCCTCAAAATGGTTGAAAAAGAATGTGCGTCGTAGCATATCCTCCTCCCTTCTATGATTTCTCCTCTGCTGTAGTCTGAGCTGGTTGTCATTCAGCCTCAGGCACCAGTCTTGCCTGCTCCTGTTTTCCACACACATTTCAATGCACCAAATCTCAAAACCTCTTCTACTTTAAAAGCCCATCAATTAGGCATCCAATCTAGAAGTAGAAGCATGATAAAAAACAGCAGTAATGCAATCTGGAGAATATAATGTCACCTTTCTTTCTAATTAGAACCTCTCGCTATAAAATCCAGATAAGTAAAATACTTATTACATGTACATAGTTACAAATACTGATATGGCTACTACAATATACAATAGATCAATGTCTTATTTAAATGGAACCCGTCAGCAGTTTTTTTCTAAGAGATACATGATTTAGGGGCAAAGAGTTGTAATTGATAATGTTACCATTATCTTTTTTTTGTTTTTGTTTCATTGTGTCTGCCCATCAATGCCATTTCATATGTATATGTTACCTTGGTTCTTACTTTGATGTATGGATGTTTTGATGTTACAATAAGAATTTATCAGGACTCTTTTTATATTGATCAATTTTGCTATTACATAAGCCTGCTGCTATACAGGTCTGCAATAGATACGATAGTAACAATTTCTTGTGTCCTGAACATACTAGAATGTGAATAAATTGAATAAATAGTAGCAATCAATCGCATCAACAAGCTTCTTACACTTCTCGACTGGAATTTTGGACCACTTTTCTTTTGAAAACTGCTCCAGGATTCTCATAATTGGAGACTCCTTCTCACAACAGCACGTTTGAGATCTTTCCTCATGTGTTCAATGGGATTTAGATCCGGACTCATTGCTGGCCACTTCAGAACTCCCCAGCGCTTTGTTTCCATCCATTTCTGGGTGCTTCTTAAAGTATGTTTGGGGTCATTGTCCTGCTGGAAGACCTACGACCTAGGACGGAAACCCAGCTTTCTGACACTGGGCACTTACATTGCGACCCAAAATCCTTTCGTAATCTTCAGATTTCATGATGCCTTGCACACAGTCAAGGCACCCAGTGGCAGAAGCAGCAAAACCACCCCAAAACATGTTTGAACCTCCACCATATTTGACTGTAAGTACTGTGTTCTTTTCTTTGTAGGCCTCGTTCCGTTTTCAGTAAACAGAATGATGTGCTTTACCAAAAAGCTCTATCTTGGTCTCATCTGTCCACAATATGCTTTCCCATAAGGATTTTGGCTTACTCACGTACATTTTGGCAAACTGAAGTCTAGCTTTATGTTTCTATGTCAGCAGTGGGGTCCTCCTGGGTCTGCTGTCATAGTGTTTCCTTTTATTGAAATGTCGACAGGTAGTTTGCGCTGTCACTCATGTACTCTGAGCCCCGCAGGACAGTTTGAATTTTTTTGGAACTTGCTTTGGGCTGCTTATCCAACATCCGGAATATCCTGCATTGCAAACTTTCATCAATTTTTTTCTGTCATCCACGTCCAGGGAGATTAGCTACAGTGCCAAGAGTTGTAAACTTCTTGATTATGTTGCGCACTGTGGACAAAGGAACATCAAGGTCTCTGGAGATGGACTTGTAACCTTGAGATTGTTGATAATTTTCTAAAATTTTGGTTCTCAAGTCTTCAGTTTTATTCTCCTCTTTTTGTACTCCATGCTTAGCCTGCCACACACAGACCCACAATGTAAAGATTCAGTCAACTTCTACCCTTTTTATCTGTTTTCAGGTGTTATTTTCATATTGCCCACACCTGTTACTTGCCCCAGGAGATTTTGAATGAGCGTCACACGCTTGAAATAAAGTTATTTATCCACATTTTTGGAAAAGTGCCAACAATTTTGCCCAGTCATTTTTTGAGGTTTAGTGTGAAATTATGTCAAATTTGCCTTTTTTTTCTTTTTTTCGTATTATTACAACACACAGAAATGTAATAAATGTGTATAACAAAACATGTAAATGCAGTAATTTTCTGGGAGAAGTACTTAATTTCCTGGAATAATTTCAAGGGTGCACATTCAGCCATGACTGCAGATGAATATTAGGTGAAGGTTAGCCTGAAATTAGTGTATGGCAGTAGCGTAGCTACCGGGGAGGCAGAGGGTGCTGGCGCCCCGGGCCCGGTGCTTTGAGGGGGCCCACCCGGAGCTACACTACTGCAACTGTATCTGCGGCAGAGCAGGGAGAATTGATCTCCCTGCTCTTCCGCCAGCCGCTATGGGCCCCTGAGCAGGCGGGGGGCCCGGTGTCAGCAGTGGGCCCCCCGCCGTCATTGGAAGATCAGCTGTACCGGCATTTAGCCGACACAGCTGATCGCAATGATGGGAGAAGGAGCGCTCCACTCCTTCTCCCATCATCCCCCTGTCAGTGCCGGCGTCTGACGTCGCCGACACTGACAGCGGGCACGATGACGTCACTGCCCGGCACCCGCTGTCAGGAGATCAGCGGGAGCAGCGCAGGCTCCAGAAAGAAGAGAGGTGAGTATTTATTTATTTTATTTTTTTAATGGGTGCTGCTGCCTTATTACAGGGTCTGCCTATGGGGGGGCTGCCTTATTACAGGGTCTGACTATGGGGGGGCTGCCTTATTACAAGGTCTGCCTATGGGGGGCTGCCTTATTACAGGGTCTGACTATGGGGGGGCTGCCTTATTACAGGGACTGCCTATGGGGGGCTGCCTTATTACAGGGTCTGACTATGGGGGCTGCCTTATTACAGGGTCTGACTATGGGGGCTGCCTTATTACAGGGTCTGTCTATGGGGGGGCTGCCTTATTACAGGGTCTGACTGTGGGGGCTGCCTTATTACAGGGTCTGACTATAGGGGTGCTGCCTCATTACAGGGTCTGACTATGGGGGTGCTACCTTATTACAGGGTCTGCCTATAGGGGTGCTGCCTTATTACAGGGGCTGCCTATGGGGGTTGCCTTATTACAGGGTCTGACTAAAGGGGTGCTGCCTCATTACAGAGTCTGATTATGGGGGTTCTGCCTTATTACAGGGTCTGCCTATAGGGGTGCTGCCTTATTACAGGGTCTGACTATGGGGACTGCCTTATTACAGGGCCCTGCCTATGGGGGGTGCTGCCTCATTACAGGGTTTGACTATTGGGGTGCTGCCTTATTACAGGGTCTGACTATGGGGGTGCTGCCTTATTACAGGGTCTGACTATGGGGGTGCTGCCTTATTACAGGGTCTGCCGCCTTATTACAGGGTCTGCCTATAGGGGTGCTGCCTTATTACAGGGTCTGCCGCCTTATTACAGGATCTGCCTCTAGGTGTGCTGCCTTATTACAGGGTCTGACTATGGGGGCTGCCTTATTACAGAGTCTGACTATGGGGGTGCTGCCTTATAACAGGGTCTGCCGCCTTATTACAGGGTCTGCCTATGGGGGTGCTGCCTTATACTACAGAGTCTGCCTATGGGGGTACTGCCTTATTACAGGTTATGCCTATATGGGGGTGCTGCCTTATTACAGGGTCTCCCTATGGGGGCTGCCGTATGCTATAGAGTCTGCCTATGGGGAGTGCATTATACTATATTGTGGACTATTTGATGCATTATGTTACTGTATATGGAGACTATCTAGGGGGCCATCATACAGTATGGAGATTACAGTGTGGGGGTCATTATACATTGTTGGAGCCATCAAACAGTTTGGGGGCTACTAATTAGTCAGTATACTGTGTGGGTGCATTATACTGTGTATAAGAGAGCATCATGCTGTGTATAGGGGAGCTGTACGGGGGAGACTCGGGACATTATGAAATGTAAAGTGGGCCCTTATTGTTATAGGGGAACTCAGGTTACTGTGGCTATCAAAGGGGCACACATGGCATTATTTCTTTCTAGGGGCAAAATATGGGTACTGTTTTCTAGGGCACTTGCACCTGGCATTACTATATTGTAGAGAGTTGCTTTAGAATTTAGAGGGCACAGAGAACCACACAGCAGGTGCAGTAATAGGGACACACACGGCAGCAGCGTCTCAGTATTGGGGTATCAGGGGCAGTAATAGGGACACATACGGCAGCAGCGGCTCAGTATTGGGGTATCAGGTGCAGCAATAGGGACACATACGGCAGCAGCGGCTCAGTATTGGGGTATCAGGTGCAGCAATAGGGACACATACGGCAGCAGCGGCTCAGTATTGGGGTATTAGGTGCAGTAATAGGGACACATACGGCAGCAGTGGCTCAGTATTGGGGCATCAGGGGCAGTAATAGGGACACATACAGCAGCAGCGGCTCAATATTGGGGTAACAGGTGTAGTAATAGGGACACATACGGCAGCAGAGGCTCAGTATTGGGGTATCAGCAGGATGAGGAGTTTGTGCAGGTTGGGAATAGATGGTGATGGGGCTGGAATGTGAGAAGTGAAACGTGTCTTTGTTGCAATCTCTGCAGACGAGTTGTACTGGAAGAAGTTGTCATGTCGCTCTGGGCCAGATGGAAAAGACGGGATAAATGAACGATTCCATCAGAAAGGACGTCAGCGGTAAGACATTATCTGTAACTGCTGTGATCTATGTTCTGTAGGGCTGATATCTACCACTGATCATAGGGCGATTATATCCATGTTGGTCTTTATATAGAGATTATCTTCAGTAACAGCGCGGTCATCTGCTGAGGTTCTCATCCAGTATTAGGACGCGTCACCGAGTTGTAATCAAGGTTACCTGGTTAGGGGCCCACTCAGAAGCTTCGCCCCCCCTGGACCAAAACCCTAGCTACACCTCTGGTGTATGGTAAGCATGTTTTAGTCTTGTTTCTGATTATTTTCCCTACATGTTTGTGGAGTGGATAGACTCTTCCTCTTATGACGTAAAATCCATGATGTCAGCACTTGCATTCAGTCTCCATTCCTCTCTGTTTCCAGTCTTGTGCACAATGAGACGCTGAAGCTGCATTCCCCTCCCTTGAAATATGAAATGATTGTGGAGATTTAAGAAAAAGTAGTTTTTACTTCATTCTATAAAATCCTTCTTTCTACTTGGATGAGTTTTTTCCAAGCTTCGAAAACTACATAAACTCTGTAATATCTGATTGTCTGTAGTGAAAACAGATAAGGTTAGCTGACAGCGGTGTGTAAACATATTCCTCTATGTGGCCTGTTGTTGCTTGGATACCTATCTGAGGTGGATGTGTACATTTGCAGAATCATGACTTGCTTTGGGAACGCCTGGCCGTCATCCAAATATGATTTGGCAGGTGGAAGCTTTTATATTTATCTATGGAAAACGGCTAAAATCAGATCCTTGAATTTGCACATTGACAAGTTTCCCTGTATGAAACGTTTTGTCGTACACAAAGTGTACACTTATTTTGCAATTTCTCTTCTCAGCAACGCAGAAAAATTGTGTATGTAAAATCTTAGCATATAAATTGATATCCTGCAGCATTTTTTTCCCACAACTGGCTAAAGCTTTTGCCAAGTAAGAATGCTTTCAAATATAGAGGTATTAATTTTTCTTTTATCAATTAACAAAATGCAAAATGAGTGAACAAAAGATAAATTTACATCACATCAATATTTGGAGTGTCCACCATTTGCCTTCAAAACAGCATCACTTCTTGTAAGTAAATTTATGTACAGCTTTTGAAGAAAACAATAAAGGAGATTCTTCCAAATATATTGGAGCTCTTTTGTGGGTGTCACTTGTGGAAATCCATTTGTATTCTCATGTAATCCCAGGTAAACTGGATGATGATGAGATCAAGTCTCAGTTGGAGCCATATCATCACTTCCAGGACTCCTTGTTCTTTATGCTGTAAATAGTTCTTAATGACATTGGCTGTATATTTGGGGTCATTGTCCTAATGTGGAATAAATTTGAAGCCATACAAATGCCTCCGTGATGCTATTACGTGATGGAAAAGTACAGTGGGAACGGAAAGTATTCATACCCCTTTAAATGTTTTACTCTTTGTTTCATTGCAGCCATTTGGTAAATTCAAAAAAGTTCTTTTTTTCTCATTAATGTACACTCTCCACCCCATCTTGACTGGAAAAAACAGAAATGTAGTCATTTTTGCAAATTTATATATATAAAAAAAAGCTGAAATATCACATGGTCATAAGTATTCAGACCCTTTGCTCAGTATTGAGTAGAAGCACCCTTTTGAGCTAGTACAGCCATGAGTCTTCTTGGGAATGATGCAACAAGTTTTTCACACCTGGATTTGGGGATCCTCTGCCATTCTTCCTTGCAGATCCTCTTCAGTTCCCTCAGGTTGGATGGTAAACATTGGTGGACAGCCATTTTCAGGTCTCACCAGAGATGCTCAATTGGCTTTAGCTCAGGGCTCTGTCTGGGCCAGTCAAGAATGGTCGCAGAGTTGTTCTGAAGCCACTCCTTTGTTATTTTAGCTGTGTGCTTAGGGTCATTGTCTTGTTGGAAGGTGAACCTTTGGCCAAGTCTGAGGTCCAGAGCACTCTGGAAGAGGTTTTGTGTTGTTAATTCTGCTCTTGGGTTCCCTCCGGTGGTTGTTGGTAGTAATGCAGTTGTCCCTGGGTTGCTATCCTGGGTAGGTGTCCCTGCTGATTGCAGCTCTGACTGGGATATTTAGGTGTGC
This sequence comes from Ranitomeya variabilis, assembly GCF_051348905.1. Classification (NCBI taxonomy): domain Eukaryota; kingdom Metazoa; phylum Chordata; class Amphibia; order Anura; family Dendrobatidae; genus Ranitomeya; species Ranitomeya variabilis. The sequence goes on along the minus strand of NC_135232.1, from coordinate 645,746,280 downwards.
AGGATTCATTAGCCCTTGCCAGTTGTCCATTGTTCTTGGAGGTTTTGCATCTCTGTCTGGTTCCTCCTGCCCTGCTGCCAAATCAGCAAAGATAAGTGTCTGGTTTTGTTTCTACAGCACACATGCTGTGTGCTTTACAATTCAGTACTATTCAATGTTTTTTCTTGTCCAGGTTAGACTGTGTTTGGATATTTCAGTCAAGTTGGATTCTCAGGAGATGCAGATATACATTCCATGTCTTTAGTTAGATGGTGGAATGTTTGTATTATCTGCTGTGGATATTTTTATGGTTTTAATACTGACCGCTTAGTATTCTGTCCTATCCTTTCCTATTTAGCTAGCTTGGCCTCTTTTGCTAAATCCTGATTTCTGCCTGCGTGTGTATTTCCTCTAATACTCACAGTCAATATTCGTGGGGGGCTGCCTATCCTTTGGGGTTCTGCTCTGAGGCAAGATAGAATTCCCATTTCCATCTATAGGGGTATTTAGTCCTCCGGCTGTGTCGAGGTGTCTAGGATGTGTTAGGTACACCCCACGGCTACTTCTAGTTGCGGTGACAGTTTAGGGTTTGCGGTCAGTACAGGTTCCACTTACTCCTGAGAAAGTCTCATGCGGGTCCAAGGTCACCGGATCATAACAGTACAACTGGCCTTCAATGAGTTAAATGCATCTCAGAAGAAGGGAAGAAAGAGCCATTTTTTTTTCTGTAGCCTGCTTTGTCTTTTCTTCCCTCTTTTTCTCTGGGTGGCTGAGGAGTCTTGTGCTAGCATGGATGTTCAGGGATTAGCTTCTCGTGTAGACCAGCTTGCTGCAAGGGTACAGGGTATTTCTGATTATATTGTTCAGACTCCAGTTTTAGAGCCTAAGATTCCTACTCTTGATTTGTTTTTTGGGGACAGGTCCAAATTTTTGAGTTTAAAAACAACTGTAAACTGTTTTTTGCTCTGAGACCTCGATCCTCTGGTGATTCCATTCAGCAGGTTAAAATTGTCATCTCCCTGCTGCGTGGTGATCCTCAGGATTGGGCATTTTCCCTGGAATCTGGGAATCCGGCCTTGCTTAATGTAGACGCCTTTTTTCAGGCTTTAGGATTATTATATGATGAACCAAATTCTGTGGATCAAGCGGAGAAGACCTTGTTGGTCCTGTCTCAGGGTCAAGAAGCGGCAGAATTGTATTGTCAGAAATTTAGAAAATGGTCTGTGTTGACTAAATGGAATGATGATGCTTTGGCGGCAATTTTCAGAAAGGGTCTTTCTGAATCCGTTAAAGATGTTATGGTGGGGTTTCCCACGCCTTTCGGTCTGAGTGATTCTATGTCTCTGGCCATTCAGATTGATCGGCGTTTGCGGGAGCGCAGAACTGTGCGCGCTGTGGCGTTGTCCTCAGAGCAGATGCCTGAGTCAATGCAGTGTGATAGGATTCTGTCTAGAACGGAACAACAGGGATTCAGATGTCAGAATAGGTTGTGTTTTTATTGTGGCGATGCTTCTCATGTCATTTCAGTCTGTCCTAGGCGTACAAAGCGGATCGCTAGTTCAATTACCATCAGTACTGTACAACCTAAATTTTTATTATCTGTGTCCTTGATCTGCTCATTATCATCATTTTCTGTCATGGCGTTTGTGGATTCAGGCGCCGCCTTGAACTTAATGGACCTTGAGTTTGCCAGGCGTTGTGGTTTTCCCTTGCAGTCTTTGCAGAACCCTATTCCTTTAAGGGGCATTGATGCTACACCTTTGGCTAAAAATAAGCCCCAGTTCTGGACACAGGTGACCATGTGCATGGCGCCAGCCCATCAGGAAGATTGTCGATTTCTGGTGTTGCATAATTTACATGATGCTATCGTGCTGGGTTTTCCGTGGTTGCAGGTACATAATCCTGTGTTGGATTGGAAGTCTATGTCTGTGACTAGTTGGGGATGTCAGGGGGTTCATAATGATGTTCCTTTGATGTCAATCTCCTCTTCTTCCACTTCTGAAATTCCAGAGTTTTTGTCTGATTTTCAGGATGTATTCGATGAGCCCAAGTCCAGTTCCCTTCCACCGCATAGGGACTGTGATTGTGCGATTGACTTGATTCCAGGCTGTAAGTTTCCTAAGGGCTGACTTTTTAACCTGTCTGTGCCTGAACATACTGCCATGCGAAGTTATGTTAAGGAGTCTTTGGAGAAAGGACATATTCGGCCATCTTCTTCACCGTTGGGAGCAGGTTTTTTTTTGTTGCTAAGAAGGATGGCTCCTTGAGACCCTGTATTGATTATTGCCTCTTGAATAAGATCACGGTCAAGTTTCAATACCCTTTACCTCTGCTTTCCGATTTGTTT